>NC_091978.1:276840296-278292868 GCF_044704955.1 Pristiophorus japonicus
AGGGAACCCAAAAGTTTGTTATAAACATTTCAATAGTGGAAGGGTGGGGCCAATTACGGACGCAAAAGGAAATCTTGTGGTGGTTGAGGTGCTAAATGAGTACTTTGCATCTGTCTTCACTAGAGAAGGGAAAATTGACAGTGTAGAAACATAGAAAATAGGTGTAGGAGTAGGCCACTCGGCCCTTTGAGCCTGCACCACCATTCAATAAGATCATGGCTGATCATTCCCTCAGTACCCCTTTCCTGTTTTCTCTCCATACCCCTTGATCCCTTTAGCCGCAAGGGCCATATCTAAGTCCCTCTTGAATATGTCCAAAGAACTGGCATCAACAACTCTGTGGTAGGGAATTCCACAGGTTAACAACTCTGAGTGAAGAAGTTTCTCCTCGGCTCCGTCCTAAATGGCCTACCCCTTATCCTAAGACTCTGTCTCCTGGTTCTGGACTTCCCCATCATCGGGAACATTCTTTCCGCATCTAACCTGTCCATCCCGTCAGAATCTTGTAAGTTTCTATTAAATCTCCTCTCATTCTTCTAAACTCCAATGTATAAAGGCCCAGTTGATCCAGTCTCTCCTCATATGTCAGTCCTGCCATCCCGAGAATCAGCCTGGTGAACATTCGCTGCACTCCCTCAATAGCAAGAATGTCCTTCCTCAGATTAGGAGACCAAAACTGAACACACTATTCCAGGTGAGGCCTCACCAAGGCCCTGAACAACTGCAGTAAGACCTCCCTGCTATTCTCAAATCCCCTTGCTATGAAGGCCAACATACCATTTGCTGCCTTCACCGCCTGCTGTACCTACATGCCAACTTTCAATGACTGATGAACCATGACACCCAGGTCTCGTTGTACCTCCCCCTTTCCTAATCTGCTGCCATTCAGATAATCTGCCTTCGTGTTTTTGCCCCCAAAGTGGATAACCTCACATTTATCCACATTATACTGCATCTGCCATGCATTTGCCCACTCACCTGACCTGTCCAAGTCATCCTGCAGCCTTTTAGCGTCCTCCTCACAGCTCACACCGCCACCCAACTTAGTGTCGTCTGCAAACTTGGAGATATTACACTCAATTCCTTCATCTAAATCATTAATGTATATTGTAAAGATCTGGGGTCCCAGTACTAGTCACTGCCTGCCATTCTGAAAAGCACCCGTTTATCCCGACTTTCTGCTTCCTGTCTGCCAACCAGTTCTCTATCCACGTCAGTACATTACTCCCAATACCATGTACTTTGATTTTGCACACCAATCTCTTGTGTGAGACCTTATCAAAAGCCTTTTGAAAGTCCAAATACACCACATCCACTGGTTCTCCCATGTCCACTCTACTAGTTACATCCTCAACAAATTCTATTTCATAAATTCATGCTGACTTGGACAGATCCTGTCACTGCTTTCCAAATGTGCTACTATTTCATCTTTAATAATTGATTCCAACATTTTCCCCACGACTGATGTCAGGCTAACCGGTCTATAATTACCCGTTTTCCCCCTCCCTCCTTTTTTAAACAGTGGTGTTACATTAGCTACCCTCCAGTCCATAGGAACTGATCCACAGTCGGCAGATTGTTGGAAAATGATCACCAATGCATCCACTATTTCTATGGCCACTTCCTTAAGTACTCTGGGATGCAAACTATCAGGCCCCGGGGATTTATCGGCCTTCGATCCTATCAATTTCCCTAACACAATTTTCCGCTTTATAAGGATATCCTTCAGTTCCTCCTTCTCACTAGACCCTCGGTCCCCTAGTATTTCCGGAAGGCTATTTGTGTCTTCCTTCGTGAAAACAGAATAAAAGTATTTGTTTAACTGGTCCGCCATTTCTTTGTTCCCTATTATAAATTCACCTGAATCTGACTGCAAGGGACTTGCGTTTGTTTTCACTAATCTTTTTCTCTTCACTTATCTATAGAAGCTTTTGCAGTCAGTTTTTATGTTCCCGGCAAGCTTCCTCTCATACTCTATTTCCCCCCTCCTAATTAAACCCTTTGTCCTCCTGCTGCATTACAATATTCTCCCAGTCCTCAGGTTTGCTGCTTTTTCTGGCCAATTTATATGCCTCTTGTTAGCCACAGTTGAGCCACCTTCCCAGTTTTATTTTTACTCCAGACAGGGATGTACAATTGTTGAAGTTCATCCATGTGATCTTTAAATGTTTGCCATTGCCTAGCCACCATCCACCCTTTAAGTATCACTCGCCAGTCTATTCTAGCCAAGTCACGTCTCATACCATCGAAGTTACCTTTCCCCAAGTTCAGGACCCTAGTCTCTGAATTAACTATCACTCTCCATCTTAATAAAGAATTCTATCATATTATGGTCACTCTTCCGCAAGGGGCCTCGCACAACAAGATTGCTAATTAGTCTTTACTCATTACACATCACCCAGTCTAGGATGGCCAGCCCTCTAATTGGTTCCTCGACATATTGGTCTAGAAAACCATCCCTAATACACTCCAGGAAATCTTCCTCCATTGCATTGCTACCAGTTTGGTTAGCCCAGTCAATATGTAGATTAAAGTCGCCGATGATGACTGCTGGAGCTTTATTGCACACATCCCTAATTTCTTGTTTGATGCTGTCCCCATCCTCATTACTACTGTTTGGCGGTCTGTACACAACTCCCACTAGCGTTTTCTGCCCTTTGATATTCCGTAGCTCCACCCTTACAGATTCCACATCATACAAGCTAATGTCCTTCCTTACTATTGTATTAATTTGCTCTTGAACCAGCAACACCACCCCACCTCTTTTTCCTTTGTCTATCCTTCCTAAATCTTGAATACCCCTGGATGTTGAGTTCCCAGCCTTGGTCACCCTGGAGCCATGTCTCCGTGATACCAATTACATCATATCCGTTAACTGCTATCTGCGCAGTTAATTCGTCCACCTTATTCCGAATACTCCTTGCATTGAGGCACAGAGCCTTCAGGCTTGTCTTTTTAACACCCTTTGCCCCTTTAAGATTTTGCTGTAATGTGGTCCTTTTTGCTTTTTGCCTTGGATTTCTCTGCCCTTCACTTTTACTTTTCTTCTTTCTATCTTTTGCTTCTGCCCCCATTCTACTTCCCTCTGTCTCCCTGCATAGGTTCCCATCCCCCTGCCATATTAGTTTAACCCCTCCCCAACAGACTAGCAAACACTCACCCTAGGACATTGGTTCCGGTCCTGCCCAGGTGTTGACCTTCCGGTTTGTACCGGTTCCAATGTCCCAGGAATTTGAATCCCTCCCTTCTGCACCACTTCTCAAGCCACGTATTCATCTGAGCTATCTTGCGATTCCTACTCTGACTAGCACGTGGCACTGGTAGCAATCCTGAGATTACTACTTTTGAGGTCCTACTTTTTAATTTAGCTCCTAGCTAAATTAAGAAATTCATCTTGTAGGACCTCATTCCTGTTTTTTTTAACCTATATCGTTGGTACCTATATGTACCGCGACAGCTGGCTGTTTACCCTCCCCCTTCAAAATGTCCTGCACACGCTCCGAGACATCCTTGACCCTTGCACCAGGGAGGCAACATACCATCCTGGAGTCTCGGTTGTGGCCGCAGAAATGTCTCTCTATTCCCCTTACAATAGAATCCCCTATCACTATAGCTCTCCACTCTTTTTCCTGCCCTCCTGTGCAGCAGAGCCACCCACGGTGCCATGGACTTGGCTGTTGCTGCCCTCCCCTGATGAGTCATCCCCCTCAACAGTACCCAAAGCGGTGTATCTGTTTTGCAGGGGGATGACCACAGGATGACTACCTTTCTTCCTGTTGGTCACCCATCCCCTATCTGCCTGTGTAACCTTTGCCTGCGGTAAGACCAACTCGCTAAACGTGCTATTCACGTCATTCTCAGCATTGTGGATGCTCCAGAGTGAATCCACCCGCAGCTCCAGTGCCGCAATGCGGTCTGCCAGGAGCTGCAGCCGGACACACGTCCTGCATATGTAGTCGTCAGTGACAGTGGCAGCGTCCCTGACTTCCCACATAGTACAGGAGGAGCATAACGTGTCTGAACTCTCCTGCCATGACTTAACCCCTAGATTAACTTAATTTGGCAACAATAATGCTAAAGGTTACTTACTGATAAAGAAAAAGAAAAAACTACTCCCCCTTGGCTGTGATGTCACCTTTCGATTTCTTTCTACTTTTTTGCCTTCTCTCTCTGCTGCAGTTACACCAGCTGGTCTTTATAGGCCGCTCCGACGTCCCCGAACCTCTTGCTGTGACGTCACACTTAGTTTTATTTTCCTCCCAGGTCGTGGAGTCAGCACTGGTGGGCAAAACAAGACAAAGCAATACCTCCCGCTCCCATTTACCAAATTATTACCTTTGCACTCTGACCTGCCGCTGCACTCCGAGCAACACGGTACCAAGCCCCCTCTTTTTATACTATTCCTGTAGCAGCAAAGGAGGAAGCAGTAGCGATATTGAATAAGATAAAAATAGGGAAATCACCTGGTTTGCGTGGGATGCATCGTAGGTTTCTGAGGAAAGTATAGTTGGAAATTTCAGAGGCTCTAGCCACAATCTTACAATTCTCCTTGGATATGGGGTTAGTGTAGAGGACTGGAGGATTGCAGATGTTACACCTGTGTTTAAAAAAGGACAGGGATAAATGTGGCAACTGCAGGCCAGTCAGCAGTCAGTCGGTGGTGGGGAAATTTTGAGACAAAAATTCAGGACAAAGTTCATTGGAATTTAGACTAGTCTGTAGTAGTAAATGAAAGTCAGCATGGATTTGTTAAAGGCAAATTATGTTTGACTAACTTGATCGAATCCTTTGATGAAATAACGGAGTTGGTTGATGAGGGTAATGCAGTTGATGATGTGCATATGGACTTTCAAAAGGTGTTTGACAAAGTACCACATAATTGACTTGTCTGTAGCCTTTGACACGGTTGACCACTCTATCCTTCAACGTTTCTCCACTGTCGTCCAGCTGAATGGGACTGCACTTGCCTGGTTCCATTCTTATTTATCTAATCGTAGCCAGAGAATCACCTGCAACGGCTTCTCTTCCCACCCCTGCATCGTTGCCTCTGGTGTCCCCCAAGGAGCTATCCTTGGTCGTCTCCTATTTCTCATCTACATGTTAATCCTTGGCGACATCATCTGGAAACACGGCGTCAGTTTTCACATGTACGCTGATGACACCCAGCTCTACCACATTACCACTTCTCTTGACCCCTCCACGGTCAACCATTGGTGGTCATGCCTTCTGTTGCCTAAGCTCTGGAACTCCTTTCCTAAACCTCTCCACCTCTCTACCCCTCTCTCCTCCTTCAAGACACTCCTTAAAGCATACCTCTTTGGCCAAGCTTTTGGTCGCCTGCGCTAATTTCTACTTACGCGGCTCAGTGTCAACTTTTTAGCACATAATACTCCTGTGAAGCGCCTTGGGAAGTTTCACTACATTAAAGGTGCTATATAAATACATGTTAAAATTAAAGCCCATGGGATTAAAGGGGCAGTGATAGCATGGATACAAAATTGATTTAAGAGACAGAAAGTAAAGAGTAGTGATGAATAGTTGTTTTTCAGACTGGAGGGAAGTATATAGTGGTGTTCCCAGGGGTCTAACCAGGACTTTGGGATACAGGGCATAATTTCAAAGTTTGCAGATGATAACTCAGAAATGTAGTAAACAATGAGGAGGATAGTAACAGACTTCAGGAGGACATAGACAGACTGGTGAAATCGGCAGACACATGGCAAATGAAATTTAACAGAAGAGTGAAGTGATACATTTTGGCAGGAAGAATGAGATGCAATATAAACTAAATGGTACAATTTTAAGGGAGTGCAGGAACAGGGAGACCTGGAGGTGTATGTACACAAATCTTTGAAAGTGGCAGGACAAGTTGAGAAGGCTGTTTTCTTCAAAAGAAAATCATGGGATCCTTGGCTTTATGAATAGAGGCATAGAGTACACAAGCAAGGAAGTTATGCGAAACCTATATAAAACACTGGTTCAGCCTCAGCAGTATTGTGTTCAATTCTGGGCACCACACTTTAGGAAGGATGTCAAGGCTTTAGGAGGATGCAATTTACTAGAGTGGTACCAGGGATGAAGTTATGCGGGGAGACTGGAGAAGCTTGGGTTGTTCTCCTTGGAGCAGAGAAGGTTATGAGGCGATTTGATAGAGGAGTTCAAAATCATGAATAGTTTCGATAGAATAAATAAAGATAAACAGTTTCTCGTGGCAGAAGGATCGGTAACCAGATTTAAGATGATTTTGAAGAAATTACATTCAGTATCATATTCAAGACTGCCTTTCTAGTCCAAGATGGGTAGCTTCAGAGTGCAAAGTGCAGCCGTCAGTACTAGTGTTATACAGCAGCTGCAAAATTGTCCTTTGCTTGTCACATCTGTCTATCTACTCATCTTGCCCTGGCAGCTATTTTTTTAATTTAGGAATGTGCTCGTGGCACCATATGTTCCTGGTATCGTTGGAGAAACGATGTACTTCATTTATCTAATACCCAGGAAATTCTGTGTTTTCAGTGCCAAACCTCAGCCTCCCATTGGAGGTAAAAACTGTAACTATCTTTTGCCATTATTGCAATGATATACACCCAACACAGCTTTGTGAAGTGTGTGAAGATCAAGTACTTGATCAGATATCAGAATCTTGAGATAATATGGCTCGTGTGGAGCATGCGGACCTGTTGGGCTAAATGGCCTCTTTCTGTTCTGCAAATACTATGTAATAAAATGCATACTATGCTATTTGATATGTGTACAGTTGAAGTTTGTGAGACATTTTTTAATATGAATTTTGTTGCTAGTGTTGTGACAGATGGCAGGTGTCCACAATTATGATTTGAACTGAAGTGCTATTGTAGCATATACTTGGAACAACAGCAATCTTGGGTTTAATCAGTGGCTGGCTATAATAAATGCCACCGTTTAAAGTTATATTTTAGTACATGTAAGCAATTTTGCTTCAAATTTAAAAGCCATTTTTCCTACAGATTATTTCTCGAAGGAAGTGATAAGTTAAGTACATACAATTTTAATTAAATAGTGGTTATAAAGTATAATTTTTTGTGCTTTAAGATGACTTTCTGAAGTCTAAGATAAAGATTTGAGTCTTGGTTTTGTTTTAGGTCAAGAATCCGAATACATTATAACTGGTACACATCCATACCCATCAGGTCCAGGTTAGTAGTATTTCTGAAAAATATTGTTTTTGAGGTTTATCATTTGCAGTGAGTTCCAACACTGAGAATTGATTTCTTTGGTATCAGACTGGCTGAATCACTGTAACCGAGTTGGTCAATATGGCAAAACAAAACAACTGCTGAAAACAAATGAGCGTAGAAACAAACTGTTTTACTTTTTAATTGGGATTAACTTGAATTACGTGCAAGCAGCATTACCATAGATTTTTACCAAACCAAATTCAGGACTTTTAAATATATACATTCCAGGCAAGAGTTTGTTAAAAATGGGTACACCGTAACCAGAAACATTGCAGTATTTTCAAAGCAACACTAAGCAGTAATACCTTGGGTTCTGAAATTAAAGATTTTACATTAATGCTTACTGGCACAACAGCAAAATTTAGAAATTAAATATGTACTTGCTGTGCGTTAACACACAATATTCATTAAGTCTCTGAATTATAGGAGTGACTCTGACAGCTGATACACAGGTGCAGAAAATGCCCAGTGAGGCAAGTTCTCAGGCCTTGGCTATGGCGCTTCCTCCTTCACAAGCTAGGTAAGTTTTTTTTAAATTTAAATTCTGCAAACAAACATCAGTGCATTAACAGATCGAAATGCCTATCCTTTCTGTGAAGAAGGATTCTGAAGTTAATGGTTGCATAGAAATGTTTTATATTTTGCAGTTTGAATTAAGACACTTTGTGAAGCGGTTTTGTTGCAAGCTGTTACAGTTTTACCTCTTACTATCAGCTGTGGCTCAGTTGGTAGCAATCTTGCCTCTGAGTCAGATGGTTGTTTGTTTAAATCCCACTCGAGACTTGAGCACAAAAATCTAGGCTGACTCTCCAATACAGTACTGCACTGTCGGAGGTGCTGTCTTTCAGATGCGCTGTCTTTCGGATGAGACGTTAAACCGAGGCCCCGTCTGCTCTCTCAGGGGGATGTAAAAGATCCCACGGTATTATTTCGAAGGAGAGCAGGGGAGTTATCCCCTGTGTCCTGACCAATATTTATCCGTCAATCAACATCACTAAAAACAGATTAACTGGCCTTTATCGCATTACTGTTTGCTATTTGCGGGAGCTTCCTATATGCAAATTGGCAGCCGTGTTTCCTACATTTGCAACAGTGACTACACTTCAAAAGAACTTCTTTGGCTATAAAGCACTTTGGGATGTTCTGAGGTTGTGAAAGGCGCTATATAAATGCAAGTCCTTCTGTAAAAATACCTCCCATAGTGACTCGGTGGTTGTCCTGTTGTGGGGGAATTGTTCACATCTCCAGAAGTTTAATGAAGTTTGTTAAAGATTTCCCAAGTGACAATGAACTAAGCATTTTTGATTAGTTCCTGGAAATATGTTTCCCGAGAGAGAGAATAAAAAAATCATTGCATGTAATGTTTCGGAGCAGCAGTTCACTTTTACTGTTTAGAACATCTTTTCTTCTTTACCAAATAACTGTGCAAGAGTACTTACTTAGGGTTACCAAAATGCTCTACTTAAATGTACACGTTTAATCAGGACTTATTCAAGAATAATATATCCTTCCAGAACTTACTATTTTTTCATCAGAACACTGGTGATCTTTGAATTCTGAGTGTAAACAAATAAAGAAAGGCAGTTTCACAGATTAACCAAGTACTTTCCTATTTGCGAGTTTTCTCCTTGGCCATATCTATGTTCAGCTCTCTTACTATTACTTGCCAACTGTATTTGAGACATCAAGTAGCACATCATTTTTGCTTTCAGTTCATTTAAAAAAAAAAAGTTGGAGTTCCTGCTTTACTTTATTTTTAATGCTTTAAATAAAAATGAAATTACGTTCACCAATAGCTTTCTTGGCAGTTTTCATTCTCGTTAATTTTGCTTTGATACAGTAGACTGAGGATGAGGATTACATCTGTGAATGGTCAGTCTTTCCTTTAATTCTGATGTGTACATGTATTTTCAAAAAATATTTTAAATTTTAAATCTTTATTACTGGTAGCTGTTGCTGATTTCCTATTTTGATTTTTAGATTTTTAAGCTTAATAGTTTGTTTTCATTACTGTTGCTCTTAAATAAGTGTCCAACCTATTTATGATTTGTTCCTGTTCATGCATGGTGCCAAACTATGACTGATAAAAGTGCTAGACTTAACATTTTTATGAATATGCTACTGAATCGGTTATGGTTCTGCTTGTTGTAATTGAAGATGCACTCCTTTTATAAGAACATGAACATCTAGGATATATTAAATATGCGATGAATGTGTATACTCCTTACCTAGGCACCACCATTTTGTGATGCACAATCGCAACTTCAGCTGCACACCTGTCACTAGATTGAACTTCAGAAGTTGCAGATCTTAATCCCTATACCTGCAGAGTGCATCACTCTGAGGGAAGTTATCTTTGTTCTGATTTTCTGTGGCAAAGTCAAAGGAGATTCAGGAACAGATCACATAGGTTGGACACTTATTATGAGCAACAGGAATGAAAACAAACTAACTATTGAGCTTAAAAAATCTAAAAATTAAAAATGGGAAATCAGCAACAGCTACCAGTAATATAAAGGTTTAAAATGTTAAATATTTTTTGAAAATACATGTAAACATCACGATTAAAGACAAGACTGGCCATTCACAGAGCATGCCAGGCCCTGTTTGTATGCCTCAGTAAATGCCATGTATTATTCTACAGGTTTGTATCCCTTTTTAAAAAGTCTTAATTGAATGATCACTAGGTGAGTTCATTTAAAGATTATTATGACAGGATATCAGAACCCTGGCTTTTTGTGGGATTAAGAGCCTGCAAATACTGTAACTCCAATATATGGTTTCTGAAGAGTTTTTCAGCACATTGTAGATAACTGTTTTTATTTCTTTTGGACTTTTTAAAAAAAAAAGTAAGTGTGACAGAAATTTGCATTTGATGACTCCACCCAAAGAGTGACTAACGGAAAGTTCATGCAAATGTAAAGTTTTTAAAGTGGCTGAAATCCTGTGACATTGCTCACAGTCAGGCACACGGGTCGCTGTTTTATAACAATCAGGTTTCATGTAGGGGATAACAGGCCACTATATTGGGATTTTTACTGGTACTTTAGGAATCAAATTTCACAATTCTGTCCATTATTCTGTGAAGACTGCAAATTAGTGGTCTTTATATATTATTAAAAACATTGGGTACAACATTCTAATGGTATTGCGCTTTTAGGTGGGCACTGAGGTGAGTATCTGACACAAAGTACAGTGGGTCTCGGCTAATGTAATATGACAGCCCCAATCTACTAGGTAGAATGTTGCGACCTTGGTTACTGTCCATAGAACTGAGGGTAGGAAGAGGAATATCTGGCCTGCCACGTCCAAGATTTCAAAGGTAAGTAGAAAGTCATTCTGCCCTTTATAGACAACTTAAAAAGACACTATATCCGGGGAGGCCATTCAGTCACTCAAGGGAGGATTGGGCGTTTGGAAAGTAGGTCCACACCTTGTACAGGATGAAATAACCTTGTTTATTACCTGCTTTCACCTTCATTTTCGGCGGTATTCTCAGCAGTATCGCTGCTTTTGGAAGAGAAACCGCCCGGCAAAAGTTTCCCCCTTATTTTTTGAATGGTATCGCCCAAATCTCTCAACGCCTGCCGAGAGCAAACCGCTGACATGCACTGCCGAGAAAATCGCCATGGCATTAGTTTGATCTCAACGGAAGCCTGTCCAGATTGCCGAGGGAACCGCCCTGTGAAAGCAGCTTAAACCAGGCGGTAGGTGAGTACTCTGCAAAGAAAGGTAAGTTGAAGGTTTTTTTTTAAATTGCAAAATGGCGATTAGCTTTAAAACTGCCTTGGGAATGTTTTTTAACTTTAACATTTTTTTTTTTTAAGTTTTACCCCCTTCCATAAAATGTTGAATCATTGTGGGTGGAAATTAGAGATAGTAAGGGAAAAAAGTCACTGGTGGGTGTAGTTTATAAGGCCCCCAAATAATAACTTCACGGTGGGGAGGGCAATAATCAAGGGAATAATGGAGGCATGTGAAAAAGGAAAGGCAGTAATCATGGGGGATTTTAACCTACATATCAATTGGTCAAATCAAATCGCACGGGGTAGCCTGGAGGAGGAATTCATAGAATGCATACAGGATTGTTTCTTAGAACAGTATGTAACAGAACCTACAAGGGAGCAAGCTATCTTAGATCTGGTCCTGTGTAATGAGACAGGAAGAATAAATGATCTCCTAGTAAAAGATCCTCTCGGAATGAGTGATCACAGTATGGTTGAATTTGTAATACAGATTGAGGATGAGGAAGTAGTGTCTCAAACGAGTGTACTATGCTTAAACAAAGGGGACTACAGTGGGATGAGGGCAGAATTGGCTAAAGTAGACTGGAAACACAGACTAAACGGTGGCACAATTGAGGAACAGTGGAGGACTTTTAAGGAGCTCTTTCATAGTGCTCAACAAAAATATATTCCAGTGAAAAAGAAGGGCGGTAAGAGAAGGGATAACCAGCCGTGGATAACCAAGGAAATAAAGGAGAGTATCAAATTAAAAACCAATGCGTATAAGGTGGCCAAGGTTAGTGGGAAAATAGAAGAGTGGGAAAATTTTAAACGCCAGCAAAGAATGACTAAGAAAGCAATAAAGAAAGGAAAGATGGATTACGAAGGTAAACTTGCGCAAAACATAAAAACGGATAGTAAAAGCTTTTACAGATATATAAAACGGAAAAGAGTGACTAAAGTAAATGTTGGTCCCTTAGAAGGGGGATTTAATAATGGGAAATGTGGAAATGGCTGAGACCTTAAACAATTATTTTGCTTCGGTCTTCACAGTGGAAGACACAAAAACCATGCCAAAAATTGCTGGTCACAGGAATGTGGGAAGGGAGGACCTTGAGACAATCACTATCACTAGGGGGGGTAGTGCTGGACAGGCTAATGGGACTTAAGGCAGACAAGTCCCCTGGTCCTGATGAAATGCATCCTAGGGTATTAAAAGAGATGACGGAAGTTATAGCAGATGCATTAGTTATAATCTACCAACATTTTCTGGACTCTGGGGAGGTACCAGCGGATTGGAAAGCAGCTAATGTAACGCCTCTGTTTTTTTAAAAAAAAAAGGGGGCAGACAAAAGGCAGGTAACTATAGGCCAGTTAGTTTAATATCTGTAGTGGGGAAAATGCTTGACGCTATCATTAAGGAAGAAATAGCGGGACATCTTGATAGGAATAGTGCAATCAAGCGGACGCAGCATGGATTCATGAAGGGGAAATCATGTTTAATTTACTAGAATTCTTTGAGGATATAACGAGCATGGTGGACAGAGGTGTACCGATGGATGTGGTGTATTTAGATTTTCAAAAGGCATTCGATAAGGTGCCACACAAGATTACTGCAGAAGATAAAGGTACGCGGAGTCAGAGGAAATGTATTGGCATGGATAGAGAATTGGCTGGCGAACAGAAAGCAGAGAGTGGGGATAAATGGGTCCTTTTCGGGTTGGAAATCTGTGGTTAGTGGTGTGCCACAGGGATCGGTGCTGGGACCACAACTGTTTACAATATACATAGATGGCCTGGAAGAGGGGACAGAGTGTAGTGTAACGAAATTTGCAGATGACACAAAGATTAGTGGGAAAGCAGGTTGTGTAGAGGACACAGGCTGCAAAGAGATTTAGATAGGTTAAGCGAATGGGCTAAGGTTTGGCAGATGGAATACAATGTCGGAAAGTGTGAGGTCACCCACCTTGGGGGGGGGGGGGGGGGAAAACAGTAAAAGGAAATATTATTTGAATGGGGAGAAATTACAACATGCTGCGGTGCAGAGGGACCTGGGGGTCCTTGTGCATGAATCCCAAAAAGTTAGTTTGTAGGTGCAGCAGGTAATCAGGAAGGCGAATGGAATGTTGGCCTTCATTGCGAGAGTGATGGAGTACAAAAGCAGGGAGGTCCTGCTGCAACTGTATAGGGTATTGGTGAGGCCGTACCTGGAGTACTGCGTGCAGTTTTGGTCACCTTACTTAAGGAAGGATATACTAGCTTTGGAGGGGGTACAGAGACGATTCATGAGGCTGATTCCAGAGATGAGAGGGTTACCTTATGACAGATTGAGTAGACTGGGTCTTTACTCGGAGTTCAGAAGGATGAGGGGTGATCTTCTAGAAACATTTAAAATAATGAAAGGGATAGACAAGATAGAGGCAGAAAGGTTGTTTCCACTGGTCGGGGAGACTAGAACTAGGGGGCACAGCCTCAAAATACGGGGGAGCCAATTTAAAACCGAGTTGAAAAGGAATTTCTTCTCCCAGAGGGTTGTGAATCTGTGGAATTCTCTGCTCAAGGAAGCAGTTGAGGCTAGCTCATTGAATGTATTCAAGTCACAGATAGATTTTTAACCAATAAGGGAATTAAGGGTTACGGGCAGCGGGCGGGTAAGTGGAGCTGAGTCCACGGCCAGATCAGCCATGATCTTGTTAAATGGCGGAGCAGGCTAGAGGGGCTAGATGGCCTACTCCTGTTCCTAATTCTTATGTTCATAGGCCCAACCGCAGCCTTGGAGTTAATTTTTAAAAAATTTTAAGAACCACCAGTTTCACTTAGTTTTGCCTTTAACCGCCGAGATCAATTTTCTCGCCGGGCGATTATTTTTAACTTGATTATGGACATTCTCGTCAGCGTTGGTTGCAAAACGTTAACGTTTTTCTCTGGACCGGCAATCGGATGTTGAGGGGCTCTCGAAAGTCCAGCCCCTGGGATTTGGGATGATTAGCAGTCATGGTTACACATCTTGTGAAGAGCACATGCTCGTCACAAGTGAGACATAGGACTCATGTAGGACCTAACCTGTGGACAAGATGTGTCACATTTCAATATTTTTTGGCCATTCTTACACAAATGGTTTTGTTTCTAAGAATGTATTCATATAAGTTTGATTTTAAAAAGTAACTGAGAGGAAAGGTCTTCACCCCCTCAAAGAAAAAGAACCCTTGGCTCCTATGCCTTGTAAACTACTGCCCGATCTCTAATCTCCCTTTCCTCACCCAAGGCCTTGAACGTGTTGTCGCCTACCAAATCCGTGCACATCTTTTCCAGAACTCCATGTTTGAATCCCTGAAATCAGGTTTCTGCCCTTGCCACAGTACTGAAACGGCTCTTTATCAGAGTCACAAATGACATCTTGTGGACTGTGACAAAGGTAAACTATCTTCGTTTTTCTAAATCTGTCTGTAGCCTTTGGACATGGTTTACCACTCCATCCGCCTGCAGCATCTCTCCAGTCATCCGGTTGGGTGGGACTGCACTCGCCTGTATCCATTCTTATTTATCTAATCGTAGCCAGAGAATCACCTGCAATGGCTACTCTTCCCACTCCTGCATCATTACCTCTGGTGTCCCCCAAGGATCTAACCTTGGCCTCCTCCTATTTCTCATCTACATGCTGCTCAGTGACATCATCCGAAAACCCAGCGTCAGTTTCCACATGTACGTTGACGACACCCAGCTCTACCTCACTGCCACTTCTGTCGGCCCCTCCTTGTTTCTAAATTATCTGACTGCTTGGCAGACATCCAGCACTCCTCCAACTAACTATTGGGAAGACCAAAGCCATTGTTTTCGGTCCCTGCCATAAACTCTGCTACCTACTCACCGACTCCATCCCTCTCCCTAGCATCTGTCTGAGGCTGACCAGACTGTTTGCGACCTTGGTGCCATCCTGAAGTGAGCTTCTGACTACACATTCACGCCATCGCTAAGACCCCGCCTACTTCCACCTCCGTAACCTTGCCCGACTCCATCCCTGCTTCGGCTCATCTGCACTTGAAACCTTTATCCATGCCTTTGTTATTTCTAGATTTGACTATTTCAACGCACTCCTGGCTTCCACGTTCTACCCTATGTAAACTTGAGGTCATCCAAAACTCTGCTGCCTGTGTCCTAACACTTGCCACATTCCGTTCCTCCATCACCCTGTGCTACATTGGCTCCCGGTTAAGCAACGTCTCGATTTTTAAAATTCTCATCCTGTTTTCAAATCGGACTCCATGGCCTTGCCCTTCCCTATCTCTAATCTCCTTCAGCCCCACAATACACTGAGATATTTGCGCTCCTCTACATAAGAACATAACATAAGAAATAGGAGCAGAAGTAGGCCATACGGTCCCTCGAGTCTGCTCCGCCATTTAATACGATCTTGGTTGATCCGATCATGGACTCGGGTCCAGTTCCCTGCCTGCTCCCCATAACCCCTTATCGGTTAAGAAACTGTCTATCTGTCTTAAATTTATTCAATGACCCAGCTTCCACAGCTGAGGCAGTGAATTCCATAGATTTATAACCCTCAGACGAAATACCTCCATCTCAGTTTTAAATGGGCGGCCCCTTATTCTAAGATTATGCCCCCTAGTTCTAGTCTGCCTTATCAGTGGAAACGTCCTCTCTGCATCCACCTTGTCAAGTCCCCTCATAATCTAATACATTTCGATAAGATCACCTCTCATTCTTCTGAATTCCAATGAGTAGAGGCCCAACCTTCTCAACTTTTCCTCATGTCAACCCCCTCATCTCCGGAATCAACCTAGTGAACCTTCTCTGAACTGCCTCCAAAGCAAGTATATCCTTAAATATGGAAACCAAAACTGTAAGCAGTATTCCAGGTGTGGCCTCACTAATACCCTGTATAACTGTATCAAGACTGCCCTGCTTTTATACTCCATCCCCTTTGCAATAAAGGCCAATATTCCATTGGCCTTCCTGATCACTTGCTGTACCTGCATACTAACCTTTTGTGTTTCATGTACCAGGTCCCGCTGTAGTGCAGCACTTTGCAATTTTTCTCCATTTAAATAATAACTTGCTTTCGATTATTTTCTGCCAAAGTGCATAACCTCACCCTTCCAACATTATACTCTATCTGTCAAATTTTTGCCCACTCACTTAGCCTGCCTATGTCCTTTTGCAGGTTTTTTGTGTCCTCCTCACACATTGCTTTTCCCTCCCATCTTTGTATCGTCAGCAAACTTCGCTACGTTGCACACAGTCCCTTCATCCAAGTCGTTAATATAGATTGTAAATAATTGGGGTCCCAACACTGATCCCTGCGGCACCTCACTAGTTATTGATTGCCAACCCGAGAATGAACTATTTATACCGACTCTCTGTTTTCTGGCCTCTTGAGCATCCCTGATTTTAATCACTCAATTATTGGTGGCTGTGCTTTCAGCTGCCAAGGCCCCAAATTTGGAATTCCCCCACTAAACCTCTCTACGCCTCTCTCCGCCTTTAAGACGCTCCTTAAAACCTACCTCTTTAAACCACTTTTGGTAATCTGCCCTAATTTCTCCTTGTGTGGTTCGGTGTCAAATTTTGTTTTATAACACTCCTGTCAAGCAACTTGGGTCATTTTACTACATTAAAGGCAGTATATAAATAGAAGGTGGTGTTGCATAATTACAGCGAGTGCCATTAGCCTCACCATTATTTTGACAGCAAATTCTAGCCCACTATCTTTAAAGCAAGATCCTAAACTTGTAACATGTACATCCGTTTGAATCCTGAAGTTGCTGTTCCGTCACTGTTATTTTCTTCTAATATGCTTCAGAAAGAATAGGAAATTAAAACACAAATTTTAATTGGTTAACAGTTTTTAGGCATTCAGTATAGACCTTATTTGAGTTTGACATGATCTTATTATAAAAGCAAACTATCCAACTCCAGCTGTTTCTATTTCATGACAGTGAAACATTTAGATTAAAACATCGGGGAGATAACGAGAAACACTTCTGTGAAAGCAGAGGATTTGACAGAACGATGTGAAAACTGGTATGAATGTAATTTGATTACATTAAATCTTTATGCTGATGGTTTTAAATCTCAGTGATACGAAGATGGATGAGAGTAAATTGTGAGGAGAACGCAAGAAATTTGCAAAGGGATATAGACAGGCTAAGTAAGTGGGCCAAAATTTGGCAGAGGGAGTATAATGTGTGAAAATGTGAGGTTATCCACTGGCAGAAAAAATAGAAAAGCAAATTATAATTTAAATGGAGAAAAATTGCAAAGTGCTGCAGTACAGAGGGACCCGGGGGCCCTTGTGCATGAAACACAAAAAGTTCGTATGCAGGTACAGCAAGTAATCAGGAAGGCAAATGGAATGTTAGCCTTTATTGCAGGGGCGATGGAGTATAAAAGCAGAGAAGTCCTGCTACAACTGTACAAAATATTGGTGAGGCCACAACTGGAATACTGCGTACAGTTTTGGTCTCCGTATTTAAGGAAGGATATACTTGCATTGGAGGCTGTTCAGAGAAGGTTCACTAGATTGATTCCGGAGATGACGGGGTTGATTTATGAAAGGTTCAGTAGGTTGGTCCTATACTCATTGGAGTTCAGAAGAATGAGAGGTGATCTTATCGAAACATATAAGATAATGAGGGGGCTCGACAAGGGGTAGATGCAGAGAGCATATTTCCACTCATGGGGGAAACTAAAACTAGGGGGCATAGTCTCAGAATAAGGGTCCGCCCATTTAAAACTGAGATGAGAAGGAATTTCTTCTGAGGGCTGTAATTCTTGGAATTCTCTGCCTCAGAGAGCTGTGACGGCTCGGCCATTGAATATATTTAAGGCAGAGATGGACAAAGTTTTGAGTGATGGAATAAAGGGTTATGGGGAGCGGGCAGGAAAGAGGAGCTGAGTCTGATCAGATCAGACATGATATTAAATGGCGGAGCAGGCTCGGGCCAAATGGCCTACTCCTGGTCTTATTTCTTATGTTATGTAGCCATAGATTTCAGTGGAATCTGCAAAAAAAAAAAATTCCTTTCTGTACAATGCAGTGGGGATTCTTAGTCCATGGTTTCCATTAATTCATCTGCTGTTGATTTGGAGCATTTATTAATTGCAGCTGTGTAAACGAGGTGAAAAAAATAAATTTGAGGCCCGAGCAATTGTGGCTGCTGACTTTATTACAGCATTTGCTGATTAAGCAAAAATAATTTTTTAAGTGCCACAAATCGGGGAATAATTGGGTGACTTTTCTCATTTTCTATTTTTTTTAATAGCATACTGATGTTGGCTTTTATTCTCCAACTTTATTCATTAAATGGAATATGTCTATTTCACTTTCAGGCAAGATGCTAATCGTAATGCAGCCAGTGTTGCTGATATCCACAGACACGCAGGCATTGCTGAACGTTCGCAGCCTCCAGTGTCTTCCCTGGTGAGATTCCTTTGATAGATACAAGAAATTGTAAATCCCAGCACACATTGTTTCTGATGAAGTGACAGAATTTAGTGAATATATTTTAAGAGAATATAAATGCACGTATCTAGCTTTTCTTCATGCTTGTGTTTGATTCATGTTGCAGGCTCTAATGGAAGTTGGAGGCCCAAAGAATTCCTCACTGATTTCAAGAAAACTTCCTACAATGCCAAAACCACAATGGCACCCACCTTGGAAGCTGTACAGAGTGAGCAAATTATAGTGTGAATCTTTTGTATAAACAATAACCTATTCCAAGATGTCAAACACACCATCACAGTTAAAAGTTATTCAGTATGTGGCAAGAAAATGCTAGTTAAAATGTCTTCCATTTTATAAATTCCCTAACTATAAAAAAAAATACTTTTCAATTCAAGTGATTTATATATTTTTTTTAATTTAGCAGCACTCTGGGTAAGTCACTGGACCCTACTAGCATGCACTTAAAGCTGTTGAAAGAAGACGCTCTGACCACAATTTTGTAATCCTCCTTTTAATATTCAAATTCTGCCAGAAGTCTCGAGGGTAGCCAGAGGAAAGCTTCTCTTTTCAGGGAAAGAATAATAAACTAGGACAATATGGACTAAGTATAATGTCGGTTATGGGCAAACTCTGAATCTGTAATTTAAGATAAAATTGGTGAGCTTTTAGAAATGAATGACTTAATCAGAGACATCCAACACATTTGATGAAGTGATCGATTGAATCGATGAAGGGAGTGAAGCAGAAGTAGTGTATAGAAGACATTGAATAAATTGTTTCACAAGCACCTTGTTAGAGAAATTCAGGTGTATGTATGAGGAAAGTTGCATGAATAGAAAGTTGGTTGATTTACAGGAAACGGTGTTACTGTTGATGGTTGTTGCTCAGATTGAAGAAGGCTAGAAGTGTTGTACTCCAGGAGGTAGTGCTGGGTGCAATTATTCTATGCAAATATGAATGATTTGGGCATAAAGAACGCTTATCAAAAGTTGGAGACAATACACAAGTAGAGGGTTTGGCAAGCAACAAAGATTTCAGCAGGACCTACAGGGTAATAAGATGGCCAGACAGGTGGAAGATGCAATTTAATTGCATAAGTGTCATGTAATACATCTTGAGAGGAAAACGGGAATTGGGAAAGACACTGAAGAATGTGAATGAACAGGAAAACTTGGGGGCTCAAATGCATAATTCCCTGACAGTGCAAGTACAGATAGATAAAACAATTATATATTTTTTTTTAAAAACAGTATTTTGGGTTTTATTAAGGTCTAACATACAAAAGTAAAGAAGTAATAAATTTGTACAAAACATTGCTTAGGCCAATGTTGATTTTAAATGTCTCATTATGAAAGGAAATTAAAGCCATAGATTATGATGTTGAGGATGGGGAACTATAATTTATAAGGAAAGGCTTGAGATGCTGGTATTATTTCCACTGGAGCAGGGAAGGTTAACGGATTTAAGAGATTTTTAAAATTATGGTGTCATTTAATAAGGTGAACATAGAACTATTTCCTCTGATCCCTCAATGATTCCCCAATGAAAAATGCTCACAATGAGAAGAATGGCGCAGAGAAATTTATTTTCACAGTCAATAAAACATTTGATGCCTTGCCACAGAGCCTATTGCATCTTTTACAGGAAAATTTGATAAATATTTAAAACGGAGGAAGATACAGGGCTAAGGAAAAAGAACAGCGCATTGGTCTTTGTTCTGGATTGCTCTAACACAGTGCCAGAATAGACACAATCGGCTGAATGGCCATCTCCTGTGCTGTAAACTTCTATGGGATGGTTGTGCAGCAGCGTGTAGAGTGCTAAGATGTTGGTTTCTACTTGCAATCCCAATATAAGTTGATTGTTCCTCTTCAGCGATTCTTTTCTTAGATTCCTTATGTCTCATTGCGAGATTATGAATAGCAATAGCCTAACCCCCTGTTATATCCACACCATGAAGGGGAGTATGTCCCCTTCATGGTGTGAATATGACTGGTGTGATTTTGCTGCCAAAATAATGGTGAGGCTAATGGCGCTTGCTGTTATTTAGGTGTATAGCAACCTCGGGTGAGGGACAGATGCAGTTAAATGCCAATGCCCAAAAGTTGCTGTCTTGAGTTTCACTGCACAATTTTGCTGTTAGATTTGCGAAAATGGCTTGATCTGCCTCATCATTGAAATGCATTGAATATTGTGAAGTTGCTGTATTTGTGTGATAGATATGAACTAAACTCGCCACAAAGTTATGTCTCATCATTGCAAGCATACGTACCCTTTTAACAATGTGATAATTGTTAATAACTGCCAATCATCCTCTGACACTGCACTAAAAAATAACTTCCAAGTGTGGAGATTCATACCTGCTAGTATTAAGTTAGATTTAAAAATTGTAAAATTTAAAAAAAATTAAATGTACATTTCCTTTGTCTTTTTTTCTCTCAATCCAATCTTCCTTTCCCTCTTTCTCTTTCTGTACCTGATTAAGAACATACATAAGAAATAGGAGCAGGAGTAGACCATACAGCCCCTCAAGCCTGCTCTGCCATTCAATAAGGTCATGGCTGATCTTCAACCTCAACCCCACTTTCCCATCTGATCTCCATATCCCTTGATTCTGAAGCAACTGTTTGACATTGAATTCACTCACTCTAATTTATACTTCCTTCTCAGTCCTTCCTCAGTGTATTTCTCAATCCTTCAATCTGATTTGGTTAAGGAGATACACAGTTCACTCAAGTCCCAAATGCCCTGTTTTCCCCCCCTTAGCTTGCAATTAAAGCAACTTGTCACGTGCAAAATATTAACTTAAATGTGCATGAAGAAGTCTAACTAATGACAGATGCTGTTAGATGCCCTGCTACTGCAAAGTCTGGACCATTGTGTATTCCTTGGACATCTATGGACTTGATCAATAAAACATTTATAAAATTATTCAATTCTAAATGTTATGAAAAGTGATAGGCTGTTGAAATTCAGTCTCAATGTGTAGATCACTAGCGAGACTGATTAACAAAGTAGAGGTTTTGTAATGGTTATCTTTTCATTCTTTGTACAGGTTCATGGCCAAAAAGGCATGATCCAATGTTGCTAATCTTGAATCTCTCATTAACCTTGTAGGTAATCAGTGGCCATTTAGGCTGGGTAAGATGTCTTGCAGTAGAACCTGGAAATCAGTGGTTTGTTACTGGCTCAGCTGATAGAACTATTAAGGTAAGATAAGATTGGATGTTGGAAGTACAGTTTATAAAAAAAAAACAACCTTTTATTGAAGTTTCAGAAGAATTCTCCTTTATTTTCATTCCCATTTTTGTCTTCCTGGTCTGATGGGGCAGGCATGCTTGATGCCAAGCTGTTGCAATAAAAAAAAGTCCCATAACTGACCTGCATTAAGTACCACAGACACTCCACTTGCTCAGAGATGCTGCAGTCTTCTCTGGGCAGTGCCACATTTATTTTGATCATTCTATATTTTGGGATTCATGGTTGCTGGCATTCTAAAATTTGTCTGGAATATTTTACAGATTTATTCATGTTCTGCTGGTACTTTGTTTTTGGCTTCTTCTCGACCACTTCCCAGCCCCCTCCCCCCACTCTCCAGCAGTGTACTACCATTGAAATTTTTATGGAGCCTTTGCAGACATTATTTCACAGCAGAGCTCTTACTGCACAAAAGTAATTCCATGGCACCTATTTAACAGAGTTAGCAAGACATTTACTGTAATCAGCAAGTGCCATTTTCCTGTGTCAGAAGCATTGAAAAAGAGGCTGCGAAGAGATAATGGAGCAAGACGAAAGATGCAGACCAGAAATATTGAAGTATAGGAATTTTTTTTAAATAGCAGGCTATAGATGGAAATAGTTCAATGCCAGGGCATTGCTACAGAAAGACATAGAAAATGACATCAATTGGAAAAATAGTTCAATATAATTCATTGCTGTTCTTATAGTTGACTGCATTTTATTTTATAATTGTTTAAGAACATAATACAATTAATAAAAATAACTTAATAGATGAGATTAAATTAAAAAACAAATATTGCAGATGGTGGAAATTTGAAGTAATAGAAAATGGTGGAGAAACAGCAGGTCATTCAGCATCTGTAGAGAGAACAGACAGGTTGATGTTTCTGGTGCAGACCTGGATCTGAAGGGTCTTCATCCAAGACATCAACCTGTATATCCTTTCCACAGATGCTGACTAACCTGCTGTGTGTTACCAGCATTTTTTGTAGCCGAGATTAAATGCTGTTTTAAAATAGATTTTTTATGGTTGGCTGCATTTCCCTGATTGTACTTTACAGTAATAAGCATTGCAAACTTTCAGAAAATAATTCTGTAATTGTAGAACAACTAAGCAGCTGTTTTAGGAACCTGAAACTATTCCTTGTAAAATCTACCAAGTATTGAAATGTGAGAGACTGTGCTGATTGACTTTACAACTTCGATGCGTCATTTTAAAGCTGTTTTATTTTATAGTGAGAAGCTATTAATTTTTTTGCTGCATAGATCTGGGATTTGGCCAGTGGTAAACTGAAGCTGTCTCTGACTGGGCATATCAGCACTGTGCGAGGAGTAGCAGTCAGTTCACGCAGCCCATATCTTTTCTCCTGTGGAGAGGATAAGCAAGTGAAATGCTGGGATCTGGAATATAACAAGGTATAGATTTTCAAAACATGACCACTGCTAAAATGAATTCAATGTTCTGCAGTTTTCCAGCTTGGCTTTTCACTGTTGGTACTGAATATATGTATCATGTTAATTTATGAACATTTGTCCATCTAAATTTATTTGTGTTTCCTGTTTATCTAGGTTATCCGACATTACCATGGTCATTTAAGTGCAGTGTATGGGCTTGATTTACATCCAACCATCGACGTCTTGATAACATGTGGCAGAGATTCAACTGCAAGGGTAAGTTATTTTTGAAAATCATTACGCAACTCAGTACAGATGTTATCCATGGACCATAAATCAAGTATTAACCTAATCGGCATAGATTAATACTTTTTGGCTTTTGTTGATGTGATGCATCAAACTTGCTTTACTTAATTTTATTAGGGATACTCAAGTTTGGTTTTGCATTGCAGTTACAAGAACTTATGAACTTTCTTTCATTCAATTTTTTTTTTGTATAGGTATGGGATATTCGGACAAAAGCAAATGTACACACATTATCAGGGCACACAAATACAGTAGCAACTGTGAAATGCCAAGCTGGAGAACCACAGATTATTACAGGCAAGTGTAATTGTACATTGATTTTAAACATTAGCCAGCTGAATAAAGAAAATATATATCATATCTAGCTCCCCTTGATACTTAAGACTGCATATTTAATATATTTAGAGTATTTTCAACTCCCTCCGACCTTGACTTGCATCAGCTTTTTTTAAATACAGGGTCGTTTTATTGATGCACTCCTTGGTAACTGCAGACCTTCCCAAATGGTAAAGATGCATTGAAAAATGTTGATCTCGTTGACTGGCTGGGCCGAATGGCGTGTTTCTGTGCTGTATATACTATGTAATCCAATGTAATTATTAAACCAGTCAAGTCACTCAATGCATTTGAAAATAAATTTTGGCCAGCATTTTTTTAAGTGTACTGTAAATTTTTAATATTCAATATAAAGTTGTGAATAACTCAATCTAAAAACTATGTTTGACAATAATATTATGGAATTTACCTACGGAGGTGTCTTTTGTGTCGTTTAATACCTTCATTACAGTTCTTACTTCAAGGCATCAGTCTATCTTAAAAAATCTGGATTTGAAAAGATATTATTTCACAACAGTTATCCAGAGCTTTCAAACACATCTGCATTCTTCGCACGTGCACTTTGCTGAATTTCCCAGCATGTATTTTGTGCATCAGAATGATTTGTAGAATAGAAGAGTGTGTCTCCTCATCCTGTAAGAATTTGAGTTTTTGCCTTTTCAAAACTGGGAATTGAATTCTCAAAGTTTTATTTTAGGCAAGTGTGTTATTAATTGGTGTATAATAAACTGCATAGACACACTATTTTTGATGTGCAGCACCTATTAACTTGGTTTCTTTGTTTATAGAAATTTATATTTATTAAAGCTGCGAGTCATAAACTCATTAGTACACTAAAGGGTAAATCGTTTGCTGGTGCATACCAAAGTACATATCAGCAAAATGTGCAGTCCGCCCATGTCTTTTTGACTGTTTTAAGAAGCTTGAATTCACTGATTATGTAACAGTATAAAGTGAATGCTGCAATAAGTCTGTTTATTTCTCATAGGAAGCCATGACACAACCATACGGCTCTGGGACTTGGTAGCAGGGAAGACTAGAGTCACATTAACCAATCATAAGAAGTCTGTCCGTTCTCTCATTCTACATCCAAGACAGTATGTCTAAAGATTATTTGTTCCTTACATATATTATTATAGGTCCTGGTTGAACCATGGATGAAAAAATACTTTATATAATGGGTGATGTGCATACGTTGAAGTTCTTATTTGTTTTATTATTCACAACATTTTGATTATATTTGTTACCTGCTTAATGTCAAAGTATTTCTTCTTGTTATAGATACACCTTTGCTTCTGGTTCTCCGGATAATATAAAGCAGTGGAAATGCCCAGATGGTGTTTTTATTCAGAACCTACCTGGTCACAATGCTATTATCAATACACTATCCGTCAACTCAGATGGTGTGCTGGTATCAGGAGGTAAGCTGTAGAGAAAGATGGAATGGAGGCAAACTGCAGCTGAGCAAAATAACCTTTTAGCATTTAAGAATGTTTTGATATTCAGGTACAAATGAGATTATTTGGCCAAATGTTTTCCCTTGTGTATTCTGCTTCAATACAATGTAAATTAAATTAAAATTTCACAGTTACGGCTTAATATAGTACAGTACCTCGTGAAATGTGTGGTTAGGATGAATTGTATATAGGTTATTTAACTTCATTACTGTTAACTACACTCAACTCAAGCAGATCTGTCACATTGTATGGTGTCCTAAAGTGGACAAGTTTTGCTCAAACAATTATACTAATGTAGAGGTAATAATGTAGAGGTTTTTGCAAACTGTAAAAGCAAATGAAAAGTGTTAGCATTTGGTCTGTTGGAAGAAGAATGTTGTCTTTCCAAAAATGTAGTGAGTGATCCAAAATGTAATACAAAAGGCACTTGTAGCAGTCATGCCACACTTCAAGCAAAATGGTGTAATTATTATAGATCTCTTTTTTTGTGTTTAGCCATTTATGTCTAGTCAATCTTTACATTAAATTTATATTAACAGCTGATAATGGTACCATGCACCTGTGGGACTGGAGAACTGGGTACAACTTCCAGCGAATACACGCTGCTGTGCAGCCGGGCTCCTTGGACAGTGAATCCGGGATTTTTGCATGTACCTTTGACCAGTCGGAAAGCAGATTACTTACAGCAGAGGCTGATAAAACGATCAAAGTCTACAAGGAAGATGACACTGCTGTATGTATAGATTTTAATAATGCATTATTTACTATAGAGAATTGGCTCGTATTTGTTTCTATAAATAGACATTGCTAGGGACTGCAGTGGATTAGACACCAGTATTTTGCCTTTAGGACCTCTGTTCAAATCTGTTCCAGACTACTGAGATAGAAACTTTCTTATTTGCTAACTGTAAATGTGCTAGACTCTTAATCCTGTTTGTTTTGGACATGAGCCCACAGCACAAAACTACCTTATATTTGGTACTAAATCAGTAATATGACTCAAATTGCTGGGGAAGAGTAGAAGGAGCTTGACTTTGTAGCCAACATCTCTTGCATTTCAGTGTTTTATGTTCACAGGAGATGACTGAAATGGAAAGTCGTCTATTCCGTAGCAGTTACATTGCGCGCCCTGAAAAAGGAATCTTAAATTATATTTTAAGAATGTCAAGTCTCCGAACGTAACTTTTGCATTTAAGCTTAAAAACAGATGAATTCTGAGATGGAGTCAATTTTATTCCACAATTTTTTACTTCACCCTTGCTGTAATGGTTCTCTTGTGCCATGTTCCTCTTTCCCAAGTAAAAGAGCAGGGCAGTGACTTATTTTCGAGCCATTGCATAGGAAAGCAATAGTTAAGGGAACAAACTGGCATTTCTGCAGCCACAGACGTGACTCCAGGATGGTATGTTACCTCCCTATTGCCAGGGTCAAGGATGTCACTGAGCAGCTGCAGGACATTGAGGGGGAGTGGTTGGAGAGATGGTGCAGGAAGGAGGACTTTAGATTCCTGAAGCATTGGGACTGGTTCTGGGAGAAGTGGGACCTGTACCAGCCAGGCGGGTTGCACTTCAACAGGGCTGGGACCAATATCCTTTGGGTTTGCTAGTGCTGTTGGGGAGGGTTTAAACCAGAGAGTTCAAGTCCCACTCCAGAAACTTGAGCACAAAAATCTAGGCTGACACTCCAGTGTAGTGCTGCACTGTCAGATGTGCCGTCTTTTGGATGTTAAACTGAGGCACCGTCTGCTCGTTCTCAGGTGAACGTAAAAGATCCCATGGCACTATTTTGAAGAAGAGCTGACGAGTAATCCCTGATGTCTTTGTAATATTTATTCCTCAACCAACATAACAAAAAACAGATTATCTGGTCATTATCACATTGCTGTTTGTGGGAGCTTGCTCTGTGCAAATTGGCTGTCGCTTTTCCTACATTACAACAGCGATTACACTTCAAAAGTGCTTCATTGGCTGCAAAGTGTCTTGGGACGTCCGGTCATGAAAAGTACCATATAAATGAGCCTTTTTTCTTTTAAGCTTGGCAGGGGGTTGGGAACCTGAGCGTAGATTCAGAAGGGAGAGAAGCAAAGCTGGAAATGGAAGGCAAAAAATTAGTAAGTGAGTTTGAAAGGTAGAGGAAACAAAGGCTAGAAAATAAACAACGAAGGAGTTTGATAGTGTTTAATGGCATATACTTTAATGCAAGGATTCTAGTGAATAAAGCAGATGAGCTGAGGGCACAGATAGACATGTGGCAGTATGGTATCGTAGCTATTACTGAAACATGGCTGAAAGAACGGCCGGACTGGCAGTACCACATTCCTGGTTACAAGGTTTTCAGATAAGATGGAGAGGGGGATAAAACGGGTTTGAAATAATTGGTTAAAGAAACAATTACAGCTGTGAGGAGGAATGATATGTTAGAAGAATCATAAAATGAGGCCATGTGGGTTGAACTGAAGAACAAAAAAGGGGCAAACACACTGCTGGGAGTGTACTATAGGCCCCCAAACAGTCAGTGGGAGATAGAAGAGCAAATATGTAGGCAAATGTCTGAGAAATGCAAAAACAATAGGGCAGTAATAGGGGATTTCAACTACCCTAATATTAACTGGGATAGATTCTGTGTAAAAGTATAGAGGATGCAGAATTCTTAAAATGCATTCAGGAGAACCTTTTTAGCCAGTACGTAGCAAGCCCAACAAGAGAGAAGGCGGTCCTGGATTTAGTTTTAGGGAATGAAGCTGGGCAGGTGGAAGGGGTATAAGTGGGTGAGCATTTTGGTGGTAGTGATCATAACTCAGTTAGATTTAGCATGGTTCTGGAAAAAGACATAGACCAGGAGTAAAAGTTCTCAATTGGGGAAAGGCTGATTTGCTAAATCACATCTCCGTTTAGTGAAAAGTGGACTGGAAACAGCGACTTGAAGGTAAATCAGTGTCGGAGCAGTTGGAGACATTCAAGGAGGAGATAGAGAGTTCAGACCAAATATGTTCCCACAAAGAAAAAGGGTGGGACTCCCAAATCTAGAGCCCCTGGTTATTAAGGGACATACAGGGTAGGGTAAGGCAAAAAAGGGAAGATTATGTCTGATACTGAGAGCTCAATACTGTAGAAAACCTAGGAGTATCAAAGTGCAGGGGAGAAATTAAAAAGGAAATTTGAAAAGCAAAGAGAGGGCATAAAAAAATATTGCAAGTAAAATCACAAAGCCCAAAGATATTTTATAAATACATTAAGAGTAAGAGGATAACTAAGGTAAGAGTAGGGCCTATTGGTGACCTGTGTGTGGAGGCGGAAGGTGTGGGTATGGTTCTTCATGAATACTTTGAGTCTATCTTCAGAAGAGAGGGATGATGCAGACATTGTAGATGACGAGGAGTGTGAAATATTAGATGAGATAAACATTGAGGGAATTATTAAGGAGTTTAGCATCTTTGAAAGTCGATAAATCGCTGGGCCCAGGCTGTTAAGAGAAGCAAGGGAGGAAAAAGCAGAAGCTTTGACCATTTTCCAGTCCTCTCTGGCTGCAGGTGTGGTACTGGAGGACTACTAATGTTGTAACATTGTTTAAAAAGGGATAGACCAAGTAATTACAGGCCGGTCAACCTAACCTCTGGTGGGCAAATTATTGGGAAAAAATGGAGTATTTAGAAAGGTGCAGATTCATCTAGGACAGTCAGCATGTTGAAGGAAGGTCATGTCTGACTAACTTGATTGAATTTATTGAGAAGGGATTGATGAGGATAGCACATTTGATGAGGTCTACAAGGATTTTAGCAAGGTTTTTGACGAGGTCCCACATGACAGACTGATCAGAAAAGTAAAGCCCACGGGAAAGTGGCAAGTTGGATCCAAAATTGGCTCAGTAGCAGGAGGAAAAGGTAATGGTCGACTAGGTAAAGGTTTTTTGTGACTGGAAGGCTGTTTTCAGTGGGGTTCCGCAGGGCTCAGTATTAAGCCCCTTTTTGTGATTTAGACTTCATTGTCGGCATGATTAAGAAGTTTGCAGATGATACAAAAATTGGCCGTATGGTTGATAGTGAGAAAGAAAGCTGTAGACTGCAGGAAGATATCAATGGACTGGTCAGGTGGGCAGAAAAGTGGCAAATGGAATTCAGTCCAGAAAAGTATGAGGTAATGCATTTGGGGAGGTCTAACAAAGCAAGGGAATGCACATTAAATGGTACAACACTGAAAAGTGTAGAGAAGCAAAGGGACCTTGGAGTGCAGGTCCACAGATCCCTGAAGGTAGCAGGCCAGGTAGGTAAGGTGGTTAAGAAGGCATATGGAATACTTGCCTTTAAGTCAAGGCATGGAATACAAGAGCAAGAAGGATATGCTTGAACTGTATAAAACACTGGTTAGGCTGCAGCTGGAGCACTGTGTGCAGTTCATCACATTACAGGAAAGGTGTGATTTCACTGGAAAGGGTGCAGATGAGATTTACAAAGAATGTTGCCTGGACTGGAGAATTTTGGCTATGAGGAAAGATTGGAGATGCTGGGTCTGTTTTCTTTGGAACAGGAGGCTCAGGAGTCCTGATTGAGATGTATAAAATTGAGGGGCCTGAATAGAGTGGATAGGAAGGACCCGTTTCCCTTGGCAGAGAGGTCAACAACCAGGGGGCATAGATTTAAAGTAATTGGGTAGAGGTTTAGAGGAGATATGAGGGGAAATTTCTTCACCCACAGGGTGGTGGGGGTCTGGAACTCACTGAGAAGGTGGTAGAGGCAGAAAGCACCACATTTAAAAGATACTTGGATGTGCACGTAAAGTGCCAAAACCTACAGGGCTACGGACCAAGAGCTGGAAAGTGGGATGAGGCTGGTTAGCTCTTGGTTGGCCAGTGCAGACACAATGGGGGGTAAAAAATGCCTCCTGTGATTCTATGAAATGACAGCCTATCTTCTCTCTACTGAATCCGTGAATAACTAAAGATGACAAAATGCATTAATAATAGTCTTAAACCAAAAATTAACAATTTAGAATAACCAATTATGAGAAGATGGAACATTACCTAACTAGTCCAACAATGTGGGATAAAGTGCACCTAAAAAAAAATGGTGTAATTTTTGATGTATCATTATTTACATGACCTTTCATTGATTGTCAGGTTTTTTTTGCTTAATTTCTGTTGATGGGTTGAGCAAGTGTTATGCAACCTGTGACTTACTGCCTTGACATGTTGCATTTTAGAAGGAAGTCCTTGAATCTACAATGTTTTAACTGAAGAATATTTCTTTGTTAACTTTATTGTAGATAAGTAATTTTTTATCATTTTTTATCCTAGACTGAAGAAACTCATCCAGTCAACTGGAAACCAGAGATCATCAAAAGGAAGAGATTCTAAGTGACTTTCACTTACAATTCATAATAGACATTATACTATATTTTAATGTTTTTTAAAAAGTAATTTTCTCCCTTTAGGTTCTCCCCTGTACTCCTCCCTCCCCCATCCAAAACCATTCACTGGCTGAGAAGCAGGCTTCTCTCTAACCTGTTGCCAGGAGAATGGCCAGTGGATTTAAAAAAATGTTTGTTGTATAGGTGCCTGCCTTATGCAGCAACTTGCCAACATCCAGCAAAGATTATGATGGTGCCTTGCAGGGGATCACAGGTGGAAACTAGTATCCTATCAGTACATGGCACTATGAATATATTAATGCAGTCCTCCTGAGCCAATATGTTTTAAAATTTAACTTCTTGTGGATTTTGCTTCTGACTAAAAGATGACTAAGTGGTTGGACAATGTTTCAAGTTTGTTGTAACTCAGTTGTATATTGTTTCCCTACAATAAATTGTACAAATCTGTCGGTGATGAAAGGCCAAACTACCCTATTGAGGACAGGGGATATTCAAGGAGCTGTTTGAATCTGAGAAGTCAGTTAGAACTTACAAGAGATACAGTTCAGACTAGCACAGTTCCTGTTGTGGAAATAAATGCTGTGTGGAAGTCATTTACAAAAAAGCCTTTTATTTTCCTTTTTGAGGAGCTAGAAAGGACTAGAGAAAGTTCTTTATGAAGACAGCATAATCCTAGTGGATCAAAATAATTAACAGGTTGTTCTGGGCTTGTTACTGAAGCTTACTTTGATATCCAGGCTAGTGAAGACACTATCATTGGTAGTATATTACCTGAGTGATTAGCAGCACAGACTTTGATAAATGTGGTAATAATGGTCCAGCACCAGAAAATAGCCAAAGCTGGATTGTTCTAAAAACCCACCTGATGCCCTTCATCCCTACCTGATCTATTATCCCATTCCCACACTATGTAATTGACAATATCTTCAGGGCAACAAATACTACGATGTGGAAGCTGAAAATTTGAGGACTGGTAGACACAAGTGTAACTGGCAGCAGGTATAATTTTATAGATCTCCTGAAGAACATAAGCAAAATATGAACAGATGACAGTTGTATAAAATGTATACACACAAGATTTCAGAAACATAGATAAAGTTGGTGGTCTCTCATTTAACTCCGAGAGAGTGAGATTCCTATGATCCCACAATCAACGGCTCAGATCAAAGCTCTGCAGTTCTAATACATCCAGTTGTGAATCGTGGTGGACAATTAAACAACTAACTGGAGGAGGAGGCTTTATGAATATCCCCATCCACATTGACAGCAGAGCCCAACACAATGTTGAAATGTTTGCAACCATGTTGCCAGAAGTGCTGAGTGGATGATCCAAATTGCCCTCTTTCTGAGTTCCCCCACCATCACAGAAGTCAGTCTTCAGCCAATTCGATTCACTCCATGTGATATCAAGTAACAGCTGAGTGCACTGGATACAGCAAAGGCTATGGCCCCCAACAACATCCTAGCTGTCATGCCGAAAACATGTGCTACAGAACTAGCCGCACCTCTAGCCAAGCTGTTCCAGTACAGCTACAACACTGGCATCTACCTAACAATGTGGAACACTGCGCAGGTATATCTTGTCCACAAAAAGCAGAACAAATCCAATCCGGCCAATTATAGGCCCATCAGTCTACTCTCATTCGTCAGGAAAGTGATGGAAGGGTGTCGTCAACAGTGCTATCAAGTGGCACTTGCCAATAACCTGCTCACGGATGCTCAATTTGGGTTCTGCCAGGACCACTCTGCTCCAGACTTCATTACAGCCTTTGTCCAAACATGGACACAAGAGCTGAATTCCAGAGGTGAGGTGAGAGTGATTGCCCTTGACATCAAGGCAGTATTTGCCCAAGTGTGGCATCAAGGTGCCCTCGTAAAACTGAAGTGAATGGTAATCAGTGGGAAAACTCTCTGCTGGCTGGAGTCATACCTAGCACAAAGGACGGTGATTGTTGGTCAATCATCTTGGCCCCAGGACATCACTGCTGGAGTTCCTGCAGGTGTCCTAGGCGCAACCATCTTCAGCTGCTTCATCAATGACCTTCCATCCATCATAAGGTCAGAAGTAGGGATGTTCGCTGATGATTGCCGAATGTTGCGTTCCATTTGCAACTCCTCAGATAATGAAGCAGTTCCTACCCACATATAGCAATACCTGGACAATATCCAGGCTTGGGCTGATAAGTGGCAAGTAATATTCATGGCACACAAGTGCCAGGCAATGACTATCTCCAATCGGAGCGTCTAACCACCGCCCCATGATATTCAACGGCACTACCATCACCATTGACCAGAAACTTAACTGGACCAGCCTCAAATACTGTGGCAACAAGAGCAGGTCAGAGGCTGGGTATTCTGAGTGGCTGTCTCACCACCTGACTCCCCAAAGCCTTCCCACCATCTAAAAGGCACAAATCAGGAGTGTAATGGAATATTCTCCACTTACCTGGATGAGTGCAACAACACTCAAGAAGTTCGACACCATCCAGGATAAAGCAGCCCACTTGATTGGCATTCTATTCACCACCTTAAATATTCACTCTCTCCACTTCGCTGCAGTGTGTACTATCTACAAGATGCACTGCAGCAACTCGCCATGGCTTCTTCGGCAGCGCCACCTAGAAGAACAAGGTCAACAGGCACATGTGAACACCGCCGGCAAGTTTCCCTCCAAGCCAGCCTGACTTGGAAATATATCACTGTTCCTTCATCATCGCTCTGTCAAAAATACTGGAACTATTTCCTTAACAGCACTCTGGGAGTACCTTCACTGCAAAAACTGCAGTGGTTCAACAAGATGGCTGACCACCACCTTCTCGAGGGCAATTAGGGTTGGTGAATAAATGTTGGCCTTGCCAGCGATGCCCACATCCCAGGAACAAATTTTTTTTAAATCGTAATCATCTTGTCATCTAATGTTAAGGGATCGATTTCTAGAAGTGGTTCCAGATGATCTAAGACTATGGTTGCTTGGCCAGAAATGTAACCTGTGAGATGAAGAAGCAAACCATTATTGAACCTCATGAGTATTAGTGTCCTAGTGACTGAATAAGTCATCCCCTCAATCAGCCAGAGGAAGACGCACCATGCCTGGTGTGGATCCACAGCCGCAAGTATCTGGTTCTCTGATACTCTTCCTATTTGGCAATAGCAGAGATCTTGGATGCTTCAACTGTGACAATATAGGGGAAGCATTTGATGATCCAGGCATGATGCCAAATACCAATTGGTAAGTTTAAACTAATATAAGACTATGGGCGTGCACAAATATTGAATGCAAGGAATGACAGCATTCCTTTCCCCACTCTTAATAAATGAATGTTCTGAGAAAAGTCAATGGGTCTGAAATTGAGGTTGGAGGTTTCCTTCATACGAACGCCTCCGACCCGGAAAAAAAATCTGCAAAAGTACCTGGTGATCTTGGAGGAACGCAAGATCCCGGTCGGAGGCCTAGATTAGTTGCATAGTGCATAGGGAGATGCCTTTCAGGATAAAGATGGGAGAATAAAATGAGAAGTTACATACAAGTATGTTGCTGTAATGTCAGGGTTAATTATGGATCCCCCCCCTTCCACAGTACAAGTAGAAACAGAACTTGGGTATGTCATCCCATGAGGAAGGAAATGGAGTTCACCTCAGTTGGCTGATAGATTTTATTTTATAAAGCAACAGGGGCTAGAATAAAAGAGAGGTTCTATAATGATATTGATGGGAACCAGGTCCTCTGTTCTCTCTGTCAACCACCGAGGGAAAAGTTCTTTGCCTGAAACAAAAAAATGCATGTGCGCAGAACGGCCATTGCTATGCACGACTGAATACATCACAAAGGCCCAATTCACATCGCTAAGACTATCGCCCATTTCACATCGCTAAAGGCTATTGCCGAAATTAAAACGGCGAAACTAGTGGTTTTTAAAATGGATGCTATTTCAGCGATTTTCAAAAATATAAAAAGCACCAAGGCTGGAAATAATCGCCCATTTTTGGATGATAGCGACCATAGTGGAAAGTCTAGCCCCATAAACAGCGAAGGAGGCCATTTCGGCCCATCATGTCCGCACTGGACGATAAAGAGCCACATGGCCCTCGGTCAGCAGTCCTGAGGTTACATATAAACCTATGAACAATGGCGGAAAGGTAAAGAGCATCCGGCCCAACCAGTCCGCACCACACAACTGCAACACCCCCTGCACCGCAACCAGAGCCATGAAATCTCCTGGGAAAGGCAAAAAATCAGATTAGAAAACCCAGGCCAATTGGGCGGGGGGGGGGAAATCTGGGAAAATTCCTCTCCGATCCATCCAAGCGATCGAAATTAGTCCAGATGATCACTCTGGCCATATTCGATTTCCTGCAGTACTTACCATCATATCTGTGCCAGCCAACAAGAGGTTATCCAGTCTAATCCCACTTACCAGCTCTAGGTCAGTGGTTACGGCACTTCAAGTGCCCATCCAAGCACCTTTTAAATGGGTTGAGGGTTTCTGCATCCACCACCTTTCCAGGCAATGAGTTCCAGACCCCCACAATCCTCTGCGTGAAGAAGCTTCCCCCCTCAAATCCCCTCTGAACTTTCCACCAACCACCTTAAAACTATGCCCCTTTGTAATTGACCCCTCCACCAAGGGAAATAGGCCCTTGCCACCCACAATATCCAGGCCCCTCAAAATTTTATACACCCCAATGTGGTCTCCTTTCAGCCTCCGTTCCAATGAGGACAAACCCAGCCTATCCAATCTGTCCTCATAACTAAGATTTGCCATTCCAGGCAGCATTCTAGTAACTCTCCTCTGCACCCTCTAGTGCAATCATGTCCTTCCTATAATACGGCGATCAGAACTGCACGCAGTATTCCAGCTGTAACCAGAGTATTATACAATTTAAGCATAACCTCCCTGCTCTTGTATTCTGTGCCTCGGCCAATAAAGGCAAGTATGCCTTCTTAACCACCTTATCCACGTGGCCTGCTAATTTCAGGGATCTGTGGACAAGCACTCCAAGGTCCCTTTATTCATCTACACTTCTACATGGCCTACCATTTAATGTGTATACCCTTTCCTTATTAGCCCTCCCCAAGTACATTACCTCACACTTCTCCAAATTAAATTCCATTTGCCACTCTTCTGACTAGTAGATTGATATTCTCCTGTAGTCCATGACTTTCCTCTTCATTATTAACCACACAGCCAATTTTAGTGTCATTTGCAAACTTCTTAATCATACTCCCTATATTCAAATCTAGATCATTAATGTATACCACAAAAAGCAAGGGACCCAGTACTGAGCCCTGCGGAACCCCACTGGAAGCATCCTTCCAGTCACAAAATATCCATCAACCATTACCCTTTGCATCCTATTTTGGATCCAATTTGTCACTTTGCCCTGGATCCCATGGGCTTTAACTGTTGTGACCAGTTTACCATGGAGAACCTTATCAAAAGCTTTGCTAAAGTTCAAATACACTGCATCTTTCGCACTACCCTCATCGACCCTCCCGGTTACCTCCTCGAAAAATTCAATCGGATTAGTCAAACACGATCTTCCCTTAACAAATCCGTGCTGACTGTCCCCAGTTAATCCTTGCCTTTCTAAATGTAGATTTATCCTGTCTTTCAGTATTTATTCCAATAATTTTTCCACCACTCAGGTTAGGCTGACAGGCCTGTAATTACTCGGCCTATCCCTTTCTTCTCAAATGAGTGTACCACATTAGCAGTTCTCTGGCACCATGCCCAAATCCAAAGAGGACTGGAAAATGATGGATTTTAGCAAAACTTTTGATAAGGTCCCACATGGCAGACTGGTCACAAAAGTAAAAGCCCATGGAATCCAGGACAAAGTGGCAAGTTGGATCCAAAATTGGTTCAGAGGCAGGAAGCAAAGGGTAATGGTTAATGGTTTTGTGACTGGAAGGCTGTTTCCAGTGGGGTTCTGCAGAGTGCAGTACCAGGCCCCTAGCTTTTTGTGGTGTGTATATATCAATGACTTAGACTTGAATGTAGGGGGTATGATTAAGATATTTGCAGATGATACTAAAATCAGCTGTGTGGTTGATAATGAAGAAAGCAGCTGTAGACTGCAGGAAAATATGAACTGGTCAAGTGAAAGTCCATGTGGTCAAGTGAAACTCCAAACCCATCCTAGTCTGCCTCGCTTTCTCCCCCAACCCCGTCAGATCCCAACTATTTCTGAACTATTTATTCTAATGCCGTTTGTCTCTCCCAGTCCTCTGCACACTTTGTTTCCCCTCTCTAGTGCTTCATCCTGAGTCCCCTCCCCCAGCCAAATTAGTTTAAACACTTCCCCACAGCACTAGTTAGCCTCCCTGCAAGGACATTGGTCCCAGCCTTGTTGAGGACCAACCCGTCCATATTATACAAGTCCTAATGCCGCCGGAACCCAAAGCCTTCCTTCCTCCACTATTTCTCCAGCCACATATGAACATGCCTTATACTACTCCTATACTCATGAGTACATGGCACTGGGAGTAATCCAGATTACCATTTTTGAGGTCCTGCTCTTTATCTTCTTCCCCAGCTCCTGAAACTCTGACTGCAGGACCTCAATCCTTTTCCTCCTTATGTTGTTGGTTCCAACATGGACCACGACATCTGGCTGTTCCTCTTCCCCCTGCAGAATACACTGCACCCGCTCCGTGATATCCTATTTGTTGATGTGTCCCTTTTTCTGTTAATTCTAGTATCTCTGACACCATCTTGTTCAGGTGTTCACCAGCACTGACTACATGAATAGAATTATACTCATAACAATGAGTATTTATTTACCCACCTGAGAATATAAGAAAAATTGCTTAACATCCCTAGTCATCCTATCTTAATGGCCTTGGACTGAGACATTAGATCCTTGTTGTGTATCCGTTTGAAATCGACTGAGTTGTGACATACCATAAACAAGCTGATCTGGATTTAGTACACATTATCCAATGCCTGAAGCATGTGACTTTTTTTTTTCTAAAATCGTGCATTTACTTTGTTTAAAATACAGCCCTCAAACATAACTCAATCCTAGAAACCTTTCAGTGGAAAAAAAGAAAATGATCAAAAATTCAGAAACGTGACAGCGCACTGTGCACAAAACCTCTAATAGATCGATTATATATTATACAAATTTTCTTCCTGCTCTTTTTATTCATGTTGACAGCAAAATTCAGTTTCCATAGGCAGATCTGTGTTCCCCATGATCCGAAATTTACCATTTTATCCATACCATGAAAAGAACAGCTCGAGTCAAAATTAACCTTTTTACTGAGATATTTTCCACCAAGTGTTACACTGAGTATCCAGAATGCCCTTCTACCCTATCCCAAAGACAACACCACATTGTCTAACCATATCATCCAGGCTAAAGCTAGTGACCATGGGCTAGTTTTTACACTTTTTTGCAGATCGGCCAAAAATGGGCGTTATTTCCGGCGTGGGTGGTAAAAATGGGTTTTCAGATAGCCGGCTTGTCGCCCATTTTCAAAGCCCCTAGTCTCCATTTTTGAAATTAGGCATTACCACAAGCGATATGAAATGGGTGTTAGCATTAAATCTCTCTGACCTTCTGCCTTGGCAACGGCATGGCAACGCTCGTTTCCTGCGATTCAGGAGGTCGGGTCATCATTACATATGCAGAAGAGGAGACAGGAGGACTAAAAGCATATGCGAGTGTGGCGTGTGCTTGTTTGGCTGTTGTGGGAGGCACGAGGGAGATTCACTAGCAGCAAAAAGCCTATTAAGCACCAAGAACATAGTTGGCACTGAGTTTTTTTCCAACAAATAATATATAACATGGAAGGGATGGAGGAGGCCCTGGAGCTGGTAGCCAGGAACACTGGTGGCAGAGGGCTGCTAGTGGTCTCGGAGCGCGGCACTGCACCCCAAGGTGCCGCACCCCCATTGCCAACGACACATGAGAGCCAGGAACAACATCTTGCTTCTGGATCGGAGCACGTTCCCACCTCAGGATCATCCTCTCCCGTATCCGTCCAAGCAGCGGTTCGGCCGTTATCCCCTTCCCCCAATGAAGCAGCACCTGAGGAGCTCCTCGGCCAGGCGGCTTGGAGTCAGGAGGGGAAGGGAAGGGGTAGAGATGGACAGGGGGTGGGGGGGTGGATTGGTTTTTGCAGAAATACTTGTGATTTCAGACTGATGTTCGGTTTAAATGTTTTTTATTTAACAAAACCTTGTAGCGCATTGGCTCAGATAGCTGCACCGTTACACGCTGGTGATGCCTGAACGTCAAAGAGTATAATTACATTTAACTTCAATCAACTTAAACTTTAACTGTCACCAAGGTGATGCCACCATTGATGTATGACCTGCACACCCAGCAATGTGTCAGCCTTGTAAATACCACCAACGTTCTTTCAGGCAAAGCACCCATTTATGAGCTCCTGACGTAAGAATCTTGCAACTATCATGCCACCACGTGCCCTTTCATGCGGTCTAAAGGGGGGCGGGGGCATGGCTTCAGCATCAGCCCGATTGGGCCGATGTCAGCGTCCGCCTCCTCGTCCTCCTCTTCCTCTCTCTGGTGAGGTGGACTGTCAGACTCATCAGGCAATTCTTGTCTCCTTCTGATAGCCAAGTTGTTCAGCATGGAGCACACCATGAATTGAGCTACCTGCTCAGGGTGGTATTGGAACTCGCCTCCTGAGTGGTCCACGTATCTAAAGCGCTGCTTAAGCACTCCAATGGTTTTCTCGATGATATTGCGAGTGGCTCTATGACTCTCATTATATTGCCTCTCGGCTTTGGTGTAGGTGTCACGCAGTGAGGTCATCAGCCAGGTGGCGAGGCCATATCCTTTGTCACCAAGCATCCAGCTTTGACCTTGTGGCTGATTGTTAAACAAGTCAGATACAGCGCTCTCACGCAGGATGTGAGCATCATGGACGCTGCCCGGAAATTGAGCATTCACTGCCAATATAATTTGCTGGTGGTCGACAACCAATTGGACATTCAGGGAGTGGAATCCCTTGCAGTACCTGAAAACTTCTGCATCCTGAAAAGGTGCCCGTATCACACTGTGCATACAGTCCCTGTACCTTGGGGAAGTTAGCAATTCGGTAGAATCCTAAAGCCTTCTCAGTCTGAGCCTCCCTGGTCATATGGAAGCTGATCAAGTCCATCCTGTGTGCATACAGAGCTTCAGTGACCTGTCTAATGCAGCAATGTGTGGCATGCTGAGACAGACCGCAAATGCCAGCTGAGGCCTGAAAAGAACCCAACGCATAGAACGACAGTGCCGCAGTGACTTTGACCTAGACGGACAGTGCAGTATTGATGGTGGTGGCAGGCTGCAGGTCTCCCCTTATGAGTTGCCATACCTCAGTGATAACCTCTTTGTGGAAGCGCAGTCTCCGAAGGACAAGTTGAGGTAAGACTGCTTCACCCTGTGCTTGCGGGGGTGTAACGTCTGGTCCTCCATCAGTCTGGCATATCTTACATTGGGCACATAGAACATAAGAAATAGGAGCAGGAGTAGGCCATACGGCCCCTCGAGCCCGTTCCGCCATTCAACATTCATGTCTGATTCGATGATGGACTCAGGTCCACTTCCCTGCCCGCTCTCCATAACCCCTATTCCCTTATGTTTAAGAAACTGTTTATTTCTGTCTTAAATTTATTCAATGTACCAGTTTCCACAGCTCTCTGAGGCAGCGAATTCCAGAGATTCACAATCCTCAGAGAAGAAATTTCTCCTCATCTCAGTTTTAAATAGGCGACCCCTTATTCTAAGATTATGCTGTCTAGTTCTAGTCTCCCCTATCAGTGGAAACATCCTCTCTGCATCCACCTTGTCAATTCCACTCACAATCTTATACATTTCGATAAGATCACCTCTCATTCTTCTGAATTCCAATGAGTAGAGGCCCAACCTACTCAACCTTTCCTCATAAGTCAACCCCCTCATCTCCGGAATCAACCTAGTGAACCTTCTCTGAACTGTCTCCAAAACAAGTATATCCTTCTGTAAATATGGAAACCAAAACTGCACGCAGTATTCCAGGTGTGGCCTCACCAATGCCCTGTACAACTGTAGCAAAACGTTCCTGCTTTTACACTCCATCCCCTTTGCAATAAAGGCCAAGATTCCATTGGCTTTCCTGATCACTTGCTGTACCTGCAGACTAACCTTTTGTGTTTCATGCACAGGTACCCCCAGGTCCTGCTGAACTGTAGCACTTTGCAATATTTCTCCATTTAAATAATAACTTTGATTTGATTTTTGATTTTTTTAATGCCAAAATGCATGACCTCACACTTTCCAACATTATATTCCATATGCCAAAATTTTGCCCACTCACTTAGCCTGTCTATGTCCTTTTGCAGATTTTTTGTGTCCTCCTCACACATTGCTTTTCCTCCCATCTTTGTATCATCAGCAAACTTGGCTACATTATATGCGGTCCCTTCTTCCGAGTCATTAATATAGATTTTAAATAGTTGGGGTCCCACCACTGATCCCTGTGGCACCCCATTGGTTACTGATTGCCAACCAGAGAATGAACCATTTATCCTGACTCTCTGTTTTCTGATCGTTAGTCAATCCTCTATCCATGCTAATATATTACCCCCTATTATGTTCAGAATAACTCCACAATACTGTGTTGTAAGCTCAAACCATTGTGACCTTGGTCTCTTTAATGTAACTCCAAAGTGAGGAAGCAGCATGGTGGATTACCTTTTATACCTGCTTGCCCAAGGTGAACAGGTGACCCTCGGGTCTCCCACAGGTGTGCCCCCTGGTGGCAAGTCTTACACATTGGTGAGGTTTGCATACATAACATCACTGCCCCCCAAAGTCTTATGTACAAGTTATTTACAGGTTGAGGCGATCTGGCGCTCAGCATTCCCGGGTCGGTCGCCTGAGTTGAAGTCCTGGCATGGGTGAGTTGGTCGGATCATTGCTGCACGGCAGCGCGGCTGGTTTGACCGGACTGTTGGGCATGGTGAGTTCATCCTCGTGGTTGATAGCGATGTCGATTGCTGGTTGGGTGTGTGTTGGTGAATTGTAGATGGTAAAGTCTTCTTCAAACTGTTCTTGGTTGTCAGTGAATCGCAGTTTGGTCTGATCCAAGTGCTTTCTGCATGTTTGGCCATTCAACAGTTTAACAACAAACACTCTATTCCCCTCCTTGGCTAAAACAATGCCAGCAATCCATTTGGTACCATGACCGTAATTGAGAACAAACACAGGATCATTAACCTCACTGTCATGCAATACAGTTGCGCGATCATGGTACACGTTATGCGGTGCCGCCAGGTTTCTACGTGATCATTGAGATCCGTGTGGACTAAGGAGAGCCTGGTTTTGAGTGCTCTCTTCATTTAACAATTCTGCAAGGGGTAAGCGAGTGGGGGTGTGTCCGGTAGCTGAGCAGGACCCGAGATAACCGGGTCTGCAAGGAGCCGTCCGTTACACGTTTCAAGCTCTGCTTGATGGTTTGGACTGCCTGTTCTGCTTGACCATTGGATGCGGGCTTAAATGGGGCAGACCTGACATGCTTAATGCCATTGCGGGTGATGAACTCGTTGAATTCCGAGCTGGTGAAACACGGTCCATTGTCACTAACAAGGACAGCAGGCAAACCATGGGTGGCGAACATGGCTCTGAGGCTTTCAATGGCAGCAGTGGACATAGATGACATTATTATACATTCAATCCACTTAGAGTAAGCGTCCACTGCTACTAGAAACATCTTTCCTAGAAAAGGGCCAGCAAAATCGACATGGACCCTGGACCACGGTTTGGAGGCTATGACCACAGGCCCAGTGGGGCCTCCCTGGGTGCATTGCTCAACTGTGAGCAAGTGTTTCATTGGTGTACGCATGACTCTAATTCGGAGTCAATGCCGGGCCACCAAACGTGCAACCTGGCGATAGCCTTCATCATGACTATGCCTGGGTGACTACTGTGTAGGTCACGTATAAACGTTTCCCTGCCTTTTTTTACTAAAACCACGCAATTCCCCCATAGGAGACAATCCGAGTGGATGGACAATTCATCCTTACGTCGGTGAAACGACTTAATTTCATCTTGCATTTCCCCGGGAACCGCCGACGAGCTCCCACTAAGGATGCAGCTTTTTACTCGTGATAGCACAGGGTCTTGGCTAGTCCAGGTCCTGATCTGGCGAGCCGTGACGGGTGGCCCCTCGGTCTCAAAAGCATCCATTACCAGAAACAAGTCTGCGGGTTGCGCCATTTCCAACCCGGTGGTGGGCATGGTAGCCGAATGAGGGTGTCAGTGCAGTTCTCAATGCCTGGTCTGTGGCGGGTTACATAGTCATATGCAGACAATGTTATTGCCCATCTTTGGATGTGGGATGAAGCATTGGTGTTGATACCTTTGCTTTTTGAGAGCAGTGAAGTAAGCGGTTCGTGGTCAGTTTCGAGCTCGACCGGAGACCAAATCGGTATTGGTGCATTTTCTTAACCCCGTATACACATGCTAACGCTTCTTTCTCAACCACACTCTCGGCTCTTTCATCCTTGGATAAACTTCTGGATGCATATGCAACCGGTTGCAGTTTGTCTGACACATTTGCTTGCTGTAACACACAACTGATGCATCACAAGCTAGTACTACTCCTGCACCTATTTTCTAATACAAGTAACTTGTTAGAGCATAGCAGGTTTCTGGCCTTATTAAAGGCTGTCTTTTGAGATTTAGCCCACACCCAATTGGCCCCCCCTGCATAGCAATAAATGCAAGGGTTCTAGCAAAGTGCTCAACCCTGGTAGAAAGTTATCAAAATAGTTGAGAAGTCCCAGGAATGAACACAGCTCTGTCACATTCTGTGGTCTGGGTGCATTCTTGATGGCCTCCGTCTTGGAGTCCGTGGGTCTGATGCCGTCTGCCGCAATCTTTCTCCCCAGAAATTCGACCTCTGGCGCCAGGAAAACACACTTGGAGCATTTCAGCCTGAGTCCCACTCTGTCCAGTCGCTTTGGAACTTCTTCCAGTTTGTGCAAGTGTTCGGTGTGTTGCGACCAGTGATCAAGATGTTGTCTTGGAATACCACGGTGCATGGAACTGATTTCAGCAGACTCTCCATGTTCCTCTGGAAGATGGCCGCAGCCGAGCGAATTCCAAAGGGGCATCTGTGGTATACAAACAGTCCTTTGTGCGTGTTAATGCAAGTCAATTTCTTTGACGGTTCAGCCAGCTCCTGTGTCATGTAAGTAGAGGTTAGATCTAGCTTGGTGAACGACTTTCCCCCTGCTAGCGTTGCGAATAGGTCCTCCACTTTAGGTAGTGGGTACTGGTCCTGTAACAAGACTCGGTTGATCGTTACCTTGTAGTCCCCGCAGATTCTGACCATCCCATCGCTCTTTACCACCGGCACGATTGGACTAGCCCACTCGTTGAACACGACTGGCGATATGATTCCCTCTCATTGAAGTCTGTCCAGCTCGATCTCGACTTTCTCTCGCGTTACATATGGGACTGCTCGGGCCTTGTGATGAATGGGCCATCCCCCAGGAACAAGATGGATCTGCACCTTGGCGCCTGTGAAGATGCTGATGCCTGGCTCAAATAATGGCAGGAATTTGTTTAGCACCTGGGCGCACGAGGCGTCATCCACCGAAGACAGTGCTTTGATGTCGTCTCAGTTCCATCAGATCTTTCTTAGCCAGCTTCTGCCGGTTGGGCCATCGCCTGGTACAATTCATAGTGGTAAATCATGCACCATTCCATCGTACGATACTTTCACTGCCGCACTGCCGATAACAGGTATGAGTTCTTTGGTGTAAGTGCACAGCGTTGTGTGAATCGGGCTCAGTTTTGGCCTCTGTGCCTTGTTGCCCCACAGTTTCTCAAAAGCCTTCTGGCTCATGATTGACGCGCCCCCGTGTCCAATTCCATGGAGACTGGAATGTCGTTAAGTTTAACTTTTAACATTATAGGAGTGCTTTTGGTGGTGAAGGCATGTACGCCATACATTTCCTCTTCATCTTCAGGTTGAGTTGCCTCTCCTGCTCGTTCAGCGTGATCCGCGCTGGATCGGTCGTCCTCTGCTGACTCTGCCACATGGTGAGTCAGAGGTCATTTGCACATTCGCTGGAGGTGCCCAATTGTCCCACAACCCTTGTACACATAGTGCTTGAATCGACATTGATGCTCACTATGACTGCCTCCGTAGCACCAACATGGTGTTAATGGATATGCATTCACACCCCACAGCGGCCTCTGAGTCACCCTAGGCCTGGCCTCTGCGGTCGTGTAGGCCCTGCCACATACAGTTCTGCCTTGCCGGTGAGCTTCGATGCTGTGAAGATATATTTTTCGTGTTGTCGCTTGTGGATATGACAGCCTGGGCTATCGTGAAGGCCTTGCTCAAATCTAGGGATTCGGCAGACAGCAGTTTGCGAAGAATGACCTCGTGGCCGATTCCAAGCACGAAAAAGTCCCGCAACATTTCTCCCAAAGATCCGGCAAATTCGCACTGTCCCGCAAGGCATCTTAGGTTGGCGACAGAGCTCGCCACGTTCTGGCCCTCGGAACGATGGTGCATGTAAAAGCGATACCTGGCCATTAGGATGCTCTCTTTTGGCTTGAGTTGTTCCCGTACCAGCGTGCACAGCTCTGTGTAAGTCTTGTCCGTTGGTTTGACCGGTGCCAGCAGATTTTTGACGAGGCCTTATGTCGAAGACCCACATACGCTGAGGAGAATTGCCCTGCGCTTAACCACCATCTCAGCTGTGTCCAGCTCGTTGGCCACGAAGTATTGGTCGAGACGCTCAACGAAGGCTTCCCAATCATCACCCTCAACAAATCTCTCAAGAATACCAACGGTAGCCATTACCATGTGAAAGCTCATGATCTGTAACTCGTCTCCAATTATTATATTCAGAATAACTCCACAAGACTGTGTTGTAAGCTGAAATCATTGTGGCCGTGGTCTCTTTAATATAACTCCAAAGTGAGGAAGCAGCATGGTGGATTGCCTTTTATACCTGCTTGCCCAGGGTGCACAGATGACCCTTAGGTCTCCCACAGATGTGCCCCCTGGTGGCAAGTCTTACACATTGGTGAGGTTTGCATACATAACACCCCAAACCCCGTGAACTTTTATCTTGTGCAGTAACCTTTTATGTGACACCTTGTCAAATGCCTTCTGAAAGTTCAAATGCACCACATCCACTGGTTCCCCTTTATCCACCCTGTTACATCCTCAAAGAATTCCAGCAAATTTGTCAAACATAACTTCCCCTTCATAAATCCATGCTGACTCTGCCTGACCGAATTTTGCTGTTCCAAATGTCCTGCTACTGCTTCTTTAATAATGGACTCCCAACATTTTCCCAACCACAGATGTTAGGCGAACTGGTCTATAGTTTCCTGCTTTTTGTCGGTCTCCTTTTTTAAATAGGAGCATTACATTTGCAGTTTTCCCATCTGCTGGGACCTCCCCAGAATCCAGGGAATTTTGGTAAATTACAACCAATGCATCCACAATCCCTGCCGCTACTTTTCTTAAGACCTAGGATGCAAGCCATCAGGTCCAGGGGATTTATCTGCCTTTAATCCCATTATCTTACTGAGTACCACCTCCTTAGTGATTGTGTTAAGTTCCTCCCCCCTACAGCTATAATGCTGTGGAGCATATCTTCTGCCATCTTGAGTCTGCAGCATGTAATTGATCATCAAGAGAGGGTGAGAAAGGGTAGGTCCCATTTCAATAGCTATCTGTTTTCCACCGATTGGTCACAAAGAATGAATGTCACGACGAATACACCCATTAAATTCCAATCGTTCACAATATGATAAAGATGTTTGTTCAGATGTTCACATCAACTCTAAAGACCTCCAGAGTACATCCGAACTCCCCCGAGGTTGAAGCAGAGCAGCCTTTTAAATGATGCGACATGTGATTTAGAACATGGCGTCCATACCGCTGTGAGTAGTTCCAGTTAGTTCCACTTTTTCCCCGCGTTTTTTTGGGCGAGTGATATTGTGGGCGAGATGTGTGTGAGGTGGTGAAAGTGACGCTGGGCAATCTCCTGGGCGTTACTTTCAGCAAATGTGATCTTTACGACAAAATAAAGTGAGCGGTCGGTATTATTGAATCTCGGCGTTAATTACGTGCGGAAAGTAACTCTGGATGATATTATGGCCGTTGGTTTCGGCCATTCTGATGATTCCGCCCAAAAAAAGTGGGCGGGCAGTATTTTTTCCTGGCATTACACACATGGGGAAAGTAACGCTCGGCAATAAGTGTCTGAAAAATGGGCACCAGTTTCCATTTTGTGGCTAAATTGGCGATATCTGGGCGTTAGATGTCATTTCAGCATTAAAATGGATGTTAAGTGGGCATTACGCATGCAAAAAAAGTGGAAAATCTAGTCCCATGAATCTGTTGTAAAAATAAAACTAGTTCATAATGTCCTTTTAAGGAAGGAAACCGGCTTTCCTTTCCTCATCTAGCTTATATGTTACTCCAATCTCACACTAACCTGGTTGCCTCTTACAAAAGCAAAATACTGTGGATGCTCGAATATGAAATAAAAACAGAAAATGCTGGAAATCTCAGCAGGTCAAGCAGCATCTGTGGAGAGAAACAGAGTTAACGTTTCAGGTCTGTGATACTTGCCTCTTAACTGCCCTCTGAAGTGATGGCAGACCAATTGAACAAGTACTTTGGTTCGGTATTCACAAAGGAGGACACGAACAACCTTCCGGTTATAAAAGGGGTCGGGGGGTCTAGTAAGGAGGAGGAACTGAGGGAAATCCTTATTAGCCGGGAAATTGTGTTGGGAAAATTGATGGGATTGAAGGCCGATAAATCCCCAGGGCCTGATGGACTGCATCCCAGAGTACTTAAGGAGGTGGCCTTGGAAATAGTGGATGCGTTGACAGTCATTTTCCAACATTCCATTGACTCTGGATCAGTTCCTATGGAGTGGAGGGTAGCCAATGTAACCCCACTTTTTAAAAAAGGAGGGAGAGAGAAAACGGAATTATAGACCGGTCAGTCTGACATCGGTAGTGGGTAAAATGATGGAATCAATTATTAAGGATGTCATAGCAGTGCATTTGGAAAGAGGTGACATGATAGGTCCAAGTCAGCATGGATTTGTGAAAGGGAAATCATGCTTGACAAATCTTCTGGAATTTTTTGAGGATGTTTCCAGTAGAGTGGACAAGGGAGAACCAGTTGATGTGGTATATTTGGACTTTCAGAAGGCTTTCGACAAGGTCCCACACAAGAGATTAATGTGCAAAGTTAAAGCACATGGGATTGGGGGTAGTGTATTGACATGGATTGAGAACTGGTTGTCAGACAGGAAGCAAAGAGTATGAGTAAATGGGGACTTTTCAGAATGGCAGGCAGTGACTAGTGGGGTACCGCAAGGTTCTGTGCTGGGGCCCCAGCTGTTTACACTGTACATTAATGATTTAGACGAGGGGATTAAATGTAGTATCTCCAAATTTGCGGATGACACTAAGTTGGGTGGCAGTGTGAGCTGCGAGGAGGATGCTGTGAGGCTGCAGAGCGACTTGGATAGGTTAGGTGAGTGGGCAAATGCATGGCAGATGAAGTATAATGTGGATCAATGTGAGGTTATCCACTTTGGTGGTAAAAACAGAGAGACAGACTATTATCTGAATGGTGACAGATTAGGAAAAGGGGAGGTGCAAAGAGACCTGGGTGTCATGGTACATCAGTCATTGAAGGTTGGCATGCAGGTACAGCAGGCGGTTAAGAAAGCAAATGGCATGTTGGCCTTCATAGCGAGGGGATTTGAGTACAGGGGCAGGGAGGTGTTGCTACAGTTGTACAGGGCCTTGGTGAGGCCACACCTGGAGTATTGTGTACAGTTTTGGTCTCCTAACCTGAGGAAGGACATTCTTGCTATTGAGGGAGTGCAGCGAAGGTTCACCAGACTGATTCCCGGGATGGCGGGACTGACCTATCAAGAAAGACTGGATCAACTGGGCTTGTATTCACTGGAGTTCAGAAAAATGAGAGGGGACCTCATAGAAACGTTTAAAATTCTGACGGGGTTAGACAGGTTAGATGCAGGAAGAATGTTCCCAATGTTGGGGAAGTCCAGAACCAGGGGTCACAGTCTAAGGATAAGGGGTAAGCCATTTAGGATCGAGATGAGGAGAAACTTCTTCACCCAGAGAGTGGTGAACTTGTGGAATTCTCTACCACAGAAAGTTGTTGAGGCCAATTCACTAAATATATTCAAAAAGGAGTGCGTTGAAGTCCTTACTACTAGGGGGATCAAGGGGTATGGCGAGAAAGCAGGAATGGGGTACTGAAGTTGCATGTTCAGCCATGAACTCATTGAATGGCGGTGCAGGCTCGAAGGGCCAAATGGCCTACTCCTGCACCTATTTTCTATGTTTCTATGTTTCTATGAAAGCAAATTCAATGGTAACTTTCAAAAGGAAATTGGATATATATTTGAAAAGGAAAGATTTGCATGGTTATGGGAAAAGAGTGGGGGAGTAAAAATGATTGATATAGGCACGATGTGTCAAAAGGCCTCCTTCTGTGCTATATAAATCTATGATGGATTGTTTGTTTGCTTTTGACACACGGCTTGTATAGTTTGGTCCTGAGAATAATCCTTTTCAAACATTACGAACATATAAACAATGACAGACAGGTAAAGATCATCTGGTCCATTGAGCCTGTCCCGCACAATTGCAATACCTTGTGTATCACAACATATACACTCCACCCCACCCAAAACCATGTGATCTCCTGGGAAAGGCAAAAAAAACAGATAAAAAACTCAGGCCAATTTGGGAAATAAAATTTGGAAAATTCCTCTCCGACCCATCTAGGCGATCGAAACTAGTCCAGGAGATCACTCTGGCCATTAAATTCCCTGCAGTACCTACCTTCTATAAGAGATGATCTCTGCCACAGCCAGAACCAAATCCAGCTTTCGTTTGAAGAATTCAGAGAGTTTGCATCCACCTCAGGAAACAGCAACTTGTTCCAGAGGTCTACTATTCTCTGGGAAAAGAGCCACCTCCTGACATCTAACCTAGATCTAGCCTTAAACAACTTAAATTTGTGACCCCATGTCCTGTCTAACCTATTTTATTGAAATAAGCTGGAACACCATCTATTCCCTTCATTATCTTATAAACCTCAATCATATCCTCCCTAAGTCTACGTTGCTCTAAGATATTGGGGCCAAAATTGCTCCTTCCTATAAGAGCTGTGACCATCTCAAAGAAGCAGCCACGGGTTGGTAAAGACTCACCGCTCAGTCGGCATGGAGGGGCCGCCATTTTGTAAAATACCCTTTATTTTTGAAGTGGTGTACAGGACCACCCCGGCCGTCTTCCCGCTCCGTCGGGCATGCACTGACCCCTTACTGACTGACAGCAACCCCTTTCCACCCCACGTAGGAAATTACCCCGTGGGAAATTGACCCTTAAAGGGGAGGGTGCACAGCCACGGCTGCCATTTTATTTTAGTTGTTGGCCGACTCCAAGTTCGGCCCAACAACGGTGGCTATGGTTTCGGCCAGGCCGCCAACAGGCTCGCAGTGGTTCTCCCCTTTAACTGAAGCGGTGACAGAATGGCACTTCCACCACGCACCTGACCTAAAAAAAGAATTAAAGAGCTGAATATCACTGGATTCTCTGCCGCATGCATTGGGGCAGAGAAAACACTTAAAAAATGGTAAGTATGCCCCGTTTGGGCCGGGGAGCAATTTTAGCCCCATAGCATCCCAACTCTTTTAGCCTATCTTGATAACTAAGATGCCTTAGACTTGGAATTAGTCTAGTGGCCCTCTTCTGCACCCTTTCCAGAACCTCAATATCACCCACCATGTGAGGAGACAAAAACTGGACACAGTTGAGGCCAAGTGAGGCCTGACTAAGGTCTTGTACAAGGCAAAACAGTACGCCTCATCTTATACTCAATTGTCCTATGGATACACCCCAACACCCTATTTGCTCTAGCTATCGCTGCATGGCATTGCTCCTGTAACTTTAAGGATGTCTGTCCAAATCTCTTTCTATTTCCACCATCTTTAATGCCTTTCCCTGGAGGGTGTACGAATGTTGAGCATTTGCCCTGCCCACATGCATAACACTGCACTTATCTAAGTTATGCATCATTTTCCAGTCATAAGCCCAGTCGCCCAACACATTAAGATCTGCCTGAAGCAGACATCTTCTACAGTTCTAACACTCGCACAGATTTTGGTATCATCTGAAAATTTGCAAATTTTGCCCCCAACCCCAGATCATCAATAAAAATAGTAAAAAGGTAAAAAGCAACGGTCCCAACACTGATCCCTGTGGAACACCACTGGTGACCAGTCTCCAAACAGATCCAAATCCATCTAGAACTACTGTTTGCCTGCCAGCCAGTTCTGAATCCAACTCAATATATTTCCACTCATACCACAGGCTCCGATCTTATAGAGAAGCCTCTTATGCGGTACTTTTTGGAAATCTAAGTAGGCAGTGTCTACTGGGCTTCCCTCATCCACCAACTTTGTAACTTTTTCAAAAAATCCAATTAGATTTGTGAGACATGACCTCTTTTTTATGAAGCCATGTTGGGTGTCCCTAATATGTCTTTCCCGATCCAAGTATTCATATATTGCATCCCTTATGATTCTTTCAAGCATCTTACCTATTACTAATGTTAAACTGATGGGCCAAAAGTTACCCAGGTCTGCTTTGTCACCTTTTTTTTAATGGGGAATACATTAGCCTCCTTCCAATATGTAGGAACCATTCCAGAATGCAGTGAGCTATTAAAAATATAGGCCAAGTGCTCGCACAGCACATGTCCCATCTCCTGGAAAATCCTCGGGTGGATATCCTTTAAGATACTCGTTAAAACCTACTCTTTAAACAAGCTTTTGATCATCTGCCTTAATTTCTTCTGTGGCTCGGTGTCAAATTTATCTGTTTGTCTGTAACTCTGTTGTGAAGCGCCTTGGGATGTTTTACTATGTTAAAGGCGCTATATAAATAAAAGTTATTATTATAGCATCCAGTCCAGCTGCTCTATCTATTTTCAAGTTCTTAATTCTTTCTAAAACAATATGCTTATCTATGTTAATGTTACTAACAAAACTAGTATTATTAACTTCTAATATTTGAGCATCATCTTCAAGGGTGAAGACTGATGCAAAGTACTCATTTAATATTTCCATCATACTTAGTGAGTCCTTTGTAACTTGTTCTTGAACACCCTTCAGTGGCCCAATACAGTCTTTGATAGTTTTCTGACTCTTCATATAACTAAAAAAGCTCAATACCTACACAATTGTCTACAATCATGCCACTGAATGCCATTAAGCCTTTTTGCTGATCTAATAGCAGTCTTTGTTTTCTTTAGTTGGTCCTTGTATTCAACCCTATTTATTTAAGAAATTGGAGTAGGCCATTTGGCCCCTTGAGCCTGCTCCGCCATTCAATAAGATAATGGCTGATCTGATCAGCTCCACTTCCCTGCCCGCTCCCCATAACCCTTTACTCCATTATCACTCAAAAATCTGTCTATCTTTGCTTTAAATATATTCAATGACCCAGCCTCCATAGCTCTCTGGGGCAGAGAATTCCATGGGCTAGAACCTCCACTTTCTTTGTATGCTTAACGTCCACTTAACACCCATTTTATCATTGAAATGATGTATGACGCCCAGATATCGCCCATTTAGCCACAAAATGGAAACTGACACCCATTTTTAGGAAACTTATCACTGAGCGTTACTTTCCCCATGTATCTAACGATGGGAAAAAAAATACCGCCCGCCCATTTTTTGGGGGCGAAATCATCAGAATGGGCGAAATCAACGCCTATAATATCACCCAGTGTTAATTTCCACACTGATTTAATGCCGAGATTCAATAATACCGCCCGCCCACTTTTTTTTGTCGTAAAGAGCATATTTACCAAACTAGTGGCCCAGCGTCACTTTCACCCACAATATCACTTGCTCAAAAAACCGCCCAGAAAATGTGGAACTAACCAGAACTAATCACAGTGTTATGGCCGCCATGGTCTACATCACAAGCTGCTGGACTTCAAACGCGGGGGAGTTCGGATGTACTCTGTGGAGGTCGTTGGAGTTGATGTGAACATCTCTACAAACATCTTGACCATACCGTGGCCGATTGGAATTTAATAGGTGTCTTTATCGGGACATTCATTCTTTGTGACCAATCGGTGGAAAACAGAGAGCTACTGCAATGGGGCCTGTCCTTTCTCACCCTCTCTTGGTGACCAATTACATGCAGCAGACTCGAGATCAACAAAGGTATGCTCCACAGCATTATGTGCCCAATGTAAGGCATGCCAGACTGATGAGGAGGACCAGACGTCACAACGCCCGCAAGTAAAGGGAGAAGCGATCTTACCTCGACTTGCCCGACACCACCTGTCTTCGGAGACTGCGCTTCCACAAAGAGGTTATCACTGAGGTACGCCAGCTGATGAGGGAAGATTTGCAGCCTGCCAGCACCATCAGTACTGCACTGTCCATCGAGGTCAAAGTCACCACGGCACTGTCGTTCTATGCCTCGGGTTCTTTTCAGGCCACAGCTGCCGACATTTGTGGACTTTCTCAGCATGCCATACATTGTTGCATTAGACAGGTCACTGAAGCCCTGTACGCATGCAGGAGGGACTTGATCAGCTTCCCTATGACCAGGGAGGCACAGAGTGAGAGGGCTCTTGGATTCTCCAGAATTGCAAACTTCCCCAAGGTGCAGAGAGCAATAGACTGTACGTACATCGCGATGCGGGCACCTTTTCAGGATGCTGAGGTTTTCAGGAACCACAAGGGATTCCATTCCCTGAATGTCCAACTGGTCGTCGACCACCAGCAAATTATACTGGTAGTGAATGCACAATTTCCGGGCAGCATCCATGATGCTCACATCCTGCGTGAGAACACTGTATCTGACTTGTTTAACAATCAGCCACAAGGTCAATGCTGGATGCTTGGTGACAAAGGATATGGCCTCGCCACCTGGCTGATGACCCCCCTGCATGACACCTACACCGAAGCCGAGAGGTGATACAAGCGCCACAGACCAACTCGCAATATTATCGAGAAAACCATTGGAATGCTGAAGCAGCGCTTTGGATGCCTGGACCACTCAGGAGGCGAGCTCAAATACCACCCTGAGCAGGTAGCTCAATTCGTGGTGGTGTCAGGAAGGGACTTGGCTATCAGGAAGGGACAAGAATTGCCTGATGAGTCCGACAGTCCACTTCACCAGAGAGAGGAAGAGGAGGACGAGGAGGCAGACGCTGACATCGGCCCAGACAATCAGATTGACGCTGAAACCATGCCCCAGCCCCGCTGTAGACCGCATGAAAGGGCCCATGGTGGCATGATAGCTGCAAGAGCCTTACGTCAGGAGCTCATCAATGATTGTTTTGCTTGAAAGAAGGTTGGTGTTATTTACAAGGCTGACACACTGTTGGGTGTGTAGGTAATACATCAATGGTGGGCATCACCTTGATGACAGTTAAAATTTAAGTTGATTGAAGTTAAGTGTCATTATATCCTTTGACGTTAAGGAATCACCAGCGTGTAACGGTGCAGCTATCTGAGCCAACACACAACACAGTTTTGTTAAATAAAAACATTTAAACCGAACATTTGTTTGAAATCATCAGTATTTCCGTAAAAGCCAACCCTTCCCCCCCCGCCCACTTCTCCTCCCCACCTCTACCCCTTCCCTTCCTGACTCCAAGCTGCCTGGCCGAAGAGCTCCTCAGGCGATGCTTCATTGCGGGGGGGTGGGGAGCGCGATGACGGCCGAACTGCTGCTTGGATGGAAATGCGGGAGGACGGTCCCGAGGTGGGAACGTGCTCCGAGCCAGAAGCAAGATGTTGCTGCTGGCTCTTGTGTGGTTGGCAATCGGGGTGCGGCACCTTGGGGTGCAGTGCCGCGCTCCAGGACCACTGGGAGCCGTCTGCCACTAGTGTTCCTGGCTACCAGCTTCAGGGCCTCCATAGTCCCTTCCATGTTATATCTTATTTGTTGGACAAAAACTCGGTGCCAACTATGTTCCTGGTGCTTAGTAGGCTTTTTGCTGCTGGTGAATCTCCCTCGTGCCTCCCACAACAGCAAACAAGCACACACCACAGCCACACACGCCTTCAGTCCCTCTGAGCTCCCTCTCACAGAAACATAGAAACATAGAAACATAGAAAATAGGTGCAGGAGTAGGCCATTCGGCCCTTCGAGCCAGCACCACCATTCAATAAGATCATGGCTGATCATTCCCTCAGTACCCCTTTCCTGCTTTCTCTCCATACCCCTTGATCCCCTTAGCCGTAAGGGCCATATCTAACTCCCACTTGAATATATCCAATGAAATGGTATCAACAACTCTCTGCTGCAGGGAATTCCACAGGTTAATAACTCTCTGAGTGAAGAAGTTTCTCCTCATCTCAGTCCTAAATGGCCTACCCCTTATCCTAAGACTGTGTCCCCTGTTTCTGGACTTCCCCAACATCGGGAACAATCTACCCGCATCTAACTTGTCCCGTCCCGTCAGAATCTTGTATGTTTCTATGAGATCTCCTCTCATCCTTCTAAACTCCAATGTATAAAGGCCCAGTTGATCCAGTCACTCCTCATATGTCAGTCCAGCCATTACGGGAATCAGTCTGGTGAACCTTCGCTGCACTTCCTCAATAGCAAAAACTTCCTTCCTCAGATTAGGAGACCAAAACGGAACACAATATTCCAAGTGAGGCCCCACCAAGGCCCTGTACAACTGCAGTAAGACCTCCCTGCTCCTATACTCAAATCCCCTAGCTATGAAGGCCAACATGCCATTTGCCGCCTTCACCGCCTGCTGTACCTGCATGCCAACTTTCAATGACTGATGAATCATGACACCCAGATCTCGTTGCACCTCCCCATTTCATAATCTGCCACCATTCAGATAATATTCTGTTTTCGTGTTTTTGCCCCCAAAGTGGATAACCTCACATTTATCCACATTATACTGCATCTGCCATGCATTTGCCCACTCACCTAACCTGTCCAAGTCACACTGCAGCCTCTTAGCGTCCCCCTCACAGCTCACACCGTCACCCTGTTTACTGTCATCTTCAAACTTGGAGATATTACACTCAATTCCTTCATCCAAATCATTGATGTATATTGTAAAGAGCTGGGGTCCCAGCACTGAGCCCTGTGGCACTCCATTAGTCACTGCCTGCCATTCTGAAAAGGAACCGTTTATCCCGAATCTCTGCTTCCTGTCTGCCAACCAGTTCTCTATCCACGTCAGTATATTACCCCTAATACCATGTGCTTTGATTTTGCACACCAATCTCTTGTGTGGGACCTTGTCAAAAGCCTTTTGAAAGTCCAAATACACCATATCCACTGGTTCCCCCTTGTCCACTCTACTAGTTACATCCTCAAAAAATTCCAGAAGATTTGTCAAGCACGATTTCCCCTTCATAAATCCATGCTGACTTGGACCGATCCTGTCACTGCTTTCCAAATGTGCTGCTATTTCATCCTCAATAATTGATTCCAACATTTTCCCCACCACTGATGTCAGGCTAACCGGTCTATAATTAACCGCTTTCTCTCTCCCTCTCTTTTTAAAAAGTAGTGTTACATTAGCTATCCTCCAGTCCATAGGAACTGACCCCGAGTCGATAGACTGTTGGAAAATGATCACCAATGCATCCACTATTTCTAGGGCCACTTCCTTAAGTACTCTGGGATGTAGACTATCAGGCCCTGGGGATTTATCGGCCTTCAATCCCATTAATTTCCCTAACACAATTTCCCGCCTAATAAGGATATCCTTCAGTTCTTCCTTCTCATTAGACCCTCGGTCCCCTAGTACTTCCAGAAGGTTATTTGTGTCTTCCTTCGTGAAGACAGAACCAAAGCATTTGTTCAATTGGTCTGCCATTTCTTTGTTCCCCATTATAAATTCACCTGAGTCCGACTGCAAGGGACCTACGTTTGTATTCACTAATCTTTATCTCTTCACATATCTATAGAAGCTTTTGCAGTCAGGGCAAGCTTCTTCTTGTAATCTATTTTCCCCCTCTTAATTAAACCCTTTGTCCTCCTCTGCTGAATTCTAAATTTCTCCCAGTCCTCAGATTTGCTGCTTTTTCTGGCCAATTTATATGCCTCTGCCTTGGATTTAACACTATCCTTAATTTCCTTTGTTAGCCACAGTTGAGCCACCTTCCCAGTTTTATTTTTACTCCAGACAGGGATGTACAATTGCTGAAGTTCATCCATGTGATCTTTAAATGTTTGCCATTGCCGGTCCACCGTCAACCCTTTAAGTATCATTTACCAGTCTATTCTAGCCAATTCACGCTTCACACCATCGAAGTTACCTTTCCTTACGTTCAGGACCCTAGTTTCTGAATTAACTGTGTCACTCTCCATCCTAATAAAGAATTCTACCATGTTATGGTCACTCTTTCCCAAGGGGTCTCGCACAACAAGATTGCTAATTAGTCCTTTCTCATTACACATCACCCAGTCTAGGATGGCCAGCTCCCTGGTTGGTTCCTCGACATATTGTTCGAGAAAACCATCACTAATACACGCCAGGAAATCCTCCTCCATCGCATTGCTACCAGTTTGGTTAGCCCAATCAATATGTAGATTAAAGTCACCCATGATAACTGCTGTACCTTTATTGCATGCATTCCCAATTTCTTGTTTGATGCTGTCCCCAACCTTACTACTAATGTTTGGTGGTCTCTACACAACTCCCACTAGCGTTTTCTGCCCTTTGGTATTCCGCAGCTCCACCCATACCGATTCCACATCATCCAAGCTAATGTCCTTTCTTACTATTGCATTAATTTCCTCTTTAACCAGCAATGCCAACCCGCCTCCTTTTCCTTTCTGTCTATCCTTCCTAAACGTTGAATACCCCTGGATGTTGAGTTCGCAGCCTTGGTCACCCTGGAGCCATGTCTCCGTAATCCCAATTATATCATACCCGTTAACTGCTATCTGCGCAGTTAATTCGTCCACCTTATTCCGAATACTCCTCGCATTAAGGCACAGAGCCTTCAGGCTTGTCTTTCTAACACACTTTGCCCCTTTAGAATTTTGCTGTAATGTGGCCCTTTTTGCTTTTTGCCTCAGGTTTCTCTGCCCTCCACTTTTACTTTTCTTCTTTCTATCTTTTGCTTCTACCCCCATTGTACTTCCCTCTGTCTCCCTGCATAGGTTCCCATCCCCCTGCCATATTAATTTAACTCCTCCCCAACAGCACTAGCAAACACGCCCCCTAGGACATTGGTTCCGGTCCTGGCACCAGGTGCAGACCGTCCAGTTTGTACTGGTCCCACCTCCCCCAGAACCGGTTCCAATGTCCCAGGAATTTGAATCCCTCCCTGCTGCACCACTCCTCAAGCCACGTATTCATCTGAGCTATCCTGCGATTCCTACTCTGACTGGCATGTGGCACTGGTAGCAATCCTGAGATTACTACTTTTGAGGTCCTACTTTTTAATTTAGCTCCTAGCTCCCTAAATTCATCTTGTAGGACCTCATCCCTTTTTTTTACCTATATCGTTGGTACCTATATGTACCATGACAACTGGCTGTTCACTCTCCCTTTTCAGAATGCCCTGCACCCTTTCTGAGACATCCTTAACCCTTGCACCAGGGAGGCAACGTACCATCCTGGAATCTCGGTTGCGGCCGCAGAAATGTCTCTCTATTCCCCTTACAATAGAATCCCCTATCACTATAGCTCTCCACTCTTTTTCCTGCCCTCCTGTGCAGCAGAGCCACCCATGGTGCCATGGACTTGGCTGCTGCTGCCCTCCCCTGATGAGTCATCCCCCTCAACAGTACCCAAAGCGGTGTATCTGTTTTGCAGGGGGATGACCGCAGGGGACCCCTGCACTACCTTCCTTCCACTGCTCTTCCTGTTGGTCACCCATTCCCTTTTCCTGCGGAAAGACAACTCACTAAACGTGCTATTCACATCATTCTCAGCATCATGGATGCTCCAGAGTGAATCCACCCGCAGCTCCAGTGATGCAATGCAGTCCGTCAGTCGGATGCACTTCCTGCACATTTAGTCGTCAGGGACACCGGAAGCGTCCCTGACTTCTCACATAGTACAGGAGGAGCATAACATGTATCCGAGCTGTCCTGCCATGACTTAACCCTTAGGTTAACTTAATTTGGCAACAACAATGCTAAAGGTTACTTACTGATGAAGGAAAAGTAAAAGAAAAACTACTCACCAATCAGCAGCCAATCACTCACACCCTTGGCTGTGACGTCACCTTTCGATTTCTTTCTACTTCTTTTTTGCCTCCCTTCTGCAGGTGCACCAGCTGGCCTCTCCGACTAACTGCTCGAACTCCCGCTGGCCTTTATAGGCCTCCCGAAATCCCTGGACTCGCGCTGCTCCGAGCTCCCGCCTCTCCGACTAACTGCTCGAACTCCCGCTGGCCTTTATAGGCCTCCCGAAAACCCCGGACTCGCGCTGCTCCGAGCTCCCGCCTCTCCGACTAACTGCTCGAACTCCCGCTGGCCTTTATAGGCTTCCCGAAATCCCCGGACTCGCGCTGCTCCGAGCTCCCGCCTCTCCGACTAACTGCTCGAACTCCCGCTGGCCATTATAGGCCTCCCGAAATCCCCGGACTCGCGCTGCTCCGAGCTCCCGCCTCTCCGACTGACTGCTCGAACTCCCGCTGGCCTTTATAGGCCTCCCGAAATCCCCGGACTCGCGCTGCTCCAAGCTCCCGCCTCTCCGACTAACTGCTCGAACTCCCGCTGGCCTTTATAGGCCTCCCGAAATCCCTGGACTCACGCTGCTCCGAGCGCGCGCCTCTCCGACTGACTGCTCGAACTCCCGCTGGCCTTTATAGGCCTCCCGAAATCCCCGGACTCGCGCTGCTCCAAGCTCCCGCCTCTCCGACTAACTGCTCGAACTCCCGCTGGCCTTTATAGGCCTCCCGAAATCCCTGGACTCGCGCTGCTCCGAGCGCGCGCCTCTCCGACTGACTGCTCGAACTCCCGCTGGCCTTTATAGGCCTCCCGAAATCCCCGGACTCGCGCTGCTCCAAGCTCCCGTCTCTCCGACTGACTGCTCGAACTCCCGCTGGCCTTTATAGGCCTCCCGAAATCCCCGGACTCGCGCTGCTCCGAGCTCCCGCCTCTCTGACTGACTGCTCGAACTCCCGCTGGCCTTTATAGGCCTCCCGAAATCCCTGGACTCGCGCTGCTCCGAGCGCGCGCCTCTCCGACTGACTGCTCGAACTCCCGCTGGCCTTTATAGGCCTCCCGAAATCCCCGGACTCGCGTTGCTCCGAGCTCCCACCTCTCTGACTGACTGCTCGAACTCCCGCTGGCCTTTATAGGCCTCCTGAAATTCCCGGACTCGCGCTGTATCTAATCTGTATCTAATCCGTGCTGTACCTGCCCCGGGAGTGTTTGGTGGGGACAGTATAGAGGGAGCTTCACTCTGTATCTAACCCGTGATGTGCCTGCCCTGAGAGTATTTGATGGGACAGTGAAGAGAGAGTTTTACTCTGTCTCTAACCCATGCTGTACCTGCCCTGGGAGTGTTCTGCGCATGTCATGATGACCCTTGATCTCCTGAATCGCGGGAATCGAGCGTTGCCATGCCGTTGTTAAGGACGGCAACACTTTAACACTGATGCCCATTTCATATCGCGTGGTAACACCCATTTTCAAAAATGGAGACTAGGTGCTTTGAGAATGGGCGAGAAGCCGGCGATCTGATAACCCTTTTTGTAAAGTCCTTACTCTACAGTATAAAACCACACGAGGCACATTCTGGGGACAAGGTCACTCTGTGGCCATAACTCTTTATTCACAGGACTCCCAAACGATGACCCTGCGTGGGACCTCCCTTTTTATACCCATATGATCAGGTAAGGAGTGTCTCCCACAAGTTCACCCCTTGTGGTCAAGGTGTGCATCTAGGTTGAGTGTATACAGTAATACAGTGGTGTTACATTGTGGTTACATGCATGACATCACCTCGCCCCCCCCCCCCCCAAAAGTCTTATTGGGATCATAGGTTTAGTCTTTCAGGTGGTCTACACTCCCTCGTGGAGCGCTGCAGTTGGGGCTCTGGTTGTTGGACACTGACGTGAGTGTCTGTCACCTGTGATGATTCTGGCCTGTCTGGGCTGACCGCAGGGATTGTGCATTCTTCTGATTACTCTTGTTGCTCGTTCACTGGCGGAGGTGTGTGCTCCATCTCATGGTCTTCTTCAGGTCCCTCCGTGTCGATGCTGAACCTTATTTTTATTTGGTCCAGATGCTTATGGCATATCTGACCATTGTTGAGTTTTACCACAATGACCCTATTCCCCTCTTTGTCAATTACAGTGCCCTCAAGCCATTTGGGCCCCATGGCATGATTGAGGATGAATACAGGATCATTTATTTCTATACATCTCCCCCTCGAATTATGGTCATGGTACTCATTTTGTGACTTGCGCTTGCCCTCAACTATGTCGGTCAGGACTGGGTGAATGAGGGACAACCGAGGTTTGAGTGTCCGTTTCATTAGTAGCTCTGCGGGCGGGACCCTCATGAGCGAGTGCGGTCGGGATCTACAGGCCAGCAGGAGACGTGATAGGCGGCATTGTAGGCGGGTCCTTGAATCCTGAGCACACCTTGCTTAATGACTTGGACCGCACGTTCCGCCTGGCCATTGGAGGCCGGCTTGAACAGCGCAGTTCTGACGTGGTTGATGCCATTGCCCGACATAAACTCTCGGAATTCGTAGCTTGTGAAACATGGGCCATTATCACTAACCAGGATGTCCAGCAAGCCATGGGTTGCAAAGATCGCACGTAGGCTTTCCACAGTGGTGGATGACGTGCACGAATTCAGAATGATGCATTTGATCCATTTCGAGTACACATCTACCACAATAAGGAACATCTTTCCCATGAACGGGCCCGCGCAGTTAACATGAATGCGTGACCATGGCCTAGTGGGCCAGGGCCACAGGCTGAACCGGGCCTCCCTGGGGGCATTACCCAGCTGGGCACACGTCGTGCACCTGCGAACACAGTGTTCCAGGTCTGAATCGATTCCAGGCCACCAAACGTGTGACCGGGCAATGGCGTTCATCAGCACAATGCCTGGGTGCTCGCTATGGAGTTCCCTGATGAATGCCTTTCTGCCCTTCTGGGGCATAATATCCGGCTGCCCCATAGTAGGCAGTCGGCTTGGATGGAGAGCTCATCCATTCGTCTGTGGAACGGTCTTACCTCCTCAGGGCATGATCCGTGTGCGGGCGCCTAATCCCCAGTCAGGACACATTTCTTAATCAGGGAAGGAGGGGATCTCTGTTTGTCCAGATTTTGATTTGGCGGGCTGTGATGGGACAGCCATGACCATCTCGGCGCTTTGCTCCGCTGCCCCCTCAGTGGTGGCCAGTGGAAGCCTGCTGAGCGTGTTAGCGCAATTTTCAGTGCCGGGTCGGTGATGGATGGAGTAGTCATAAGCAGCCAGCGTGAGAGCCCATCGCTGTATGCGAGCTGATGCGTTGGCATTGACAGCCTTGCTGTCTGACAATAGGGATGTTAATGGCTTATGGTCCGTCTCTAATTCAAACTTCCTACCAAAGAGGTACTGACGCATTTCTTTTACACCATAGACACATGCAAGCGCTTCCTTCTCGAACATCCCATATCCCCGTTCTGCTTGAAAGAGCGACCTGGAGGCATAAGCCACAAGTTATAGTTGACCCTCAGCCATGAACTCATTGAATGGCGGTGCAGGCTAGAAGGGCTGAATGGCCTGCTCCTGCACCTATTTTCTATGTTTCTCAGCATTGCCCTGCTGCAACATGCACCCAACCCCATAGGACGATGCATCACATGTCAGAACTAAATGTTTACAGTGGTCGTACAGGGTCAACAACTTGTTTGAACAAAGTAGGTTTCGCGCCCGATCAAAAGCCCATTCCTGACAGTCCCCCCAAAACCAATCGCAACCCTTACGCAGGAGCACGTGTAGCGGCTCCAACAACGTGCTCAAGTTCGGCAGAAAGTTCCCGAAATAGTTCAACAGTCCCAGGAATGAACGCAACTCTGATGTGTTCCAGGGCCTGGGTGCTCGTCGAATCGCCTCTGTTTTGGATTCAGTGGGCCGAATCCCATCTGCAGCAACCCTCCTGCCCAGAAACTCAACCTCAGAAGCTAAGAACACATATTTAGACTTCTTGAGTCGCAGCCCTACCCGGTCCAGTCGTCGTAGCACCTCCTCCAGGTTGTGGAGGTGTTCCTCGATGTCTCGACCCGTGATAAGGATGTCGTCCTGGAATACGATCGTTCCAGGATTGGATTTAAGTAGGCTTTCCATGTTTCGTTGAAAAATCGCGGCCGCTGATTGAATCTCAAACGGGCACCTGTTATAAACAAACAGTCCCTTGTGTGTGGTGATGGTGGTCAGTAGTTTAGATTCGTCGGCCAGTTCCTGGGTCATATAGGCTGAAGTGAGGTCCAACTTGGCAAACAGCTTGCCGCCTGCCAGCGTGGCGAAGAGGTCCTCTGCTCTCGGGAGCGGGTATTGATCTTGTAGGGACACCTGATTGATGGTGGCCTTGTAGTCACCACAGATCCTGACAGAGCCATCCGCTTTTAGGACGGGAACGATGGGGCTCGCCCAGTCACTGAATTCAACAAGCGAGATGATGCCCTCTCTCAACAATAGGTCCAATTCGCTCTCGATCTTTTCCCGCATCACATACGGTACCGCTCTGGCTTTGTGGTGCACTGGCCTGGCGTCCGGGGTGATGTGTATCACTACTTTAGTGCCTTTGAAAGTCCCGACGCCAGGTTGGAATAATGAATCGAATTGTTGTAGGACTTGTGAGCACGAACTTCGCTCCACAGATGACATTGCGTGAACAACCCCCCATTTCCAGTTCATCTCAGCTAACCAGCTCCTCCCCAACAGTGCGGGACCATTGCCCGGGACAATCCAGAGCGGCAGCCGATTCACTAACCCATGGTGTGTGACGGCCAACATTGCACTGCCTAGCACTGGAATGATTTTTTTAGTGTAAGCCTGTAATTGTGTCTCAATACGTGCTAATTTGGGTCCACTGGCTTTAAGTGGCCATAGCTCTCGAATTACTGAATGCCCATGAGTGACTGGCTGGCCCCAGTGTCCAGCTCCATGCATACTGGAATACCGTTTAATAAAACCCTCATCATCATTGGTGGCGTTTTGGTGTATGAACTGTGAATATTCGCCACATGGACCCGCTGAACCTCGGCATCCATCGATTTGCCCCAAAAGTCATCCTGCCTCAAAGAACCCTCTTCTGGTCCATCCGCCTCATATATTAGTCTGGTTGCAGACTTCCTGCACATTCAAGCTAAGTGGCCACTGAGATTGCAATTCCTGCTGACAAACTGTTGAAATCTGCAAGATCTAGCTGAGTGTTTTCCCCCACACCTCCAGCATGAGTTAAAGTTTCCATTGTTAGGAACAAAGGGACTATGGCCAGGCATTCCGCACTGACTGTCCCTTTGACTGCTCTTAAGTATGCTATTGTTGGTTGTCAATGGCCCCATCCCGGGCTGCATTGTCCACTGTGATGGCGTGAATGTCCGTTCAGCCTGCCATTGTCTCTGTTAAAGTCCTACTCTGGGGTCTATTGCTGCCTGGGGTGTGTTGGACTGCCCCTGCCTGCCTGCCGGGCTCTTAGTCGCATTGATGATGTTGACTCTCTGATCCATCACCGCATTAGAGGCAGAATTGCGCGCGTATATTATTTTCGTCTCTTCCTCCCCCGCCATGAAAGTTTGAGCTATTAATGCCGCCTCTTCCAAGGTCAAATCCTTGGTCTCAATTAATTTGCGGAAAATTAATGACTGATGCCCTCGATAAAGAATTCCCCTAGCATCTCCCCACTGCATGCGTCTGTGAATTTACAGAGGCTGGCCAAACGCTGGAGGTCCGCTACGAAGTCCGGTATGCTCTGTCCTTCACGAGGTCGGTGGGTGTAGAATCTGTGTTGGGCCATATGTATGCTACTTGCCAATTTGAGGTGCTCCTTGATCAATTTGCTAAGTTCTTCAAAGGTTTTGTCTGCCGGCTTTTCGGGTGCTAGTAAGTCCTTCATGAGTGCATAAGTCTTTGGTCCGCAGCTGGTCAAAAGATGAGCCCTTCGCTTGTCGGCTGCTGCATCCCCATCTATTCTTTCATAACGAAGCTTGGCTGAAGCCTCTCAACAAAATCGTCCCAGTCTTCCCCAACACAGTACCGTTCCTCTGTGCTACCGGTGGCCATTCTCGTGGGTCGTGAATTCCCGTTTCTCGTCACCAATGTAAAGTCCTTACTCTACAGTATGAAACCACACAAGGCACATTCTGGGGACAGGGTCACTCCTTAACTCTTTATTCACAGGACTCCCAACACGATGACTCTGCGTGGGACCTCCCTTTTTATACCCATGTGATCAGGTAAGGAGTGTCTCCCACAAGTTCACCCCTTGTGGTCAAGGTGTGCATCTAGATTGAGTGTATACAGTAATACAGTGGTGTTACATTGTGGTTACAAACATGACACTTTTTTACCACCCACGCCGGAAATAATGCCCATTTTTGGGCGATAAACACAAAAGTGGAAAATCTAGCCCCATAGATTTACAACCCTCTGAGAGAAGAAATTTCTCATCATCTCATTTTAAATGGGCGGCCCCTTATTCTAAGACTATGTCCCCTAGTTTTAGTTTTCCCTATGAGTCGAAATATTTTTTCTGCATCCACCTTGTCGAACCCCCTCATTATCTTATAAGTTTCAATAAGATCACCTCATTCTTCTGAACTCCAATGTGTATAGGCCCAACCTACTCAACCTATCCTCATAAGTCACCCCTTCATTTCCGGAATCAACCTAGTGAACCTTCTCTGAACAGCCTCCAATGCAAGTATATCCTTTCTTAAATACGGAGACCAAAATTGTATGCAGTGCAGGTGTGGCCTCACCAATATCCTGTACAGTTGTAGCAGGACTTCTCTGCTTTTATACTCTATCCCCCTTGCAATAAAGGCCAACATTCCATTTGCCTTCCTGATTACTTGCTGTACCTGCACACTAACTTTTTGTGTTTCATACACAAGGACACCCAGTCTCTCTATACTGCAGCACTTTGCAATTTTTCTCAACTTAAATTATAATTTGCTTTTCTATTATTTCTGCCAAAGTGGATAACCTCACATTTTCTCACATTATACTCCATCTGCCAAGTTTTTGCCCACTCACTTAGTCTGTCTATATCCCTTTGCAGATTTTTGGTGTCCTCCTCACAATTTACTTTCCCACCAATCTTTGTATCATCAGCAAACTTAGATACATTGCACTCGGCCCCTTCATCCAAGTCATTAATATAGATTGTAAATAGTTGAGGACCCAACACCAATCCCTGCGGCACCCCACTAGTCACTGTTTCCCAACCGAAAAATGACCCATTTATCCCGACTTTCTATTTTCTGTTAGTTAGCCAATCCTCTAACCATGCTAATATATTACCTCCAACCCTGTGAGCTTTTATCTTATGCAGTAACATCTTATGTGGCACCTTATCGAATGTCTTCTGGAAATCCAAATACACCACATCCACCGGTTCCCCCTTATCCACCCTGCTTGTTACATCCTCAAAGAACTCCAGCAAATTTGTCAAACATAATTTCCCTTTCATAAAACCAGGCTGACTCTGCTTGATTGAATCTTGCTTTTCCAAATGTCCCGCTACTGCTTCCTTAATAATGGACTCCAGCATTTTCCCAACGACAGATGTTAGGCTAACTGGTCTATAATTTCCTGCTTTCTGTCTGCCTCCTTTTTTAAAAAGGGGCATTACATTTGCCGTTTTCCAATCTGCTGGGACTGCCCCAGAATCCAGGGAATTTTGATAGATTACAACCAATGCATCTACCATCTCTGATGCCACTTCTTTTAAGACCCTAAGATGTAAGCCATCAGATCCAGGGGACTTATCCGTCTTTAGTCCTATCATTTTACCTAGTACTACTTCATTAGTGATAGTATTAAGTTCCTCCCTTCCTATAGCCCCTTGATTATCACTATTGGGATGTTTTTAGTATCTTCTACCATGAACACAGATACAAAATATTTGTTCAATGTCTCTGCTATTTCCCTGTTCTCCATTGTTAATTCCTCAGTCTCATCCTCCAGAGGAACAATATTTACTTTAGGCATCTTTTCCTTTTTATGTACCTGTAGAAATTCTTACTATCTGTTTTTATATTTCGTTTATAATCTATCTTCCCTCTTTTAATCATATTTTTAGTTGTTCTCTGCTGGCTTTCAAAAATTTCCCAATCCTCTGGGACCGCCCCAGAATTCAGGGAAGTTTGGTAGATTACAACCAGTGCATCCATTATCTCCGCTGCCACTTCTCTTAAGTCTCTAGGATGTAAGCCATCAGATCCATGAGTGTTAAATGTCTTTAATTTATAGAAACATTTCTGTTTACATCTCATTTGTCTTTGTACATAGACAGTATCACTACTGCTCTATAGACCATGAGCTTGGTGCCGGGTTTGAGGTCCTGGTCTTCAAACACCCCCTTCCTCAGGTGACCAAAGACTGCGCTGGCACAATCAAGGCGGTGTTGGACTTCGTCATCGATGTCTGCCTTTGTTGACAGTAGGCTCTTGTAAGGGGAAAATGGGAAAGCTGCTCCTCCCACGAGCGGGCCCCCTGATATAGAGGGTCAACGCTCACCCCAATCCGCATAACAGCCCACAGAGTTAGCAGACAGAGACGAATGGCAAGGTATAATGATCTTTTATTACGAACGTCCGGGAGCACCTCTCATCACAGCCGCCTGTGAGTGGAGATGCTCCCTGAACAGCACAATCATACAACTTTTATACATTTCAAAAACTCCTCCGTTTCCTGGTAAGACCTCCCTAGATCTCTAATTGGACTTCCTTATCCGTGCTACTTCTCTAATTGGACTACCTTATTAGTGCTACTTTGGATTGACAGGCCAAGACCCTCATGACCACCTTAGGCCGTGACTAGTTTGACTTCATTAGGTCAGAATTTGTTGATTCTTCTTGATGCCCGTGAGACTGCCTTGAGCCTCTTCGCAAGGTCTTATCAATGTCTGTTTAGGTCCTCACATTGTATCCTGTCAGAATATTATTGAATTAATAACTTCTGGAGGCCTTTTACCTCCTTATGGGTCGGTGCAGGAACCAGCACTTTAGCCCTTGTCCTGCTGGTACCCCTAATGCCAAATTTTTCTCTTACATTTCCCCCCTTTTGGCCCTTGGCTATACGCCAAGCTGGCCATATTTCACGATAACTATTCCAGATAGGTCCGTTCACCTGGGTCCGTTCACCTGGGCCATCTCCCAAGCTTCGGGACCTCATGAGACCTTTTCCGCAGAGTTATATAAGGTAAGTCCTTCCTGTAGGACTGCTTAAATTTTCATCCTTTATGGTCTTAATCATAGTATGTGCCCTAACGTATCGTTTGGCCTGTTTAATTCGTGCACAGGTTAGCTCTACCAGTACCATCAGGACCAGGCCTTGTATTACTACAAGTGCATGTGATATAATTCTTATCCATGGGTGGATCTTGTTAAGTCCTGACTCTAGTGTACTGACTTACACGAGACACATGCTGAAGTCAAGGTCACTCAGGACCTGCACCTTTAATTCCAGCTCTCCCGTCCTGCACTTGCCTGAGACCTCCCTTTATATACCACAGTGGGACAGGTATGGAGTGTCTCCTGCAAGTGCACCCCTGGTGGGAAGGTATGCTTATTGTTACAGGTCATATCCAGTTATAGTCATGTATAGCATGGTAAGATACAGTTATATACAGTATTGTGAGATACATGACATCACCCTCCCCCAAGGTTTTATTGCCTTTATAGATTCAGTCTCTCAGGTGGTCTGCGCTCTCGCGTGGAGCATCTTAGTTGTGGTTCAGTTGTTTGCCTTGGTGCCTGTTTTTCGTTCGGTGTGATTGCTGGTATCTCGCCTGGGCTGTCTGTTTCGTTCGGTGTGATTGCTGGTATCTCGCCTGGGCTGTCTGTTGAGACTGCCCTTTCCTCAGGTTGTTCCACCTGTCTGTCCACCAGGTGTGGTGTGAGTTCCACATTGTAGTCTGCCTCTGATTCTTCAGTTTTATCAGTGAATCTACTTTTTACTTGGTCTACATGCCTCCTGCAGGTTTGGTCATTGTCCATTTGTACAACCAGTATCCTGTTTCCCTCTTTGTCTGTTACTGTCCCTGCAAGCCATTTGGGACCCTGGCCATAGTTTAGCACAAACACTTTGTCCCCTGTCTCATTCCACCTCCCCCTCGAATGTCGGTCATGGTACTCAGTTAGCTTTTGACTCTTAGCCTCAACAATTTCATGCATGTCTGGGAGGATTAACGAGAGCCTGGTCTTTAAGGTTCATTTCATCAATAGTTGCGCGGGGGGAACCCCAGTCAACGAATGCAGACGAGATCTGTATGCCAGCAGCAGTCGCGACAGGCGGTTCTGCAGCGTGGGACCTTGGATTCTAAGCATGCCTTGTTTAATGATCTGCACTGCTCGCTCCACCTGGCCATTGGAGGCCGGTTTGAAAGGTGCCGTCTTAACGTGATTTATACTGTGGTCAACTATAAAATCGTGAAATTCTGTGCTGGTGAAGCACGGACCATTATCACTGACCAATATGTCAGGAATGCCGTGCGTTGCAAACATGGTTCTAAGGCTCTCCACAATGGTTGAGGTGATGCTCGAGTTTAAAATGGTGCACTTGATCCATTTTGAAAATGCATCAACGACTACGAGGAACATTTTGCACATGAATGGGCCCGCATAGTCTACATGCACCCGCGACCACGGTTTGGTGGGCCAGGTCCAGGGGCTTAGGGGGGCCTCCCTGGGGGCATTACTGAGTTGGGCACAAATAGTGCACCGACGGATGCAGAGCTCCAAGTCCGCATCAATGCCAGGCCACCAGACATGAGATCTGGCTATGGCCTTCATAACGACGACCCCCGGGTGCTCGCGATGGAGCTCCCGGACAAACGCCTCCCTGCCTCGTAAGGGCATAACTACTCGGCTACCCCACATCAGGCAGTCTGCCTGTAGTGAGAGTTCATGCATGTGCCTATGGAAGGGTTTGACCTCCTCGGGGCAGACATCGCGAGCCTCTGCCCAGTCACCGGTTAAAATGCATCTTTTAACTCGAGATAACGTGGGGTCGCTGGTCGTCCAGGCTCTGATTTAGCAAGCCATCATGGGCGAACCTGTGGATTCAAAGGCATTGATTGCCATGACCATCTCACAGTCCTGTTCGTCGAACCCTTCTGTGGTCGCCAGGGGTAGCCTGCTAAGCGCGTCGGCACAGTTGTCTGTGCCTGGTCTGTGCCTTATCGTGTAGTCGTAAGACGCCAGCATGAGTGCCCACCGTTAAATTCACGCCGAGGTGTTGCCGTTGATTGCCTTGCACTCGGATAGTAGGGACGTGAGGGGTTTATGGTTGGTTTCTAACACAAACTTGGCCCCGAAAAGGTATTGGTGCATCTTTTTGACACCGTACACGCACACGAGCGCCTCCTTCTCAACCATACCGTACCCGCGCTCCGCCCGCGAAAGTGACCTGGAGGCATAAGCAACGGGCTGCAATTTACCCGCATCATTGACGTGCTGTAAAACGCACCCAACCCCGTATGCTGATGCATCACACGTAAGGACTAACTTTTTATCTGGGTGAAAAAAGGCTAAAACACTCTTGGAACATAGAAGGTTGCATGCCTTATTGAAGGTGCGTTCTTGGGCGTCCCCCCAAAAACAATTGCACCCCTTTCTGAGTAGCACATGGAGAGGCTCCAGCTGCGTGCTCAAGTTCTGCATAAAATTCCCAAAGTAATTGAGTAGCCCGAGAAAGGCGAGCAGTTCCGAGACATTCCGGGGTCTGAGTGCCAGGCGAATCGCTTCGGTTTTGGATTCGGGTGGGCGGATTCCATCAGCGGCAATCCTTCTGCCCAAAAATTCAACCTCAGGCACGAGAAACAGACACTTGGATTTCTTAACTCTTAGGCCTAACCGATTCAATCGACTTAGTACTTCCTCAAGATTGCGGAGATGAGAGTCGGTGTCCCTGCCCGTGATGAGTATGTCATCTTGAAACACAACCGTCCCCGGGATGGACTTGAGCAGACTTTCCATGTTGCGCTGGAATATAGCAGCTGCCGACCTGATGCCGAATGGGCATCGATCGTACACAAAAAGGCCTCGATGTGTGTTGATGGTAGTGAGTAACTTAGACTCTTCGGTCAGTTCTTGCGTCATATACGCAGATGTGAGGTCAAGTTTCGAGAAAAGTTTTCCTCCAGCCAACGTGGCAAATAGGTCCTCCGCTCTGGGCAGTGGGTATTGGTCCTGTAGGGAGACTCTGTTTATGGTAGACTTGTAATCCCCACAGATTCGCATGGATCCATCAGGCTTCATGACGGGGACGATGCGGCTTGCCCAGTTGCTGAATTCCACGGGAGAGATTATGCCTTCCCGCAGAAGCTGGTCCAGTTCGTTTTCAATCTTTTCCCTCGTCACATAAGCCATCACACAGCTCTAGCCTTGTGATGGACCGGTCTGGCATTCTGTGTGATGTAGATTCTAACTTTAGCCCCTTTGAAGGTGCCCACACCTGGCTGAAAGAGATGTTGAAAACGGCTTAGAACTGTTGAGCAGGAGGTCCGTTCCTCTGACAACATGGCGTGAACATCATCCCATTTCCAATTTAGTTTTGCCAGCCAGCTTCTCCCCAACAGGGCTGGGAGATCCCCGGGGACAATCCACAAGGAAAGTCGGTGCACCATCCCTTTGTGTGTGACTGAGAGCATGGCGCTGCCAAGGACTGGGACGATTTCTTTAGTATAGGTCCCTAGTTTGTTGTCGATCTTTGTGAGTTTTGGTCTGTTGCTTTTGTGCGGCCACAGCTGTTCAAATTGTTGAACGCTCATGAGGGATTGACTGGCCCCCATGTCCAGTTCCATGTTGACAGGTATCCCGTTGAGTAGAACCCTCATCATAATTGGAGGCGTCTTGGTGTAAGAACAGTGGACATTGATTGTGTTAACTCGCTGTACCTCAGCGTCCCATGCATTGTTCCAACCGTCTTCTGGTCCGCTTTCCGACCCTTCCGATTCATATACCATCCAAACTGCTGTTTTTCTGCACATGCGAGCCAGATGCCCTGTGTAGTTGCAGTTTCTGCAAATGGCATGCTGAAATCGGCACACCCTGGTTGAGTGCCTTCCCCCACATCTCCAACGCAGACCGTTTCCATTGTTTCCGAAGGATGAGCTGCATTTGGCTGATCTCCCTTGAGCTTCTCTCAATCTGTTGTTGATTGCTCGCATTGTGGGTTGATGAGGTGTGATTGGCCATTCATGTGGCCCTTGATTTTGATGGCTTCTGGCGCCACTGTCTCTGTTGAAGGCCTACTCTCCTGCCTTTGTCTGTGTGTGGGGGTAGCAGTTTGTTTCACAATGTGAACCCCTTGTTCCGATGCCTCGTTGGTTGTCGTACCCGAAGTATAGATCAGCCTCGTTTCTTCTTTGCCTGCCAAGAACGTCTGTGCGACCAGTGCTGCTGCCTCTAGAACCAAGTTCTTAGTCTCTATAAGCTTTCGGAATATGCCTGCGTGACCTATTCCTTCAATAAAAAAGTCTCTCAGTACTTCTTTCCTTAGTTCATCGGGGAACTCACATGAACTAGCCAGCCTCTGAAATTCCGCCATGAAGTCGAGTATGCTTTGGCCCACACAGCGTCTGTAGTTGTAGAACCTGTGTCTGGCCATGTGTAGGCTACTCGCTGGCTTCAGGTGGTCTCTCACCAGTGTGCTCAACTCCTCAAACGACTTGCTTGCTGGTTTCTCGGGTGCCAGCAGGTCTTTCATTAAAGCGTATGTTTTCGAGCCGCAGCTGGTCAAGAGATGGGCTCTTCTCTTGTCTGCCTTATCGTCGCCCAGCCAGTCTTTGGTCACAAAGCTTTGCTGGAGCCTTTCTATAAAGTCATCCCAATTGTCTCCGGCATTGTATTTCTCATCTGAGCTGTTGGTAGCCATTCTGTGGATTCTGTGATCCCGTAACTCGTCACCACTGTTAAGTCCTGACTCTAATGTACTGACTTACACGCGACACATGCTGAAGTCAAGGTCACTCAGGACCTGCACCTTTAATTCCAGCTCTCCTGTCCTGCACTTGCCTGAGACCTCCCTTTATATACCACAGTGGACAGGTATGGAGTGTCTCCTGCAAGTGCACCCCTGGTGGTAAGGTATGCTTATTGTTACAGGTCATATCCAGTTACAGTCATGTATAGCATGGTAAGATACAGTTATATACAGTAATGTGAGATACATGACAGATCTGAATATTAAGTACAATGTTCCACAGTTTTGAGCACCAAGGCTGGTTGGCCAGCTTCGTATTAGTGTCTCTTTGTAGGTTTGTCTATTTCTTCCATCAGCTGGATATTGCACCAATTGTTCCTCACTTAATTTGGGTATCTGTTTTTCTTGCGGTCCCCATACTGCCTCCTTGTACCCTTCTCGGAGGGTATCCGTGACCGTTCCGTGGATGATTTCCGTTGTCTCGGGATGTATGTCTATTTTTCCCATGGGCCTGAAACAGAAGTTAGGGTTGGTGATGACACAGGGGATGACTCCTCCCCTGGTCTTAATCGTCGGGTTGGCTGCTCCTTTGCTCACGCACCAAATCTCCATTCCTTTGTGGGGCAGCGATTGTTTCAGAATCATGTTCGAGAGGACTGATTCTCAGCATGCATCCGTTTGTTTGGTGGAATCTGCAATCATCATTCATTATTCGTGGTGTACCTTGACATAAAATCACGTGATTATTTTTATAGCAATCGGTTATGTCAATGCCTTTCGGACTAATTTAATTTTAATCACCCGTCTGGCAGGCTAATGGTAACCCAACCGAGTTTTGTTTCTTACTTCACCGATATTATCGATCTGGTATAAGGGGTCTCCCTGTGTTACATCATACTGTGGTATGGACAACACAAACCCGATCATATTCACCCGCCCAGTAGTACATCTGAATTTTGGCACCGATGCGTGACTGTTCCTTCGTACCTCGCACGTGTTATTCATTGTTAAGTATGCTGTTCGGGATCCAATCTGCTGTGTCCCCATTCTAGAGTTGCTCCAAGTTATGTTGTACTTCACTTAATATCCAGGTCCCATACCCGGAGCAAACTATCTCAGCTTGTAATCGTTTACTTATGTCGTTCCCCATTGCATGGATCAAATTTATTGTCTTGGCATGCTTCTGTAATGTATGGGCCACCTGTAACAGTTCCCCTTCCGCGTCATCTCCCAACCGTGCTTGTAGGGCTTGGTTATCCATGTCCCTCCCCAGTAAACCCCTCAAGATTTGCGTTAAGTTGTTAACACGGTTGTCTATTGCATACAGGTCTATGGAATTCATCGTCGTAACCCCTGCTGCATAACCCATGCCTAGTGTTTCCAGTATTCCCCTTTTTGTTCGACCTTGTCCTGTTCCCTTTCTGACATTAAATCTCAGGGTAGTGGATTCCGGGCCTTCGAGGATCCGTTGTGTCAGGTTCTGGTATAGACTTACAGTTTCATTCCCACATAAGTTAGGAAGAATGAGTAGTTGTTGACGCACCCCAAATTATATCCTTTTTTTAGATTCTTTCATTACTAGGCCCCTTTGGCTCCAGTCTTTATGGACGGGCTTATGGGGGGATTTGCGTGGTTGTGCTGGGAAGAGTTGTTGCCCCCAGGGTGGTTGTCGGGGCAGCGGTAGGGCTTCCTTTGGGCATGTTTGGTGTCCCAGCCGGACCTTTATTTTCAGTCCACTACATTGTCATCTTTCCTCCACACTCCATCCGCCCCCCCTTTTTAGGTTGTATTCCTTCTTGTTTGCGCTGCGCATGATCAATACCAGCTTCTCCGTGTTGTTACCGTGTCATGCTTCGGGACATACACCTTATATTCCAGAGACCTCCCTTGGTCTTCATTTTATCCTACTGGCCAGTTTTCCTAAACATCTCTGAGCTTATTTGTCTTAGCTTTTAACGCTTGAATTTGTTTTGTTTGAGTATCTTTCTTTTATTTGTACCAGGCGAGTATTATTACATAGGCTAGTTCTGTTTTATTTTTATTCTGACTATCCCACCATTTCCTCTATCTGTCAGGTGAGTGTTCTTTATTCTATTAAGAAATCCAAATTAATAATGTCCAGAATAAAACAGCTGTCAATGGAAAGGGTTAACTCCTTTACAGGCTTGTAAGAAAGCCTGGTGTCATTACGTGACTTCGCGTAACCATCCGAAATTTTTTTTTTTAAAGTCTTTGTGCCTTCAAAACTTGCTTAGAAATTAGGAATCCGTTAAAACAAAAGAAATCATTAGTAAAGCCGTCGTAATAAAAGTCTTCTCATCAGGAAAGATGGCATTTTAGATTAAACTCCAATTTTTTCTTAACTTCTAATTCAAGTACTTGCCAAAGATTTCTTTTTTAATTGATTTAAAATGAGACCACACATTTTTAATAGCTATTTTGTTTACTGAAATCCAATTTTCACACAAGCTGTATACATTCCAACATTTCGGGGGTTTTTTTACGGTCCTGTTCACTGGGCAAATCTTGTGTTTTATTTCTCTCTCAGCACAAAATCTAAACTTCTGTGCCAGTTCCATTTTCTATAAGAATTTTAAAATTCAGTAAGATTCTCTAATTTCCAGATTTTTTCTTTCTGTGCTGAGTTCGCATAGCTTAGATCTTTTCTCCTCGTTATTTTCAAAACCCTCCTGCTTGTTTAGACTGTTCTGGACTTTCCTTGATAAACAACGTCCATTTTGGAAATCTTTCAAACGGTAGTGAAACTTTCTCGTAACTTAAAATCATTATCAATGGAGAGTGTCTTTTTTAGTTTGAATCCATCTCAGTATTTTGCTGTGCCTTCTCTTAATAACATCCGAATAAATCCACACCTGCGTTTTTAACTTAAAACTTCCTACATACAGGACAACACTACAGGGGTTAAAAAAACTTTCACCCTGTCTGAAAAAGTGAGTGGAGCTAAAACAAACAGACAGCTCCCCCATTTTTCCAAACAGGCTTTCAGTCATAGGAAAAATTCATTCCGCAGTCAAAAAATCACACAAGGACTCTCACTCAACGACAGACATTCACAAAAGTCTCTTTTTATTCAACAAAGCTTATGAATTGTTTGGCCGGCTCTATTTTTTTTTTAATCCATATGTCACTTAAGATAGTCACTATCAGCTTTTTTATGGCGTTACGTAGTTACGCAAGTTACAATTAATGATTGGTTTTATTCGCCTTTTTAATAGCCGTGTTACCCATCTTCTTCGGGGCTATGAGGGTCTTGGGCACTCCCTTTAATTCGTGTTAGGTATGCAGGACGTTATTTATATCTATATGTCTTCCCTTGGCACTGTACACTCGTACTGCCATGCTTTGGGTCAATATGTCTCGACCCTGCACCGTGCGCTCGTACCGCTTTGGGTCAATAGACCTTCCTCTATATCTTCCCTTGCGTCGTACCCTCGCACTACCCTGCTACCTCCACGTGCACGTTTTAGGATGCACCTTTTGACCCCCCTTCCACCCCTAGATCGTCCCTGTCCTCTGTCTCCGTCCCTCCTGGACCTGCTACAAATGGTTCTTTGTACAGATGTCCTTCCCTTGCGGTTTACAATACCACAGCTCCAACTTGAAGGTGGTAAATTAAAACATACTCACCCCAACAGCTGGGTCATTGTTCCGTTCGGGAAGTCTGTACCCTGCTCGCAGCGCCAAATGTAAGGGGAAAATGGGAAGGCTTCTCCTCCCACAAGCAGGTCCCCTGATTTAGAGGGTCGACGCTCGCCCCAACCCGCGTAACAGCCCCCGGAGTTAGCAGACAGAGACGAATGGCAAGGTATTACGATCTTTTGTTACAAACATCCGGGAACACCTCTCATCACAGCCGCCTGTGAGTGGAGATGCTCCCCGAACAGCACAATCATACAACTTTTATACATTTCAAAAGCCCCTCCATTCCCTGGTAAGACCTTTCTAGATCTCTAATTGGACTACCTTATCCGTGCTACTTCTCTAATTGGACTACCTTATTAGTACTACTTTGGATTGACAGGCCAAGACCCTCGTGAGCACCTTAGGCCGTGACTAGAATGACTTCATTAGGTCAGAATTTGTTGATTCTCCTTGATGCCCGTCAGTCTGCCTCGAGCCTCTTCGCAAGGTCTTATCAATGTCTGTTTAGGTTCTCACATCGTATCCTGTCGGAATATTATTGAATTAATAACTTCTGGAGCCTTGGTACTGGAATGTACAAGGCCAAAGAGAGGCCTTTTACCTCCTTATGGGTTGGTGCAGGAACCAGCACTTTAACCCTTGTCCGGCTGGTACCCCAAATGCCAATTTTTTTTCTTACAGCTCCCGAGGTAGGCAAAATGGTCCACATTGTCCAAGACCTCATCGTGGATTTTGATAATCGGGTGGACAGTATTGTGTGGTGGGGCAGATTGGTAGAGGACCTTTATCTTTTGGATGTTTGGTGTAAGGCCTATGCTCTCGCACGCTTAGGGTCTACAGAGCAGTATTGATACCTGTCCTCCTATGTGCTTCAGAGATATGGACTATGTACAGCAGGATTATCAAAGCACTGGAGGAGTACCACCAATATCCTGCAAATCCATTGACAGTCTAGGTGCACCAACATCAGTGTTCTTGCTCAGGCCAACATCCCCAACATCGAAGCATTGACCACCCTCGATCAGCTCCGATGGATGGGACACATTGTCCGCATGCCAGATTCAAGACTCCCAAAACAAGTGCGCGACTCGGTGCTCCGACACAGCACGCGAGCCCTAGGTGGGCAGAGGAAATGCTTCAAGGACACCCTCAAAGCCTCCTTAAAAAAGTACAACATCCCCACCAACACCTGGGAATCCCTGGCCCAAGACCGCTCAAAGTGGAGAAGCATCCAAGAAGGCGCTGAACACCTCGAGTCTCTTCACCGGGAGCAAGCGGAAGCCAAGCACAAACAGCGGTAGGAGCACATGACAACCCAAGCACCCCACCCACCCATCCCTTCGTCCACCGTCTTCTGCCCCACTTGTGAAAGAGACTGTAGGTCCCGCATTGGACTCACCTGAGAACTCATTTTAATCTGGAAGCAAGTAATCCTCGACTCCAAGGAGCTGCCTAAGATGAAAACAAAGCCAATCAGCCACCTTGGCTTTTTCTTACCGCATTTCCTTCTTTTGATTTTGGGTACATGTTTGTTTTCCACATTTTTAATCTTGTTCTTAAAAACTTTCCATTTATATTCAACAATCGGTTGCATCACCACTGAGGAGGGTTAGCCAATTTACCTGTTCCAAGTCATATGCCATTTTGGAGAAATTTGCTCTTCTGAAATCCGGTATGAGTTGCAGGTTCTCAGTACCTTTAGTTCTACTAGTCAATTGGAACCATATAATATTGTGATCACTGTTGCTCAGATACTCCCCCACATGGAGTCCTGATACGAGGTTAGGCTCACTACTAAACACCAGATCCAATATATGTTTTTTTCGAGTTACTTCATTAACATGTTGAGTCAGGAAACAGTCTTGTATATTTTCAATACATTTTTCAGCAGCACTTCCCATCACAATAGCAGGTAAAACATCGTGCCACTGAATGCCAGGAAAATTAAAATCACCCACCAGACAAAGGTGGCAATTTATATTAAAAGCATCAGCGATATGTTTCCATAATAACTCAAGTGTCTGACCCGGGAGCCTATAACAGATACCGATAATTAATCCCTGCCTGTGAGCTTGGTCCACTTGAACCCAGATAGCTTCAGCTGAGCCTGATGAGGCAAAATCAAGTCTCTGTCAAGCTGTTAGATTCTCACTGATAAAAATAGCAACCCCACCTCCCCTTTGACCTACCCTATCCTTTCTGAAACCCTTGTAGCCCTTGAGGTGAATTTCTGTGCCATCATTGTCATCTAGCCATGTCTCAGAAATACACAATACGTCTAAATTCTGCAACATAGCATAGGATTGCAATTCTAACAAGTTGCTTCGAACACTCCTTGCATTTACATAAAAGCAATTTAAAGGTCTTCCATTTAATTTCTTAAAGTTATTCATTCTTGTTTGCTTCCTACCTGATTCATCTTCATGCTTAGCATTTATGTAATTATCACAAGGATAACTTTGAACTTATCTATACTATCCCCAAGGTGAGCTTCAGACCCTATATTGTCTCTATTACAAAGGCTGTATGTTTCCATCTCTGCAACATTGTCCATCTCTACCCTTACCTCAGCCTGTGTGTCAGCTGCGTACGTGTCTGCAAGCTTCACATACATCCAACATTTCAACAGCAGGAAATAGTTTTTGGTACAATTAACATGCTACAACTTCCTTCTTAGAGATTAGATGGAATAGGAAGGAATGTATACTTCAACAGACAGTATTTGTAATAATTTAATTAATTTCTTCTTTCCCCCGCAATTACAAAGATAAAAGAAATTCTCAGAAATCAACAAATAGTTTCATATTAAAATTACAATATATTTCCTTATCTAAAATTTTAGATGCAGAAATATAAAGATTTTTAAGGTTTGAAGGAAGACAAAGCTCTAGCTTTATTACTTATCAATATTCTTTGGGAATACTCATATATAGTGAATATAATGGCTGTGATCCACTAGGTGGTGTGTGACTAGCAATTTTGTATGAGTTCACGTGTTGATTCAAGAAGCTATATGACTTGTCTAAGATTCTCATAAATAACCTTTGGACTTGCACTTATTTGTCAATTTGTATATTTTCTCCAAAAATGCTATTAATTTTTTTATTTTTCTTTACATTTATATAGTTTGTATAATCATGCTGTTTAGAGGTTTTAAAGACATCTCAAAATTACACTTAATGTGTCATTGACAATTCCATCCTCCAGCCATTGTCTCAACTGAACCAGACGGTTTGCAACCTTGGCATGCTATTCAGCCCCAAGGTGAGCTTCAGACCTCATATTGGCTCCATTACAAAGGCTGTCTGTTTCCATCTCTGCACCATTGTCCATTTCCAACCTTACCTCAGCCTGTTTGTCAGCTGTGTTCAGTTGGCAGCACTCTCACCTCTGAGTCAGAAGGTTGTGGGTTCAAGACCCACTCCAGCGATTTGAGCACAAAAATCTAGGCTGACACTCATTGCAGGACTGAAGGAGTGCTGCACTATTGGATGTGCTGTCTTTTGGATGAGGTATTAAACCAAGGCCCCATCTGTTCTCGGGTGGATGCGAAAGATCCCATGGCGGTATTTCGAAGAAGAGCATGAGAGATATAGAAAAAAGGTGCAGGAGCAGGCCTGATCATGCAACTTCAGTACCCCACTCCCGCTTTATTTCCATATCTCCTTAGCCGTAAGGGCCACATCGAACTCCCTCTTGAATATATCCAACGAACTGGACTCCACAACTTTCTGTGGTAGAGAATTCCACAGGTTCACCATTCTCTGGGTGAAAAAGTTTCTGGTACATCAGTCACTGAAGGTAGGCATGCAGGTACAGACTGATGTACCATGACACTCAGGTTTCTTTGCACCTCCCGTTTTCCTAATCTGTCACCATTCAGATAATAATCTGCCTTCCTGTTTTTGCCACCAAAGTGGATAACCTCACATTTATCCACATTATACTGCATCTGCCATACATTTGCACATTCACCTAACCTGTCCAAGTCATCCTGCAGCCTCTTAGCATTCTCCTCACAGCTCACACTGCCACCCAGCTTAGTGTCATCTGCAAACTTGGAGATATTACCTTCAATTCCTACGTCTAAATCATTAATGTATATTGAAAATAGCTGAGGTCCCAGCACTGAACCTTGCGGCACCCCACTAGTCACTGCCTGCCATTCTGAAAAGGACCCGTTTATTCCCACTCTTTGCTTCTTGTCTGCCAACCAGTTCTCTATCCATGTCAATACATTACCCCCAAAACCATGTGCCTTAATTTTGCACACTAATCTTGTGTGGGATCTTGTCAAAAGCCTTTTGAAAGTCCAAATACACCACATCCACTGGTTCTCCCTTATCCACTCTACTAGTTACATCCTCAAAAAACTCTAGAAGATTTGTCAAGCATGATTTCCCTTTCATAAATCCATGCTGACTTGGATCTATCCTGTCACTGTTTTCCAAATGCTCTGCTATTACATCTTTAGTAATTAATTCCAGCATTTTCCCCATCACTGATGTAAAGCTAACCGGTCTATAATTCCCTGTTTTCTCTCTCCCTCCTTTTTTAAAAAGTGGGGTTACATTAGCTACCCTCCAATCCATAGGTACTGATCCAGAATCCATGGAATTCTGGAAAATGACCACCAATGCATCTACTATTTCTAGGGACACTTCCTTAAGTACTCTGGGATGCAGACTATCAGGCCCTGGGGATTTATCGGTCTTCAGTCCCATCAGTTTCCTTAACACCATTTCCTGACTAATAAGGATTTCCCTCAGTTCTACCTTCCTGCTAGACCCTCGGTCCCCTAGTTTTTCAGGAGGTTATTCGTGTCTTCCTTAGTGAAGACAGAACCAAAGTAGTCGTTCAATTGGTCTGCCATTTCCTTATTCCCCATTATGAATTCACCTGATTCTGACTGCAAAGGGCCTACATTAGTCTTCATTAATCTTTTTCTCTTCACCTATCTATAGAAGCTTTTGCAGTCAGTTTTTATGTTCCCTGCAAGCTTACTCTCATACTCTATTTTCCTCCTCCTTATTAGACCCTTAGTCCTCCTCTGCCGAATTCTAAATTTCTCCCAGTCCTGAGGTTTGCTGCTTTTTCTGGCCAATTTATATGCCTCTTCCTTGGATTTAACACTCTCCCTAATTTCCCTTGTTCCCGCCTAGGTCATAGGTTCTGGTCCTGCCCAGGTGCAGACCGCCCAATTTGTACTGGTTCCACCACCCCCAGAACCAGTTCCAATGCCCCAGGAATTTGAATTCCTCCTCCTTGCACCATTCCTCAAGCCACGTATTTATCTGAACTATCCTGCAATTCCTACTCTGACTAGCACATGGCACTGGTAGAAATCCTGAGATTACTACCTTTGAGGTCCCACTTTTTAATTTAACCTCTAGCTCCCTAAATTCTGCTTGTAGGACCTGATCCCTTTTTTTACCTATATCGTTGCTACCTTTATGCACCACGACAGCTGGCTGTTCCCCCTCCCCCTCCAGAATGCGCTGCTGCCGCTCCGAGACATCCTTGACCCTTGCACCAGGGAGGCAACATATCATCCCGGAGTCTTGTTTATAGCCGCAGAAACGCCTATCTGTTCCCCTTACAATGGAATCCACTATCACTATAGTTCTCCCATTCTTTTTCCTGCCCTCCTTTGCAGCAGAGCCACCCATGATGCCATGAACTTGGCTGCTGCTGCCTTCTCCTGATGAGTCATCTCCACCAATAGAACCCAAAACAGTGTATCTGTTTTGGAGGAAGATGTCCGCAGGGGAACCCTGCACTACCTTCCTTCCACTGCTCTGCCTGATGGTCACCCATTCCCTATCTGCCTGAGTAACCTTTACCTGCGGTGTGACCAACTCACTAAATGTGCTATTCATGACATCCTCAGCATCGCGTATGCTCCACAGTGAGTCCATGCGCAGCTCCAGTGCTGTGATGCAGTCTGTCAGGAGCTGCAGCTGGATACACTTCCTGCACACATAGTAGTCAGGGACACTGGTAGCGTCCCTGACTTCCCACATAGCACAAGAGGAGCATGACATGGGTCTGGGCTCTCCTACCATGACTTAACCCTTAGATTAACTTAATTTGTCAACACTGCCAAAGGTTTCCTACTGATACTCAAAGAAGCAAAAGGTCAAATACTCACCAAACCACCAGCCAATCACTTACCCACTTGACTGTGACGTTATACTTCATTTTTTTTTTACTTCTTTGTTTACCTTCTGCCTCTGCACCAGCTAGCTCCTCGAACGCCCGCTGGCTGCTCCTGTGGCCGCTCCCCGACGGTCACGCCCTTTTATGGGCTGCTCCTCCGACTCCCTCAGGATATCTCTGGCATCCTGGCCAATATTTATCCCTCAATCAATGTCACTAAAACAGATTATCTGGTCATTATCACATTGTTGTTTGTGGGAGATTGATGTACACAAATTGGCTGCCGTGTTTCCTACATTACCACAGTGACTACACTTTAAAAGTACTTAATTGGCTGTAAAGTGCTTTCGGATGTCCTGAGGTCGTGAAAGGCACGATGTGCAAGTCTTTTTTTTCTTTCTTTGTCACTGAAACCCTCATTTAGTCTCCTCCAGAGTGAACTATTCCAATGATCTCCTTGCCAGCCTCCCATCCAACGTTCCCTTTAAGCTGCACTTTCGCGCAGTGATCTTGGGGTCCCGCGCAGCCAGTTAGCTGGTTTCACAATGCAAAAAACTGCGCATGGCCCCTTCAACATGCCATGCAGCATGTTAAAGGACCATGTGGTACAAATACAAATGAGGGGGAACATTTCTCCCATCCTCTACCCTCTGTAAACTTCAGCTCATCTAAAACTCTGCTGACTATATTCTATCCGGCTTGTCCATTACCCCTATACTCACTGTCCTAAATTTGGTTGGTCCAACAACATCTCAAATTATCTGTTGTCATAGAATGCCCCAGCCGATGATGAGATACAGCAGTCTGTCACCAGGACTTCACATTCCAGAGCTGCTAGAGGTTGCCCACCACCGCAGCCAGCTCAAGTGCCTTCAGTGGATGATCAGCAGCCTTCCACCTCCCAGGCTCCTGCGACAGGTGAACCATCTTGTAGGAGCACTAGAATTGGTAAAGAAGCACAGAGGCCAGGTACCAAGAGATTGTACTTGGGTGATTTTCAGTTCAACATTGAAAGAAGGTAAAGTTGTTAAATTTAAAATGTGCATGATGTGAAGTAAAGAGGTTTTATTATTTTGCATTGATGTTGGTCTTCATATCCTTCATTATGTAAAAGGAAGGCCCATGAGATAGTAGTATTAGAGGGCATTCAGAAGATGGATGGAAGGAGTGGATCACGGTGTGCTGGGGAAGGGTTTGTTTAGGAGAATCTCTCAATAACTTGTTGCCTTACAACTTTAGCAGCTGACAACACTGCTTGGTCTTGATCTTCCTCATCATCCTCTTCTTCCTCATCCCCTTCATCTTGCACCTGCACCTCTCCCTCCTGTCACAGCTGCAAGGTTTGGCTGCTCTGAATGGCATAGTTCTGTAGTATGCAGCAAATCACTATAAATTCCAAGACTTGCTTGGGGCTATACTGCAGAACTCCACTGGATTGGTCGAGGCACTGGGCCCTTTGCTTAAAGATGCCTATGGTTTTCTCAATGAGCACACTGGTTTAAATATGGCTCTTAATCTACCAGTGCTCAGCATCTGCGTCCTAACAGGAGTCATAAGCCAGGAGTTATGAACCATTGGAAGCCTCGATGGTAATCCCAGTAATATTCCCATCTTTTCCAGAACTCTTGCAGCCAAACAGCGCAGCTACATTCAAACGTCAGTTCTACAACACCTTGGTTGTACAACTCAGCCAAGAAATGGCTCTAAAAATACTCAGCAACCAAAAACAACTAACCAGAGACTTACCTGAATGGAGGTGGGGATGCCTTTATTTATCAGCCTGCTTTCTGAATTTTTGCATCATGTTTTTCTGGGTGAACACAGGAATAAGCAAATCAAAGACCCCTGTGTTTATACCTCTTTAAATAGTAGGCATGGCATGAGTTGTTAGCAAAAGTATCAATGTTTTATTAAACATATAACATAAGTGACCTTACAGAGTTCAAGTGTATAACACGGTCTCGAATTGAAGCATTTCTCCAAAACCAACCACTCCAAAATCATCTGCAATGAGCTCTATCCCTTGCAGTCCTTCCAGCAGCTCACGCATCTTTCGTTGGAACAATTCTGTCAGTGAGCTGATCCCAAAATGGCATACACTTCCAGCGGTATTGTCCAAAAGGTGTGTGGAATGTGGAACGATATGACTACTGTTCATCGAGACTCACACGCTAAAACCCATTGCATACTTTGAGAATCCTGAAGACTTTGGCACCATGCAAGCATGTAGCTACATCTTCAATAGTTGGTAGAGTATAATGCTCTCGCTTGATAGCATTGTTTAAGTCCTTGGGATTTAACAGATGCGTGGTGTGCTGTTCGAAGTGTTCCTTCCAGCGGGTCCTGACTGCCTCGGTGTCATTGATGAGTGTCTCCACTTTCTTGGCCAGCAGTGGGGTGGGGCCTTGAGTGCTTGGGCCACAGGTGGAGTTGACTGCAGTGAAGAATCCTTGCACATCATGGCTGTTGGCCAGCTGCTGAATCTCCAGTGCTTTCTCCACCCACCATCTATTCTTTAGGTTGTGGATTTTTTTTTGGACCTCAGCTTTAAGCCGTCTGTAAAGCTGTTTTGATGCGCCAGAGTTGGGTTGTTTCTTTAGGTTCAGAAATGCCCTGTGCTTGAGATTTATTAGCTCTTGGATCTCCTGGTCATTCTCATCAAACCAGTCCTGGTGTTTCCTGTTTGAGTGACTGAGCGTCTCTTCGCAGACACTGGTTATGGAGGCCTGGAGGGCAGACCAAGCGCTACGGTCACTTTGTGTCTTGGCATCATCAAAGGTCGCCAGGTTAGCAGTGAGGAACTGGCTGTATAGGGCTCTCTTAGCTGGGTCTTTGAGTGCCCTGGTGTTGATTTTTCTGTGGCAGTGCTTCTGTTGGCGCATTGCTTTGAAGCTATATTGATGTTGACGATGGAACAAATTAGGCGGTGGTCCATCCTACAGTTGTCGGCTCCTGTCATTGCATGGGTGATGCGCACTGTCATGTATGTAACCATCATGCAACAGTAATCTTCATGTAACTGTAATCTTCATGCAACTCCTGTACACTGCACTTATACCCTAGAAATGCACACCCTGACCACAGGGGGTGAACTTGTGGGACACACTCCTCACCTGGGTTTCCAGGTATAAAAGAGGAGGTCCCACCCAGGGTCAGCACTCCTTGGTCCTGGGAATAAAGGTTAAGGTCACGTAGTGACTGTGTCTGCAATACATGCCTCGTGTGAATTTGTAGTAAGGTGCAGGGACACCACATTTGGCGACAAGAAACGGGAATCACCGAACCACAAGGATGGCCACCGGTAGCACAGAGGAACATTACTGTGTGGGTGAGGACTGGGACGGACTTCATGGAAAGACTCCAGCAGAGCTTTGTCACGAAGGACTGGCTGGGAGCGGCAGCGGCTGACAAGCGGAGGGCGCATCTACTGGCCAGCTGCAGACCACAGATGTATGCGGTGATGAAAGACCTGCTCACACCCCAAAAGCCGGCGGACAAGTCCTTTGAAGAGCTCAGCCAGCTGATCAGTGAGCATCTCAAGCCGGGGAGTAGCGTACACATGGCCCGGCACCGGTTCTACAAACACCGGCGACGGGAGGGACAAAACATCTTGGACTTCGTTGCGGACCTGCGGCGCTTGGCCAGTCTCTGTAAGTTCACAGATGCCAGCAGGGGGGAGATGTTAAGGGATTTCTTCATTGAGGGCATTAATCATGCCGGGATTTTCAGAAAACATAGAAACATAGAAACATAGAAAATAGGTGCAGGAGTAGGCCATTTGGCCCTTCGAGCCTGCACCGCCATTCAATGAGTTCATGGCTTAACATGCAAATTCAGTACCCCGTTCCTGCTTTCTCGCCATACCCCTTGATCCCCTTAGTAGTAAGGACTACATCTAACTCCTTTTTGAATATATTTAGTGAATTGGCCTCAACAACTTTCTGTGGTAGAGAATTCCACAGGTTCACCACTCTCTGGGTGAAGAAGTTTCTCCTCATCTCGGTCCTAAATGGCTTACCCCTTATCCTTAGACTGTGACCCCTGGTTCTGGACTTCCCCAACATTGGGAACATTCTTCCTGCATCTAACCTCTCTAAACCCATCAGAATTTTAAATGTTTCTATGAGATCCCCTCTCATTCTTCTGAACTCCAGTCGTCAATACAAGCCCAGTTGATCCAGTCTTTCTTGATGTCAGTCCCGCCATCCTGGGAATCAGTCTGGTGAACCTTCGCTGCACTCCCTCAATAGCAAAAATGTCCTTCCTCAAGTTAGGAGACCAAAACTGTACACAATACTCCAGGTGTGGCCTCATCAAGGCCCTGTACAACTGTAGTAACACCTCCCTGCCCCTGTACTCAAATCCCCTTGCTATGAAGGCCAACATGCCATTTGCTTTCTTAACCGCCTGCTGTACCTGCATGCCAACCTTCAATGACTGATGTACCATGACACCCAGGTCTCGTTGCACCTCCCCTTTTCCTAATCTGTCATCATTCAGATAATAGTCTGTCTCTCTGTTTTTACCACCAAAGTGGATAACCTCACATTTATCCACATTATACTTCATCTGCCATGTATTTGCCCACTCACCTAACCTATCCAAGTCACTCTGCAGCCTTATAGCATCCTCCTCGCAGATCACACTGCCACCCAACTTAGTGTCATCCACAAATTTGGAGATACTACATTTAATCCCCTCATCTAAATCATTAATGTACAATGTAAACAGCTAGGGCCCCAGCACAGAACCTTGTGGTATCCCACTAGTCACTGCCTGCCATTCTGAAAAGTACCATTTACTCCTACTCTTTGCTTCCTGTCTGCCAACCAGTTCTCAATCCACGTCAGCACACTACCCCCAATCTTATGTGCTTTAACTTTGCACATTAATCTCTTGTGTGGGACCTTGTCGAAAGCCTTCTGAAAGTCCAAATACACCATATCAACTGGTTCTCCCTTGTCGACTCGACTGGAAACATCCTCAACAAATTCCAGAAGATTTGTCAAGCATGATTTCCCTTTCACAAATCCATGCTCACTTGGACCTATCATGTCACCTCTTTCCAAATGCGCTGCTATGACATCCTTACTAATTAATTCCATCATTTTACCCACTACCGATGTCAGGCTGACCGGTCTATAATTCCCTGTTTTCTCTTTCCCTCCATTTTTTAAAAAGTGGGGTTACATTGGCTACCCTCCACTCCATAGGAACTGATCCAGGGTCTATGGAATGTTGGAAAATGACTGTCAATGCATCCGCTATTTCCAAGGCCACCTCCTTAAGTACTCTGGGATGCAGTCCATCAGGCCCTGGGGATTTATAGGCCTTCAATCCCATCAATTTCCCCAACACAATTTCCTGACTAATTAGGATTTCCCTCAGTTCCTCCTTCTTACTAGACCCTCTGACCCCTTTTATATCCGGCAGGTTGTTTGTGTCCTCCTTAATGAATACCGAACCAAAGTACTTGTTCAATTGGTCTGCCATTTCTTTGTTCCCAGTTATGACTTCCCCTGATTCTGACTGCAGAGGACCTACGTTTGTCTTTACTAACCTTTTTCTCTTTACATAACTTTAGAAACTTTTGCAGTCCGTCTTAATGTTCCCTGCAAGCTTCCTCTCATACTCTATTTTCCCTGCCCTAATCAAACCCTTTGTCCTCCTCTGCTGAGTTCTAAATTTCTCCCAGTCCCAGGGTTCACCACTATTTCTGGCCAATTTGTATGCCATTTCCTTGGCTTTAATACTATCCCTGATTTCCCTTGATCGCCACGGTCGAGCCACCTTCCCTTTTTTATTTTTACGCCAGACAGGGATGTACAATTGTCGTAGTTCATCCATGCGGTCTCTAAATGTCTGCCATTGCCCATCCACAGTCAACCCCTTAAGTATCATTCGCCAATCTATCCAAGCCAATTCACGCCTCATACCTTCAAAGTTACCCTTCTTTAAGTTCTGGACCATGGTCTCTGAATTAACTGTTTCATTCTCCATCCTAATGTAGAATTCTACCATATTATGGTCACTCTTTCCCAAGGGGCCTCGCACAACGAGGTTGCTAATTAATCCTCTCTCATTACCAGTTGATGTGGTATATTTGGACTTTCAGAAGGCTTTCGAAAAGGTCCCACACAAGAGATTAATGTGCAAAGTTAAAGCACATGGGATTGGGGGTAGTGTGCTGACGTGGATTGAGAACTGGTTGTCAGACAGGAAGCAAAGAGTAGGAGTAAATGGGTACTTTTCAGAATGGCAGGCAGTGACTAGTGGGGTACCGCAAGGTTCTGTGCTGGGGCCCCAGCTGTTTACATTGTACATTAATGATTTAGACGAGGGGATTAAATGTAGTATCTCCAAATTTGTGGATGACACTAAGTTGGGTGGCAGTGTGAGCTGCGAGGAGGATGCTATGAGGCTGCAGAGTGACTTGGATAGGTTAGGTGAGTGGGCAAATGCATGGCAGATGAAGTATAATGTGGATAAATGAGAGGTTATCCACTTTGGTAGTAAAAACAGAGAGACAGACTATTATCTGAATGGTGACAGATTAGGAAAAGGGAAGGTGCAACGAGACCTGTGTGTCATGGTACATCAGTCATTGAAGGTTGGCATGCAGGTACAGCAGGCGGTTAAGAAAGCAAATGGCATGTTGGCCTTCATAGCGAGGGGATTTGAGTACAGGGGCAGGGAGGTGTTGCTACAGTTGTACAGGGCCTTGGTGAGGCCACACCTGGAGTATTGTGTACAGTTTTGGTCTCCTAAAGGACATTCTTGCTATTGAGGGAGTGCAGCGAAGATTCACCAGACTGATTCCCGGGATGGTGGGACTGACCTATCAAGAAAGACTGGATCAACTGGGCTTGTATTCACTGGAGTTCAGAAGAATGAGAGGGGACCTCATAGAAACATTTAAAATTCTGACGGGTTTAGACAGGTTAGATGCAGGAAGAATGTTCCCAATGTTGGGGAAATCCAGAACCAGGGGTCACAGTCTAAGGATAAGGGCTAAGCCATTTAGGACCGAGATGAGGAGAAACTTCTTCACCCAGAGAGTGGTGAACCTGTGGAATTCTCTACCATAGAAAGCAGTTGAGGCCAATTCACTAAATATATTCAAAAGGGAGTTAGATGAAGTCCTTACTACTCGGGGGATCAAGGGGTATGGCGAGAAAGCAGGAAGGGGGTACTGAAGTTTCATGTTCAGCCATGAACTCATTGAATGGCGGTGCAGGCTAGAAGGGCTGAATGGCCTGCTCCTGCACCTAGTTTCTATGTTTCTATGTTTCTTTGTTTCTATTACACAACACCCAGTCTAAGATGGCCTCCCCCTAGTTGGTTCCTCGACATATTGGTCTAGAAAACCATTCGTTATGCACTCCAGGAAATCCTCCTCCACCGTATTGCTTTCAGTTTGGTTTGCCCAATCTATATGCATATTGAAGTCACCCATGATAACTGCTGCACCTTTATTGCATGCACCCCTAATTTCCTGTTTGATGCACTCCCCAACATCACTACTACTGTTTGGAGGTCTGTACACAACTCCCACTAATGTTTTTTGCCCTTTGGTGTTCTGCAGCTCTACCCATATAGATTCCACATCATCCAAGCTAATGTCCTTCCTAACTATTGCATTAATCTCCTCTTTAACCAGCAATGCTACCCCACCTCCTTTTCCTTTCTGTCTATCCTTCCTGAATGTTGAATACCCATGGATGTTGAGTTCCCAGCCATGATCATCCTGGAGCCACATCTCTGTAATCCCAATCACATCATATCTGTTAACATCTATTTGCACAGTTAATTCATCCACCTTATTACGGATACTCCTTGCATTAAGACACAAAGCCTTCAGGCTTGTTTTTTTTAACACCCTTTGTCCTTTTAGAATTATGATGTAGTGTGGCCCTTTTTATTTATTGCCTTTGTTTACTCGGCCTTCCACTATTGCTTTTTACCTTTCTACCATCTGTTTCTGACTCCATATTACTTTACCCTGTCTCGCTGCATAGGTTCCCATCCCCCTGCCATTAGTTTAAACACTCCCGAACTGCATTAGCAAATGTTACCCCCAAGACATCAGTTCCAGTCCTGCCCAAGTGCAGACCGTCCCTTTTGTACAGGTCCCACTTCCCCCAGAACTGGTTCCAATGTCCCAGGAATTTGAATCCCTCCCTCTTGCACCACTGCTCAAGCCACGTATTTATTCTAACTATCCTGCTCCCTCTACTCTGATTAGCACATGGCACTGGTAGCAATCCAGAGATTACTACCTTTGAGGTCCTACTTTTAAATTTAACTCCTAGCTCCCTAAATTCAGCTTGTAGGACCTCTTCCCACTTCTTACTTATATCGGTGGTACCTACATGTACCACGACAACTGACTGTTCACCCTCCCTCTCCAGAATGCTCTGCAGCTGCTCCGAGACATCCTTGACCCTTGCACCAGGGAGGCAACATACCATCCTGGAGTCTCGGTTGTGGCCACAGAAACTCCTATCTATTCCCCTATCACTATAGCTCTCCCACTCTTTTTCCCACCCTTCTGTGCAGCAGAGCCACCCACGGTGCCATGGACCTGGCTGCTGGTGCCTTCCCCTGGTAAGTCATCTCCCCCAACAGTATCCAAAACGGTATATCTGTTTTGGAGGGAGATGACTGCAGGGGACTCCTGCACTACCTTCCTGCTCTTGCCTTATCTCTTGGTCACCCATTCACTATCTGTCCTAACCCTTACCTGCGGTGTGACCAACTCACCAAATGTGCTATCCACAACATTCTCAGCATCGCGCATGCTCCATAGTGAGTCCATCCGCAGCTCCAGTGCCGTCATGTGGTCTGTCAGGAGCTGCAGCTGGACACACTTCCCACACACATAGTCGTCAGGGACACTAGAAGCGTCCCTGACTTCCCACATAGCACAGGAGGAGCATGACACGGGTCCGAGCTCTCCTGCCATGACTTAACCCTTAAATTAATTTACTTACTAAAATTTACTTAAACACCAAACAGCTACTTAGTAGTTCGCTGCCAATGAAACCAATCTAAAAGTCAGTCTAAAAGAGAGTTATACTTACCAGTCGAACAGCCAACCACTTACCAGCTTGGCTGTGACGTCACCTCTCGATTTCGCACCCCTCTATCTTTGTCTGCAACTGGTTGGGCTGGTCTCTGGGCCTCCGTCTCCTACTCTCGCACTCCTTATTAGCTGCTCTAGTGTCAGCACTGGTAGGAAAGACAAGGCAAAATAACACCTGCCACCCCCGCTTGCCCAAACTCACCCACGTACCAAACTCACAAATGTCACTCTATGCTGTTGCACTCCGTGCTCTACATGAGCTGCCTCTTTTTAAACTGTATCTAGGTCAGATGACTCACTACTGGTCAGTCGTTTACAGAACTGGTTTTAACTAGCTGCTAATTGCCTCCTACTGGAGAGTTATCTTGTTTTTCTCTGCCTAAACCTGAAAGATTCCCAACTATTTAACTTTTCCCCTTTAAATTCAACTGCTACTTACTTAGAAGCTACTGGCAATTGCCACTAACTATTTACTCCAGCCTCCAAATGGTTTAAAGGGAATAACCCTTAAAACTCACCCACTTACCAAACTCATAAATGCCATTCTATGCTGTTGCTCATAAAGACCAAGGACTTGACTTTAGAAGGGGCGGCATTGATAGTTCAGACCTTCATGGCAGGGGAAGAGGAGACCAAGCTAATTTACACGCACAGCCCTGGTCCCAACGTGGCGATGGACCAGGGAGTTAACATGGTGAACGCGGCTCGGGACCCCGCAGGCAGGCAAGGGCATTTCGAAACCACCCAGGCAGCAACAGACTCTAGGGTGGGCCCGCAATAGGGACAATGGAAAGGGGATTGGCAATTCACGCCATCACGAGGAACAATGCGAGCCGCGATGGGGCCATTAATACCCACCATCAGAGTGCTTAGAAACAACCAAATGGGCAATCAGAGAGGAATGCCTGGTAACAGTCCCTTTGTTAACAACAATCTCAGCTCATGCTGGATGTGCGGGGGTAGACATACTGTGAAAAGCTGCAGGTTTCAGCAATATACCTGTAGGATTTGTAACGTCAGTGGACACTTGGCCAGGATGTGCAAAAAGGCTGTAGCGAGGCTAATCTGTGAGACAGAGGAACCAGACAAGGGGTCTGCAATGCAGGATGATGCCTGGGGAAAAGTCATGGATGCTGAAGTTCAGCGGGTTCATGTGGCTGACATCCACAGCTCTTACACTAAAACGCCACCCATGATGATGAAAGTTTTATTGAATGGCATTCCGGTGCACATGGAGCTGGATACGGGAGCTAGCCAGTCACTTATGAGTGCCCAACAATTTGAGAGATTATATCCACACAGAGCTAGCAGGCCCAAACTGGAATGCATTGAGACGCAGCTACGGACGTACACCAAAGAGATCATCCCAGTGCTGGGCAGTGCAAACTTGGTGGTAACACATAATGGATCACAGAACCAGCTGCCAATCTGGATCATCCTGGAAAATGGCCCCGCGCTCTTGGGGAGGATTTGGCTAGCCAAGATGAATTGTAAATGGGAGGATGTGCATGCTATTTCATCTGTGGAGCGAAGTTCATGCTCACAGGTCCTACAAAAATTCGGGTCACTGTTTCAACCCGGTATTGAATGTTCAAAGGCACTAAAGTAGTGATACGCATCACTCCGGACGCCAGTCCAGTGCACTACAAAGCCAGAGCGGTGCCGTACGTGATGCGTGAGAAAATTGAAAGTGAACTGGACAGGCTGCTCAGAGAGGGCATAATTTTGGCCGTTGAATTCAGCGACTGGGCAAGTCCCATCACTCCTGTCCTTAAAGTAGATGGCTCGGTCAGGATTTGTGGCGACTACAAAGCCACCATCAACCGAGTGTCGCTGCAAGACCAATACCCGCTCCCGACAGCGGGGGACCTTTTTGCCACGCTGGCAGGTGGCAAGCTGTTCATGAAGCTGGACCTCACTTCAGCCTACATGATTCAGGAACTGGCTGAAGAATCCAAGCTTCTGACCACCATCACGACGCACAAGGGATTATTTATCTACAACAGGTGTCCGTTTGGCATTCGTTCGGCGGCAGCCATCTTTCAGAGAAACATGAAAAGCTTGCTCAAGTCCATTCCTGGAACAATTGTTTTCCAAGACGACATCCTTATAACGGGTCAAGTCACTGAGGAACACCTCCACAACCTGGAGGAGGTGCTACGCTGACTGGAGCGGGTAGGCTTGCGGTTGAAAAAGGCCAAGTGTGTGTTTTTGGCCCAGAGGTCGAGTTTTTGGGCAGGAGGGTTGCAGTAGACGGGATCCGGCTGACTGAATCAAAAACGGAGGCGATCCGCCGGGCGCCCAGGCCCGGCAACACATTGGAACTATTTCGGGAACTTCCTGCCGAACTTAAGCACATTGTTGGAGCTGTTACACCTGCTCCTCTGTAAAGGTTGTGAAAGGCTTTGGGAGGACTGTCAAGAACGGGCTTTCAATAAGGCGAGGAACCTGCTGTGTTCTAACAAACTGTTGACTTTGTATGATCACTGTAAAAAACTGGTTTTAACGTGCGATGCATCATCCTACGGGGTTGGGTGTGTGTTGCAGCAGGGTAATGATGACGACCGACTCCAACCGGTGGCTTATGCCTCCAGGTCACTCTCCCAGGCAGAGCGTGGATACGGCATGGTCGAAAAGGAAGCACTCGCTTGTGTTTACGGTGTGAAAAAGATGCACCAGTACCTTCGGTAGACGGTTTGAGCTGGAAACGGACTACAAGCCGTTAACATCCCTGTTGTCCGACAGCAAGGCTGTCAATGCCAATGCGTCAGCTCACATACAGCGATGGGCCCTCACACTGGCTGCGTATGACTACACCATACGACACCGGCCAGGCACCGGAAATTGCGCTGATGCGCTCAGCAGGCTCCCACTGCCCACTTCCGAAGGGGCGTCGGAGCAGAGCGCTGAGATGGTCATGGCCGTTGAGGCTTTTGACACTGCAGACTCCTCCATCACAGCCCGCCAGATCAAACTCTGGACCAACAGAGACCTCCTCCTGTCCATGATAAAGAAATGTGTCCTGACTGGGGATTGGACGCCCGCACACAGGGCGTGCCCCGAGGAGGTCAGACTGTTTCAGAGACGGATGGATGAGCTCTCCATCCAAGCTGACTGCCTGCTATGGGGCAGCCGGGTAGTCATGCCGCAGAAAGGAAGGGAAGCGTTCATCAGGGAACTCCACAGCGAGCACCCTGGCATCGTGTTAATGAAGGCCATTGCCCGGTCACATGTATGGTGGCCGGAGATTGACTCAGACCTGGAACACTGGGTTCGCAGGTGCACGACGTGTGCCCAGCTGGGCAATGCCAATAGGGAGGCCCCACTCAGCCCGTGGCCCTGGCCCACCAGGCCATGGTCACGTATTCACGTAGACGATTCGGGCCCGTTCATGGGGAAAATGTTCCTGATTGTTGTCGAAGCATACTCGAAATGGATCGAGTGCATCATGTTAAACTCGTGCACGACATCCATCACTGTGGAGAGTCTGTGTACGGTTTTCGCGACCCATGGCTTGCCGGACATCCTGTCAGCGACAATGGCCCGTGTTTCACCAGCCATGAATTCCAGGAGTTTCTGTCGAGCAATGGTATCAAACATGTCCGGACAGCGCCGTTCAAGCCTACTTCCAATGGCCAGGCGGAATGTGCGGTCCAAGTTATAAAACAGGGCATGCTACGCATCCAAGGACCCTCCCTTTAGTACTGCCTATCGCGCCTCCTGCTGGCCTACAGGTCCCGCCCGCACTCACTCATGGGAGTCTCGCCAGCAGAACTCCTCATGAAACGCACGCTTAAAACGCAGCTGTCCCTCATCCACCCAACCATGGCAGACATTGTTGAGGGCAAGCGCCAGTCCCAAACCGAGTTCCATGATCGAAACTCAAGAGAGGTGTATAGAAGTGGATGACCCAGTATTTGTTCTTAACCATGCTTTGGGACCCAAGTGGCTTGAGGGCACTGTAATTGGCAAAGAAGGGAATAGCGTCAGAGTGGTCAGACTAAACAATGGGCAGATATGCCGCAAACACTTAGACCAAGTAAAGAAAAGATTCAGCATAGACACGGAGGAACCTGAAGAAGAACATGAGATGTCACCCACATCACTGCCAGTGGACGAGCAAAAAGGACAGTCCACAGCATGCACAGTCCCTGCGGCCAGCCCGGACAGGCCGGATTCACCTCAGGTGACAGAGACGCATGCCGAGGCTCAGCCACCAGAGCCACAACTGCGGCGCTCCACGACAGAGCGTTGACCACCTGAAAGACTTAACCTTTGACACAAAAAGAGGTAAGGGGGAGGTGATGTCATGTATGTAACCATCATGCAACGGTAATCTTCATGTAACTCTAACCTTCATGCAACTCCTGTACACTGCACTTATACCCTAGAAATGCACACCCTGACCACAGGGGCTGAACTTGTGGGAGACACTCCTCACCTGGGTTTCCAGGTATAAAAGGGGAGGTCCCACCCAGGGTCAGCACTGCTTGGTCCTGGGAATAAAGGTTAAGGTCACAGAGTGACTGTGTCTGCAATACATGCCTCGTATGAATTTGTAGTAAGCTGCAGGGACACCGCACGCACGTCCATGCGATCCCTTGCATGAAATATGACGTAATCGTGCAGGTGCCAATGCTTGGAGCAAGGGTGTTGCCACGATGCCTTGTACTTGTTCCTCTGGCGGAACAAGGTGTTGGTGATGATAAGATCGTGTTCTAAGCATTTACAATCCTCCTCAACCGTCTTCTCACCGTGGCTGAGGAGCTCCTCCCGGAGTCACAGTGTAGATTCCGTCCACTACAGAGTACAACGGACATGATCTTTATGGCATGACAACTGCAAGAGAAATGCAGGGAACAACACCAACCCTTGTAGATGGCCTTATTTGACCTCACAAAGGCCTTTGACCCTGTTAACCACGAGGGAATATGGAGCGTCCTCTTCCATTTCAGCTGCCCCAAAAGTTTGTCGCCATCCTCCGCCTGTTCCACGACAACATGCAAGCCGTGATCCTGACCAACGGATCCACCACAGATCCAATCCACGTTCAGACCGGGATCAAGCAGGACTGCGTCGCCAACCCACTTCTCAATCTTCCTCGCTGCCATGCTCCACCTCACACTCAACAAGCTTCCCGCTGCAGTGGAGCTAAACTATAGAACCAGTGGGAACCTGTTCAATCTTTGACGCCTCCAGGCTAGATCCAAGACTGAACCATACTCTGTCGTCAAACTACAGTACGCGGATGACGCTTGCGTCTGCGCACGTTCAGAGGCTGAACTCCAAGCCATCGTCAACATCTTCACCGAGGCGTACGAAATCATAGGCCTTACACTAAACATCCTTAAGACAAAGGTCCTCCACCAACCTGACCCCGCCACACAGTGCTGCCCCCCAGTCCTCAAGATCCACGGCGCGGCCTTGGACAACGTGGACCACTTTCCATACCTCGGGAGCCTACTATCAGCAAGGGCAGACAACGATGACGAGGTTCAACACCGCCTCCAGTGCACCAGTGCAGCCTTTGGTCGCCTGAGGAAGAGAGTGTTCGAAGATCAGGCCCTCAAATCTGGCACCAAGCTTATGATCTACAGGGATGTAGTGATACCCGCCCTTCTGTATGGCTCAGAAACGTGGACATTATACAGTAGACACCTCAAATCGCTGGAGAAATACCATCAACGATGTCTCCGCAAGATCCTGCAAATCCCCTGGGAGGGCAGGCGCATCAACGTCAGTGTTCTTGATCAGGCCAACATCCCCAGCATCAATGCACTGACCACACTCGACCAGCTCTGCTGAGCGGGCCACATTGTTCGCATGCCCGACATAAGACTCCAAAAGCAAGCACTTTACTCGGAACTCCTGCATGTCCAGGTGGGCAGGGGAAATGTTTCAAGGACATCCTTAAAGCCTCTTTGACAGAGTGCAACATCCCCACCGACACCTGGAGTTCCTGGCGAAAGACAGCACTAAGTGGAGGAAGAACATCTGGGAGGGCGCTGAGCACCTCGAGTCTCGTCACCGAGAGCATGCAGAAAACAAGCGCAGGCAGCAGAAGGAGCGTGCGGCAAACCAGAGTCCCCATCCACCCTTTCCTCCACGACTGTCTGTCCCATCTGTGACAGAGACTGTAATTCCTGTATTGGACTGTTCAGTCATCTGAGAACTAACTTTCAGAGTGGAAGCAAGTCTTCCTCGATTTCGAGGGACAGACTATGATGATGAGTGTGCTGTTCTTCTTAGGTACAACTACCATCGAACTGAGCCATGGGGTCAGCATTGTTATAAGAGTGATGATGTCCTGTCTGACCAAACCATCCAAGGTTTCCTTCAGCTTATCCCTTAAAGCCACTGGAACATGTTGGACCAGATCTATTGCCTTGTCGAGCCAGATTCGGTACACTCCCTCAACTTGCCCTACCCCATCACTGAATAGTTGAGGATGCTTCAGTATTAAATACTCTTTGGTTAGTGGCTTTTGGTCATTAATCATGCATACTCTAGTAGAGGGTGTTTTACTAATTTCATCGTTGTCATTGTACTTAATGGTCCATGCCCGGGCAGGCCTTTCCACCCAGCAGAGGCCGTATAGTTATGCTATCGATGAGTTCACATTTATAGTCACAACAATAGACCAGGATTCGTACTTGTCCTCTAATGGGGAGACACACTTGTTGCACATTTTACCAGAGCAGGAAACTGCTCTCTCTTGTCGAACTAATGTTTCTTCCCACAGTTCCAGCACTCACGAGTCTTTGGGGATTCTTTAGCATTATCCCGAAGCTTGCCTCTGTCACGCCTTGGGGTGTCCTTGGCTTTCTATACTGCACTCACATTCAATCCCCTTGACTCCCCAATGATTTTGAGTTGCACCACTATGCTTTCAGATGTGTGACAAATCTCATCCGTCTTCAACAAGGTTAAATTAGCCTTTCGAAGCAGTCTCACTCACACACTCGAATCCACAATCCTAAACATGAGTCGATCTTGGAGTAACTCTTTCTGCATATGGCTTGGAATTCGCACCCTTCAGCGAGTTTTCACAGTGCCGTACAATATTGGTCTTATGTTTCGCCAGTATCTTGCCTTCTCCTATTAACCATATATCTCTCAAAAGGAAGATTCTTGCGTGGTTGGCTGTACTGAGAGAACTTCATGTTTGTCTCCAACCACAGCCCAGTCTGTCCATGTGGAGTAGACTTCATGCGCTTCTTCCCTGATCACTGTAAGAGGTGTCGCCACCTGTACTCGTTCTGGCTTCTGGTCAAACTGTCGCAAGAGTTTCCCAGCTCAGTCGTATCTTTTCCATTTTTCTGCAGTACTCGTGAGCCAGAGGTGGTGGTGGAGCACATCCTGACGCTATCATGAACTCACTTTAGTTTTTGCGTAACTTTTAAAACCGTGTAGGCTACCGATATGTCCACCAAAATAAAAGTGAAAGTTGCTTTAAAGGAGCGCTACCACCACTGCCAACATATGTTAATACCTCTTTAAATCGTTTTGGACGTGTGATGTTTGACAGATCCTCCGTATCCCCGCAGCTAGGACATTCGCAAGGGCAAGATTGCAGTATTTACCCATCTCTTGCCCAGTGAATGTCCTGAAAACTCTTGTGCCTGATAAAAGTAGGCGCATAGCCTACTTTTACCAGCATAAGAGTTTTAAAACATACAAAAACATATAAAAATTAAATTTAAAAAACATTTTAATGTTAAAAACCCTGTCCACTAAGTTACGTTTATTTTAAACCATAATTTCAAAACTTTTTTAAAAATCGGAAAAAGACATTTTTTCTAAGACATTTATTAATTTTAATTTAAATTAATGTTAAATATGTGTTTTTTTCCCTATTTTTTATTGGTGTTTTGGTGTTGGGGGTGTTTCTCAATCATAATAATGAGAACTCCTGGAGTTCTCATTATTATGATTGAGAAAATATTTGATCTGGATTGGCTGCCCAGTGCCATGTGACTCCAGCTCCAGCATATGTCTGTTCAGATGTGCACGCGCTCCGATGCGAAGGGAGAGGAGGCCTCAGGACCAGGATCACTGGTGGGTGCAGCAGGAAAAGGTCGGTGCGGATCTTTTTAGCCATTTTCTGTCGACCGCCCGTGGGAGAGGACCGGGGTTTTAGAGCCAATATAAGCAATGTCTAATGAGCACATTAACCAATATGATGGCTGCTGTTTCCATGCGCACTTCTAGCGTAGGATGTTCCACCTTGAAATTGGCAAGTGGCACACTGATTTCTCACTGAAAAACTTGCCAAAATGCAAAGGAATTTCTACTCCTTTGTCTTTCCCTCTCACTTTCATCAGCCCACTCACTTTTTTTCTCTCTCCTTCTCCTTTGATCTTTCTCCATCTCTATGCTTCCCACTTTTGTCTTTCTCGTCTTCTTCCTCATTTTTGCCTCCTTTACTTTCAACTGACACCCAGTTTAAATCTCTCATTTTCATGTCTTGCTCTCACTTGCATCTTTTTTGCACTCAATATTTTCTTTTCCTTTCACTTTCATCTTCCTCTCCCTACCCCACCCCCTACCCACATTTGCATCTCTTTCATCTCTCCCCTCACTTGTCTTTCCTCTTTCACTTTCATGTCTGTCTCCCTCCACTTTCCTCTGTCCTTTTATTCCCCTCTCCCATCACTTTACTCTCACCCTTCTGTCACTTATCCCCTCCTCACTTTCATCTCTTTCCTCCTTCATTTTTGTCTCTCCCTTTCGCTTTTATCTCTCCTTCAAGTTTTGTCTCTCTCTCTGCTCAAGTTAATCTCTTTCCCCCTCATTTTCATCCCTCTTTGACCTCAATTGTAATATGTCTCTACTTATCTGTAGAATAACTACACGAGGCCCAGTGCTGTGCTTGAACTGCTGTGACCTTAGTCTCTTTATTCAAACTGCAGGGTGGCCTCACTGCATGGTGACCAGCCTTTTATACAGCTCCTGCCTGGGCCTCCCACAGTTGCACCCTCTAGTGGTACCAGCATAGTATATAGATAGAAACATAGAAACATAGAAAATAGGTGCAGGAGTAGGCCATTCAGCCCTTCGAGCCTGCACCACCATTCAATGAGTTCATGGCTGAACAAGCAACCTCAGTACCCCATTCCTGCTTACTCGCCATACCCCTTGATCCCCCTAGTAGTAAGGACTACATCCAACTCCTTTTTGAATATATTTAGTGAATTGACCTCAACAACTTTCTGTGGTAGAGAATTCCACAGGTTCACCACTCTCTGGGTGAAGAAGTTTCTCCTCATCTCGGTCCTAAATGGCTTACCCCTTATCCTTAGACTGTGACCCCTGGTTCTGGACTTCCCCAACATTGGGAACATTCTTCCTGCATCTAACCTGTCTAAACCCGTCAGAATTTTAAATGTTTCTATGAGATCCCCTCTCATTCTTCTGAACTCCAGTCAATACAAGCCCAGTTGATCCAGTCTTTCTTGATAGGTCAGTCCCACCATCCTGGGAATCAGTCTGGTGAACCTTCGCTGCACACCCTCAATAGCAAGAATGTCCTTCCTCAAGTTAGTAGACCAAAACTGTACACAATACTCCAGGTGTGGCCTCACCAAGGCCCTGTACAACTGTAGTAACACCTCCCCGCCCCTGTACTCAAATCCCCTCGCTATGAAGGCCAACATGCCATTTGCTTTCTTAACGGCCTGCTGTACCTGCATGCCAACCTTCAATGACTGATGTACCATGACACCCAGGTCTCGCTGCACCTCCCCTTTTTCTAATCTGTCACCATTCAGATAATAGTCTGTCTCTCTGTTTTTACCACCAAAGTGGATAACCTCACATTTATCCACATTATACTTCATCTGCCATGCATTTGCCCACTCACCTAACCTATCCAAGTCACTCTGCAGCCTCATAGCATCCTCCTCGCAGCTCACACTGCCACCCAACTTAGTGTCATCCGCAAATTTGGAGATACTACACTTAATCCCCTCGTCTAAATCATTAATGTACAATGTAAACAGTTGGGGCCCCAGCACAGAACCTTGCGGTACCCCACTAGTCACTGCCTGCCATTCTGAAAAATACCCATTTACTTCTACTCTTTGCTTCCTGTCTGCCAACCCGTTCTCAATCCATGTCAGCACACTACCCCCAATCCCATGTGCTTTAACTTTGCACATTAATCTCTTGTGTGGGACCTTGTCGAAAGCCTTCTGAAAGTCCAAATACACCACATCAACTGGTTCTCCCTTGTCCACTCTACTGGAAACATCCTCAAAAAATTCCAGAAGATTTGTCAAGCATGCTTTCCCTTTCACAAATCCATGCTGACTTGTACCTATTATTTCACCACTTTCCAAATGCGCTGTTATGGCATCCTTAATAATTGATTCCATTATTTTGTCCACTACCGATGTCAGGCTGACTGGTCTATAATTCCCTGTTTTCTCTCTCCTTCCTTTTTTAAAAAGTGGGGTTACATTGTGATGTGTGACAATGTGCGCAGTGTGTGATGTATGACAATGTGCCCGGTGTGTGATGTGTGACAATGTGCGCACCGTGTGATGTGTGACAATGTGCGTGATGTGATGTGTGACAGTGTACGCATCGTGCGATGTGTGACAATGTGCGCGATGTGATGTGCGACAACGTGCGCGGTGTGTGATGTGTAACAATGTGCACGATGTGATGTGTGACAGTGTGCGCATTGAGTGATGTGTGACATTGTGCGCACTATGTGATGTGTGACAATGCGCGTGGTCTGATGTGTGACAATGTTTGCGCTATGTGCTGTGTTACAATATAAACATGTGTGATGTGTTACAATATACACAGATGTGTGATGTGGTACAATATACATGTATGTGATGTGTGGCAATATACACACACGTGGTGTTACAATATACACGCTGTCTAATGTGTTACAGTATACACACATGTGCTGTGTTACAATATACACACCGTGTGATGTGTTACGATATTAATGTGTGATGTGTTACAATATACATGCGTGTGATGTGTTACAGTATACACATGTGTACTGTGTTACAATATACATGCTGTGTGATGTGTTACAATATACATACGTGTGGTGTTATAATATACATGCTGTGTGATGTGTTACAGTATACACACACGTGCTGTGTTACAATATGCACGCCGTGTGATGTGTTACGATATTCACATGTGATGTGTTACAATATACACGTGTGTGATGTGTTACAATATACATGCATGTGATGTGTTACAATATACCTACGCATGTGATGTGTTGCAATATACACAGGTCGTGTGATGTGTTACAATATACACATGCTGTGTGATGTGTTACAATATACACATGCCGTGTGATGTGTTACAATATACACGCCGTGTGATTTGTTACGATATACACGTGTGATGTGTGACAATATACACTCACGTGTGATGTGTTACAATATACACGCTGTATGATGTTACATTATACACATGTATGCTGTGTTACAATATACACACCATGTGATGTGTTACAATATACACGTGTACTGTGTGACAATATACATGTGTGATGTGTGACAATATACATGCGTGTGATGTGTTACAATATACAAGCGTGTGATGTGTTACAATATACAATCATGATGTGCGACAATATACATGCGTACGATGTGTGACAATGGGCGTCCATGTGATGTGTGAAAATGTGCGTGCCATGTGATGTGACAATGTTTGCGCTATGTGCTGTGTTACAATATACACACGTGTGCTGTATTACAATATATACATGTGTGATGTGTTACAATATACACACGTGCTGTGTTACAATATACACGCCATATGATGTGTTACAATATATACACAGAGTATACATATATGACAACATTCCCCCCCAAAGTCTTTGATGCAAATTAGTTACAGGTTGATCCGGAACTCTGTGCTCCCGGGTTGATTGTCCATGTGTCACTTCTAGCATGGGTGAGTTGGTCGGGCCACTGCTGTCTTGCAGTGCTGTTGGTCTGACTGGACTGTTGGATATGGTGGAATCATCCTCGTGGTTGGCAGCTAGGTCTATTGCTGATTGGGTGTGTGTAGGTGGATCGCTGAAGGTAAGGTCCTCTCCTGCTAGTCCCTAGTTACCTGTAAATCGCAATTTGGTCTGGTCCAAATGTTTTCTGCATGTTTGTCCGTTAAGCAGTTTGACAACAAACACTCTATTCCCTTCCTTGGCTAAAGCAGTGCCAGCGACCCATTTGGGGCCATGACCGTGATTCAGCACAAACACCGGGTCGCTTACAGTGATGTCGTGTGATACAGCCACGCGATCATGCTACATGTTTTGCCGATAACGCCTGGTTTCCATCTGATCGTTGAGGTCAGGGTGGACTAAGGAGAGCCTGGCTTTGAGTGCATGTTTCATTAGTAACTCTGCAGGGGGGACCCCGGTAAGCGAGTGGGGTCGTGTCCTGTAATTGATCAGCACCCGGGATAGGCGAGTTTATAAGGTGCCTTCCGCGACGCGTTTTAAGCTCTGCTTTATGATTTGGACTACCCGCTCTGCTTGGTCATTGGATGCGAGCTTGAACGGGGCAGACCTGACATGCTTGATGCCATTGCGGGTCATGAATTCATTGAATTCCGAGCTGGTGAAACACAGACCATTGTCGCTGACCAGAATGTCGAGCAAGCCATGGGTGGTAAACATGGCCCTGAGGCTTTCAATGCTGGCGGTGGACGTGCTGGATGCCATTATTATACATTCGATCCACCTAGAGTAGGCGTCCACTACAACGAAGAACATTTTTCCTAGAAAGGGGCCCGCATAATCTACGTGGATCCTGGACCATGGTTTTGAGGGCCAGGTCCACAGACTAAGTGGAGCCTCCCTGGGGGCATTGCTCAATTGTGAGCAAGTGTTACACTGGCGCACGCATGATTCCAAGTCCGAGTCAATGCCGGGCCACCAGACGTGGGATCTGGCGATAGCCTTCATCATGACTATGCCTGGGTGGGCTCTGTGTAGGTTGCATATGAACGTTGCCCTGTCTTTTTTTGGCAGGACGACGCGGTTGCCCATAAGAGGCAATCCGATTGGATGGACATTTCGTCTTTATGACGGTGAAACAGCTTTATCTCATCTTGCATTTCTCTTGGGACCGCTGACCAGCCCCAATTGAGGACACAACTTTTTACAAGAGATAACACAGGGTCCTGGTTGGTCCAGATCCTGATCTGGCAGGCTGTTACAGGTGACCCTTCGCTTTCGAAGACGTCCATGACCAGGCACAGGTCTGCGGGCTTCGTCATTTCCACCCCGGTGGTGTGCAACTGTAGCCGGCTGAGGGCATCGGCGCAGTTCTCAGTGTCTGGCCTGTGGCGGATCGTATAATCGTAGGCCGACAGTGTTAGTGCCCATCTTTGGATCCACGACGAAGCATTGGTGTTTATGTCTTTGCTTTCCGAAAACAGTGAGATTAGGGGCTTGTGGTCGGTTTCTAATTCGAACCTGAGTCCGAACAAATACTGGTGCATTTATTTTACCCCATAGACACAGGCCAAAGCCTCCTTCTCAACCATACTGTCGGCTCTTTCGGCCTTGGATAGACTTCTAGACGCATATACAACCGATTGGAGATTGCCAGTTACATTTGCCTGCTGTAAAACGCACCCGACACCGTACGATGATGCGTCACATGCTAAAACTAGACGTTTACGTGGGTCATATAATACAAGCAACTTGTACAAACACAGCAAGTTTTTGGCCTTTTTGAAAGAGGCCTCTTGATTTAGACCCCAAACCCAGTCGTCTCCCTTGTGTAGCAACTTGTGCAACGGTTCAAGCAAGATGCTCAACCTTGGAAAAAAGTTACCGAAATAGTTGAGGAGTCCCAGGAACGAGCGCAGCTCCGTTACATTTCGTGGTCTGGGTGCATTCTTGATGGCCTCTGTCTTCGAGTCCATGGGCCTGATGCTGTCTGCTGCAATCTTCCTCCCCAGGAATTCGATCTCTGGTGCCAGAAAGACACACTTGGATCATTTCAGCTGGAGTCTGACTCTGTTTAGTCGACAGGTTGTGCAGGTGGTGTCGCAACCAGTGATTAGGATGTCATCCTGAAATACAACAGTGCATGGAACCGATTTCAACAGACTCTCCATGTTCCTTTGGAAGATGGCTGCAGCCGAGCGGATCCCGAATGGGCACCTGTGATACAAAAACAGTCCCGTGTGTGTATTAATGCATGTTAATTTTTTCGACGACTCATCCAGCTCCTGGGTCATGTAAGCGGAGGTTAGATTCAGCTTGGTGAACGCCTTTACCCCTGCTAATATCTGAAAGAGATCATCGGCTTTGGGTAGCGAGTACTAGTCCTGTAATGAAACTCGGTTGATCATTACTTTGTAGTCGCCGCAGATTCTGACCGCGCCATCGCTCTTTACTACCAGAACAATCGGGCTGGCCCACTCTGAATTCGACTGGTGATATGATTCCCTTGCGTTGAAGTTTGTCCAATTCGATCTCCATTTTCTCCTTCATCATGTAAGTGACCGCTCAAGTCTTGTGATGAACAGGCCGTGCCTTGGGGACCAAATGGATCTGCACATTGGCGCCTGTGAAGTTGCCGATGCCTGGCTCAAATAAGGATGGGAACTTGCTCAGCACTTGAGCACAGGAAGCATCGTCCACTGAAGAGGCTTTGACGTCTTCCCAGTTCCACTGAATCTTCCCCATCCAGCTTCTGTCAAGCAGCGTTGGCCCGTTGCCTGGTACAATCCACAGTGGCAATTCGTGTATCTCTCCATCATAGGATACTTTTACGTTCGCACTGCCGATAACTGGGATCAGTTCCTTGGTATAAGTGCACAGCTTTGTCTGAATCAGGCTCAGCTTGGGTCTTTGTTCTTTGTTGCCCCACAGCCTCTCAAATGCCTTCTCGCTCAAAAGTGACTGACTCGCCCCAGTGTCCAACTCCATGGAAACAGGAATGCCATTTATCTTGATTTTCATCATCATGGGGGGACTTTTGGTAGTGAAGGTGTGCACCCCATGCATTGCTTCCTCGGGCTGAGTCGCCTCTCTAGCTTGTACTTTATGATTCTTGCTGGATCGGAAACCCTGCTGCCGACTCCTCTGCCACGTTTTGAGATGCAGTTCTGCACATTCGCTGTGGGTGGCCCTTTTGGTCGCAGCCTTTGCACACATAGTGTCTGAATCGACACAAAAGGGCCCAATGGTTACCCCCGCAATACTTGCCAGTGAATTTTGATTCTGGGAGAATCTCAACGTTGAGGTCGTGAACGCCTGGCTTAAGGTGATGGTCCGCTTCGCATCCTGTCCTGTCATGAAAATGTCCTGCAATACATTGTTGAGGAGTTTGCCAAATTCGCACCGTTCCGCGAGCCTTCGTAGGTCTGCGACATATTCCGCTAAAGCCTGGCCGTTGGTGCGGCAGTGTGTATAGAAGCGATACCTGGCCAGCGAAACCCGAGTAAAGGCTTCACCCTCTGTAAACTTTTCCAAACTACCCATGGCAGCCATCTCTGCGTGTAAGTCCATGATCTGTACTCGTCACCAATTAATATGTCTCTACTTATCTGTAGAATAACTCCACGAGACCTTTATCTCTTTAGTCAAGCTGCAGAGTGGCCTCACCGCGTGGTGACCAGCCTTTTATACAGCTCCTGCCTGGGCCTCACACAGTTGCACCCTCAAGTGGTACCAGCATAGTATATACATATACATATATGACAAATTATGTCTCTCCTTAGTGCTACACTTTCCTCACTGGAATATCCTTCTTCCTGTCTAACTTGTGACATCCTTGACAATTTCCTGAACCTGAACTCACCTCTACTGACGTCATTGCACTCACTTGTCCTACCTCCAGACTTCTACCCTCAAGATCAACTCCCACACCGAATCATGCCTCATATGTAGCTTTGAGACCTCAGATCTCGATCACGAACTGTACCTGCTCTGACCACTTCATTTCTCTTCTCCTATACATCCATTACCCACCTGAAACACCTCTACTTTCACTTTCCATCGCTGGAAAAAAAACTTCCCTCACAGGCATCCTCCAAAAGTCAGACTTTGCCTCCACCCCTAATCTTCTATTAACATTAGCACACAAGCAAAATACTGCAAATGCTGGAAATCTGAAATAAAAACAGAAAATGCTGGAAATACTCAGCGGGTCAGGCAGCATCAGTGGAGAGAGAGAGAAACAGAGTTAATGTTTCAGGTCAATATCCTTTTGTCAGAACTGGAAAAAGTTAGAGATGCAACAGATTTTTTAGCAAGTGCGGGGAAAGGACAAAGGGGGATGTCTGATAGGGTGGAAGACTTGTGATAGTGTGGAAGGCAGGAGTGATTAAATGACAAAAGTTATGATTGTACAAAGCAAAAGGAGATGGTAATGGAACGAGAAACAAAAAATGGGTCGAAAGGAGGTGTAAATGGGTAGAGCTGAATCATCAACAGCTGCCATCTGAAAAAATAGAGGCAGAGGTGTGGTCCGAAATTATTGAACGTGATGTTGAGTCCAGAAGGCTGTAAAGTGCTTAGTAGAAAAATGAGGTGCTGTTCCTCGAGCTTCAATGGAACAGTGCAACAGGCCGAGGTCAGAGCTGGAGTGGAGCAGAAAATTAAAGTGAGAGGCGACTGGAAGCTCGGGGTCACACTTGCGGACTGAATGGAGGTGTGCTGCAAAGCGCTCACCCAATCCTCTTACTCCATTTATATCTCTTTTTTCTTTACTTGTGTCATTACCATCTACTTTTGCTCTGTACAATCATACCATTTGTCATTTAATCACTCCTGCCTTCCACCCCATCACAGACCTTCTCTTCTGGTCTTTCCCCCGCTCCCCCCCACTTGCTTCAAATCTGTTACATCTGACGACCTGAAATGTTAACTCGGTTTCTCTCTCCACAGATGCTGCCTGACTTGCTGAGTATTTCCAGCATTTTGTTTTTATTAACATTAGTACTTCAGTCAATTTACTCCACAAGCATTTTATCTCCACCATATTCTGGAGGGTCTCTCACCTTTGCTACTCCCCCAATACAACAGGCACCTCCATGGCCTCAAACCTATGGGCTGCAAGCTTGAACAACTTCGGGGAGTGAGTGGACTGACTCTCTACTACCACATCTGCTTTAATTATCTTCAGCATTAAAAGCATTCATTTTCCACAGCCAAATCCACTTACTACTCCAAAATCATCTGGGAGACCAGGAATAACTCCAATTACCAATTGTCTTTTTACACAGCGAGTTGTTATGATCTCGAATGCACTGCCTGAAAGGGTGGTGGAAGCAGATTCAATGGTAACTTTCAAAAGGGAATTGGATTTATGCTTAAAAAGGAAATATTTGCAAGGCTATGGGGAAAGAGTAACTGTGGGGCTGGGACTAGGCACAGACACGATTAGCCGAATGGCCTCCTTCTACGCTGTATCATTCTATGTACTCGGCCCTGATTAGCTTCTCTCATTACGCGTGACATTCAACAGAAGCAATACAAGTCCTTCTCTGTACTTCTTTCTTTAACCAGCTGGAGTTTGTCATATGTTTGTCCCATGCGTCAGTCGCTGTAATTGGCAGCGAGAGGACAGTGGGCGAAAGCAAGAAGCCGAAGAGATCACAATAGGATGCGGTGCAGGTTCCGTACCCAATATTTACTGTAGTCAGTTTTAAAATCTAGTGACACAGCAGACTTGGAGGTTAAGAAATAAAAATTTTGATCACGACGTATTGGGACTCAGCGAGACAGCAAGAAATAGACATACACAAACGATAGATTTCGATAACGTTTATTTAGCAGTCCTAAGACGCCTGGGATTTTTACACAGGAATTCAGCACTTCTGCTTTGATGTGTTGTATTATCGGAAACACGTGAATACCAGGTAGATGCTGAGCATGTGAAGCTTTGATTTCGTTTGGTGAACGCGATTCCGTTAATTTTATTAATTATATAAAGAGCACCGAAGACTGAGAAAAATGGCAAAACATTTTTACCATTATCGGAATAAATGCCACTATAAATTCCTCACATTATTCGTTCAAACGGTGCTACTTTCGGGGACTGGTCAGCTTGTCGTGCCACACAGATTGAGTTTGTCTATAGACGAGGGACAACCGCCAGAGACTATAGTGGGGGATATCAGCTCTGTGCTTACTGCTGGGACACCAACCAGTGGCTATTTTATTTCGGAAAGCAAAGAATCTGTTGTTTGTAGTGACCTACACGTCGATGTGGACACCGGAATTATAAAAACAGCAAAAGTACTAGATCGAGAGACTACAGATCGATACGAATTCGTGGCTGTAACTCTAACGGGGCAGATGGTCAAAGTGGAGATCTTGGTCAAGGACGTGAATGACCACACACCGGTCTTCCCGAGGGATAAAATTCAACTCAATGTCTCGGAATTAACTCCGATTGGGACAAGATTTGAATTGGATGAAGCCTGGGACCCAGACACGGAAGAGTTTAGCATCCAAGGCTATGCGATCACCCGAGGAAACCCGGGATCTTTTCAACTTCAGTCCGAGAAAGGGGTGAACAGCCTCAGTCTAGAGCTTGTAGTAACCGGCCCCCTGGACCGGGAGACCGCTGACTTTTATTCGCTCACCCTTGAGGCTTTCGATGGCGACAGTCCTCCGAAGACGGGGCGGATGCAACTAGACATTAAGGTATTGGACGAAAATGACAACCAGCCTCGGTTTAACCAGACCGAATATGAAGCTTGGATCTGGGAAAACGCGGCTCCGGGCTCCCGGGTCTTCCAAGTCCAGGCTAGCGACCCGGACCAAGGGAGCAACGGCTTCATCACGTACGAGATCAACCGCAGGCAAAGCGACCCGAACGGCCACTTCGTCATCGACGGGGAGAGCGGCGTGGTCCGGGTGCGGAAAGCGCTGGACCGGGAGAGTCGGCCCTCGCACCAGCTCGTCATCCGGGCCCGGGACCACGGTTCGCCGCCCGAGCTCGGCAGCGCCTTCCTCACCGTCCGACTGCTCGACATCAACGACAACAGCCCCTCCATCAGCGTGCTGTACCTGAGCGAGAGCGGGCAGGCCGAGGTGTCGGAGGGGGCGGCCCGCGGGCACCTGGTGGCCAGGATCTCAGTATCCGATCCTGACCTGGGGGACGGCAGCGGCCTGCGGCTCGGGCTGCAGGAAGAGGGCAGCGGCGGGCAATTCGCGCTGCTCGGCTCGCAGCCGCACTCGGTTTACCTGCTGTGCGTGAGCGGCACGCTGGACCGTGAGGAGCACGACTCGCACCGTCTCACACTGAGCGCCTGGGACTCGGCGGCCCCGCCGCGGCGCACCGAGCGCTCCATCTACCTGCGCGTCACCGACATCAACGACAACGCGCCCGCTTTCCAACAGGACGAGTACACGGTGCGCGTCCCCGAGGGCCCGCTGGCCGCTGGCGGTGCCACGCTGCTGCAGGTACGCGCGTACGACCCGGATGGCGGCGTCAACGGCGCCGTTCGGTACACCATCTTGGAGCACGAGGCAGAGCGAGGCGGGGCTGCGAACGGCGAGCGGTGTTTTCAAATCGACCCGCTGACGGGGTTCATCAGCCCGGCGGTGGCTTCGGCTTGGCTGGACCGGGAGATCCAGGAGGTGATCCGCTTGGTGGTGGTGGCCCAGGACCTGGGTGAGCCGCCCCTCTCCTCCACCGCCACCGTCTTGCTGCACGTCGAGGATGTGAACGACAACGAGCCAGTCTTCGAGCGGCAATTGTACAGCACGGTCGTGCGGGAGCACACGGGCCCGGGGAGCTGCTTCCTTCAGGTGAGCGACAGCCAAGAGAGGCCAACACCTCGGGGACAGGCAGACCGAGAGAGAGAGACGCCAGTCAACTGGGGCCAAATCTGGAGGGAGGGAGCTTCAGATACAGGCCTCCTTGACGTAGCCCTTGTCACAGCCCCTGCCCTTGATCTTGATCCTAGCCCTAACCCATGCTCCTACCCTTGCCCTCAGTGTTGACTTTACCCTTGACTTAGCAGTAGTACATGGACCATGACCTCTTTGTCCTAGCCCTTTATAGTTGCAGTGTCACCTACAGGCACCCCGAATAACGTGTGGGTTGAAACTGCTGTGCGATACTGACAACAAATGCACAAATTCATTTTGCTATTTTAATAAACGTTTCAATCTGTTTAAAGTAGTGGAGGAAGAAATGTCATTTTTTGTTACTGATTTATCATACTGTTCAATAGTTGTAACAGCAAGTTGCATCAATATAGCGCCTTGAACGTTTGGAAAAATGTCCCATTGCACATCACTGGATGAAGTTACACAGATCGAGAGAGGGAAAACCATGAAAGGAATTAAACACAAGGAGGATGAAAGGGCATTTGTTTGCCATGGTTACTGTTGCAACAAAAGGCTGTTAGTCCTGCAAAATAGTCTTGGGGAAGTCCAGAACCAGGGGACACAGTCTTAGGATAAGGGCTAGGCCATTTAGGACTGAGATGAGGAGAAACTTCTCCTTTGCAAAACAGATCCACCGCTTTGAGTACTGTTGAGGGGGATGACTCATCAGGGAAGGGCAGCAGCAGCCAAGTTCATGGCACCGTGGCTGTCTCTGCTGCACAGGAGGGCAGGAAAAAGAGTGGGAGAGCGATTGTGATAGGGGATTCAATTGTAAGGGGAATAGATCGGCGTTTCTGGGGCCGCAACCGAGACTCCAGGATGGTATGTTGCCTCCCTGGTGCAAGGGTCAAGGATGTCTCGGAGCGGGCGCAGGACATTCTGAAAAGGGAGGGTGAGCAGCCAGTTGTCGTGGTGCACATTGGTACCAACGATATATGTAAAACATGGAATGAGGTCCTACGAGACGAATTTAAGGAGCTAGGAGCTAAATTAAAAAGTAGGACCTCAAAAGTAGTAATCTTGGGATTGCTACCAGTGCCACGTGCTAGTTAGAGTAGGAATCACAGGATAGCTCAGATGAATACGTGGCTTGAGCAGTGGTACAGCAGGGAGGGATTCAAATTCCTGGGACATTGGAACCGGTTTTGGGGGAGATGGGACCAGTACAAACCAGACGGTCTGCACCAAGGTAGGACCGGAACCAATGTCCTTGGGGGAGTGTTTGCTAGTGCTGTTGGGGAGGAGATAAACTAATATGGCAGGGGGATGGGAACCAATGCAGGGAGAGAGAGGCAAAAGACAGAAAGGAGATGAGTAAAAGTGGAGGGCAGAGAAACCCAAGGCAAAAAACAAAAAGGGCCACTTTACAGCAAAATTTTAAAGGGTCAAAGGCAAGACTTAAGGCTCTGTGCCTCAATGCGAGGAGTATTCGGAATAAGGTGGACGAATTAACTGTGCAGATAGCAGTTAACGGATACGATATGGTTGGCATCACTGAGATATGGCTCCAGGGTGACCAAGGCTGGGAACTCAACATCCAAGGGTATTCAACATTTAGGAAGGATAGACAGAAAGGAAAAGGATGCGGGGTGGCGTTGCTGGTTAAAGAGGAAATTAATGCAATTGTAAGGAAAGACATTAGCTTGGATGATGTGGAATCGGTATGGGTGGAGCTACGGAATACCAAAGGGCAGAAAACGCTGGTGGGAGTTGTGTACAGACCTCCAAACAGTAGTAGTGATGTTGGGGAGGGCATCAAACAGGAAATTAGGGGTGCATGCAATAAAGGTGCAGTAGTTATCATGGGTGACTTTAATATGCATATAGATTGGGCTAACCAAACTGGAAACAATACGGTGGAGGAGGATTTCCTGGAGTGCATAAGGGATGGTTTTCTAGACCAATATGTCGAGCAACCAACTAGGGGGGAGGCCATCTTAGACTGGGTGTTGTGTAATGAGAGAGGATTAATTAGCAATCTCGTTGTGCGAGGCCCCTTGGGGAAGAGTGACCATAATATGGTGTAATTCTACATTAGGATGGAGAATGAAACAGTTAATTCAGAGAGACCATGGTCCAGAACTTAAAGAAGGGTAACTTTGAAGGTATGAGGCGTGAATTGGCTAGGATAGATTGGCGAATGATACTTAAGGGGTTGACAGTGGATGGGCAATGGCAGACATTTAGAGACCGTGTGGATGAACTACAACAATTGTACATCCCTGTCTGGCGAAAAAATAAGAAAGGGAAGGTGGCTCAACCGTGGCTATCAAGGGAAATCAGGGATAGTATTAAAGCCAAGGAAGTGGCATACAAATTGGCCAGAAATAGTAGCGAACCCAGGGACTGGGAGAAATTTAGAACTCAGCAGAGGAGGACAAAGGGTTTGATTAATGCAGGGAAAATAGAGTACGAGAGGAAGCTTGCAGGGAACATTAAAATGCACTGCAAAAGCTTCTATAGGTATGTAAAGAGAAAAAGGTTAGTAAAGACAAACGTAGGTCCTCTGCAGTCAGAATCAGGGGAAGTCATAACTGGGAACAAAGAAATGGCAGACCAATTGAACAAGTACTTTGGTTCGGTATTCACTAAGGAGAACACATACAACCTTCCGGATATAAAAGGGGTCAGAGGGTCTAGTAAGAAGGAGGAACTGAGGGAAATCCTAATTAGTTGGGAAATTGTGTTGGGGAAATTGATGGGATTGAAGGCCGATAAATCCCCAGGGCCTGATGGACTGCATCCCAGAGTGCTTAAGGAGGTGGCCTTGGAAATAGCGGATGCATTGACAGTCATTTTCCAACATTCCATAGACTCTGGCTACCCTCCACTCCATAGGTACTGATCCAATGTAACCCCACTTTTTTAAAACATGGAGGGAGAGAGAAAACAGGGAATTATAGACCGGTCAACCTGACATCGGTAGTGGGTAAAATGATGGAATCAATTAGTAAGGATGTCGTAGCAGCGCATTTGAAAAGAGGTGACATGATAGGTCCAAGTCAGCATGGATTTGTGAAAGGGAAATCATGCTTGACAAATCTTCTGGAATTTGTTGAGGATGTTTCCAGTAGAGTGGATAAGGGAGAACCAGTTGATGTGGTGTATTTGGACTTTCAGAAGGCTTTCGACAAGGTCCCACACAAGAGATTAATGTGCAAAGTTAAAGCACATGGGATTGGGGGTAGTGTGCTGACCTGGATTGAAAACTGGTTGGCAGACAGGAAGCAAAGAGTAGGAGTAAATGGGTACTTTTCAGAATGGCAGGCAGTGACTAGTGGGGTACCGCAAGGCTCTGTGCTGGGGCCCCAGCTGTTTCCATTGTACATTAATGATTTAGACGAGGGGATTAAATGTAGTATCTCCAAATTTGTGGATGACACTAAGTTGGGTGGCAGTGTGATCTGCGAGGAAGATGCTGTGATGCTGCAGAGTGACTTGGATAGATTAGGTGAGTGGGCAAATGCATGGCAGATGAAGTATAATGTGGATAAATGTGAGGTTATCCACTTTGGTGGTAAAAACAGAGAGACAGATTATTATTTGAATGGTGACAGATTAGGAAAAGGGTAGGTGCAATAAGACCTGGGTGTCATGGTACATCAGTCATTTGAAGGTTGGTATGCAGGTACAGCAGGCGGTTAAGAAGGCAAATGGCATGTTGGCCTTCATAGCGAGGGGATTTGAGTACAGGGGCAGGGAGGTGTTACTACAGTTGTACAGGGCCTTGGTGAGGCCACACCTGGAGTATTGTGTACAGTTTTGGTCTCCTAACTTGAGGAAGGACATTCTTGCTATTGAGGGAGTGCAGCGAAGGTTTACCAGACTGATTCCCGGGATGGCGGGACTGTCATATCAAGAAAGACTGGAACTGGGCTTGTATTCACTGGAGTTCAGAAGAATGAGAGGGGATCTCATCGAAACGTTTAAAATTCTGACGGGTTTAGACAGGTTAGATGCAGGAAGAATGTTCCCAATGTTGGGGAAGTCCAGAATCAGGGGTCACAGTCTAAGGATAAGGGGTAAGCCATTTAGGACCAAGATGAGGAGAAACCTCTTCACCCAGAGAGTGGTGAACCTGTGGAATTCTCTACCACAAAAAGTAGTTGAGGCCAATTCACTAAAAATATTCAAAAAGGTGTTAGATTTAGTCCTTATTACTAGGGGGAAATCAAGGGGTATGGCGAGAAAGCAGGAATGGGGTACTGAAGTTGCATGTTCAGCCATGAACTCATTGAATGGCGGTGCAGGCTCGAAGGGCCGAATGGCCTACACCTGCACCTATTTTCTATGTTTCTATATTTATCCCTCAATCAACATCACTGAAACAAATTATCTGATCATTATCACATTGCTGTCTGTGGAAGTTTGCTGTGCGCAAATTGGTTGCTGCATTTCTTGCATCAACAGTGACTATACTTCAGAAAAGTACTTCATTGGCAGTAAAGTGCTTTGGGACATCTGGTGGTTGTGAAAGACGCTATATAAATGTATAAATGCAAGTCTTTATTAGTCCCTCAACAATAACTTCTGTGTGATTCAGGCTTAAATGGTTGGTTAATGAAAAAAAAAAGTTTTAATATATAATGACTCAGCAGTGTTATAATACAACCTGACGAGCAATTAATACAATCCTAGGCATGGAGTGAACAGTTCCGGCTCTGTAGAGTGTCTGTGGACTTGCGACCATCCTGAAAATTCTAACTTTTAAAGGGGGAATGGTCGATCTTTGTACTATTCAGATGCCTTAGGCTGCGTGTCCATATCTCTGTATTTATCTTCTAGTCACAAGAACATAATAGGAACAGGAGTAGGCCATATGGCCCCTCGAGCCCGCTCCGCCATTTAATACGATCATGGCTGATCCGATCATGGACTCTGGTCCACTTCCCTGCCCGTTCCCCATAACGTCTTATTCCCTTATCGGTTAAGAAACTGTCTATCTCTGGCTTAAATTTATTCAATTACACAGCTTCCACAGCTCTGAGGCAGCGAATTTCACAGATCTACAACCCTCTGAGAGAAGAAATTCTTCCTCATCTCAGTTTTAAATAGGCGGCCCCTTATTCTAAGATTATGCCCCCGAGTTCTGGTCTCTCCTATCAGTGGAAACATCCTCTCTGCATCCACCTTGTCAAGCCTTCTCATAATCTTATAAGTTTCGATAAGATCACCTCTTATTCTTCTGAATTCCAAGGAGTAGAGGTGCAACCTACTCAACCTTTCCTTATGTCAACCCCTTCATCTCCGGAATCAACCTAATGAACCTTCTCTGAACTGCCTCCAAAGCAAGTATATCCTTTCTTAAATATGGAAACCAAAACTGCACGCAGTATTCCAGATGTGGCCTCACCAATACCCTGTATAACTATATCAAGACTTCCCTGCTTTTATACTCCATCTCCTTTGCAATAAAGGCCAAGATTCCATTGGCTTTCCTGATCACATGCTATACCTGCATACTAACCTTTTTGTGTTTCATGCACCAGGACCCCCTGGTCCCACTGTACTGCAGCACTTTGCAATTTTTCTCCATTTAAATAATAACTTGCTCTTCGATTTTTTTTTTGCCAAAGTGCATAACCTCACACTTTCCAACATTATTACTACATCTGCCAAATTTTTGCCCACTCACTTAGCCTGCCTATGTCTTTTTGCAGGTTTTTTGTGTCCTCCTCACACATTGCTTTTCCTTCCATCTTTGTATCGTCAGCAAACTTGGCTACGTTACACTCTGTCCCTTCATCCAAGTTGTTAATATAGATTGTAAATAGTTGGGGTCCCAGCAATGATCCCTGCGACATCCCACTAGTTACTGATTGCCAACCTGAGAATGAACCATTTATCCTGACTCTCTGTTTTCTGTTAGTTAGCCAATCCTCTATCCATGCTAATATATTACCCCCAACCCGTGAACTTTTATCTTGTGCAGTAACCTTTTATGTGGCACCTTTTCAAATGCATTCTGGAAGACCAAATATACCACATCCACTGGTTCCCCTTTATCCACTCTGTTCGTTACATCCTCAAAGAATTTCAGCAAATTTGTCAAACATGACTTCCCCTTCATAAATCCATGCCGTCTCTGCCTGACTGAATTATGCTTTTCCAAATGTCCTGTTGTTGCTTCTTTAATAATGGACTCCAACATTTTCTCAATGACAGATGTTAGGCTAACTGGTCTATTGTCTGCCTCCTTTTTTAAATAGGGGTGTTACATTTTCAGTTTTCCAATCTGCTGGGCCCTCCCCAGAATCCAGGAAATTTGGTAAATTACAACCAATGCATCCACAATCCCTGCCGCTACTTCTCTTTAAGACCCTAGGATGCATGCCATCAGGTCCAGGGGATTTACCCGCCTTTAGTTCCATTATCTTACTGAGTACCTCTTCCTTAGTGATTGTGTTAAGTTCCTCCCCCCCCCTCTTTCCCACCCCACCCCCGCCCCCCATAGCTCCTTGAGTATTCACTGTTGGGATATTTTTAGTGTTCTCTATCATAAAGATAAATTATCCCATTGTTCTAGCTTTGTTCAGGAATGTAAAAATCTATTATCAAAGTACCAATTATTTATTGCCTTGAAATATTACAAATGAGGGGGTGTGGGGCTGCATGATGGCAGTTCGGCTGAACTACAATGGCGGCTATGGCGCAAGGCTCTCTCCTTTTAAGAGCAGCCGGGGCGCCCCAATCACGACAGCTTCGTGACTCAAAGGAGTCAGCGAGAGGCGATAAGGGGTCAGCGCGCACGGGGTGAAAAATAAGGGGCGCAGCGCAAACCCATTTTATTAATAATAACTTCTATTTATATAGCGCTTTTAACATAGTAAAATATCCCAAGGCACTCCACAACAATTTTACAACATGTTAAATATTGACCATTGAAGGAAAGAAAGAAAAAGCGTGAGAAGGAAGTATATAAAAAGAGGTTAAAGGCTCTGGTCCGAAGTGGCAGCCAAAATGCACACGCAGGTTGACACAGGCAAAAAAAACTTTAAAAAAAATTCAAATTACATTGTAAATAATACAATAAGGAGTATATAATAGTAAAATCAGTATAATAAAGATTAATTATAAATTAAGTTTAAAATTAGAAAATCAGCAATTGAAGCAAATTAAATCCGTTATTAGCTTTCTTTAAGATTCATTCCCTGTCCAGTGATTTAATTAATCTGGAAGAACCAATCACTGTCCTCCATCCTTATGATGTCATAATTTTATTACTTTTTATTTCTCATTTTGTCCTCTTGATAGGACCTCTAATAGCTCCATTTAATAGTTTTCACCTATAGCATCCCGGGGGCAATTCTGGGTGGGTTGCTTCTGCCGCCCGCCCCCGGGCAATAAGTCATTAGCACCTTGTTAGCACTAACGGGGCTATAAAAAGGGGCAATTTCGCCCCCGAGGTCATATGGATTAATCTCTTGTGTTGGTTCCCTCACCATCTGATGCACATCCAGTTTGGCAGTTTATGTCCTTCAGAATTTTGCCAGTGATGGTACTACAGAACCACTATTGATGGTGGGCACTTAAGTCTCACTCAGAGCTGTGACCTTGCTTCCTTTCATGGTTCCTCGAGCAGTGTTCAAAGTGGATGCGCACTGAATTACTAGTTGGGGGTGGTAGATGATGATCAGCAGATTTCTTTGGTCTTGTTTGACTTGAAGCCATACAAAGATGGTGAGGGAGGTGTCCGTGATATTGGCTATGAGGCACTTCAATGTTAGCGAGGAGGACGTTGCAGGGTCACTTGGACTTTGATTGACAAGAGTCTTGTCCTAGCTGATGCCTGAATCATTGCTAAAATGTCTGATGAAGCAATTGGACTGAGTGGTTTGCTAAGCTATTTCAGAGGGCATATTGTAGGCTAGACTTTTTTTAACATAGAAGCTATGATGATCAGTTTTCCTGGTGCTAGGCAATAAATTATCAGATTTATTGAATTCAATTTCACAAATCACTACCTCAAGATCACTAGTTCCATACCATAGCCATTACAGTATAAAACGTTAACTTGTCTTTTCAAATGTTAACAGAAATACTGTGCACATTTTCTATTTCTGAAACAAGAGCATACATGAGTACCTGTGGCTGGTGCCCTACATACAGCATACATAGTGCTTATCGTATGTTTCCAATCATAGCCAATACATCTCCAGTAATGGCTTATCTTCCTGCTCCCACATTTCTACCTCTATAGTGGTCCTCCACTCTTCCTCATCTACATGCTGTCATTTGGCAACTTCAGCTGCAGACGAGGTCAGCTTCCACATGTATACTCACAAGACCCAACCCTACTTCATCACCTGTCTCAAACTAATTGTTCAATATCCTGTCTTGGATGAGCCTCAATTTCCTCCAGTTAAATATTAGAAGTCCAAAGCTTTGTGCTCCCACCACAAAATCTGTAACCTTGCTTTTTATTCCAGCCAACATCTCCGGCTGAAACAGACTATTTGAAACTTCGATATTCCATTTGATCTTGAGCTGAACTTCCGACACCACATGTTTTCTCATACAAAGACCCCCTAACTCCACCTGTATTATGTCACCTGCACCAACAATTTTTATCCATGCCGTCGCCACCTCCAGCCTCAACTATTTCAATTCTTTCCTGGTTGGACTTCTATCTTCCACACCACCCCCGCCCCCCCCCCCCCCCTCCCCAAAACCCTCCCTGGTGGCCCAGTGGGCACCAGGAAAGCGTTAAAGCTGCGTCGCGCTGACATTATCAGCGCCGTGCTGACAGTGTGGCACTGAGCCTCTCGCCCCACTACCGCCCTGTGGAAGCGAATCATGCCTCCGATACCGGGCTGTACATTTTATTCCAAACAAAGACCTCAATTCAGCGACATTTAGTACCCCACCTCGCCGGGCGTTAAATATTCATATTCAAATTGTGCGTCCCAAATGGGGCGCGGGGCAATTTCGCCCCCTCCCCTTGTCTTCACCAACTTACATGTAAACAAGTCCATCCATAATAGCATTGGTAGAAGTAACAACTCCACTGTCGTTGTGAAGACAAACTCTCATCTTCACTATTGTGATGAATTCTGCCATGGATCTGCGCCTTAGCAACTCTTGCTTTCTCTCCATTCTGCTTGATTGCTTTTTGCAATTGCCTAATTGACTTGGCAAAAGTTAGCAGATCCATGTGTTGTTGATTAAGAGAGTTCAGGTTGTTTGAGCGGTGAGGGATCGTGGCGGACGAGCGGTGAGGGATCGTGGCAGGCGAGCGGTGAGAGATCGTGGCGGGCGAGCAGTGAGAGATCGTGGTGGAGGTGTGGCAAATGAGGGTACAGGGCCCAGAAGAGCCGAGGACCCAGGGGCAGCACGGATCTGTCCATGCTGCGATATGTGTGCACACTAAGTCCATGCAGCAGAGCAAGTCTCCAGTTGTCCTGGTTAACCTTTGCCACTGGATAAAGGCCTATCTCTGTCAAGCCCGTGTGGTGGCTGGTGTGCAACGGTCACCACACGTTTAAAAAAAAAAAATCCACGCACAGGCGTTTTCCACCCCTGGAGTTCAGGACTGGAATATTGGGTCCTTCATTGAAACATCTGTGAACTCATTCCTTTTGGTGTGGAAGCAAGTCATCCTCGTTTGAGGGACTGCCTATGATGATGATGTTCAACCATTATCTCTCACACTGCTTTTGATGGGGAGTTTTGAGTCTCCTGCTTTTTGATGTTTAACTATCATCATGCAAAGTGTTTTTGATGGGGCGATTCAGGTCTATAATGGGGTTTTCACTCCTGCAAGGTTGACTTTAGCATTTCAAAAGGGTGAGGCAACTACTCCAGACTTGGTGGGGCTGTGGTCATCAAGTTCATATGAGACTGGTCAATTTACAAAACTATCTGCACAGTACAGCTGCTGATACTGGATTCTTTTCCCTTCAATCTGTTTCAGCGAATTCACTGACACACGAACACTTTTAGTCTTAGCAACATAAGACCTTTATTGGAGAATCTCCCGGCCGGGACCTGTTAAGAAAAAGGGGAACACACTCGAGTCGAGTTTGTCCACCTCTGTCCTGACAAGCTACGTAACAGTACAAAAGCTCAACACTTATACATTGTTACAGCAGAACACATTTGAGTGACACTTAGTTTATACAATCATTGGTCGATTTCCCCCATAGCATACCCAATTGCAGGCTAGCAACTCTCCAAATAGGGCGGGCTCCAGGGATGTGTTTATTGTTTCGAATCTCATCACACTTCCCTATTTTACTGCTGTTTATAGCAGCCCCTCGTCTGAATCATGTCTGACTTTTGCTTTTTCACGTAACTCGTGTTTGACCACAACTCTGAGTAATCCTTTGTTTGCGTCGACAGGGCAAATATCGCAGCTGGACAATTTCTCTTGGCCATTTTCCCATGATCCCTTACTAACACATTCGCAAACCTTCTATCTACATTCTCACAGCCTGTTAACCTTTTAACTATCTGGTTACTTTAAGTTAAATGCGTTTTTCCTGCAGATCTGACTATAGTTCGTAGAAATTTTTCAGGTCAGAAGTATCCGCCCGCGGGAAGCTTCTGACCGCAAATTCTAGGCCAATACTTTTAGCGGAAGAGATCATTTCAGCACCTGTTTTGTCATAAGACTAGCAGGTTGTTGTTCACTGGTTTTGCCATGTACGGTTCCTGCTATTTAGCTTAAACAGCCATGCGTGGTAAACTGTTCATTTTGCCCCCAACCAGGTGGTATATCAAATAACCTCCTAAATCTTCTCCCTGACCAGGCAAGACACAAAGTTATCTCATCCTGAAGGAGTTGTGGGATAGTACCACTTCCCAGGCATGTTAGGAACGCCTGTGTGGTGAGAAACTCATTCCTTGATAAAGTGCCTTTTAAAATTCAGAATGTGAGAGTTTTCTCTCTGCCTTTTGCAAAACCCTCAATGTGGTTGGTGAACTGCACCTCCGCACAGCTATTCTGGCCTCCCTGGCCAGCCAAACCCCTGAAATTATTTGACTCATAACTTACCACTGTTTTGCGTGCCTCCTCTGTAGTTGTAACTGATGTGACAAATCCTCTACCTCGAGTCGCATTGCCTCATGACACTGTTTCGATGCGAGAAGCCCTAGTTTTTGTGTCACTCTGTCACTGGCTTCTGCAATCAACAAATCTGATTTTTCATTGAATGCCCTGACCGAGCAGCTTGTCTTCAACCATTTTAGTATCTATTCAATTCTACACCATAATGTACCACTTTGTAGGTATTATTAAGGTATTACAATCTCATGGTTTTGATCGTATATGAAACAGGTCAACGGAATGATGTACAATTGCTCCGAAATTTGGAATTTACTTGGACCATTAAGCTATGTTAAGTAAATTACACATGTTTAGGAAGTGTTAAAATGTTTTTTTAAATTTCCTATACAAAAGTTATTGTGGTCTATAGAGAATGCAATCAAAAATATCAATTTAAAATAATTTGGCTGTAGCGCATTCCAGAGAATTGGATTTGAATGATTTAATTTTGACTTGAAGACTAAAATCTAGGCTGTCACTCCAGTGCAGTAAGAACATAAGAAATAGTACCAGGAGTAGGCCATTTGGCTCCTCGAGCCAGCTTCGCCATTTAATAAGATCATGGCTGATCTGATGATGGACTCCCCTCCACTTCTTTGCCCGCTCCCCATAACCCTTTATTCCCTTATAGCTCAGAAATCTGTCTATCTCTGCCTTAAATATATTCAATGACCGAGCCTCCACAACTCTCTGGGACAGAGAATTGCATAGATTTACAACCCGCTGAGAAGAAATAATTCCTCCTCTAAGTTTTAAATGGGCGACCCCTTATTCTGAGGCTATGGCCCCCCTAGTTTTAGTTTCCCCTATGAGTGGAAATATCCTCACTCCATCCACCTTGTCGAATCCCCTCAGTATCTTGTATGTTTCAATAAGATTACCTCTCATTCTTCTGAACTCCAATGAGTGTAGGCCCAACATACTCAATCTATCTTCATAAGTCAACCCCCTCATCTCCGGAATCAACCTAGTGAACCTTCTCTGAACAGCCTCCAATGCAAGTATATCCTTCCTTAAATACGGAGACCAGAACTGTACGCAGTACTCTGGTTGTGGCCTCGTCAATACCTTGTACAGTTGTAGCAGGACTTCTCTGCTTTTATACACTCTCCCCCTTGCAATAAAGGCCAACAGTCCATTTGCAAGTACTGAGGGAGTGCTGCACTGTTGGGGGTGCTGTCTTTCGGATGAGACGTCTGCGCGCTCAGGTGGACGTGAAAGATCCCACAACACTGTTTTGAGGAAGAGCAGGGGAGATATCCCTGGTGTCCTGGCCAATATTCATCCCTCAATCAACATCACTAAAACAGATTATCTGGTTATTATCACATTGTAATTTGTGGGATCTTGCTGTGCGCAAAGTGGCTGCCGCATTCCTTACATAACAGTGACTATACTTCAAAAGTACTTCGTTGGCTGTAAAGAGCTTTGGGATGTACTGAGGTCGTGAAAGGAGCTATATAAATAAAAGTCTTTTCTTCTTGCAAACCTAATTATGTGACACACTTCAACTTTAACAATTTACTGTTTGCAATGTACAGTATATGATTAAACATTTAAATATATCTATGAATGAATTAATAAAGTATATTTTCAGAACCTTTTATACTTGCCTAATGTAGCGACAAGCTATGCTGAAACTAATGCTCCAGCCTTTCTAGGTGTGATTTGTTTTATTTTCAGTCTTTGTCTTGCCCTCCCATACACCAGATATCACATAGCAGGTCAAACATTTGAATAATCTTACTATTTTATCTCTACTTTTATTTCAGAGCTGTACCTTTTTCAAAAGCCTGGGCTTCGACTTTTATCTCCTGAATAGTTGGACAGTGCTTTAACTGCACTGTGCGTCTGAGCGTGTGCAGTTTAGAGTTTCTCAGCATGCCAGTTATGCATCAGTATAAATTAGTAAAGGGGTCCTCAAATCCTGTGAAGATTTGATAGTTTCTTTGCTTTTTGCAAAAGATGTTCAAACAAACTGTAAAGCGAGTACTTGAGGTTTCATTTCAGAAAAATGTGATCTTTATTTAAATTTATTTGCATATGTAGTTTTCACTGAGCTGCTTACAGATGAACAAAACCTAAGTTTTAATCAGCTGTGTTCATTTGTTGACAAAACAAAGATTGTTTATGGACAATGTGTTTATTTTTTAGTCATTCCCCTCTTTATTTTGATTGGAAGTTCAGTAAAGAAAAGCTTATAGAATTTTAAAAATATATAAAACCTTGGAAACCATCAACACAAACTTTTGAGAATTTCAAATAAGGAAATTTATATTTATTAAAGGCTATAACATTTTCCACTTCTACAGTCCTGGCACATACTAGGAATGCATATTGGGAAATTACGCACTCTAAGCTCGTGATTTTCTTTCTTCAATTTAATAAGATTTACCCATCAATATTTTATAGTAAGAGTGCAAAGGTAGTAACTAACTGATGGAGAAGGCTTATGGGCAGGAATGCAGTGCAGGGTGACTAGAGCCTGATGGTTGAAAGGGCCCATTGTTAGAAATATGCCAGGTTAAGGCTATCTCTATTCACTTTAATAATCAGGATCGACTGTAAAACCAATATTGTATTTAATCAGAATTTAAGACGGAATTTAACACATTAGCTGTATAGCAAAAACATACAACCGTAACAAGTAGTTGATACCGATTCCGATCGGACAAATGGCTGGCACACATAAGCAGTTCTCTTTAGCTTGCAGTCTCTTTCTCTGTCTAGAGCTTCTTTCGGTAAAGCATGGGATCACTCTGCGTGTTCGACCAGCTTGAGTTCTGATCCGCTCACCCCTCACACCGTCTGTGACTGCAAGCTCCCAGGAGGTCACTTTTAACCTATTTTTAGGGGTGGGCCCGAACCTGAATATTGACAAGATCTTTTGACCTCATGGGCTAGACTTTCCCGAGAACCCCTCAACGCCCGATTGTCCGCCCAGAAAAACCGCTAACGTTTTGTAAGTAACGCTGGTGAAAATTTCCACTTTTAAGTTAAAAATAATCTTGCATCATTATTCTCGACGGTTTCTCAGCGATTAAAGGGGAAACTAAGTAAGGTGGGTGGTTCTTAACATTTTTTTAAATTTTAGTCCCGAGGCTGCGGTTGGGAGGGGGGAAAAGTTTTAAAAAAAAATTCACTTAAAAGAAAAAAATAATGAGTTAGAAAACATTCCCAAAACACTTTTAAAGCTAATTGCCGTTTTACAATTTAAAAAAAAAAAGAACCTTTAACTTACCTTTCTTTGCAGAGTACTCACCTACTGCCCTGTTTAAGCAGCTTTCACAGGGCGATTCCCTCGGCGATTTGGACAGGCTTCCGTTGAGGCCAAACTTACGCCCTGGCGATTTTCTCGGCGGTTTGGTCCCGGCGGGGTGTTTCGCGTTTTGGGCGATACCATTGGAAAAACTAAGGAGGAAACTTTCGCCGGGCAGAAAAACAGCTGTACCGCCGAGAAAATCGCGAAAACCCTCCGAAATTGAAAGGAAAGTTTAACCCATAGAGGTTCTCCATAAACCTTAATATCCAATAAGACTTCTAGTTCTTTGTCTCGATCCTTGTTTCAAGAACCTGCCTTAAACAAGTCTTATGATTCTGGCCATTTGTCATTGTTTATACCTTTATCGAAGTCGCTTTTCTGTAGAATTCCTTTGATATTTCTCTGTTTATACTAACCCAGGGTTTCTTCCTGTGGAAAACGTTTCATCTATCTTGTCCCTGTTCCCTTAATACAAAGCCTAATCCTTTGAACTATGAGGCCCAAACCAGAGCTTTGTCACCTCAACCAGTCTTTGACATAGCAAAATGGTTACGTTAACACCGACAACTTCCATTCATTGGGCCCAAGTTTCCACACGATAAAAAACGGGCGCCCCTCCGAGCTGGGCGCCCGTTTTTCACGCCGGAAAAAAAACGCGCTATTCTGGAGCGTCCTGCAGCTCCACGTCTGCTTGGCGCGGCGATTTTGTAAGTGGGAGGGGGCGGGGACCATTTAAATTAGTTTTTTTCCTGCCGGCAACCCTGCGCGTGCGCGTTGGAGCGCACGCGCAGTGTGAAGGAAACATTGGCACTCGGCCATTTTTGTAATTCTTTGTAGCTGTTTAATTTTTGAACATTTTTTAATAAAAGCACATTACTATCAGCACATCAGCACTGAGGCTTCTTGCAGCAGTGAGAAGGCTGCAGGAAGCCTCAGAAAGTTGAGGCAGCCGTTTCCCTCCCCGCGGGAACGAACGGTTGCCTCCTTCCCCGTCCCCCCCCCCCCCCTGCCCGCGCGGGAACGAACGGCTGCCTCAACTTGTGAGGCTTCCTGCAGCATTCTCCCTGGCTGAAGCACTTTCACACAAGTAGGAAGATGGTTTATTTAATCTTTTCTTTGCTTATAAATTTTTATTCAGGTTGGATTTATTTGTATAATATTTGTATAAGTATAAATAAGGATTTATTATAGAATTTAATGACTTCCCTTCCCCCCTCCCTCCCCCCCACCTCGTTCTGGACGCCTAATTTGTAACCTGCGCCTGATTTTTTAATGTGTAGACAAGGTTTTTTCAGTTCTACAAAAATCTTCACTTGCTCCATTCTAAGTTAGTTTGGAGTACGTTTTCACTGTGGAAACTTTGAAATCAGGCGTCAGTGGCCGGACACGCCCCCTTTTGAAGAAAAAATTCTGTTCCAAAGTGAAACTGTTCTAACTGACAAGAACTGCAGAAAAAAAAATGTGGAGAATTGGGATTTCTAAGATAGTCCGTTCTCCACCAGTTGCTCCTAAAAATCAGGCGCAAATCATGTGGAAACTTGGGCCCATTATCTCACCAGCAGTTTTGTTATGGTAACTTCAAATCCTACCCTTCGCATTATACATAAAATGCATAAACAAGGTTCAAGTCTTAACTTAATAATCGCTTAGCAACAGAAACTATATAGTACAAAGAACTGTACCATCCATTTCTCAGCCTTTCGCTGATTCGAATAGACCTTCCGTCTGTAGCTCAAAACAATGATTTAAACACCGCATTCGTATCCGTTTTATACATTCGTTTCAGTTTTATATATTTTTAGGTGATTTCCAACACCATGCTCCGTTTGTGTTCCATTTCCTTGGGTCTCTCCCAGAAGATTGCTAGACTCTGCTCTCCCAATAACTGCTAGATTCCAGCAACCACCCCAAACTTGTCGGGGCTCTCCTAAACCAATTTGTCACTCCTGCTGGAACCTGGAACCTCCAAGTGCTGTCAAGCCCCTAATTGGCCTTCCCAGTATTTCTTAATGCCAGAACCATCCCCAATGCTCCCATGCCCTTGAGGCTTTTATTCTCAATGCTTCCAAGTCACAGTATCTCTTTAGTGATCCCAGGACCTGCCCATCATTGACATTTTCTCTTCGCAGTGCTTCCGGAATCTCGGGACTACCTCTCAATGTTTCCAGATTGAAACACCACCTATCAAAATAGTGCTAGATCCTAAGGCCCTATTCTTGTACTGTCAGTCCTTGGGTCTCCTTCCTCGAGCTCCTAGGTTTCAGGATTGTCCCCAATGGTATAATAAGTCAGTGATCCTGGTAATACTAATTGATATAACATCTGTGTCCTTAAAATATCTCTTGCTTGCCATGAGCAATGACATGGGAGATCTGCTAATTTATATCAAAATGACTGAGTGTACTCAAGGTTGGGACATACTGGGTTTGAATAACATTCAGAATTAATGTTAGAAAAAAACAAAATTCTTTAGAGATGAATATAAAACTGAATGTTGGAAATCTGAATCAAAAGCAGGAAATTCTGGAAATAAGTAGGCATTTGAAAGAGAAAAAATAGCTTGCAACACACTCCTGACCATATGTTACTCGTCATGGGCTAGAATTTCCTATCAGCCTGCTCGCGCCCGATCACCGCCCAAAAGACCGCAAAGACTGGGAAGATTATCGCCGCCGCAAATTTCCTCCCAAAAAATTTTAAAATCCGCTGATGAAAAATTAAAAAATCAATAAAAATTTACCCTGAGGCTGTGGGTTGGGCCTAACACCAGAAAAACAATAAAAATAATTTTTCAAAGAACATCAACTAAAAAAAATCACAAAAACATTCCCAAGACACATTTTAACACTAAATCACCACAACACATTTCTAAAATAATTAGTAAAAAACCAATTACTAACCTTTTTCTTGCAGAGGTACTCGCCTACCGCCCAGCTCCGCTGATCCTCGTGGGCGTTTTTAAAAAAAAAACTTACCTACAGGTCACTGCTCTGCCAGGGCAATCTCAGGACGGTGCACGCCGGCGGTCCGCTCCCCAGCGGTACCTCGAAACCGCCGGCGTAACTCTGGTAAGGAAATTTTCTTTCGCCTGATTACCACCCACAATGGCCAATACCGCCCAGAAACCGGGCGGTAAGCCATTGGCAGTTCCAGCCCTAATTTTCATAACACTGCAGCAGATACCATATAAAGGAATTTTGAATGTACATACAGTGTTGTGCTTGCAAGAGTTGTGGGTTTGGGAGCGCTAATTATTTACTTGGCATCTGTAGTACGACAGCTGTATTTAGACTGAAAAACGATTATTGTCTCTGAACAAAAGCAGTCAGTGTTAGTTGGCTTTCAGCCAGTGTTACTGACCTGTTTTCAATTGAGTATGTGCTTTATATAATGTATTTTAGTGCAGTTCCGTTTCTTTCTTCCCCCCCCCCCTCCAGTTCTGAACTTTCATTCTCTGCCTGGTACTACCATAAGATGTCACAGAGCACTGTTAAGTGACACAATGGATAAATGTTTCGCTGCCTCCATGACTGTTAGGATGCCGGTAGTAAACAGAATTCAGGCTCTCCAATAACCATCCAAGTTCTAATCTCGACAATGTTTTGAGTGAATATTTACTGCATAGTGACTTTGGACTTGTTTCCTTACATCTTGATTGTGTATTTTATCAAATTTACGAATCGGGACAGATATATGACTTTGAATCAGAAAATATCTCCAGATAATATTTGGAGAAGCTAAATACAAAGGCTAATTCCTATGTATTTTCTCCCAAGTATTTGTGAGAGGAAAAAAGTGCATAGTTTTATCTGATATTGAAGACTTAATTAGTCCTCGATTCACTGATTTTATTTTTTAATGAAATTGTTGTAAACCTGCATTGTTTTTCAGAAGGTTTGTGGAGTATTTGGTGAACATTTCCAGAAGGATCTGTAAATGTGCTAAAATAGAATATTATTTGAGAGGAAGAAAGTGTTGATGTTGGCTCAGCGATGTTAAGCTACATCATGTATTAAACATTTGTTGAATTCTATTTTTTGTAGCTCATGCTGAGCTATGCCTTTAGGCTATAAGAAAACATTGCTTTACCTGATGTTGCTCTGGTACAAATCTCCAGATGTTCCCATACACTCAACTTTGTAAGAGTGCTATGTTTATTACAATTATCTTAAATGGCGCAATAAGAAGATGCAGTCAGTAAATTATTTTAAGCAACAAATCATGCTCTCCCTAATATATAAATGTCTTGCATCTAACGTGCGTCTGTAGGCCTGAGTGAATTGTTAATCTGGCCTTGTCATGTAGAGAAAATCTTCATCCGTGACATCTCCGAACACACACACCACTTTCTACTGCATGGGCATCCCCACTCTTGAGAACTGTGGTTTTGCCTCCATTGGTGTTTCCAGACTTTGAATCCTTTAACTTGGTCTTGGGTCCTGATATTTTTTAGGCCTCCACACATTTGGGGTTGACTCTTCTTCATGCTGGCAATTGCAGATTAAAAGCCAAGCATATGCCCCCTTTCTAAAGGGGCACAACCAATAAAGATCGTAAATTAAAAAACAAAATAAAAAGAAACTTAACCATTTAAATTAAAATGTTGTTCCCAGGGGTGGTGATGCACTCCAGTCCCTCCAATGCCCACCGGTCGCGGAAGGCCTTGAGTGTGCCGGTGGACACCGCGTGCTCCATCTCCAGGGACACTTGGGCGCGAACGTAGCCGCAGAAGAGAGGAAGGCTGTCGGGCCGAACGACTCCCTAAACCGCCCGCTGCCTGGATCTGTTGATGGCCACCTTGGCCAAGCCCAGGAGCAGTCTTACGGGGAGGTCCCCTGAATGTGATAATGACCAAATCTGTTTTAGTGATATTGATTGAGGGATACATATTAGCCAGGATACCATAGAAAACTTCGCTGCTCTTCTTCAAAATAGTGCCATGGAATCCTTTATGTCCACCCGAGGGAGCAGATGGGGCATCGGTTTTATGTCTCATATGAAAGAAGGCAGCACTCCCTCAGTGTTCCCCTCACTGGAGTGTCCGCTTAGATTTTTGTGCTCAAGTCCTTGGAGTGGGGCTTGAACCCATAACCTTATGACTCAGAGATGAGGCTGCTGTTTTTTCATTGTTTACATAGGATGGTAAAGGTCAATTCCCATTTCCAGAAAGCAATTGTGATTCTTTTATTTTGAGGCAAGCCACTGCTTAAGTTATTTTCACCACAAAAAAATATTCAAGCCTGGGAAGCCAAGACTACTGTATGCAGTACTGGCTCAGGACACCATTGTATTAAGAATCTATAGATCTATTATCTATCAAACTATATTTTCAGCAACTCCTTAACAAATATGCCTTCACCTCCAAAGCGTTCATCTATTGTATCATTCCTGTCACCTGTTGATACAGTATCCTATATAACAGAAACACTCAGTACACAGTATAACATCAGATCAGCAAATTTTATTCCCCACATGTAGGCTGCAGTAGTACTAATGCTTTTGCTCTATGGCAGTGTGTGACTAAAGTGTTGTGGAACTTAATATTGTGTTTCTATTGGATTCCTCAGTGGTACAGGTATGAGGTGGCAGGCTGCTGTATGTCTCTGAGATTGAAGTGACCCTCGACCACTGTGACCTGGGGCCTGAAATAGCTCTGCTGCGGGCTGTGTCACTTGATGTGAGAGTGTAGTTCTGCTCCCTTTCTTGTAAATGTGAACTCGTCATTGGGTGACTGGAGGGCCTGGTGTTCTGGTGGCTACTCTAGACATGCTTCTGCTGCAGGACAACATAAGAACATAAGAATTAGGAACAGGAGTAGGTCATCTAGCCCCTCGAGCCTGCTCCGCCATTCAATAAGATCATTGCTGATCTGGTCGTGGACTCAGCTCCACTTACCCGCCCTCTCCCCGTAACCCTTAATTCCCTTATTGCTTAAAAATCTATCTATCTTTGACTTGAAAACATTCAATGAGCCAGCCTCAACTGCTTCCTTGGGCAGAGAATTCCACAGATTCACAACCCTCTGGGAGAAGAAATTCTTTCTCAACTGGTTTTAAATTGGCTCCTCTGTATTTTGAGGCTGTGCCCCCTAGTTCTAGTCTCCCCCACCAATGGAAACAACCTCTCTGCCTCTATCTTGTCTATCCCTTTCATGATTTTAAATGTTTCTATAAGATCACCCCTCATCCTTCTGAACTCCAAGGAGTAAAGACCCAGTCTACTCAATCTATCATCATAAGGTAACCCCCTCATTTCTCGAATCAGCCTAGTGAATCGTCTCTGTACCCCTTCCAAAGCTAGTATATCCTTCCTTAAGTAAGGTGACCAAAACTGCACGCAGTACTCCAGGTGCGGCCTTACCAATACCTTATACAGTTGCAGCAACACCTCCCTGGTTTTGTACTCCATCCCTTTTGCAATGAAGGCCAACATTCCATTCGCCTTCCTGATTACCTGCAAACTAACCTTTTGGGATTCATGCTCAAGGACCCTCAGATCCCTCTGCACCACAGCATGTTGTAATTTCTCCCCATTCAAATAATATTCCCTTTTACTGTTTTTTTTTCCCAAGGTGGATGACCTCACACTTTCCGACATTGTATTCCATCTGCCAAACCTTAGCCCATTCGCTTAACCTATCCAAATCTTGCAGCCTATGAGTCCTCTACACAACCCGCTTTCCCACTAATCTTAGTGTCATCTGCAAATTTTGTTGCACTACACTCTGTCCCCTCTTCCAGATCATCTATGTATATTGTAAACAGTTGTGGTCCCAGCACTGATCCCTGTGGCACACCACTAACCACTGATTTCCAACCGGAAAAGGACCCATTTATCCCGACTCTCTGCTTTCTGTTCGCCAGCCAATTCTCTATCCATGCTAATACATTTCCTCTGACTCCGCGTACCTTTATCTTCTGCAGTAACCTTTTGTGTGGCACCTTATCGAATGCCTTTTGGAATCTAAATACACCACATCCATCGGTACACCTCTATCCACCATGCTCGTTATATCCTCAAAGAATTCCAATAAGTTAGTTAAACATGATTTCCCTTTCATGAATCCATGCTGCGTCTGCTTGATTGCACTATTCCTATCCAGATGTCCCGCTATTTCTTCCTTAATAGTTTCAAGCATTTTCCCCACTACAGATGTTAAACTAACCGGCCTATAGTTACCTGCCTTTTACCTGCCCCTTTTTTTAAACAGAGGCGTTACATTAGCTGCTCTCCAATCCGCTGGTACCTCCTCAGAGTCCAGAGAATTTTGGTAGATTATAACAAATGCATCTGCTATAACTTCCGCCATCTCTTTTAATACCCTGGGATGCATTTCATCAGGACCAGGGGACTTGTCTACCTTCAGTCCCATGCTATGCTTGCTATGCTCCATGATCTGGTGGCAACAATGAGATTATTGAAGACCTATCATTGATTCTCTCTATTCGATTAGCAACTCAGTTTAATGAGAGAGCCTGTCGCATATTGCGAGTGAAACGCCTCTCTGGCAGCAATCTTTGCATGCGTGGTTGTGCCATAGCGATCTTTGTGGTTGCCATGTGCTCCTTAGCTGACTACAGTATTTATATTTCATGCATCAGCATTGCATGTGTAGTGGTAGACTCTTTCACATTAGTCATTATAATAAGAACTTGAGAATTAGGAGCAGGCCCTTTGAGCCTGCTCTGCCATTCAATAAGATCATGGCTGATCTAAGACCTCAACTCCACTTTCTTAACTGATCCTCATATCCCTTGATTCCCCTAGAGTTCAAAGTTCTATCTCAGCCTTGAATATACTCAATGATTCAGCATCCACGGCAGTTTGGATAGAAAATTCCAAAGATTTGCAATCCTCGGAGTGAAGAATTCCTCCTCGTCTCAGTCTTAAAAGGCCGATGCCTTTTTCCTGAATCAATGCCCCCAAGTTCCAGACTCTCCAGCCAGATCAAACAATCTCTCAGCATCTACCCTGTCAACCCCCCTCAGAATCTCTGTTAAAGTGAGATCACCTCTCATTCTTCTAAGCTCCAGAGAGTATAGGCCCAATCTACTCTTAGGACAACCCCCTCATTTCAGGGATCAATCTAGTGAACCTTTGTTGCACTGCCTCTTAAGGCATGCATGTTCTTTCTCCGATAAGGAGATCAAAACTGCACAGTACTCCAGGTGTGATCTCACCAAAGCCCTGTACAATTGTAGTAAGACTTTTTTACTCTTGTACTCCAACCCCCTTGCAATAAAGGCCGATATGCCATCGGCCTTCCTAGTTGCTGGTTGTACCTGCATACTAACTCTGTGTTTCCTGTACAAGGACACCTAAATCTCTCTGAACATCAACATTTAATAGTTTCTCTCCATTTTAAAAAATACTCTGTTTTTCTATTCTTCCGACCAAAATGAATAACCTCACATTTCCCCACATTGTACTCCATCTGCCACCTTATCTATGTCATTAATCTGGATTGTAAATAGCTGAGGCCCAAGCACTGATCCTTGCAATATTCCACTAGTTACAGTCTACCAACTGGAAAATTACCCATTTATTCCTTCTCTCTTCTTTTCATTAACCAATCCTCTATCCATGCTAATATTACTCCTAACTCTATGAGCCCTTGTCTTGTGTAGTAACCTTTTTTTTGTGGCACCTTATTGAATGCCTTCTGCAAATCCAAATATCCTACTTCCACTGGTTCCCCTTTATCCACACTTATCTACTGAAGGTTGCTTGGCACAGTGTTCAAAGACTGTAGCAATTGCTGCTGTTCAGAAATTATACTTTTAAAAACAGTCTCCCTGATCTAGGAGCTCATCGGCTGAAGAGGACCATGAGCTGGTCTTCCAGATAGGTGATGCCTGGTCCTGCTGCTGCCACCACTACCATCTACTTCTGCTCATTTGTGCCCTGTGCATCATCCATTGCATTCTTCTCAAACTCGTTCTCCCAATCTACAAATATGATGACTTGCTGGGTTCCCGGCCCCTGACTCGTGTTTCTCAAAGGACATTAGAGGACAATGCTTTGGAGGGGTCCTCCTCTGGTGCACTACCTTTTCTCTCTTATGCCCAGTCTTCTGCGAACTCAGTAGAATTATTGTCTGGAGCACATACAGTGTTACTTGTGTATTAGCATTCAGCCCCACGTTGATATATGCTTATGTATCACACCCAAACAGACGCAGCAGATTAAAGGATTTGGCATGGAGGTGCATTTAAAGATGTGAGAAAGAGAGGTTTCCGTCATGGGAAATATTCAAAATACTGTAAGACTATATGGATGGAAGGTAATTGTACACACCATACATGACAATACCCATCATTATTATAAAATAATAGCAGGTTTTCTACTTTAGTAAGCATGATGAGTGTGTTAAATTTCTTTCGGCACTACAGCAATGTCTGCTGAGTGGTATCATTGGTATTGATGTTTATGGCTGTGTCCTGCCATGCAGGCTGAGCTGCTAAAATGATCACATAATGATCAATAGTAAGAAAAAAGGAATGTCTCCTCCAGCCCATTTGTTCAAATAAAATTGAATTTGCCTCATCTGAAAACCCTGGTGCTCTGCTGTTAGGATGACTGCTTGTAGACAAGTTGAAATTTTGAGTTCTTTGTCTTCGTAACTGCAAACAGCAATGGTCCTTTAAACTGCTGCAGGTCTAAAAAAGCCCACCAATGGGTGAACTTCCAATAACAGGTATTACTGATACCTGGAGCTCACCCACACAATGCAAATAAGGCTGAAATAAAGGCAGATTACCATATTTAGGAATATGTGTAATCGAGGTCACACAAGTAAAAAATGGTGGAAGATGGCTTGTCTAACCGTGGGCAAATTGTTCTTGAGGAATAGTAGAGGGGGATAAGTGGACCTCCTATGGATGAGTATCAAGACATAGAATGTCTTGAAACATTTGTGGGAGTGTCTACTTTCCTTGATACTTGATGAAATGTGGCCGGGGCTGCATGACATCAGAGATTGAGTTCCATTGTTCTGCCTCTGCAGGGCCATTTAGGTCAATGGTGATTTGTCTGAGAACAAAACAATGCGGGGTCAATTTTCATTAATGCTACCACTCTCATCTGCAAATGAGACAATAGTGAGACGAAAATTGCTTAATTTAAAAAGTCAAATTGCCACTGGAAGTCTGGCGTTCCAATTTTCAGGCAGACTTCAATTTAGGCAGACAGTGCACCCACTGGAACCAGTAGTAGGATAGGGCTTAGTGGTTCACGCAGATTGCAGGTTTTCCCCAAGTCCAGGGCTGTATTGACTGACCGACATCATCATATGAACTCATTCAGATGAAGCTGCAAGAGCTTCCACTCCATTAATGTGAAAATTGGTGTGTGATCAGCAGTGCATCATGCAGGTCTGTACCCATTTTCCTGGCATCATGAATGTATATTACATCTATTCTCTATCCCCTACTCTTTGCCCCGGTACAACAAGTGAGAGGCTGGTAGCTTGGGGACAAGGGCTAAGTCGTGCACATTGCCTCATGCTTAGTGGCTGAACTGTGCTAAGTCAGATTCACGGGTCAACTAGAGCTCTCATTGAGCAGACCATAGGAGTCCTGAAACAACGATTCTCGTGGCTTCCTCCGATACAATCCAGAAAAAGTGTTCTTCTGATGGTGATTTGCTGTATGCTGCATTACTTTACTCTGTAATGGGGACAACACATGGAGCCAACAATGGGTGAGGACCTTCAACAAGATGACGATGACATGGCAGATGACGAAGAAGCAGGAGGATTCCAACTGAAACCAGCAGCAGAATTCTTCAGCAGCAGCTTACTGAAGAGCACTTCAACTGAATAATTTTCATCCTCTATATTAACATCTGTCTCAGCCCTTGCAACCTTCAGTAAACTATCTGTGCCCAAAGACCAACATTGATATACAAGTCACCTGATTTTACAGAGATACTGCACGCTAAGATTTCAAAAAAGCTTATTTTACTGGCTTACACAAATGCTTACTAACTAATTGTCACCCAGGTGTGAGTTCATAGTGCCTTTTAAAAAGTGATCTCATACCTACTCCACTACTTCCAAGAGCTGCTTCCCCAGTGGTACAGCATGAGCGGTGAAAGGCTGCTCTGGTTTAGATGAGTACTCGAGATGCTTGTGGTCTGCAATTTCTCCTGAGGGGGTCGGTTGCAGACTGCAGCATCTCAGCAGCAGCTGGGGTAGTCAGGCCTAGCTGGCTTTCTGGCATCAGGTGGACATTGAGGTGTGGCAAGGGTGCAGACATGCTGTTTTCTGAGAGAAGGTAACACATTCCAACCCCATTGCATGACTGCCCTTGTTATTAGGCTGTGGCTTAGCACTCCCAACGATCTGAAGGAGATTTGTAATGCGATAGACAGACTGGGAGGTCAAAGAGCTCACAGCCTGCATAGCTTCACTATGAACATCCTTGGTGCCATAGACACCTGCAAGGAGATCATATACTCCATGGTTGACTGTTAATGCTATGCGCTGGAACCCCATACAAGTTGGTACTGAACTCCTTCACAATCTCAGGCATGTTCCAGTAGCGCCTTGGCAGGCAGTTCAATACCTTCAGCCATTTCTGATTCATTGAAAGCAACTTTATTTTAAAAGCTGAGGCCCTAAAGTCTGCATCTTTGCCTTCTCCACTGGAGCTAGGACCCAAGCTTGCACTCCTATGGTCTTTCCAGTGTACCTGCTCTTACTCACCTGTGCTGAAAAAATCACCCTGCGCAGACTCCTCTAACTCACTACCTATATCACTTGGAGTGCAGATTTCTGTGCAAGTGCTTGGTATGGTACGAGAGAGTGATGGTATGTCTTCAGGAGCATTGTCCCCATCTGTCTAGTGGTTGTAGGGCTTGATTGGGCTGAAGGACCTAGAAAAAGGGCAGAGGGATCAGAGTTAGCATGTAATGGCAAAAGTAACCAGTAGCAGATGAGTGGCACCATAATGCAACCCCATATTGTCATGCTGTGTGTGAATGTGTGTGCTAGAGAGTTAAGTGGAAAGAGAAAAAGAAGGGAAAGTATTAAGACATTTTTCTGTATGTGGCCTTCAGTTTTGCTATCTACAGTGCTGTATGCCCTCCTGCTAATGAGGTAGATGGTGGCATCCTTCATTGAAGTCTATGTACTTAATGGTTTTATACTTTCTGTAAAAAGCCAGGCACCCTGGCATCCTCTGAAATGCAGACCACCAATGTATAATCATAGGCATGCAAGTGCCTCATTGCTTATCATAGTATGTGCTTGTGCATGTATAGTGATATTTTGAGGAAACTGGAGTATCTATTGTTTGCTGCCACTGTAACCTTGCTGCCGTACATTTTTAAATCTCGGCACTGAAGTGGTGGGACCAGAGCTCTGCATTAAAGTTGTGGTGGGCAAGCCTTGCCAGATGCCATAAGTTGGCCTCAGTAATTATGTGCAACAAGCTCCTGGTTTGAATTGGGCCTGATATTCGGAGCTCGTTATCATGGGGGCTGGAAAATAACATGCAGCTGCAGCTCTTAAAAACTGCTACTGTAGTTTATAGGGGCTGCTTCAATCTGGCTGCTCAAAGGCCTCAATGCCTGAGGAAACTCGATTTTTCCGAATGCAACTTTTGGAGGTGTTGCTGCAAAAAGTGCAGTAAAAGAGGGCTGTCTTATTTAGGATCTCAGGAACAATATTAACTCCGCTTGACATGAGGTAGTGGATAGAGCTGTTGTGTGTCCAACAGCCAAAAGATGTGGAATAACTTTGAAACAGCCTGAGGAAGTCTGTCAAGTCTAGGCTAGCCAGAATTTCATAATGCCAATTAGGTGAGCAAATTATTATAGAATCACAATGATACAGCATAGAAGGGGGCCATTTGACGCATTGTGCTTGTGCTGGCTCTTTGGCAGAGCTAACCAATTAGTCCCACTGCTCGCTCTATCCCCATAGCCCTGTTTAAAAAAAAAATGTTCCTTTCAAGTATCTATCCAATTCTCTTTTGAATGTTACTGTTGAATTTACTTCCGCCACCTTTTCAGCAGTGCATTCCAGATCACCACAACTCGCAGTGTAAAAAAAACGTTTCCTCATGTTGCTTCTGTACTTTTGCCAATCACTTTAATTCTGTGTCCTCTGGTTACTGACCCTTCTGCCACTGGAAACAGTTACTCCTTATTTACTATACTAAAACGCTTCATGATTTTGAAAACCTCTATCAAATCTCCTCTTAACTGTCTCTGCTCTAAGTAGAACAACCTGAGCTTCCCCAGTCTCACCACATGACTGAAGTCCTTCATTCCTGGTACCATTCTCGTAAATCTCTTGTGCACCCTCTCTAAGGCTTTGACATCTTTCCTAAAGTGTGGTGCCAAGAATTGAAACAATAATCGAGGTGAGGCCTAACCAGTGTTTTCTAAAGGTTTAGAATAACTTTCTTGCTTTTGTACTCTACTCCTCTATTAATAAAGCCAAGGATCCCATATGCTTTTTTAACAGCCTCCTCAACTTGTCCTGCTACCTTCAACAATTTATGTACATACATCCCCAGGTGTCTCTGTTCTTGCTGCCCCATTAAAATTCTACCATTTAGTTTATGTTGCCTCTCTTCATTCTTCTGGCCAAAATGTATCTCTTCACATTTCTCTGCATTAAATTTTCTACCATGTGTCTGCCCATTTCACCAGTCTATCTGCTCCTGAAGTCTGCTACAATCCTCCTCATTGTTTACTATATTTCTGAGTTTCATGTAATTTGCTAATTTTGTAATTGTGCCTTGTATACCCAAGTCCAGGTCATTAATGCACATCAAAAAGAGCAGTGGTCTTAATACCGACTCCAAGGGAGCACCATTGCATACACCCACTCGAGTCTGAAAAACAACTGTTCAACACTACTCTCTTCTCTCTGTCCCTTAAGCCAATTTTGTATCCACGATGCTACTGGCGCTTTAATCCCATGGGCTATAACTTTGCTATATCCTCGAGTTCAGCCTCTGAATGTGCACAAACGCATCGTCCGAGTACTACAGCTCAACGACAGAGGTTGGGGTGATCTTGGACCTGGCCTGGAGGCGGCATAGGTTAAACAGCTTCCCACTGGTTCTGTAGTTTAGTTCCACTCCAGCGGGGAGCTTGTTGATTGTGAGGTAGAGCATTGCGGCGAGGAAGATTGAGAAGAGGGTTGGTGCGAAGACGCAGCCCTGTTTGACCCCGGTCCGGACGTGGATTGGGTCTGTAATGGATCCATTGGTAAGGATCTCGGCCTGCATGTCATCGTGAAGCAGGCGAAGGATGTTGACAAACTTTTGGGGGCATCCGAAACGGAGGAGGACACTCCATAGACCCTCACGGTTGACAGTGTCAAAGGCCTTTGTAAGATCGAAAAAGGCCATGTATAAGGGCTGGTGCTGCTCCCTGCATTTTTCCTGCAATTGTCGCGCTGCAAAGATCATGTCTGTTGTGCCCCGTAGGGGACGAAATCCGCATTGTGATTCCGGGATGAGCTCCTCGGCCCTGGAGAAGACGATTGAGGAGAACTCGAGCGACAACTTTTCCAGTGGCTGATAGCAGGGTGATTCTCCTTTAGTTGCCGCATGTCAATGTATAGTCAATGTATTCACTAAGGCATATGAAAGCATGGGCCTTACACTTAACATCCGTAAGACAAAGGTCCTCCACCAGCCTGTCACCGCCGCACAGCACTGCCCTCCAATCATCAAGATCCACGGCGCGGCCCTGGACAACATGGACCATTTCCCATATCTCGGGAGCCTCTTATCAACAAAGGCAGACATTGATGCGGCGATTCAGCATCGCCGCCAGTGCAGCCTTCGGCTGTCTGAGGAAGAGTGTTTGAAGACCAGGCCCTCAAATCTACCATCAAGCTCATGGTCTACAGGGCTGTAGTAATACCCGCCCTCCTGTATGGATCTGAGGCATGGACGATATATAGAAGGCATCTCAAGTCGCTGGAGATATATCATCAACGATGTCGCCGCAAGATCCTGCCAATCCCCTGGGAGGACAGGCGCACCAACATCAGTGTCCTCGACCAGGCTAACATCAGTGACCTCGACCAGGCTAACATCCCCAGTATTGAAGCATTGACCACACTCTATCAGCTTCGCTGGGCAGGCCACATAGTTCGCATGCCAGATACGAGACTCCGTAAGCAAATGCTTTATGCGGAGCTCCTTCATGGTAAACGAGCCAAAGGAGGATAGCGGAAACGTTATAAGGACACCCTCAAAGCCTCCCTGGTAAAATGCGACATCACCACTGACATCTGGGAAACCCTGGCTGAAGACCGCCCGAGGTGGGGAAAGTCCATCCGGAAGGACGTTGAGCTCTTTGAGTCTCAACGCAAAGAGCATGAAGAGGCCAAGCGCAGGCAGCAGAAGGAACGCGCAGTAAACCAGCCTCACCGACCCCCTTCCTGTGACGAATGTCTGTCCCACCTGTAATAGGGTCTGTGGCTCTTGTATAGGACTGTTCAGCCATCAAAGAACTCACTTTGGGAGTGGAAGCAAGTCCTCGATTTCAGAGGGACTGCCTATGATGATGATAATGAACTTTGCTAACGTCTATTTTGTGGTACTTTGTCAAATGTCTTTTGAAAGTCCATATACACAACATCAACCCCTTCGTTACTTCATCCAAAGAATTAATCAAGTTTGTCAAACACTTATATATGTGGACTTGTATTTACTCTGTACAGCCACCAGAGGGCTCATTCTCCTGCGTCCCAAGGGATCCCATAAAGGGAGCACAGGTATTTAAAAAGGTTTCACAGGTTGGAGAGGCATTCTGGAGACCTGCAATAAAAGACTATGGTCACACTTTACTTTGAGTTCAGTGTTCAGTCTGACTCTTTCTCCATACACAACAAACACGATTTGCCTTAAACAAATCCAAGCTGACTTTAATTTATTAGCCCATACGTTACCAAATGCCATTTAATCTTGTCTCAGATTATTGTCTCTCAAATTTTCCCACCACCGATGTTAAGCTAACTGGTCTATAGTTGCCAGATTTATTCTTTCCCTTTTTTTAAAACAGGAGTGTAACATTTGCAATCCTCCAGTCATGTAGCACCAACCCCATATATAAGGAGGATTGGAAGATTGTAGCCAGAGCCTCTGCAATTTTCTTTCATTCTTCCTTCGGTAACCTAGGAAAGAATCCCATCCAGACTGGGTGACTATTGTACTTTGAGGACTGCCTATCTTTTAAGTACTTTCTCTTTATTTTTTTCCTCTTCAACATCGCAATTGCCTCCTCTTTTAGTGCTACATTGACAGCATCCTCTTCTCTAGTGAAGACAAATACAAAGTATTCATTTAGTATCTTGGCCATTCCCTCTGCTTTCACATGGTTTTATAAGAACATAAGAATATAAGAAATAGGAGCAGGAGTAGGCCATGCGGCCCCTCGAGCCTGCTCCGCCATTTAATACGATCATGGCTGATGCGATCATGGACTCTGGTCCAATTCCCTGCCCGCTCTCCATAACCCCTTATTCCCTTATCGTTTAAGAAACTGTCTGTTTCTGTCTTAAATTTATTCAATGTCCCAGCTTCCACAGCTCTCTGAGGCAACGAATTGCACAGATTCACAACCCTTTGAGAGAAGAAATTTCTCCTCATCTCAGATTTAAATGGTTGGCCCCTTATTCGAAGATTATGCCCTCTAGTTCTAGTCTCCCTCATCAGTGGAAACATCCTCTCTGCATCAACCTTGTCAAGCCCCCTCATAATCTTATACGTTTTAATAAGATCACCTCTCATTCTTCTGAATTCCAATGAATAGAGGCCCAACCTACTTGACCTTTTCTCATGTCACCCCCCTCATCTCAGGAATCAACCTAGTGAGCCTTCTCTGAACTGCCTCCAAAGCTAGGATATCCTTGTAAATATGGAAACCAAAACTGCATGCAGTATTCCAGGTGTGGCCTCACCAATACCCTGTACATCTGTAACAAGACTTCCCTGTTTTTATACTCTATCCCCTTTGCAATAAAAGCCAAGATTCCATTGGCCTTCCTGATCACTTGCTGTAGCTGCATACTCTCCTTTTGTGTTTCATGCACAAGTACCCCAGGTCCTGCTGTACTGCAGCACTTTGCAATCTTTCTCCATTTAAATAATAACTTGCTCTTTGAATTTTTTTCTGCCAAAGTACATGACCTCACACTTTCCAACATAATACTACATCTGCCAAATTTTTGCCCACTCACTTAGCCTGTCTATGTTATGAAAGGGAAATCACGTTTGACAAATTTGCTGGTGTTCTTTGAGGATGAAACAAGCAGGGTGGATAAAGGGGAACCAGTAGATGTCATGTATTTGGATTTCCAGAAGGCATTCGATAAGGTGCCACATAAAAGGTTACTGCACAAGATAAGAGCTCACGGGGTTGGGGGTAACATATTCACATGGATAGAAGATTGGCTAATTAACTGAAAACAGAGAGTCGGGATAAATGGGTCATTTTCAGGTTGGCAAACTAACTAGTGGGGTGCCACAGGGATCGGTGCTGGGGCCTGAACTTTTTACAATCTATATTAATGACTTGGATGAAGGGACCGAGTGTAATATCGGCAAATTTGCTGATGATACAAAGATGGGTGGGAAAGCAAGTTGTGAGGAGGATGAAAATAACCTGCAAAGGGATATAGATAGGCTAAGTGAGTGGGCAAAAAATTTGACAGATGAAATATAATGTGGGAAAATGTGAGGTTATCTACTTTGGTAGGAAAAATAAAAAAGCAAATTATTATTTAAATGGGGAGAGATTACAAAATGCTGAGGGATCTGGGGATCCTTGTACATGAAACACAAAAGTTAGCATGTAGGTATAGTAAGTAATTAGGAAGGCAAATGGAATGTTGGCCTTTATTGCAAGGGGTTTGCAGTATAAAAGTAGGGAAGTCAGGGCATTGGTGTAACCACACCTGGAGTACTGCATATTGTTTTGATCTCCTTATTTAAGAAGGGATATATTTGCAGTGGAGGCGGTTTAGAGAAGGTTCACGCGATTGATTCTTGAGATGAAGGGATTGTCTTATGAAGAAAGTTTGAGCAAGATGGGCCTATACTCATTGGAGTTTAGAAGAATGAAAGGTGATATTAATGAAACGTATATGATTCTGAGGGGGCTTGACCGGGTAGTTGCAGTGAGGATGTTTCCCCTCATGAGGGAATCTAGAATTAGGGGGCATAGTTTCAGAATAAGGGGTCGCCCACTTAAAACGGAAATGAGGAAGAATTTCTTGTTTCAGAGGTTCATTGGAATTCTCTACCCCAGAGACCTATGGAGGCTGGGTCATTGAATATATTTAAAGTGGAGATAGACAGATTTTTGAATGATAAGGGAGTCAAAGGTTTCGGGGAGCGGGCAGGGAAGTGAAGTTGAGGCCAAGATCAGATCAGCCATGATCTTATTGAATGGTGGAGCAGGCTTGCAGAGCCAAATGGCCTACTCCTGCTCCTATTTTTTATGTTCTTATAAGAATATCTCTCTTTGGTCCCTATTCGGCCCCACCTTTCCTTTGACTACATTTTTACTATTCCTGTGTTTATAAAAGATTATTGGGTTTCTTTTGTATGTCAATCTATTCTCATACTCTTGCCCCCAATTCCCTTTTTTTAGATCTCTGTACTTTCTAAATTCACCTTGGTTCTCCACTGTATTGTGAATGTTATATTTGCCACAAGCCTACTTTTTCTGTCACATTTTAACCTCTATATCTTTAGTCATCCAGGGAACTTTAGCTTTGGATAGAATGGTTACAGCTCTCTGCAAAAACACTTCAGCTAGTCCTACTCAGCCACCCTTTCCCTGTAGCCCTGCAAGTTTTTACCCTTCAGTTACTTATCCAATTCCCTTTTGAAAGCCACGATTGAATTTGCCTCCAACGCCATTTCAGGCCGTGCATTCCAGATCCTAACCAGTTGCTGCGTAAAAACGTTTTTCCTCATGTCGCCTTTGGTTCTTTTGCCAATCGCTTTAAATCCGTGTCCTCAGGTTCACGACCCTTCCGGCAGTTGTAACAATTTTTCTCTCTCTACTCTGTCTAGATCCGTCATGATTTTGAACACCTCCATCAAATCTCCTCTCAACCTTCTCTGCTCTAAGGCGAACAACCCCAGCTTCTCCAGTCTATCCATGTAACTGAAGGCCCTCATCCCTTCCTTTGCTCCTCATAGGAATGTATCTACTGTGTACCTGAACCATTTCCTCTTGGAAGGCTTCCCATTGTTCAATTACTATTTTGCCTGTTTTGATTCCAGTCCACCTGGACCAGATCCATTTTCAACTCACTGAAATTAGCCCTCCTCCAGTTAAGTATTTTTACTCTTGATTGTTCCTATTCCTTTTCCATAACTATCTAAACCTGATGATATTGTAATCACTGTTCCCCAAATGCTCTCCCATTGAAACAAACTCTACTTGCCCCACTTAATTTCCCATAACTAGATCTAGCACTGCTTCCTTCACTACTTTGTAGTTCTTGCATTTTTCAGTAATTTATCTGCAAATTTGCTCCTCATTTCCTTCCCACTATTTGGTGGCCTGTAGTATAGCTCTTCTATTATTCCTTAATTCTAAACAAATCGATTCTGTGTTTGACACCTCCACTACATCATCCATCTCCAGTACTATTATAGTTTCTGTGTGAGAACACCACCGCAGGGCGTGGCTATAAATAGAGCTGGAGCACCGGGCCCTGAACATCGTGGGCCGCCCCGACCTGTGTGAGAACACCACCGCAGGTCGGGGCTATAAATAGAGCTGGAGTGCCGGGCCCTGGAACATTGTGGGCGAATGAGGGTACGGGGCCCAGAAGATCCGAGGGCCCAGGGGCAGCACGGGTCAGCCCACACTGCAATGTGTGTGCGCACTAGGTCCGTGCAGTAGAGCAGGTCTTCAGTCGTCCTGGTTCAACCCTTGCTCTGTCGAGCCGCTGTGGTGGCTGATGTGCAACGGTCACCGCACATTAAAAAATTACATGCACAGGCATCTTCCACCCCCTCAATTGGAGTTTAGGACTGCAACATCGGGTCCTTCATTGAAACATCTGTGAACTCTTGTGGAAGCAAGTCATCCTCGTTCGAGGGACCACCTATGATGATGATGATGATGAGTTTCTTTGATCAATATTGCCACTCCAACCCCCTCCTTTTTTTACCTTCCTTATCTTTCCCCTGTGTAGTTTGTTGCCTCATATAACAAAAGCAAAATACTGCAGATGCTGGAAGTCTGAAATAAAAACTGAAAATGCTGGAAATACTCAGCAGGTCAGGCAGCTTCTGTAGAGATAGAAACACAGTTAATGTTTCAAGTCGATGACTTTTTTGTCAGAACTGAAAAAAGTTGGAGATTTAACAGGTTTTAAGTAAATGCTGAGGTAGAGAAAAAGGGAGGAGAGGAAAGAACAAAAGGGAAGGTCTGTGATAGGGTGGAAGGCAGGAGAAATTAAAAGACAAAATGGATGATGTTGCGAGGCAAAAGGAGATGGTAATGGGATAAGTAAAGGAACAAAAGATGGGTCTAGAAGAGGTGTAAATGGGAATAGCAGTATCATCAACAGCTGCCAGCCAAAAAAGGGGATAGAGGTTATGATCTGAAATTGTTGAACTCAGTTTTGAGTCCGGAAGATTGTAAAGTGCTTAATCAAAGGATGAGGTGCTGTTCCTCGAGCTTATATTGAGCTTTATTGGAACAATGTAAGAGGCCAAAGACAGAGAGGTCAGAGTAGGAGAATTAGTGACATGCGACTGGAAGCTCGGGGTCATGCTTACAGACTGAACGGAGGTATTCTCAAAGGAGTCACGCAATCTACGTTTGGTCTCCCCAATGTAGATCAGTGGTTCCCTACCAGGGATCCCCAGATCCCTAGAAGGTATCTGCCGATCTGCTAAAAATAACGAGTGGTAAAGCTACTGACTGGAAGAAGAAAGTTTAAAAACTTCCGACTTCGGTGTCTGTTGAACTTTGATCTTTATTTGTTGCCTGACTGGGATTGCTCGCAAAACTCCTGATGGTTTTTAAATAATTGTAAAGTCTTTTATTTCCATGTTCTACATTGGATAGAGAAAGTTTTTTTTTAAATCCCCATTGTTAAGCAGTGTTGTATTTTAAAAAAATGTTTGTTTTCCTATGTTTAGCAAATCGGGCTGCAGCGGCAAAGCACCATTGGCGATACTGGTCAAAAGCAGTTGATAGTTTCTTTGTTCTGATGGGGGTGGTGGTCTCAAAATCTAATTTAAAAAAAAAACTCTTGCAAAGATAAGTATATTTACAACTGTTGCTGCAATGCATGTGATTGAAAATCACAGTCTAATTAGTCAATCTGGAATGAAGTTCCACATCTACTGATGTTCAATTACTGAGACACGATGCATCCGTTCTTTGAAATGAGCCTATTGATTTTTTTCAAGATTCACTCATTATATAGATTCCAATACATTGACATTGAAATGTGCAAGCTTTGTAATGTAAATTACGCAGTGGGTAAAATTGCAGTGCAGCCGATATGATTTTGTTTGACTCTTGGGAGACAATTTTTGGGGGTGCGCTGGTATATCCTTAGCTGAATTGATGGATTACTTACAAATGAGTAATGAGCATTATATGAATGTATAAATAATGTAGAATACTTGTACGGTTAGACTAACCTAAAGACAGTTTGTAGATTTATAAGTAACTTTTCCCCAAGAAAGTATTCCAGTTGTATCAGTGTAATTTGTAAAGGATTGTTGTTAAAAATGTGTCTCCAGAGATACATCTTTATGACATTTTATAAAGTGTTTCCATACTTAACTCCATTCAAATTCTCTCCCTCTTCGTGCACACTTGTTTTCATAAGTTTGTAATAAATGTACTAAAATTCAGTTCATTTTACATATATGGGAAATGTGAAAAATCACAGGCTTTCTTAATGCCTTCCTTAAGTTTAACTGCCATGAGCATTTCACATTTCCCATATATGTAAAATGAACTGAATTTTAGTACATTTATTACAAACATATGAAAACAAGTGTGCATGGAGAGAGGGAGAGAATTTGAATGGAGTTTAGTATGGAAACACTTTATAAAATATGTCATAAAGATGTACCTCTGGAGAAAATTATGACTTCACGTGTATTTCAGTAATTCAGTGGAAGAGGCATAAAGGAAGGTATTAAAATACATAGTTTTATTATAGTAAATACATTTGAACACACTCTCTCTTTGAGTTGTTTTATGATCCTATATCTCGTGTGCTTGTTGAAGATACCTCCACGTCTTGACAGAATTGTTGCTCAGCACCAGCAACTAGTTTCACATTAAGTAGGTAAAACAAAAATAATAATAGATATGTTTAATTGTGGAACTAACTGTTATACAGAAATAAATACCTGTGTTGTGTTGCAGGGGATCTGTAGAATTTTATTAACACAGGAAAGGGGCCTCAGAAACCCTGCTGTAGATGATGCTATCCTTATGGTTTAACATCCTGCATGTAAAATCAGAATCTAGCTGTAAAGCCACTAAATGGCTAGGTAGACTGTAGCAGCTTTCCACATTTAATCTGGGTTTTAACTAAGATCTTTGAAACCATTAATAGGATTCCACATCAGTGTACCTACAAATATATATTCAAATAGTTTAAAACCAACTAACGAGATGAGCTGTTCAAATTCACATTAATGCCATGGTTTAAATCAAATTAAAGTAAAGCCATCTGAAGTGCAATTATTATCATCTAGCTGTCACTTGTCACTTAAGATAGCTAGATTTCTAATCCGTAAATTGCTGTTTGATTGAATAGTTATTGTGCACCATCTAGAATTATCACACGAGAGGAAGATACTATATTCAGCTAACTTTCTAATTTATAGAATAACACTAACATTAATCACTGCACTGCATTTGAGCAGAAATACCAGTGAGCAAAGTGTAGAAATGAGAGCCGCTTTGACAAAATTGTGCTCGAGAGTGAGGAGCATTCCCTGCAGGGAACACTTATTCCACGATTCCAACACACTTTCCATGATTTTCCGTTCATTAAATAGACAATCATGGGAAATACAAGCATGATTTTCTGATATGCACTCTGTGGGCCAGTTGTCCATTCGCACTGCTACGGAAGGATGGACTGTAAAAACTCCGAGCAGGTACACTCAGACACATGTAGCGTGATTGAGTGCTGATAATTTCTACTGACTGAAAAGAGGTGACTGCCCATTGAAAACAGAAAGGCATCTTAGTTTAAAAGACAGATTTTGCATGTACTTAATTTGTGCACTGGTTGGTGCAAAGTAGAACTAATATATGAAGTCCTCTTGTAGGTATTTACACCAACTTCCTCCTCCAGCCCTCCGAGCACTGCGTTCCTCCAATTACAGCCTCTTGTCCATCAACCTTGAAGCACCTTGTTTTACTATGTTAAAGGTGCTATATAAATGCAAGTTGTTGTCAGGTAGACAATTCAGCAACTTTTGCTCTCAGTCTGATGAACTTCCTCACGCTTGGAGGTTCTGCTCTAAGGTAGATCATGAGTGGAATTCTGAAGGACAAAGAACCAAACAGAGATATTTTTGCGTCATGAAACAATCACCACCTCTTGTGTTTCTGCTCAGTGTTTTCCACCGTATTTCCTTTTTGCACATTAATAGTTCCTTTGTGTTTTAATTGTTTCCATTGAACTGAGATCTTGTACAAAATTTGAGCAGAGGAAGCAGCGATGATTCTCATAACCCCTTACTGATCTCAGATAGCTCTGTGTTGAGCATTGCTCAGTGAATCACATTGCCCTGCAATGCTCTTTCAAGAAGATTACTCCTTACTTCAATAATGTACCATTAATCTTAGAATATCTTTGGTTATCCTCTGTCCAAGTTAATTTCACTGATGTTTAAGCCTTTCTTGATCCTTCTGCTTCAGGATAATTAGGAGAGTATCGAGTGATTTCCCAAATTTATGTGAGGTGTAGGAATTCAGACCACCCTACATTAATTCTTAACTGGGATTTAAATTTAATTTTATCTAAATGTATTTATCCTTTTTTCAAAGTGCTAAATACTTGAGGTATCAGTGCTACAGAAGAGAGATGAGGGGTGGGAAACTTGGATCGAGAATTTGATCACCCAAGTCTCCAACCACAATCAGTGTTGTGGAATTGGTAGTGGGAGGTACGTAAATTGAGCACAGAACCTGATTATTGGATCTTTGCTCTTAATGTGCTGTGTTCACACCTCTGAGTCGAAGGCAAGTTGAGATGATAAAGGTTACACTGAAAACAGCCTCTTGGATATTGGAGCCCAAAGCATCATTGCTGCATTGTGACTAGACTTGAGAGATTGTCTCACTGTGTGATAGCGTTGTGCTGGGGAAACTGCTCTGTAGAGCAAGCCTTTTTACAGCCACCAATTTTATGTATTTGAAGGCATGTGCTTTCTGCCTTGCAAATTCTGATACGTCGTATCATTAAAGCAAATGTCATCACTGCTTGTCTGTAAAACCTGGGACATGCAAGTACATTGGAAGTACAAGTAGTCCTGAATCTGTCCAGCTTCTTATGATTTTAGAAGACCTTGTTTTAACAACAGTGACAACACTTCAAAAAATACTGCGGGCTGGTCTAAGATGGGAAAGGTGCTATATTTCTTGAGGTCTTTTTTGGTTTATTTGTATTCTACTGTTGTTTGTTTCTTTGGATTGCATTTTCTATTTGTTTTGTTTTGAATTTAACTTTTGCACCTGAACCATTCAAGATACTTTTCCTGACGAAGACAACATCTCTCTGAGCATGCTTTGGGATTCCCTTTAGTTTCAGTGAAAAGGAGAATGAAGTGTAAGTGGCTAAGAGCAGAAGGAGGTGCACCTGCATTGGAGGACAGCTCAGTGGACACAACTATCCAAAGAGCCAGGTGTATAGGCAAGTCAGTTTTGTGACCTGTCTGAGGAGATGTGTTTTCAGTGCTTATGTTTCACCATTGAGGCAGTCACGGAACTGTCGTCTCCTCCAGTAGAGCTTCCAAACCACTCCATTGACTGCAAGTCACAATTGAACTTTGATGCTATCAGCTCCTTTCAGGGGTACATAGATGAAATATGCTAGGTCAGTCAGTAAAAATTTGCCTTAAATGGCCTCTTCTGGTTCCAGATCCACTTCTATCTTCACCTGGAGCGAAAGCACCTGTGGTTCTCCGCTCAAGCCAGAGTTAAAATTGCAGTTTGGGGTCCAATTATGTTATCGGACCCCGATCTGCAAATTAAAAAGATTCTGCCGGCTTTAGGCGTGTGCATTTGTTGACTGCTCAGAAGAACAGGTTAAAATCGGGATCAGCGCAAAGCGGGCATGAAATTGGCAGTTAATCACCAGGGGCCATCGCCTAGTTTTCACCAGTTGGGTAGGGTTAAAATCGCCCACTTTGTGTCAGTAGAATTTAAGAACACATGTATAAATTGCATTGATCCAAATGGACCAATTATCCAAAGCAATGAGTATCCCATTCTAATGAAGTCTATGCCTATGTAAAAGTTATTCATTCATTCTGGCCATTTCCAGGAAGATTTATTTACGGCTAATGCGTGGCTTGTCTCTTCATTAGAACATGTTGATTAAATTATATTTCAAACATGTATATTGTCCTGAGAAGCTTGAATGGTTGCTTTCCTACAGTAGCTTCTTCTTAAATATATTCTTTCCCCCACCTCCCACAGGTTACTGCAAGAGATGCAGATAGTGGTAATTTTGGTACCATCCATTATTCTCTTTACGAGGGTTTTAACAACTATGAAAGATCAAACCTCTTCACCATTGACACCTCTACAGGTCAAGTCTGTACAGCCCAGAATATAGATAGAGAGGATGGACCTCCAAGTTATGATCTGTTAGTGAAGGCTGAGGATGGGGTAAGTTAAATCTGATATTCATGTATTCTTGGTTCCTCCTAACTTTGAGGAAAATGTAGATAGCATCTAACAAGTAGTTAGGCCTGGCACTAGTTAAAATAATTCAGAAACTATAATTTGTCCTTTGTATAAAGCCACAAAAAACATCTGAGGCATGAACTCTTCAACTTTTTTGAGGTAACTTTAAAAGCATTCTAGCTGATCTCTTGCAACTTACTGTTGGCGGGTAGGTAGAGGAGCATAAAACCGCTAAGTGATGAAGAACTTGGACAAGAATGATTTGGAGCAGTTCTTTATATTTTGTTATATATTCTAAATGGCTACACTAACTTCATTTTATTTATTTATGTTTCTCTCCAAAATCAAAAACAACCAGGCAAACAAAATCGTTCATATAATGGTGGCAAGTTCTGGAAGAGCTGTACTATTATTTAAGTTTGGAAGAAGATTCTGAATAAAAGTCTTGTATTTAAATTGGTTTGGGGTAATAACAGTGAATTGGGGCCTCCTGGTGGTGTTCTGATCACCGTTGATGGGAATGGACAGTTGGCTACACATCTATTTTTTTGCCTCTTCCAGTAGGTAGTGGAGGAAGGGCGAATGAAGGGTGGGGATATAGAGACATCCTATAAAGAGTGAGGCAAGGGTGTATGGACATGATGGTCTTTTCTCATCCTGAGCACACAGCACAAGATAACACAACACATGACTACCTGACTAGTTCTTCAGATCCACCCCAATAAAAGCAATTAATGCTTCACATATCACTGCACAAAATATACCATGCCAGGGTAATCTAAAGCGAGTATTGGCATATTTTTGGCTGCTCTCACCAAGATGACATAAACCATGTATGCAGGCCCTGTCTCATCTATCTGTCAGTGAATATGGGGACTTGTTTTTTCAGGTTCTGCTTCAGTGGAGAGGCAGATGTAGAGCTATGCCATCTATTACAAGGACGCCTGTGGCTACAATGCAACAGAGGACTGCTACAGGCTGGAACTGTTTTCATTATCTGTGACTTGAAACTTTGCTGGCATTCTGATTTACAATAGAGTGGCACAGAGGGCAGCCCTGCAACAAGGACCTCTTACAGCATCATCTTGATCAGCAGCTATCCAATTCAGTTTCTGAACTTGGTGGCGGGGGGGGGGGGGGGTTTGGAGGAGGAAAATTATCTTTGAATCTGAGAAGCGGATGGAGGTGTTAAAATGTCTGAGCCAGGGATGTAAAGTGTATGAACACTGTCACAGTCAAAATTACCCCCAAAGTGTTTATAAATGAGTGTTTGAGAATCTGGGGTGCGGTTAGATGGGTTAAAGTATTTGAATCTGGGGATATTATGGGGATTAAAGTGTCAATCTGATGTTGTGTTGGGGAGCAAAATAGCTGAATGGGCTGAGGGGGACTTTGATGTCAAAGTGTTTGGACCTGGAGAAGAGTAGGAGGGGGGAAATGCCTGAATAACAAAGGATTGGAAGGAGTAAATTGTCTAATCTGTGTTTTTTTAGGGTGTAAAGTGTCTTGCAGGAAGGGAGGTGGAGGGGCTAAAGTGTCTGAAGCTGGGGAGCTTGGAGGATATTAACTGACTGTAAACCTTGAGGGGTAGGGGTTGGAGGGGGCAATTGTCTGAATGTGGGAGGGGGGTTGAATAGGTGTACTCAGGATGAGAAAAGGCCATCATGCCCGTGATCAGAGCACCCCCAGGAGGCCTCAACTCACTGTTATTACCCAAAACCAATTTAAATATAAGACTTTTATTCAGCATCTTTTTCCAAACTTAAATAGTATCGGTATAGCTTTTGGTGAGAAATTGGGCTGATTGTTTTTTTGAAAACCTAAATAACCCTGATTTTTCTTGATTCTTGATTTTAAAATTGTATCTCCCACTAAACAGCATTCCCGTTGTGGTGTATGAAAAGTTTGCCTGACTCATTGGTTTGCTGGAGTACGCAGCCGACCCCATAGGACGACGCATCACAGGTCAAAACTAGTCGCTTGCATAGGTCATACAGTACCTGTAGCTTGTGCAAAGGCTCTAATACTGTGCTAAATTTGGGTAAGAAGTTACCGAAGTAGTTGAGAAGGCCAAGGAATGAACGCAGCTCCGTCACATTCTGGGACCTGGGCACATTTTTGGTGGTCTGTTTTTGCGTCTGTCGGCCTGATGTCGTCTGCAGCAATATTTCGTCCAAGGAATTCTGGTGCCATGAAAACGCACTTCGAATGTTTCGACCTGAGTCCCACTTTGTCCAGACGACGCAGAACCTCTTCCAGATTGTGCAGATGCTCGGTGGTGTCACGACCTGTGACTAGGATGTCATCTTGGAATACCACGGTCCTGGGGACGGATTTCAATAGACTCTCCATGTTCCTCTGAAATATGGCTGCAGCTGAACAAATGTCAAAAGGGCTCCTGTTGTAAATAAACAGTCCTTTGTGCGTGTTGATGCACGTAAGTTTCTTTGATGATTCAACCAGTTCCTGTGTCATGTAGGCTGACGTTGGATCCAATTTAGTGAATGATTCTCCCACGGTTAGTGTTGCAAACAGGTCATCAGCTTTTGGTAGCGGGTACTGATCTTGTTTCGAAACTCGGTTGATCGTGACCTTGTAGTCTCTCAAATCCTGACCGTGCTGTTGCTGTTTAACACCGGAACAATGGGGCTAGCCCATTCATTAAATTTGACCGGTGAGATGACCCTCGCGCGCTGTAGCCTGTCCAATTCGAGCTCGACCTTTTCTCTCATCATGAGCGGGACCGCCCTGGCTTTGTGATCGATGGGCCTTGAGTCTGGGCCAAGGTGAATCTGCATCTTGGTTCCCTTGAAGCTGCCAATTCCCGGTTCAAACAGTGAGGGAAATTTGCTCAGCACTTGAGCACACAAATCATCATCCGCTGATGACAAAGCTTTGATATCGTACCATTTCCATTTTATTTTCTTGAGCCAACTCCTGCCGAATAATGATGGACCGTTGCCCGGGACAATCCATAACGGTAGATCATGAACCGCTCCCTCGTATGACACTCTTACTGCTGCATTACCGATCACTGCGATGAGCTCTTTGGTGTAGGTATGCAACTTTGCATTTATCGGACTCAGCTTGGGTCTCTCTGCTTTGGTCTCCCACAGCTTTTCGAAAGTTCTCTGGCTCATTATCGATTGACTGGCACCCGTTTCTAATTCCATGGATACAGGCACGCTGTTTAATTTTACCTCCATCATTATTGATTGGCTCTTTGTTAGGAACGCACGTACACAGTACACTTCTCCTCGGAGCTCTCAAATGCCTCGGGCTGCATTGCCAGGTCCACGCTGAATTGATCATCATCCACATGGTGTGTCGTAGCTAGCTTGCTTTACTGTGGACACGTCCACTGAAGATGCCTTGTCTTCGCACACCCTCTGCATACATACTGCCTGAAGCGGCACTGATGGGGTTGGTGATTGCCCCCGCAACGCCAACACGTTGAGCTCGGATTTGTGCCCGATGGCAGGCTTTGAGCGGCTCCCGTTCTCTCCTACGCAGTCGAGTAGGACCTCGATGGTGAACTTTGAGTGCCTCCCGGTCTTGCAGACGCAGTCGAGTAGGCCCTGCCATGTGCAGCTCTGCCGGCCTTCGATACAATTTTGTATGCAATACTTACCGTGGAGTTCCTGTTTTGTCGCGATATCTGCTTCGTGCTTTTCTGCGTGGACATGCAAGCCTGGGCGATGGTGATGACCTTGCTGAGGTACGGTATCTCCGCAGCCAGCAGCTTACTTAAGATCGCCTCGTGGTTGACTCCGATCACGAAAAAGGCACGCAGCATGTCTTCCAACGCAGGCCCAAATTTGCAAGGCCCTGCAAGACATCTCGGGTCGGCAACAAATGCTGCGATGTCCTGGCCTGGGCGAACGTGCGTATAGAAGCAATATCTAGATATGAGGATTCCTTCCGTGGGTTTAAGGTGTTCCCGAACTAGAGCACACAGTTCTTTGTAATCCTTTTCTGTAGGAAGAGTGGGTGAGAGCAGATTCTTGATGAGTGCATAGATTGTGGGGCCACAGACGGTGAGAAGAACTGCCCTGTGCTTCTCTGCATCCTTGTCTTTGTTTAGGTCGTTTGCCACGAAATACTGGTCAAGACGATTCGTGAAATCTCCCCAATCCTCTCCCTCATTGAAACTCAGATAGAAAGGTGAAGTTCGGGTTATACCCAGCACAAGTGTACCTATGACCCTAGGACTTCGATGGTAGTGCCCCCTGTTGGTGGGCAGACCTTATGTACATACATTACATCTGCAGTGCTGCACTGCACTGAAGGATCACTCTGCACATGGGTGGGGGGGTGCGGGTAAATCTAAATATCTAACCTGGGTAAGGGTTGGAGGGGCTAAAGTGCGTGTGAATGCAGGTGGGTTGGAGTGAGTAAAATGTCTATCTGTGGTGGGGTGTGGAGCAGGTGAAGTGTCTAATCCTTTGGACTGAGGTTTGAAGCAGAAAAGGTGACTGAATCTGTGCGTGGGGGTTCGGGTGTCTGTAAATCTTTGGTGGTTGGGGTTGGAAAGGGGTTAAGTGTCTGAGGGGTAAAATGGGTGAACCTGGGGATGAGTGGGAGGGGCTACATTGTCTAATTCTTTGGGGTTAGAATGGGTAGTGAAATGCCTGCGAGTGCACGATTTTAATCCCCAATCACAGAAGCTGCGCAAAGTGCCGGATCTGCCAGTAAAACATTGCACCAACTAGGAGTGTGCCAGAAGAGGCCCAGGAATACTGGTGCTCTTTTAAGGTTTCCTTGAGCAGGATTGATCATCTGTGCAATAGAAGAAAATCTTGAGCTTTCCCTGCCCCTGACTTCCTTCCCTCGATCATGATCCCCATTAGACCCCTCCTGACCACTTAACTTGGGGCTGAGGACTATTCCCTCAGATCCCTAGTGGCCATCTGCCACCCGAAATACCGCTCCCACCCACCAATTGTGAGTTAAGATTGCTTCTGCTGTTTTAACAGAGGTGTCATTGGAAGACTATAGATGTGAAAATGGGTGGGGATCTGGCATTACAGGTTGTGTACACCTCAGTACTGCCAATATAAATGGATGGGGATCTGGCATTACAGGTTCCCACCATATTTCTGTCCACACCTCAGTACTGGCAATATTATTGGTTGTAACAAAGGGGAAAAGCCTGTCCAAACACTTTTTTTTTTCAACACCTTTTTACACATACCAATCTAAAACCACACTACACAATATTGATGCAAGCTACTAACACAGTGCAGCCGACATCAGTGATGTTTGCTAGAACTCCAATTTTCACATACATTTATGTAACTGCATGCTGCTGTTGGATTAGTGTCACTTATTCTCCCTTTTTTTATAGGGTGGATTGAGTGCTCAGTCATTTATCCATGTAGAGCTACAAGATATCAACGATAACAAACCTGTATTCAACCCATTGACATATGTAACCAGTATCAGCAGCTATACACAGCCTGGAACAGAGATTATAAATGTAATGGCCTCTGACAGGGATTCTGGAATCAATGGACAGGTGTCATATGAACTACTGGATGGAAATTTATCTTCACAGTTCTCTGTAGACTCCTCTACAGGTATAATGAGTTTATTTCTTTTGATTGGATTTTACAATGGTTATACTGTAACGTTACAACAGTAATCAGATAATTAAATCCTGGTAAATTACATTTCTTGTAAAAACTGATCAAGTTTTGTACCAAACTTACCCTTCCATTTTTAAGTATTTTTCTGTTCATGCCATGTACTAGCTCCTGACTGAAATGGTGGGCCTGAACATATTCCTTTAGGCCTCAGCCAGTGCTGTTATGTAGCTAGGAAATTGACGCTGTCCAAATTTGCTTCACTCTGGGAACCACCTCATCTCTGCTCATTGCCTGTCTCAATATCTTGAGAATTTGTTGTAAATTCCTGGATGTGATTTTGCACCTTTCCATGTTTTGCACTAAGATTTCTGACTTCTACCCAGTGCAGGTACAGTAATCTTGATACCTGTGCCTTTTTAGCACGTTTCCAATAGTGGTGTTTTCCCATCAGTTGTTTCAGCATCCATCGGTTGATGACTGACCCTTACTATATTGTTTTCAACTGTACCCAAAATTAAGCATTGTTAAAACTAAAAATGTTTAATAATACTGGTTTTATTTTCTTAAATCTACAATTTTCCATTATTATAATGGTGAAACATAGCAGCCTCAAAGGTAGGGTCAAAAGTGCTTCTTGATTGATAAATGAGGTAATTTGCTCAAGTGGCATGAAATTCCTGATGGTAACTATTTATTTCCCCCCATCCCTGCCTAGAAAAATTTGTTAAATCTTAGACTAACGACGTGATGTTATATTGCGAGTATCCATTGAACTTGGTGCCAGTTAGGTTCATTATGTACAGATCGTAGGTTGCAATCATATCTATGATGGTGTAAATACAATCTTGACTTGCATTTGTGAGTTAGTCTGTTGCTGATTCGTACTTTAGCTTTGTATTGAGTGTGTCTTTACGCTGTCTGCCAAATATCTGATCTATGTCACATTGAAGGGCAAATTCTGATGTAAGTTTGACAGAATTTGGTTTCACCCTAAACCAAAAGATATGCTAAGTTAACTGGTTGAATTTACGATCAAGAGTCAGAAACAGAATAGTCCAGAACTTGTCAGCCAAGGTTGAATAAGAATTTTGTGTAAAGAAGGAAAGAAAAACTTCAGGAACATATTGTTTTCATGGTTCTTCAGGAGAGATTTTCCTGTTCCAAGAGCACATTATGGGAAACTGTACACTCCCAGTTCATGATTTTCTTTCTATTCATTTTAATGGGCAAAAGCCAGGAGGACAGAAGTAGACAATCTCCCATCTCATATTTTGTTAAATCCCTCAAATGTGTCAGTTTTAACTTTATTTGATAACAGCATGGAGCTTAATATTAATACGGTTGCTTTTTTTTGTTTTATAGGTGCAGTGTATTTAGCTTCTGTCCTCAGTCACCTACAGGTTTCTAGTGTACAGTTGACAGTTTCTGCTCGAGATGGTGGGAACTTGACTTCATCTATCAACGCAACTGTGACTGTCCACATTCTTCAAAGTGCCCTTGCTCCTACAGTGTTTGAGAGATCGTATTATTCCTTTACCATACAAGAAGATGTCCCTGTAGGAAGTGTTGTTGGAACAGTACGAATTGCAAGTTTCCTAGGTGGGGTTCGGATGCCTAACACTCCTCAGAGACAAATCAAGTTATGTTTCACCCATATATATAAACATTTACATATAATTCACATCCTAACAGACCTTTCAAGTCTGATTATCAGTTAGCTTGGGGCTGATTCTGCTATGCCTGCTTCAGAATCGGAGGTCAGCTCATTAACATGATTTTATGGTATCCCACAAAGTGGGATTGGGGCTGGAATTTCGAACACTGGTGCTGGCAGCATTTTCTGTGCAGAATAAACCTCCCACTGGCTGTTTAGTACTGTTATTTGAAATATCCTGCTCCATAAAATGTAGTGGGGTAGAAGAGGATGGCCTCTAAGGTAAGTCAAAAACTTTCCTTAGTGGGCCAGGAGGAGCAATAGTGCTCCTCTGAGCTTCACAAAGAAAGTCTGGGCCTCTGTTGCCCTGGACTCCCCCCATCCCACCTGCAAATGGCCCCTGAGCAACCAATGGGAAGTGTTGTAGCCCAAGTGCAAGAGTCTGCCGAGATTGGGAAAAAACGAGAATGGGTATGAATCAGGAAGTAGCAATTGGGTGGCACCATACTTTGATATTCTTTTTAAAGCCTTAAGGTTGTAAGACAATGGAAAGATAGAGGGGGTTGAGGAGCCCTACAGTCCTGAGGTTCTGAGTTAAAGTAGGGGGTTATGCAATATGTGGAAGAAGAGCAAAGGGAAAAAAATGGGTACAGAGCTGAGGAACCAATGGTAAAGTTCAAAAGAATTATTTATAAGATTGAGAAAGAGGGAAAAATTGGTTTTATAAACAAAAAAAGGAATATGAACCATATGAAGACACGAAAATATCTTTGTGTACTAGGCAATCCAAGGACTTAGACGATAATTGTGTTCTAAATGAGAATTCATGACTTATTAGAAAAATAAATTGAATTCCCATGCATAGTGATATTATTCAATAATGAACTAATTTTTTGTGCATATGTACTCTGTTGAGGAACATCACCTGCTGTTAGGGCATATAAAAAAAATCATGGGCAATGCACCCAATCATTTCTAGTGTTGGCAGGTTCCTCCTCACCACTGGCATGTGCTTGATAAATTACCCCATTATAGTTACTTCCAAAACTTAATATATTAGGAAACTAAAATATCTACAACAAAAATTTAGTCTTAAAATACTGAAGAATAACTCATTTTACATAGGTTGTTTAGTTTTCATTTTTACATGTGTTAAAAATCATCAGCTGCTTTGTGGGAAATTAATATTTTTAATATTAGCTGTAGGTAAAAGTAGCCTCATCAAGTGGGTAGAAAGATGAGCACAGTGCGGGTATGCACACAGCTATAGGGATGATAATGCTAGATGATAGAGCAACACTGAGTAATCAGTGGGGAAACAGCAATGCAGCAAAGACAAATCTGATCAGGATCAGCTGTTCTTTTTCTATTTTTAAATAAAATTAAATGCATTGTGTTTTATTAATTAATTAGATAGCATAACTAAAATATTATTTTCTGTTCTCTGCATGCATTTTAAATGTAACACTGCTCCAGTAACATTGTGTTGCCATTGTTCTTTCATGATTGTGAAAATTAATGAACGCCTTTCTCATGAGTGGAAAAAGCTATGGAATCACCTGACGCTGGTGTATTCTGTGGGTATTATTGTTAAGTTTTAAAGATCAATTTCTGTTTGGTGTATTTGGAAAATATATATCTTGCTCCTCTTTTTAACCTTTAAGCAGTAAGTTCAATGTGTTTCCATCCTCCGACATGATTAATGATTTTGTGATTTACAAATCTTATCCTGAATATAAACTAGCAAATCTCAGTGCTGCTTATGGTTAGTATGATGATTTGCTGTTTTATAACAAGAGCATTATCCCATGTAATGTGCCATGGTTGAGCTATGCCACATAATACTGCTATGGGGTATATGTGCACACATTGTTGAAGGTGGCAGGGCAGGTTGAGAAAGCGATTAAAAAAGCATATGGGATCCTGGGCTTCATAAATAGAGGCATAGAGTACAAATTAAGGAAGTTATGATGAACCTTTACAAAATACTAGTATGGCCACAACTGGAGTATTGTGTCCAATTTTGGGCAACCGCACTTTAGGAAGGATGTGAAGGTCTTAGAGAGGATGCAGAAAAGATTTACAAGAATGATTCCGGGAATGAGGGGCTTCAGTGACGTGGATAGACTGGAGAAGCTGGCATTGTTCTCCTTAGAGCAGAGAAGGTTGAGAGGAGATTTGATGGAGGTGTTCAAAATCGTGAGGGATCTAGACAGAGTAGATAGAGAAACTTCCCATTGGTGGAAGGGTCGAGAACCAGACGCCACAGATTTAAGGTGATTGGCAGAAGAACCAAAGGCGACATAAGGAACAACTTTTTTACGCAGCGATTGGTTAGGATCTGGAATGTACTGCCTGAAAGCGTGGTGGAAGCCGATTCAATCTTGGCTTTCAAAAGGGAATTGGATAAGTACCCGAAGGAAACATTTTTGCAGGGCTACGGGGTAAGGGTGGGGGAGTAGAACTAGCTGAAGTGCTTTGCAGAGAGCTGGCATGGGCTCGACAGGCCGAATGGCCTCCTGTACTGTAACCATTCTATGATTCTATGGTACAGCTATTTAACTTGACCTGACCTTTTAAGACTACAACATCTAAAGAGTCAATTGCAATGCAATGTACCAGCCACGCATGTGCACAGCCAAGGCGGATGGAAAGTGGGGGATTGGGTGGGGTGGAGAATATATTGGGAGGAGGCCTTGTGACTACTGAGCTTTGAGGATTGTAGAGGCTGTCATTTTGCAATTGGGCTGCAGTTAAGCTGTTCCAAGAGTTGGAGAATTTGTATATTGGGGCTTGATAGCCTTATCACATGGATGCTAGGGATCACTTAGCCAAATAATTGTAACATAAGGGATCAGCTAAGTGATGGTGCAACAGGTGTTCCACACTTTCAGCTCATCCAACCAATGTAAAAGGCACTGGAGTATGTGCACAGCACAGCAGCATTGGTAAAGATTTTCATATTTCAGCTTATTAATTGCATTGCTAGCAACTTAACAAGTAGCTCAGCAATATTCTTGCCAAATATCATGACAAAGTCAAGCTCATCTGCTTGGCAGGAACACCGGCAGACCAACAGATGCATCCCTTACTCTGAGTTTCTGAGGTCAGAGCTGTTTAAATCATTTTGGGAGACTTCTTAATCTCTTCCTGGGAGAGCCTGGAGAATGTCCTGCTTAGCATGCGAGGCAGCTGAAGAAGGGCTGGTGAGTTTACTTGATCATCCCATTACCAATTCTGTTCCCTTTGGGAGATTTTAAAATACAAATGATCCCTTGCCAACTTAAGCAGCATTGAACAGTAGGGGCACAGAGATGTCTCTTGTACCTAGGATTCCTAAGGTGCAAATGATGAGAAATATGTTACATGATATACCCCTATCATTTGCTGATATATCCACCTATATTTGGCCAAACAATGTAAATGCTGATGTCACTTCTGGTGGAAAATGCTGGGACTGGTGGGGAATAGTGGGAAGTTGGTGGAGCGGCTCCCAAATAATGTTCTGATGCATTATGGTCCAAATGTGAGCTGACTTAACTTGAGTGGAAAATCAAGTCCTAATGTACTGAACTGTGGGGACATCAAAATCAATTTTGATCCCTTTCTGAAAGTCCACACAACTACACTTTTCAGTAAGATTTACTACATAGTGATCAAAAGATAGAACCCTGGAAGTGTTACCTAACAGGGTGAAACTTCTACCCACTGGTTTATCCTGCCAATGACTGCATCCCAAATGCTGAGACTGGGGTCATTTACATTATTGGGTGGACAGCTGCGCTTGTAGTGATGTATCGGGGCACCTACTTTCTCAGGCCATTGGAAATTTGGAGCGGTAGCTCCTTGTGCTATTTCTGGGTTTCGATGTCCAGCTAACTCCCACAGACCAGGGATTAAATCTACGACATTTGGGATGCACCACACCAGGCAATGCATTTACCCATTACATAAGAACATAAGAAGTAGAAGCAGGAGTAGGCCATATGGCCCCTCGAGCCTGCTCCACCATTTAATATGATCATGGCTGATCCGATCATGGACTCGGGTCTACTACCCTGCCCGCTTCCCATAACCCCTTATTCCTTTATCGTTTAAGAAACTGTCTATTTCTGTCTTTAAATTTATTCAGTGTCCCAGCTTCCACAGCTCTCTGAGGCAGCAAATTCCACAGATTCACAACCCTCGGAGAAGAAATTTCTCCTCATCTCAATTTTAAATGGGCGGCCCCTTATTCTAAGATTACGCCCTCTAGTTCTAGTTTCTAGTTTCCCCTATCAGTGGAAACATCCACTCTGCATCCACCTTGTCAAGCCTCCTCATAATCTTATATGTTTTGATAAGATCACCTCTCATTCTTCTGAATTTCAATGAATAGAGGCCCAACTCACTCAACCTTTTCTCATAAGTCAACTCCCTCATCTCCGGAATCAACCTAGTGAACCTTCTCTGAACTGCTTCCAAAGCAAGGATATCCTTTCATAAATATGGAAACCAAAACTATACGCAGTGTTCCAGGTGTGGCCTCACCATTACCCTGTATAACTGCAGCAAAACTTCCCTGCTTTTATACTCCATCCCCTTTGCAATAAAGGCCAAGATTCCATTGGCCTTCCTGATCACTTGCTGTACCTGCATACTAACCTTTTGTGTTTCATGCACCAGTACCTCCAGGTCCCGCTGTACTGCAGCACTTTGCAATCTTTCTCCATTTAAATAATAACTTGCACTTTGGCAGAAAATATAAAAGAGCATGACCTCACACTTTCCAACATTATACTCCATCTGCCAAATTTTTTCCCACTCACTTAGCCTGTCTATGTCCTTTTGCAGGTTTTTTGTGTCCTCACACATTGCTTTTCCTCCCATCTTTGTATCATCAGCAAACTTTCTTCCAAGTCGTTAATATAGATTGTAAATAGTTGGGGTCCCAGCACTGACCCATGCGATACCCCACTAGTTATTGATTGGCAACCTAAGAATGAACCATTTATCCCGGCTCTCTGTTTTCTGTTAGTTAGCCAATCATCTATCCATCCTAATATATTACCACCAACCCTGTGAACTTTTAACTTGTGCAGTAACGTTTTATGGTGGCACCTTGTCAAATGCCTTGTGGAAGTCCAAATACACCACATCCACTGAAACATAGAAACATAGAAAATAGGTGTAGAAGTAGGCCCTTCAAGCATGCACCAATAAGATCATGGCTGATCATTTACCTCAGTACCCGTTTCCTGCTTTCTCTCCATACCCCTTGATCCCTTTAGCTGTAAGGGCCATGTCTAACTCCCTCTTGAATATATCTAACGAACTGGCATCAACAACTCTCTGCGGTAGAGAATTCCACAGGCTAACAACTCTTGAGTAAAGAAGTTTCTTCTCATCTCGGTCCTAAATGGCTTACCCCTTATCCTGTGACCCCTGGTTCTGGACTTCCCCAACATCGGGAACATTCTTCCTGCATCTAACCTGTCCAGTCCCATTAGAATTTTATATGTTTCTATGAGATCACCTCTCATTCATCTAAACTCCAGTGAATACAGGCCCAGTCGCTCCAGTCTCTCGTCATATGTTAGCCCTGACATCCCGGGAATCAGTCTGGTGAACCTTGGCTGCAATCCCTCAACAGCAAGAACGTCCTTCCTTAGATTGGGAGATCAAAACTGAACACACAATATTCCAGGTGAGGCCTCAAAAGGCCCTGTACAACTGCAGTAAGACCTCCCTGCTCCTATACTCAAATCCCCTAGCTGTGAAGGCCAACATACTATTTGCCACCTTCACCGCCTACTATACCTGCATGCCAATTTTCAATGACTGATGGACCATGACACCCAGGTCCTGTTGCACCTCCCCTTTTCCTAATCTGCCATTCAGATAATATTCTGCCTTCATGTTTTTGCCACTAAAATGGATAAACTCACATTTATCCACATTATATTGCATCTGCTATGCATTTGTCCACTCACCTAACCTGTCCAAGTCATCCTGCAGCCTCTTAGCATCCTCCTCACAGCTCACACCGCCACCCAGCTTAATGTCATCTGCAAACTTGGAGATATTACACTCAATTCCTTCATCTAAATCATTGATGTATATTGTAAATAGCTGGGGTCCCAGCACTGAGCCCTGCGGCACCCCACTAGTCACTGCCTGCCATTCTGAAAAGGACCCGTTTATCCTGACTCTCTGCTTCCTGTCTGCCAACCAGTTCTCTATCCACGTCAATACATTATCCCCAATACCATGTGCTTTAATTTTGCACACTAATCTCTTGTGTGGGACCTTGTCAGAAGCCTTTTGAAAGTCCAAATACACCACATCCACTGGTTCTCCCTTGTCCACTCTACTAGTTACATCCTCAAAAAAGTCAAGATTTGTCAAGCATGATTTCCCTTTAATAAATCCATGCTGACTTGGACCGATCCTGTCACTGCTTTCCAAATGCGCTTCTATTTCATCTTTAATTATTGATTCCTACATTTTCCCCACTACTGATGTCAGGCTAACCGATCTATAATTCCCTGTTTTCTCCCTCCTTTTTTAAAAAGTGGTGTTACATTAGCTACCCTCCAGTCCATAGGAACTGATCCAGAGTCGATAGACTGTTGGAAAATGATCACCAATGCATCCACTATTTCTATGGCCACTTCCTTAAGTACTCTGGATGCAGACTATCAAGCCCTGAGGATTTATCGGCCTTCAATCCCATCAATTTCCCTAACACAATTTCCTGACTAATAAGGATTTCTTTCAGTTTTTCCTCCTCACTAGACTCTCGGCCCCCTGTATTTCTGGAATGTTGTTTGTGTCTTCCTTCGTGAAAACAGAACCAAAGTATTTGTTCAATTGGTCTGCCATTTCTTTGTTCCCCATTATAAATTCACCTGATTCTGACTGCAGGGGACCTACGTTTGTCTTCACTAATCTTTTTCTCTTCACATATCTATAGAAGCTTTTGCAATCAGTTTTTATGTTCCCAGCAAGCTTCCTCTCGTACTCTATTTTCCCACTCTTAATTAAACCCTTTGTCCTCCTCTACTGAATTCTAAATTTCTCCCAGTCCTCAGGTTTGCTGCTTTTTCTGGACAATTTATATGCCTCTTCCTTGGATTTAACACTATCCTTAATTTCCCTTGTTAGTCACAGTTGAGCCACCTTCCCCGTTTTATTTTTACTCCAGACAGGGATGTACAATTGTTGAAGTTCATCCATGTGATCTTTAAATGTTTGTCATTGCCTATCCACCGTCAACCCTTTAAGTATCATTCGCAGTCTATTCTAGCCAATTCACATCTTATACCATCGAAGTTACCTTTCCTTAAGTTCAGGACCCTAATCTCTGAATTAACTGTGTCACGCTCCATCTTAATAAAGAATTCAACCATATTATGGTCACTCTTCCCCAAGGGGCCTCACGCAGCAAGATTGCCAATTAGGCCTTTCTCATTACACATCACCCACACATCACACGTCTAGGATGGCCAGCCCTCTCGTTGGTTCCTCGACATATTGGTCTAGAAAACCATCCCTAATACACTCCAGGAAATCCTCCACCGTATTGCTACCAGTTTGGTTAGCCCAATCTATATGTAGATTAAAGTCGCCCATGATAACTGCTGTACCTTTATTGCACGCATCGCTAATTTCTTGTTTGATGCTGTCCCCAACCTCACTACTACTGTTTGGTGGTCTGTACACAACTCCCACTCGCGTTTTCTGCCCTTTGGTATTCCGCAGCTCTACCCATACAGATTCCACATCATCCAAGCTAATGTCCTTCCTTACTATTGCATTAATTTCCTCTTTAACCAGCAATGCTACCCCACCTCCTTTTCCTTTTGGTCTATCCTTCCTGAATGTTGAATACCCCTGGATGTTGAGTTCCCAGCCTTGGTCACCTTGGAGCCATGTCTCTGTAATCCCAATTATCCAGCCTGTTCGTTACATCCTCAAAGAATTCCAGCAAATTTATCAAACATGACTTCCCCTTCATAAATTGAGACATCAAAGGAACCTATTTTCATTGTTTAGCCTTGCATTCAGGCCAACACAGACCTCAATGTAAATATAATTTGCTGTGGTTTTCATGATGTAAAACTTTCTCTTTTATTGTGCTGCAAAAAGTTATATTTTTTGATTGCAAGTATGGATGAACAGGAAACTAAGTGATCCAGTACATAATTCCCTAAAAATTAGAGTAGTCAAAGCCATAAATAAGGACAATAGAATTTTGGGTTTTATAAATAGGGGCATAGAGTAATAAGCAAAAAGGTAAGGAATTTGTACAAGGCAATTATTATGCCATGGTAAAAGTGCTATTTGCAGTTTTGGATGCCCTGTTATAGAAAGCACATCAAAACTATTGAGAGATTACAGCATAGATTTGGCAGAGTTGGGACAATATAGTTATGAATAGTGATTTGAGATACTGGGACTATTTCCACTGACGTGGAGAAGGCAAGAGGTTTTTAAAATATGCAAAGTGTCGGCACAGACATGATGGACTGTAGAGCCTCCTTCAGTGCTTTAAACTTTTATGGTTCTATGGATTTGCCAGAATGCTTAATATAAAATTTTTCAACTTTTTTCTCTCTGCAGATTCTCTAGAGTTGAAATACAGCATTTCTTCTGGTGATCCAAATGGCTATTTTGCCATTGAATCTAAATCTGGTCTCATCAGAAGCAGTAAGCAGTTAGATCATGAAGCCCAACCTTTTGCATTGCTTACTGTTCAGTCTCAAACCAGCAGCTCCCCTGTCTACAGCAGTACACAGATCAACATAACAATTACTGATGTCAATGATAACACGCCAACATTCCATCAAGAATCTGAAATGATTACCATTTCAAAGACCAGCTTACCTGGAACAGTTATCTACATTGCTCATGCTGAAGACAAAGACAGTGGATCAAATGGAATAGTTGTGTACAGTTTACAGAATGACCATGAACAATGTTTTACCATTGATCCCATACATGGAACACTTTATCTCAACAGGAGTCTTTTCTCAGTGAAATCACAATACAATATAAGTGTTTTAGCAAGTGACCAGGGAACCCCACCATTGAGTACTGCGTTCATGTTATTTGTGAATGTTGACCATTTGGATGATATTTTGACTTTTGAAACACTAGTTTACCAAGTTGAGGTCAGTGAAGCTGCACCATCAGACACAAGAGTTTTGCAAGTCCGTGCTTACAGACAAGATCTACAGGCAGACTCTGGCTTAGTTTACTCACTTCAGCAAAATTTGGATTCATTAATGTTTGGCATCCATGCTCACAGTGGCTGGATTTACATTCGGAGAGCTCTGGACTATGAATCCACATTTGCTTACAACTTTAAAGTGTTTGCCATAAATCCAAAGGACCACTTGAAACAAAATGCTGCTACCACTGTAACTGTTAGTGTTATAGATGAAAATGATAATCCTCCTAAGTTTGCACAAGATTTGTATTTTTTCACAATTGAAGAAAACCCCATTCCTCAGGGCCTGATTGGAAAAGTACAAGCAACAGATCGAGATTCAGGAAAAAATTCTCAGTTGTCATATACGCTGTTATCTGATGGAAAATTCTTCAGAATTAATTCAAAGACAGGTAAAAAAAATTAAAGGAATTGTAGCAAAGGGAATACAGTGATAACAAGGAAGAATATCTGCATCCCAAGGGAAAGTACATACAAGTAAATGTGAGAAAAAGAACAAATGACATAAAAGAGAGAGGAAGAATAATAAAATAATGGGAAAAGCTAAGTATTTTTCATATTAAATTATTTTAAAAGGGAATTTAATTGCTTGGAAAAGAGGAAAATTAAAGAGTATTTGAAGAGTGTGCAGAAAAGTGGCTTACTTGGAGAAAAACACTAGCACAGACTTAATGGGCCAAATGGCCTGGTTTTATGTTATAACATTCTATAATTCTGTGATAATAGAAAGCTTTGACAACATTTCACATTGGCAACTAATAGCTAAGGTAATGAATTACGGAATAAGGGGTTAAATATGGCAATTGATATATAATTAGATTAAACACAGCGAACCGATAGTAGCCATAAATGGGAACTTTTCCAACCAGAATGGGGTCCCGAACAGAATACTCCAGGGGGTCAGTCTTGGGACCATTGCTTTTTCAGCGTAAATAATGATTTGGATGAGGATATCATAAGTAAATTCCAAATTTCCAGTTTCTCATAGAAATGGAGCAGTTAACTGCCTCATGAACTCTGAAATTTAAGTAGAGAATAACAAAGCTAGGTTGAAGAGTTCTCACCATAGCACACTTGCACCAAGTGGAAGTATAGAGGAGAAACTTAATAGCACTTACACTATAGTTTTTATGGTTGTAAGAAATTATGATTGCATGAAAGTTAACGCACATACATTGGCTTTGGCAATGGATTTAAGATGACTTTAGTGAGTTGGTATGAATGATGTGTGAGTTCATGCACACAGAGAAGAGTCTGCAGATGATTGCATATTCGTGGTGGAAAGGTGGAAGATATAAACAGTATTGTTCATGCAGTAGGCAAATGTGGTAATGAAGTGATGGTCTTCTGTATTGGCCGGAATGTACTTTCAGTCAAAAGTATGCTGATCCACTGCCTCCTCTTCATGCTGCTGCTGCTCATCTGCCTGACCCTCCCACCCCGCCCCCCCCCCCCTCCGCCTTGAGTGCCTTTCTCTTCTCTGGCTTCCCAGAGGAGGCCTCTGTAAAGTGAAGTTGTGCAGCTTGCAGCACATGACCACAATCCTTAAGATCTAGCTGAACTATAAGAATTATAGATTATGGAAAGTACAGCTGTGAATTGAAAAAGTTACTACAGGAGACAGGTTACGAGAAAAGCTTAGCAACCAGCATTGAATTGAACCCTAAAACATTTCATAAACATAAGGGGCTGGATTTTTGGCTTTTTGTATTTAGGGGCGCTATTTGCGGTGGGGCACAAAGGTTTGCACCCTCGTCAGGAATTCTCAGCAAAAAAGTAATCTGGAGGAGCTTTGGTGTTGCACGCCTGACTATTTGCGCTCGAGCTGAAACTTTTGGCATTGAAGAGGGCGGCCATTTTGCGCATGCGCATTTAAACTTTTTTTCTTGGTTCCTTTTCCGGGATGCACATTTAAACCGCCCCACTTCTGCTGAGATGGGAGGAGCAGGAAGGAAGGCATCATCATCAATGTGCCAGGCGCTTCAGCCAGGAGGCTAGTGAAGCGTTGGTTAGTGCGGTGGAGAGGAGGTGGGACTCACTCCATCTTGCTGGGGGAGCCAGACCACTCCCTTCTATGTTTAAAAGCATATGGAGGGACATTGCATAGGAGAGGTACCTGCTGCAGACACTGGCCAGGACTGGCACACAGTGCAGAAAAAAATTCAACGACCTTACGAGCGTCGTCAGGGTGAGTGCCATTTGTATCTATGCAATCCTCCATTACTTCTAAAATTAATTTCACACATGTGAAGTTTGTCATGCATCTAGTCTCTCTCAACACTCTGGGGTGGCTTTCACAATGCATAACAAAGATGAAGGCTTACTTTGGCACCCGTTGGCTTTTAATGATCTATGCACATTATTTGTATCATTAACATCGTCCCTCGCCATACACTCCAACTGCTCCTATTGTTTTCTGAACGATCACTTACAGCCCCCATGTTAGATGCCTCTAACCTGCAAATACATATTGGCGAAGCACATGCATGATCCAAACCGATTGAACGGAGGCCACCAAAACATTCACACACTATCATCTATTCTACTGTGGTAGGCATATGTGGCACAACTGCAGAAACCCTTTTGGAGCCATTTCTATTTTTCTCTTTGCAGTCCAAGCACTCCCATAATCGAAGGGAGCAGCTGTTGACAGGCAGGGGTCTACCTCAGACAATCCTGCTGACCGATGTGGAGGAGAGGGTCTCTGCGCTCATTGGAGTCCTAGCTCGGACAGTTGCCAGGGGCGAAGCTGAGCCCCTTCAGATAGTGAGAGTATGTAAATGGATGGCGCGACTCAATATTATGGAGTTGTGGCGGCCCTTCAAATGAACCTGTGCAATGCCACCTTCCTCATGTCACCCTGCCCCCTCCCCTACTGCTAACCACTCGTCTGTTGTTTTCTACTGCCAGATGATCAACCAGAGGTGCAGCATCCCTCGAAGTAGGCCTCCACTTCAGACCATGCTGCAGACGATGGGGGATTGGAGGAGACTGCTCCGATGGAGCATCAGAGCCCACCAGTTGCCCCGTCAGTTCATCTGGCAACGACGCTGACTTCCTGGGGTTTGAGGATTCGGAGGCTCCTGGCTCCAGTGGTGTACAGCAACACAGTGCCGGGGTGGAATCCTGCAGGCCAATTCTCCGTAGGATGAGTCGGCAAGTTGGTCTGCTCAAAGACAGACAGACATTGAACTGGACCTGATGGAAATATCCAGGGAAACCACAGTGATGCACCGTGACCTTATGGATGCAGTGGGATGGATCCCAGCGAGCATTGACTAGCTCACTGTGACTGTTGCAGAGGCAACATCGCAGATTGTCGTTGCGAATTGAGTCCAGAGAGACCATCATTGCCCACACACAAGAGGCTGGTGGCCTCGAGCAGCAACAGTGGATTTCACGAAAATGGCGCGTGCCCTTGATCATGTTGCAGACTCAGATGCATCACAGGCATTAGCTTTGCTTCAGCTTGGGCAAGTGATGCAGTCCAAGTCTGATTCCATACTCTGCGTTCCCCACTGTTCCACAGGGTAGTGACGGTGCCAACGCAGGTCAACAAGTTGTGCGTAGACATCATGTTTCAGTTGCTAAGGCCCAGCCCTGTTGGAGAGTCAGTGGCTCCAGGGAAATAGCTGGTGGTCTCATTCCTCAGGATGACAGCATTCCAGCTCCCACCACTCAACAACCATGCATCATACATGGTTGATACCCCAGCCGGGTCTTCTAGTCCAGTTAGTTGATCCAGTGCGTCTGCATTGTTTGCCCCCCCCAAACATAGCAGCCTGAGACCTCATTGAGGAGGAGCAGCAGGCATGATAGGGCGTTGAAGGGAAAAGGGCGGGGCGGGGCGGGGGGGGGAAGTCTCGCGAACACCCATCGCCAGAAATGTCTGTACCATTGTCCACATTGTACATAGTTGTGTGATAACAATACACTCCTGTTCAATGGTCTTGCTGCAAAAAGCAGTGTTGTTACTTTATATTTTGTTCACTGCATGAAACGGTTTTATGTTACTTTAGATGTTGTTGAGTGCAGGGAGCAGATTTATGTAAATGTACATGTTGCTGACTGCAGAGATCAGTTCTCTGTTCATAGGTCTTTAACCATTGTATTGTTTAGGATTTTGCGGGGGGGATTGAAACTGTTGCATTTTGATTTAAAAAAATTGTTGTTTGACCATTGACATAGCTGTCTTGTGTCTCATTCGCAGAATCAGGTATAGAATAGCCAGCATGGTGGCATAGAGTACCGAGGCAATGCTTCAAGCTCCCCTTCCCCGTTCAAGCAAACTGGTGAGCAGCCGCAAACTGGTGAGCAGCCGACGTAAGGCTCTTGTTGCAGCCACATCTCCATGCTGCCTCCCCTGTAGTTGCGGTGGATGCAGTATGGGTTCCTTGACAGACTCCATTTCGTCCTCGTTCTCCTCCTCCTCCTCCTAAGGTGGGACTGCCATCCCTACTGGCAATGCCTGGCCCCCTCATGATGGCTAAGTTGTGTAGCATGCAGCATATGACGATAAACTCAGAGACCTATTGAGGGGAATATTGAAGGCTGCCTCCAGAGTGGTCCTGTCATCGGAAGCACTTGAAAGCCAGGTCTTCCAGGCCAGGAGCTGGTCCAGTGCATCCTCAGATGCCATCTGCATTGACTACCCGCCCCCCCCTACACAGTAGTCCTCTAGCAGCCTTGTTGTACACCCTAAGGTCTCATTGAAGAGGAGCAGCAGACATAGGGGGTTGAAGGGAAGGGAAGGCGTCCACCACAACCACAGGGGAGGCAGCATGGAGATGTGGCCGCAGCAAGAGCTTTATGTAGGCAGCTCATCATTGACCGGTTTGCTTGAATGGGGAATGGAGGTTGGAGTGTTGCCTCGCTTCTCTATGCCACCATTCTACACCTGATTCTGCGAATTGTCTGTTCAATGATGTTGCTGGTGGCTGCATGGCTGTCATTAGCGCTGCTTGGTTTCTGTGGCAGGGTTCCGAAGGGGGGTCATGAGCCAGGTGGCCAGGCCGCATCCTTTGACCCCGACCTGCCAGCTCTATCCTTGTCTTTGTCGCTGCAACATTCGTGAGGCACTGCTCTCACGCAAGATGAAAGTATCAGGTGTGCTCCCTGGATAGTGGACATTGACTGAGGATGTGCTGAGTGTGGTCGCAGACCAACTGAACGTTTAGGGAATGGTCTCCCTTTCAGTTTTGGAAGACCTCTGCATTCTGTGTTGGTGCTCACAAGGCGATGTGTGTACAGTGATGTCATGTACTGGCACCTTGGGGAAGCCTGCAAATTGTCCAAACTCTAGAGCCCTCTCATTCTGGCTGTCCCTGCTCATTGGGAACTTTATGAAGTCCATTCTGCGTACGTACAGTGCCCTTGTTACCTGGTGAATGCAGTAATGTGCAGCGTGCTGTGAGAGGGTGCATATGTCCTCTGCTGCTGCCTGGAAGGAGCCAAAGGCATAGAAGGCCATCTTCACCTCAACGGGCAGCGCAGTCCTGTTGGCGCTGGTACGCTGTAGTTCTGCCTGTAGGAACTGGCATATCTCTGTCAGCACTTCTTTTCTGAAGCGCAGCCTTTGAACGCACTGCGCATCAGAAATGTAGAGATATGAGCGATGTTCTCTGTAAACCCATTGGGGGTAAGGCCTCCTCCCCAAACTTTTGCAACCTCTTCGATTCCGTTGACCACCATAGACAAGAACCCTTCTTCCAGCTTGAAGCCGCCTGCCAATAGCAACCAGCATGATTTGCTGGCGAACTGGCATTGCCCCCATTGAAATCTCGTACTGACCTTGAAAACAAAGGGTTAAGCCACATAAAAGTGCCACTTTAAACTGTAGACTCACGCAGCGTTCTGCGCGCAACCGTGGCAGTCACTGTCAACTGCGATATAAGATCCTCCAGTCTCCCTTTAAATATGCCATCAACAGCACCTGCTGCACCCTGCGACCGCCTGTGTTTTCTGTTCGGTGCCTGGCGCGGTCTCTAAATCAGGCATTGGGTGACAAAAGTTCCACCCGGGGCGCTAGCGCAGCTTTGCACGACGATTTACGTCATCATGACGGTCAAAACTGAGGGCGAGGCCACAAAACCATTGGCGAAACTTCCGGACGGCCGTTAAATCCTGTACGTCCCGTTTGATGCCCAGAAACACCATTTACTGCTCCACCAGGGTGCGAAACGAGGTGCAAAATAGTGGAAAATCCAGTCCCTTAGGTCAGCTAGGGAAGAAGTTGGGCCTATTAAGCGCCCAAAGGAAAATCTTCATGTCAAGGCAGAGGACATGGCAAAAGTACTTTGTACCTGTGTTCACAAAGGAAATGGATGATGTGAAAGTTACACTAAAAGAGGAGAGGAAAGCTACAGACAGGATAGTAATAGATAGAGAAGACATACTAAAACGATTAGCATTACTAAAAATTGTTAAGTTACTTAGTCTGAATGGAATGCATTCTAATTTGTTGAAAGAAACAGAGGTAGAAATAACAAGGCATTAGTCACAATCTTTCAATCCTCATTGGATATAGTAGTAGTACCAGAGGACTGGAGAGTTGCTAATGTTATACCACTGTTCAAGAAAGGGGAGAGGGATAAACCAGGAAACTACAGGCCAGTCAGCCTAACATCGGTGCTGGGGAAGTTATTGGAAACCATTATCGGGGACAAAATAAACTTTCATTTGGAAAGCTATGGGTTAATCAAGGAGAGCCAGCATGGATTTGCTGAAGGCAAATCGTGTCTGACTAACTTGATTGAATTGTTTGATGAGGTAACAGTGCAGTAGATGTTGTATCTCTGGACTTTCGGAAGGCATTCGACAAAGTGTCATACAGGAGACTTAGGAAGATGGAAGCCCATCAAATTAAAGGGAAAGTGGCAGTATGGATATAGAATTGACTCTGACAGGAAGCAGAGGGTGGTGGTGGATAGATGCTTTTCAGACTGGGAGATGGTTTTCAGTGGTGTTCCCTAAGGGTCAGTTTTATAAATGACCTAGACTCAGGTGTAGGGAGCAGCAGCATATAGAAACTTGGCAACATAGTAGGTAATGATGAGGATAGTTGTAGACTTCAGAATGGCATAGACAGGATGGTGAAATGTGCAGAAGCATGGCAGAAAGTGTGAAGTGATGCACTTCGGGAGGACTAAAATGGAAAGACAGTATACTATAAATGGCACGATATTGAGAAGTGTAGATGAGCAGAGAGACCTTGGTGTCCATATACACAAATCCTTAAAGGTGGCAGGACAAGTTGATGAGGTGGTTAAAAAAGCATATGGGTTACTTTTGGGTTTATAAATAGTGGCATATAATATTAAAGCAAAGAGATCATGCTAGAACTTTATAAATCACTGGTTAGGCCTTAGCTGGACCGCATGAACAATTCTGGGCATTACACTTCAGGAAAGATGTAAATACCTTAGAAAGGGTACAGAGGAGGTTTACTAGAGTTTTACCAGGGATGAGGGACTTTAGTTATGAGGAGAGGTTGGAAAAGTTAGGATTGTTCTCCTTGGAACAGAGATGGTTAAGAGGTGACCTAATAGAGGTTTTTATGATGAGAGGTTTTGATAGAGAAAATCTATTCCCTCTGGCGAGTGGGTCAATAACCAGAGGTCATAGATTTAAAGTCATTGGCAAAAGATCTAGATGGGATATGAAGAGAATTATTTTCACTGAAAGTTGTCGGGATCTGGAATGCTCTACCTGAAAAGGTGGTGGAAGCTGATTCCATAAATAATTTTGGAAGTGAGTTGGATACGTACTTGAGGATGAGGAACTTACAGGGTTACAGACAAAAAGTGGGGGTGTAGGACTAAGCATGACTGCTCTTTGAAAGAGCCAGCACAGGCACGACAGGCTGAATAGCCTCATTCTGTGCTGTAAGTATCTATGGGCTCAAAATTGGCCAGGAGTTGCTCCATTTTTTTTTGTTGAGCAAATTGATTTTTCTGGAGTATCTTAAAAACCCCCATTTTGCACATTCAATTTGCGCCACTGTAAGTGAGTTAGTTAGGATTTTTTTAAGTTTAGTTTTTTTTCCCAAAAGGGGGCGTTACCAGCCACCTATGTCCGTTTTGGCCATTTAGGCAACTTTAGACCGCTAATAGTTACTCCAAATGAACTTAGGCCAGCGTATGTGGCCGCACAGAAAACCCTTGCGGAGAGTTAAGAAATCTGAGACCATTCGGCCAGAGATAGGGGTGGGAAGGGAAGCGGAGAAGATCTTGCAAAGCAGTAAACAAAGCACAACAAGTAGTAAGCATTCAAGAAGACACAAACATTGAAGAAGAAATAAAAAATAAAACTCGGTCCTACCTTCCTATCAAAATTCGGCCCGGGAAGTCAGCAGGCCAGCGGTGCGGGAGGCCACTCGGCCAGGGATAGGTGCGGGATGACTGGGAGAGCAGAGGGAACTAGATGGCTGATTGATTGCCAAAGTTCTGCGCTACTGCGCATGCGTGCACAGTCCAATGCGCATGTGGACAGCTGCCGGCACTTTCTGGCGCAGGGTCCTAGCTCCGCCCCCGAATTGACTGGCCACACCGCACCAAGCCCCAGGAGAGGCAACACAGCGTCCAGAATCGGGGGACATTTTCTTGGCGCCCTTTTCATCCTATAAAAGCGGTGCAACTCCGGTGAGTGCGGCAAAAATTGCAGGGGCCAATTTTGAGCCCACAGATTCTATATTAAAGCCCCCAAACTGATCTAAGCACATGATGCATGCTTTCAGAATTCCACTAGTGTACCCTATTTTGACTGGACCTCATAATGGTGGTACTCATCGAATGCCCTGGGAAAGTGCACTGGAAGGTAGCCCTGATCTCCCAGGAGCCATCTAGATACTTGCCTTTCTGGAGGCCTGCCTTAAAATGAAGACATTATGGTAGCTAACAGGAAAACAAGCATTCACTTGAGATTCAGTGCTGCTGGTCACAAGCTGGGGGAAAGGAATCCTCTTCTGTTAATGCATGTGATGGGATTGATCAAGGGAGTGTATGGCCATGTGGGTGAAACCTTTTAACTCCTTGTATTTCGGGGAATCCTGCCACGTAATAAATTTGCAGTGCTTTGTCAAGCTGTTGCTATTTGTTCAAAGCAAAAGTATCATTACACCCTCCTATATTTGGGTAGACGCATTACACACCCAACTTCAGTTCTGGCAGGAAATCTCTTCCCCCACCCTCCCAGGCTATACTGATTTACTCAGGCGTAACCCCTCAGGAAAATTGGCTGCAATAAGTTTGCATAAAAGGGAACCTTTTCAATATTTGTATGTGGTATGGAGCCATTAACATAAGAGGATTCTAGATTGAAACCTTGTTAAAGGTAAGTTAGCTGATCTCAGCTGTGGCAGCAGTAGGGTACTACAATTAGCTAAAATGTCCTCGGGCTAAAATGGATAAAAATCAGTTTCTGCTCCTAATTGGAATCCTGCTAGAAAGCCTGTATGAGCAGACACTGGTTGGGTAGTGAACTTATCAATTTAACTAGATTGAATTTATCATACAGTCGCATTACTGACTTAAGTGGTAAGTAAAGGTTCTTTTGCAATTTCAAACTAGCAATATGACTTTAGTAGACAAGTAGTGCTACTGTGCCATGGGTTTCATTTTAAGTTTAGATGAATTGTGGTTGTTTGCATTTGCCCGTCTGTTGCCTAATTCAATTTTGAAGTCTGCCATCTCGCTGTCATGTACATTGCTCTGCTTTACAAAGATACATTGGAGGAGAATCCCACAGTAACTGTCTGCAGCCCAGGACATGAGCATCCCTATCCCACCCAGCCGTGGCCGAAGGCTGTACTGGCGCACTGGAGGTGGTGTTGGACCTCGTCATCGATGTCTGCCCTTGCTGATAATAGACTCCCGGGGTCAGTGGTAGTATCTCGCTGCTGCCTGGGCAGCGATCAGCGGACTCAGCACAGTGCCGGGGACTGAAGTGGGTCACTCCTGGGCTGTATGGCTTCAGGTCTCCAGTCGTCCTGGTTAACCCTTGCCACTGGATAAAGGCTTAGCTCTGTTTAGCCCGTGTGGTGGCCTTTGTGCAATGGTCACCACACGTTAAAAAAATCCACGTACAGGCACCTTCCACCCCCTCAATTGACGTTCAAGACTGGAACATCGGGTCCTTCATTGGGTCACCTGTGAACTCGTGGAAGCAAGTCATCCTCGTTCGAGGGACTGCCTATGATGATGATGGGGACATTCACCCTCAGCTAAGAAGCCTCCCACAGTTAAATCTCATGGCAAAACTGTCTAGTATCACACATGGCTTGGAGAAGATGCCAGATAACTGCTGGTACTCATGGCCTTTACCCTAGCATTAGCCATCTGCTTCAAGAGCGAAGTGATGAAAATTAGAAAGCAAACCAAAATTTGAATAATTGGTAATGAATATTTTATGCATGTGGACATATATATGTTACTTAAGTGAAATATATATGTTATATTTTCTGTCTTAAACATATTTTCCAGGTGAGATTATTAACTGGGTTACATTAGATCGTGAACATCATACTCACCACCAGTTGTCTGTACTAGTTACAGATCACGGTGTGCCTCGACAAAATGCCTCCACAACTGTTTATATCACAGTCACTGACATTAATGATAATAAACCACTATTTTCTTACCCTGGACCAAGGCATGAGTTCACTGTCAAGGTATGTACACTTCTAAGATTCTCCTTTTATTGTTTACTATGTATAAATATTAAACAATACGTATTCATATATGTATAATAATAACTAACAATAAGCACAAAAGGAATAAGTAAATCTGAGTGTTTAAGATTATATGAAACTGAGTCCCGGGATTGGGAAATGTGGGGAGATGCATAGCAGAGCGCATCCTCAGAGAATTATCTGCTCCCATTCCAGATCTTCCAATAAATCAGTGGTGGGTAAGCTCACCAAAAAAGTCCAAGATCTCCTTGTGGGGCCCGAAGTATCAAAGTTACCTGGGTCTCCTGGCTACTATCCTATCTACCACCAGGTTTCACTGACAATTAAATATTGATGTATGCTGGCGACAGACAATGTTTCCCACCACTGGCATATGCTCGAATGATTAGTCATATTATGATATGTGGTGCACAAATTGTACATGACCTGTTGAAAAATACATACTCTAATTCTAATAGCATTATCTTGTTTCCTACTTTGTTTTCATATCATACTTTGCACTTTATATACTATATAACTTTCAGCTGCTATAGCAGTATGCTTTGACAATACTGTTACTGGAATATACCAAAATATTGTCAAGACTTACTACCTTTGATTTTCTTTATTCACCAAAGAATTTTTCAAAATAACATCCATGGGCTAAATTTTCAACCTTAGTGCTCCAGGTGCAGAGTATTATGTGTCAGGAGCACATATTAGGAATTTGCCTAAATTCCTGATATGTGCTCCTGGAGCACGGAATTCTGCAGTGGAAAAAAAAATACGAAAATGTACCTCGTGGGTTGTAAATAGTCTATTTTTATATATCCTAATCATGTTATGGATGCTATTAAATTTATTCTTCTACGAATATTTGATATGCCTGAAAATTGTACAGTAACTAAAGTTGCAATTTTTTTTTAGCCTGGAACTAGTAATTGCAATTATTATCCAAATATTTAATGCATTTCTATCAAATTCTGTTGTCTTCTATTTTGATAGTGATAAAATAAATGGTTAATGCTTCTCTAAAATACTGGATAGAGAAATTTGATCTGCACGTATGAATACACACAAATTTAACTTCTATGGCCTCGAAATTTCGTGGGGGCTCTCCTGGTCTCCCTCCAAAGTTAGTGTTACAAAGTTACCGAGAGAACCACTGTGGAATTTCAGGGACTATGCTTTTATCTTTCTTTAGGGTACATTATTAGAACAGTATCATAATTTGAAATTGTGCAACTGAAATGATGTCTCATTGCTATAAAGCAGTAAATTAGCTGCTTACTCATAGCAGAGACATATATCGACACCTTGTGGGAGTTTAGTATTGTAACCATAAGAGACGATTCTGGTATCAAAAATGCTCTGCCCTTCTTATGTACTTCCACTGTAACTTTGGCAAGAGGGCCACAAATTAGACCAGAACCCGGATACCGATGTCTGGTACCTACCCAAACTTCGGAAGTGGGGTGCATCTGGAGGACAATGCCACAATACTAACTCGGACCCCCAAATAAAGATTTGTATTTTTATTGTCATTTTAAAGTGGCCCCCATATAAAGAGGGCTATGGTGTACCTATAACTTTTCTCTGTGTGGAACATAGAAACATAGAAAATAGGTGCAGGAGTAGGCCATTCGGCCCTTTGAGCCTGCACCACCATTCAATAAGATCATGGCTGATCATTCCCTCAGTACCCCTTTCCTGCTTTCTCTCCATACCCCTTGATCCCTTTAGCCGTAAGGGCCATATCTAACTCCCTCTTGAATATATCCAATGAACTGGCATCAACAACACTCTGCGGTAGGGAATTCCACAGGTTAACAACTCTCTGAGTGAAGAAGTTTCTCCTCATCTCAGCCCTAAATGGCTTACCCCTTATCCTTACACTGTGTCCTTGTTCTGGACTTCCCCAATATCGGGAACATTCTTCCCGCATCTAACCTGTCCAGTCCCGTCAGAATCTTTTATGTTTCTATGAGATCCCCTCTCATCCTTCTAAACTCCAGTGTATAAAGGCCCAGTCGATCCAGTCTCTCCTCATATGTCAGTCCAGCCATCCCTGGAATCAGTCTGTTGAACCTTTGCTGCACTCCCTCAATAACAAGAACGTCCTTCCTCAGATTAGGAGACCAAAACTGAATACACTATTCCAGGTGAGGCCTCACCAAGGCCCTGTACAGCTGCAATAAGACCTCCCTGCTCTTATACTCAAATCCCCTAGCTATGAAGGCCAACATACCATTTGCCGCCTTCACCGCCTGCTGTACCTGCATGCCAACTTTCAATGACTGATGAACCATGACACCCAGGTCTCGTTGCACCTCCCCTTTTCCCAATCTGCCGCCATTCAGATAATATTCTGCCTTCGTGTTTTTGCCCCCAAAGTGGATAACCTCACTTTTATCCACATTATACTGCATCTGCCATGCATTTGCCCACTCGCCTAACCTGTCCAATTCACCCTGCAGCCTCTTAGCATCCTCCTCGCAGATCACACCACCACCCAGTTTAGTGTCATCTGCAAACCTGGAGATAATACATTCAATTTCTTCATCTAAATCATTAATGTATATTGTAAATAGCTGGGGTCCCAGCACTGAGCCCTGCGGTACTCCACTAGTCACTGCCTGCCATTCTGAAAAGGACCTGTTATCCCGACTCTTTGCTTCCTGTCTGCCAACCAGTTCTCTATCCACGTCAGTACATTACCCCCAATACCATGTGCTTTGATTTTGCACACCAATCTCTTGTGTGGGACCTTGTCAAAAGCCTTTTGAAAGTCCAAATACACCACATCCACTGGTTCTCCCTTGTCCACTCTACGAGTTACATCCTCAAAAAATTCCAGAAGATTTGTCAAGCATAAATCCATGCTGACTTGGACCGATCCTGTCACTGCTTTCCAACTGCGCTGCTATTTCATCTTTAATAATCGATTCCAACATTTTCCTCACGACTGATGTCAGGCTAACCGGTCTATAATTACCTGTTTTCTCTCTCCCTCCTTTTTTAAAAAGTGGTGTTACATTAGCTACCCTCCAGTCCATACGAACTGATCCAGAGTCGATAGACTGTTGGAAAATGATCACCAATGCATCCACTATCTCTATGGCCATTTCCTTAAGTACTCTGGGATGCAGACTATCAGGCCCTCAATCCCATCAATTTCCCGCCTAATAAGGATATCCTTCAGTCCTTCCTTCTCACTAGACCCTCGGTCCCCTAGTACTTCCGGAAGGTTACTTGTGTCTTCCTTTGTGAAGACAGAATCAAAGTATTTGTTCATCTGATCTTCCATTTCTTTGTTCCCCATTATAAATTCACCTGAATCTGACTGCAAGGGACCTACGTTTGTCTTCACTAATCTTTTTCTCTTCACATATCTATAGAAGCTTTTGCAGTCAGTTTTTATGTTCCTGGCAAGCTTCCTCTCATACTCTATTTTCCCCCTCCTAATTAAACCCTTTGTCCTGCTCTGCTGAATTCTAAATTTCTCCCAGTCCTCAGGTTTGCTGCTTTTTCTGGCCAATTTATATGCCTCTTCCTTGGATTTAACAGTATTCTTAATTTCCCTTGTTAGCCAGGGTTGAGCCACCTTCCCCGTTTTATTTTTACTCCAGACAGGGATGTACAATTGTTGAAGTTCATCCATGTGATCTTTAAATGTTTGCCATTGCCTATCCACTGTCAACCCTTTAAGTATCATTTGCCAGTCTATTCTAGCCAATTCACACCTCATACCATCGAAGTTACCTTTCCTTAAGTTCAGGACGCTAGTCTCTGAATTAACTGTGTCACTCCATCTTAATAAAGAATTCTACTATATTATGGTCACTCTTCCCCAAGGGGCCTCGCACAACAAGATTGCTAATTAGTCCCTTCTCATTACACATCACCCAGTCTAGGATGACAGTCCTCTAGTTGGTTCCTCGACATATTGGTCTGGAAAACCATCCCTAATACACTCCAGGAAATCCTCCTCCACCGTATTGCTACCAGTTTGGTTAGCCCAATCTATATGTAGATTAAAGTCGCCCATGATAACTGCTGTACCTTTATTGCATGCATCCCTAATTTCTCCCATGAAACTGGCTACTTTTGCTGTACTTTCTGGCCTCTCTACTATCATGATTACCTTGGATGCGCCTTCAGTGTCGTGGGCATGCATCATTGGCATGGAAATTAAAACATGCCCCCTCCCCCCACCCCCCCCCCCCCCCAAATACCGCAGACTCCCACATAGAACAGGCTACTTTAGATTTAGAATTGTGCAATTAGAAAGCATTAATTAATATCCTTGTAGAAGGGGAAGAGTGATCATAATATTATATAATTTTATATTGAGTGGTTTAGTTAAGTCCGAAACTAGGGTATTAAATATGAACAGAGCAAACTACGTAGGTATGGGGGTGAGTTGGCTAATGTAGATTGGGAAACTCATTCAAAAGATATGACGGTAAATAAGCAATGGTAAACATTTAAAGAATTAATTCATAATTCACAATTAACATACATTTCCCATAGGAATAAAAACACCACGGGAAAAGTGGTCCAACCGTACCTAACGAGAAATTAAAGATAGTGTTAGATTAAAGGAAGAGGCTTATAATGTTGCCAAAAAGACTAGCGAGCCTGAGGGCTGGAAGGATTTTAGAATTCATGAAGGATAACTAAGAAATTGATAAAGAAAGAGAAAAGAGAATTGAGAGTAAACTAGCAAGAGATACAAAACCAGATTGTAAAAGTCTTCATAGCAAGAGACGGGGAATAATAGGGAATAACAAAATGGCTGAGACATTAAACAAATACTTTATCTCTCTTCATAGAAGAAGATATAAAAAAACATTCCAGAAATAATGGGGAACCAAGAGTCTAGCGAGAATGAGGAACTTAAAGAAATTAATATTAGGAAAGAAACAGCACTGGAGAAATTAATGGGACTAAAAGTCAACAAATCCCCTGGACCTGATGGCCTATATCCTAGGATATTAAAACTGGTGGCTACAGAGATAGTGGGTGCATTGGTTTGATCTTCAAGAATTTCCTAGATTGTAGAATGGTCCTTATGGATTGGAAGGTTGCAAACGTAACTCTGCTATTCAAGAAGAGAGGGAGAGAGAAAACAGGGAATTATTGGCCAGTTAGACTGATATCAGTAGAAACATAGAAACATAGAAAATAGGTGCAGGAGTAGGCCATTCGGCCCTTCTAGCCTGCACCGCCATTCAATGAGTTCATGGCTGAACATTCAACTTCAGTACCCCATTCCTGCTTTCTCGCCATACCCCTTGATCCCCCTAGCAGTAAGGACCTCATCTAACTCCTTTTTGAATATATTTAGTGAATTGGCCTCAACAACTTTCTGTGGTAGAGAATTCCACAGGTTCACCACTCTCTGGGTGAAGAAGTTCCTCCGCATCTCGGTCCTAAATGGCTTACCCCTTATCCTTAGACTGTGACCCCTGGTTCTGGACTTCCCCAACATTGGGAACATTCTTCCTGCATCTAACCTGTCTAACCCCGTCAGAATTTTATATGTTTCTATGAGGTCCCCTCTCATTCTTCTGAACTCCAGTGAATACAAGCCCAGTTGATCCAGTCTTTCTTGATAGGTCAGTCCCGCCATCCCGGGAATCAGTCTGGTGAACCTTCGCTGCACTCCCTCAATAGCAAGAATGTCCTTCCTCAGGTTAGGAGACCAAAACTGTACACAATACTCCAGGTGTGGCCTCACCAATGCCCTGTACAACTGTAGCAACACCTCCCTGCCCCTGTACTCAAATCCCCTTGCTATGAAGGCCAACATGCCATTTGCTTTCTTAACCGCCTGCTGCACCTGCATGCCAACCTTCAATGACTGATGTACCATGACACCCAGGTCTCTTTGCACCTCCCCTTTTCCTAATCTGTCACCATTCAGATAATAGTCTGTCTCTCTGTTTTTACCACCAAAGTGGATAACCTCACATTTATCCACATTATACTTCATCTGCCATGCATTTGCCCATTCACCTAACCTATCCAAGTCGCTCTGCAGCCTCACAGCATCCTCCTCGCAGCTCACACTGCCACCCAACTTAGTGTCATCCGCAAACTTGGAGATACTACACTCAATCCCCTCATCTAAATCATTAATGTACAGTGTAAACAGCTGGGGCCCCAGCACAGAACCCTGCGGTACCCCACTAGTCACTGCCTGCCATTCTGAAAAGTACCCATTTACTCCTACTCTTTGCTTCCTGTCTGACAACCAGTTCTCAATCCATGTCAGTACACTACCCCCAATCCCATGTGCTCTAACTTTGCACATCAATCTCTTGTGTGGGACCTTGTCGAACGCCTTCTGAAAGTCCAAATATACCACATCAACTGGTTCTCCCTTATCCACTCTACTGGAAACATCCTCAAAAAATTCCAGAAGATTTGTCAAGCATGATTTCCCTTTCACAAATCCATGCTGACTTGGACCTATCATGTCACCTCTTTCCAAATGCACTGCTATGACATCCTTAATAATTGATTCCATCATTTTACCCACTACCGATGTCAGGCTGACCGGTCTATAATTCCCTGTTTTCTCTCTCCCTCCTTTTTTAAAAAGTGGGGTTACATTGGCTACCCTCCACTCCATAGGAACTGATCCAGAGTCAATGGAATGTTGGAAAATGACTGTCAACGCATCCACTATTTCCAAGGCCACCTCCTTAAGTACTCTGGGATGCAGTCCATCAGGCCCTGGGGATTTATCGGCCTTCAATCCCATCAATTTCCCCAACACAATTTCCCGGCTAATAAGGATTTCCCTCAGTTCCTCCTCCTTACTAGACCCCCCGACCCCTTTTATAACCGGAAGGTTGTTCGTGTCCTCCTTCGTGAATACCGAACCAAAGTACTTGTTCAATTGGTCCGCCATTTCTTTGTTCCCCGTTATGACTTCCCCTGATTCTGACTGCAGGGGACCTACGTTTGTCTTTACTAACCTTTTTCTCTTTACATATCTATAGAAACTTTTGCAATCCGTCTTAATGTTCCCTGCAAGCTTCTTCTCATACTCCATTTTCCCTGCCCTAATCAAACCCTTTGTCCTCCTCTGCTGAGTTCTAAATTTCTCCCAGTCCCCAGGTTCGCTGCTATTTCTGGCCAATTTGTATGCCACTTCCTTGGCTTTAATACTATCCCTGATTTCCCTTGATAGCCACGGTTGAGCCACCTTCCCTTTTTTATTTCTATGCCAGACAGGAATGTACAATTGTTGTAGTTCATCCATGCGGTCTCTAAATGTCTGCCATTGCCCATCCACAGTCAACCCCTTAAGTATCATTCGCCAATCCATCTCAGCCAATTCACGCCTCATACCTTCAAAGTTAGCCTTCTTTAAGTTCTGGACCATGGTCTCTGAATTAACTGTTTCATTCTCCATCCTAATGCAGAATTCCACCATATTATGGTCACTCTTCCCCAAGGGGCCTCGCACAACGAGATTGCTAATTAATCCTTTCTCATTACATAACACCCAGTCTAAGATGGCCTCCCCCCTAGTTGGTTCCTCGACATATTGGTCTAAAAAACCATCCCTTATGCACTCCAGAAAATCCTCCTCCACCGTATTGCTTCCAGTTTGGTTAGCCCAATCTATGTGCATATTAAAGTCACCCATTATAACTGCTGCACCTTTATTGCACGCACCCCTAATTTCCTGTTTGATGCCCTCCCCAACATCACTACTACTGTTTGGAGGTCTGTACACAACTCCCACTAACGTTTTTTGCCCTTTGGTGTTCTGCAGCTCTACCCATATAGATTCCACATCATCCAAGCTAATGTCCTTCCTAACTATTGCCTTAATCTCCTCCTTAACCAGCAATGCTACCCCACCTCCTTTTCCTTTTATTCTATCCTTCCTGAATGTTGAATACCCCTGGATGTTGAGTTCCCAGCCCTGCTCATCCTGGAGCCACGTCTCCGTAATCCCAATCACATCATATTTGTTAACATCTATTTGCACAGTTAATTCATCCACCTTATTGCGGATACTCCTTGCATTAAGACACAAAGCCTTTAGGCTTGTTTTTTTAACACCCTCTGTCCTTTTAGAATTTTGCTGTACAATGGCCCTTTTTGTTCTTTGCCTTGGGTTTCTCTGCCCTCCACTTTTCCTCATCTCCTTTCTGTCTTTTGTTTTTGCCTCCTTTTTGTTTCCCTCTATCTCCCTGCATTGGTTCCCATCCCCCTGCCATATTAGTTTAACTCCTCCCCAACAGCACTAGCAAACACTCCCCCGAGGACATTGGTTCCGATTCTGCCCAGGTGCAGACCGTCCGGATTGTACTGGTCCCACCTCCCCCAGAACCGGTTCCAATGCCCCAGGAATTTGAATCCCTCCCTGCTGCACCATTGCTCAAGCCACGTATTCATCTGAGCTATCCTGCGATTCCTACTCTGACTAGCACGTGGCACTGGTAGCAATCCCGAGATTACTACTTTTGAGGTCCTACTTTTTAATTTAGCTCCTAGCTCCTTAAATTCATTTCGTAGGAACTCATCCCTTTTTTTACCTATGTCATTGGTACCAACGTGCACCACGACAACTGGCTGTTCTCCCTCCCAGTGGGAAAACACTAGAACCTATTATTAGGGACGTGGTAACAGGGCACTTAGAAAAACATAATATGATTGGCTAGAGTCATAACTGATTTATGAAAGGAAAATCGTGTTTGGCAAATCGAATAGAATATTTTAAGGTTGTAATGAGCAGGATGGCTAAGGGGGAATCAGTGAATGTAGTGTACTTGGATTTTCAGAAAGCGTTTGATAAGGTACTGCATCTGAGGTTACTACACAAAATTAGGCCTCATGGGATTGGGGGTAATATATTAGCATGGACTGAGGATTGGTTAATGGATAGAAAGTAGGAATAAATGGGCCATTTTCAGGTTGGTAGGCTGTAACTAATGAAGTACTGCAAGAATCAGTGCTTGTGTCTCAGCTATTTACAATTTATGTTTTTGACTTAGATGAGGGAACCGAGTGTAATGTGAAAAAGGAACGGCAGTAATCATGGGGGATTTTAACCTACATATCGATTGGTCAAATCAAATCATTCTGGAGCATCCACGATGCTGAGAATGACATAAGTGGCACGTGTAGTGAGTTGGTCTTACTGCATGAGAAGGATCCACAGCCAGATAGGGAATGGAAGACCAGCAGGAAGAGTAGTACAAAGAAGGTAGTGAAGGGGTCCCATGTGGTCATCCCCCTGCAAAACTGATACACTGCTTTGAGTGCTGTTGAGGGAGATGACTCATCAGGGGAGGGCAGCAGCAGCCAAGTTCATGGCACTGTGGGTGGCTCTGTTGCACAGGAGGGCAGGAAAAAGAGTTGGAGAGCGATAGTGATAGGGGATTCAATCATAAGGGGAATAGATAGGCGTTTCTGCGGCCGCAACCGAGACTCCAGGATGGTATGTTGCCTCCCTGGTGCAAGGGTCAAGGATGTCTCCGAGCGGGTGCAGGACATTCTAAAAAGGGAGGGAGAACAGTCAGTTGTCGTGGTGCACATTGGTACCAACGACATAAGTTAAAAAAAAGGGATGAGGTCCGACAAGACGAATTTAAGGAGCTAGGAGCTAAATTTTAAAAGTAGGACCTTAAAGTAATAATCTCGGGATTGCCAGCAGTGCCACGTGCTAGTCAGAGTAGGAATCGCAGGATAGCACAGATGAATACGTGGCTTGAGCAGTGGTGCAGCAGGGAGGGATTCAAATTCATGGGGCATTGGAACAGGTTCTGGGGGAGGTGGGACCAGTACAAACCGGACGGTCTGCACTTGGGCAGGACCGGAACCAATGTCCTAGGGGGAGTGTTTGCTAGTGCTGTTGGGGAGGAGTTAAACTAATATGGCAGGGGGATGGGAACCAGTACAGGGATACAGAGGGAAACAAAAAGGAGACAAAAACAAAAGACAGAAAAGAGATGAGTAAAAGTGGAGGGCAGAGAAACCAAAGGCAAGAAACAAAAAGGGCCACTGAATATAAAGGGGCTGCAGGAGGGGTCAAAACTAAAAATCATGGTTTAAAAACTAGGATGAAAACACTCTACCTAAATGCACGCAGCATTCGAAATAAAGTAAATGAGTTGACGGCACAAATCATTACAAATGGGTATGATTTGGTGGCCATTACAGAAACATGGTTGCAGGGTGGCCAAGACTGGGAATTAAACATACAGGGGTATCTGACAATTCAGAAAGATAGACAAGAAGGGAAAGGAGGTGGGGTAGCTCTATTAATAAAAGATGATATCAGGGCAGTTGTGAGGGATGATATTGGCTCCAATGAACAAAATGTTGAATCATTGTGGGTGGAGATTAGAGATAGTAAGGGGAAAAAGTCACTGGTGGGCGTAGTTTATAGGCCCCCAAATAATAACTTCACGATGGGGCGGGCAATAATCAAGGGAATAATGGAGGCATGTGAAAAAGGAACGGCAGTAGTCATGGGGGATTTTAACCTACATATCGATTGGTCAAATCAAATCGCACGGGGTAGCCTGGAGGAGGAATTCATAGAATACATACGGGATTGTTTCTTAGAACAGTATGTAACAGAACCTACAAGGGAGCAAGCCATCTTAGATCTGGTCCTGTGTAATGAGACAGGAAAAATAAATGATCTCCTAGTAAAAGATCCTCTCGGAATGAGTGATCACAGTATGGTTGAATTTGTAATACAGATTGAGGATGAGGAAGTTGCGTCAGAAACGAGCGTACTATGCTTAAACAAAGGGGACTACAGTGGGATGAGGGCAGCGTTGGCTAAAGTAGACTGGAAACAAGGACTAAACAGTGGCACAATTGAGGAACAGTGGAGGACTTTTAAGGAGCTCTTTCATAATGCTCAACAAAAATATATTCCAGTGAAAAAGAAGGGCGGCAAGAGAAGGGATACCCAGCCGTGGATAACCAAGGAAATAAAGGAAAGTATCAAATCAAAGACCAATGCGTATAAGGTGGCCAAGGTTAGTGGGAAACTAGAGGATTGGGAACATTTTAAGCAACAGCAAAGAATGACTAAAAAAGCAATAAAGAAAGGGAAGATAGATTACGAAGGTAAACTTGCGCAAAACATAAAAACAGCTAGTAAAAGCTTTTACAGATATATAAACCGGAAAAGAGTGACTAAAGTAAATGTTGGTCCCTTAGAAGATGAAAAGGGGGATTTAATAATGGGAAATGTGGAAATGGCTGAGACCTTAAACAATTATTTTGCTTCCGTCTTCACAGTGGAAGACACAAACACCATGCCAAAATTTGCAGGCCACAGGAATGTGGGAAGGGAGGACCTTGAGACAATCACTATCACTCGGGGGGTAGTGCTGGACAGGCTAATGGGACTGAAGGTAGACAAGTCCCCTGGTCATGATGAAATGCATCCCAGGGTATTAAAAGAGATGGTGGAAGTTATAGCAGATGCATTCGTTATAATCTACCAAAATTCTCTGGACTCTGGGGAGGTACCAGCGGATTGGAAAGCAGCTAATGTAACGCATCTGTTTAAAAAAAAAAAAGGGGGCAGGCAAAAAGCAGGTAACTATAGGCCGGTTAGTTTAACATCTGTAGTGGGGAAAATGCTTGAAACTATCATTTAAGGAAGAAATAGCGGGACATCTACATAGGAATAGTGAAATCAAGCAGTCGCAGCATGGATTCATGAAGGGGAAATCATGTTTAACTAACTTACTGGAATTCTTTGAGGATATAACGAGCATGGTGGATAGAGGTGTACCGATGGATGTGGTGTATTTAGATTTCCAAAAGGCATTCGATAAGGTGCCACACAAAAGGTTACTGCAGAAGATAGAGTTACGTGGCGTCGGAGGAAATGTATTGGCATGGATCGAGAATTGGCTGGCGAATAGAAAGCAGAGAGTCGGGATAAATGGGTCCTTTTCCGGTTGGAAATCAGTGGTTAGTGGTGTGCCACAGGGATCAGTGCTGGGACCACAACTGTTTACAATATACATGACCTGGAAGAGGGGACAGAGTGTAGTGCAACAAAATTTGCAGATGACACTAAGATTAGTGGGAAAGCGGGTTGTGTAGAGGACTCAGAGAGGCTGCAAGGAGATTTGAATAGGTTAAGCGAATGGGCTAAGGTTTGGCAGATGGAATACAATGTCGGAAAGTGTGAGGTCATCCACCTTGGGGAAAAAAAAACAGTAAAAGGGAATATTATTTGAATGGGGAGAAATTACAACATGCTGTGGTGCAGAGGGACCTGGGGGTCCTTGTGCATGAATCCCAAAAGGTTAGTTTGCAGGTGCAGCAGGTAATCAGGAAGGCGAATGGGATGTTGGCCTTCATTGCGAGAGGGATGGAGTACAAAAGCAGGGAGGTCCTGCTGCAACTGTATAAGGTATTGGTAAGGCCGCACCTGGAATACTGCGTGCAGTTTTGGTCACCTTACTTAAGGAAGGCTATACTAGCTTTGGAAGGGCTACAGAGACGATTCACTAGGCTGATTCCAGAAATGAGGGGGTTACCTTATGATGATAGATTGAGTAGACTGGGTCTTTACTCGTTGGAGTTCAGAAGGATGAGGGGTGATCTTATAGAAACATTTAAAATCATGAAAGGGATAGACAAGATAGAGTCAGAGAGGTTGTTTCCACTGGTAGAGGAGACTAGAACTAGGGGGCACAGCCTCAAAATACGGAGGAGCCAATTTAAAACCGAGTTGAGAAGGAATTTCTTCTCCCAGAGGATTGTGAATCTGTGGAATTCTCTGCCCAAGGAAGCAGTTGAGGCTAGCTCATTGAATGTTTTCAAGTCAAAGATAGATAGATTTTTAAGTAATAAGGGAATTAAGGGTTATGGGGAGCGGGCGGGTAAGTGGAGCTGAGTCCACGGCCAGATCAGCCATGATCTTGTTGAATGGCGGAGCAGGCTCGAGGGGCTAGATGGCCTACTCCTGTTCCTAATTCTTATGGTTTTATGTTCTTATGTTCTTATTAATGTTGGGGAAGTCCAGAACCAGGGGTCACAGTCTAAGGATAAGTGGTAAGCCATTTAGGATCGAGATGAGGAGAAACTTCTTCACCCAGAGAGTGGTGAACCTGTGGAATTCTCTACCACAGAAAGTCGTTGAGGCCAATTCACATAATATATTCAAAAAGGAGTTAGATGTAGTCCTTACTACTAGGGGGATCAAGGGGTATGGCGAGAAAGCAGGAATGGGGTACTGAAGTTGCATGTTCAGCCATGAACTCATTGAATGGCGGTGCAGGCTCGAAGGGCCGAATGGCCTACTCCTGCACCTATTTTCTATGTTTCTATGTAATGTATCCAAGTTTTCTGACGATACACAATTAGGTGGGAAAGTAAGTTGTGAGGAGGACGTAACAAGGCTGCAAAGGAATATAGACAGGTTAAGTGAGTGGGCAAAAACATGGCAGATAGAATATAATGTGGAGAAGTGAGAAGTTATCCACTTAGGTAGGAAAAATAGAAAAGCAGAATATTGTGTAAATGGTGAAAGACAGGGAAATGTTGTTATTCAGAGGAACTTGGGTGTCCTTGTACATGAATCACAGAATGTTAACATGCAGGTACAGCAAGCAATTAGGAAAGCAAATGGTATATTAGCCTTTATTATAAAGGGATTGGAGTACAAGAGTAAAAAGGTCTGGCAACAAATATATCGGACCTTGGTGAGACCACACCTGGAGTACTGTGTACGGTTTGGTCTCATTACCTAAGGAAGGATATATTTGCCTCGGAGAGAGTGCAAAGGTTCACTAAATTGATTCCAGGGATGAGGGCATTGTCCTATGAGGAGAGATTGAGTTTCCCTATAGTTTAGAAGAATGAGACGTGATCTCGTTGAAACTTAAACTCTAGGGAAATCAAGGGATATGCAGGTCAGGTGGGAAAGTGGAGTTGAGATCGAAGGTCAGCCATGATCTTATTGAATGGCAGAGCAGGCTCAGGGGTCGTATGGCCTACTCCTGCTCCTAATTCTTATGTTCTTATGAAGCATATAAAATTCTTAAGGGACTTGACATGATAGATGCTGGGAGGATGTTTCCATTGGCTGGGGAGTCCAGAACTAGGGGGTCACAGTCTCAGATTAAGGGGTCGACCATTTAGGACTGGGATGAGGAGAATTTTTTTTCACTCAAACAGTTGTGAATCTTTGGAATTCTCTACTACAGAGAGCTGTGGATATTCAGTCGTTGAGTGTATTCAACTCAGAGATCGACAGACTTTTGGATACTAAGGGACTCGAGGGATATGGAGATCGTGCGGGAAGTTGGAGTTGAGGTAGAAGATCAGCCAGGATCTTGTTGAATAGCGGAGCAAGCTCAAATGGCCTACTCCTGCTCATATTTCTTATGTTCTTATGATCAGAGGACCCCAGGACGCATCACCCCATCCTGACAATTTTTGGCCCCATTGTCTGTAGGATAAATGTGATGCAGCCATATCACATCTGTAACAGTTCGGACGGTAAATATTGTTTCAATATAACCATCAATTAATTTTGTTAGTAGTGACTATATATGGATTCCTTCTTTGCAACAGGGTTAGAATTTGGCTTTTATGATTGCAGTATTTATACACTTGACATGCACCTTTTGAAATCTCTTGAAAAAAGAAGGCTGAGGGGTGACCGAGGTCTTTAAAATTATGAAAGGTTTTGATAGAGTGGATACAGAGAGAATGTTTCGACTTGTGGGGAAGAACATAACTAGAGGACATCAATATAAGATAGTCACCAAGAAATCCAATAGGGAATTCAGAAGAAAATTCTTTACCCAAAGAGTGGTGAGAATGTGGAACAGGGGGTGGTTGAAGCAAATAGTATAGGTGCATTTAAGGGGAGGCTAGACAAGCACATAAGGGAGAAGGGAATAGAGGGTTATGCTGATAGACTTAGATGAGGAAAGACGGGAGGAGGCTCGAGTGGAGCATAAATGTCGGCATGGACTGCTTGGGCCAAATGACCTGTTTCTGTGCCGCATATCCTATGTTAATCCCGATGTAATCTCGGTATCTCTGATTCTGTAGTCCTTCTTAAATCGTATGAAAACAATTTTTTTCTTTATTTTTTCTTCTAGCTATGATTTCACCTTTTACCATGTCATTTGCTTGTCTAAGTATGTCTCAGTAATAACATAAGAATATAGTATAAAAAACATTCGGAAAATGAATTGATTTCCTGTGATGTTGCAAGCATGGAGTAAGGCCTTGAATTTCCATGATGCTCCTGACCTCCCACCATAACGAGCTGACAAAGGCATGGTTGAAACTTTCAGTGGTAAATAGATGTGATGGGGTTGGAGGAAGGCACTGTTGTGGTGGAAATAGGCAGTCATTGTGATGGAGAGGATATAGGATTGGAAGTTCAGCATGTGGTCAAATAGGAAGCTGAGGCTGCCAGCAATCTGGGTCAGCTTGAGATAGCAACCAGGGAAGGGAATATCTGTGGCAAGGGTATGGAGTGTAAAGTGTGGGCTAAATACAGTAGCTTTGATCTTGTCAATGTTTTGCTGGGGGAAATTGCAGTTCATCCAAGATGAATATCAGACAAGCAGCCTGACAGCACAGAAGCAGTGGAGCAGTTGAGAGAGATGGTGGAGTGATAGAGCTGGTTGTAAATGTGGAAGCTGACATTTTTTTTTATTCGTTCCTTGGATGTGGGTGTCGCTGGCAAGGCCAGCATTTATTGCCCATCCCTAATTGCCCTGGAGAAAGTGGTGATGAGTCGCCTTCTTGAAACGCTGCAGTCCGTGTGGTGAATAGTGCTGTTAGGGAAGGAGCTCCAGGATTTTGACCCAGCAACGATGAAGTAACGGCAGTATATTTCCAAATAGGCTGGTGTGTAACTTGGACGGGAACTTGCAGGTGATGGTGTTCCCATGTACCTGCTGCCCATGTTCTTTTAGGTGGTAGCGGTTGCGGGTTTGGGAGGTGCTGTTGAACAAGCCTTGGCAAGTTGTTGCAAGAATTTTGTAGATGAAACACACTGCAGCCACGGTGCACCGGTGGTGGAGGGAGTGAATGTTTAAGGTGGATGGGGTTCCAATCAAGCGTGCTGCTTTGCTCTTGATGGTGTCGAGCTTCTTGAATGTTGTTGAAGCTGCACTCATCCAGGCAAGTGGAGAGTATTCAATCATATTCCTGACTTGTGCTTTGTAGATAGATGGTGGAAAGGCTTTGAGGAGCCGGGAGGTGAGACACTCGCAGCAGAATATCCAGCCTCTGACCTGCTCTTATTGCCACACTATCTATGTGGCTGGTCCAGTTAAGTTTCTGGTCAATGATGTCCCTCGGGATGTTGATGGTGGGGGGATTCGGTGATTTTAACGCTATTGAATGTCAAGGGACGGTGGTTAGAGTCTCCCTTGTTGGAGATAGTCATTGCCTGCCACTTTTGTGCCGCAAATGTAACTTGCCACTTATCAATCCAAGCCTGAATGTTGCCCAGGTCTTGCTGCATTCGGGCACGGACTTCATTCTCTGAGGAGTTGCGAATGGAACTGAACATTGTGCAATCATCAGTGAACATTCCTACTTCTGACCTTATGATGGAGGGAAGGTCATTGATGAAGCAGCTGAAAATGGTTGGAGCCAGGATACTTGCAGGTCTCCTGCAGCAATGTCCTGAGGCTGAGATGATTGATCTCCAACAACCACAACCATCTTCCTTTTATGCTAGGTATAACTCCAGCCAGTGGAGAGTTTCGACCTGATTCCCATTGACTTCAATTTTACTAGGGCTCCTTGATCCCACACTTAGTCAACTGCTGCCTTGATATCTAGAGCAGTCACTCTCACCTCACCATCTGGAATTCAGCTCTTTTGTCCATGTTTGAACCAAGGCTGTACTGAGGTCTGGAGCCAAATGATCATGGTGGAACCCAAACTGAGCATCGGTGAGCAGGCTATTGCTGAGTAAGTGCTGCTTGAGTGCACTGTTGACAACCTTTCATCACTTTGCTGATGCTTGAGAGTAGACTGATGGGGCGGTAATTGGCTGGATTGGATTTGTCCTGCTTTTTGTGGACAGGACATACCTGGGCAGTTTTCCACATTGCCGGGTAGATGGCAGTGTTGTAGCTGTACTGGAACAGCTTGGCTAGAGACACAACTATTTCTGTAGCACAAGTCTTTAGCATGACAGCTGTGATGTTGGTGCCTATAGCCTTTGCTATATCCAGTGCGCTCAGCCATTTCTTGATATCTGGTGGAGTGAATCGAATTGGTTGAAGACTGGCTTCTGTGATGGTGGGGAGCTCAGGAGGAGGCAGAGATGGATCATTCAGTCAGCACTTCTGGCTGAAGATGTTTGAAAACGCTTCAGCCTTGTCTTTTGCATTTGCGTGCTGGGCTGCGCCGTCATTGAAGATGAGGATAATCATTATTATTATCCATTATTCAGCAAGCTGTGAAAGCTTTCTAAAAATCCAATTATAAATAATATTGGCTGCATTTCTTCTGGCTGCCATGTCAGTAATGTCTTTAAAAAAAAAACCCTCCAGTAGGTTGTGACAAAAAAAGTCAACACTAGTTGTTACACTGCTGTCTTAACACATTTCTATATTATTTTATATAAGAACTAGATGACAACTGGTTCTAGACAACTCAGCCAGAGGAAACATCCTCCTTGCATCTACCCTGTCAAGCCCTGTAAGAATTTTGTATGTTTCAATGAGATCACCGCTCATTCTTCTAAACTCTAGAGAATATAGGTCGAGACTACTCACGCTCGCCTCACAGGACAATCCCCCCCCCCTCCCAATCCCAATCCCCAATCCCAGGAATAAGTCTAGTGAACCTTCGTTGCATTCTTTCAATGGCAAGTATATCCTTCCTTAGGTAAGGAAACCAAAATTGTACACAATACTCCTGGTGCGGTCTCACCAGGGCCCTATATAATTTGCAGTAAGACGTTTTTACTCCTACTCAAATCCTCTTGTAATAAAAGCCAACATACCATTTGCTTTCTTAATTGCTTGCTGTACCTCCATGTTAACTTGCAGTGATTCATGTACAAGCACACCCAGGTCCCTCTGAACACCAATATTTCCCAATCTCTTACCATTTAAAAAATACTCTGCTTTTCTATTTTACCTACAAAAATGGATAACTTCACATTTCTCCACATTATATTCCATTTGCCATGTTCTTGCCCACTCGCATGTCTATATCCCCTTGAAATCTCTTTGCATCCTCCTCACAACTTACATTCCCACCTACCATTGTATCATCAGCAAACTTGAATATTCTTTAGATTATGGAACAGTTCCTGCAGATTGGAGGGTGGCAAATATAACCCCACTATTTAAAAAAGGAGGGAGAGAAAAAACGGGGAACTACAGACCGGTTAGCCTGACATTATTAGGGAAAATACTGGAGTCTATTATAAAGATGTGATAACGGCACATTTAGATAATATCAACAGGATTAAACAAAGTCAACATGGATTTATGAAAGGAAAATCATGTTTGACAAACCTACTGGAGTTTTTTGAGGATGTAACTGATAGAATAAATAAGGGAGAATCAGTGGATGGAGTGTATTTGGATTTTCAGAAGGCCTTTGTTAAAGTCCCATATAAGAGGTTCGTGTGCAAAATTAAAGCACATAGGATTGGGGGTAATGTATTGCCATGGATTGAAAATTGATTAACTGACAGGAAACAGAGAGTAGGAATAAACGGGTCTTTTTTGGGGTGGCGGGCAGTGATTAGTGGGATACCACAGGGATCAGTGTTTGGGCCCCAGCTATTCACTATAATGTATATGATTTGAATGAGGGAACCAAATGTAATATTTCCAAGTTTGCTGACGACACAAAACTACGTGGGATTGTGAATTGTGAGGAGGATGCAAGGCGATTTAGATAAGTTGAGTGAGTGGGCAAACACATAGCAGATGCAGTATAACGTGGATAAATGTGAAGTTACCCACTTTGGTAGGAAAAACATAAGGACAAAGTATTATTTAAATGGTGATGGCTTGGGAAGTGTCGATATACAGAGGGACCTGGAAATCCTTGTACACCAGTCATTGAAAGCAAACATGCAGGTGCAACAAGCAGTGAGGAAGGCAAATGGTCTGTTGGCCTTCATTGCAAGAGGATTTGAGTACAGGAGCAAGGATGTCTTACTACAGTTATACAGGGCCTTGGTGAGACCGCACCTGGAGTATTGTGTGCAGTTTTGGTCTCCTTACCTAAGAAAGGATATATTTGCCATAGAGGGAGTGCAGCGAAGGTTCACCAGACTGATTCCTGGGATGGCAGGACTGTCGTATGAGGAGAGATTGGGTCGACTAGGCCTGTATTCACTAGAGTTTAGAAGAATGAGAGTGGATCTCATTGAAACGTATAAAATTCTGACTGGGTTGGATAGACTGGATGCGGGGAAGATGTTTCCCCTGGCTGGGAAGTCTAGAATAAGGGGTCGCAGTCTCAGGATATGGGGTAGGAAGTTTAGGACCGAGATGAGGAGAAATTTTTTCACTCAGATGGTGGAATTCTCTACCACAGAAGGCTGTAGAGGCCAAGTCACTGAATATATTTAAGAAGGAGATAAATAGATTTCTAGAAACAAAAAGCATCAATGGGTATAGGGAAAACGCAGGAATATGGTGTTGAGATAGAGGATCAGCCATGATCATGTTGACTGGTGGTGCAAACTCGAAGGGCCGAATGGCCTACTACTGCTATTTTCTCTGTTTCTATATATTAGGTTTGGCCCCCTCATCCAAATCATTGATATGGATTGTGAATAGCTGAGGCCCAAGTACTGATCCTTGCGGTACCCCACTAGTTACAGCTTGTCAACCCGAGATTGACCCATTTATTCCTACTCTCTGTTTTCTGTCCGTTAACCAATCCTTAATCCATGCTAGTATATTACCCCCAATCCCATGAGCCATAATTTTGTTCAATAACCTCTTGTGTGGCACCTTATCGAATGCCTTCTGAAAATCCAAATACACCACATCCACTGGTTTCCCCCTTATCTATTCTACTAATTACAACCTCAAAAAAAACTCTTAACAGATTTGCCAAACATGATTTCCCTTTCATAAATCCGTGTTGACTCTTCCCAGTCCTATTATTTTCTAAGTGCCCTGTTACCACATCCTTAATAACAGATTCTAGTATTTTCTCTACTAAAGTTTATTTTATCTTAAAATTAGCACAGCCATGCAAGATACGTTCCAGTTTAGCACAACATTCGTGACTTTGTTATTTTCTACTTAGTCGAGAAGGTAGTTAAGCTTAACAACTATTGTAAAATCCATGTTGAGTCCTTGCTATTCACCTTTTTACTGTTTATTAAATTTGTTTGGCAATTAATACCTAAGTCACAGTCTTGTGTAGTGTTATTCTGTTGCCTACTCAAGTCCAGAAGAATCACACGAGGGCAAGTGATGAAACCAGAACCTTAAAATTAAGAGAGGGATGGTTCTCTGTTCCATAACTGGGCATGCTTTGATTTATCAGACAAGTGAAAGCGCTCTCTGGGACAAAGGGAACGCAAGCTCACGCAAGTGAATAGTTGGAGTCATTGAACACCTGATGCCAAAAAAATCTGGCGTAAAAAAACACAAAAATAATGGCGGCGACATAATTGAGCTAGAATATCTCTGAAAGACCCACAGTTAAATTTAAAGAACACGGAGCAATAGCTGTAAACTGTAGTTAAAAGTATCAGACAGACTGATAGTCCTTTAACAATTTTTGTTATTCCCAAGTATTTGCCAACTCTGGTTTTCTTTAAGTTAGGGGTTCCTGTAATCTTCACATTTGATATGTTCTCTTAGTTCCTAAAATGCTGTCAAAGTGTCCAGTTTTCCTTGTATTCATTCTCACACTTAGACAAGTGTGTAATTTTCATTGTTTGTGACGGCAAAATAGCTGTCTAATTTAAAACTGCGACCGAAGTCTAAGATGTTTAAAGGCATATTTAACGTAACAAAATAATTATTAAATAAATGTGATAAAGGTAAATTTTTGTAATAATATCAACCGAAATCAACTTTAAACAGTTAATTATAGTTTAAAAAAAATACTTTTTGAAAGGCTGTAAAAAGTAATCTCTTGTGTCTACACATCCCCATGGGAACGCTTCCCCAATGCTCTCAGTTAACCGAGGGATCTATCCCATTGACAGCTCCCTGCACCCTGGGGAAGCGAGCTAGCCTGTGGCAGTTGATGAACCTGTTTCTTTGCTGTGCATGAAAAATGGTGTGTTTTCGGAAGTCTAGTAGATAGATCATTACAATGCATTTGCCTTTCTTTCACGGTGCCCTAAAAATAATTGCCTTAAGACACAAAAAGTACTCTGGATGGCAAAGCTGACCAAAAATAAACTGCCAAATGTGAGTGATTTAGGAAAAAATACTCGGTCAATTTCCAGACTGCTGGGGTGAGGCTTCAGAGCTTTAATTTGTTGACCTCCAAGGCTGAGAGTATTTGTTGGCCATAAATTCCGTCATTACCAGGTGACCCACGCCATTATTTTTCAGTCTAACTGGCTACCCTGCAAATAATGATGTAAATCTTGCAAATTCGTGATCGCCATTAATTACAATGGAGAGCTGAGTGTCGAGAATGAGCTATTATCGGTTTTGTCGAGGCTAATGGTAGAGCGGCGCAAATGGTTCAGCAATTTGCAGAGGATAAGAACTCATGGTGTACCTCAGCTACTTTGCAAATTGCTGAATTTTTAATGAATTAATAATGACAGATGCCGTTAAGGCGTTATTATGCAGCACTTTCAGGCCCATAATGCATCTTTATATGTACTATGGCTAAGTATTTTATACTGCTCATCTACTCATACCTAATTTAACTTCTGAATCTTTGAAATGGCAGGTTTTGGTAGCTCAACCTGAAGGTACATTTTTGACCACCCTATTTGCTAAGGATCCAGATGTTGGCAAAAATGGCACCGTTTTTTATTCTATATTAGGTAAGAAAGTTTGAGAAAAGAATCTTGCATAGTTAACCTGAATTGCACTCTTTGATAATGTTTTTTACAAAAGTGAACTAATTTTTAAAAAGTCAATAGCAGATTTATGCATTGGTGTTTTAATGCAGTTTTCTATTATTTTATATGTACATCACGTATTGCTGCTGCCATGCAATATGTATATTTCATACTTGATTGTTTAAGAGTTTTAGTTTCCTTCTGCAAAATGTCAGTCACTAACGTCAGACATTCCTAAGTATCAGCAAATACTATTATGACCAACCTCTAACAATTGAATCCTATTGACGAGAATAGTGATGTGTCAATCAGTCCATCGTCAAGACATCAAGTTCTCACAGCAGTAAAGTGATTTTCCTTGAGGGAAAATTACAAGAAAATTATAGTCGACAAGCTCGCTCATTTTTATTTGCTAATCCACTTGACCTCAGTAATGAAGTGTGTGGGCTGAATAGTGCACATCTTCCAGCTGAAGAAAAATCAAATGGGAAGAGGAAGGAAGTTTTTTATTAAGTTCTCACTTTAAAACTTTTTAATTTCAGACAATGATTCAAATAGCTTCAAAATTGATGCCAAAACTGGAGAACTGAAAACATCAAAGGTTTTCATGTACAGTCATGTATCACATCACAAAATAACAGTGATGGCAAGTGATGCAGGAAGCCCTCCACTTCAACAAACTGCAATAATTAACATACAGGTACAGGAATTCAGAAAATAAGTGTTTTATGTAATAAATTTTAATTTATTGATGCTAGATGAAGAAAACATAGGGGAAATTTTCTGCTTTGGCATTCTGGGAAATGTTCCCTCATTCTGTTGCATTTCACTGCAAACTTCCACTCTGAAAATTATTTGAAGATTACTTGATGGCCCAGAAATTGTGGCGGGTAATAATAATGAATGAACAGCGTTCGCTCTTATTACCCCTTTGAAACTGACCGTAACTTCGGGATGTAGTGAATCTAATCACGGAAATCCTGAAGTTGCAGTCAGACAGTCACTGCTCTGACACTGGCTGCAATGTGGTTCGTTTAAAGTTAATTTTACTGAATGCATCCATCACAGATTTTACATTATCAGTAATCATTTAATGCATAATTAATTTATGAAAAACAGAATAAATGAATGCACATTATTGAATCTTTTCTTAGGTTATCCCCAGAGTCACAAAAAAACTCACCACTCAAAATAATCAAAAATATTTTATAATACCGGAAGGTTTAAGGCCTGGAAAAGTTTTGGGATCCGTCCGTTCACACGACCATCTCCTGCTGGCCAGTCAGAAGGTACATTACAACATTGTTGAAGGTGATGACCACTTTCAATTTGGAGTTGACAGTATGACAGGGGAATTATACCAAACCCAAGAACTAGACTATGAAGCAATTTCTCATTATTTGCTGAAGGTTATAGCAGAAGACAATAGCCATAACCCTTCAAGGAATATCACTATTTTCGTGAGTATTAACGTAGAAGACCAAAACGATAACTCACCATGGTTTAAAGACGATTTAGTTGTGATTGGAATTCAAGAAAATCTTCCAGTAGGGTCTCTTGTTCACATATTTAATGCAAAAGATGATGATGGAAGTGGACCAAATAGTGATCTCCGATATTCTGTTGTGTCCAGGAGTCCCTCAGAAAATCCTTTCTACATAGATCCCTATCAAGGTTGCTTAAACACAATAATGCCGGTTGACCATGAAGTGACCAGAACATTTCTTCTAACAATAACAGCAATGGATCAGGCATTAGATGTAAGTGAGCGCAAGATAAGCTCATTGACAGCTCAGATTATTGTTTTGGACGTAAACGATAACAGACCTATGTTCGTGTCAGCAAATGTTTCCTATGTAATGGAAGATGAAGATGTGGGGTACCTTGTCCATCATGTTATTGCACATGATGCAGATGCAGGTGAAAATAAAAGAATTTCATATGCCATCATCTCAGGGAATGAAGACAGCACCTTCAAGCTCGATGAGTTATCAGGTACTAAAACTAGTTTGCCATTGTTTGAGTTTTGCTGAACTATAGTATATTGCTAACATTGTTGGCAACAGATATAAAGAAAACTTGTATTTTACTTTGTGTTTAAATAGGTTTGCTAATGTTGGCCTCCCACCTTGACCGTGAAATGCAAGAATCCTATATCCTCACAATTTTAGGATGGGACAATGGACTTCCTGTTCAGTCCTCAACACAGACACTGATGGTCGTCATTGTCGATATAAATGACGAAGCACCAAAATTTCAAGAATCTGTCTATGAAGTTGGAGTTCCTGAAAACCTTAATATGGGAGCATTTGTTATCGAGGTTGAAGCTTCTGATGGAGATTCAGGTAAACATAACTTCTAGCTGCTAGTTTTAATGCTTTTCTTGTTTAGCTGCATAGAAATTCACCTTAAAGAAAGCAATAATTCATGTTAAAGCAATATGGGAATATATACACAAGGTAACAATCATCATGCAGTTATATAGAGACTAAGGTTAACTGAAGGTCTCTCTCTTCAATTTTTCTGTATAGCCACTGATTGACTATGGCTTGTTTGATTACTCTGAATAAAGTACCTGTTCTTCTAATACAGCTTTAGTAATTTCTTATGCAATGTTATGAACAATATGGTGTATAAACCATAATAGGCTGATAAACTGTATTAATCTCCATTTTGATGATTACTCTTTGGTATTAGGGCTTCATTAAGTCTTTTATTAAAGGCTGAACAAACCGTTAACCTTTGTGTTCTCATAAGTAAAGTGAAGTATTTAGATAGAGTTGTATTAACACTTTAAAGACTGCAATGACATTTATGTAGTAAGATAAGAACTATAAAATTATGACACTTTAAATTCCAAATATACTATGATTTATGCATTTTACCACTCTGGAGCAGTGAAGTCAATTAGTACTGATTGGTTTCTTCGCAGCTAAATAAGTACTTGTGATGTTGAGGAGACAGTAAGGAATGACTGACTTGTTTCCTGAGCCCCTCAGAGCAAGGCATTTGGGCATTGTATTTCCCTAGAAGGAGCAAAAGAACAAACAGAATTCAGAAGGGTATTAAGAGAGTCTTTATTGGGCCTCACCATCAACAATATAAAAAGGTTCCAGGTAAGGGGTAGGTAAGGATAAAAAAAGCATTCCGTGTGAGTATTTAGCCGATTAAAGGTAAGTGTGTCGGGGGGGGGGGAAGAGAGGGGGGATGGGGGGGGAGGCTGGGGGGAGCGGAGAGAAGCTGGGGTGGGGGGGTGTTGCATATGCAGACTATAGACATACTCTGTGTAGTCACTGTATAGTTGTATAAGATGGAGACTTGTTACCTGATGTACTATCAATAAGGTTCACATCGTGTATATACTATGCTAGTACCACTAGAGGGTGCAACTGGTGGAGACCGGCGTTTCCTGCCCCTGTGGTAGAGGCTGTCCACCAGAGGGCACTGTCGTGGGAGACCTGAGGGTCACCTGCATAGGTGTGCAGGGCTCAGTATAAAAGACAGCCCACCATGCTTGTGCCTCACTCTGGAGTTACGAATAAAGGACCAAAGTCACTACAGTTTGAGTACAACATATTGCCTCGTGGAGTCATTCATAAGTGCATTACAGACATAGCAATTGGCGACGAGAATACGGACTTTCACGCGATTATGGCTACTTTTGACACACTAAAAGACTTTGCAGAAGGTGATGATTGGGATGCCTTCACGAAAAGGCTCGAGCAATATTTTGTGGCAAACGACCTGGTAGGGGAGACGGACACATTGGCGGAGAAGCGCAAGGCTATACTGCTGACCAGTTGTGGGCCCGAGGTCTACCGCCTCGTCGAGAACTTGCTGGCACCCACAAAGGCCAAGGATAAGACATACGATAAGCTGAGTGAACTAATTCGCGAGCAACTAAAACCAAAACAGCATCCTCACGGCCAGGCACAGATTCTACACTCACTGCAGACCTGAGGGCCAGAAGATTGCAAGATATGCTGCCGACCTCAGGAGACTTGCGGCACTGTGATTTTGGCACGCACCTCAACGAAGCATTGCGAGACATCTTTGTTATGGGAATTGCCCATGAAGGCCTCCTTCACAAGCTATTATCCGCCAACACCACAATCAACCTGCAGAAGGCCATCAGCATCAGTCAGGCGTTCATGACCTCGACCTGCAGCACCAAGCAAATTATTCATCCTGTGGACTCAAACCCAGCAAGTACTGGACACAGAATGGTGCCTTTCACAGGCAAGACTGTAGAACGTGGCTCTGCCCAGGGCAGAGAGCACAGATCTCAGGGTTCCAGAATTCAGAGTCCGCCGAGGGGCGCTAATCGAGTAGCACCATGCTGGTGTTGCAGAGGAAACCATAGGGCTCACCAGTGTCAGTTTGCTGAGTACATATGCAAAGCCTGTAACACGAAGGGCCACCTCCAGCGTATGTGTAAAAGAAATACGGCTCACCGTCTAATAGAGGAGTCGGTAGATGACTTTGAATCCAGCGGGGAGTATGATGATTTGGCCAGAGAGGCAGCTCAGCCCCAAGAAGAAGTGTATGGAGTGCATACCTGCACCACCGATTATCCTCCAGTGAAGATGGAAGTCGAGATAAACGACGTTCCAATCTTCATGGAAGTGGACACGGGAGCGAGCCAGTCAGTGATGAGCCAGGATGCTTTTGAGAGGCTATGGAATGAAAAACGACCCGAGCTCGTTCCAGTACAGGAAAAGTTGCACACCTACCACCAAGGAGCTGATCCCAGTCCTTAGTAGTGCGGATGTAAGTGTAATCCAAAAAGGCATGGTGCACAAGTTACCTCTGGATTGTTGCAGGTGATGGCCCAACACTACTCGGAAGAAGGTGGATGGGGAAGATCCAGTGGAAATGGGAAGACCGCTTCACTCCAGCAATCAGTGTCCCCTGTGCTCAGAGGCAGAACAAAACCTCACCTTTGCTTGGGCCACATACCAGAGAACAGACCAGTGCAGCACCTGAGGCAGAGACCGTCCATCACAACTGCGTGGCAATGATCCAACCAACCTAAAAGTACCTTCCCGGCTCCAGTGGCAGGAGTCCTGGAGAGGCAGATCGACTTCACAGGTACGCTTCCAGCTTTTGTGGCAGAATCGTGGGAGAGAAGGATCAAGGCAGTCGACCTCGAGGACAGAGGCAAGAATGCGTCCCTGCTGCAGCGAGGTGCAGCGTGGCTTAAAAAAAAATGGCCGCAGCCATATCACAAAGTGCAATGCTGAGGGACCAACACGTGGTGTCTAACAAAGGATTTGACTGGGGTAAAGCCAAGGTTTCTCTTAAAGGAGACCTGCAACCAATTGAACTTAAGAGACATTGTATGCATGGCAATCAATGTAACGAACAGATTAAGATTGTGAACAAAATGTTGTTGCGAGATGTCGGTACTATTCCTAATGTAAAGAACAAAATGTTGTTGCGAGATGTCGGGAATAGTGTCCCCAAAAGTAGCAAGCGAGTGAATTCGGGAGGGTAAAGGCGCTGATCCTGATGCACTGCCCCAGGTGTTCCCACAAGTTATAGGCCAGCGACCTCAGGAGGGTGAAGGCACTGATCCTGATACCCTACCCCAGGTCTATCCCACGCTGCAGGCACCCAATGACAGTATTCACCATGGACCTGGAAACGAAAACGGCGCCAATACGCGCAGTCGTCCGCCGTTGCCCACCACCCGGGTGGAGGCGGCACAGTCCCCAGACCCAGTCGCTACCTCGGCCATGTCTGGGAGCGAAAGGTCAGAACCAACAAGTTCCCCAAACGAGACCTGGAACAGCCAGGTTCCCAACACCATTAGAGAGCAGGCAAAAGATTCTGCAGCCCTCAAAGGGCTTTGTCCACCACTAGGCAACGACAAAGGTCCTGAATCCAGGCTAGGTGAGCGAACCAAGCCCACCCCGCTAGCAGGGGGCGCAAAGCCACTATCGGACGACTAGGACCCCGTCCGGTTGCTCTGGAACCTGCGTCCTCGCATACCTGTACTGCTACCTCACTATTTACCATGACTGAAACATGAATGCAATCTACCCAATCCTGGTGCACGACCGCAAAACGTAACAAACGTAAGTCACTGAACCAAGGTGTCACGATACAAACTGTAACTTCCTTTCTTTATACTTGCACTGTGTCTGATCCTGTATGTTGATGTAACGGGCCTGCTGCATGGTCTCGCTGTGGCGAGGGGTGGGGGGGGCGGAACTGGATGTATGTAGCCATGGACACACACATGGATCACACCCAGAACCCACTGGAACCTCCACTGCATCATTGAACCATCCAAACTGGTAACCACTACAGAACGTTGTGGCAAAAGGACTTGGCATTTAACAGGGAGAGAGCCAAGCCAAAGCACAGCCAAGGTGCAAGGGCTATTGGCACTTAAGTCTGGGGAGAGCTAAGCCAGAGCACACAGTGCAAAGATAATCGGCACAAAGGACTTGGGGGAGAGTGATGTTATATATGCAGACTATAGCTATACTCTCTGTGTAGTCACTGTATAGTTGCATAACATGGAGACTTGTTTCCTGATGTACTATTAATAAGGTTTGCACTGTGTATATACTATGCTGGCACCACTAGAGGATGCAACTGGTGGAGACCGGGGTTTCCTGCCCCTGTGGCAGAGGCTGTCCACCAGAGGGCACTGCGTTGGGAGATCTGAGGGTCACCTGCATAGGTGTGCAGGGCCCAGTATAAAAGGCTGCCCATCATGCTTGTACCTCACTCTGGAGTTACAAATAAAGAACCAAGGTCACTATAGTTTGAGCACAACACATTGCCTCGTGGAGTCATTCATAAGTGCATTGCAGACATAACTGGGCGGAGAGAGCAAGAGAGAGAAAGAAAGAGGGGTTTGGGGTAGAGAGAGAGGTTTCGGGGGGTGGGTAGAGAGAGAGGTTTGGCGGGGGGGGGTAGAGAGAGAGGTTTGGGGGGGTGGGGTAGAGAGTGAGGCTGGAGAGGTGGGGGAGTGAGAAGAGGCTTGGTGTGGGGGGAGAGAGAGAAGCTTGGGGGTGGGGGGAGGTGTGGGGGGAGAGAGAGAAGCTTGGGGGGGGGGTGTTGGGGTAGAGAGAGAGAGGCTTGGGGGGGGTGTGGGGGGGAGAGAGAGGCTTGGGGGGGGGTGGGGGGGAGAGAGAGGCTTGGGGGGGTGTGGGGGAGAGAGAGGCTTGGGGGGGTGTGGGGGGAGAGAGAGGCTTGGGGGGGTTGTGGGGGGAGAGAGAGGCTTGGGGGGTGTGGGGGAGAGAGAGAGAGAGGCTTGGGGGGGGGGGAAGAGAGAGAGAGAGGCTTGGGGGGGGGGGGTGGGGGGAGAGAGAGGCTTGGGGGGGGGGTGGGGGGAGAGAGAGAGGCTTGGGGGGTGTGTGAGGGAGAGAGAGAGCTTGGGGGGTGTGTGAGGGAGAGAGAGAGAGGCTTGGGGGGGGTGTGGGGGAGAGAGAGAGAGGCTTGGGGGGGTGGAGAGAGGGGTGTGGGGGGGTGGAGAGAGGGGTGTGGGGGAGGGAGAGAGAGGGGTATGGGGGGGGGAGAGAGAGAGGCTTGGGGGGGTGTGGGACGAGAGAGAGGCTTGTGAGAGGTGTGGGGGAGAGAGAGTGGCTGGGGGGGGGCGTGGGGGGAGAGAGGGAGTGAGGGGGAGAGGGAGAGAGAGAGAGAGGCTTGGGGGGGTGTCAGGGGAGAGAGAGGCTTGGGGGGGGGTGGGGGGGAGAGAGAGTCTGGGGGTGGGGAGGTGGGGGGAAAGAGAGAGGGTGGGGAGGTGGGGGCAGAGAGAGGCTGGGGGGGTGGGGGAGAGAGGGGCATGGGGGGAGACAGCGTGAGGCTGGGGAGTGAGGGGGAGAGAGAGAGAGGCTTGGGGGGGGTGTCAGGGAGAGAGAGGCTGGGGGGGATGGGGAGAGAGAGAGTCTGGGGGTGGGGAGTGGGGGGAGAAGAGTGGAGGTTTGGGGGAGAGAGAGGCTTGGTGGGGGTGGTGGGGGCGAGAGAGGCTTGGGGGGGGTTGGAGGGCGAGAGAGGCTTTGGGGGGATTGGAGGGGGAGAGAGGCTTGGGGGGAGGGGGAGAGAGAGAGGCTGGGGGGAGGGGGAGAGAGAGAGAGAGAGAGAGGCTGGGGGAGGGGGAGAGAGAGAGAGAGGCTGGGGGGAGGGGGAGAGGAGAGAGAGGCTAGGGGGAGGGGGAGAGAGAGACAGGCTGGGGGGAGGGGGGGAGAGAGAGAGGCTAGGGGGAGGGGGAGAGAGAGACAGGCTGGGGGGAGGGGGAGGTGGGGAGAGAGAGGCTGGGGGGAGGGGGAGAGAGAGAGGCTGGGGGGAGGGGGAGAGAGAGACAGGCTGGGGGTGAGGGGGAGAGAGACAGGCTGGGGGGAGGGAAGAGAGAGAGGCTGGGTGGAGGGGAGAGAGAGAGGCTGGGGGGAGTGGGAGAGGGAGAGAGAGGGCTGGGGGGAGGGAGAGAGGCTGGGTGGTGGTGGAGGGGAGAGCGAGAGGCTGGGAGGAGGGGGAGAGCAAGAGGCTGGGGGGAGGGGGAGAGGCTGGGGGGAGAGGGAGAGGCTGGAGGGAGGGGAGAGAGAGAGGCTGGGGGGAGTGGGAGAGGGAGAGAGAGGCTAGGGGGAGGGGGAGAGAGAGAGAGGCTGGGGGGAGGGGGAGAGAGAGAGGCTGGGGGGAGGTGGAGAGAGAGGGGAGGGGGGAGAGAGAGACTGGGGGAGGGGGAGAGAGAGAGGCTAGGGGGAGGGGGAGGGGGAGAGAGAGAGGCTGGGGGGAGGGGGAGGGAGAGGCTGGGTGGTGGTGGAGAGGCTGGGGGGAGAGGGAGAGGCTGGAGGGAGGGGAGAGGAAGAGAAGCTGGGTGTAGGGGGAGAGGGAGAGAAGCTGGGGCGTGGGTGGGGGAACGAGAGAGAGGCTGGGTGGAGGAGAGAGAGGCTGGCCGCGGGCGGGGGGGAGAGAGAGGCTGGTGGGGGGGTAGATAGAGGAAGTCTGGTGGGGGGTTAGAGAGAGAGAGGCTGGTGGCGGGGTAGAGAGAGAGAGGCTGGGGGGGTGGAGAGAGAGAGAGAGAGAGAGAGAGAGAGGCTGGGGGGGAGAGACTGCGGGGGAGAGGGAGAGGATGGGGGAGGGCGAGACGGTGGGGTCGAGGGGAGGAGAGAGATAGAGAGACATGGGTCAGTGGGGGATCTGAGGGGAGAGAGGGAACTCGGGGAAGACAGATCACGTTCTTCCTACCCTCTACAAGGGACATCGTTGGAGTGGATGATATCCAGAAGTCACGCCACTGTCACTATTCACTTCATATCCAATAAACCTGTTAACAATCTGTACACAATGCCCCATCTCCCCATCTATGATGTGGCAGGGTGTGGGGTGGAAGGATGCACTTGCGCTGGGGTAAGGCACTTCGGCTGGGGGAGGGATGTACTTGGACTGAGGTAAGGCACTTTGGCTGGCCTTTGCTGTCTTCTGGGGAGCTTTGACCTCTGTCGCTTCAGGAAGTCAAAAGTGGATCGCGTTACAATTTGCAAAGTCAGTGAGACCTTGGGATGGGCCGTTCCACTTACACATTCCTGTCAATCTTCAGGATGTGGCTGGTCCCCTTGGAGGATAAATCAGAAACAAAGTGTGGAACATGGTGGCCATTTTGGCAGTACAAATAAACGCAACCTTAAAAAAATATATATATAAAAAATCTCAAACCTGACTCCAACCTTCCCACTGTAAGATTCCAAAATTTGTGGGAAACCTCCCAGTGTTTGGACTCACTGAAAAGGAAATTCGATTTGGGACTATTAAACAGCAAGTTTCGGATCCTAAAATGCATATGGAAGAAATTTACGTGTTTTAACCAAGTTTGGGATTTTAAAAGGCATGTTGGGTCTGTGAGGAAAAAGGCTGCAAGACTAGGGGATGGGATTGACCTCTGTAAAGCCAGTTTGGATATTGGAGTTAATCAAATTGTCTGGGGGAAACTGTTTAACCTCAGTCAGCCTCCCAGAAAACATTAGCATTTAAACAATCGACCACGGAAGAAACATTATCCACCCCATCCACAGGATCCAAATGTCACATACATATTCCAACACCTTTTCAACAGGCATAGAAATATCTGGCTCAGGCCAGACTTCCCGAAGCAAAACAGTGCTATCACAATGGACAAGAGCTCATCAACTGAGAAAAGTCTATCAATGCCAGATTAAAACACTTAATCAAGTTTCAGTTAGCTGGGCAGCAAAACTTAAACAAAAGAAACGTTAGATTTGGCGCAAAAATTAAACAGCCTCTCAGAATATAACTAAGGGCCTATCGTACCAAGAGGAGGATTCTATTGTGAGAAGAACTTTTTTTCTGACCATCACTTCGGAACAACAAGATCAAAGATCGAGAACACACGGCGAGAAAACGCAGGAAGAAACATCGCGACATCGGAGAAAAGAACTTCAAAAACCAATCAGTGGAACATCAATACCAATTGACTTGGTAACAGCCATCAACTGGACACTGTGACCGACAAAACCAACCAGGAAAATCAACCACCGCAAACTGGCTATAACCAAAGAACCCCGAAACGGCGAAACAGCCCTAGCTGTCAAAGGAAGGATTTGGTGAGCATGAATCCCTGAGCCCTAGAGTTTGACCTAGTTAGAAAGTAAGTGGGAGGTATTTCTGTTGTGTTCATTATCTGTAATGTTTCGAACCTTTTTGTAAGATTTTACAGTTTTATTGGAGTGTATTTGTGTTATTTTCTTTCTTGAATAAAATCCATACCTTCTTTGTACAAAACAGTTGTCTGCTGCACTTTATCACACCCTGATTAATAAATCCAAGCTCGAGAACCAGGGAGTGGGAGCAACTCGCAACCGCTCTGGTCAGGAAGGCAAGCTGACAGACCCACCACCCCCTACACCACTTCTGGTTTTAATGGAAGCGGGTGACCAATTCGCTTTCAGGAGGCGGGTCGGTCACTGAAACCTTTTAAGAAGCCTGCGTGCCTCCATTTTAACACAATTTTTAATTTTAACACAATTTTTATTTTTAACCCATGAAGGCTAGATTTCCGGGGGCTTGGGAATCCTGGCAGGTAAAAGGAGGCAGGAAGAGTTGGCTCCATGAGGTAAGTGCATTTACAGAACTGCTTGTGAGCCAGGAGGAGCAGAAATACTTCTCACTGCCTCCTAGGTTTACCTCTTTACATAGCCCGTAATCAGACCCCATAATCTCCGACTCTTCTCTTTCCCCCCCCCCCCCCGCCTGTGTTCTCCAAATACCCATCCCACGATCTCCAACTTCTCCTCCCCCTCCCCCTGCCTCCGATCTCTTACTTCTCCTCCCCCCCCACCTCCGATCTCCTACTCTCCTGGTCGCCGTTCCCTGTTGGGCGTGAAACCTGATGAGAAAGTTTAAAGGATGTCTTAATTTTAGCAAGACATCTGGAAAACCCATACTTCTAGGTTTCCTGTCTGGAAATCCTTTCCCTTGCTCTCTTCACGACTCCAAGTAACTGGGCCGCAATTTCCAAGCAGGGGGAGGAGTTCTGGTCAGCAAACCCGGATGTCTGGGGTTCCCTGAACGCAATAATGTTTTGACTGCACAGTGCTGTGTTTTTTTTTCTAAAACAGTATCCCCACCCAGAAGCCAGTCCGATTGATAGGTTTGTCGCCCTGCAGCAGAGATCGCAGACCAGGAGCAGGTAAGGTGGTGGTGGTTGGTGTTGGATACGGTCGGTGGTGATCACGGAGGTGGGGGGAGACCGTGGAGAACATCCTTTAAATTTTCTCATCAGGTTTCCCGCCCAACGAGGAGCGGATACCAGGTAAGTAGGAGATCGGGGGTGGGGGGTAGGGGGCGGAGGAGGAGAAGATTGGGATTGTAGGGTGAGTACTTGGAGAATACAGGGCAGGGGGCGGTATGGGAGAGAGGAGAATCAGTGTGGGGCGGTGTTGTGGAGTCGGAGATTGCAGACCATTAACGACCATTGTTTTTTTATTTCCAGATCTAAATTCTGCACTTATTTATGAGATTTTACCAGGAGCTGGATATGATGCATTCAAAATGAACGCACAAACTGGCATCATCACTACAACACAAGTTTTGGATAGAGAAATGCAAGAATATTTTGGCATTAAAGGTAGGAAGCGCTACAGTGCTACTATTTAATTAGATATATCAACCAACTAGATCATTACCTCTGGTGTATCAATATATATATTTGGTGTATCAATATATATATTGAATATATAGATATATAGCATTATTCTATGCTTAAATAATTAATAATTAGTTTAAAAGATGAACTTAAAAGCAGAACAGAAAGATGTTCAAAATTTTTCACAGAACTGGAAGTCACACTAAACTTGGTTTAAATTATTTAACATATTTGCAATGTTCTATTAAAATATTAGTGTTCCAACACAGAGTGGATCCGTCAGGACTACTCGGCTCCAGACCTCATTTCAGCCTTGGTCCAAACATGGACAAAAGAGCTGAATTCCAGAGGTGAGGTGAGAGTGGCTGCTCTTGACATAAAGGCAGCATTTGACTGAGTGTGGCATCAAGGAGCCTGAGTAAAACTGAAGTCAATGGGAATCGGGGAAAACTCCCCACTGGCTGGAGTCATACCTAGCACAAAGGAAGTTGGTTGTGGTTGTTGGAGGTCACTCATCACAGACCCAGGACATTGCTGTAGGAGTTACGCAGGGCATTGTCCTAGGCCCAACCATCTTCAGCTGCTTCATCAATGGCCTTCCCTCCATCATAAGGTCGGAAGTGGGGATGTTCGCTGATGACTGCACAGTGTTCAGTGCCATTCGCAACCCCTCAGATAATGAAGCAATCCACGCCCGTGTACAGCAAGACCGGGACAACATTCAGGCTTGGGCTGCTGAAGGGCAAGTGACATTCGCGCCACACAAGTGCCAGACAATGACTATCTCCCAACAAGTGAGAGTCTATCCATCTCCCAATGACAATCAATGGCATTACCATCGCCAAATCCCCCACCATCAACATCCTGGGGGTCACCATTGATCAGAAACTTAACTGGACCAGCCACATAAATAATATGACCACAAGAACAGGTCAGAGGCTGAGTATTCTGTGGCGAGTGTCTCACGAATCCCCAAAGCCTTTCCACCATCAGCAAGGCAGGAGTGTGGTGGAATACTCTCCACTTGCCTGGATGAGTGTAACTCCAACTGAAGAAGCTCAACACCATCCAGGACAAAGCAGCACGCTTGATTAGAACCCCATCCATCACCTTAAACATTCATCCCTCCACCACCGGCCAATTGTGGCTGCAGTGTGTACCATCTACTGCAGCAACTCATCAAGGCTTCTTCAGCAGCAACTCCCAAATCCCTCGACCTCTACCAGATAGAAGGACAAGGGCAGCGAGTGCATGGGAACACCATCACCTCCAAGTTGCACACCATCCTGACTTGGAAGTATATTGCCGTTCCTTCATCGTCACTGAGTCAAAAACCTGGAGCTCCCTCGTAAACAGGTGGTGAGTACCTTCACAAGGACTGCAGTGGTTCAAGAAGGCGGCTCACCACCACCCTCTGAAGAGCATATAGGGATGGGCAATAAATGCTGGGTTTGCATCCCATGAACGAATAAAAAAAAAAATCATTAATATGAATATATTGTTAATCAGCTAAAAAAGCATTAATATTATGATGGTAAACCTCGGATAACTATGCCATGTTTGTTATGTGATAGTTTTGGTCCGAGACAATGGGACCCCATCTCTATCTGACACAGCTACAGTCATGATTACTGTACTGGATGTAAATGACCACCAGCCTGAATTCATGCCTCCTTTACATGAGCTGCATATTCCCGAAAATCTGGAACCAGGAATTATTCATAAGGTCATGGCTTTGGACAAGGATGCAGGGGACAATGGACTCGTTAGATATAAAATTATTGGTAAGCTAAGACTTCTATTTTTTTAAATGATAACTGTACAAGGTGAATCATACGATGATGTTTTGTTAATTGGAGAACACTTGAAACCATGAGGTGTGAATTTGCACCGCAGTTCTCCTGATCGTCTACCATAATTTTGGCAGAGGAACTTCGGAAACTCTAGAAAAATGTCATAAGCAATGTTCACACTGTTCTTCCAGAATTTCTGTGGCTCTTCCACCAAAGTTACAATGGACAGTCATGAGAACCGACATGAAAATTCACCCCACACTGTCATTAGAACGATACTGCTAATTTGTATCTTCAATATATAAGGGACCATAGTAATATAGAAGGAACAGCAGAGAATGAGATAATTTGGCCCATCATGTCTGTGTTTGGTCTGTACTGGAGCAATCCAAAACAAATCCAACTATTCTGTTTTGTCTCTATAACCCTGTATCTTCAGCTGCTTCAAATAATTATCCACCTTTCCCTTAAAAGATGCAATAATCTCTGCCTCAGTTGGTCTCTGTGGCAAAACAATCGATGATTCAACTCTCTGAGTAAAGGCATTTCCCCATCCCTCTCCACTCTACTTAATTTTAAATTGCTGATCCCTTGTCACTGATCCCCAATAGCCTTTCTCCACTCATCCTGTTAAAACTCTTGATAATTTTAAAAACCTCTGCCAAATTTTCTCTTCGTCTTTTCTGCATGGTGGCAATAGTTCTAGGGGACGAAATTCCTCTGTTTGCCTCCCGTTAGCACCTCCGGGGGTGCGCTAACAGGCGTGAAATTGTTTTCGCCTGGTGTGAGGGGGTGCTACTGGCTCCTGTGTAGTTAACGGAGGCGTGAATCCAGTGACGCCACGCCCCACTGGTAGCGCCCCAGGTCACTGCGCTGGCAATGATGACATCATTGGCGTGCGCGACAACCCCTTTTCGCCCGCGGTGAACATTGCGCAGCGCTCTGAAATCGCCGCGACAATGCCCACGCCAGCCTCACAGGATACAAACTGAGCCGCACACCCATCGCGGGGCGAAACTTAAAGGGAAGGTGTGCTGCGCGCCACCATTTTTTTTCCCAACTCACCGGTCGGGCCGCTGTCTCAACGATGTCATGAGGTCCGGGCCGCGATCGTGCAGCCTATCACTTCGTTTCGGTGCCGGGCTACGGCCACAGCATCCCTCATCCCTGGTGGCCCAGTGGAGACCCATCAAAAGGCCTGCAGAGCTCGCAGAGTCCCTCTTTAACGGAAGGGGAGGGGCGTTGAAATGCGTTAGTGCTACGTGGAGAGGCCACGTAGCACCCCACGATGCGCCCGGTAACACCACCAATCCTGTCCCGCAAGGAAGTGGAGCACGTAACATTGCGCTCCTCTGCCTGGGAAGGGTGGTAACCCCAATTTCTCTTCCAGGGCAGGACTTCTGCGCCGGGTGCAGAATGTCTGGCCCTGGAGAGGTTACCGCCCCCAGCCGGGGCGATAGCCAATTTTGTCCTGCTTCTTCCTATCTCTCATCTAAGTTTCCCATCCCTGCCATCATCTTGATGAATCTATACTGTTCCTTCTCTTTGCCTTAATCTTTTTAAAATGAAGTCCCCAAAACTACACAATAGTACCTTAACTGTGGCCATTGTCATGTCAAAATGAAGCATTCATTCTTTAATCTTTTACTCTTTCCCTTACTTAGAAAACCCACAGTGCTGTTACACTTTTTTATTGCTTCATCCGCACTTTCATAGAATGATGTAACTGAATCACTAAGTCTTCAGTGTCCTTCAGTGTCTTTCCAATGATTATATACTCCTGTTCCTTGCGTTTACACCCAAAATGTGTTACCTCAGTTTTTTCCACTGCTACCTGTCTACCTATTCCCTTGATATGGCTGTATGCTCCTGAAATCTTTTAAGGTACTCCTTGTTGTTTGTCTAAGTTTATTGTAACCAGCTTCCTGTGAAACAATTTATTGAATGGCTTCTGAAAATCCCTACACATCCCATTTACCATTCCCTTTATCTATCCAATCAGCCACGTCTTCAAAATATGTCTACTAAATTTGTCAAACACAAAATGTCTTTAACAAATTGATGCCGCTTGGCCTTCATTAACCCATGCATTTCTAACTACTGACAAATATTATCTTGGATTGTGGGGGTCGATTTTGACTTTTTGGTGGTCGATGGGTGAAATGTGCCAGTCAGTCACCCATACCCGCACAAACGAGCCCCCGCAGTTTTGAGGCTGGAACCTCATTTTGGGCTGGCGATCTGCGGAAGCTAAGCAAGCATTATGAGCCAGCTCGCAGCCTTTGGCCCACAGAAAAGTCGGCCGGCTGGAACACTACAGGTAATTTATGGGGGAGGGGGGAGACAAGAACAAGAGGGAACGAGCTCCTCTGAGACCAACAAAAATCATTTCAAGCTTACCTTTTCAGAGCCTCTTCGGCTCATCGCCCATGGAACTGATCGGAGAGTGCACTGCATGACGCTCCAACCAGTTCCAACCTAAAATGGCAGTCTGATTTGCATATTAAAAGGGACCTACTGTCTGAAACGGGCAGGCGTTTGGGCGCCCAGTGGTAAAATGGCACCAGCCACATCACTGGGGATAAGAGTCGGCTTACCAAGTCTACCAACCCTATTTTGAGACCTTTTACCACCCTGTTAATTTGGGGGAGTTAACTTGGACCGTGGATTCTAACTATTTGCCTTCAAATAACATAGACAAACTGATCTACAGTTACCTGATTTATCCATCTCTGCCTTATACAGGTGGTAATTTTACTGATGCATTCAAAATTGATTCTATTTCTGGAACACTTGCTACAACTAGAGGCTTGGACGGAGAAGAATTGAATAATCTTTTCCTTATCATAGAGGCTAGTGACCTTGGTAGCCCACAACGAACCTCTACTGCAGAGCTTTGGATTATCATCTTGGATGAAAATGACAATAGCCCGACGTTTGAAAAAAATTATTATCGTACTTTTGTAAATGAAGATGTTTCTGTTGGATCAAGTATACTTCAGCTGATTGCTACTGACAAAGATGATGGCTCCAATGGAGAAATTATGTACTCTTTAGTCGATGATACTTTTGGAGCATTTACTATTACTGGTAACACTGGCATCATTGTAACAACAAGTGAATTAGATAGAGAGATGAAATCACAGTACGTCTTCAGAGCAGTGGCAAGTGACAACAGCATTCAAAGTCCACAAAGTACCACTGTTAATGTAATGATCCATATTGAAGATGTAAATGACAATTTTCCTATTTTTGTACAAAACCCAGTCATTGCACATGTTACTGTGGACACTCTGATCAACCATACTATTGCCACTGTGAGAGCTAATGATAAGGATTTGGGACAAAATGGCGCTGTTACTTTCCAGATTTTGGAGCCTGATTCATTATTTGCCATGAATGACACTTCAGGTGAAATCTACCTAAAAGCGTCACTTTCCCAGAGTCACTTTGATACAAATCATCTGTCTGTTGTTGCGACAGACCACGGTAATCCAGCTAGATCATCCACTGGGCTTGTACTCATACACCAGCAAGTAGAAAAAAGGGAAATTTGGTTCAATCGTAATGCATATGAGATCATAATACCTGAAAACATCAACTCAGGTGAGCAGTCCATCATGTTATCTCCATTACATCCACAAGAATAGTGCATCTTCCTGCTATATAATTCTTGTTCACAGGTTTATATTTTCCAAGTGGTCTGCAAACACACCAGCCATCCTGTTTCCTGCATGATTTATTGGGCTGAATTTTAATGGGGAAGGTGGGATGGGATTGGGAAAGGCTCTGAAGCGGTCAGGGGAACTGATCAGGGACCGGGACCAGCAAGGGCAGGGTGACTGATGAGGATCAGGAGTCGGGACCAGCACCGGGTGTGGGGGGGGTTGGTGTCGATGAGAATCAGGTGCTGGGACCAGCAGTGAGGGGATTGGGGGTCGGGGTGATTCGATGAGGATTGGTGGGGCCTGGAGCAGCCTTTTGGGAAGGGGGTGGGGGTGTCAGATAGGAATCAGTAGCTGGAGGGGAGGGAGGGGGTGTGGGTGAGGAATGGCAGCGATGGTTGGGCGGAGGGTAGGAGGCTGGAAGAGCAGATCGGAGGGCCAGTGGTAAAGTGGCCATATTAGGGGGGAGATTGGAGGCCTAGGGAGAGGGATCGGAGGCCTTGTGGGTGGTGTCTATGATCACGGGGAGTAGGTTAGGTAGGGACATTAGATTCAGGAGGTAAATGCAAAGGCACTTTCCTCCTGGATCCAGCAATCCTCTCCTTACATTAGCTGGCGGGTTTCACGAGACCTGCAAAACACCGACCAACTAAAGTTAAAATCAAAAGGACGTGCTTATTTGTAACACCTAAAGCTCTGATTGGGGCTCCTTAATCACATGACTGATTGCTGATTGGTTCCCTTGGAGGATAAGACACACCCAGCAGTTTCTCTGGAATGTATAATTAGAACCACCCTGCCTACATAATCAGTGACTTTGCAAAGTGTAATTTGAGCCATTCCAACTGCCAACTCCAGACAGAATAGAGCTCACTCTCACAGGTTAAGACCTCCCACCCCCCAAACAGGTTCCTACCTAATCCCCGCGCCCCGCAACTCAAGTTCCTGACCTACTCCCCCACCCACAGCCCAAGTTCCTGACCTAATCCCCCAGCCCAAGTTGCTGATCTACTCCACCCCCCAGCTCAAATTCCTGACCTAATCACGTTTCCCCCCCCCCCCCCCCAGTCTAAATTCCTGATCTACACCACCCCCCGGGTTGCTTACCTTCTTCCCCTGCCCAAATTTCTCCCCCACGGATTCATGACCTTCTCCCCACCCATCCCTGCCATAAAGGGGGCATTGTGGGTGGGTCACGGATTATTGGTTATGAAGTGAACAGTGACTTCTGGATTTCGTCCAGTCTTGCCATCTGGATCACGCTCTCCTCCCCCACCCCTCCTTTAGACCTGGATCATTTTCTTCCGCCTGCCCCACTGTGCTGCTCTTATTCTCTACCCCACACCCTGACAAGTTCCTGAACTTTCTCCGATCGCCGTCTCTCTCTGATCCCCCCCCCCCTCTCTCTCTCTGATCCCCCCCCCTCTCTCTCTCTGATCGCCCCCCTCTCTCTCTCTCTCCGATCGCCCCCCCTCTCTCTCCGACTCTCTCTCTCCGATTGCCCCCTCTCTTTTTCCTCTCTCTCCGACCCCTCTGTCTGTCTCTCTCCGACCCCTGGCTCGCTCTCTCCGACTCCGCTCTCTCTCCGATCTGACCCCCCCCCCTCTTTTTCTCTCTCTCTCTCTCTCTCTGATCTTCCTTTTAATCATCTGTTCTCGCCACAGATCCAGTGAGGGGCCTTCTCCCACAGAGCTGAGGAAAGAGTGACCCACTCCACACTGCAGCCACAACTGCGATGTTGTGCTTGCGTGGCCAGACCTCGGTGACACTGCATGCAGAGGGGATGGGGTGCGCATGCGCACAAAGGGGCGGGGTCAACTGGGTGCATGCGCAGAAGGACACAAAAATGTTCTTGCTGATAATCATTCTAAATTCAAATTGGGGGTTAAAGCAGAGGCTTCCAGCCTTATAATAGTCAAATAGACGACCTGCCTCCTGGGAACGAGTTGGCTGCCTGCCCCCGTCCCGCCTCCGTTAAAGTCAGAAGTGGGTGGGTTGGAGACCGGTTCTGGTCAGGATTCAGATTTTTAACTCTAACTTCCCATATGACCCCAACCCACCTGTTGCTTTAGGTTAAACCCCCCCCCTATTTGTAACACTTCAACCTATGAAGTTTGGGATTCCAGCTAAATTGCTGTGTGGGATTGAATGAGTGAAAAAGGGTACCACAGTTCATTTTGTCAACCATTAGGCAGAGACAAATGTGTACAACCACAAGTGAAACTTGTTTTTTCCAAGATTTTATGTGATACAAAAAAAAATCATTGTTGCCAAGCAAGTAACCTTATAAGATTATTAGAGGGGTATTTTGAGCTCAGCTACCTTTTGTTAAATGTTAGAATAACAATGCATGATCAAAAGAATTTATTATTGCAACATAGATGAACTGATTTTGTGCAATTTGAGTATTTTTGGAACAGGTTTTCCATATGTTTAAGGTGATCTATTTGAAAAGAGGCTATTTGAGCTGAGCTAAACTAAACATTTCCACGTTCTGGAAAGCTGTTAGATACCTCCGTCATAGTGCCAATAATGCCCCCGGCCTGCGAGTACCATCGGAGCAGGCCGGGGAGCAGAAGGAGCAGCATGGCGGCGTACCACTCCAGGGAGAAGCACTTGCTGGAGCAGGAGAGCAATGGCAGTGAAGAAGGATGTTACCAGGGTCCAGGTCGGTGATTGGAGCGTGGGCAGGTACAGCAGGAGCGGTGAGGTCAGGGCGAAGAAGCGGCGAGACATTGTAGAGGGAAGTGATCGGGGCCCAGGAGAGGCACCAGTTTGGGGCCCAAAAGAAGCGAGGGCTCGGGGGCAGCACGGGCCACCCCACACTGCGATATGTGTGCGCACTAGGTCTGTGCAGCAGAGCTGGTCTCCAGTCGTCTTGGTTAATCCTTGCCACTGGACCAAGACCTAGCTCTGTCAAGTCCGTGTGGTGGCTGATGTGTAACGGCCACCACATGTTTAAAAACAAATCCACGCACAGGCATCTTCCACCCTTCAAGATTTAGTTCGTGACCTGGAATTTTAGGTTCTTCATTGAAACACCTGTGAACTTTTTGATGTGGAAGCAAGTCACCTCGATTCGAGGGACTGCCAATGATGACTGCCAATGAAGCAAGGAGCTTAGTGGAAATTGGGTGGGTAAGCAGTTAAAATCGTCCAAGTTATGGAGCCACCTGCAAAATTTATGCAGACTTCTGGATGGATGGTTATGCCATTTGCCCAAAGTTGGAAGGGTCCTTCTTTAAATATACACATTATGAGCACCATCGGAGTAGGCCGGGGAGCGGAAGGAGCAGGGTGGCGGCCTAGCCCAGCAGGCTGAACGGCCCTCGGCCTGCGAGCACCACCGGAGCAGGCCGGGGAGCGGAAGGAGCAGCGTGGCGACGTATCATTCCAGGGAGCAGCAGGTGCTGGAGCAGGAGAGCAATGGCAGTGAAGAGGGAAGTCACCAGGGTCCAGGTCGGTGATTGGAGCGTGGGCAGATACAGCAAGAGCGGCGAGGTCGGGGCAAAGGAGCGGTGAGAGATTGTGGAGGGACGTGATGGGGGCCCAGGAGAGGCGAGGGCCCAGGAGCAGCACGGGCTAGTCCACACTGTGATATGTGTGTGCACTTGGTCCATGCAGCAGAGCTGGTCTCCAGTTGTCTTGGTTAATCCTTGCTACTGGACCAAGACCTAGCTCTGTCAAGCCCGTATGGTAGCTGGTGTACAACAGTCACCACATGTTAAAAAAATCCAAACACAGGCATCTTCCACCCTTCAAGATTTAGTTTGTGACCTGGAATTTTAGGTCCTTCATTGAAACACCTGTGAACTTTTTGACGTGGAAGCAAGTCATCCTCGATTCGAGGGACTGCCTGTGATGATGATAACATTGTGAGTGATGATTTGAGTCAGAACGTGATGACATTTTAACTCCGGCCTGAGTGGAGAAGCGGCTGCAGCTTTCCTGCCAGTTGAAGCAAGTCAGAAGAGGATGTTAAAATCTTGGGAAAGATAAGATTCTGGATGAATGGAAGTTTTTTGTCCTTGAAGGGGTCAACAACTATTTTCAGAACAAAGCTATGGTTGTGACACCCAGCTATGCAAGATAGCTCCCAAAAAAGCTTTGCCCAGTTTAGCTTGTAATAGTGATATTTACTAAGACATTTACCAGCAAAGGTAGTTGTCCATTGGTTAAATATTGTTTGGTATCACCAGCCCAAGACACATCACTGAGCAACTGAGGCCACACTTGTAGTGCTTGGAGGACACGGAGAATGAAGAAAATTTTTATACTTACTGTTCCACCATCTATTTCATATAGTAGTGCATGAGATATATTGGCCCCGATCTGTGGAGTTTGAGTTTTGACTCCACAGCATGCAGGGAAATCCGAATTTCCAGGTTTCCGGACAGAAACACCGACTGTCTGCCAAGCACCCGGCCTCTGTCAAGATCAGGGCCAATCATCATCATCATCATAGACGGTCCCTCGTACCGAGGATGACTTGCTTCCATGCCAAAGAGCGATGAGTTCATAGGCGTTTCAATGAAGGACCTTGGGGCCAATAGATCTCAAGCACTGCTATATTTCCGCCTGGGAGTCAGCCTGATTGACAGATTTGGCTTCTCGTCGGGTGGGGAGCACTCTGGAGCAGGTCGCAGCCACAGGTAAGTCGCTTGTTGTTGCTAGTGGGTGGGGAGGGCGGGTTAAATCAGTGGCTGCCAGCCTCATTAAAATATTTAATTGGCTAAACCTCCTCTTGGGAGTGGGTTGGTAGCCCACCCCCTATCCCACCTCCATTAAACCCAGAAGTGGACAAGAAACATAGAAACATAGAAATTTACAGCGCAGAAGGAGGCCATTTCGGCCCATCGTGTCCACGCTGGCCGACAAAGAGCCACACGGCCCTTGGTCAGCAGCCCTAAAGGTTACATATAAACCTATGAACAATGACGGAAAGCAAAGAGCATCCAGCCCAACCAGTCCGCCTCACACAACTGCGACACCCCTTGCACTGAAACATTCAACACTCCACCCCAACCGGAGCCACGTGATCTCCTGGGAGAGACAAAAACTAGATTAAAAACCCAGGCCAATTTTGGGAGAAAAAATCTGGGAAAATTCCTCTCCGACCCATCCAGGCGATCGAAACTAGTCCAAGAGATCACCGTGGCTGTATTCTATTCCCTGCAATACTTACCATTATATCTGCGCCGTCCAACAAAAGGTCATCCAGTCTAATCCCAATTACCATCTCTGGGTCCGTAACCCTGCAGGTTACGGCACTTTAAGTGCCCATCCAACCGTCTTTTAAAAGTGGTGAGAGTTTCTGCATCCACCACTCTTTCAGGCAGCGAGTTCCAGATTCCCACAACCCTCTGCATAAAGAAGCCCCCCTCAAATGCTCTCTAAACCTTCCACCAACACGCTTAAAACTATGACCATAATATGGTGGAATTCTGCATTGGGATGGAGAATGAAACAGTTAATTCAGAGACCATGGTCCAGAACTTAAAGAAGGCTAACTTTGAAGGTATGAGGCGTGAATTGGCTGGGATGGATTGGCGAATGATACTTAAGGGGTTGACTGTGGATGGGCAATGGCAGACATTTAGAGACCGCATGGATGAACTACAACAATTGTACATTCCTGTCTGGCATAAAAATAAAAAAGGGTAGGTGGCTCAATCGTGGCTATCAAGGGAAATCAGGGATAGTATTAAAGCCAAGGAAGTGGCATACAAATTGGCCAGAAATAGCAGCGAACCTGGGGACTGGGAGAAATTTAGAACTCAGCAGAGGAGGACAAAGGGCGAGCGATAGTGATAGGGGATTCAATTGTAAGGGGAATAGATAGGCGTTTCTGCGGCCGCAACCGAGACTCCAGGATGGTATGTTGCCTCCCTGGTGCAAGGGTCAAGGATGTCTTGGAGCGGGTGGAGGACATTCTAAAAAGGGAGGGAGAACAGCCAGTTGTCGTGGTGCACGTTGGTACCAATGACATAGGTAAAAAAAGGGATGAGTTCCTACGAAATGAATTTAAGGAGCTAGGAGCTAAATTAAAAAGTAGGACCTCAAAAGTAGTAATCTCGGGATTGCTACCAGTGCCATGTGCTAGTCAGAGTAGGAATCGCAGGATAGCTCAGATGAATACGTGGCTTGAGCAATGGTGCAGCAGGGAGGGATTCAAATTCCTGGGGCATTGGAACCGGTTCTGGGGGAGGTGGGACCAGTACAATCCGGACGGTCTGCACCTGGGCAGAATCGGAACCAATGTCCTCGGGGGAGTGTTTGCTAGTGCTGTTGGGGAGGAGTTAAACTAATATGGCAGGGGGATGGGAACCAATGCAGGGAGATAGAGGGAAACAAAAAGGAGGCAAAAACAAAAGACAGAAAGGAAATGAGGAAAAGTGGAGGGCAGAGAAACCCAAGGCAAAGAACAAAAAGGGCCATTGTACAGCAAAATTCTAAAAGGACAGAGGGTGTTAAAAAAACAAGCCTAAAGGCTTTGTGTCTTAATGCAAGGAGTATCCGCAATAAGGTGGATGAATTAACTGTGCAAATAGATGTTAACAAATATGATGTGATTGGGATTACGGAGACGTGGCTCCAGGATGAGCAGGGCTGGGAACTCAACATCCAGGGGTATTCAACATTCAGGAAGGATAGAATAAAAGGAAAAGGAGGTGGGGTAGCATTGCTGGTTAAGGAGGAGATTAAGGCAATAGTTAGGAAGGACATTAGCTTGGATGATGTGGAATCTATATGGGTAGAGCTGCAGAACACCAAAGGGCAAAAAACGTTAGTGGGAGTTGTGTATAGACCTCCAAACAGTAGTAGTGATGTTGGGGAGGGCATCAAACAGGAAATTAGGGGTGCGTGCAATAAAGGTGCAGCAGTTATAATGGGTGACTTTAATATGCACATAGATTGGGCTAACCAAACTGGAAGCAATACGGTGGAGGAGGATTTTCTGGAGTGCATAAGGGATGGTTTTTTAGACCAATATGTCGAGGAACCAACTAGGGGGGAGGCCATCTTAGACTGGGTGTTATGTAATGAGAAAGGATTAATTAGCAATCTCGTTGTGCGAGGCCCCTTGGGGAAGAGTGACCATAATATGGTGGAATTCTGCATTAGGATGGAGAATGAAACAGTTAATTCAGAGACCATGGTCCAGAACTTAAAGAAGGCTAACTTTGAAGGTATGAGGCGTGAATTGGCTGAGATGGATTGGCGAATGATACTTAAGGGGTTGACTGTGGATGGGCAATGGCAGACATTTAGAGACCGCATGGATGAACTACAACAATTGTACATTCCTGTCTGGCATAGAAATAAAAAAGGGTAGGTGGCTCAATCGTGGCTATCAAGGGAAATCAGGGATAGTATTAAAGCCAAGGAAGTGGCATACAAATTGGCCAGAAATAGCAGCGAACCTGGGGACTGGGAGAAATTTAGAACTCAGCAGAGGAGGACAAAGGGTTTGATTAGGGCAGGGAAAATGGAGTATGAGAAGAAGCTTGCAGGGAACATTAAGACGGATTGCAAAAGTTTCTATAGATATGTAAAGAGAAAAAGGTTAGTAAAGACAAACGTAGGTCCCCTGCAGTCAGAATCAGGGGAAGTCATAACGGGGAACAAAGAAATGGCGGACCAATTGAACAAGTACTTTGGTTCGGTATTCACGAAGGAGGACACGAACAACCTTCCGGTTATAAAAGGGGTCGGGGGGTCTAGTAAGGAGGAGGAACTGAGGGAAATCCTTATTAGCCGGGAAATTGTGTTGGGGAAATTGATGGGATTGAAGGCCGATAAATCCCCAGGGCCTGATGGACTGCATCCCAGAGTACTTAAGGAGGTGGCCTTGGAAATCGTGGATGCATTGACAGTCATTTTCCAACATTCCATTGACTCTGGATCAGTTCCTATGGAGTGGAGGGTAGCCAATGTAACCCCACTTTTTAAAAAAGGAGGGAGAGAGAAAACAGGGAATTATAGACCGGTCAGCCTGACATCGGTAGTGGGTAAAATGATGGAATCAATTATTAAGGATGTCATAGCAGTGCATTTGGAAAGAGGTGACATGATGGGTCCAAGTCAGCATGGATTTGTGAAAGGGAAATCATGCTTGACAAATCTTCTGGAATTTTTTGAGGATGTTTCCAGTAGAGTGGATAAGGGAGAACCAGTTGATGTGGTATATTTGGACTTTCAGAAGGCGTTCGACAAGGTCCCACACAAGAGATGGATGTGCAAAGTTAGAGCACATGGGATTGGGGGTAGTGTACTGACATGGATTGAGAACTGGTTGTCAGACAGGAAGCAAAGAGTAGGAGTAAATGGGTACTTTTCAGAATGGCAGGCAGTGACTAGTGGGGTACCGCAAGGTTCTGTGCTGGGGCCCCAGCTGTTTACACTGTACATTAATGATTTAGACAAGGGGATTAAATGTAGTATCTCCAAATTTGCGGATGACACTAAGTTGGGTGGCAGTGTGAGCTGCGAGGAGGATGCTGTGAGGCTGCAGAGCGACTTGGATAGGTTAGGTGAGTGGGCAAATGCATGGCAGATGAAGTATAATGTGGATAAATGTGAGGTTATCCACTTTGGTGGTAAAAACAGAGAGACAGACTATTATCTGAATGGTGACAGATTAGGAAAAGGGGAGGTGCAAAGAGACCTGGGTGTCATGGTACATCAGTCATTGAAGGTTGGCATGCAGGTGCAGCAGGCGGTTAAGAAAGCAAATGGCATGTTGGCCTTCATAGCAAGGGGATTTGAGTACAGGGGCAGGGAGGTGTTGCTACAGTTGTACAGGGCATTGGTGAGGCCACACCTGGAGTATTGTGTACAGTTTTGGTCTCCTAACCTGAGGAAGGACATTCTTGCTATTGAGGGAGTGCAGCGAAGGTTCACCAGACTGATTCCCGGGATGGCGGGACTGACCTATCAAGAAAGACTGGATCAACTGGGCTTGTATTCACTGGAGTTCAGAAGAATGAGAGGGGACCTCATAGAAACATTTAAAATTCTGACGGGGTTAGACAGGTTAGATGCAGGAAGAATGTTCCCAATGTTGGGGAAGTCCACCAGAGGTCACAGTCTAAGGATAAGGGGTAAGCCATTTAGGACCGAGATGCAGAGGAACTTCTTCACCCAGAGAGTGGTGAACCTGTGGAATTCTCTACCACAGAAAGTTGTTGAGGCCAATTCACTAACTATATTCAAAAAGGAGTTAGATGAGGTCCTTACTACTAGGGGGATCAAGGGGTATGGCGAGAAAGCAGGAATGGGGTACTGAAGTTGAATGTTCAGCCATGAACTCATTGAATGGCGGTGCAGGCTAGAAGGGCCGAATGGCCTACTACTGCACCTATTTTCTATGTTTCTATGCCCCTCGTAATAGACCCTACCACCAATGGAAATAGGCACTTACTATCCATTATGTCCAGGCCCCTCAATATTTTGTACACCTCAATGAAGTCTCCTCTCAACCTCATCTTTCCAATGAGAACAAACCCAGCCTATCCAATCTGTCCTCATAACTAAGATTCTTCATTCCAGGCATCCTAGTAAATCTCCTCTGCACCCTCTCTAGTGCAATCACGTCCTTCCTATAATACAGCGACCAGAACTGCACACAGTATTCCAGCTGTGGCCTAACCAAAGTATTATACAATTTAAGCATAACCTCCCTGCTCATATTCTATGCCTCTGCCAATAAAGGCAAGCATTCCGTATGCCTTCTTAACCACCTTATCCACCTGGCCTGCTACTTTCATGGATCTGTGGGCAAGTCCTCCAAGGTCCCTTTGTTCATCTACACCATTAAGTGGCCTACCGCTTAATGTGTATACCGTTTCTTTATTAGCCCTCCCAAAGTGCATCACCTCACATTTCTCTGAATTAAATTCCATTTGCCACTGCTCTGCCCGCCTGACCAGTAGATTGATATCCTCCTGCAGCTCATGACTTTCCTCTTCATTATCAACCACACAGCCAGTTTTAGTGTCGTCTGCAAACTTCTTAATCATACTCCCTGTATTCAAATCTAAATCATTGATATATACCACAAAAAGCAAGGGACCCAGTACTGAGCCCTGCGGAACCCCATTGGAAACATCCTTCCCGTCACAAAAACATCCATCAATCATTACCCTTTGCTTCCTACCTCCAAGCCAATTTTGGATCCAACTTGCCACTTTGCCCTGGATCCCATGAGCTTTAACCTTCATGATCATATGGGACCTTATCAAAAGCCTTGCTAAAGTCCATATATACTACATCGTACTCAAAACCCTAATCGACCCTCTTGATTACCTCCTCAAAAAATTCAATCAGGTTAGTCAAACACGATCTTCCCTTAGCAAATCCGTGCAGACTGTCCCTAATTAATCCTTGCCTTTCCAAATGTAGATTTATCCTGTCTTTCAGGATTTTTTCCAATAATTTTCCCACCACTGAGGTTAGGTTGACAGGCCTGTAATTACTCAGCCAATGCCTTTCTCCCTTCTTAAACAAGGGTCATCATCATAGGCAGCCCCTCGGAATCGAGCAAGATTTGCTTCCACTCTTAGCATGAGTTCTTAGGTGGCTGTACAGTCCAATACGAGAACCACAGACTCTCACAGGTGGGACAAATAAAATGGTTGAGGGAAGGGGTGGTTGGGACTTTCTGCTGCCTGCGCTTGATTTCTGCATGCTCTTGGCGACGAGACCCGAGGAGCTCAGCGCCCTCCCAGATGCACTTCCTCCACTTCGGGCGGTCTTTGGCCAGGGACTCCCAGGTGTCAGTGGGGATGTCGCACTTTATCAGGGAGGCTTTGAGGGTGTCCGTGTAACGTTTCCGCTGCCCACCTTTGGCTCGTTTGCTGTGAAGGAGTTCCGAGTAGAGCGCTTGCTTTGGGAATCTCGTGTCTGGAATGCGAACTATGTGGCCTGCCCAGCGGAGCTGATCAAGGGTACTACATTAGCAGTCCTCCAATCCTCCAGCACCATGCCCAAATCCAAAGAGGACTGGAAAATTATGGTCAAGGCCTCTGCTATTTCCTCTTTTACTTCGCTCAACAGCCTGGGACGCATTTCATCCAGGCCTGGAGACTTATCTACTTTCAAAGCTGCTAAACCCCTTAATACTTCCCCTCTCTCTCTCTTTATTTCATCTAGAATATCTCCCTCCTCCTCGATAGCAGTATTTGCATTGCCCTTTTCCCTTGTGAAAACAGATGCAAAGTATTCGTTAAGGACCCTACCAACATCTTCCGCCTCCACACAAAGATTACCCTCATGGTCTCTAATAGGCCCTACCCTTTCTTCAGTTACCTTCTTACTCTTAATATATTTATAGAACATCTTAGGGTTTTCCTTGATTTTACTGGCCAAGAATTTCTCATGCTCTCTTAGCATTCCTAATATCCTTTTTAATTTTGCCTCTTAACTTTCTATATTCCTCTAAAGATTCTAAAGTATTTAGCCGTTGGTATATGACATAAGCATCCCAAGTTGGGTTTGAGATTTTTAAAGTTTTAACATCTCACCTCACCCAACCCACCCATTTTGGGGGGGGGGGGTTAAGATTCAGCCCATTATTACTGTAATCATATAAATATATAGTAATAGCAGATAACTTAGAGCTATGTTATTAATCAACCAGTGATTAATGGCCACAAGGCGAGCTTTAACACTATCTTAACTGGAATGCTAAAACTTTTCTGCTAACATTTTTGTCTGATACAAAGGGCCCGAAATTCACCATCCCTGAAGGGAAGGCTACCGCGGAGTTTGGGCGGTCGACGGGAAAAAATTGATCGGCCACCGCGGTCGAGGACTTTTCCCTCCCCAAGCCCGGTCGAGGACTTTTCCCTCCCCGAGCCATATTCAGCTCGGGGAGGGGTTTTCAGGAGTGCTCACTTCCGCCGGAAACGGCAGGGTGAAGCCAGAGTAAAGGAGAAGTTTTGTGCGGGAAAGGAAGCAGCGGTCGGGCCACTGGAAATCGGACACCACCTGGATTTTTAGCGATAAAAAGGTAGGAGTTCTTCCGGCAATGCCCCCGCCAGGTATTCAAGTCGGTGCTCGAACGCAACAGCGCTGGAGTGTTTCTGGGATTGGGCCCCTTTGGCAGGAAAATAGTTTAAGTTTTGAGTTGAATTTAAAGTGTAATACATTGTAGTGATTGTTTTTGCTTCATTAAACCTGCTGACTGTTTAGTGGAGGCCTGTAGGCCTCATTGTGGGCAGCAGAGACTTGCTTGGCAGGTTTCACCCTAGGATGGGAGGAGTGTTGGGAGGGCAACACCTTGTATACCTGGTCAGATGCAGGGTGGCATGCAGGAGAAGGCGTCGCCGTCAGCACCTTGCAGAGAAGTAGCACGCAAGGGAGGCAGCAGCAACCAAGAGAAGGCCCTGCCTATGTGCGCGGCCCTGCATATGTGCGCAGACCTGCAGCTAGAGAGGGTAGCCAGGAGAGAGATGACATCAGGAGGCGGGTGAGGGATGCTGCCCCCGCCCCCAAATACTGGGAGAGGAGCCTTTCCAGCAAGAGCCTCCACAGGAGCCCGAGAATGTGGAGGACCAGGGTGATGGCCAGCAGGCAGTGCCAGAGGAGGTGGCCATACCCTCAATTCTCCATCCTCCAGCTCACTGATCAGCAATGATTACGACGGTTACGATTTCGGACGGAAGTACTGAGGGAGCTCTGCACTGACCTGCGAGAAGATCTGCAGCCTCAAACACGCCTCGGGACCGCGGAGACCAAGGCCACCATCACTTTGACTTTTTACGCGAAGGGGTCTTTCCAGTCTGCCAGTGCAGACATTGGCAACATCTCCCAATTCTCAGCGCTTTGGTGCATCCGGCAGGTCACAGATGCACTGTACAGGAGAAGGGTGCAGTACCTCTCCTTCCCGATGACAAGAGACAAACAGGTGGAGCGGCAGGCCAGATTTGTCTGAATGGTAGGCTTCCCGAGGGTGCAGAGTGCCATTGACTGCACACATGCTGGGCTGAGGGTGCCACATCATCACCCCGAGATCTTGGTCAACCGTACAGGCTTCCACTCTGAACAATCAACTTGTGTGTGACCACCATCGTCGGATCCTGGCAGGTACCCAGGCAGCAGCCATGATTCGTTCATTCTATGCCAGACCACTGGTGCCCGCCGTCTTCACCGACCCGAATCAGGATTGCGGTTGGCTGCTTGGGGACAAGGGACATCCGCTCACTCCACTGCGGAACCCCAGGACAGTGCCACAGCATGCATATAATGACGCTCATTGTACCACCAGGTGCATCATCGAGCAGTACATAGGCATCCTCAAGCAGAGGTTCCGGTGCCTGGACTGCACTGGAACGCCTTGCAGTACTCTCCTCAACAGGTCTCCATAATCGTCGTGGTCTGCTGCATGCTGCACAACCTGACCATCATGAGGGGACATCCGCTGAAGGTCGAGCAAGCAGTACCACATGAGGAGAAGGAGGTGCAGCAGGAGGAGGAGGAGGATCCCCGTCGCCCCAGAGCTAGGAGGCGTCCATATCGCAACCCTGGAAGGGAGGTGCAGCTGCGTCTCATAGCTGCTCACTTCAGATAATCCTATCCACACCTGACCCTTCAGCGACCACTTTCAATGGCCATCACAATGAGTGCCTTAACACAGAATTGCCCACTCCCAGATGAAACACCAGGCCAGATATATGTGCCAAAAATAAAATTGTATCCAATTATCCAAATCACTGCAAAAACAGACCATAAAGAACAATATAATAATACTGTTATTTTTTACTCCTGTGCATCTCACTATAACACCTGTTACGCGTGACTATCCTAATACCATGCCTAACTGTCATCCCTGTGGCTGCATCATGAGTCCGGGAAGGCTGCTGTGGTTGTTGTCTGGGACCTACAACTGTCCTTCTCGGATGCCCACGGAACATCTCTGAGCCTGGAAGAGTCAGGTGCAGACTTGCTAGCACCCTCCTGGGAGTGTGCATCTGCACATATATGGAGGTGCCTGACGCCTCCCCTGCAATCTCCCTCCATTCATTATGTACTGCTTATCTGCCAGGTCTCCCCATGTCAGGAAACCGTATTCATCTTCTGTGCTCCATACCATCCATCAGAGTCTCCAGCTCCTTATCAGTGAATCTGTTGGCTCTCCTTGCACCTCTTACACCTCTTATGTATTTAATCCTTTGTAACCTCCATGACACCTGACCACCAGAGGGCCCACCTGTTGGAGTCCCAAGGGATCCCAGCATCCCTTGGGAGCACAGTATATAAGGAGGCACCTGCACTCTGGAGTCTTATTAAAGGAGCTAAGGTCACACTTGCTCATTGTACACAGTATTCAGTTTCATCCTTTTATTATGAGTGTACCAATTGGTGACGAGGTAACAAACAACCGCACGAAAATGCAAAGAACAGTTGGTATCCTGGAGAAGTTCTCAGAAGGGGATGATTGAGAGGCCTTCGTGGAGAGACTTGACCAATACTTCATGGCTAATGTGCTGGAAGGAGATGAGAACACTACCAAACGAAGGGCGATCCTCCTAACTGTCTGTGGGGCAACAACCTATGGCCTCATGAAGAATCTCCTGGCCCCGGCAAAACCAACCGAGAAATCCTACAAAGAACTGTGTACGCTGGTCCGGGAGCACCTAAATCCTAAGGAAAGTGTTTTGATGGCGAGGTATCGGTTCTACACGTGTCAATGATTGGAGGGCCAGGAAGTGGCGAGCTATGTCACCGAACTAAGGTGCCTCACAGGACATTGTGAGTTTGAGGGATTCCCAGAACAAATGCTCAGAGACTTTTGTACTGGGCATTGGCCATGAGACAATCCTGCGCAAACTGTTGACTGTAGAAACTCCAAATCTAAGTAAAGCCATTACGATAGCCCAGGCATTTATGTCCACCAGCGACAACACCAAACAGATTTCGCAGAATAAAGAAGTTTCGGCCAGTACTGTGCATAAAGTAACGTCGGTCTCGAGCAGAAATGTACATGGCAGAACGTATACGCCAGCTGCTGCTGCCCGACCTCAGATGATCCAGAGTCCGCCATCAATCGTTAATGCGAGGCAATTAACACCGTGTTGGCGCTGCGGAGGTGATCATCGGCCCCATCAATGCCGCTTTAAGCACTATGCGTGCAATGGTTGCAGAACAATGGGACACATCCAACGAATGTGCAGGTGAGCTGCAAACCACCACACTACAGAGCAAGATCGATCCACTGTGGATCAGGCTGAATTGGAGACTCGTACTGAGGAGGCAGAAGTGTATGGGGTACACACATTCACGACAAAATGTCCACCAATAAGGTTGAAAGTTGAACTGAACGGTATTCTAGTATCTATGGAACTGGACAAGGGGGCAAGTCAGTCCATATTGAGTAAAAAGGCCTTCGACAAGCTGTGGGGCAAAAAGCACACAGGCCCAAGCTCAGCCCCATTCACACCAAACCAAGGACTTACATCAAGGAACTAATCCCTGTAATTAGTGCAGAAGTCAAAGTCTCCTATGACGGAGCAGTACACGAAATCCCGCTGTGGATTGTGTCAGGGAATGGCCCCACGTTGTTTGGCAGAAGCTGGCTGGGAAAAATCTGCTGGAACTGGGACGACATCCGAGCGCTTTCGTCCGTTGACGACGCCTCATGTACCCAGGTTCTGAGCAAAGTTCCATCGCTGTTCAAGCCAGGCATTGGAAGCTTCTCGGGGGCAAAAGTGCAGATCCATTTGGTTCCCGGTACGTGACCCATCCACCACAAGGCACGGACGGTACCGTACATGATGCGTGAAAAAGAGCTGGACAGGCTGCAACGTGAAGGCATCATCGCGCCGGTGGAATTCAACGACTGGGCCAGTCCGATTGTCCCGGTACTTGAGGGCGGCACGGTTAGAATTTGTGGGAACTTATAAAGTAACGATTAACTGTTTCTCGCTGCATGACCAGTACCCGCTACCCAAGGCAGACGACCTATTTGCGACCCTGGCTGGAGGGAAGACATTCACCAAGCTGGACCTCACCTCGGCCTACATGACGCAGGAGCTGGAGGAGTCTTCGAAAGGCCTCACCTGCATCAACACGCACAAAGGTTTGTTTACCTGCAACCGGTGCCCATTCGGGATTCGGTCGGCTGCGGGTATCTTCCAACGGAATATGGAGAGCCTGCTAAAGTCGGTTCCTTGGACAGTGGTTTTCCAGGACGACATGTTGGTTACAGGTCGGGCACCATGGAGCACTTGAAGAATCTGGAAGAGGTTCTTAGTCGGTTGGATTGCGTGGGGCTCAGGTTGAAAAGCTCAAAGTGTGTTTTCTTGGCACAGGACGTCGAGTTCTTGGGGAGAAGAATTGCAGCAGACGGCATCAGACCCACCGACGCCAAGACAGAGGCCATCAAGAACGCGCCGCGACCACAGAATGTGACGGAGCTGCGGTTGTTCCTGGGACTCCTTAACTATTTTGGTAATTTCCTACCTGGGTTAAGCACCCTGCTAGAACCCCTACATGCGCTACTGGATATGGGGGAATTCACAAGAGGCTGCCTTTAAGAAAGTCAGAAATCTGTTGTGTTCAAACAGACTGCTTGTCCTGTATAATCCTTGTAAACGATTAATGCTAGCTTGCGATGCGTCGTCATATGGGGTCGGGTGTGTGTTACAACAGGCTAATGAATCGGGAATTTTGCAACCGGTTGCTTATGCGTCCAGGAGTTTGTCCAAGGCCGAAAGGGCCGACAGCATGATTGCAAAAGAGGCTCTGGCGTGCGTCTACGGGATGAAAAAAATGCACCAGTACTTATTTGGCCTCAAGTTTGAGCTTGAAACTGACCACAAGCCGCTTATATCGCTGTTCTCTTGAGAGCAATGGGATTAATACCAATGTCTCTGCCCGCATCCAAAGATGGGCGCTCACGCTCACTATGTAATCCGCCACAGACTGGGCACAGAGAACTGCGCAGATGCTCTCAGTCGGCTGCCATTGCCCACCACTGGGATGGAAATGGCACAGCCAGCAGACTTGCTCATGATCATGGAGGCATTCGAGAACGAGAAGTCCCCTGTTAGGGCCCGCCAGATCAGGACCTGGACTAGCCAGGATCCTTTACTGGCCTTGGTTAAAAAATTGTGTCCTCCATGGGAGCTGGTCCGGTGTCCCAGTAGAGATGCAGGAGGCGATTAAGCCGTTCCACAGATGCAAAGACGAGTTGTCCCTGCAAGCGGGGCAACTATTGTGGGGCAATCGCGTCGTCTTTCCCAAGAGATACGTTCATATATGAACTGCACAGCACCTCACCCAGGCATCGTAATGATGAAAGCCATAGCCAGATCCCATGTGTGGTGGCCCGCCGTTGACTCAGATTTAGAGTCATGCGTGCGCCAATGCAACACTTGCTCTCAGCTGAGCAATGCACCCAGAGAGGCACTGCTAAGTTTGTGGGTTTGTGGTTGTGACCCTCCAAACCGTGGTCGAGGATCCACGTAGACTATGCAGGCCCATTTCTAGGCAAAATGTTTTTGGTTGTCGTGGACGCTTACTCAAAATGGATTCAATGTGCAATAATGTCTGTAAGCACGTCCACGGCCACTATTGAAAGCCTACGAGCCATGTTTGCCACGCGCGGCTTGCCTGATGTCCTAGTCAGCGACAATGGGCCGTGCTTCATCAGTGCTGAATTCAAGGAATTCATGACCCGCAATGGGATTAAACATGTTACATCTGCTCCGTTCAAGCCCACATCCAACGGCCAGGTAGAACGGGCAGTTCAGACCTCCAAGCAAAGGTTGACGTGTGTCGGAAGGCTCCCTGCGGTCTGTCCCGAGTGCTGCTCAGCTACCGCACCAGACCCCACTCACTCACCGGGGTTCCCCCAGCCGAGCTGCTCATGAAAAGGACGCTTAAAACAAGGCTCTCTCTGGTACACCCTGATCTCCATGATGACGTGGAGGGCAAGCGGCATCAACAAAGTGTGTACCATGATCGCGCAAATTTGTCACGCGATATTGAGATCAATGATCCCGTGTTGGTGCTCAATTATGAACATGGTCCCAAATGGCTCACTGGCACGGTCACAGCCAAAGAGGGGAGTAGGGTGTTTCAGGTCACATTGGCCAGTTGACAAACGCACAGAAAACATTTGGACCAAATCAAGTTGCGGTTCACCAACAGCTACGAACAACCCGAAGAGGACACCACCAACTTTGACCCTCCAACATACACACAAGTGGCAACTGACATCATGGTTGATCACGAAACCGTACTCCTCATCCCCAGCAGCCTGGCAAGGCCGGCTGCCCAACAGCCCAGTGAAGAACTGATCAACCCATCCACATCCGCATTTGTACCGAGACGATCGACAAGGGAGCATAAAGCCCCAGATCGTCTCACTTTGTAAGTAAGTGTACTGTTGACTTCACGGGGGAGTGATGTTATATATTTAACCCTTTGTAACCTGCATGACACCGGGCCCACCTGTTGGAGTCCCAAGGGATCCCTGCATCCCTTGGGAGCACAGTATATAAGGAGGCCACCTACGAGGTACCTGCACTCTGGAGTCTTATTAAAGGAGCTAAAGTCACACTTACACATTATACACAGTACTCAGTTTCATCCTTTATTATTAGTTTACCACCTTCCAAACTCCTTCGCCCCCCTCAGCGCCTTACTGCAAACCCTAGCTTTTAAAAAGGCCAGGGAGCAGCTGGCTCATTAGAAACCCTTACCTGCATGCTGAATTTCTCAGTGGTGATAATGCTCAAATTAAGACAGCCACACTGCCGAAAAATTCACTTTGGAAGGGTTCACTCGCATTGGAACCCATTTGTTCACTTTTGGAGCTGAATATGGGGTGGCCCAGCCACGAGAAAATTTTGGCGCTCATGGCCACAAAAAGGTGGCCGGAGCACCAGCTTTCCAGCGATTCTGAATTTCGGGGTCTAAGTTTGCTGTATCCTACACTTAGTGCCTGCATCGTGAAATAAGCAACATTATCAAGTGTAACGGACAGCACTTGCCTGGTTCCATTCTTATCTATTTAATCGTAGCCAGAAAATCACGTGTAATGACTTCTCTTCCTGCCCCCGCATCAATACCTCTGGTGTCTCCCAAAGATCTATCCTTGGCCCCCCCCAACATTTCTCATCTACATGTTGCCCCTTGGCGACATCATCTGAAAACACAGTGTCAAGTTTCCACATGTACGCTGATGACACCCAGCTCTGCTTCACTATCATTTCCCTTGACCTCTCCACAGTCTCTAAATTGTCAGACTGCTTGTTCGACATCCAGTTCTGGATGAGCAGAAATTTTCTCCAATTGAATATTGGGAAGCCATTGTTTTCGGCCCCCGCCACAAACTCCAATCCCTAGCCACTGACTCCATCCCTCTTCCCAACTTCTGTCTGAGGCTGAACCAGACTTCGCAATCTTCGTGCCATATTTGACCCTGAAATGAGCTTTCGACCACATATCCACAGCATATCTAAGACCACCTATTTCCACCTCTGTAACATCACATGTCTCCGCCCTTGCCTCAGCTCATCTGCTGCTGAAGCCCTCATCCATGCCTTTGTTACCCCTAGACTTGAGTACTCCAATGCACTCCTGGCTGGCCTCCCACATTCTACCCTACGTAAAGTAGAGTTGATCCAAAACTTGCCTGCCCATGTCCTAACTCGCACCAAGCCCCCCCGTATCCTAACTCTCACCAAGTCCCGCTCACCCATCACCCCTGTGCTCACTGGTTAAGCAACGAGTTGATTTCAAAATTCTCATCTTTGTTTTCAAATCCCTCAATGGCCTCGCCCCCCATTTCTGTAATCTCCTCCAGCCCCATAACTCCTCGAGATGTCTGTGCTCTATTAGGTGCTCAACTTTATTAGGTGGAGGGTGAAGTACATATGTGCTCAACTCTCCAAGATGTCTGTGCTCCTTTAATTCTGTCCACTTGAGCATCCCTGATTATAATCGCTCAACCATTGATGACCGTGCCTTTTGTTGCCTCGGCCCTAAGCTCTGGAATTCCCTGCCTAAACCTCTCCGCCTCTCTATCTCTCTTTCCTCCTTCAAGACACTCCTTAAAACCTACCTCTTTGACCAAACTTTTCATCACCTGCCCTGATTTCTCCTTGTGTAACTCAGTGTCAAACTTTTTATCTCTCAATACTCCTGTGAAGCACCTTGGGACATTTCACTACGTTAAAGGCGCTATATAAATACAAGTTGTTGTTGTTGTTGTAGAAAGCAAATCAGTACAAGATGAGTTGCAACATTTCTACTGTGTTAGTACAGGTTGAACCTCCCATATCCGGAAACCTTAGGACCCAGCCTGTTCTGGATAAAGGATTTTTCCGGACAAGGGCTGGTCACGTTAAATTGGATGGTACAGGTACTGAGCAAGGGATTATTGGGGCTGGGGGTGCGGCAGAGAGATCATGGGGATGGGCGGTGGATCGCGAGGTCAGGCCAGCGATTGCGGGAGTCGGCAGCGATGAAGGGCTTCAATTTGGTCATGTCGGAGTTCTGCGCATGCTCCACCTGGTGCCAGGAATGGTTCTGGACGAGGGGTGGTTCCGTATAAGGGAGTTCTGGATAAAGGAGGTTCAACCTGTACCAAATTTTCAAATTGTGGGTTCTATATTACATTGTGTGAAATCTGGGATTGGCACATATGTACTTCATCCTCCACCTAATAAAGCTGATGTAAGACCTTTGTCAGGTAGGGGAGGGGTAATCTTGCATTTGCAAGCCACTGTTTTAACAGGATTTGGCATAATTATAAATTGCAGAAGTTATATGCTGGCCAAGCAATTCCAATAATCCTTCATTTTTTGCAGTACGTAATTCTTCTTTCATTGTATAGGCACTATGGTATTGACTGTTATAGCTCAAGACTACAGCAAAAATGGAGCACTAATCATGTACAGCATTTTTAGTGGGAATGAAAATGGAGCATTCCACATAGATGCAAATACTGGTAAGAGAAATTTACTTGTGCTTAGCCTACACTTTTGCATACAATCCATGTGAATATCCTACACTTAAACTGACATAAGAGGCCAATTTTAACCTAACCCATCCGTCGGGAAACTGATGGGAGTGGGTGTATCACTGGGTTTACACCCCATCTGATTTTTTTCTCCATTGAAGTGAATGGAAGAGTAATAATTGGGCGGGGTGTAAAATCAACATACCACCTGATCCCGTGGGTTTCCCACCCAGTGGTTTAGGTTGAGATAACACTCTTTTAGAGTCAGGTTCTTGGACAATACTTGTAGAATAGCTTCAAATAAAAAGGAAACTATGCAAATGTTGTCAATTTTTTAGAAAGTAAACAGAAAAGGATGGAATTACACAGCAGCTCAATCAATATATGTAAAGAAAAGAGCCAGGTTATGATATTTCATTTTGTATCCTTCATCAGAACTGAAGACTGAATAATAAAAGAGATGACCGCCTTGGGTCAGTGGTAGCACTCTCGCCTCTGAGTCAGAACATCGTGGGTTCAAGGCCCTATTCCTGTGATTTGAGCACATAATCTAGGCTGACACTTCAGTGTAGTAATGAATGTAGTACACCATCGGAGGTGCTGTCTTATGGATGAAACGTTAAATCGAGGCCCCGTCTGCCCATTCAGGTGGATGCGAAAAATCCAATGACACTATTTGAGGAAGAGTAGGGGAGTACTCCTGGTGTCCTGGCCAATATTTATTCCTCAGCCAACATCACTAAACTAGATTATCTGGCCATGTATTTCACGACTGTTTGTGGAAGCTTGCTGTGTGCAAATTGGCTGGCATATTTTCTTACATTACAACAGTGATTACATTTCAACAAATTGCTTCGTTGGCTGTAAAGCTCTTTGGGATGTTCTGAGGTCATAAAAGGCACTATATAAATGCAAGTTCTGTCCTTTCCTTTTATTTTATTGAAGTTGGGAAAAATGGAGAGGGAAAACTGAGCGGGGGAGAATCAATAAAAACAGAGTGCGAATAAAGAATGACTTGCAAATTGCTTAATAGAAAACTGATAGATGACATAAAGAAAAACCATTAAAAGGACAAAGAATGTGTCAATATTGTAGGATGAAAAGACTAAGGAGAGGTCCAAACAGACAAAAGTGCAAGAAAATAGTGAAACATAGAGAAAGATAGGGGAAAGGTGGAAAAAAAGTGCAGGTTTCATAGAAACATAGACATAGAAAATAGGTGCAGGATTAGGCCATTCGGCCCTTCGAGCCTGCACCACCATTCAATATGATTATGGCTGATCATGCATCTTCAGTACCCCATTCCTGCTTTCTCTCCATACCCCTTGATCCCTTTAGCCGTAAGGGCCACATCTAACCCCCTTTTGAATATATCTAACGCACTGGCCTCAACAACTTTCTGTGGTAGAGAATTCCACAGGTTCAAAATTCTCTGAGTGAAGAAGTTTCTCCTCATCTTGATCCTAAATGGTTTGCCCCTTACCTTTAGACTGGGACTCCTGATTCTGGACTTCCCCAACATCGGGAACATTCTTTCTGCATCCAACCTGTCCAATCCCGTCAGAATTTTATATGTTTCTATGAGATCCCCTTTCATTCTTTTAAATTCCAGTGAATACAAGTCTAGTCGATCCAGTCTTTCTTCATATGTCAGTCCTGCCAGCCCGGGAATCAGTCTGGTGAACCTTCGCTGCACTCCCTCAATAGCAAGAATGTTCTTCCTCAGATTAGGAGACTAAAACTGTACACAATGTTCAAGGTGTGGCCTCACCAAGGCCCTGTACAACTGCAGTAAGATCTCCCTGCTCCTATACTCAAATCCTCTCGCTATGAAGGCCAACATGCCATTTGCCTTCTTCACCGCCTTCTGTACCTGCATGCTAACTTTCAATGACCGATGTACCATGACACCCAGGTCTCATTGCAACTCCCCTTTTCCTAATCTGTCACCATTCAGATAATATTCTGCTTCCTGTTTTTCCCACCAAAGTGGATAACCTCACATTTATCTACATTATACTGCATCTGCCATGCATTTGCCCACTCATCTAACTTGTCTAAGTCACCCTGCAGCCTCTTAGCATCCTCCTCACAGCTCATACTGCCACCCAGCTTAGTGTCATCTGCAAACTTGGAGATATTACATTCAATTCCTTCGTCTAAATCATTAATGTATATTGTAAATAGCTGGGGACCCAGCACTGAACCTTGCGGTACCCCACTAGTCACTGCCTGCCATTCAGAAAAGGACCCGTTTATTCCGACTCTTTGCTTCCTGTCTGCCAACCAGTTCTCTATCCACGTCAATACATTACCCCTCATACCATGTGATTTAATTTCACACACTAATCTCTTGTGTGGGACCTTGTCAGAAGCCTTTTTGAAAGTCCAAATGCACCACATCCACTGGTTCTCCCTTGTCCACTCTACTAGTTACATCCTCAAAAAATTCTAGAAGATTTGTCAAGCATGATTTCCCTTTCATAAATCCATGCTGACTTGGACTGAACCTGTCACTGCTTTCCAAATGCGCTGCTATTACATCTTTAATAATTGATTCCAACATTTTCCCCACTACCGATGTCAGGCTAACTGGTTTATAATTCCCTGTTTTCTCTCTCAATCCTTTTTTAAAAAGTGGGGTTACATTAGCTACCCTCCAATCCATAGGAACTGATCCAGAGTTTATAGAATGTTAGAAAATGACCACCACTGCATCCACTATTTCTAGGGCCATTTCCTTAAGTACTCTGGGATGCAGACTATCAGGCCCTGGGGATTTATTGGCCTTCAATCCCATCAATTTCCCTAACACAATTTCCTGACTAATAAGGATTTCCTTCAGTTCCTCCTTCTTGCTAGACCCTCGGTCCCCTCGTATTTCCGGAAGGTTATTTGTGTCTTCCTTAGTGAAGACAGAACCAAAGTATTTGTTCAATTAGTCTGCCATTTCTTGGTTCCCCATTATAAACTCACCTGATTCTGACTGCAAGAGACCTACATTTGTCTTCACTAAACTTTTTTTCTCCACATATCTATATAAGCTTTTGCAGTCAGTTTTTCTGCTCCCTGGAAGCTTACTCTCATACTCTATTTACCCGCTCCTAATTAAACTCTTTGTCTTCCTCTGCTGAATTCTAAATTTCTTCCAGTCCTCTGGTTTGCTGCTTTTTCTGGCCAATTTATATGCCTCTTCCTTGATTTAACACTATCCCTAATTTGCCTTGTTAGCCATGGTTGAGCCACCTTCCCCGTTTTATTTTTACACCAGACAGGGATGTACAATTGTTGAAGTTCATCCATGTGATCTTTAAATGAAGTAGATGTGAAATTAAAATAAAAATTGCTAGTAAAATGCAGTTGGCCCACCAGTCCTGAGATGAGAAAAAAGCAGATCAACACCATGGACTCAGGCCCCAACCAGTATTGTAATAAAAACAGAAATTGCGAGAAACACTCAGCAGGTCAGGCAGTATCTGTGGACTGAGGATGGTAGAGTTAATGTTTCAGGTCTTATCACCTAAGTACTATCTTCTGAAAAAAGAGAAGCGGGGTGTCATGTATCCTACATGGCTACTGTTTGTACTATCACGAGGTGTGCACACAGGTGGGAGACTTGTAGGTTACCTGCACAGCTGTGCCTGGCCTAGTATAAAAGGCAGGCCACCAAGTGTGATCCTCACTCTGGAGTCATCAATAATGGTCACTGCAGTTCAAAAACAACACATTGCCTCGTGGAGTCATTATCAGAGCATCCAAGGACACAACAATTGGTGACGAGTTTATGGTCTTTCATGCAAAAATGGCTACCGCTTGGTACGTTGTATCAGTTCGCCGATGGTAGAGAGGCTCGACCATTTCTTCACAGCAAATGACCTGGCAGGAGACAACCCGGCCACACTGGTTGGCAAGCGCAGACTTATCCTGCTAACTAGTTGTGGGCCCACCGTCTATGGCCTCGTCAGGGACTTGCTGGCACCAGCGAAGACGACGACCAAGATGTACGAGGAACTTCTAACACTGATCCATGAGCAACTCAAGCCCAAGGAGAGCATCCTCACAGCCACACACCGGTTCTACACCTACCGAAGGCCAGGAAATCGTGAAATACGCTGCAGACCTCAGGAGGCTGGCGGCACCGTGTGATTTCGGCGACCACCTCACCGAAGCACTGCGGGACATTTTGGCCATGAGGGCCTTCTTCACAAGCTACTGTTGGCGGATACCACAGTCACACTGCAGAAGGCCATCTCTGTGAGCCAGGCATTCATGACCTCGACCTGCGGTTCTAGGCAGATGATTCACCCTCAGGACTCAAACCCGGCAAGTACTTTGCACAGAGTGGCGCCTTTTAAGGCTGGACTGTAGAACGCGAATCTTCTCGGGGAAGAGAGAACAGGCTCCCGAGTCCCTTAACTCAGAGTCCGCCGAGGGTGGCTAATCGAGTAGCTCCATGCTGGCGTTGTGGAGGGAATCACTGGGCTCACCAGTGCCTTTTTAAAGACTGTGTGTAAAAACTGCAGCACAAAGGGCCACCTCCAGCGAATGTGTAAGAGAAATATGACTCACTGTGTCAAAGAAGAGTCTGCAGATGGCCATGAATCCAGCGCGGATTAAGAAACAATAGGCAGAGAGGCAGCTCAGCCCCACGACGAGGTATATAGCATGTTTACCTGAACCACCGAGTGTTCCCCATTGAGGATGGACGTCGAGATAGATGGCGTTCCAGTCTTCATGGACAATCAAGCTGAACGACCCAAGTTGGCCGTGGTTCAGGCAAAGTTGCGCACCTACACCGATGAACTTATCTCAGTCGTTGGTAGTGAGGATGTAAAGGTACTCCATGATGGCGCAGTGCACAAGTTACCTCTGTGGATTGTGCAGGTGATGGACCAACACTTCTCGGAAGAAGATGGATGGAGAAGATCCATTGGAAGTGGGAAGACTTCACCCCTCCAGCGAATGACGTCCTCTGTGCTCAGAGGCAAAGCAAGCAAGCCCTCACCTGAGGTTGGATCCGGCACCAGAGAGCAGACCAGCACAGCACCCGAGGCACAGGCCGCCCAGCACGACTGCGTGGAGATGATCCAGCTGGGACGACCTGAGCGCACCTTCCACACTCCAGTGGCAGGACTCTGGAGAAAGAAAATCGGATCCAGAGGCAACTTCCCAGCTTCGGAGGCAGAACCCGGGGAGAAGAGGATCACCGCAGTCGACATCGTGGATGGAGGAAAGATGGCGCCCGAATCACGAGGTGATGCACTGAAGAAAAAGATGACGGCGGATAGACCACGAAGTGAAACGCTGATGGAGCAACACATGGCACCAAACGGAGAAGAGGATTGGGATAAAGAAAGCAAGGCTCTCTAAAAGGAGGCCTGCAACCCACTACACTTAAAGGGACAGTTCCACACACTCAAGCAATGTAATTGTAATAGAAACTGTGAGTTAGGGATAAAGGGCCCAAGTTTCCACATGATTTGCGCCTGATTTTTAGGAGCAACTGGTGGAGAACGGACTATCTTAGAAATCGCAATTCTCCACATTTTTTTTTTCTGCAGTTCTAGTCAGGCAGAACAGTTCCACTTTGGAACAGAATTTTTTCTTCAAAAGGGGCGTGTCCGGCCACTGACGCCTGATTTGAAAGTTTCCACAGTGAAAACGTACTCCAAACTAACTTAGAATTGAGCAAGTGAAGATTTTTGTAGAACTGAAAAAACCTTGTCTACACATTTAAAAAATCGGGCGCAGGTTACAAATTAGGCGTCCAGAACGAGGTGGGGGGGGGGAAGGGAAGTCATTAAATTCTATAATAAATCCTTATTTATACTTATACAAATATTATACAAATAAATCCAACCTGAATAAACATTTATAAGCAAAGAAAAGATTAAATAAACCATCTTCCTACTTGTGTGAAAGTGCCAGGGAGAATGCTGCAGCAAGCCTCACAAGTTGAGGCAGCCGTTCATTCCCGACGGCAGGGGGGGGAGGAGGAAGCCGTTCGGGGGGGGGGGGGGCGGGGGGAGGAAGCCATTCGTTCCCGCGGGGGGGGGGGGGGAGGAAGCCGTTCGTTCCCGCGGGGGTGGGGGGGGGGGTGTGGAGGGGAAGCAGCCATTCGTTCCCGCGGGGGGGGGGGGGGGAGGAAGCCGTTCGTTCCCGACGGCAGGGGGGGGAGGAGGAAGCCGTTCGGGGGGGGGGGGGGGCGGGGGGAGGAAGCCGTTCGTTCCCACGGGGGGGCGGAGGAGGAAGCCGTTCGTTCCCACGGGGGGGCGGAGGAGGAAGCCGTTCGTTGCCGCGGGGGGGGGGGGGGAGGAAGCTGTTCGTTCCCGCGGGGGGGGGGGGAGGAGGAAGCTGTTCGTTCCCGCGGGGGGGGGGGGGAGGAGGAAGCCGTTCGTTCCCGCGGGGGGGGGGGGAGGAGGAAGCTGTTCGTTCCCGCGGGGGGGGGGGGGGAGGAAGCTGTTCGTTCCCGCGGGGGGGGGGGGGAGGAGGAAGCCGTTCGTTGCCGCGGGGGGGGGGTGGAGGAGGAAGCTGTTCGTTCCCGCGGGGGGGGGGGGAGGAGGAAGCTGTTCGTTCCCGCGGGGGGGGGGGGGGGAGGAGGAAGCCGTTCGTTCCCGCGGGGGGGGGGGGGGGAGGAGGAAGCCGTTCGTTCCCGCGGGGGGGGGGGGAGGAGGAAGCTGAAATATGTTGTTCCCGCGGGGGGGGGGGGGGAGGAAGCTGTTCGTTCCCGCGGGGGGGGGGGGGGAGGAGGAAGCCGTTCGTTGCCGCGGGGGGGTGGGGGAGGAGGAAGCTGTTCGTTCCCGCGGGGGGGGGGGGAGGAGGAAGCTGTTCGTTCCCGCGGGGGGGGGGGGGGGAGGAGGAAGCCGTTCGTTCCCGCGGGGGGGGGGAGGGGGAAGCCGTTCGTTGCCGCGGGGGGGGGGGGAGGGGGAAGCCGTTCGTTCCCGCGGGGGGGGGGGGGAGGAGGAAGCCGTTCGTTCCCGCGGGGGGGGGGGAGGAGGAAGCTGTTCGTTCCCGCGGGGGGGGGGGAGGGGGAAGCCGTTCGTTGCCGCGGGGGGGGGGGGGGAGGAAGCCGTTCGTTCCCGCGGGGGGGGGGGGAGGGGGAAGCTGTTCGTTCCCGCGGGGGGGGGGGGGGAGGAGGAAGCCGTTCGTTCCCGCGGGGGGGGGGGGGGAGGAGGAAGCTGTTCGTTCCCGCGGGGGGGGGGGGGAGGAGGAAGCCGTTCGTTGCCGCGGGGGGGGGGGGGGAGGAGGAAGCTGTTCGTTCCCGCGGGGGGGGGGGGAGGAGGAAGCTGTTCGTTCCCGCGGGGGGGGGGGGGAGGAGGAAGCCGTTCGTTCCCGCGGGGGGGGGGGAGGGGGAAGCCGTTCGTTGCCGCGGGGGGGGGGGGAGGGGGAAGCCGTTCGTTCCCGCGGGGGGGGGGGGGAGGAGGAAGCCGTTCGTTCCCGCGGGGGGGGGGGAGGAGGAAGCTGTTCGTTCCCGCGGGGGGGGGGTGGAGGAGGAAGCTGTTCGTTCCCACGGGGGGGCGGAGGAGGAAGCCGTTCGTTCCCGCGGGGGGGGGGGGAGGGGGAAGCCGTTCGTTGCCGCGGGGGGGGGGGGGGAGGAAGCCGTTCGTTCCCGCGGGGGGGTGGGGGGAAAGCAGCCATTCGTTCCCACGGGGGGGCGGAGGAGGAAGCCGTTCGTTGCCGCGGGGGGGCGGAGGAGAGAAGCAGCCGTTCGTTGCCGCGGGGGGGGGAGGAGAGAAGCAGCCGTTCGTTGCCGCGGGGGGGGGGGGAGAGAAGCAGCCGTTCGTTCCCGCGGGGGGGGGGGGGGAGCAGCCATTCGTTCCCGCGGGGGGGGGGGGGGAGGAGGAAGCTGTTCGTTCCCGCGGGGGGGGGAGGAGGAAGCCGTTCATTCCCGTGGTGGGGGGGGGGGAAGAGGAGGGAAACGGCTGCCTCAACTTTCTGAGGCTTCCTGCAGCCTTCTCACTGCTGCAAGAAGCCTCAGTGCTGATGTGCTGATGGCAATGTGCTTTTATTAAAAAATGTTCAAAAATTAAACAGCTACAAAGAATTACAAAAATGGCCGAGTGCCAATGTTTCCTTCACACTGCGTGTGCGCGAACTCTCCAACGCGCACGCGCAGGGTTGCCGGCAGGAAAAAAAACTAATTTAAATGGTACCCGTCCCCTCCCACTTACAAAATCGGCGCAAGTGTAGGCTCCGCCTCCCTGGGCGCCGCGCCAAGCAGACATGGAGCTGCAGGGCGCTCCAGAATCGCGCGTTTTTTTTCCGGTGCCCTTTTCGGCGCGAAAAACGGGCGCCCAGCTCGGAGGGGCGCCCGTTTTTTATCGTGTGGAAACTTGGGCCCAAAATGTGTAAGTGATGATCAGAGTTTTGTACCTGCAATAAGCAAGGAAAAGTCGCGCGATTGCTATCATGTAAAATGTGTAATTGATCAGAATTGTGTACATGCAACAAGCAAGGAAAAGTCACGGATCGCGATTGGAGCTACAGGGTATGCACAATAGGTAATGAAACGTTGTGAGTTGTAGAATTTCAGCTGCACACAGCCAGTGCAGCGGGCAAACATCCATTGGCAACACACAGGCCCAGCGAGCTACCCAACGCTGTAGCCAGAGTTATGCATCATGGAGTGTGGCCACAAGCAGCCAATACACAAGAGCTGCAGAGCAAGCGATCTCAGGAGGGCAACGGCACCGGTATCGATACTCTGCCCCTGATCGGCTCCACCTCTCAAGCACGCGATGGCACCAACTGCCACGAGCCTGAAAGAGCAAACTGTGCTAAGGCGCAGCCCCCAGACCCCATCGCCACTAAGGCCATACCCGGGAGTGAAGGGTCATCCGCAACAGTCCTCCCAAAGGGGACCAGGACTAGCCAGGGTCGCAAACCAAACAACGCTCTGGCTAGCGAGTCAGCAGTTCCATGTCCACTGCTAGACGACAGCTCCTCAGGGAGCAGCAGCGACCCAGGGCGCAAAGAAAGGACAGGGAGGTCACAGGCATCTGTGAACTTGCCGGACGCTAGGAGCAACGGCAACAGCCCAAAGAGCAGGCAACTTGAGCCAACCGGGTTCCCAATGCCAGCACTGGGCACCGCGCTGCCACCAGACTGCCTGGACAGCATCCAGCAGTTCTGGAACTAACTTGTCCTTACGCACCGGTTACCGATCCCCAGTACGTATCGATAATGTATCTCACCAGCCTAACGTACTTGTCTCTCAACTGAACCACAAATGTAATGCAAACTTGTTTTTCTGAACTTGAATGTATATGAATGCAATGAGCCTCCGGCATAACCTATATGTGGGGGGGCGGGAGGGGGGATGGGGGCGCGGGGGGATGGAGTGGTCAGGGACACACACAAACAGCAACAATCTGCACTCTATTGCCAACGAAACACCAACCACTCACCCAAGATTGAAACGACCCGCCAAGGGTCAACCAGATAGAGCTAAGCCCAGAGCATAGTCAGTGCAGAGGCGATTTGCACTAAAGGCTTGGGGGAGAGTGATGTCATGTATCTAGACATGGCTACTGTTTGTATTATCACAAGATGTGCCACCAGAGGGCACAGCAGTGGGAGATTTGTAGGTTACCTGTACAGGTGTGCCTGGCCTAGTATAAATGTGTGATCCTCACTCTGGAGTTATCAATAAAGGACTACGGTCACTCCAGTTCAAGTACAACACATTGCCTCGTGGAGCCATTATCAGAGCATCCAAGGACATAGGACAGAACAGGGGGGAAATTGGACCATGTTGTGAACCTAGCGAAAAATGGGGGCACAAAGGTCCAATTTAAGGGGCTAAATTCATGTGCCCGAACAGTATCGGAAACACTTCCAATGCCATATTGGTTTGGCCTAAAACAAGCATTAGGCTTCTTACATATGTAAATGAGAGCATAATACCTGTTTTTGAATATCTCTCCTAAATTGGCCGGCACTGAACAGAGCAACGCTGGGTCTGCTCTGCTGAGGAATCTTCAGCCGTCGCTATGGCTAAGCAGCGGCCGCCAGCAAAAAACGAAGTACATTTTCTGGAACAGGTTCTCCTTCTGGCTCCAGAGCATTCCGTGGGGCTGCTGACAGCCTGTGATCTGCCCTCTTTCTGATGTCTTTCCTTCCCCTCCTAATCTGGGACTTGAGTAAGGGCTCCAGCTAATGATGCAAGTGATCTGAAATTGACCCTTTTGAAATGGGCGAGCTGCTTCTGGCAGATTATGTAAGTGAGGCCTGAGGCAGAATTTTGAATGAGCCTCTGGCCTCCCAGTTGGGATGCAGGCCATGAACAATTTATACCCCAAGACCTCCACTCCAATTGTTAACCTGCCTCTCCTTTGCCTGTACACCGCCAGACCCACCTCACATCACAATCGCCACCAGCTGCAAAGGAAATAGAGGATATAGTTAAGGTCAAAGTTACTAAAGTCATTGTTCAGATCACAGTGCTTCAGAGTGCTCATCAGAAGGATGCAGTGATTTTCCTGAAACTTGTATTGAACTTTGTTGGAACAGCATAGGGGAAGACCTTTCTCTAGTAGTTGATCACAACTAAATGCTTTTTTTGTACATATACCTGAATGTGTTATGAACCTTTATTTCTCCTTTCAGGTGAGATTGTGGTAAAAGATTCTAAATTTCTGGATTATGAAGTCAGAACTAAGTTGCATTTGGTATTGTTGGCAGAAAATAGCCATCAGACAGCACACAGCAGGTTAACGATTATAATTGAAGATGTAAATGATAACCAACCACGTTTTGAACAAAATTATTATAGAACATCAATATGGGAGGGACAAACTCATAATACATATGTCACACAGGTAAGGCTTGTTTCATGATCATATATGACCAGTGAGAGTTTATGGAATAGTGGAAGGGATGCGCTATTCTTTGCAAATTTATGATAATATAGACAATTAAAAGACTAAATAGCAGGCCAATTTGACCAATCTTTCAATCGTGTTCAGATGTTTGCAAAGGAGTCTTGGATTAGAGGCTACAGAGATTGACCCAAATGTAAGCAGTTGAAATGAGAATGGCTGAATTAGAAATAGAAGTGAAAAGACTAGAAAATTTGCATGAGAATGCAAAGTTGCTTGAGTCCACAATAACATACATATACTCAAATGACACTACTGCAGAGATCTGGGCCCTGAATCTTCACAGAGGTTGTCCCGATCTCCTACTGTAAATTTTGGTGGGAGATCAGTGGAATCCAACCCCCCACTCGCCCTTTTCTTGGAAAAAAACCCATAGAAAATGGCCATTTACACCAGTTCTCTGAAGGTTCCACCAATCTCTCACCAAAGATACAGCAGGAGACTGGAAGAAACCCTGCGGAAAGTCAGATCCCTAGATTCTTGAGTCGATGGCGATGAAATAAGAAAATACAATTCAGAGACAGTAAAATATGGAAGATAAATGAACCATATTAATGATGGCAGCCGAGGAGTATTTTTCCAACTTCATACTGGTAATACTGGTCATTTTAACTTTCGGCGATTGTGTAAAACGAACGATATTGGATTAGCCGGCCATTATACACCTCTCCCAATTTTCAATTGGCAGATGTGTATAGCAGGTGGCCTATCCAGAATATTACTTTCAATTAAACTGCAAGGATGCAGATTGAAATTAGTGAAAGGTAATTTTAGGACTGATATCAAAAAGTTCATGCAAAGTGTGATTAACACAGGGAATGAACTGGCAGAAAAAGTAATGGAGGCGAAAACCCCGGAATCACTTTTAAAACAAAAAAACAATTAGGTGCAGCAATGGGAAGAATGTAATATCATTCTGGTTGGATGAATTACGATGGACCAAATGGCTTCCTCATCCATAAGTAGTGTGCTTTTGTACAATACACATTGGAACTGGAAATGCAAAACTTGTTATAATGAATATGTGTACATTAACAAATGCGGAATGGGAAAGTTTTTGGGTGCAATTTTTGACAATTGATTAAAAGTAGTCAATGTGAAGCTGATATCAATAGGCTAATCAAGCACTTGAATAAATCCTAAATGATTATGTACATTTAATAGGTTTTTGCCTCTGATGCTGACCATGGGCTTAATGGGCAAATTGAATATTCCATAATATCTGGAAACCAGAATGAAGCTTTCATTATTGATTCAATTCGAGGGATTCTTACAACTAATACTATTCTAGATCGAGAAGTCATTTCCTCTTACAGGTTTGTGTTTGTCCCTTGTGCAAAATATGTATATAATTAAAAGTCTTGCATCTAGAGGCTTGAAACCATAAATTTGAGCATCACACATTAAGGGAGTAATTTTCATTGTTTGGACGGTAAATGGAAATGAAAATTGGGTGGGTTCAAAAATGGATGGGTGATCCGCTCCACCAGTTTATCACCCAAACTGTGAAGGTAAAAATTACTCCTTGAATGTGCACATCACCCAGGTGCATGTGACATAAAAAAAATCATCCATCATCACTTTAATTATTGGCTTAAATCTGTTCTCCATGGCCTTTCCCCTCTCTATCTCTCATCTTTTTCAGCGTCAGATGTCTGCGCTCCTCAAATTCTGCCCTCTTGAACATTCCTCATTATAACTGCTCAACCATCGGTGGCCATGCCTTCAGCTTTCAGCTCTGGAACTCCCTCCCTAAATCTCTCAACCTCTCTTTCCTCCTTTAAGACGTTCCTTAAAACCTACCTCTTTAACCAAGCTTTTGGTCATCTGACTTAATTTCCTCTTTTGTGGCTCAGTGTCAAATTTATCTGTTTTGTCAAATATATCTGTTTTATCTTGTAACACTGCTGTGAATCGCTTTGGGACATTTTACTACGTTAAAGGTGCTATATAAATAAAAGTTGTTGTTGTTCTGATAGCCATGTTGATTTATTTAAATATCCAGACAGGTTTTAAAAAAAAAAGCTTCCACTATCAATTACGTAGTAATTACAGCACAGAAACAGGTCACTTTGCCCAACAGGTCCATGCTGGTGTATGTGGTCCACACAAGCCACCGCCATCAACATAACTACCTATTCCTTTCTCCCTCACGTGTTTATCTCGCTTCCCCTTAACTTAATCTATGCTAGTTGCCTCAACTACTCCTTGCAGTAGCGAGTTCCATATTATAATCACACTCTGGGTTTAAAAAAAAAATCATTCATGGGATGTGGGCGTCGCTGGCAAGGCCAGCATTTATTGACCATCCCTAATTGCCATTGAGAAGGCGATGGTGAGCCACCTTCTTCAACCACTGCAGTCCGTGTGGTGAAGGTACTCCCTCTGTGCTGTTAGGTAGGGGTTCCAGGATTTTGACCGAGCAATTATGAAGGAACGGCAATATATTTCCAAGTCAGGGTGGTGTGTGACTTTAAGGGGAACTTGCAGGTGCTGGTGTTCCTATGCGCCTGCTGCCCTTGTCCTTCTAGGTGGTAGAGGTCGCAGGTTTGGGAGGAGTTGTTGAAGAAGCCTTAGTGAGTTGGCACAGTGCATCTTCGAGATGGTACACATTGCAACCACGGTGGAGGGGGTGAATGTTTAAGGTGGTGGATGGGATGTCAATCAAGCAGGCTGCTTTGTCCTGGATGGTATCAAGCTTCTTAAGTGTTGTTGGAGCTGCACTCATCCAGGCAAGTGGAGAGTATTCTATCACACTCCTGACCTGTGCCTCGTGGATGATGGAAAGGCTTTGGGGAGTCAGGAGGTAAGACACTTGCCGCAGAATACCCAGCCTCTGACTTGCTCTTGTAGTCATAGTATTTATGTGGCTGGTCCAGTTAAGTTTCTGGTCAATGATGACCCCCCCCAGGATGTGGATGTTGGTGGGGAATTTGGTGATGGTAATGGCATTGAATGTTATGGGGAGCTGGTGAGACCCTCGCTTGTTGGAGATGGTTATGCCTGGCACATGTGTAGCACAAATGTTACTAGCCGCTTACCAGCCTAAGCCTGAAGTCACCCAGGTCCTGCTGCATGCAGGCATGGACTGCTTCCTCATCTGAGGAGTTGTGAATGGAACTGAACACTGTGCAATCATCAGTGAACATCCCCGCTTCTGACCTTATGATGGAGGGAAGGTCATTGATGAAGCAGCTGAAGATGGTTGGGCCTAGAACACTGTCCTGAGGAATTTCTGCAGCAATGTCCTGAGGCTGAGATGATTGTCCTCCATCAACTACAACCATCTTCCTTTGTGCTAAGTATGACTCCAACCTGTAGATAATTTTCCCCCGATTCCTGGCTTTTGTACTCTATGCCTCTATTTATAAAGCCCTCTATCATGCTTTATTAACTGCTTTGCTAACCTTTCCTACCAACTTCAAAGATTTGTACAAAAGCACCCCCAAGTTTCTCTCTTCTTGCATCCGTGTAAAATTGTACCGTTTAGTGTGTATGGTCTCTCCTCAATCTTCCTACCAAAATGTATCATCTCACACTTCTCTTTTCATCTGCTACACGTCTGCCCATTTCACCAGCCTGTCCATGTCCTCATGAAGTCTATTACTATCTTCCTCACTGTTTTCTACACTTCCAAGATTCGTGTCAGTGGCAAATTTCAAAATTGTGTCCTGTACTCCCAAGTCCAAGTCATTAATATATATCATAAACAGCAGTGGTCCTAGTACTGGACCTGTATACCTCCCTCCAGTCTGAAAAACAGCCATTCCCCACATTGTATCTATGCTGCTACTGCCCCTTTTATCCCATGAGCTTCAATTTTGCTAACAAGCCTAGTTTCTGGTACTTTATCAAATACCTTTTGAAAGTCCATATACACAATATCAAGTGCACTGCCCTCATCCACCCCCTCTGGTACCTCATCAAAAAACTTAATCAAGTTAGTTAAAGACGATTTGCCCTTAACAAATCTCTGCTAGCTCTCCTTTATTTGTCCATGCTTGTCCAAGTGGCTGTTAATTTTCTCCCAGATTATTGCTTCCAAAAGCTTCCCCACCACTGATAAACTTACTGACCTGTAATTGCCAGGTTTATCTTTCTCCCCTTTTTTGAACAAGGGTTTAACATTTGCAATCCTCCAGTTCTTTGACACCACCCCTGTACTTACATGATAAATATAGTTGGATATATGTATAGTCGACTCCGGGGGGACTGCCTAAGAAGGACATGATATATACCCACTAAACTCACCAGAAAAAGTTAGAGCTTGTCCATTTCAGTGTAAGTACATTTTTAACACTATGATGGGTCTTAATGACTGCCAAACAACCTTTCTGGCACTGAAAATTAACTTATAGAAGAGTGGCATCTCATTCCTTCAGATTTTAATTATTGTTGGAGATTGTAAAAAACTAAGAAAAATTTTAATAAAATGTTTTGGTTTTACTTTTTCTTTCCCTCCTTTTTATTTTGCTTTCTGTACTGATTTGACATTTACTTAATATTCTTACTGACACTTCCTTGTTCAGGGGGGAATTTTAACATGAAGGAGCAGATGGGTTCAGGGGCGGTTGGGGGATTGAAGTTGGGGAAAATGCGATCGCACTTAGAAACCGGCTCCAACGCGCCAACTTCCAGGTTTAACTATAGCACATTCAGCTGCGTGCACGTAACCCCCTCCGGAGAGGTGGGTTATTAATGTGAATATATAAGTCACAGAATTGCAGCGATATTTCAACTAACATTTAAATTTAATGCTGCGTGCATAGGTTTCCTGGGCTTCCTGAAACTTGGCATTGAAACCAAGACGAGAAGAGAACAGCAATTCATGTGGATCATAAAAAGTCAGGCATACAACTGCAATAAGAATATAAGAACTAGAAGCTGGAGTATGCCATTTGGCATTTCGAGCCTGCTCCGCCATTCTGCAAGATCATGGCTGATCATCTACCTCAACTCCACCTTCCCACACTATCTCCATATCCCATAATTCCTTTCGTTCCCAAAAATGTATCTACCTCTGTCTCAAATGTACTCAATGACTAAGCATCCACAGCTCTCTGGGGTGGAGAATTCCAAAGATTCACAACCCTTTGAGTGCAAACATTTCTCTTCCTCTCCGTCCTAAATGGCCAACCCTTTATTTTGATCCTGTGACCCCGTGTTCTAGATTCCTCAGCCAGGAAAAACATCTTCTCAGCATTAACACTGTCAAGGCGCCTTAAGACTTTTATATATTTCAATGAAATCACCCTAAATTCTTCTAAACTATAGGCCTAGTCTACTCAATCTTTCCTTCCTGGTCAACCTTCGTTGCACTCCCTCTAAGGCAAGTATGTATTTCCTTTGAGAAGGAGACCAGAACTGTACACAGTACTCCAGGTCTGGCCTCACCAATGCTCTGTGTAATTGTAGTAAGACTTCTTTACTCTTATACCTTAATTATTTTGTAACAAAAGCTAACATACCATTTGCTTTCCAAATTGCTTGCTGTACCTGCATGTTAACTTTCTGTGATTCATGTACAAGGACACCCAGGCCCCTCTGAATGCAAAAATTTCCCAGTCTCTCGCCACTCAAAAAATATTCTGCGTTTTTGTTTCTCCTACCAAAGTGGATAACTTCACACTTCCCTACATTGTATTCCATTTGCCATGTTCTTGTCCAATCAGTCAACCTGTCTATATCTTTCTGCAGCGTCTTTATGTCTCCTCACAGTTTACTTTCCCACCTAACCTTATATCATCAGCAAACTTGAATACTTTACACTCGGTCCCTACATCGAAGTCATCAATGTAGATTGTAAATAGCTGAGGCCCAAGCAATGATCCTTGCGGTACCCTGCTAGTTACAGCCTGCCAACCTGAAAACGTCCCATTTAACCCCAACCGTGGCTAACAAGAGAAGTTAAAGATAGTATTAGATCAAAAGAACAGGCTTATAACGTTGCCAAAAAGAGTAGTAAGCCTGAGGATTGGGAGGATTTTACAATTCAGCAATGGAAGACCAAGAAATTGATATGGAAAGAGAAAAAAGAATATGAGTAAATTAGCAAAAGACATAAAAACAGATTGTAAATGTTTCTATAAATGTAAATAGGAAGAGATTAGTGAAAGTAAATGTGCGCCCATTAAAGGCAGAGACAGGAGAAATTATAATGGCCGATGAGGAAATGGCAGGAACATTAAACAAATACTTTGTATCTGTCTTCACGGTAGAAGACACAAAAAACATTCCGAAAAAAATGGGGAACCAAGGGTCTATAGAAAATGAGGAACTTAAAGAAATCAGTATAAGTAAAGACATAGCACTGGAGAAATTAATGGAACTATGTGGGGACAAATTCCCTGGATCTGACGATCTGCATTCTACCTGTGCCACACGAGGTTATTACACAAAATTAGGAGTCATGAGATTGGGGGTAATATATTGCCATGGACCAACAGAGAGTAGGAATAAAAGGGCCTTTTTGGGATCACTTTTCCTGTGTGATTTTTGTGCCTTAAAGGAATGTATATTTGTTGTAAATAATGTATTCTTTAAATGCTAGCCATTTCTTGTCCACTATCATACCTTTTAAAGTAGTTTCCCAATCTACCTCAGCCAACTCGCCCCTCATACCGATGTAGTTTGCTTTGTTTAGGTTTAAGACCCTACTTTCCGACTTTACTAAATCGCTTTCAAACTCAAATGCTATCTCATTATGGTCACTCTTCCCTAAAGGTACCTTTACAACAAGGTTATTTATTAACCCTTTCTCATTGCACAATACTAGATCTAAACTAGCCTGTTCCCTGGTTGGTTCCTCTACATACTGATCTAGAAAACTATCTTGTATACATTCCATGAACTCGTCCTCTACACTATCACTGCAAATTTGGTTTGCCCAGTCTATATGTAGATTAAAATCTCCCATGATTACCGTATTACCCTTGTTACATGCGTCTCTAATTTCCTGATTTATATACTGCCCTACATTACAACTAAAAAATGTTTAGAAACCAGCAAAGGACAACTAAAAAAAATAATAGAGAGAAGATAGAGTATGAGAATAAACTAGCAAGAAATATAAAAACAGACAGTAAGAGTTTCTACAGGTATATAGAAAATAGGTGCAGGAGTAGGCTATTCGGCCATTCAATAAGATCATGGCTGATCATTCCCTCAGTATCCCTTTCCTGCTTTCTCTCCATAACCCTTGATCCCCTTAGCCGCAACGGCCATATCTAACTCCCTCTTGAATAAATCCAATGAACTGGCATCAACAATTCTCTGCAGCAGGTAATTTCACAGGTTAACAACTCTCTGAGTGAAGAAGTTTCTCCTCATCTCAGTCCTAAATGGCCTACCCATTATCCTAAGACTGTGTCCCCTGGTTCTGGATTTCCCCAACATGGGGAATATTGTACCCGCATCTAACCTGTCCCGTCCCGTCAGAATCTTAGATGTTTCTATGAGGTCCTCTCTCATCCTTCTAAACTCCAATGTATAAAGGCCCAGTTGATCCAGTCTCTCCTCATATATCAGTCCTGCCTTCCAGGAATCAGTCTGGTGAACCTTCGCTGCACTCCCTCAATAGCAACAACGTCCTTCCTCAGATTAGGAGACCAAAACGGAACACAATATTCCAGGTGAGGTCTCACCAAGGCCCTGTGCAACTGCAGTAAGACCTCCCTGCTCCTATACTCAAATCCCCTAGTTGTGAAGGCCAACATACCATTTGCCTTCTTCACCGCCTGCTGTACCTGCATGCCAACTTTCAATGACTGATGAACCATAACACCCAGGTCTCGTTGCACCTCCCCTTTTCCTAATCTGCCATTCACATAATATTCTGTCTTCGCATTTTTTCCCCAAAGTAGATAACCTCACATTTATCCACATTATACTGCATCTGCCATGCATTTGCCCACTCACCTAACCTGTCCAAGTCACCCTGCAGCTTCCTAGCGTCCCTCTCACAGCTCACACCGCCACCCAGTTTAGTGCCATCTGCAAACTTGGAGATATTACACTCAATTCCTTCATCTAAATCATTGATGTATATTCTAAAGAGCTGGGGTCCCAGCACTGAGCCCTGCGGCACCCCACTAGTCACTGCCTGCCATTCTGAAAAGGACTTATTTATCCCGACTCTTTGCTTCCTGTCTGCCAACCAGTTCTCTATCCACGTCAGTACATTAGCCCCAATACCATGTGCTTTGATTTTTCACACCAATCTCTTGTGTGGGACCTTGTCAAAAGCCTTTTGAACGTCCAAATACACCACATCCACTGGTTCTCCCTTGTCCACTCTACTAGTTACGTCCTCAAAAAATTTCAGAAGATTTGTCAAGCATAAATCCATGCTGACTTGGACTGATCCTGTCACTGCTTTCCAAATGCGCTGCTATTTCATCCTTAATAATTGATTCCAACATTTTCCCCACTACTGATGTCAGGCTAACCGGTCTATAATTACCTGCTTTCTCTCTCCCTTCCTTTTTTAAAAAGTGGTGTTACATTAGCTACCCTCCAGTCCATAGGAACTGATCCAGAGTCGATAGACTGTTGGAAAATGATCACCAGTGCATCCGCAATTTCTAGGGCCACTTCCTTAAATACTCTGGGATGCAGACTATCAGGCCCCAGGGATTTATCGGCCTTCAATCCCATCAATTTCCCTAACACAATTTCCCACCTAATAAAGATATCCTTCAGTTTCTCCTTCTCACTAGACCCTCGGTCCCCTCGTACTTCCGGAAGGTTATTTGTGCCTTCCTTCGTGAAGACAGAACCAAAGTATTTGTTCAATTGGTCTGCCATTTTTTTGTTCCCCATTATAATTTCACCTGAATCAGACTGAAAGGGATCTACGTTTGTCTTTACTAATCTTTTTCTCTTCACATATCTATAGAAGCTTTTACAGTCAGTTTTTATGTTCCCGGCAAGCTGCTTCTCGTACTCTATTTTCCTCCTCTTAATTAAATCCTTTGTTCTACTCTGCTGGATTCTAAATTTCTCCCAATCCTCAGGTTTGTTGCTTTTTATGGCAAATTTGTATGCTTCTTTCTTGGATTTAACACTATCCTTAATTTCCCTTGTTAGCCACGGTTGAGCCACCTTCCCCGTTTTATTTTTACTCCAGGCAGGGATGTACAATTGTTGAAGTTCATCCATGTGATCTTTACATGTTTGCCATTGTCTATCCACCGTCAACCCTTTAAGGATCATTTGCCAGTCTATTCTAGCCAATTTATGCCTCAAACCATCGAAGTTACCTTTCCTTAAGTTCAGGACCCTAGTTTCTGAATTAACTGTGTCACTCTCCATCTTAATAAAGAATTCTATCATGTTATGGTCACCCTTCCCCAAGGGGCCTCGCACAACAAGATTGCTAATTAGTCCTTTCTCATTACACATCACCCAGTCTAGGATGGCCAGCTCCCTATTGGTTCCTCGACATCTTGGTGTAGAAAACCATCCCTAATACACTCCAGGAAATCCTCCTCCACCGCATTGCTACCAGTTTGGTTAGCCCAATCAGTATGTAGATTAAAGTCACCCATGATAACTGCTGTACCTTTATTGCATGTACCTAATTTCTTGTTTGATGCTGTCCCCAACATTACTACTACTGTTTGGTGGTCTGTACACAACTCCCACTAGCATTTTCTGCCCCTTGGTATTCCGTAGCTCCACCCATACCAAGCTAATGCCCTTTCTTACTATTGCATTAATTTCCTCTTTAACCAGCAATGCCACCCCACCTCCTTTTCCGTTCTGTCTATCCTTCCTAAATGTTGAATACCCCTGGATGTTGAGTTCCCAGCCTTGTTCACCCTGGAGCCATGTCTCCGTGTTGTCAATTACATCATACCAGTTAACTGCTATCTGCGCAGTTAATTCGTCCACCTTATTCCGAATACTCCTCGCATTGAGGCACAGACCCATCAGGCTTGTCTTTCTAACACATTTTGCTCTTTTAGAATTTTGGTGTAATGTGGCCCTTTTTGCTTTTTGCCTTAGGTTTCTCTGCCCTCCACCTTTACTTTTCTTCTTTCTATCTGTTGCTTCTGCCCCCATTCTACTTCCCTCTGTCTCCCTGCATAGGTTCCCATCCCCCTGCCATATTAATTTAACTCCTCCCCAACAGCACTGGCAAACACTCCCCCTAGGACATTGGTTCTGGTCCTGCCCAGGTGCAGACCATCCGGTTTGTACTGGTCCCACCTTCCCCAGATCCGGTTCCAATGTACCAGGAATTTGAATCCCTCCCTTCTGCACCACTCCTGAAACCACGTATTCATCTGAGCTATCCTGCGATTCCTACTCTGACTGGCATGTGATACTGGTAGCAATCCTGAGATGACTACTTTTGAGGTCCTACTTTTTAATTTAGCTCCTAGCTCCCTAAATTCGTCTTGTAGGACTTCATCCTGTTTTTTACCTATATCGTTGGTACCAATATGCACCACAACAACTGGCTGTTCACCCTCCCTTTTCAGAATGCCCTGCACCCGCTCCGAGACATCCTTGACCCTTGCACCAGGGAAGCAACATACCATCCTAGAGTCTCAGTTGCGGCTGCAGAAACGTCTATCTATTCCCCTTACAATTGAATCCCCTATCAGTATAGCTCTCCCACTCTTTTCCCTGCCCTCCTGTGCAGCAGAGCCACCCTCGGTCCCATGAATTTGGCTGCTGCTGCCTTCCCCTGATGAGTCATCCCCCTCAACAGTACCCAACAGTATCTGTTTTGCAGGGGAATGACCGCAAGGGACCCCTGCACTACTTTCCTTGCACTGCTCTTCCTGTTGGTCATCCATTCCCTATCTGGCTGTGTACCCTTTACCTGCGGTAAGACCAAGTCACTAAACATGCTATTCATGTCATTCTCAGCATCGTGGATGCTCCAGAGTTCATCCACCCACAGCTCCAGGGCCGCAACGCGGTCCATCAAGAGCTGCAGGCAGATGCACTTCCCGCACACGTAGTCGTCACGGACACCGGAAACGTCCCTGACTTCCCACATCTTCCCGATCTGTCCTGCCATGACTTCGCCCTTAAATTGGCAACAGCAATGCTAAATATTATTTACTGATATAGAAAAGAAAAAGAAAAACTACTTAGCAATCACTTACCCCCTTGGCTGTGACGTCACCTTTCGATTTCTTTCTCCTTTTCTGCCTTCTCTCCCCACTGCAGCTGCACCAGCTGGCCTTTATAGGCATGACCAACGTCCCGAACTCCTGCTTCTCCGACTGCAGCTGGGCCTTTATAGGCCTCACCAATGTCCCGAACTCCTGCCTCTCATCTGCCGCTGAGCCTTTATAGGCCTCACCAACGCCCCGAACTCCTGCCTCTCAGACTATAAAAAGGAAGAGAGTAGCTAAAGTAAACGTTGGTCTCTTAGAGGATGAGAGTGGGGAATTACTGGGAAACAGGAAAATGGCGGAGACTTTGAACAAATATTTTGTATTGGTCTTCACAGTAGAAGACACTAAAAGCATTCCAATAATAGATAATCAAAATGGCTATAGGGAGGGGGTTACTTAAAACAATCACTATCACTAGAGGAAAAAATACTCAGTAAAATAAAGGGACTAAAGGTGGACAAGTCCCCTGGACCTGATGGCCTGCATCATCGGGTCTTAAATGAAGTGGCTGCAGAGATAGTGGATGCATTGATTGCAATCAACCAAAATTCCCTGATTCTGGGACGGTCCCAGCGGATTGGAAAATTGCAAATTGTTTAAGAAAGAAGGGAGACAGAATGCAGGAAACTATAGACCAGTTAGCCTAACACCTGCCATTGGGAAAATGCTGGAGTCCGATATTAAGGAAATAGTAGCAGGACATTTAGAAAATCATAATACAGTCAAGCAGAGTCAGCATGGGTTTATGAAAAGGGAAATCATGTTTGACAAATTTGCTGGAGTTCTTTTGAGGATGTAATGAAGAGGGCGGATAAAGGGGAACCAGTAGTGTATTTGGATTTCCAGAAGGCATTCGATAAGGTGCCACAAAAAAGGTTACTGCACAAGATAAGAGCTCACAGGGTTGGGGGTAATATATTAGCATGGATAGAGGATTGGCTAACTAACAGAAAACAGAATTGGGAAAATTGGATCATTTTCAGGTTGGCAAACTGTAACTAGTGGGGTGCCACAGGGATCAGTGCTGGGGCCTCAACTATTTACAATCTATATTCATGACTTGGATGATGGAACAGAATGTAATGTAGCTAAATTTGCTGATGATACAAAGATAGGAGGAAAAGAAAGTTGTGAAGAGGACACAAAGAATCTGCAAAGGGATATAGATAGGCTAAGTGACTGGGCAAAAATTTGGCAGATGGAGTATAATGTGGGAAAATGTGAGGTTATCCACTTTGATAGGAAAATAAAAAAGCTAATTATTATTTAAATGAAGAGAGATTACAAAATGCTGCGGTACAGAGCGATCTGGGGGTCCTTGTACATGAAACACAAAACGTTAGCATGTAGGTACCGCAAGTAATTAGGAATGTTGGCCTTTATTGCAAGGGGGATAGAGTATAAAAGTAGGTAAGTCCTGCTACAACTGTACTGGACATTGGTGAGACCACACCTGGAATACTGCATACAGTTTTGGTCTCCTTACTTAAGGAGGGATATACTTGCATTGGAGACAGTTCAGAGAAGGTTCACCAGGTTGATTGCTGAGATGAAGGGGTTGTCTTATGGAGAAAGGTTGGGCCTATACGCATTGGAGTTTAGAAGAATGAGAGGTGATCTTATTGAAACATATAAGATTATGAGGGGGCTTGACAGGATAGATGCAGAGAGGATGTTTCGCCTCGTGGGGGTATCTAGAACTAAGGGGCATAGTTTCAAAATAAAGGGGTCGCCCATTTAAAATGGAGATGAGGAGGAATTTCTTCTGAGGGTCGGGAATCTTTGGAATTCTCTACCCCAGAGAGCTGTGGAGGCTGGGTCATTGAATATATTTAAGGTGGAGATAGACAGATTTTTGAACGATAAGGGAGTCAAGGGTTATGGGGAGCAGGCAGGAAAGTGGAGTTGAGGCCAAGATCAGATCAGCCATGATCTTATTGATCACTCCCACCAATGTTTTCTGCCCCTTGCTGTTTCTTGGCTCCATCCAAACTGATTTTGCGTCTTGATTTTCAGAGCCAAGATCCTTTCTCTCTACTGTCTTTATCCCATCCTTTATTATCTCTTCTAAAAGTTAAGTATGCAGTGCTCACAGCTGTTTTCTTGCCTACCACTGGGAAAGGGTTAATTGAGAGTACTTGTGTTAATTTCTGCAAATTAGGATAGGAATGCCATGGCAGCCTTAAATTGGACATCGAACAAGGAGCAAGATGACCATCAGCGTTAACAGCCTGCTGTGGAGTGACCTGCAGGTGGTCAGCACATAGGGGGACAGCAAAGGTGTCAAGCTCGTAGTACAGCACTACCCACATAACGGTATACAGGCAGAGGCCAGCTTACTTGACCTATCTGAAAGAGCAGTGCTTCCGGAGGCTGAGGTTGTTGCGCAGGGTGGTGGCAGACATCTGCAGCCTTCTAGAAGAAGGAGCTGGTAGCCATGCATTACCAGTAGCTGTGAAGGTGACCACCGCCCTCAACTTTCTTGCCTCGTGATCCTTTAAGGACACTGCCGGAGACATATCCATGATCACTCAGTTGGCTGCACATGAATGTGCAAAGGTAAATCATTGATGGGTTGTTTGCCTGGGTCAGCAATTATGTTAACTTCGACTGTGATAATCCAGGTCAGAATGAGTGGACACTTGGGTTTGCTTCTCTGGTTGGCTTCCCACCGGTGCAGGGCGTCATCAACTGTACATGTGGCAATCTGTGCAGCCCCAGATCAACCAGAAGTATTCATAAACTGCAAGGTGTTCCATTCCATCAATGTGCAGCTGATGTGCAACCACAAGAAAAGGCTTATGCAGGTGTGCGGCAAATTTCCGGAGAGATGCCATGACGTTTTCATCACGTGTCATGCTCCTCCTGTGCTATATGGGAAGTCAGGGACGCTTCCAGTGTACCCGGCTGCAGTACCTGACAGACGGCATTGCGGCACTGGAGCTGCGGGTGGATTTACTCTGGAGCATCCATGAATAGCATGTTTAGTGAGTTGGCCACACCGCAGGTAAAGGTTACACAGCCAGATAGGGGATAGAAACATAGAAAATAGGTGCAGGAGTAGGCTATTCGGCCCTGCGAGCCTGCACCACCATTCAATAAGATCATGGCTGATCATTCACTCAGTACTCCTTTCCTGCTTTCTCTCCATACCCCTTGATCCCTTTAGCCGTAGGGGCCATATCTAATTACCTCTTGAATATATCCAATGAACTGGCATTAACAACTCTCTGTGGTAGGGAATTCTACAGGTTAACAACACTCTGAGTGAAGAAGTTTCCCCTCATCTCAGTCCTAAATGGCCTACCCCTTATCCTAAGACTGTGTCCCCTGGTTCTGGACTTCCCCAACATCGGGAACATTCTTCCCGCATCTAACCTGTCCAGACCTGTCAGAATTTTATAAGTTTCTATGAAATCCCCTCTCATCCTTCTAAACTCCAGTGAATACAGGCCCAGTCAATCCAGTCTCTCCTCATATGTCAGTCCTGCCATCCCGGGAATCAGTCTGGTGAACCTTCGCTGCACCCTCAATTGCAAGAACGTCCTTCCTCAGATTAGGAGACCAAAACTGAACACAATATTCAAGGTGAGGCCTCACTAAGGCCCTGTACAACTGCAGTAAGACCTCCCTGCTCCTATACTCAAATCCCCTAGCTATGAAGGCCAACATGCCATTTGCCTTCTTCACTGCCTGCTGTACCTGTATGCCAACTTTCAATGACTGATGTACCATGACACCCAGGTTTCGTTGCACCTCCCTTTTTCCTAATCTGCCACCATTCAGATAATATTCTGCCTTCGTGTTTTTGTCACCAAAGTAGATAACCTCACATTTATCACATTCCTCCTCATCTCAGTCCTAATTGGTTGACCTCTTTTCTGAGACTATGACCCCTGGTTCTAGACTCCCCAGCCCGGGGGAAACATCCTCCCTCCCTGCATCTACTCTGTTAAGCCCTGTAAAAATTCTTTATGTTTCAATGAGATCACCTCTCATTCTTCTAAACTCTAGAGAATATAGGCCTAGTCTACTCAATCTCTCCTCATAGGACAATACCCCCATCGCAGGAATCAATCTGGTGAACCTTCGTTGTACTCCCTGTCTGCATTCCTGTCTGGCGTAAAAATAAAAAAGGGAAGGTGGCTCAACCGTGGCTATCAAGGGAAATCAGGGATAGTATTAAAGCCAAGGAAGTGGCATACAAATTGGCCAGAAATAGCAGCGAACCTGGGGACTGGGAGAAATTTAGAACTCAGCAGAGGAGGACAAAGGGTTTGATTAGGGCAGGGAAAATGGAGTACGAGAAGAAGCTTGCAGGGAACATTAAGACGGATTGAAAATGTTTCTATAGATATGTAAAGAGAAAAAGGTTAGTAAAGACAAACGTAGGTCCCCTGCAGTCAGAATCAGGGGAAGTCATAACGGGGAACAAAGAAATAGCAGACCAATTGAACCAATTGGTTCGGTATTCACTAAGGAGGACACAAACAACCTTCCGGATATAAAAGGGGTCAGAGGGTCTAGTAAGGAGGAGGAACTGAGGGAAATCCTTATAAGTCGGGAAATGGTGTTGGGGAAATTGATGGAATTGAAGGCCGATAAATCCCCAGCGCCTGATGGACTGCATCCCAAAGTACTTAAGGAGGTGGCCTTGGAAATAGCGGATGCATTGACAGTCATTTTCCAACATTCCATTGACTCTGGATCAGTTCCTATCGAGTGGAGGGTAGCCAATATAACCCCACTTTTTAAAAAAGGAGGGAGAGAGAAAACGGGGAATTATAGACCGGTCAACCTGACCTCAGTAGTGGGTAAAATGATGGAATCAATTATTAAGGATGTCATAGCAGCGCATTTGGAAAAAGGTGACATGATAGGTCCAAATCAGCATGGATTTGTGAAAGGGAAATCATGCTTGACAAATCTTCTGGAATTTTTTGAGGATGTTTCCAGTAAAATGGACAAGGGAGAACCAGTTGATGTGGTATATTTGGACTTTCAGAAAGCTTTCGACAAGGTCCCACACAAGAGATTAATGTGCAAATTAAAGCACATGGGATTGGGGGTAGTGTGCTGACGTGGATTGAGAACTAGTTGTCAGACAGGAAGCAAAGAGTAGGAGTAAATGGGTACTTTTCAGAATGGCAGGCAGTGACTAGTGGGGTACCGCAAGGCTCTGTGCTGGGGCCCCAGCTGTTTACATTGTACATTAATGATTTAGACGAGGGGATTAAATGTAGTATCTCCAAATTTGCGGATGACACTAAGTTGGGTGGCAGTGTGAGCTGCGAGGAGGATGCTATTAGGCTGCAGAGTGACTTGGATAGGTTAGGTGAGTGGGCAAATGCATGGCAGATGAAGTATAATGTGGATAAATGTGAGGTTATCCACTTTGGTGGTAAAAACAGAGAGACAGACTATTATCTGAATGGTGACAGATTAGGAAAAGGGGAGGTGCAACGAGACCTGGGTGTCATGGTACATCAGTCATTGAAGGTTGGCATGCAGGTACAGCAGGCGGTTAAGAAAGCAAATGGCATGTTAGCCTTCATAGCGAGGGGATTTGAGTACAGGGGCAGGGAGGTGTTGCTACAGTTGTACAGGGCCTTGGTGAGGCCACACCTGGAGTATTGTGAACAGTTTTGGTCTCCTAACTTGAGGAAGGACATTCTTGCTATTGAGGGAGTGCAGCGAAGATTCACCAGACTGATTCCCGGGATGGTGGGACTGACCTATCAAGAAAGACTGGATCAACTGGGCTTGTATTCACTGGAGTTCAGAAGAATGAGAGGGGACCTCATAGAAACGTTTAAAATTCTGACGGGGTTAGACAGGTTAGATGCAGGAAGAATGTTCCGAATGTTGGGGAAGTCCAGAACCAGGGGTCACAGTCTAAGGATAAGTGGTAAGCCATTTAGGACCGAGATGAGGAGGAACTTCTTCACCCAGAGAGTGGTGAACCTGTGGAATTCTCTACCACAGAAAGTAGTTGAGGCCAATTCACTAAATATATTCAAAAGGGAGTTAGATGAAGTCCTTACTACTCGGGGGATCAAGGGGTATGGCGAGAAAGCAGGAATGGGGTACTGAAGTTGCATGTTCAGCCATGAACTCATTGAATGGCGGTGCAGGCTAGAAGGGCTGAATGGCCTACTTCTGCACCTATTTTCTATGTTTCTATGGCAAGTATATCCTCACACACAGGGATGGGTGACCAACAGGAAGAGCAGTTGAAGGAAGGTAGTGCAGGAGACTCGAACCGAGGAGGCAGAAGTGTACGGGGTTCACACCTTCACCACGAAATGTCCACCGATCATGCTAAAAGTCGAACTGGATGGAATTCCAGTATCCATGGAGCTGGACACGGGTGCGAGTCAGTCTATCATGAGCAAAAATTCCTTCGAGAGGCTGTGGTACAACAAGGCACACAGGCCCAAGCTTAGCCCCATTCATACCAAGCTAAGAACTTACACTAAAGAGTTGATCCCTGTAATTGGCAGCACAGCAGTAAAAGTCTCCTATGACGGAGCAGTGCACAAACTCCCACTATGGATTGTACCAGGAGATGGCCCCACACTGTTCGGCAGAAGCTGGCTGGGAACAATCTGCTGGACCTGGAACGACATCCGAGCGCTTTCGTCCATCGACGACACCTCGTGCCCAGATTCTGAGCAAGTTCCCATCGTTGTTTGAGCCAGTCATTGGAAGTTTCTCGGGGGTGAAGGTGCAGATCCACTTGGTTCTCAGTACACAACCCATCCACCACAAGGCATGGGCGGTGCCATATATGATGCGAGAGAAATGGAACTTGAGCTGGACAGGCTGCAGCAAGAAGGTATCGTGCCGGTGGAGTTCAACGAGTGGGCCAGTCCGATTGTTCCGGTTCTCAAAGGCGATGTAACGGTCAGAATTTGTGGGGACTATAAAGTAACGATTAACCATTTTTCGCTACGGGACCAGTACCCACTACCCAAGGCAGACGACCCATTTGCAACCCTGGCTGGAGGAAAGACATTCACCAAGTTGGACCTAACCTCGGTCTACATGACGCAGAAGCTGGAGGAATCTTCGAAAGGCCTCACCTGCATCAACACACACAAAGGTCTGTTCATCTACAGTAGATGCCCGTTTGGGATTCGATCAGCCGCGGCAATTTTTTCAAAGGAACATGGAGAGCCTGCTAAAGTCGGTTCTGCGCACCATGATTTTACAGGACGACATACTGGTCACAGGTCAGAACACCATCGAACACTTGAAAAACCTGGAAAGAGGTTCTAAGTTGGCTTGTTTGCGTGGGACTCAGGTTGAAACGCTCAAAGTGTGTTTTCCTGGCGCCAGAGATCGAGTTCTTAGGGAGAAGAATCGCGGCAGGTGGCATCAGACCCACCAACGCCAAGATGGAGGCCATCAAGAATGCGCCAAGACCACAGAACGTGACGGAGCTGCGGTCGTTCCTGGGACTCCTCAACTATTTTGGTAATTTCCTACCCAGGTTAAGTACCTTGCTAGAACCCCTACATGTGCTGCTAGGCAAGGGAGATGACTGGGTATGGGAGAAATCACAAGAGGCTGCTTTTGAGAGAGCCAGAAATCTGTTATGTTCCAACAAACTGCTTGTTCCATACAACCCATGTAAATGTTTAGTGCTAGCTTACGATGTGTATTCGTCAGGGGTCGGGTGTGTGTTACAACAAGCAAACGAATCGGGAACATTGCAACTGGTCGCTTATCCGTCCAGGAGTTTGTCCAAAGCCGAAAGGGCCTACAGCATGATTGAAAAAGAAGCTCTGGCATGTGTTTACGGAGTAAAAAAAATGCACCAGTATCTGCTTAGTCTCAAGCTTGAGTTAGAAACTGACCATAAGCCACTCATATCACTATTCTCAGAGAGCAAAGGGATTAATATCAATGCCTCTGCCTGCATCCAAAGATGGGCGCTCACCCTGTCTGCATATAACAATGTAATCCGCCACAGACCAGGCACAGAGAACTGCGCTGATGCTCTCAGTCGGCTACCATTGCCCACCACCGGGGTGGAAATGGCACAGTCTGCAGACTTGCTTTTGGTGATGGATGCATTTGAAAACGAAAAGTCACCCATTATGGCCCGCCAGATTAGGACCTGAACCAGCCAGGATCCTTTACTGTCCCTTGTAAAAAAAAAAAACTGTGTCCTCCATGGGAGCTGGTCCAGCGTCCCAGCGGAGATGCATGAAGATATCAAGCCGTTCCAGTGGCGCAAAGACGAAATGTCCATACAGGCAGACTGTCTTTTGTGGGGCAATCGCGTGGTTTTGCCTAAGAAAGGTAGGGAAACATTCCTACACGATCTACACAGTACCCATCCAGGCATAGTAATGATGAAAGCTATAACCAGATCCCATGTGGTGGCTCGGCATCGACTCAGATTTGGAGTCATGCGTGCGCCAATGCAACACCTGCTCTCAACTGAGCAATGCACCCAGGGAGGCACCACTAAGTTTGCGGTCATGGCCCTCCAAACCATGGTGTAGGATCCATGTTGACTTTGCGGGCCCGTTTCTAGGCAAAATGTTTTTGGTTGTTGTGGATGCTTATTCATAATGGATTGAATGTGTAATAATGTCTGTAAGCACGTCCACTGCCACCATCAAAAGCCTATGAGCCATGTTCGCCACGCATGGCCTGCCTGATGTCAGCGACAATAGGCTGTGCTTCACCAGTGCTGAATTCAAGGAATTCATGACCCGCAATGGGATCAAGCACGTCACATCTGCCCCATTCAAGCCCGCATCCAGTGGCCAGGCAGAACGGGCAGTCCAAACCATCAAGCAAAGCTTGAAACATGTGTCGGCAAGCTCCCTGCAGACCCAACTGTCCTGAGTCCTGCTCAGCTACCAAACCCCACTTGCTCACTGGGGTTCCCCCAGCCGTGCTGCTCATGAAAAGGGTGCTTAAAACAAGGCTCTCCCTTGTCTATCCTGATCTCCATGATCACGTCGACAACGGGCAGCATCAACAAAGCATGTACCATGATCGCGCAAACTTGTCACGTGATATTGAAGTCAATGACCCTGTATTTGAGCTCAACTATGGACATGGTCCCAAATGGCTTGCTGACACTGTCATAGCCAAAGAAGGGAGTAGGGTATTTCAGGTCAAACTTGCAAATGGACCAACTTGCAGAAGCAGTTGGACCAAACCAAACTGCGATTCACAGACAGCCACGAGCAACCCGAAGAGGACACCACCAACTTCGACCCTCCAACACACACATAAGTGGCAACCGACATCACGGTTGACCACGAAGCTGAACTCACCATCCCCAGCTGCCCAGCAGCCCAGCGAAGAACCAACCAATTCACCCACATCTGCATTTGTACCGAGACGATCGACAAGGGAGCGAAAAGCCCCAGATTGTCTCACCCTGTCAATAAGTGTACTATTGACTTTGGAGGGAGTGATGTTATGTATGCAACCCAATGTAACCTGTATCATAGTACCACCAGAGGTCATACCTGTTGGGAGTCCCAAGGGATCCCTTGGGAGCACTGTATATAAGCAGGCCTCCCATGCTGTACCAGCACTCTGGAGTTTGAATAAAGGACCTAAGGTCACACTTATTCATGTCTACAGTACTCAGTTACATTACTTTATTATGAACATAACACAGACCTCTTCAGGCAAGTACTCCACTGTCTGGAACTAACCAATTCTCTCTCAATAATTTGAGGCAGTACTCTTAACTGAAACTCGGGAATTCATTGTTCTCCTTTATGCTTGGGCGTTAAATAATCACCCGGAAAATTGGGTAGATTTAAAGGTTGTAACACAGGCCACCCGATTTTCTGTTCATTCATTTAAATGTAAAGAAAATTAGGCAAGCTCCGTTACTGGTGTGTGAATCTCCCCACCCAATTTTCCTCTGTGCCCCCTGCACAGGTGATTTGTTAATTCCTAAGTGCTAAAAAAGAAAATCATCCCTGAGATGTCTAGAATATTTTTCAAAACTTGTAGTTTTTAATACAGGTATACACTTTTGTATCATCCACTAGCAAAATGTTCTACACGATCATAAACATCGGAAAATAAAGTCAGCATTTTATCTGGGTGAATATTAATTTTATGTAGATTATTCTATAAAAGACAAATCTGAAACAGTTTTTTGGTAATCGGCGAGAGGCGGAAGTTCCGGGGATCGGAGAGGCCTACAAAAGGCCAGTGAGACCAAGAGCAGCGTGAGTTCAGCGAGAGGCGGGAGTTCCGGGGATCGGAGAGGTCTACAAAAGGCCAGTGAGACCAAGAGCAGCGTGAGTTCAGCGAGAGGCGGGAGTTCCGGGGAGCGGAGAGGCCTACAAAAGGCCAGTGAGACCAGGAGCAGCGCGAGTTCGGCGAGAGGCGGGAGTTCCGGGGATCGGAGAGGCCTATAAAGGCCAGTGAGACCGGGAGCAGCGCGAGTCGGCGAGAGACGGGAGTTCCGAGGATCGGAGAGGCCTACAGAAGGCCAGTGAGACCAGGAGCAGCGCAAGTTAGGCGAGAGGCGGGAGTTCCGGGGATCAGAGAGGCCTATAAAGGCCCAGTTTGTGCAGCTACAAGGAGAAGGCAAAAAAGAAGTAGAAAGAAACAGAAAGGTGATGTCACAGCCAAGAGGGTAAATGATTGGCTGGTGATTGGTGAGTAGTTTTTCTTTTTTCTCTTCTATAACAGCGAGTAAACTTTAGCATTGTTGCCAATTTAAGTGTATCTAAGGGTTAAGTCATGGCAGGAGAGCTCGGTCACGTGATTATGCTCCTCCTGTACCATGTGGGAACTCGGGGACACTTCCGGTGTCCCTGATGACTACGTGTGCGGGAAGTGTATCTGCCTCCAGCTCCTGGCGGTCCGCGTTGCGGAATTGGAGCTGAGGGTGGATTTACTCTGGAGCATCCACGATGCTGAGAATGACATGAGTAGCACGTGTAGCGAGTTGGTCTTACCTCAGGTGAAGGGTCCACAGCCAGCTAGGGAATGGAAGACCAGCAGGAAGAGCAGTGCAAGGAAGGTAGTGCAGGAGTCCCCTGCGGTCATCCCCCTGCAAAACAGATGCACCGTTTTGAGTACTGTTGAGGGGGATGACTCATCAGGGGAGGGCAGCAGCAGCCAAGTTCATGGCACCATGCTGGCTCTGCTGCACAGGAGGGCAGGAAAAAGAGTGGGAGAGCGATAGTGATAGGGGATTCGATTGTAAGGGGAATAGATAGGCGTTTCTGCGACCGCAACCGAGACTCCAGGATGGTATGTTGCCTCCCTGGTGCAAGGGTCAAGGATGTCTCGGAGCGGGTGCAGGACATTCTGAAAAGGGAGGGTGAACAGCCACTTGTCGTGGTGCACATTGGTACCAACGATATAGGTTAAAAAAAAGGGAGGAGGTCCTACGAGATGAATTTAAGGAGCTAGGAGCTAAATTAAAACGTAGGAGCTCAAAAGTAGTAATCTCGGGATTGCTACCAGTGCTACGAGCTAGTCAGAGTAGGAATCGCAGGATAGCTCAGCTGAATACGTGGCTTGAGCAGTGGTGCAGCAGGGAGGGATTCAAATTCCTGGGGCATTGGAACCGGTTCTGGGGGAGGTGGGACCAGTACAAACCGGATGGTCTGCACTTAGACAGGACCGGAACCAATGTCCTAGGGGGAGTGTTTGCTAGTGCTGTTGGGGAGGAGTGGGGAAAATGCTTGAAGCTATCATTAAGGAAGAAATAGCGGGACATCTAGATAGGATTAGTGCAATCAAGCAGACGCAACATGGATTCATGAAGGGGAAATCATGTGTAACTAATTTACTGGAATTCTTTGAGGATATAACGAGCATGGCGGATAGAGGTGTACCGGTGGATGTGGTGTATTTAGATTTCCAAAAGGCATTCGATAAGGTGCCACACAAAACGTTACTGCAGAAGATAAAGGTACGCGGAGTCAGGAAATGTATTAGCATGGATAGAGAATTGGCTTGCGAACAGAAAGCAGAGAGTCGGGATAAATGGGTCCTTTTCGGGTTGGAAATCAGTGGTTAGTGGTGTGCCACAGGGATCGGTGCTGGGACCACAACTGTTTACAATATCCATAGATGACCTGGAAGAGGGGACAGAGTGTAGTGTAACAAAATTTGCAGATGACACAAAGATTAGTGGGAAAGCGGGTTGTGTAGAGGACACAGAGGCTGCAAAGAGATTTAGATAGGTTAAGCGAATGGGCTAAGGTTTGGCAGATGGAATACAATGTCGGAAAGGGAGATCATCCACCTTGGAAAAAAAAACAGTAAAAGGGAATATTATTTGAATGGGGAGAAATTACAACATGCTGCGGTGCAGAGGGACCTGGGGGTCTGAATCCCAAAAGGTTAGTTTGCAGGTGCAGCAGGTAATCAGGAAGGCGAATGGAATGTTGGCCTTCATTGCGAGTGGGATGGAGTACAAAAGCAGGGAGGTCCTGTTGCAACTGTATAGGGTATTGGTGAGGCCGCACCTGGAGTACTGCATGCAGTTTTGGGCACCTTACTTAAGGAAGGATATACTAGCTTTGGAGGGGGAACAGAGATGATTCACTAGGCTGATTCCGGAGATGAGAGGGTTACCTTATGATGATAGATTGAGTAGACTGGGTCTTTACTCGTTGGAGTTCAGAAGGATGAGGGGTGATCTTATGGAAACATTTAAAATAATGAAAGGGATAGACAAGATAGAGGCAGAGAGGTTGTTTCCACTGGTCAGGGAGACTAGAACTAGAGGGCACAGCCTCAAAATATGGGGGAGCCAATTTAAAACCGAGTTGAGAAAGGAATTTCTTCTCCCAGAGGGTTGTGAATCTGTGGAATTCTCTGCCCAAGGAAGCAGTTGAGGCTAGCTCATTGAATGTATTCAAATCACAGATAGATAGACTTTTAACCAATAAGGGAATTAAGGGTTACGGGGAGCGGGCAGGTGAGTGGAGCTGAGTGCACGGCCAGATCAGCCATGATCTTGTTGAATGGCGGAGCAGGCTCGAGGGGCTAGATGGCCTACTCCTGTTCCTAATTCTTATGTTCTTATGTTATGTAATCTTACCAACTACATAAGTAACATAGAAACATTTACATGATACAATTTAGCAATTATTGTGCAATATATTAATTTTATTTTTTGACAAACGGTTACGCACTTATCAAGCTAACACTTTCAACTTCCCCACTTCTGTTTGGACAGATTGGTTTTTCAAGCAGCTGATCGAGGAAGCCCAAGGCTTTCAGTAAATGTCACTATTAGGATTCAGGTTGTGGATATTAATGACAATGCTCCAACAATTCCTCCATTGAAAGCTGTGAAGATTTTGGAAAGTAAGTTGGATCTCCACTCTTTATGGTACCATAAAGAAAATAGCATTTTATGGTAATAGTAAATTCTGTTTTTGTGTGAGATGATAGTCTAGCAATTACTGTTTATTATATTAACATGAGTACTGGCTGTGATATGACATTCCTCTACTTTAATGAAAGAATTAGTCCCTTTATTTTAAATAGGCAAATACCTTTATTAATATACCAAACAGAATAATGTGTTAGATGTCCATGTGCTAATATTGCAAACAAGTAATTGCTAGCACTGATTTTTAATTAATTATTCTACAATTCCTATTATGCAAATATTCTGTCTAAAAATGAAGGCTTCTTTGTAAATTGCATTCTTTCAAATTATTTAAGTGACATTGTCGTTCCTTCTTGCATTTAAAAAAAATAAAGGGGATGAAATTTAGTTGCGCCACCGTTTGAGGGTGGTAACATCTGGGAGGCGGGACATTTTGCGCCAGGCGTGGAAGTCCTGCCCTGCTCTCATACTTCAGGTTACTGCTCCCGAAAGGAAGTGCCGTCAAAATAACGCACTCCACTTCCTTTCTGGGGCGGACGGGTCGGATTGGGGTGCAGGGCTACACTTATTAAAGGGAAGGGCCCAAGCTGAAAACTCTGCAGTGAAGAAATGGGCCTCCTTGGACCACCGGGGAGCAGGGGTGCTGTGCCAACAGCCTGGCACTCAAGCAGAGTGCCGGGCTGACTGATCGCGGCGCCGACCCAGTGATTGAAGCACCAAAGGGGAGCAGAAGAAAGTCTGAAGATTTTTTTTTTCAAATTGCCACCACATCTCCTTTAAGTATCGCCCTGCAAGTGACCTGCAGCCCAGTTCACGTACCCTGAAGCTGTCGCTGGCATCGCCCAGTGCAGTTTCAGGGGGCACTCACCAATTTTTGTTCCGAGGAGAGTACGGGGCACTGCACATGGTGACGACATAGTCATCGCCAACGTACTGGGGTGCTACGGGTTACTGCGGCTGCTAAATTCCGCAGAGTCATTAGCTGCGCCACGCCCGGGAGCGCTAACAGGAGGTACAAATGACCCGAATTTCTAGGTCGAACTTTACTTTGCTGTACAAGGCAAGAATCCTTTTCCCAGTTCATTATTAGCAATGAACCAAATAATAAAGACACAATACTCAAATAATCTTTTGATATTAATGAATTGTGTCAGTTTCATCGCTGCCAGAATGTTATGATTAAGATCCCTATCATATATAATTGCTGCCATTGAAGGGATAGAGATGTGCCCATAGATATAAATAAACTTCTATTTGAGTCAGGTACTGGTCATTTTAAAATGGTAACCCAAAGCTACTCAGTCAGTCATAAACATTCAGCTATTGCAGGTAGGCACAATAATCTTAGTAGGACACCATCTTAAAATATAAGTTTCCAGACAAAGCTGAAAATATTAAAATGACTTGTGTATAAGGAGACTATTTTGTTCAGTTTGCAAGTAAAGATAATAGTTCACAGTAGAGACCTGTGGTGTACACCATCTAGCGATAGCACAATGAAACACATTCAGAAATGGCATAAAATATAGGCACAGCATTTTCAGTGAAATAAATGGAATATACTACTGGGTCAGTTTTGTTTCACTTGTGAGGGAGACCTTTATAAAACCTTTCTGGTTATACACATATGTTAAGCTCATTTTCCTCCCCATCCCCTGGATGCCAGTCAGGCAGAGTGCATCCAAAGTGAAGGCCAGTTTTGTACAGGATGACCTTGCTTACACTTGATGTGAGTGTAAACATTCTATCCTCCTCAAAATTCCCATAGCAAAGCAAAATGGGCATTTATAGTGTGCATAAACAACAGTCTATTGCTCACTCCATAAGTTTCAACTTTATAATTTTCAGCAACAAAATAATCCCTCAATACATGTTTTAATTGGTTTCTACTATGATAGCAGGTATTTACTTTCAAAATGTTATCCGAGTTGGCTGATTTTTGTGAAATATTTGATTTATGCTTTTCAGACCTCCAAGCTGGTTATGTTCTCACACAGATAATGGCCAGTGATGTGGATCTAAACCCGATTCTTTCCTATAATTTTACTAATAATGGTAATCCAGGAGGTAAATTTGCTATTGACTGCTACACTGGAGCCATCACTTTGACTGAGCCTCTGGACTTTGAGAAACAATCTGAATACTTGGTGAAGATCAAGACTTCTGATTCAGTGCATGAAACAGAAGCAATTCTTAGAGTTTTTGTAGTGGATGTAAATGACAATTCACCTCTCTTCTCTCAAGACTCATATCAGGTAAAACTGCATATAAATTAGTATCACTCCCAGCTACAACAGCATTAGGCCGAATATTCACAATAGTCACGTACATTACATACAGTGTTAGAAATAAATAGTTACTTAATGTTTTTATTATTGTAGTCTTTTTTATGTCTTCAATTTTAAATGATTTTTAATTTCTCTATTTATCCATGGCATCCTAAAACGAAGCGTAGTTTCCTTTTTAAAAGACTAGAATTATTCTGTACCATTGCAATTTCCTTTGTAAAAACATCCCACTGTTGCTGTACAATCCCGTGTGCCAATTTCTCATTCCACCTCACCTCAGCTAGGTTGCTCCTCATCTTCCAATCTGGTCTTTTAGTTTTGATCCCTTTTTAGTTGAATCTTGTGCTCACTATTGTGATCACTACTTCCAAGATGTTCAGCCACATTTAGTTCATTTACCATGTTTTATTTCATTACTTATAACCAGATCTAGCAGCGCCTGCACCCTTAGTGGGCCTAGTAAAATACTGTTTGAGAAAGGAGGCATTTTAGGAATTACATTCCATTTTTATCTATTTTCTCCATCTCTGTCCTAATCAATGAGTGGACAATTAAAATCCCAGTACAATCATTTTGTTATTCCTACGCATCTCTCTAATCTGACTGCAAATGCACTCTTGGGATATGGATGTCACTGGCAACGCCAGAGTTTATTGACCATCCCAAGCTGCCCTTGAGAAGGTGGTAGTGGACCACCTTCTTGAACTGCTGCAGTCAGTGTGGTAAACCAATCCCACAATACTGTTGGGTGGGGTGCTCCAAAATGTTGACCCAGCGATGATGAAGAAATAACAATCTATGTCCAATAGAAGATCAATTTGATCAAATGATAGATTTTATTGGGTAGAATTTGTGCTGAGGTTCTCCGATCTTCCGCTGCTACTTTGATGGAAACCCCAGAGAAATGGCGCAAGTGGCTGTTTGCATGCTCTCCCCGGTTATCCTCTAATCTTCCACCAAATCAAGTCAATCCTCTGCAGCAGATCCAGCCAGGCAGGTCCACAGTACTCCTTTAATGTTTCCACATAGCTTTGTATTAATCTGTTTGTACAAGAACTGTGTTTACAGAATGATCTGTTGTTGTTCTAGATAAAATTGCCTGAACTTACATCAGTCAGTACCTACATTCTGACCGTATCTGCCACAGATAAAGATTCAGAAGTGAATGGAAAAGTTTCCTATAGAATCCTTCCAGGAACCACTGGGGAGTTTTATATTAATGCTGAAAGTGGTAAGATAACAAACAAAAAAATAGAAAGAACACTTCAGTTATATTAAATCGTTATATAGCCAGAAAACATGTTACAACAATCATTTGGTGTCCCTAAAAAGATTAACTTTAAAATGTGTTTACAAGTATTTAATTTTATAAGTGCCACTTGAGAATTTTTATGTATGCATCTAAAGTCAGAGCAAATAATGTTCCATGGCCTCTTCTTTGTGATTCTTGTAATATAATGCAATGTTTGTCCATTATGGATGAAATTCTGGCCATTGTATTTAGCAGAACTTTAATGGGCCGGATTTTGCTGGAGAAATAACGGTAAGGCTAACAGCATTCACCATTATTGAAGTGTAAATCAGACAGCAACTTCCAACAACTGCACATGCGTAGTTAAACACGGCAATCAGGAAGTTGCTGTTGAAATTGCCCTAATCCTTCAGAAGCTTTGCAATACCAGCATCTCGTCGATAGACTCAGCATTGAAATACATGGAACGCCATGAAGTTGCTGTACTTATGTGATATATACCCACTAAATGCGCCCAAAAAGCTTAGCACAGTGTAAGTAAATTTTTAATATAGGAACAGGAGTAGGCCATTTAGCCCCTCGAACCAGTTTCACCATTCAGTGATGATATGGCTAATCTGCGACCTAACTCCATAAATCTGCCTTTACCCCATATCCCTTAATACCTTTGGTTAACAAAAATCTATCAATCTCAGATTTAAAATTAACAATTAATCTAGCATCAATTGCTGTTTGCGGAAGAGAGTTCCAAACTTCTACCACCCTTTGTGTGTAGAAGCGTTTCCTAATTTCACTCCTGAAAGGTCTGGCTCTTAATTTTTAGACTATGCTCCTAGTCCTAGACTCTCCAATCAGCAGAAATAGTTTCTCTCTCTCTACCCTATCTGGTCCCCTTAATATCTTGATAACTAAATCACCCTTTAACCTTCTAAATACCAGGGAATACAATCCCTGGAATCCGGGTATCATTCCGGTAAAGCTATGCTGCACTCCCTCCAAGGCCAGTATATTCTTCCTAAGGTATGGTGCCCAAAACTGCTCACAATACTCCAGGTGTGGTCTAGCCAGGGCTTTGTATAGCTGTAACATAACTTCTACCCCCTTGTATTCTCGTCTTCTAGATATAAAGGCCAGCAATCCATTTTAATGAACTATGTACCTGGACCCCCAAGTCTCTTTGGAGCTCCGCTGTTTTTAGCTTTTCACCATTTAGAAAGTACCCTGCTCTATCCTTTTTAGGTCCAAAGTGGATGACCTCATGTTTGCCTACATTGAAATCCATTTGCCATAGTTTTGCCCATTCACTTAATCTATCAATATCTCTTTGTAATTTTATGCTTTCATCTGTACTGCCTAAAATGCCACCTATCTTTGGATCATCGGCAAATTTGGATATGTGGCTTTCTATCCCATCATCGAAGTCGTTAATAAATACAGTGAATAGTTGAGGCCCCAACACAGATCCCTGCGGGACACCACTAGTCACATCCTGTCAGAGTACCTGCCAATTATCCCTACTCTCTGTCACCTGCCGCTCAGCCAATTTACTAACCAGGTCAATAATTTGCCGTCAATTCCATGAGCTTCAACCTTAGTTAACAGTCTCTTGTGAGGGACTTCATTAAATGCCTTTTAGAAGTCCATATAAATAACATCCATGGACATTACCCTGTCCGCTACTTTAGGCACCTCTTCAAAAGATGTAATCAGGTTCGTCAGGCATGACCTACCTTTTAGAAATTCATTCTGGCTCCCTCTGATCAGCTGAAAATTTTCACGGTGTTCAATCACCCTATCCTGGTCCTGGGGGTTTGTCACTCTTTAGTGCCATTATTTTCTTCATTGCTGTTACTTTGCTTACGTTAATTTTGTTCCTGATTCAATATTAGTTTCCTTCGGATTTCTGGCATGCTATACTCTTCCTTTCCCACATTACAATAGTGACTACACTCCAAAAGTACTTCATTGGCTATAGAGTGCTTTGAGACATCCGGTGGTCATGAAAGGTGTATATAAATGCAAGTCTTTTTCTTTCTTTAAATACTGATGCAAAGTAAGTATTCAACATGTCCACCATTTCCTTATTATGATTGACAATATCACCATTATCAGTTTTCAAGGGGCTAACATTGCTCCTGACTCATTACTCTTTGTCCTAATATAATTGTAAAAATGCTAACGCCGTTGTAAAGAATTACTACCAAGCAACCTCTCTGGCACTGAAAATTAACTTTCACAAGCGGAGAGTCTCATTCCTTCAGATTTTAATTATTGGGGATTGAAAAAAATGTAAATTATTTTTTTTACTTTTTCTTTCTATCTCATTTATCTCTCTTAATCCCATCTTTCTTTCCTTCTCTTTATTTTGCTTTCTGTACTGATTTGACATTTAATTAAATATTCTAACTGATACTTCCTAATTTAAGCTCTGCGCTACTCATTAACGATTCTTCAATGTGATTAGTTAAGGAGATACACATTTGCTTGGCATGTTCACACAGATCCCAGATTCCCTGTAGAGTGCTCTGCGCTAAAATGGATTTCAAATCACTGCAAGTTCCCGTGCAAAATCCCATAGAAAGTCTGTGGGCTAGTATAAGTATAATGAATGGCTGGCGCTGAGAGCAAAATCCAGCTCAATGATTTACAACAATGCAGTATTGTTTTATGCAACAATACTGAAATATTCAAAAGGTCTAAAACAAATGATATTCATCATCATAGGCAGTCCCTCGGAATCGAGGAAGACTTGCTTCCACTCCTAAAGTGAGTTATTTGATGGCTGAACAGTCCGATACGAGAGCCACAGACCCTGTTAAAGATGGGACAGACATTCGTCGAGGCAAGGGGTCGGTGGGCTGGTTTGTCGCGTGCTCCTTCCGCTGCCTGTGCTTGGCTTCTTCACACTCTTTGCGTTGAGACTCGAAGAGCTCAGCGCCCTCCCGGATGCACTTTCTCCACCTCGGGCGGTCTTCGGCCAGGGTCTCCCAGGTGTCAGTGGTGATGTCGCACTTTACCATGGAGGCTTTGAGGGGTGTCCTTATAACATTTCCGCTGTCCTCCTTTGGCTCGTTTATCACAAAGCAGCTCCACATAAAGCATTTGCTTAGGGAGGCTCATATCTGGCATACGAACTGTGTGGCCTGCCCAGTGAAGCTAATCGAGTGTGGTCAGTGCTTCAATACTGGGGATATTAAAAATAATATATTGGGATATGGAGACACCCAGATATTGGGCTCAATTTTCCCCAGTGATTTGCGCTGTTTTTTTGGAGCAGGCTGCTTTTTTTTGGACTAAGTTTAAGAAAACCACAGTTTCCGCAATCAATTTGCACCAGCGTAACTCAATTAGTTACGATTTTTTTATGTTCGTTTTTTTTTAGCCGAAGCCATTTAGGCAAGTTTGGCCAGCTGAGAGGTACTCCAGTTCTGCTTAGCCAGGGAGAGAGCGAGAGATCAATCTTTTTGGTGCAGATCAAGGTTCCACCCCCAAAACTAAAAGACAGGTTAGGCCACGCCAAAATGAAGAAATCCAATGGGGAAACTTAGGCCCCCAAAAAACGGCCGTAACTCTTCAAGTACGCCAAAAAAAAACTTTGGGGAAAATTGAGCCCATAAACTTTTTTTAACATGGACTGCAAACATCTTTTGTGTTTTATGTTTAATTCTAGTTTTAACTGACTTTTTTGAGTCCTCACTTGTGGCAGCAGTCTCTCAATTTTCTAATGCATACTGGTGGCTTGTGAGGACTCAGAAAATCCACTCTACGTTCTGATAGCCCCGAATTTATAGGATATGGTGTGTGTGAGCCCTGAAGTGGACGGCAAACCCCAGGTTTCCAGGCATATAGAGGCCTGGACGATATTAACACCCAGGCCTCATTCCCTACATATTCCCAGAGTACCGGCCAAACATGGCCAGATCCACTACCCGGCTGGCGGGCGGGAGCTGGAATTCGGGAGCAGGAGGCTGCAGCTGGGGACCCGTGTTTACAGTCCCCAGCAGTCAGTTCAGTGGGGTAGAGAATTCCAACGATTCACCACCCTCTTGAGGGAAGAAGTTTCTCCTCATCTCAATCCTAAATGGCTGACCCCTTATTCTGAGACTGTGACCCCTGAGTCTAGACTCCTCAGCCAGAAGAAACATCCTCCTTACATCTACCCTGTCAAGCCCTGTAAGAATGTTGTAACTTTCAATGAGATCACACCTCATTCTTTTAAATTCTAGAGAATATAGGCCTAGTCTTCTCATTCTCTCCTCATAGGACAATCCCCCCATCCCAGGAATCAGTCTAGTGAACCTTTGTTGCACCCCCTCAATGGCAGGTATATCCTTCCTTGGTTAAGGAGACCAAAACTGTACACAATACTCCAGGTGTGGTCTACCATGGCCTTATATAATTGCAGTAAGACGTCTTTACTCTTAAACTCAAATCCTCTTGTAATAAAGGCCAACATACCATTTGCTTTCTTAATTGCTTGCTGTGCCTGCATGTTAACTTTCAGTGATTCGTGTACAAGGATACCCAGATCCCTCTGAACACCAACATTTCCCAATCTCTTACCATTTAAAAAATACTCTGCTTTTCTATTTTACCCACCAAAGTAAATAACTTTACATTTCGCCACATTATATTCCATTCGCCAAGTTCTTGCCCACTCACTCACTGTCTATAGCCCCTTGAAGTCTCTTTGCATCCTCCTCACAGCTTACATTCCCACCTAACATTGTATCATCAGCAAACTTGGATATATTATATTTGGTCCCCTCATCCAAATCATTGATATAGATTGTGAATAGCTGAGGCCCAAGCACTGATCCTTGCGGCACCCCACTAGTTACAGCCTGCCAACCGGAAAATGACCCATTTATTTCTACTCTCTGTTTTCTATTCGTTAACCAATCCTCAATTCATGCTAGTATATTACCCCCAATCCCACGAGCCCTAATTTTGTTCAATAACCAATACGGCGGAGGAGCCTGTAAGATGGGAGGCTCAAAGCTTTGTTGTGAGGTCCAGAAGAGCAGCACTCCTGCTCTTCCTGGCGCAGTTGAAAATCTTTAAAGAAAATGTAAAACGTAATCTACGTGGGCCTCTACTTACCCGCAGGACCACACCCCAGCTCACGACAGGTTTGGCTTGATGGGGAAGCCATCACTGTTCTCTGCTCAGGCCTTCAACTAAAATTATCAGGCCCTAATCTGCATATTTAAAGAGGACCCACTGCTTTCCTCCATATATTAACTTAACTTTTAAAAAATGTTTAAATTTTAGGTGCAATATTTACCAGGAGGACGGTATACTATACAACTTACAACTCTGTGGTGCAGCTTCTTGTTGAAGCTAAGGATGGCGGTAACCCTGCGTTGACGAGCATTACATCAGTGGAGATACAAATTCAGGATGTCAATAACAATGCTCCTCAATTCACGCAATCAGTTTATAATATCAGTGTTAATGAAGATGTTGTAGCTGGGATAACTCTGTTGTCATTTTCAGCAATAGACCTAGATTGGACACATGAGAATTCTTATGTAGACTACACCATTATTGGAGGAAATGAACAAAACAGATTCCATATTGAGAACTCTGTGATTCAAACAGAGAATCATTATAGCATGGTTGGCAAGCTGGTAATAATAAATGTATTAGACAGAGAACTTACTAACAACTACAGTTTAGTTGTGAGTGCATCTGATCGAGGAACCTTGCCACTTAATTCAACCACGATAATATCAATAACTGTGCTTGATGTCAATGATAATCCTCCAGTATTCAAGAGTTTGGAGTACCATGTTGAAGTTCTAGAAAGCACCCCTGTAAAAAGCAAACTTATTCAAGTCTCAGCCTATGATCGTGATCATGGAGTAAATGCAGATATAAAATATAGTATAATTGCTGGAAATGAAAAAGAAAATTTTAGATTGGATCCTAAAACTGGTTTTGTAGAATTAAATCTACCTCTTGACTATGAGGATGTACCACAATTCACGTTAACTATCCAAGCAGTTGATGGTGGCATTACTCATCAAAACATTGTTATTTCTGGCCTTTATATTAATGTATTGGATGACAATGATAATATTCCTTATTTTGTATTTCCTACACTGAATTGTACAATCTCTGAAAATGAGCCTATCTACACATCAGTGTGTGCAGTTCATGCACTAGATCATGACGATGGCCCCTTTGGTTATTTGACATACTCTATTCTGTCATTGTCTTTAACTGACTATTCTACATGTACAAATTGGAATAATTTTATTATTGATCCAATTACTGGTGATATCTACACAAAACAATTGATTGATTATGAACAACAAAACAACTGCGTATTTATCGTCCAGGCAAAGGATAAAGGTAATGCAACAGCGACTGTAACAATTCAAGTAGATATTCAAGGTATTGATGAATATGAGCCAACTTTTACCCAAGAGCAGTACTACTTTATGCTTCCTGAGCATGTGGAGGTCAGTCAAAAAGCTGGACAAGTGACTGCTGTAGATAAAGATGCTGGAATGGATGGAATTGTGCAGTATTCATTTCTACAGCCTTCTCCTTACTTTTTTCTGAACCAAACAAGTGGAGTTATTTATCTTTCAGGTTCTGTTCACAAGATTAAAGTCAGTTACAAGAGAAAAGACATAATTGAGTTAGTAATTAAAGCCAGTAGTCCTTTATTGGGCTCGAGATCAGCTATTAGTACTGTTGCAATTAACATCTCTAGATCACTGGATGTCTTAGTTGATAAGTCAACTGACAACCTTACTGTAAGTCTTACTATCGCATTTGTAGTTTTCTTGCTGCTTTTTGTGGGTTTCGGTGGTCTAGTTTGTAGATATACAAGAAAAGATCAAAATAATTCAAGTGCAAGAAAACTGAATATAAGGCTTCCAATATTATCTACTATTATCAACTGTCTGAATCATCCAGTGGTATCATTAGATCACCAGAAAGCGAATGACAGTAATCAACCTGGAAAAACTGCTGATAGTTCAATGGAACAACTGAGTTTAGGGGACATTCCTATGAAGGAGAAGCCATTTAATTCTTCCAGGCATTCAGATTCAAGTGGACGAGGTTCTGTAGATGGAGAAACTGCTGAAGGTGGAGAAATTACAATGATCAATGAAGACCTGCATTGCAGCGGTTCAATTTCTGAATTGGGCAAACCTGGCTGGACATCTAGAGTTCCAGATCCAAGGATCCCAAGAGAATCAGACTACCTGTTTTGTCAATCTTGTGAAAACAATGCCACTGATGCAATGATCAATACAGAATGTGTAGATAGCATTCATAATTTTAAGGACAAAGGGGCAGGGGGAGGGTACAATGCAAATTTTGTTGCTAATAAAATGTTATCAAAGAATATTCAGGATACAGGTATTAAGGAAAATAGTATGATGGACAATGCTAAGGATCACATTTTCATAGTGGATGGGCAGACTTCATTGATAGGATCCCTTACTTCCCTTGTTTCCACACAGGAAGAACTTCAAAACAGCTATAATTGTGATTACTTACTTACCTGGAAACCTGGGTATCAACCTTTGGCCTCTGTCTTTACTGGGAATGCAAAACTGAAAGATGAAAACCTACAGAATCATATAAAAAATGAACCAAAATCTCTTATCCCACCTCCATTGATAACGTCAGTTGCACAGCAAGGCATAAGGGTAGTTCCTCCACAAATGCCAATCATAAGATTTAATCCATCGTTCCCAAAATATTCAAACTTATCCATGGTCAATAATACATACAGCACCCCATCAGCTATGACACCAATTTTTTCTCCATCTGTTTCTGCGCTAACTATGCAAACTCCTTCAGCTTCTATTGTTTCAGATGCAGGGTTACCTAAACTTGCCTTAAAGCAATCCTTACACGAGCAAAAATTAGAAGAGGAAATAAAGATATAGAATCATTCACACTGATATGATTATATACATTATTTTTAAATTACATGTAGCTATGTGAAGCTGTGCATGTTTTTTTTTTGCAGGTAAAGCAATGTCATGCCTACTTCAATACAAAGAGTATCGTTAACTTGAATTGGATTTGAATTACAGAGCTTAATTACTAAATGAATAATTTTGCCAAGTAATTTTATTCATTTAACCATTCTATTCTTTTATCTGTTTTAACTGTATATAATTTGGCAAGAAGCTAACAATGGAATGCAAACTGGATTGCAATTCCAATACTGTAAAAACAGTCACATTTTTTATGGATAACAAAGTGTATTTATGTCATTTGCTTCATTACAATATATACATTACAGTGTAGTGCAACAAATCTTTTAAAAAAAGGCTGTGATACCCCAAATTCTTAGCAATTTCACTCTAGGCATCTGGAATACTTTAGTTCCATTCAGCATCGCCATTTCACCGAATCAAGAGAAGAGAAAGACATTTTTTCTTTATACATGATGTTTCTCTTATTCACAGTTACCAAAGGATTTGTGTGACACTAAAATGTAGGTAAGTTATAGATATTACAAAGCTTGAACATTAGCACCTGATGAACCGAGCTTCACACCTAAACAAAAGTGATTGTCAGAATGATTTCCAAAAGTGAGCTGTAACACCTGCTGAGGTGAAAAAGATTGAAATCACTGAATTGGTTACTAAATTATTTTCACACCTAGTCACAAATGCTTGTAAAAAGAGCTTAGCACGTTGATTGGCAAAAAGGGCTAAACAGATCGGCTTGAGCAAGGCAGTACAACGCTGACATGAATAAATACAGACTTTTGCAATTAATTCATATGTATTATTCATTTATCAGTTTTTCATTTATCATTGAAAGAGATAGAAAAGGGATTTGTGCATGGAGATTTTAATCTCTTAAACAATTTATACTTTTTATCAGTTATTCCTTTAGGCTTGACTGTATTTGTAACTGTATTTTAAATATAAACATATTTTACAGAAATCTTATTCAGTTTTGCTCATTTTAAATTCACACATCAATTTTCCAAGTAAAACAGTACAATCTTTATTGATTTTCAGATATGTAGTAGAAATTTGGTTTGTTATATTTCCATATCTGTTGCATATCAAAGAATTACATGTTTTGGTGCAGTATTTTTTGCAGTAAGCATGTAAAATATACTTCATACATTTTTTTCTTTGGGGTATAGTTAATATTAACAAAAAATTTTCTTGTTCACATATTACATAGGATATACAGCACAGCACATATTGATGTTCTGTAAAATGAAATATATTGGAGATGGGTGCCAGGACTGAATTCAAAACTTTGCAGTGTTTCTTCATTGGAAGGATCATACAAATGAAGAATGGATTATTCTTAACAACTGCAAATGCATATATTGTGTTAAATATATGCCATATAAAATAATACAGGTTGAAATGGATGGAAGTGGAGGGTTACTCAGCAAGGTCTTTAAATGAGAAACAAAAAAATTATACATAAAAAGCTTAATATAAGCCAAGTCCAATTTTTGAAATGTTGGAGGCAAAATTATCCCTTTTTATAGCCCCGTTGGCAAGACACTTTTCATCCGGGGAAATTGCCTGGGAGTTTGCGGAGACGCTGCCATGGCAGCCCCGTGGCTAGCACTCTGGGCAGCCGCACAACCCCCAATGACATCCGCGTCACGTTTCCTTCAGTGCCCCAGTAGCACCTGGGTTACCGCCCCCAAAGGAAGTGAAGCACGCGAGATTGCACTAAACTTCCTTTTGAGGGGCAATTCCACGGTGGAGCAGAATGTCCCGGCCCCACAAGGTTACTGCTCCCAATCGGGGCGCAGGACAATTTCATCCCCATTATGTTTAACCTTTTAAACTAGCTGAGGTAATATTTTGCTGACCTTTGATGAGCTTCATTCTTGAGCAATGCTCCCACCCTCTTTAAACGTCAGCTCATCCAAAATCCTGCTGTTCACATTCTTTCCGCACCAAGTCTCACTCACCCATATCCCTGTTGACCAACGTTGGCTCCGGGTCCCCCAATGCCTCCAATTTAGACCCTTCATGGCCTTGGCCCTCCCTATCTCTGTAACCTCCTGCAGCTCTACAACCCACCAACCCCAGAATTCTCCGTTCCTCTGACTCTGGCCTCTTATGCAGCCCCTTTCACATCACCCCACCATTAGCATATGTACCTTTAGCTATCTAGGCCCCACACTCAGAAATTCCTTCCTTAAATACCCCCACCTCACTAACTTCCTTACCTCTTTTTAAGATCTTCCTTAAAATTCACCAATTTGACCAAGTCTTTGGTCATCCCTCTGAATATCGGCAGATTAGGAAAAGGGGAGGTGCAACGAGACCTGGGTGTCATGGTTCATCAATCATTGAAAGTTGGCATGCAAGTACAGCAGGCGGTGAAGAAGGCAAATGGTATGTTGGCCTTCATAGCTAGGGGTTTTGAGTATAGGAGCAGGGAGGTCTTACTGCAGTTGTATAGGGCCTTGGTGAGACCTCACCTGGAATATTGTGTTCAGTTTTTGTCCCTAATCTGAGGAAGGACATTCTTGCTATTGAGTGAGTGCAGCGAAGGTTCACCAGACTGATTCCCGGGATGGCTAGACTGACATATGAGGAGAGACTGGATCAACTGGGCCTTTATACACTGGAGTTTAGAAGGATGAGAGGGGATCTCATAGAAACGTATAAGATTCACACCAGACTGGACAGGTTAGATGCGGGAAGAATGTTCCCGATGTTGGTAAAGTCCAGAACCAGGTGACACAGTCTTAGGATAACGGGTAGGCCATTTAGGACTGAGATGAGGAGAAACTTCTTCACTCAGAGAGTTGTTAACCTGTGGAATTCCCTGCTGCAGAGAGTTGTTGATGCCAGTTCATTAGATATATTCAAGAGGGAGTTAGATATGGCCCTTATGGCTAAAGGGATCAAGGAGTATGGAGAGAAAGCAGGAAAGGGGTACTGAGGGATTGATCAGCCATGATCTTATTGAATGGTGGCGCAGGCCCGAAGGGCCAAATGGCCTACTCCTGCACCTATTTTCTATGTTTAGCTCAGCGTCCATTTATTTCTGATTACACCTTGCAGTACCTTGGGATGTTTTTCTACATTACTGAACAAGTTTCTCATGTAAAAGCATGCAAGATATTTGCTTCCCCTGTTATCATGTAGGCATTATTCTTAAATTGGTTTCTGTTACCCTCAAGGTTTAATATCTACAAACTTGCCCACCAAAGCGCACATTTATTTTTCATTAAGAAGTGCTTTCAAGCAACAGGTAATCATAGGAACAGGAATAGAACATTCAGCCCCTTGAGTCTGTTCCACCATTCAATGAGATCATGGCTGATCTGTAGCCAACTCCATCCATCCAACTTGCCTAGGGATTAATATCCTTGACTAGTAAAAAAATCTATTGATCACAAATTTAAAATTATTAATTGAGATAGCATCTACTTAATGCAAGGAGTATCCGCAATAAGGTGGATGAATTAACTGTGCAAATAGATGTTAACAAATATGATGTGATTGGGATTACGGAGACGTGGCTCCAGGATGAGCAGGGCTGGGAACTCAACATCCAGGGGTATTCAACATTCAGGAAGGATAGAATAAAAGGAAAAGGAGGTGGGGTAGCATTGCTGGTTAAGGAGGAGATTAAGGCAATAGTTAGGAAGGACATTAGCTTGGATGATGTGGAATCTATATGGGTAGAGCTGCAGAACACCAAAGGGCAAAAAACGTTAGTGGGAGTTGTGTACAGACCTCCAAACAGTAGTAGTGATGTTGGGGAGGGCATCAAACAGGAAATTAGGGGTGCGTGCAATAAAGGTGCAGCAGTTATAATGGGTGACTTTAATATGCACATAGATTGGGCTAACCAAACTGGAAGCAATACGGTGGAGGAGGATTTTCTGGAGTGCATAAGGGATGGTTTTTTAGACCAATATGTCGAGGAACCAACTAGGGGGGAGGCCATCTTAGACTGGGTGTTATGTAATGAGAAAGGATTAATTAGCAATCTCGTTGTGCGAGGCCCCTTGGGGAAGAGTGACCATAATATGGTGGAATTCTGCATTAGGATGGAGAATGAAACAGTTAATTCAGAGACCATGGTCCAGAACTTAAAGAAGGCTAACTTTGAAGGTATGAGGCGTGAATTGGCTGAGATGGATTGGCGAATGATACTTAAGGGGTTGACTGTGGATGGGCAATGGCAGACATTTAGAGACCGCATGGATGAACTACAACAATTGTACATTCCTGTCTGGCATAGAAATAAAAAAGGGAAGGTGGCTCAACCGTGGCTATCAAGGGAAATCAGGGATAGTATTAAAGCCAAGGAAGTGGCATACAAATTGGCCAGAAATAGCAGCGAACCTGGGGACTGGGAGAAATTTAGAACTCAGCAGAGGAGGACAAAGGGTTTGATTAGGGCAGGGAAAATGGAGTATGAGAAGAAGCTTGCAGGGAACATTAAGACGGATTGCAAAAGTTTCTATAGATATGTAAAGAGAAAAAGATTAGTAAAGACAAATGTAGGTCCCCTGCAGTCAGAATCAGGGGAAGTCATAACGGGGAACAAAGAAATGGCGGACCAATTGAACAAGTACTTTGGTTCGGTATTCACGAAGGAGGACACGAACAACCTTCCGGTTATAAAAGGGGTCGGGGGGTCTAGTAAGGAGGAGGAACTGAGGGAAATCCTTATTAGCCGGGAAATTGTGTTGGGGAAATTGATGGGATTGAAGGCCGATAAATCCCCAGGGCCTGATGGACTGCATCCCAGAGTACTTAAGGAGGTGGCCTTGGAAATAGTGGATGCGTTGACAGTCATTTTCCAACATTCCATTGACTCTGGATCAGTTCCTATGGAGTGGAGGGTAGCCAATGTAACCCCACTTTTTAAAAAAGGAGGGAGAGAGAAAACAGGGAATTATAGACCGGTCAGCCTGACATCGGTAGTGGGTAAAATGATGGAATCAATTATTAAGGATGTCATAGCAGTGCATTTGGAAAGAGGTGACATGATAGGTCCAAGTCAGCATGGATTTGTGAAAGGGAAATCATGCTTGACAAATCTTCTGGAATTTTTTGAGGATGTTTCCAGTAGAGTGGATAAGGGAGAACCAGTTGATGTGGTATATTTGGACTTTCAGAAGGCGTTCGACAAGGTCCCACACAAGAGATTGATGTGCAAAGTTAGAGCACATGGGATTGGGGGTAGTGTACTGACATGGATTGAGAACTGGTTGTCAGACAGGAAGCAAAGAGTAGGAGTAAATGGGTACTTTTCAGAATGGCAGGCAGTGACTAGTGGGGTACCGCAAGGTTCTGTGCTGGGGCCCCAGCTGTTTACACTGTACATTAATGATTTAGATGAGGGGATTAAATGTAGTATCTCCAAATTTGCGGATGACACTAAGTTGGGTGGCAGTGTGAGCTGCGAGGAGGATGCTGTGAGGCTGCAGAGCGACTTGGATAGGTTAGGTGAGTGGGCAAATGCATGGCAGATGAAGTATAATGTGGATAAATGTGAGGTTATCCACTTTGGTGGTAAAAACAGAGAGACAGACTATTATCTGAATGGTGACAGATTAGGAAAAGGGGAGGTGCAAAGAGACCTGGGTGTCATGGTACATCAGTCATTGAAGGTTGGCATGCAGGTGCAGCAGGCGGTTAAGAAAGCAAATGGCATGTTGGCCTTCATAGCAAGGGGATTTGAGTACAGGGGCAGGGAGGTGTTGCTACAGTTGTACAGGGCATTGGTGAGGCCACACCTGGAGTATTGTGTACAGTTTTGGTCTCCTAACCTGAGGAAGGACATTCTTGCTATTGAGGGAGTGCAGCGAAGGTTCACCAGACTGATTCCCGGGATGGCGGGACTGACCTATCAAGAAAGACTGGATCAACTGGGCTTGTATTCACTGGAGTTCAGAAGAATGAGAGGGGACCTCATAGAAACATATAAAATTCTGACGGGGTTAGACAGGTTAGATGCAGGAAGAATGTTCCCAATGTTGGGGAAGTCCAGAACCAGGGGTCACAGTCTAAGGATAAGGGGTAAGCCATTTAGGACCGAGATGCGGAGGAACTTCTTCACCCAGAGAGTGGTGAACCTGTGGAATTCTCTACCACAGAAAGTTGTTGAGGCCAATTCACTAAATATATTCAAAAAGGAGTTAGATGAGGTCCTTACTGCTAGGGGGATCAAGGGGTATGGCGAGAAAGCAGGAATGGGGTACTGAAGTTGAATGTTCAGCCATGAACTCATTGAATGGCGGTGCAGGCTAGAAGGGCCGAATGGCCTACTCCTGCACCTATTTTCTATGTCTATATGTTTCTATGTTTCTACTGCTTTTTGTGGGAGAGTTCCACACATCTATCACCATTTGCATGAAATATTTCCTAACCTTGAAGGGTCATTGACTTCAAACGTCAACTCTGTTTCTCTCCACAGATGCTGCCTGATCTGAGATTTTCTGTTTTTATCTCTCGTGAATGGCCTGGCTCTGATTTTAAGGCTATGTCCCCTTGTCCACCAGTGGAAAAAAGTTTCTCTCTACCCTATCAATTTTCAAAATCCTTAAAACCTCACTCAATCACCCCATAACCTTCTATATTCTAGGGACTACAAGCCTAGTTTATGCAATCTCTCCTCATAATTTAATCCTTGGAGCACTGGTACCATTCTGGTGAATCAAAACTTGCAATACAGTACAACCTTTCCTTGTGATAATGGTCTTCACAAAATTCCTCTAAATAAACTGCACACATTATGACTGCCTCTTTCAAGGCTGTAAATTGAAACTAAGCTAATGGCTCGGATTTTGCTGAGAGCGGCAAAGAAATGGCTTTTGCCATTCATCTTACGTACAGTAGCTCAGATACTTTTTGTGGGCTTGTCAGCGGTGATTTCATGGGGCTGCAATTGCCCCTTAAGGCCTGTTGCCACCACAATTTGGCTGCCATGCTGCAGAGTGGAGTGGCTGCTGCTAGCCCAATTGCCCTCCCGAGTTTTCCCAGCAGTGCCCCGATCCCGCCCCTTACCGCTCCGCCGCTGCTGATCAGTGTTCAGCACGTCATCACTGTGCGCACCGCCAATCTAACCCCCTGATGGCGACATTGCCCTCCAAAAATTTTCGGCCTGTCCGATGGTGCCAAAACAAGCTTTCCCATTATTCCAGTGAGGCTGAGGTCTGCAGTGGCGGTGTGGCTTTCTTTAAAGGGAAGGCTCGCTGCCGCCATGTTTTTTTGGTCGGACGACTGCCATGTCGGCCCGACAATTACGCCCCTGGCTTCGGCCTGGCCGCTAACAAGCAGCCCGGCACCCCGTCTTGGGTGCCAAGCCGCTGGCTCTGCCGAAATCCTCCCTGGTGGCCCATTGGGCCAAAGTTTAAAAATCGCGAAGGCTCTCCCCTTTAAGTGAAGGAGAGAGCCGTGATGATGCGGCACCATGATAACTTCATCGCGACAGTCACTCCGCACTGCCCCCAACTTCTGCCCCTCAGTTGCTGTCACTGCTGCGTCTTTGCCCCTCGGATGTAGTCAATGCCCCCATTTACACCAACTTCCAGATCAAAACCAAAAAAAAACAAAGTATTTTGGCAGCTGCGGTTAAAAACCACCAAAAACGTTTCAGGTGTTGGGGGTGGGGGGGAAATTTGTACCCCTTGTTTTTGGATATCTGATCCAGTCATCATCATCATAGGCAGACCCTTGGAATCGAGGAAGACATGCTTCCACTTCTAAAGTGAGTCCTTTGGTGGCTGAACAGTCCAATGCGAGAGCCACAGACCCTGTCATAGGTGGGACAGACATTCGTCGGAAGGGGGGTGGGTCTGATTTGCCGCACGCTCCTTCCTGTGCCTGACCTCTTCACGCTTGCGGCGTTGAGATTCGAAGAGCTCAACACCCTTCCGGACCACTAGGGTGGTCTTTGGTCAGGGAGTCCCAGATGTCAGTGGTGATGTCATACTTTACCAGGGAGGCTTTGAGGGTGTCCTTGTAACATTTCTGCTGCCCACCTTTGGCTTGTTTGTCGTGAAGGAGCTCCGCTTAGAGCAATTGCTTAGGGAGCCTTGTGTCTGGCATGCAAACTATGTGGCCTACCCAGCGAAGCTGATCGAGTGTGGTTAGTGCTTCAATGCAGGGGATGTTAGCCTGGGTGAGGACACTGATGTTGGTGCACCTGTCCTCCCAGGGGATTTGCAGGATCTTGTGGAGACATCGTTGGTGATATACCTCCAGCGACTTGAGGTGTCTTCTGTACATCGTCCATGCCGCAGAGCCATACAGGAGGGCGGGTATTACTACAGCCCTGTAGACCATGAGCTTGGTGGTAGATTTGAGGGCCTGGTCTTCGAGCACTCTTTTCCTTAGGTGGCCATCGACTCTATCTGGAGTCCAGCCTCAGAATGTGCGCAGACGCAGACATCGTCCGCGTACTGCAGCTCAACGACAGGTTGGGGTGATCTTGGACCTGGCCTGGAAACGGCGTAGGTTAAACAGCTTCCCACTGGTTCTGTAGTTTAGTTCCACTCCAGCGGGGAGCTTGTTGACTGAGGTGGAGCATGGCAGCTAGGAAGATTGAGAAGAGGGTTGGAACGATGACGCAACCCTGTTTGACCCCGGTCCGGACGTGGATTGGGTCTGTGATGGAACCGCTGGTAAGGATCACGGCCTGCATGTCGTTGTGGAGCAGGTGAAGGTTGTTGACAAATTTTGGGGGCATCCAAAACAGAGGAGGAGGCTCCATAAGCCCTCACGGTTTTCGGTGTCAACGGCCTTTGTAAGATCGAAAAAGGCCATGTATAAGGGCTGGCGCTGCTCCCTGCATTTTTCCTGCAGCTGTTGCACTGCAAAGATCATGTCTTGTGCCCTGTAGGGGCCAAAATCCACATTGTGATTCCGAGAGGAGCTCCTCGGCCACAGGGAGAAGACGGTTGAGAAGAACTCTAGCGACAACCTTCCCAGTGGCTGATAGGGAGATTCCCCTGTAGTTGCCGCAGTCGGACTTGTCCCCCTTTTTAAAGATGGTCACGATCACTGCATTTTTGAGATCTCCTGGCATGCTCTCCTCCCTCCAAATGAGAGGAGATCATGTATCTGCACCAACAGCGCCTCAGCAGGAATTCCATCCGCACCCGTAGCCTTGTTATTCTTGAGCTATTTTATGACTTTGCCTACCCCGTGCAGCGTTGGGTTTCACTGAGGTGATGGCGGGTCGCATGGTGCGGGATGGAGTTGAGAACACTTGAGTCAAAGGCAGAGTTTCGATTGAGAGATGTTCAAAGTGCTCCTTCCAGTGGGCCCTCACAGCCTCGGTGTCCTTGATGAGTGTTTCCCCGTTCTTGGCCAGGAGTGGGGTGGGGCCTTGGGAATTTGGACCGTAGGTGGTCTTAACTGCGATGAAGGATCCTCGCATATCATGGCTGTCGGCCATTGTTGTATCTCCTGTGCTTTCTCCATCCACCACCTGTTCTTTAGGTTCCAGGTTTTTTGTTGGACCTCAGCCTTGAGCCGTCTGTAATGTTACTTTGCAGCTCCCGAGTTGGGTTGTTGCTTGAGGCTCAGAAATGCTCTGCGTTTATGATCTATTAGTTCTTGGATCTCCTGATCATTTTCATCGAACCATTACTGGTGTTTTCTGGTTGAGTAACCAAATGTCTCTTCACAGGCATTAGTTATGGAGACCTGGAGGGCAGACCAAATGCTGTGGGCATTCAGCAGCTCGGGGTCATCAAGGCACGCCAGATTAGCTGTGAGGCGCTGGCTGTATAGGGCTCTCATAACTGGATCTTTAAGTGCCCCGGCATTGACTTTTTTGCGGCACTGCTTCTGCTGTCCCCTCTGCTTTGGGGCTATGTTTATATTGATGATGGATTGTATTAGGCGCTGGTCCGTCCAGCAGTCATCAGCTCCTGTCAAGGTGCGGGTGATGCGCACATCCTTGCGATCCCTGGCTCGGATGATGACGTAGTCGAGCAGGTGCCAGTGTTTAGAACGAGGGTGTTGCCACAATGCCTTGTATTTGTCTCTGGCGGAACAGGGTGTTGGTGATGAGGAGTTCGTGTTCTAGACATTTTGTCAGGTGTAAGGTACCGCTGGAGTTGGTTTTCCCTACCCCTTCTCTACCAATCACGCCTCCCCAGAGGGCTGTGTCTTTGTCGACCGTGGCATTAAAGTCACCTAGCAGGATCAATTTGTCGTCCGTGGGGACGCAGGTCAGGGATGTCTCGAGGTTGGAGTAAAAACCCTCTTTAACCTCATCCGTTGCATCGAGTGTTGGGGCGTACGCACTGATGACTGTGGCGCATTGGTTGTGGGATAGGCTAAGGCGAAGAGTCATGAGGTGTTCGTTAACCACGCAGGGGGAGTCTTTGAGGCAGTCGACCAGTTCATTTTTGACAGCGAAGCTGACTCCATGAAGGCAGTATTCTTCCTCTGGGTTTCCTTTCCGGAAAAAGTTGCAACCGCCACCATGTTCCATGAGCTGGCCTTCCCCTACCCGGCGGGTCTCTCTTAGGGCGTCAATGTCAACGTCAACGTCAAAACGTCTAAGTTCCCAGGCAACTATGACGGTGCGGCGTTCCAGCCTGTTGCTGTTGGAATTGTCCATGAGGGTCCCGATGTTCCAGGTCCTGAACTTCATATTAGCGAAGTGGAAGATGCCTGTGCGTGAATTCTTTTAAGGTGGGGTGGCCGCTGCACACAGGCAACCACACGGGCTTAGCTGAGCAAGGTCTTGGTCCAGTGGCAAGGGGGTCCTAGACGACTGGAGACCAGGCATTGCTGTATAAGCCGAATTGCCTACGGCGAGATATTGGCCGCAAGCTCGGCGCCAAGTAGCGCCATTGATGGTAGATGGCCCGAGGCTTGGTTTGAGGGGCAGGCATTGGGAAGGTCAGCTGCCCGCTGAGGTTCCGAGGGATGTTTTGGAAAGTTTCTTCCAAGGTTAAAAATTTCCCCAGCGGTTTCCAAGTTGTTTTAAAAGCTTAAGAGTTTAAAAGTATTTCCAAATTACTTTTTTTTAAAGTTACACAGGTTGATTGAAGGATTAATAAATAGATTAAGAGTTGATTAAAAGTTATAGAAAAAAAGTTCTCCAAGTTGATTAAAAATGTAAAAGTTTTCCCGAATTGTTTAAGAAGTTTAAAAGTTGATTAAAAGTTTAAAAATGGAGTCCCTTCGGCCGGTTCAGCGCCGGCCCCGGAGTCCCTTTGGCTGGTTCGATGCCAGCCCTGGAGTCCCTTTGGCTGGGTCAGCACCGGCCCTGGAGTCCCTTCGGCTGGTTGAGTGTCGGCCCCGGGCAGAATGTTTCACAGTACTGCCGGAACACTCCACCCCAGCGTCTTCTTTGTGGCCGGCAGGTCTTGAAGAGTCAGCGGGCCCAGAATAGCCAGTGGGCCCAGGGGTCCTTTCGGCCCGGGGTGGAAGCGGGCCGGTGCAGGGGTCATAGAAACATAGCAACATAGAAAATAGGTGCAGGAGTAGGCCGTTCGGGCCTTCAAGCCTGCACCGCCATTCAATAAGATCATGGCTGATCATTCCTTCAGTACCTCTTTCCTGCTTTTTCTCCATACCCCTTGATCACCTTAGGCGTAAGGGCCATATCTAACTCCCTCTTGAATATATCCAATGAACTGGCATCAACAACTCTCTGCGGCAGGGAATTCCACAGGTTAACAACTCTGAGTGAAGAAGTTTCTCCTCATCTCACCCTAAATGGCCTACCCCTTATCCTAAGGCTATGTTCCCTGGTTCTGGACTTTACCAACATCGGGAACATTCTTCTTGCATCTAACCTGTCCAGTCCCGTCAGAATCTTATACATTTCTATGAGATCCCCTCTCATCCTTCTAAACTCCAGTGTATAAAGGCCCAGTTGATCCAATCTCTCCTCATATGTCAGTCCAGCCATCCCGGGAATCAGTCTGGTGAATCTTCGCTGCACTCACTCAATAGCAAGAAAGGAGGGAGAGAGAAAACAGGGAATTATAGACCGGTCAGCCTGACCTCAGTAGTGGGTAAAATGATGGAATCAATTATTAAGGATGTCATAGCAGTGCATCTGGAAAATGGTGACATGATAGGTCCAAGTCAGCATGGATTTGTGAAAGGGAAATCATGTTTGACAAATCTTCTGGAATTTTTTGAGGATGTTTCCAGTAAAGTGGACAAAGGAGAACAAGTTGATATGGTATATTTGGACTTTCAGAAGGCTTTCGACAAGGTCCCACACAAGAGATTAATGTGCAAAGTTAAAGCACATGGGATTGGGGGTAGTGTGCTGACGTGGATTGAGAACTGGTTGTCAGACAGGAAGCAAAGAGTAGGAGTAAACGGGTACTTTTCAGAATGGCAGGCAGTGACTAGTGGGGTGCCGCAAGGTTCTGTGCTGGGGCCCCAGCTGTTTACATTGTACATTAATGATTTAGACGAAGGGATTAAATGTAGTATCTCTAAATTTGCGGATGACACTAAGTTGGGTGGCAGTGTGAGCTGCGAGGAGGATGCTATTAGGCTGCAGAGTGACTTGGATAGATTAGGTGAGTGGGCAAATGCATGGCAGATGAAGTATAATGTGGATAAATGTGAGGTTATCCACTTTGGTGGTAAAAACAGAGAGACAGACTATTATCTGAATGATGACAGATTAGGAAAAGGGAAGGTGCAACGAGACCTGGGTGTCATGGTACATCAGTCATTGAAGGTTAGCATGCAGGTACAGCAGGCGGTTAAGAAAGCAAATGGCATGTTGGCCTTCATAGCGAGGGGATTTGAATACAGGGGCAGGGAGGTGTTGCTACAGTTGTACAGGGCCTTGGTGAGGCCACACCTGGAGTATTGTGTGCAGTTTTGGTCTCCTAACTTGAGGAAGGACATTCTTGCTATTGAGGGAGTGCAGTGAAGATTCACCAGACTGATTCCCGGGATGGCGGGACTGACCTATCAAGAAAGACTGGATCAACTGGGCTTGTATTCACTGGAGTTCAGAAGAATGAGAGGGGACCTCATGGAAACGTTTAAAATTCTGACGGGTTTAGACAGGTTAGATGCAGGAAGAATGTTCCCAATGTTGGGGAAGTCCAGAACCAGGGGTCACAGTCTGAGGATAAGGGGTAAGCCATTTAGGACCGAGATGAGGAGAAACTTCTTCACCCAGAGAGTGGTGAACCTGTGGAATTCTCTACCACAGAAAGTAGTTGAGGCCAATTCACTAAATATATTCAAAAGGGAGTTAGATGAAGTCCTTACTACTCGGGGGATCAAGGGTTATGGCGAGAAAGCAGGAAGGGGGTACTGAAGTTTCATGTTCAGCCATGAACTCATTGAATGGCGGTGCAGGCTAGAAGGGCTGAATGGCCTGCTCCTGCACCTATTTTCTATGTTTCTATGTTTCCTCAGATTAGGAGACAAAAACTGAACACAATATTCCAGGTGAGGTCTCACCAAGGCCTTACACAACTGCAGTAAGACCTCCCTGCTCCTATACTCAAAACCCCTAGCTATGAAGGCCAACATACCATTTGCTTTCTTCATCGCCTGCTGTACCTGCATGCCCACTTTCAGTGACTGATGAACCATGACACCCAGATCTCGTTGCATCTCCCCTTTTCCTAATCTGCCACCATTCAGGAAATATTCTGCCTTTGTGTTTTTGCCCCCAAAGTGGATAACCTCACATTTATCCACATTATATTGCATCTGCCATGCATTTGCCCACTCACCTAACCTGTCCAAGTCACCCTGCAGTCTCTTAGCATCCTCCTCACAGCTCACACCGCCACCCAGTTTAGTGTCATCCGCAAACTTGGAGATATTACACTCTATTCCTTCATCCAAATCATTAATGTATATTGTAAAGAGCTGGGTCCCAGCACTGAGCCCTGCGGCACCCCACTAGTCACTGCCTGCCATTCTGAAAAGGACCCGTTTATCCCGACTCTCTGCTTCCTGTCTGCCAACCAGTTCTCTATCCACGTCAGTACATTACCCCAATACCATGCGCTTTGATTTTGTACACCAATCTCTTGTTTGGGACCTTGTCAAAAGCCTTTTGAAAGTCCAAATACACCACATCCACTGGTTCTCCCTTATCCACGCTACTAGTTACATCCTCAAAAAATTCCAGAAGATTCGTTAAGCATGATTTCCCTTTCATAAATCCATGCTGACTTGGTCCGATCCTGTCACTACTTTCCAAATGCGCTGCTATTTCATCTTTAAATAATTGATTCCAACATTTTTGCCACTACTGATGTCAGGCTAACCAGTCTATAATTACCCGTTTTCTCTCCCTCCTTTTTTAAAAAGTGGTGTTACATTAGCTACCCTCCAGTCCATAGGAACGGATCCAGATTCAATAGACTGTTGGAAAATGATCACCAATGCATCCACTATTTCCTGGGCCACTTCCTTAAGTACTCTGGGATGCAGACTATCAAGCCCTCGGGATTTATCGGCCTTCAATCCCATCAATTTCCCGAACACAATGTGTGATAAATGTTGAAAGTGGAATTGGAGTTGTGGTCACTGGTACTGCAGGCAAATGATTCCATCCTGGATAGCCCAGCCAGAAAAAAAACTGTCTTGGCTGCCTCCCTTCCACCTCCTCCTCTTCTGCTTCTTCCTCTTCCCTCTGCGAGCAGCTTGTCCCTTTTGCTGCCTCTGTTCCATTCCATAAGGGGGACTGCAACTAGAGCCTACAGGACTTTGAGCAAGTGGTCTTCTCCAAGCCTTCCTTTAACATCCAAAGTATTGCAAACATCCAAAGTATTGCAAGCATCCAGCAGCACTCCCTGCACACTTTAACAACTTATTAAATATATTGCACCAAGCCACTACTTCAATAAAATATTTTAAAAGTCCAACAGCTGAAATTGAAACTTACCTGAAAGATGTGTGTATCCCTTTAAGAAGTGTTGACAGCATCTCTGTACAACTGCTTCATGCACGATTTTCTATGAGTGTTTAGGAAAGGGCGTTATAGTGTGTGACGACATACAAAATCACAATCGTGCATAAATTCAGGCGTTGCACGTCAATTGACATCACGATCTGCATATTTACATTGTATAAACGAGTGCAGGTTATGGCAGCGCTGCCGACCTCTCCAGAATGGCGGCTGCCATGTCCCACGCTGGAAGTGAGGCGGCCGGCATTAACAGAGAACGCGACTGCGGGGAATTTCGTGGCCAACTTTATTTGTACTGGTGCGGGACATTTGGTAATTGCATTCACATTAATGCTTGGGTGGAGGCTTGAGATTGAGGTTAGATTATCGCTCTGGAATTTACAGGGATGTGGGAGGAAATTAATTTTATTCTGTAATATCACTGCCTTTGTTCTATAACTGCCGCTGAATGAACCCCCATGGTGATGTCTGGGGTAGAGAACAAAGGAATACTGAATTTAAAAATTCCATTTACAAGTATCTTTTATCCTTCCCTCCCCCACTAAATGTTATTGTGATGCAGTTACCAATGTTAATCACATGATGGCACCATTCTATAGCTTTGTTTTATTCGTGTAAAATTAAAGACTTGAAAATATGATATCTGCAGATTCCGAGGTTCGTGGAATTTGCATTACTATTCTTTATGGTAACTAAACAGAATTTCAACCAAGACACAAAGTATTAAGAATCTCCTGCTAAGTTTGGAATGTTGGCAGGTATAAGGCTTTTGTAAGTTGGCTATCGACTGGACACACAGGTTGGCTAAATATATTTTGGAACAGAACTCAAATAATGAGAACAGTACTCCACAATAACTATGGAAAATACATCTAACTACTGTGTTAATTAAATCGGATATAAAATTTAAAGTGCAGGGCAATAATTGTAAAAAGCTTTGTGTAAGCAATTATTACAGTAATAGAATACTAGGCTTGATAATCATCCTGCTGATAATTTAAATGCCCAGCTAACACCATGCAGGTGATGTGTGAGTTCGTATATAAACTTGTTGAACAGTTCACATTTTTCCACACGACTTTAACAGGATGGTAATTTCTTTTTAACACCTGTAACCAAACAACAACAATTAAGCCACTTTTAGCAAGACAGCAATTACTAAATTATGACCTGGTGGACTTAACTACAAAGGTTCATCAAAATTATTCCAGGCTATTGCAATAAAGATCGATTTGTGTTATAATGCATAATCACATTCATGAAAACAACTGACACTACTGTCCTACTATACTCAAATATGGGGCGTGGTCATACGTCCGTCCGTACAGTGGACTGATGAACATATTTTGCAAAAGTTCTATCTATTTGTATCAGTTTTCAGTAATATTATTCTGAATATATACTTATTGAACAGATACATATATAACATGAACATGGAAGATATAATTACACTTTCACACCTAATGGGGCACGGGGTTACAGTTATGAAGAAAGATTTGAGAAGTTAAAGGGTGACCTGATAGACATCGTCAAGATTCAGATGAGTTGCGATCAATATTTCCGCTAAGGTGTGCAGCCGCGCACCAAATTTAAAGCGACCGTGCATGAAAAGAAAAATTTAGAGGGAACATTGTTTATTCTAAGCTAAATGATGATGGATTGTTTCCATTGTTCTGCAAGAGAGTAATGACAGATCACAAAAAAAATTAACGGGGAGGTTAGAAAAAAATACATAGAGGGTCATTAGAATGTGAAATTCTCAACAGCAACAACTTGCATTTATATAGCACCCTTAAAATAGTAAAGCATCCCAAGGTGCTACGCAGGAGCGCAATCAGACAAACATTTACACTGATCCAAAAGAGACATTAGGACTGGTTGTCCGAAGCTTAGTCAAAGAGGTAAGTTTCAAGAAGGGTCTTAAAGGAGGAGAGAGAGTTTTAGGGAAGGAACTTCAGAGTTTGGAGCCTAGATGGGTGAAGGCACAGCCACCAATGGTGGGATGAAGGAAGTGGGTGATGCACAAGAGGCCAAAGTTGGAGGAACGCAGAGTTCTTGGAGGGTTGCAGGGCTGCAGGAGGTTGCAGAATTAAGTAGGAGTGAAGCCATTGAGGGATTTGAACATGAGAATGAAAATTTTTAAATCGAGGTATTCAGGGACTGGAAATCAATGCTCTGACACAACAGCTATTAAAGTAAATTCCATAAATTCTTTTCAAATAATTACTTGGAAAATAAAGACTATTAAAAGGTATAGAAACATAGAAAATAGGTGTAGGAGTAAGCCATTCGGCCCTTCGAGCCTGCACCACCATTCAATATGATCATGGCTGATCATTTTTGCAACGTTAGTACCCCATTCCTGCTTTCTCTCCATACCCCTTGATCTCTTTAACCGTAACAGCCACATCTAACTCCCTTTTGAATATATCTAACGAACTGGCCTCAACAACTTTCTGTGGTAGAGAATTCCACAGGTTCACAATTCTCTGAGTGAAGAAATCTCTCCTCATCTCGGACTTAAATGGCTTACCCCTTACCCTTCGACTGTGACCCCTGCTTCTGGACTTCCCCAACATCGGGAACATTCTTCCTGCATCTAACCTGTCCAATCCGGTCAGAATTTTATATATTTGTATGAGATCCTCGCTCATTCTTCTAAATTCCAGTGAATATAAGCCTAGTCGTTCCAGTCTTTCTTCATATGTCAGTCCTGCCTGTTGTGGAAAAATATTTCCGAGACTGTATTTAAAGAGAGGTTTATTAAATCGGAGACAAAGCTTTGGGAGAATTGTTAGAGACCCGCGCCTGCTGAACCACCTTCTCAATTTGAAATCGCCTGTGAGGTTCCTTTATCTTACAAATTACGTCACTTTACATCACGTGCCTTAGCAACAGTCCTTATATCCAGTCATCGCATTACTAGGTTTACAAAGCTTTTCATACAATTACCGTTCAAGGCTGGGCTCTTGATATAAGCCAGCCTCGCATTGTGACAGGCCATTATAAACAAAGAAGAGGACTAATTCCCCTGTTATCACAGAGAGGAAAAACGTGTCAGGCTTCCTACAACCAGTAAAGGCAAGCATACAATAATGCATCAGGATTGTCTCTTACAAAATTCATTTGAGGGGGACAAATGTTTGGTATACTAGTCAAGTGTCCCCCTAGGCTTTATTATGTCCAAAAATCTGCTCCAACACTGCCATTCCGGGAATCAGTCTGGTGAACCTTGGCTGCACTCCCTCAATAGCAAGAATGTCCTTCGTCAGATTAGGAGACTAAAACTGTACACAATGTTCAAGGTGTGGCCTCACCAAGGCCCTGTACAACTGCAGTAAGGCCTCCCTGCTCCTCTACTCAAATCCTCTCACTATGAAGACCAACATGCCATTTGCCGCCTTCACCACCTGCTGTACCTGCATGCCAACTTTCAATGACTGATGTACCATGACACCCAGGTCTCAGTCCACCTCCCCTTTTCCTAATCTGTCACCATTCAGATAATATTCTGCCTTCCTGTTTTTGCCACCAAAGTGGATAACCCCACACTTATCTACATTATTCATCATGTGCCATGCATTTGCCCACTCACCTAACCTGTCGAAGTTACTCTGCAGCCTCTTAGCATCCTCCTCACAGCTCACACTGCCACCCAGCTTAGTATCATCTGCAAACCTGGAGATCTTACATTCAATTCCTTCGTCTAAATCATTAATGTATATTGTAAATAGCTGGGGACCCAGCACTGAACCTTGCGGTACCCCACTAGTCACTGCCTGCCATTCTGAAAAAGACCCGTTTATTCCTACTATTTACTTCCTTTCTGCCAACCAGTTCTCTATCCACGTCAATACATTACCCCCAATACCATGTGCTTTAATTTTGCACACTAATCTCTTGTGTGGGACCTTGTCAAAAACCTTTTGAAAGTCCAAATAAGCCAGATCCACTGGTTCTCCCTTGTCCACTCTACTAGTTACATCCTCAAAAAATTCCAGAAGATTTGTGAAGCATGATTTCTCTTTCATAAATCCATGCTGACTTGGACTGATCCTGTCACTGCTTTCCAAATGCGCTGCTATTACATCTTTAATAATTGATTTCAACATTTTCCCCACTACTGATGTCAGGCTAACCAGTCTATAATTCCTTGTTTACTCTTTCCCTCCTTTTTTAAAAAGTGGAGTTACATTAGCTACCCTCCAATCTATAGGAACTGATCCAGAGTCTATAGAATGTTGGAAAATGACCAACAATGCATCCACTATTTCTAGGGCCAATTCCTTAAGTACTCTGGAATGCAGACTATCAGGCCTGGTGATTTATTGGTCTTTAGTCCCATCAATTTCCCTAACACAATTTCCTGACTATTAAGGATTTCCTTCAGTTCCTCCTTCTCGCTAGACCCTCGGTTCCCTAGTATTTCCAGAATGTTATTTGTGTCTTCCTTAGTGAAGACAGAACCAAAGTATTTGTTCAATTGGTCTGCCATTTCTTTGTTCCCCATTATAAACTCACCTGATTCTGACTGCAAGGGACCTAAATTTGTATTCACTAATCTTTTTCTCTTCACATATCTATAGAAGCTTTTGCGTCCGTTTTTATGTTCCTTGCAAGCTTCCTCTCGTACTCTATTTTCCCCCTCTTAATTAAACCCTTAAGTCCTCCTCTGTTGAATTCTAAATTTCTCAATGTCCTCAGGTTTGTTACTTTTTCTAGCCAATTTATATGCCTCTTCCTTGGTTTTAACACTATCCTTAATTTCTCTTGTTAGCCACGGTTGAGCCACCTTCCCCGTTTTATTTTTACTCCAGACAGGGATGTACAGTTGCTGAAGTTCATCCATGTGATCTTTAAATGGTTGCCATTGCTTAGCCACCATCAACCCTTTAATTTTCCTTTGCCAGTCTATTCTAGCCAATTCACGCCTCATACCGTCGAAGTTACCTTTCCTTCAGTTCAGGACCCTAGTTTCTGAATTAACTGTGTCACTCTCCATCTTAATAAAGAATTCTACCATATTATGGTCACTCTTCTCCAAGGGCCTCGCACAACAAGATTGCTAATTAGTCCCTTCTCATTACACATTACCCAGTCTAAGATGGCCAGCTCTCTAGTTGGTTCCTCGACCCATTGGTCTAGAAAGCCAGCCCTAATACACTTCAGGAAATCCTCCTCCACCGCATTGCTACCAGTTTGGTTAGCCCAATTAATATGTAGATTAAAGTCGCCCATGATAACTGCTGTACCTTTATTGCACACATCCCTTATTTCTTGTTTGATGCTGTACTGTTTGGTGGTCTGTACACAACTCCCACTAGCGTTTTATGCCCTTTGGTATTCCGCAGCTCCATCCATACAGGTTCTACATCATCCAGGCTAATGTCCTTCCTTACTATTGCATTAATTTCCTCTTTAACCAGCAATGCCACCCCGCCTCCTTTTGCTCTCTGCCTATCCTTCCTGAATATTGAATGCCCCTGGATGTTGAGTTCCCAACCTTGGTCACCCTGGAGCCATGTCTCCGTAATCCCAATTACATTATATCTGTTAACAGCTATCTGTGCAGTTAATTCATCCACCTTATTACGAATGCTCCTCGCATTGAGACACAGCCTTCAGGCTTGTTTTTTTTTAGAATTCTTTGTCCTTTTAGAATTATATTGTAATGTGGTCCTTTTTGATTTTGGCCTTTGATTTTTCTGCCCTCCACTTTTCCTTAATCTCCTTTCTACCTTTTGCTTCTGTCCCCATTTTACTTCCATCTCTCTCCCTGCACAGATTCCCATCCCCCTGCCATATAAGTTTAAACCCTCCCCAACAGAACTAGCAAACACTCCCCCTAGGACATTGGTTCTGGTCCTGCCCAGGTGCAGACCGTTCGGTTTGTACTGGTCCCACCTCCCCCAGAACCGGTTCCAATGTCCCAGGAATTTGAATCCCTCCCTCTTGTACCATTCCTCAAGCCACATATTCATCTTAACTATCCTGCTATTTCTACTCTGACTAGCACGTGGCACTAGTAGCAATCTTGAGATTACTACCTTTGAGGTCCTACTTTTAAATTTAACTCCTAGCTCCCTAAATTCAGGGATGAGGAACAACGAGAGAGTTGGACTAGACTTAGGTCGCTCATGTGGAGAAAAACAGCAACACAAACTTGATGGGCTGAGTGACTGTTTACGCGCTTTAACACCCTATGGTTCCCTGGTTTAGTTCTAGGTATCAGCCTTAACTCAGTGGTAGCACTCTTACCTCTGAGTCAGGAGGTTGTAGGATCAAATCCCACTCCAGTGATTTGAGCACATAACCTTGGTTGATACTTCAGTGCAGTATTGAAGAAGTGCTGCATTACCAGAGGTGCTGCCTTTTGCTTGAGCTGTTAAACCCATCGGCCCTCTCAGGTGGATGTAAAAGATTCCTTGGCACTATTCCAAGAAGAGTACTAGTGTCCTGGACAACTTTTATCCCACAATCAACATCACTTAAAACAGAATTATCTGGTCATTTATCTCATTGCTGTTTGTGGAACCTTGCTGTGTGCAAATTGGCAACACTTCAAAAGTACTTCACTGGCTGTGCAGTGCTTCAGGATGTCCTGAGGTTGTAAAAGGTGCTGTATAAATGCAAGTTCTTTCTAAGGTACATCAGAGTATCCGTCACATGAATAATGTAACTTTGTCAGGATCTTTGGAGAAAATTTTCCTCAATGCATCATACATTCCAGAAGCAGTTACATTTCCATCCAGGAGTCTGAGCAGATCCCATGGCGAAGATTCCTTCTACATATGAGAGATCATGTGACACGGGTGTGTTGTTGGCATGGAGCCTCACAAGCCAGGTCACAAAATAAGGCTCATAGCCAGCATACCCATATCGTAGTGGGCCATGTTTTGTATTTAAAAAATAGTCAGCCTACTTAAACATAGAAACAAAGAAACATAGAAAATAGGTGCAGGAGTAGGCCATTCAGCCCTTCGAGCCTGCACCACCATTCAATAAGATCATGGCTGATCATTCACCTCAATACCTCTTTTTCCTGCTTTCTCTCCATACCCCTTGATCCCCCTAGCCGTAAGGGCCATATCTAACTCCCTCTTGAATGTATCCAATGAATTGGCATCAACAACTCTCTGCGGTAGGGAATTCCACAGGTTAACAACTCTCTGAGTGAAGAAGTTTCTCCTCATCTCAGTCCTAAATGGCCTACCCCTTATCCTAAGACTGCGTCCCCTGGTTCTGGAATTCCCCAACATCGGAATCATTCTTCCTGCATTTAACTTGTCCAGTCCCGTCAGAATCTTATATGTTTGTATGAGATTCCCTCTCATCCTTCTAAACTCCAGTGTATAAAGGCCCAGTTGATCCAGTCTCTCCTCATATGTCAGTCCAGCCATCCCGGGAATCAGTCTGGTGAACCTTCGCTGCACTCCCTCAATAGCAAGAACTTTAGGAGATTAGAAGACCAAAACTAACACAATATTACAGGCGAGGCCTCACCAAGACCCTGTACAATTGCAGTAAGACCTCCCTGCTTCTGTACTCAAATCCCCTAGCTATGAAGGCCAACATACCATTTGCCTTCTTCACTGCCTGCTGTACCTGCATGCCAACTTTCAGTGACTGATGAACCATGACAACCAGGTCTCGTTGCACTTCCCATTTTCCTAATCTGCCGCCAATCAGATAATATTCTGCCTTCGTGTTTTTGCCCCCTAAGTGGATAGCCTCACATTTATCCACATTATACTACATCTGCCATGCATTTGCCCACTCACCTAACCTGTCCAAGTCACCCTGCAGCCTCTTAGCGTCCTCCTCACAGCTCACACCTCCACCCAGTTTAGTGTCATCTGCAAATTTGGAGATATTACACTCAATTTCTTCATTAATGTATATTGTAAAGAGCTGGGGTCCCAGCACTGAGCCCTGCGGCACTCCACTAGTCACTGTCTGCCATTCTGAAAAGGACTCATTTATCCCGACTCTCTGCTTCCTGTCTGCCAACCAATTCTCTATCCACGTCAGTACATTACCCCCAATTCCATGTGCTTTGATTTTGCACACCAATCTCTTGTGTCGGACCTTGTCAAAGGCCTTTTGAATGGCCAAATACACCACATCCACTGGTTCTCCCTTGTCCACTCTACTAGTTACATCCTTAAAAAATTCCAGAAAATTTGTCGAGCATGATTTCCCTTTCATAAATCCATGCTGACTTGGATCGATACTGTCACTGCTTTCCAAATGCGCTGCTATTTCATCTTTAATAATTGATTCCAACATTTTCCCCACCACTGATGTCAGGCTAATTGGCCTATAATTACCCGTTTTCTCTCTCCCTCCTTTTTAAAAAAGTGGTGTTACATTAGCTACCATCCCGTCCATAGGAACTGATCCAGAGTCGATAGACTGTTGGAAAATGATCACCAATGCATCCACTATTTCTAGGGCCACTTCCTTAAGTACTCTGGGATGCAGACTATCAGGCCCCGGGGATTTATCAGCCTTTAATCCCATCAATTTCCCGAACACAATTTCCCGCCTAATAAGGATATCCTTCTGTTCCTCCTTCTCACTAGACCCTCGGTCCCCTAGTACTTCGGGAAGGTTATTTGTGTCTTCCTTAGTGAAAACAGAACCAAAGTATTTGTTGAATTGGTCTTCCATTTCTTTGTGCCTCATTATAAATTCACCTGAATCCGACTGCAAGGAGCCTACGTCTGTCTTCACTAATCTTTTTCTCTTCACATATCTGTAAAAGCTTTTGCAGTCAGTTTTTATGTTCCTGGCAAGCTTCCTCTCGTACTCTATTTTCCTCCTCTTAATTAAACCCTTTGTCCTCCTCTGCTGAATTCTATATTTCTCCCAGTCCTCAGGTTTGCTGCTTTTTCTGGCCAATTTATATGCCTCTTCCTAGGATTTAACACTATCCTTAATTTCCCTTGTTAGGCATGGTTGAACCACCTTCCTCATTTTATTTTTACACCAGACAGGGATTTATAATTGCTGAAGTTCAACCATGTGATCTTTAAATGTTTGCCATTACCTATCCACTGTCAACCCTTTAAGTGTCATTTGCCAGTCAATTCTGGCCAATTCACACCTCATACCTGCAAAGTTACCTTTCCTTAAGTTCAGGACCCTAGTTTCTGAATTTACTGTGTCACTCTCCATCTTAATAAAGAATTCTACTATATTATGGTCACTCTTCCCCCAAGGGGCCTCACACAACAAGATTGCTAATTAGTCCTTTCTCATTACACATCACGCAGTCTAAGATGGCCAGCTCTCTAGTTGGTTCCTCGACATATTGGTCTTGATAGCCAGCCCTAATACACTCCAGGAAATCCTCCTCCACTGCATTGCTACCGGTTTGGTTAGCCCAATCAATATGTAGATTAAAGTCACCCATGATAACTGCTGTACCTTTATTGCTTGCCTCCCTTATTTCTTGTTTGATGCTGTCCCCAACCTCACTACTACTGTTTGGTGGTCTGCACACAACTCCCACTGGCGTTTTTTGCCCTTTGGTATTCCGTAGTTCTACCCAAACAGATTCCACAACATCCAAGCTACGTTGCTGGCCGGTGCAAGCCATATTGCGGATTGAAAAATGATGTAAAGTCACCCCACGCTGGGAGACAGCTGTTCAGTGCTGCTCGACCATTTCAAATGGATAAAGCACATATAGATGGACTGGTCTGCAGGAATAGGCTTCTGCATGGTATCATTTTGTACTTTTAGCTTTGCAAGTTATTTGATTTTTTTTTTTGCTCATCAATGTTTATTTGCGTTATTATTGTTGCATAAATTTTTGGTGGTGTTTAGGTCAGATGTTTGGCATTGTAAGACTTTTTTTCCACATTAATTTCTTATAATTGACTTACTTGTACCTGCTATTTTGCTTGCAGCAACTAAAATGGGCAGCATGGAAATTCCATTGTTCCAACAATTTGTATTTATACAGAGCCTTTTACGTAGTAAAATGTCCTAAGGTGCTTAAAGGAACGCTATAAAACAAAACTTGACACTGAGACACAGAAGGAGATATTAGGGCAAATGACCAAAAGCTTGGTCAAAGAGGTAGGTTTTAAAGAGCATGTTAAAGGAGGAAAGAGAGGTTTAGGGAGGGAATTAGGGTATTGGCAGCTGAAGGCATAGTTACCAATGGTGGAACAATTAAAATCAGGGTGCTCGAGGCCAGAATTAGAGGAGTGCAGATATAATTGTGTCGAACCATGGTTAGACTACACTTGGATTACTGCGTACACTTCTGGTTACCATATTATAAAAAGAATATAGATGCATTGGAGAGGTGCAAAAAGATTTACAAGGTTGGTACCAGAAATGCGAGGTTATACCTTTCAGGAAAAGATGAACAGGCTGGGCTTCTTTTCTCTTGAAAAGAGAAGGCTGAGGGTGACCTAACGGAGATCTTTAAAATTATGCAAAGTTTTGATAAAGTAGACACAGAGAGCGCATTTTCACTTGAAGGGATGAGCAAAACTAAAAGCTATCAATATAAAATAGCCACCAAGAAATTAAGTAGGGAATTCAGAAGAAACGTTTTTACCCACAGAGTGCTGCAAATGTTGAACTCACTACCACAGCGAGTGGTTGAAGCAAACAGTTTAAATGCATTTAAAGGGAGGCTAGACAACCATGAGGGAGAAGGGAATAGAGGGTAATGCTGATAGTTAGATGAGGAAAGACGGGAGGAGGCTCAAGTGGAGCATAAACGCCGGCATGGACTGGTTGGGCTGAATGGTCTATTTCTGTGCTGTATATGCTATGTAATCCTATGTAATCACAGAGGGTTGTGGTCTGGAGGAGACTAAAGAGCTAGGGATGGGTGAGGCCATGGAGGGATTTAAAAACAAGGATGAGAATTTTAAAATCAAGGCGTTGCTCAACCGGGAGCCAATATAGGTCAGTGAGCACAGGGGTGGTAGGTGAATGGAACTTGGTGCGAGTTAGGACACGGGCAGCAGAGATTAAATGATCTCAAATTTACGTAGGGTTGATCATGGGAGGCCGGCCAGGACAGCTTTGGAATAGTCAAGTCTAGAGATAACTAAGGCATGCATGAGGGTTTCAGCAGCATGAGCTGAGGCAGGGGCAGAGGTGAGCGACATTCTGGAGATGAAAATAGGCGGTCTTAGTGATGACGCGGATAAGTAGTCGGAATTTCATCTTGGGGTTAAATATGACAACGAGGTTGCAAACAGTGGGTTCAGCCTCAGACAGATACTAGGGAGAGGGATGGTGTCGGTGGCTAGGGAATGAAGTTTGTGGTGGTGACCGAAGATAAAGGCTTCAGTCTTCCCAATATTTAGTTGGAGAAAATTTCTGCTCATTCAGTACTGGATGTCGGACAAGATGTCTGACAATTTAGAGACAGTGGAGGGGTCGAAAGAGGTGGTGGTGAGGTACAGCTGGATGTCGTCAGTGTACATGTGGAAACTGATGCCTTGTTTTCGGATGATGTCGCCAAGGGCCAACATGTAGATGAGAAATAGGAGGAGGCCAAGGATAGATCCTTGGGGGGCACCAGAGGCAATGGTCTGGGAGTGAGAAGAGAAGCCATTGCAGGTGATTCTCTGGTTACAATTAGATAAGAATGGAACCAGGCGAGTGCAGTCCCACCCAGCTGGACGATGGTGGAGAGGCGTTGGAGGAGGATGGTATGGTCAACCATGTCAAAGACTGTAGACAGGTCGAGAAGGATGAGGAGGGACAGTCACATAAGATGTAATTTATGACTTTGATAAGAGCTGTTTCATTACTGTGGCGGGGCGGAAACCTGATTGAAGGAATTCAAACACAGAGTCCCAGGAAAAATGGACACGGATTTGAGAGGTGACAATATGTTCACGAAATTGGAGAGGAAAAGGAGGTTGCAGATGGGGCGGTAGTTTGCAAGGGCGGAAGAGTCAAGGGTTAATTTTTTGAGGAGAGGAGCGATGATGGCAGATTTGAAGGAGAGGGGGACAGTACCTAAGGAGAGAGAACCGTTAACAATATCAGCTACCATGGGAGTCAGGAAGGGTCAGCTGTTTAGTGGGAATAGGGTCGAGGGAGCAGGAGGTGGATCTCATGGACAAGATGAGCTCGGTGAGGGCATGAGCAAAGATAGGAGAGAAAATTCAGGGCTAGGGCGAGGAGAACCTTAGAAGAAATTTGGCTGACTGGGCTAGGGGAAGGAAGGGACGTTGCAGATGCAGCTGATCAGATGGTCTCAATCTTAGAGACAAAGAAATACATAAGCTCCTCGCACTTGTTGTTGGACGTGAGAGTGGAGGAGATAGGGAAAAGACGGTTAGCAGGGAGAATAGAACCTGGGGTTTTTCTTTGCATTCCAGGACGATCCTGGAATATTGAGCAGTTTTGGCGGACGAGGGCAGAACCCGACAATGCTTTATGTGGTACAGCCAGATCTGGCGGTGAATGGTTAAACCAGTTGTCCGCCATATCCGTTCAAGTTTGCGTCCCTTGGACTTAAGGGAGCAGAGATGAGAGCCATACCGGGGAAATGGCTAAGGTGAGAGAGAGTAATGGTTTTATTGGGAACTAGGGTGTGGTTGAGCAGATCGGTAGCTGCATAAATGTCATGGTGAATGGAGGGCCAAAGACTGGACAGTTGGGATTTTGAAAGTGTAGTTGTAAGTGAAGTGTTGCAATTGATTGCAGATGTGTAAAATTGTTCTGTTCTGCAGCAATTTCATTATAATCTCAGAAACAAATTCAACAAGCAGCCCAGAAGGAGAACAACGATGGCTGTTTTTTAGGGCCCCAGCTTAATGTTCTTGTTAAAACATTTGGCTAAGCATCAAGATGCTTTCCTAGGAACAGCTACATTGTGAACTAACATCAAGAGGAAAAGCAAAGTTGCAGACAATGATAACAAAAAAAGGAAGAAAGTGTTCAAGCTTTGTCAGGGAAGAACCAGTGACGTCAAACAAATGTAGGAGACAAAATCTCAGACAGCTTTTAGCACAAATCTTCCTGAGACTACAATAAACTTTTACAGCACTGGATCCTTCCAAGCCACCAAATGACATATGCCAATCAGTCATTTGCTTGCTGACAAATGCATCAAGCAAGTGGCAGAAGTATTGTTTGAAAGGAGGAACACATTCAAAACTGATAAATAGTACGCCCTAACAGTAACAATCCATATCACTCTATTGGATACACATATTTGACACATGGCTTCTCGTTTATATTTTTCAGACAGAAAATGACTGGCTGCCGGGCTTTCTAAGTACCTTTCTCTCGGAAGCTGCTCCAAGGGTGATATCCTGGAAGGGTGGGGCCACTCCAACCACCTTCAGATGTCTCTATGGAGCTTAAAACAGCTGTCTCCCAGAGTAACATGGAAGACGGTTTCTGAGTTTTCAGCAGCGGGCTCAGCATTCGCTGCCTAAACAGTCTTTTGTAAGTCTTGCTGTGCACACAGGTTTGCTGGATCACTTTTGAATAGCATCTTTCCCATACATAACTGTTCTCATTCATGTAAATCATTTATTCTCCCGGCACTGCACTGCTTTTGATGGAGAAGCAGCAAAAGATAAAAAGCTAGTTAGGGCTGACTTTCTTTCATGTCCATTTATAGCAGGTATGTGTCCTGCATTCCTGACTTACCTGAGTCGATTTCTTAAGGTTTCCTATTCTTCTTTCTGAGATCCTTTCTGGTCTTACAGGTTCATAACACAACACTGACTCGTTTCTATCAGTGCCTGCTGGACCAGGCATTTCTAGGGAACGTGGCCTAGGTGGCATCACTCTTTTCCCTCACTCACCAGATTAGAGCCTCAAACACTTGATTGTCAACTTGGCACTTCAACTCCTGTCTGCGCTACAGTCTCTCAGAAAACAACTACATAATATGCATGCACTATTTCAAAGCCTTAACTGACATCATTTACTGTTTGAAATGGGTGGATTTCATAGAATGAAAAATCATAGAACATTACAGCACAGAAACAGGCCGTTTGTTCCATCAGGTCTGCGCCAGTGTGTTTTTGTTCCATATGAGACTCCTGATCTGATCTAATCCCACTGCTCTGGGATTTAGCTGTTCGCTCTGCTATAGAGCCATTAAAATGCATCCTATTTTGCACCAAACAAACATAATAAAATGAGGGTTTATGGGCATGCTTTGTAATAAAATAAAGTAAGCATCACTTGATTTACGTCTTGGTTGCCTCAGAAAATTAGGCCATTGAGGTTTTTGATTGAAGGAACATTTTGAGCCAATCAATATGCCTCGGCTGTATGGATACTTTCCCCAAATCTGCACACAACAATTAATGATATAGGTTATAGTCTTTTGTACGAGTACAATTGTGTGTTAGCACTTTGTATATTTTGTCAATTTTATCTCCTACATTTATTTGATGTCACTGGTTCTTCTCTGACAAAGCTTGAACACTTTCTTCCTTTTTTTGTTATCATTGTCTGTAGCTTTGCTTTTCCTCTTGATGTTAGTTCACAATGTAGCTGTTCCTAGGAAAGCATCTTGATGTTTAGCCAAATGTTTTAACAAGAACATTAAGCTGGGGCTCTGAAAAACAGCCATCGTTGTTCTCCTTCTGAACTGCATGTTGAGTTTGTTTCTGAGATTATAATGAAATGGCTGCAGAACAGAACAATTTTACACATCTGCATTCAGTTGCAACACTAAATGAATCCAGTTCAGGTATGACATTAGTTCTGGAAAAATGTGTAAATACCCAATGCTAGACAAATAAAGCTTTTAATGAAAATGCATTAATTAACTTCTTAGCCACAAAAAATGGTTATTTGAACTGTAACCAGATGGAAGATATTTCAAAAGGGAGCATAGTATAGATAAAGAGGTAGGGAGAAACTATAATAGACAAAAGATCAGGTACAACAAGATAGGATTAGAGATGGAACCACAAACACCCAGATGTTAGTTATACACTGGTAATTTTTTTTCAGGTTGCCAACTTTGAAAAGTAGCTCACCCCTACCTAGTTGGAAAATGGAATGTTCCAGCTGTGTACTGTAGGAGGTGGTCTTGGGGGTCAGGTTCACCTCTGACCTTCTGAGCGGTTCGAATCGCTCCCACTCCCACTCCCTGGGTTCTAGACTTTGGATTTATTTGGGGATGTGACAAAGTGCAAGAGACAACTGGTTTTAGTGCAAAGAACTTTGATTTTATTAAGGACAAGAACGTACAATCTCAAGGTTGTAATTACTAGAATTAAAAAAAACACTTTATCCACACATTCAAAGGGGTTACAGAAAAATAATACACCTCCCACCTCCCAATGCCTAACTCTGACTAGGTTGAACTCCAGGGCAAACAGAGATTATGCTCACCAATCCTTTTATTGTCAGTTGGCGATGGTTCACGATTTTGGGGTTCACTGGTCTCTGTCGGTTCTGCTTGCCATACCCCGAACGTCGTGGAAGACTTCTTACTGCGTAGTCTTCAGTTGGGTGGTGTCCGCTGATGCGCGTATTGGACTTATGGGGTGAGTACCCACTTTTTTCCATCAGCAGTAGGTCTCAAAGTCTCTTTAGGTAATGTTTCACTTGTTGGTAGCTAGGAACAGATTGTAGAGTGGAAACTTTCAAATCTTCGGTTTCTTCTTGAGGAGTTTTGTTCTCAGAATTTGTCTATCGTGGTGTTTTCGATGTTACCACGTTGGCTGTGGTCAGTTGCTGCCGCGATGATGTCCGAAGTTACTGGGAACTGCTTTCTCTGCTGTGATGATGTTCTTCCTTCTTCTTCGATAGCAGGGCAGTGTAGCCCAGGAGTGTCGTCGAGGCTGGAGATGTTGGTGCTCAGAAGAGCTGCATAGGAGGCTGTGTAACAAGCTCTCTGGAAGGCTTGTTAAAAACTGCTGCAGTGGTCTCTCTCCTTTTCCCTCATTCCCCTCCTCCTTCCATTGAAAAAAACAGGGCACCAGTTATACTTTGGGAGTCGTTCTAATCTGCATGCCAAATCAGTCCCGATTCTTTGTTTTAATTTTGGCAGGCTTGATATCTCTTTGTTATATTTTGGCGGGCTCATTAATGGTAACCTGTCCCGGATGTGTTGATCTTACGAATTTGTTTCTTGATCGGGAAAATTAGCTTTTTGGTATTTGCAATGTCTGCCTAGGCCTGGATTTTCCATGCGGGCTGGATTGGCCATTATCATTATGTATGCGCTGGATGGGTTTCCTGCTCAGTGATGGCTGTCTATCTCTGGGTTGATTGCTGCTATGTTAATGTCTCCTGGGGAGAAGGGTTTTCGAGTTTACACAATTCCCCAGACAATTTGTTTAGCTTCAATACCCCAGACAGCATCAATACCCAAAACTGGTTTCCTTAAAGAAAAGTTATCCTTTAGTTCTCAGCCCTTTCCACACGGACCCAATCTGCCTTGTAATATGTCAAATTCGATTAAAACTCATAGGTTCTTCCATGTGCACTTTAGGATCCCAAATTTTCTGGTTGATAGTTCCAAATTCAACTTCCTTTCCATAGAGTCCAAACACTGGAGGGGGGGGAGAGTTTCCCATGAATTTTGCAATTCTACAGTCCCCCCTGTGATACTCTACATGCTAGAGTGTCATGCTAGGTGAGCAAAATTCCCGATTCCTGAGAGTCAACCTTCCCCTGTATTTACCTAACTAAACTTAAACGTGGATACCCCCTTTGAAATGAAATGCAGTTAACAGGCAACTATAGTCATTCCAATTATGTTACAGCATAGAGGGGATCCGACACCCTTTCATTGTACCTTTATTTTCTGTAAAGTTGGAGTATAGTCAAACACATTTTTAAGTAACATTCTTACAACACTCGGCCTCTGCGTTTTTACAGCAGGTGAAACGTAAAACAAATCAAACATGGTAATATGGTGTTACCCCTCTCTGTGTGATCCCCAAGTTTGGCCAGGGAGCGTACAGCACCCTTTGGTGCCGGACCTAACGGCCTCTGCATTTCATTCGACAAGTGAGACACCATAAGTAAAGAATAATCATGAGTTGGCAGACAACCAAAATGTGGGAAGCTATTCTGATCCCAGCAGGAATGTCTATATTTCTGAAAATGTCCCACCAAGGCGGAATTGTGATCTCTAGAATTTTTCTCCCTATCTCAATTGTTTTCTGTTCTAGAGTATAGAAATGTTTTTGTGAGATTACTACAGCTTCTAGCAGAGCAGTAAGATGTTCGGGTAGAGGGAGAATTTCAGCGCCAAAATGTGCAACAGAATCCTGCAGGTTTGTGATGTTTTCGCTCAGTGAGGTGAACAGTGGAGGGTTTGGGAATGGGGACAATCCGTTCCTGGGCCACTTGAACTTCTGCCTCGGGTTTAAAGCAAAAACTGCTGTCACTCACCAGACACCAGATGTGTTGTCCATGCTGGTAGTGGGGTGCACTGATGGTGACACAATATGTCCCAGCCCCCATGTATGCTACCTGTGGAGGGACATGGCCTTGTGCCAGTACCTCCATGGTACAGTTGATAGGCTGTGCTCCAGCAGCTTTAAACCCGCACTGTGGTTTAGAATAGGCATTCAAGTGCTGGGGACACAGTATTATGTGTGCACCCCGGCTCCGGCACCCGGAAAGGTCAGTACCCGTCATAGCATGGGACCACTGTGAAACGAACGTGCGCACCTCCCTGAATGACTCCAATGTTCTCCACCCTGTATACCGGTGCGGGTCGGGCTGTCCCACCCATGACTAACATCCTTAGTACTATCTCCATGATGGTGTGATTAGAACGCCCGCAATCTACTGGGACAGGGTAGGCTTCAGAAGCTAGGCGGAGCTGAATTATATATGGCTTAGGGAATTATATATGGGTGGAGGGCTGCGAGGTGCTTGTTGCTGATCCAGGAGGGAACCGAACCTTGTTTTAAATCCTTCAGGTTGTTGCAGCCCTCGCCCAACAACCATGCCTCGCACAGCACACACACCTCGTTCTGTGCAGCCTGGTCTGAAGCACTCCTATCCTCCCGTATGAGTTCATTCACTGTTTGTGCATGTTTTTCCAGCTCAGCAACGATCTCTTTTAAATGGACCGTCATAGCCTGGTCCTCGTGTAGCTCTGAGCCCACTACTGTGTTTTCCTCTTTTAGGATCTTTCTCAGTTGATTCTTTAGACCATTTATCTGCGTTTGCAGTTCTATATCGTCCAGGCTGTTTATCACAGAGGATCCTGTATTATATGCAGTAAAAATGTCATTCAAGGTTCCCCTTCTAGGTCTTCCCGTGCCCATGGCATCCCCTAGTATGTAGGGTGTATAGATCTGCTTTGTCTATGTTCCCAAAATCTAACTCGTAAAATTTCTTGAACATTTCTCTGAGTAGGGCCTGGTACAGCTGCTCTGTTTCCTTCAGGCACCAGTCAGGTTAGTGCACCTCGGTAAGGTTTAAAATAACTGAAGCTACTGCATAGTGTACCCCCTGGTATAACACCTTTTCGGTCGGTACCAATACTAATCTGTTCCCTGGTCCCTTGGTGGTGGTAGGACACCTTTCTATTATTGTTCGCATTGGCGGGGTCGTGGGCAGGGGTTTCTTAATGCATGCTACAAGTTCGGTGGCGTTAATTGGGAGTGGGGAGTATGGGACCGCACACACGTCTGGAATCCCACCCCAACCCTTCCCCGTCATCTTGCCATTGCCTGGCAAAGGCGATTGATATGCCTGTGGGAGAGATCTTCTCTGACCCCCTCATGCGGACGTAAATTCCTTGTTCAGACTCCCACCACTTGTTCCAACACACCTTCACTCCTCCCCGTGTCACCGTGATGGTCCAGTACGTATCGTTATTGAGTCGTTCCCAGTCAGATTCCTGGTCCTCCGTGTCCTTGCTCAGCTTCCTGAGCCACCACCATCTACCCAGGAGAATCTGTCCTTTACAAGTCAAACATACATATTTTTCCTCCATAACACTGACCCGCAGCAATGACCCGTATTCTGGCTGGAGTAGCGAGTGGAATCAGACCCCACCCACCCTGGCCACCTCCCTTCGTGGGCATAAACGGCGAGCTCTTCCACACCCGGTGTGCCACTCCCTGCCGTTACGATCGGTGCTCTCTCTCCCAAGCACCCATAAATGAGGAATTCTTCCATGTCTCCTCGGCTGCTGCTGCTCATCCTTATCAGGGCGAGCAGGAACAGGACCCTTTAAATATCGTTCTCCTTCCTGTAGGGGCACATAAAACAGATAGTCCAGCTCTGAGAAAAGCTCTCCAGCTTGACAAAAGGTGATCGAGTTCCAATTTGGGCTCATTTCTTCTCAGAAACATAATAAAGTCTTTAATCAACTGGCTGTCTTTTCCAGTTCCTATCAGAACTGATGTCTGTTTTTAACTTTTGTCTCATAGTCATTTTACTCTTCTCGTTCTTGTAGTGCCTCTTTTACTGCCTACAAGGTGGGGTCTTTTTCTTTCCCCAAGAACTATTACCAGTGCTTCCTTTAATAGCTGTACTGGTCGATTCTTCATACTCCTGGATGCTACCTCGTCTATGCCTCTTCTAATAGCTGCACAGGTGGATTCTTTTCATGCCCTCAAATGGGCTCTCACACGTCTCCTCCCAAATACTACCAGGCACATGTCACTAGTTGGACACCGGCTGTCGGCTGAAGCTCTTTCATTTCTTATTCGTCTAAACATTTTTATCCTATTTTACTCGTTTCACTACTTCCATACGCGTGGTTTCTTTACCGTCGTGGTGACTAAAATAAACCTTACACTCATAATCCTACGCTACGCTAGATTCTTATTAAACACACCTAAAACTCATGTCGTCCTATTTATGTACATCTGCCACCCGTCTCCGGGTGGCCAGGTTAACTCATATTCTTCTCCTTTCTTCTTGGGCCTCTGTGTTTCCAGCGGGGCTGATAGTAGGTCGGCCTGTACAGCAGGGCCTGGAGTGTCCTGACCGGAGATGGGTCTGAGTCCCACATTATTGGGGGAACATCCCCTCCAGTACTACAGCAGACCGCCCCTGTGGAGGTTGCGGCGTGGTTCATTTCGTTACCTGAGGGTTCTACCTGGTCGAGGGGTGCGAGCTGGGGACTCCCAATTGGTGGCTGGTCCACCACTATCTCTTCCGGGGGTCCCTCATCGCCCGAGGCTACCGGCTGGCGGTTCCTGCTCGCAGGCTGGTCCCTGATCTTAGGTACCCCTTTGCGGTTGGTCCCCCTCCTGGGGCTGAACCACTTAAATTGGGGCGCTGATGACCATGTTGTCTTAGGTCATGGCGTGCGGGGAGTCATTCTCAGGGTCCTGGCTACTGGGGGTGCGTCCGAGTCCCAAATGATTGGGGGATAGCTCCTCCAGTAACACATTCCACCGCCCCTCTAGGTGCAGTCTGTGAGTCTGCCACGTCCCCTGTGGGATTTCCACAGTCGGGGGCTGCTGGCTGAGGATCCCTGCCCTTAGAACGGTTCACTGCACCTGGCTGTCCCGTACGCTTAGCTGCTACTCCGGGGTTGAAAAGTTTGCACTGGTTTATGTGGAACCACTTTGTACGGCGGGATGTTTTTACGGCATAGACCATGGGGCTTACCTTGTCGACAATGTGGCACGGCCCCATGTTCAGTGCCTCAAAAACCCCTACTCGAGTGTAGTTCCGTACCATGACCTGGTCCCCTATCTCCCATTCGTGGTGTTTGCGGGGTTCTAGCAGCAGTCGGTTGCTCCGATGCTGTTTTCCCATGTTGTTAGCCGCCTGCCAGTGAATCTGTTTAAGGTGTTCAAACAGATTCCTGACAAAGCTGTCCTGGCTCGCTTTCCTAAGCTGACCTTCCGTGAGCACCGGGGCTAACACATGGGTAGGGGTTCGCATGGCTCTGCCGGTCATGAGCTCGTACGGGGAGTACCCCGTGCTCTTTGACTGGCTGGCCCGGATCCCCATAAGGACCAGCGGTAGGACCTCTACCCACTTCTTGGGTGAGTCCCCCGTCTCCTTACATAACGTTTCTTTTATAATGCTCCACAGGCCCGGATGACTGCGGGTTGTGGGCAATATGCCATTTCTACTCGATGCCGAGCACCTTATGGGTCTCCTGCATCACCTTCCCGGTGAAGTGACTCCCTTGGTCGGACTCCACATACTGGGGTAGTCCCCATCGGGAAAACACCTCCCGGACCAGGATCCTGGCTGTTCCCACAGCAGTGGCTATTCGGCATGGGAAGGCTTCCACCCATTTGGTGAATACATCATCCAACACTTGGCAGTAATTGTAGCCTCCCTAGGCAGTGGGTAGGGGCCCGATGTAATCAACCTGGATCGACTGTCAGGGTCCCTCTACCCTCCTGATATGTCCCATAGACACGTTCCTTCTCTGGGGATCAGAGTTGTTGGCAGCGCACACCAGACAGTTGGCGCAGAACTCGCGGGCATCTTCCCTGAGTCCTGGCCACCACCCTGCCTGCTCCACTCGTTGCCAAGTGGTCTCAGATCCGGGGTGTCCTGCTCCTGGACCCTCGTGGGCCAGCTGGAGGAATTCTTTCTGGTGTTGTTGCGGTACTACCCATTGCTCCCCCCTGAACAGCATGCCTTCTTTAATGGCAATCGCTGTGGTGCTGTACAGGCCATCTACCTTTTCCCCTTTAGCTAGAGTGTTTAGGACAGTTTTGAGGACGGGGTCTTGGGTCTGAACCATTTTCAGGTCCATGGGCAATGCTATCCCTGCCCTCCCTGTCATCCAAATCCTGCCCCTGACTGCTGCGATGGGGCCTGGGTTGTACGGATCCTAGAGCTTGCCCGCGTGGGCACCTGCTTGGCCAACATGTCAGCCTGCTGGTTTCCCTCGCTACGGGGTTCAGTGGTGCAATGTGCCTTCACTTTATGTATATAGACCTTTCCTTCCTCCTCCACGGCTGCCATGATCTTTTCCAGTAAAGGCTTAATTGTCAGGGGTCTGCCGTAGCCGATATGTATCCTCGACAGGACCAGATAGCCAGGTACTCCGTACACGAATTGCATGTGAACATGTTGTCCGAGAAAATCGTGTATGGGGTAGGGAATTCTTCGGGGTGTGTGACCACATATACCACCGCTGACAGTTCAGTGTGTTAGGCGCTCATAGTACTGGGGAGTTTAATTGCCCAGGGCAATGCCTGTCTCTGGGTCATACACTCGTTTGCCCACAGATAAATAGATTTCTCGACCCGTGGGGTGTAATCCTATGTTAACTTCCCATACCCCTTCTATGGAACACCGGTGGGCTGTCCCTGGATAGATCATGTCGGCTGCAAGCCTCGGCTCGCAGAGATTCTTTACCCTTAGGTCCATCTGAGAGAGGAGCAGGGTCCAACGAGCAATGCGGGCACTGCTCACTGTCCCGTCCATGATTCTCCTGTCCAGAAGCATTTGGGTGGGCGTATGGTGGGTAAGGAGTGTGATAGGGGATCCCCCTGTGAAGATCAGTGATCTTTTCACAGCCCAGTGAGTGGCTAGGAGGTGCCTCTCACAGTTGGAGTATCCCTTCTCCATGTCCGTGAGTATCCTGGAGGAGTAGACCACTGGTCTCAGCCGGCCGTGCCGCTCCTGGAGCAGTGCTGCGCTCAGACTGTCCCTGCTGGCTGCTATCTCCAGGAAGAACTCTTTTCCCCCATCAATAGCCCCTCGAGCTGGCGCGGTCTGCAGGTCTTTCTTGAGCTGGATAAATGCTGCCTCGCAACATTCGTCCCAATCCCACTCCACTCCCTTGTGTAGGAGTCGGAGCAGAGGGGCTGCGATGGCTGCATAATCCTCAATGAAATCTCTGCAGTACCCGGTCAGCCCTAGAAAAGATCTTACCCCTGTTACTGTGTTGGGAGCTGGTAACTTCTGCACTGCTTCCCTTCTAGCTTTGTCAATGGCCCTTTCCCCAGCGAACACAGGCAGTCCCAGGAATTTTACTTCCTTCTGGCCGATCTGTGCCTTCTTGGGATTCACTTTAAACCCTTCTTCTTTCAGCAGCTCCAGCAGTTCAGCCAGCAGTGGGCCATGCTCCTCCCCCTCATCGGTGAATAGGAGCAGGTCGTCCACATATTGTACCAACTGCTGGGGTCTGTCATGTATTTAACTGTCATTGTAACCCATGTATAAACTGACCTAAGTTGTACACCGTGAGAACATTCACCACTAGGTGGTGAACTTGTGGGAGACATTCCTAACGTGGACTTTCAGATATAAAAGGGAAAGCTCCACCCACCTTCATCACTTCAGTGCTGGCTAATAAAGGTTACTGGTCACAGAGTGACCTTCTCTCAAGTATGGGCCTCGTATGCATTTATACTGTATAGTAAGGACATATTATTGGCGACGAGAAACTGGGATTTAAACCACGCGAGCATGGCCACTAGCAGCACAGACGAGAGGTACTGTGTTGGTGATGATTGGGACGATTTTATTGAGAGACTACAACGAAGTTTCGTCACTAAGGAATGGCTGGGACAGGATTCGGCCGACAAAGGCAGGGCTCATCTCCTGACGGTTTGTGGATCCAGGACGTACTCCCTGATGAAGGACCTTCTAGCGCCAGAGAAGCCGGCGGACAAGACTTTTGAAGAGCTCAGTAAGTTGATCGGGGAACATTTTAAACTGATGAGCAGCATGCACATGGCGAGACACCGGTTTTACACGCACTGGCAGCGAGAAGGGCAAAGCGTTCCAGACTTCGTGACAGATCTCCGGCCACTGGAGAGCCGATGTAAGTTCCCAGATGCATGCAGAGCGGAGATGCTGTGAGACTTTTTTATTGAGGGCATCGGGCATGCTGGGGTTTTCAGGAAACTGATTGAGACCAAAGACTTGACCCTGGAAACGACGGCTTTGATGGCCCAGACATTTATCTCAGGGGAGGAAGAGACCAGAATGATGTTTGACAAAAATCTTGGTTTAAATGCAGCAAATGGACAGGGAGTCAACATTGTTAATGCGGCACACAGTTCTCCAGGCAGACAGGGGCAATCGGACATGCCTGAGCATGTAGTCGAAGACAAAGGGGGAATTCAACAGAGACAATGGCTAGCTGAACGGCGATTCATGCCATCGCAATGGACAATGCGGCCAATAATGGGTCATCAACACTTGTTAAGGACAGCTACAGAGACAGTCAGAGACGATCAACTGGTAATGGACCTTTAGTTTCCAACAACGGCTCATGCTGGAGGTGTGGAGGCAAACACACAGCCAGAGTTTGCAGGTATCAGCAATACACCTGCAGAAACTGCAACGTCAGCGGTCACTTGGCGCGTATGTGCAGGAAGCCTGCAGCCAGGTTGATGTACGAGGAGGACGGGGCCAATGTAAGTCCCACGAGGCTAAATGGACACTGGGGGATATCGTTGGAAGCTGAAATTCAGCGAGTTCATGTGGAGCACATATACAGTTCATACACCAGGACGCCACCGATAATGATGAAAGTGCTCCTCAATGGCATCCCAGTATCAATGGAGCTAGACACAGGGACCAGCCAGTACCTGATGAGTATCAAACAATTTGACAAGTTGTCCAAGGCCAGGAGGCCAAAATTATTGCCAATTGACGCACAGCTACGGACATATACAAAGGAGATCATTCCGGTGCTAGGCAGCGCCACGGTAGTCATGACCCACAGAGATTCGGAGAACAGATTGCCACTCTGGATTGTCCCGGGGGACGGTTCCGCACTGCTGGGGAGGAGTTGGCTGGCTGTCATGAACTGGAAATGGGGCGATGTCAATGCAATTTCTTCTGTGGAGCGAATATCATGCTCACAGGTCCTGAACAAATTTGACTCACTATTTCAACCCGGCATTGGCACTTTCATGGGGACCAAGGTAGTGATTCACATAAACCCAGACGCCAGGCCAGTACACCACAAGGCCAGAGCGGTGCCATACGTGATGTGGGAAAAGATAGAAGGCGAATTGGACCATCTGCTGAGGGAAGGCATCATCTCGCCAGTCGAATTCAGTGACTGGGCGAGCCCGATTGTGCCGGTGCTCAAGGCGGATGGGTCGGTCAGGATATGTGGTGAATTCAAGGCCATCATCAATCGGGTGTCACTCCAAGACCAGTACCCACTACCGAGAGTGGAGGACCTCTCTGCGCTATCCGGTGGCAAACTTTTTTCAAAATTGGACCTGACCTCAGCTTACATGACCCAGGAGCTGGCGAATGAGTCGAAGAAGCTGACTAACATCACGACACACAAGGGATTGTTTGAGTACAACAGATGTCCGTTTGGGATTTGCTCGGCCGCCGTGATCTTTCAATGAAATATGGAAAGCCTCTTCAAGTCTATTCCAAGGACAGTGGTTTTTCAAGACGACATCTTCATCATAGGTTGCGATACTGAAGAACACCTCCGCAACCTGGACCGGATAGGTCTGCGACTGAAAAAGGCGAAGTGCTTCTTCCTAGCTCCAGAGGTAGAATTCCTGGGGATGAGGTTGCAGCAGACGGGATCAGACCTACTGCGTCCAAAACAGAAGCGATCCAGAGAGCACCCAGACCCCGTAACATGACAGAGCTGCGTTCGTTCCTGGGGCTCCTGAACTATTTTGGTAACTTTCTTCCCAAATTGAGCACGCTGTTAGAGCCGCTACACGTGCTCCTACGCAAAGGTCGCGAATGGGCCTGGGGGGACAGCCAGGAAAGGGCTTTTGATAGAGCACGAAATTTGTTATGCTCCAACAATCTGTTAACGCTATATGACCCATGTAAGAAACTCGTTTTAACGTGCGATGCATCATCCTATGGTGTCGGGTGTGTGTTGCAGCATGTTGATGCCAACGGTCAGTTACAGCCGGTAGCTTATGTCTCCAGAAGTCTGTCCCAGGCAGAATGGGGATACTGGATGCTGGAAAAGGAAGCGCTTGCATGTGTATGTGCTGTAAAAAAAAATGCAGCAGTACCTGTTTGGCAGGAAATTTGAGCTGGAGACAGATCACAATCCCCTAACGTCCCTTTTGGCCAACAACAAGGCCATAAATGAGAATGCATCGGCCCGCATACAGAGGTGGGCACTCAGGTTAGCCACCTATGACTATACAATTCGCCACAGACCGGGCACTGAAAGCTGTGCCGATGCACTCAGCAGGCTCCCACTAGCCACCACTGAGGGGGCAACCGAGCATGCTGCTGAGATGGTCATGGCTGTTGAAGCTTTCGAAAGCGAAGGCTCACCCGTGACAGCCCGTCAGATTAAAGTCTGGACAAATAGAGACCCGCTTCTGTCTTTAGTCAAGAAATGTGTCCTGAATGGGGACTGGGCAGCCACGTACGGGGCATGCCCTGAGGAATTTAAACCATTTCACAGGCGCAAGGATGAACTCTCGATTCAGGCCATTGCCTACTAAAGGGAAATCGAGTAGTCATGCCTCAGATGGACAGAGAGGTGTTTATCAGAGAACTTCACAATGAGCACCCGGGCATGATGAAGGCAATTGCCAGGTCACACGTTTAGTGGCCAGGGATAGATGCAGACCTGGAACTTTGTGTTCGTAGGTGCAACACATGTGCCCAGCTGGGCAATGCGCTGAGGGAAGCCCCCCTTAGCCCCTGGTCCTGGCCCGCCAATCTATGGTCACACATCCATGTGGACTATGCAGGGCCTTTCATGAGAAAAATGTTTTTGGTTGTCGTAGACCCCTACTCCAAATGGATCGAGTGTGACATTCTCAATTCAAGCACATCCTCTGCCACGGTAGAAAGTCTACAGGCAATGTTCGCCGCCCATGGTCTACCGGACATTTTGGTCAGCGACAATGGCCCGTGCTTTACAAGCATTGAATTCCAAGACTTCATGGCAGGAAATGGTATCAACCATGTCAGAACGGCACCGTTCAAGTCGGCCTCAAATGGCCAGGTGGAATGAGCAGTGCAGATAATAAAACAGAGGATGCTCAGAATCCAAGGGGGTTCCCTACAAAGCCGCTTATCTCGCCTCCTGTTGGCCAATAGATCCCGACCACACTCGCTCACAGGGGTCCCACCCACAGAGTTGCTAATGAAAAGGACACTCAAAACCAGGTTATCCCTTATACACCCCACCATGAAAGAAATTGTTGAGAGCAGGAGCCAGTCACAATGTGAATACCATGACAGGAATGTGAGGGCGCGATGTATTGATGTCAATGACCCTGTCTTTGTCCTCAACTACGCTGCAGGGCCTAAATGGCTCGCAGGCACTGTGATTGCCAAAGAGGGGAATAGGATTCTGGTAGTTAAACTTACCAATGGACAAATCTGCCGCAAACACGTGGATCAAACAAAAAGGAGGTTCAGCAACCCCATAGAAGAAGCAGAGGAAGAACACGATGTAGAGTTCACTCCTTCACAGGTGACCGAACACCGGAACCAAGCGGAGGAGAGCCCAGTCACTGTGGACAGTCTGGACAGGCCTGAGGCACCGCAAACAGCAGACACTCAGGCCAGCACCCAACAACTGGAGCCCCAACTCAGGCGCTCTACAAGGGAGCGTAAACCACCAGAGAGACTTAACCTGTGATCCCAATAAGACTTTGGGGAGGAGGTGATGTCGTGTATTTAACTGTCATTGTAACCCATGTATAAACTGACCTAAGTTGTACACCGTGTGAACATTGACTACTAGGTGGTGAACTTATGGTAGACACTCCTGACCTGGACTTTCAGGTATAAAAGGGGAAGCTCCACCCACCTTCATCACTTCAGTGCTGGCTAATAAAGGTTACTGGTCACAGAGTGACCTTCTCTCAAGTATGGGCCTCGTGTGCATTTATACTGTATAGTAAGGACATATTAGGGTCTACTGAAGTACTTTAAACAGTTGGCCATCCATTGATGGAAAATACTGGGGCTGTTGTGGAAGCCTTGAGGGAGACAGTTCCAAGTGTATTGCTGGCCTTTAAAGGTAAAAGAAAACTTGTACTGGTCTTCACTTCGTAAAGGGATGGACCAAACCCCTTTGGAAATATCCAGCACCGTGAAGGTGGTCACGGATACTTCAATGAGGTCGGTGACGGCAGCAACCGTGGGGATGTTACGGTTGAGTACTCGATAGTCCACCGTAGCTCTCCAGGAGTTGTCCGGTTTCTTAACCGGCCACAATGGAGAGTTCACATGGGTAGGTATTGGTCTCAATACCCTCTGTTTAACCAAAGAACCCAAGGCTGTTTCCATATCTGCCTCCGCCTCCCTGGGGAAATTGTACTGTTTCTACGGTCGGGTCATGGGGTCCCCATCTACGCTAACCTCGACCCCGTTTATTCTCCCACAGTCGTGTTTGTGAGTGGCAAAAGCTGCAAGGTTTGCCCTCACATACTCTTGGTACCCCATCAGAGTGTTACTGACCAGTAATTCAAGGTCGTAACCCTCCTTTGGCTTCATGGTGCACACCGTCCCTTTTCCCCGTTTTTCTGGGATAACCAACACCCCACTCTCCTGTCCCATACATACTGCCCCCAAAGACAGTGGTTTCTTAAATCCACTAGAATGAAGTCAGCCCCCAGAATCCCATTCCCTTTCTGTTCCCACTTCATCAGGACACAAGTCCACTTGGTGTGGAGTGTTCCCAAATGAATAGAGAGCAGAACGAAGAATGAGCCAGCCTGCTCAGCGCCTGTGAAATCCACCAAGCTGTAGGGGACCCCGCTAGATAGAGGTGAGGCGGCGGGGTTAGCTACATAGACGAGGATGCTTGATGCACCGCTGTCCAGCAGATAAGTCCCCTTCACCTTTTCCACTTCCATCTGAACGGTCAGTCTCCCCCACGCATCGTACTCGAGGGAACACAGGTGAACAGGCTGCGCCTGTCCTAGTCACTGTTTTGGATTGGATGGGGCAGATGGGAATTCCGTACCAGTGGCGGTGGCTAACCTCCCAGGCTATTTGGCATAGTTCGGAGCACATTCATGAATGTATCAAACATGTGGGGAGCGACTGGTTTCTCGGTCTCGGTCTTTTGGGCAGGGGCTGGAGAATTCTTCCCTGTGCTACTCTTCCATAGATTCCTACAATCCTTTCTCCAGTTCCCACTCTTTCCGCACCTGAAGCAGGTACGTTTTGTATCGGAGGGGTTGCCCCCTCCTGGCGCCATTCCTTCTTATCCTGACTAGGTCTGATTTCATGAACCCTTCCCTTGGGTGGATGCTCTTCCATCTCCCTGCCGTTCCGGTAGGCTGGGCTCAGTTGCCTGACCACTCCCTGCTCGGTGGCCTGGAGATCTCTCAGGTCAAACCAGGCCTCAGCCTTTGTTCTGATCCGTGGTGAACTCTTTTCCACCAGGCTTCGGAGCCAGCGGGCTCTCTCGTCCCGGGTTAGGTGATCCCGGTTGAGGTCCCCACCACAGGCGCTCTGGTATACAGGCCACAGTCTGTCTGCGAAAGCCTGTGGGGTTTCCCCTGTGAGCTGCACTGTCTTCTCCACTCGGGAGAATGGACTCCCATCATTACATCCCATGGCTTCCAGGATGTCCTCCTGAATGGCAGCACATGTGCTCTGCCCCCTTTTGCTCTCGGCAGAGAGGGACTGGTGCAGCTTGCCATCCAGTGAGAGGAAGAGCATTTTTGCTATCTCGGCATCATCGCACCCGTTAATATCCCCTGCCTGTTCCACTTCCATAAAATGGACCGAGGGATCTCCTTTTGGAGTGAGCTTTTCCAGGTGACTTATCATAGCCGTAAGCTGTTGGGTAGTGTGGGGAAACCACAAATTGACTTTCCAGGAGCCCCTGACCCCCAGCACTGCTGGGCAGGTCAAACTTCTTGTTGCCGGACCAGGCACATCGGCTCTGGCTCTTCCTGCTCTGACTCGCCAATCTCTCCCTGATGCCAAACCGAGCTGAACCTCGGCACCACAGGTGGTGGTTGTCCGCTATCCCTATTCGCCCCGCAACTCGTTTGCCCCTCCTGCTGCTGAACCGGTATAGTCACCGGCGCCACAGGTGGTGGTTGAATAGTTTCCTCCTTCTCTTCCAGGTTTACTCGGGCCGTACCCGGGCTTATTAGGCATACCATGCTTTTTGCCTTGGACAGAGCAAGGGTTAAACTTTTGATTTGTTGTTGGCAGGGACCGTGGTTTCCTGATTCAAACCCATTAGTGCTGGCTAATTTATAAGCTGCCTGTACGTCTCTTAACTTCTCCTCCAGCTCTTTTACTCCCGCAGTATCTTTTCATTATTCTTAGCCTCGGTAACCTGACACTGAAAATAATCCTGGCTGTTCTTGAACCTTTCCATTATCTGTGCCTTTCCACGTTTTAGTTTACGGAGTTCTCCCCATAATCTTTCTCCTGCCATTGCCCTTTCATGTGATGTTTCTGCACATTCCCATAGTACTGCCTGCAGTGACTCGATGTTCTTATCTAGGAGTTGGACCTGTCGCTGTAGGCAGGCCAACCAAATTGCCTTTTCTACTGATTCCTTATGGTCCTTGCTGGCTGTCCACTGGGCCGCAGCATCTCCCGGACGCTCAGCATGCAACAGACCAAGCACCCATTCCTTAGTGACATTCACTTTCTTGTACACATAGGAGGAAATTCTCTCTTCCATTTTGGTTCTTTCCTCCAAAACAGCACTCTCAGCATCACATCCTTTGTACCAAAGTCCTGCCGCGGTCACCATTCTGTAGGGGGTGGTTTTGGGGGCCAGGTTCACCTCTGACCTTCTGAGCAGTTCGAATCGCTCCCACTCCCTGGGTTCTAGATTTTGGATTTATTTGGGGATGTGACAAAGTGCAAGAGACAACTGGTTTTGATGCAAAGAACTTTGATTTTATTAAGGACAAGAATGTACAATGTCAAGCTTGCATACTAGAATTAAAAAAAAACACTATCACACATTCAAAGGGGTTACAGAAAAATAATACACCTCCCACCTCCCAATGCCTAACTCTGACTAGGTTGAATTCCAGGGCAAACAGGGATTCTGCTCACCAATCCTTTTATTGTCAGTTGGCGATGGTTCGCGATTTCGGGGTTCGCTGGACTCTATAGGTTCTGCTTGCCATACCCCGAATGTTGTGGAAGACTTCTTACTGCGTAGTCTTCAGTTGGGTGGTGTCCGCTGATGTGGTACGGTGTGTATTGGACTTATGGGGTGAGTACCCACTTTTTTACGTCAGCAGTAGGTTTCAAAGTCTCTTTAGGTAATGTTTCACTTGTTGGTAGCTAGGAACAGATTGTAGAGTGGAAACTTTTGAATCTTCAGTTTCTTCTTGAGGAGCTTTGTTCTTAGAATTTGTCGATCGCGGTGTTTTCGATGTTACCACGTTGGCTGTGGTCAGTTGCTGCCGCGATGATGATGTCCGAAGTTACTGGGAACTGCTTTCTCTGCCGTGATGATGTTCTTCCTTCTTCTTCGATAGCAGGGCAGTGTAGCCCAGGAGTGTCGTCGAGGCTGGAGATGTTGGTGCTCAGAAGAGCTGCATAGGAGGCTGTGTAGCAAGCTCTCTGGAAGGCTTGTTAAAAATTGCTGCGGCGGTCTCTCTCATTTTTCCCTCCTTCCCCTCCTCCTTCTGTTTAAAAAAAAACAGGGCCTCAGTTATACTTTGGCAGCCCCAATTCTTTGTTTTAATTTTGGCAGGTTTGATATCTCTTTGTTATATTTTAGCAGGTCCATTAATGGTAACCGGTCTTGGATGTGTCGATCTTTCGAATTTGTTTCTTGATCGGGAAAATTCACTTTTTGCTATTTGCAATGGGTTTTCCATGCGGGCTGGATGGGCCATTATCATTATGTATGCACTGGATGGGTTTCCTGCTCAGAGTGATGGCTGGCTATCTCTGGGTTGATTGTTGCTATGTTAATGTCTCCTAGGGAGAAGAGTTTTCGAGTTTACACAATTCCCCGGACAATTTGTTTAGCTTCAATACCCCAGACATCTTCAATACCCAAAACTGGTTTCCTTGAAGGATAGTTATCCTTTAGTTCTCAGCCCTTTCCACACGGACCCAATCTGCCTTGTAATATGTCAAATTCGATTAAAACTCATAGGTTCTTCCATGTGCACTTTAGGATCCCAAATTTTCTGGTTGATAGTTCCAAATTAAATTTCCTTTCCAATGAGTCCGAACACTGGGGGGGTTTCCCACGAATTTTTCAATCTTACAGTGCAACATGCTATACTTCTTAACCCACACTCCTACTAAAACTATATTTATTAACCGCATAAAGACTAAACCACCTAGTACACTTCTACTAGCTGGCTTGAGATAATTCTTCAGTCATCATCCTGCACATACTTCTGTGTGGACATAAAACACCTGACTACATGCTGGAGCAGCAGTTTGTTTCTCCCCAGCCAGGAACAAAATTCTTCACTCCATGTATCGATCTATTTATTGGATTATCATTTTCGGTTCTGGTATTTCCATAGTTCATTTGTTATTTGCCCTATACATAGGACTACAGTTCGATGGTCGTTCTTTAATCTTAGCTGGTCACTGAAATACAAGTTCTGAAAATCCTGGGTTGGGGAGGGTGTAAGTAAACAATTACACCCTTGCAGGGACAGGAGTTTATGACGAGGCCGAGGTACGCTGGGGTTACATTGCTGAAGCACACCAGCATAAATTGCACTGGGTTTCAGGGCATGTTGAAGAGACGCCCACTCTCCCAGTGGCAGCAGCATGTTAATGACAGAGTTAGGATGGGATGACATCACCCATCCTAAATGTAATTACTTCAGCCTTCCCATTGAGTACGTGAGCTAATGTTCAATAGGTGCTCATCAAGGCTTATAGGGACACTGCTGTAGTGAAATTGTTTGTGGAGACTTTGTCATATCTGCAGATATTGGAAAGAACTAATGTCACCCTTATACTCAGGAAGATGTCTCCTATATTCTGCATTACCCTTGGGCAGAGTTGTATTTCAAAAGATTTACTGAACTAGTACCTGAGAGGTACAACGGGATTCCCACTTTATATGATATATATGCTGGAAGAAGTGGAGCGGGAATCCAGAATAATCAGATAGCTGCAGATGAGAGTCAAACTATTCCGGCATTACCCATCCTTCAGTATGTACATACCCAGAAGCACTTTGAGGCCATTCCCAGGACCTCTGTGCCAGGTGGATGTACTTCAGACACAAGCTTTGGTGAAGTGCTGTTCATTGCTGCAGATTGATCTGCAACCAAGGTCCATAAGAACATAAGAAATAGGAGCAGGAGTAAGTCCTTTGAGTCTCCTTTGCCATTCAATAAAATCATGTCTGATCTCCGACCTCAACTCCAGTTTCTCAACTGATCCTCATATCGATTGATTCCCCTAGAGTCCACAACTATATTTATCTCCAACTTGAATATATTCAATGACTCAGCATCCACTGCCATTTCGGGTAAAGAATTCCAAAGATTCGCAACCCTCTGAGTGAAGAAATTTCTCTTCATCTCAGTCTTAAATGGCTGACACCTTATCCCTTAGTTCTACTCTCCAGCCAGGGGGAACAACCTATCAGCATTTACCCTGTCAATCTCCCTCAGTACCTTATATGTTTCAATGAAATCACCTCTCATTCTTCTAAACGCCAGAGAGAATAGATCTAATCTACTCAATATCTCCTCATAGGACAACTCTCTCATACTGGTGATCAATCAAGTGAACCTTCTAATGCAAGTATGTCCTTCCTCAGATAAGGAACCCAAAATTGTGCACAGTATTCCTCCAGATGTTGTCTCACCAAAGCCCTGTACAATTGTAGCAAGACTGTCTTACTCTTGTACTCCAACCCCCTTGTAATAAAGGTCAACATGCCATTTACCTTCCTAATTGCTTGCATGTTAACTTTCTGTGTGTCCTGTACGAGGACACCGAAATCTCTCTGAACACCAACATTTAATAGTTTCTCACCATTTAAAACAGTATTCTGTTTTCTATTCTCCCTACCAAATTGAATAACCTCAATGTCCACACCATGAACAGCTCTCACTGTGGCAGAGAAGGTGTCCATAAATCCTAACGTTTATATGACAGACACTTTCCAGGGAGCCACAGAGCTAACCAACATTCATCCTTCAATCTCCACCCCCAAAACAGATTAACTGGTCATTTATCTCATTCGTTGCTTGTGGAACCTTGTGTGAAAATTGGTTGCCACATTTGTCTACATAACAGTCACTAGACTGCAAAAGTAATAAATCTTTGTGAAGGACTGAGATATTGAGGATGTGAAAGGCAATATATAAATGCAAGTTCTTTTTTTCTCGCTTGTTTGCTGATTCATAAATGGTAGTTCTGATGGATCAGGGATCTGTCTTTTCCTAATCTTAAGAGACTTTAGAATATTGTACAATCTTTCATTGCAGAATTTTTGTAGCTGGCCAAATGACTTTTAATTTGTTTTCTGTTGGCTGGAAACAGGCTGCTGGACTTTGAATACACTTATTTGTTGTCCGCGTTGCAGTGGCTGGCACCTTTATATAAGTGAGCCACTTATGAATGCCATTTGTCAAGTCCATATATGTGATAGATACATAAGGCTGTGAAATTCCTTGGAGCTGCACCTGCTCTGCTGCGACATTATGGCAGTGGAGCGGGAACAACTCTGAGGAATTTCCTGGCCATAATATTGAAGACAACAAATTGCATTTCTATAGTGCCTTTAATGCAGAAAAATGCCCCACAGCACTTCTATTAGGCATAGTCAAAATTGGATGCTGAGCCAAAGAAGGAGGTCTTAGCATGGGTGATCAAAACCTTGTTCAAAGAGGTGGGTTTTCAAAAGGTTTTTAAAATAGGAGAGGGAGGTGGAGAGGTTTTAAAGCCTAAGCAGCTGAAGGCATGGGTGCCAATGTCAAGGCAAAGTGGGGGGAATTTACAAATGGCCAGAATCAAACGATTGGAGAATTTGGGGGAAGGAAGTTGCAGCTTTAGAGGAGGTTACAGTGATAAGCAATGGTGAAGCTATATAGGGATATAAACACGAGGATGAGAATTTTAAATTTGAGACATGTGGAATCTGGGAGCCAACATCGGTCAGCGAGGACAGTGGATGGTGGGCAAGCGAGGCTTGATGTGGAATAGGATAAAGGTAGCAGAGTTTTCAATAAGCTGAAGTTTAGAGGGTAGAGAATGGATGGCAGGCCAGGTAAGCATTGGAATAATTGAGTCGGGAGCAGACATGGATAAGAGTTTGGGCAACAGATGGGCTGAGACAGTGATAGAGACAGGCAGTGTTCTGCAGGTAGATGTAAGCAGTCTTTGTGATGGAGGGAACATGAGGTCAGAAGCTCAACTTGGGGTCGAATAGGATGTTGAGGTTGTAAACTGTCTGAGTCAGTCAGAGCCAGTGCCTGGGGGGGAGATTGAGTCAGTGGCAATGGTATTGCATTTGTGGCAGAGGCCAAAGGTGATGGTTTTGGTCTTCCCAATGTATAGCTGGAGGAAATTCCAGCTCATCCAAGACTGGATGTCAAACAAGCAATCTGACAGCACAGAGGCAGTAAAGGGGTCTGTAATATCTTCTTACGGCATCACTGACACAGCACACACAAAAGATGGCTCTTTACACAGGAAACATGATCCTTTATTATTTACATCAGTAGTTGCATTACCACAGTAGTCTACTAGGTGGAGATCTCTATTCCACTTCTCCCTCAAAGAAGAAGTAATCATAACAAAATAATCATTATACATAACTTCCATGGATATACACAACAAAAGATATGTACTTATTTTTCCAAATTTACAAATCAAACGTAACCACTGGTTTTCTGTTTTGAAGAGGATACCTTCACCCTCGAACAGAACTTTCCAAACTTGGTATCAAACTTAGACTCATTCTAGGCTGAGCCTGAGGAGAGTTTTTCTTCAAGGGCAACCCTTGATCTATGTTTGGTCTCTCTACAACATCAGACTATTTGTCTGCCTGATGTGGAATCAGACTTAAATTCTGATTTTCTCGTTGGACTTATTTCTAGTACATCTGATGTAGGATCTGCTACTGGTACTCTACTTGTAACAAGACTATCTGACTCATCAGAAATAATCAAATCATTCCAACTTTCAATTCCTTCCACATCTGTTGGTAAAATATAATCAATGTGAACAAACATAACCTTTCCATGATCAAATATGACCAAATATGTGTGAGAGCCACATATCTTCACTACTCTTCCTGGTAACCACTTTAATCATTTATGGTGATGGTTCTTCACTCTAACCTGATTCAATTTCACACTTCTCTCTCTTACTCTACTTCTATCATGATTCTCTTTCTGTCTTAATTGTTTCCATTCTACTGACTGTGCCAAGTTTGGCTTTAACAACGAGAACCTGGTTTGTAGCTGTCGTTTGAGAAACAACTGTGCTGGTGTTCTACCAGTAGTTGTATGAGGAGTAGTACAACAAGTACAGGCAACTCTCGATTATCTCCACACGGATGCAATGGGAAACTGTTGTAACGGCATTTAAAATTCCGTGTGTGTGATGTCACTTTGAAACTCTGATGTTCCTTTTGAATTTTGCCTGGTGAGCCTTGCTTTTAAGCGCTCTGCCTTGCCTCAGCTCCCGCTGCTGCTCGCACACAGGTCCATTGCACCTGGCGAGCCTGCACTTGCCATGCTGCTTTTAAGCGCTCTGCCTTCCCTCAACTCCCGCTGCTGCTTGCACACAGGTCCACTGCCTCTCATAATTCATTAAAATGCCATGAACAGTTACAGGAAGTAAATAACAAGCCTAATGGTCTTTAGATCTAGAGGACTAGAATTCAAGGATTAGAAGATACGCTACAGCTATTGGTTAGAGCACACCTGCAGTACTGTAAGCATTAACTGTAATGTCAACTCGCTCTAACGGAGAAATCGTTTACCCGGCATAGCCCAATCCCCGAGGGACCCGGATAACCGAGAGTTGCCTGTAATTAAAAATTTTGCTAGTTTGTGGTCCAACGACAATTACTGTTTCTTTGGATTTGGATCCAACATTTTCTTGATGAAGGTACGTTTTACAATTTTTAATGTGTGCTCTGCTGCACCATTTGAAACAGGGTTGTATGGTGGAACTTGGTATATTTCACACTGTTTTTGCTCATGCACTGTGCAAATTCTTTTGAACAAAATTGTGGCCCATTATCAGACACTTTCGTCTGGAAGGCCAAATGAAGAAAACAATCTTTGCAAATTGTCTAGTGTTTTACTTGTTATTTTCCACATCGGAAACACTTCTATCCACTTTGAATGATTATCAATCACACTGAACAATTGCTGTCCTTCGAGCTCAGCAAAATCTACATGTAACATTTGCAAAACCCTGGGAGGCCATTTCCGTGGCTGTAATGATACTGTTGGTGGTTTCTTGCTTACCAATTGGCATGTTGTACACTGACTGACAATGTACTCTCTATCTTTATCTAAATCTGGCCATCATAAGTAACTGCATGCAAAACACTTGGTCAAGCACATTCCCAGGTGCTGGTCATGAAGATGTCCTAACAATTTGGACCTGAACTTATTTGGGATAACCACTCTTACACCCAACATGATACAATCTTTATCCACTGATAATTCAATCCTACAAAAAAAGTATGGATGAATATCTTCCTCTGATACCTGTTTTGGCCAGCCATTTTCTATGTAATCATACACCTTTGATATAACTGGGTCACGTTTGGTTGCTCTACCAATCTCTTCAGCTATGACTGGCAGCTCATCAATGTATGAAAAATAGACCACTTCTTCCCTATTGGGTGTAATTTGTGATGGGGATGGCAACCTGGACATAGCATCAGCTTTATCATCTGACTTAGGTACAACAACAATGGATGTAGCCCAATTATTTAGATCTACCTTAGAGATAATGTCCTCAGTTTCAAGTCTTTTGAGTTCTTGCTCAACTTTCTCCTTGAGTGCATATGGTGTGGGACGTGGCTTGCAGTAAACTGGTCTAACTTCCTTCTGCACTCTGACACTTGCCTTGAAGCCTTGGAACGGAGTGCCTGTTTCATGGAACACCTTTGGATACTGTTTGATGACATCATCCTTTGATGCAAATTTAATTTCCACACGAAAAATCTGATTGCAATCCAGCTTCCGTGATCCCAACCAATTTATCCCAAATAAGGCGGACTTGTCTCCTGCCACTACTATGAGAGGCAAGCTCTGAAACTGATCCTTGTATTTCACCAGTATGGTGATGCATCCTACCACAGGGATTTGCTCTCCTGAGTAGCCTTGCAGCTCTATCTTCGATTTCTCAATTCGAAAATCACGTAACTTGTTGAGATATATCGATTCCGGCACTACGCTCACAGATGCATCAGTGTCGATTTCCATGAGTATCCTGGTTTCTCCAATGTCTACTTGGATGACAATACATCATGAATCATTGGTTGACACTCTTTTGCTCCTGATGACGTGTATCTCCAAAACCTCCTTATCCTGTTGCTTCTTTTCAATGTTATGTAGTGTCTGGTGATTTCTACTTCTAGCATTGAACTTTGGTTTACTCTTCAGTTGGCAAGCCTTCACAAGATGCCCTGTTTTGTTGCAGAAGAAACACTCTGCCTTCACGTATGGACAGCTTTGAGCAATGTGTTGTCCCAGGCACCGATAGTGTGACTTCAATGTATTGTTACCTTGGCCAGTTGCTGAGGCTTTAAGGCCCAACTGCCTTTTACTTTTAACCTGCAGGCAATTCACCTTGGTTGTCTGACAACTGGAAATGGTGCGAAATTCTCCAGAGTATTGATCGGCCATATCCATCGACATAGCTGTCTGACAAGCTAAATCAAAAGTCAAATTAGGGGTTGTCAACAACTTTCTTCTGATTGCATCATTTTTCATCCCACAAACAAAATGGTGCAATGATCGGTCTTGAAAGTTTCCGAAATGACAGTGAATGGATAGCTTTTTTAAAGCTACAATGTACTCATTAATACGCTCAACATTCAAAATGTTAAATTTCAGCAATTTCCAGGGGCTCAGGACTGTCTTGCTGTTATAACTTGGTTAGAATCTCCATCAGTGGCGTGTCTTCAGCTTGGTGGGAACAAGCACATTTTTCAGGATTTCATATACCTCAGGGCCTGCTTCAGTCAAGAAAATAGCCCGTTTCCTTTCTACCACTACCCGGTTACGGTTTTCATCATCGGGGACTTTGACAATACTATTTGCGGTGAAAAACATTTGGAGCCACTCCACATATGCTCTGAAAGTCTCTCAGTCATAATGGAACTCACCCAAGTGCCCTATTATTCCCATAGGCATGGCCATCTTGACTCTGGCAATGTTGACAATTCAGCCAAGTGTGCTTGAAATTTATCTTGGATTTTTAGCTGTTCTGCAAAAGAAAAAAACTCTCAACGTCTCTCTGTTGGTTGGCAGGAACATCCACCAACAATAAATTCAGCTGGGGAATCCAGAAATCCTATCCTCATTGCCAATATAATATTTTCCCACAACATCACTAACACAGCAAACACACAAGATGGCTCTTAACACAGAAAACTGTCATCATGTGACTTTGCCACATGATCCTTTATTATTAACATTAGTAGTTGCATTACCACAGTAGTCCAGTAGGGGGAGCTCTCTATTACAGGGTCGAGAGAAGTGGTTGAGAGGTAGAGCTAGATGTTTGTGTAGAAGCTGACCAAATGTCTGGGATGAAGATGCCAAAGGACAACATGTAGATGAGGAAGAGGAAAGGACCAAGGATAAATCCTTGTTGGTCACCCCAGGCAATCGCGCTAGGGGTAGGAAAATAAAACATTGCTAGAGATGCTTGGGCTGGGATTGGAGAGGTAAGAGTGGAACCAAGCAAGAGCAGTATCACCAAAGTGGACAATGAAGGAGAGAGATTGAAGAAGGATGGTGTGGTTGGCTGTCAAAGGCTGCAGAGTTATCAAGGTGGATGAGAAGAGATAATCCATCATGGTTGCAGTTACAGAGAATGTCATTCGTGACTTTGGTTTGGGCCATTTCAGTCCTGTAGGAAGGGCGGAAACTTGATTGGAAAGATTCAAACAGAGAATTGCAGAACGGTTAGGTATGGATTTGGGAGGCATCATGTTCAAGGACTTTGCAGAGGAAAGGGAGGTTGGAGATTACAAGGACAGGAGTTGATAGTGGGTTTTAAAGGAGGGGATAGTGATGGCAGTTTTGACAAGGAGAGGGGCAGTGCCCGAAGAGAGAAAACCATTTAAATGTGAGCTAACATTAGGTTCAGGAAGGGGCCTAGGGTGATGGTAGCGAGCCAAAATTTTAAAGAAGAGGCAAGAGGAGTAGAATAGGGTGAGGTGCTCGAGGAGGTGAAAATGCCAATGGAGTAGAGTGAGGAGATGAGGGCCACTGTGCACACTGTAGCAGTACGGGAGGTAGAGGGTGTACACGTGCTGTAAAGTATAGCCAGGTGGGGAGGCTATGGTAAGGGGCAGATGTCACCAGACATTAGCTAACTTTCAATTAAAGCCAAGATGTCCATATAATCGTAGCGAAGTGGTGATTGTTGATCCTCTGGGAGAGTCCAAGAGTTCAATGGTGGGTGATGTGAGTGGGATGGGAAGAAGGTTAGTGAGGTTAGCCCCTACTGCGAGGGAAGGTTAAAAAGAAAGCAGGATGAAAGGAGAGTGACTGGTGCCTTAATGGGCCATTTGTTGAATGCCAGGAGAGGCACAAAAGGTAGCTGTGCTTATATTCAAGGAGGTGTTCAAGCCTGGGATACTAGCAGGTGAATAGGAAGGCTGAGAACATAAGAACATAAGAAATAGGAACAGGAGCAGGTCATACGTCCCTTTGAGCCTGCTCCGCCATTCAATAAGATCATGGCTGATCTTCGACCTCAACTCCACTTTCCCGTCTGATCCCCACATCCCTTGATTCCCCTAGTATCCAAAAATCTATCTATTTCAGCCTTGAATATACTCAATGACTTTAGGGCTGGAAATTCATCAAAACTGCTACCACCAGTTAATCAACGCTATTTCGGCGGTATTTGCTGATTAAAATTTTTTTCACCACCGAAATACCGCTATGACTGAATGCCGCTAGTTTGGTCAAACGTTGACCGGTGGTAGCGGTAGCGGTATTTTCAGTCTTGTACAACTTGGGTTTATGACACCGATAAGAAACAGATCTTCAGCGCATGCGCAAATTTTTTTTCCCCCCATGATTCTGGTCAGGTGCCAGGGTCAGAGTGGGCCCAGCTCTGTCATCCATTTTTCTGAGGCATTTGAAAGAGGGAAGATGCAGCATGGTGAGGTAGCCAGGCAGAGGGCCAGCTTAGATGCCCAAGAGGCATTGGTGGCAGCAGAGGAGGCCAGTGGGGCAATTGTTCAGGGGTGGTCGAGCAAAACCAGGCCCAGCTGTTGCAAGAAGAATATGGACCGCTATTGCTGAGGAGGTGTTCTCCTCAGATGACATCCACCGGTACTTCCAGCAGTGCAGGAAGAGGTGGAATGACTTTTGCGCGTCCGCGAGAGTGAGTAATATTTTTATTCATGCACTCCTTGATTACTTACATTGTAAATCTGACACATGTTGCTATAGGTAGTGTTGCACCTTATTTGTCATGAATGATCTTTACACATTATTAAGATGGTTTTCTGAGATCTTAAAAGATGTTTCTGCACTTCGATGTCATCCTCATGAATGGGACATTAAACAGAGGACTGTATTAAATGCATACTGTATGTTATAAGTGCTTTCATGGCTATCTGTGTGCGCCAGAAGAGCAGAAGAGCAATTCGGTTAAGCATTGCTGTTGTCATTTTTGCAGAAGAAACTGGCTCACAATCGAATTGAGCAGCGACGCCCGGGGATAGTCCACCCAACATGCAGCCGTTGATAGAGGTCGAGGAATGTATGGCAGCCCTGGTTGGTGCCCACAACAGATCAACTACCCGTGCGGGTGCTGATCCCATGACTGAAACTGAGGGTAAGTCCTGCAAAATCCCCAGGCTGGATTGGGTCATATAATGTAATGTCATGTTGTGTCTGTGGATTCGGGTTCAGGTAATTTCATGTAGTGTCTCTCGATGACATATAAATGCAGTAATGGTGGTCCTTCAAATAAGCCTGCATTATGTGACCATACTCATGTCACCCTGCCTCCTCCCCTGTTGCTAACAACTTGTCTGTTGTTTTCTATTTGTAGATGTGGAGTCGCATGTGCCATATATGGAAGCATCCGCCTCCACCTCATACTGTCATGCTTGGGTCGATGAGGACGATGAGGAGGAAGAGGAAGAGGGGAATAAGGGGTGCCAGAGGATCCATGGGAGGAGACAGCTGTTGTTGGGGGGGGTTGTTGTCAGTGTTAGTTAATGGGGGTGGAGGGGGAGGTGGGGATGGAGGGGTTGGAGTCATGGGATCAGCACCAGCACCGATTTTAGCTGCAACCACAACTCCCTTGGAGGGATCCAAATTTCAAGGGATCCCTGCCTCCGAGACAGCGGGACCAAGTGGTGTGCAGCAACGCACCCCAAGGGAAGAACCCCGTGTGCTGCCTCAACGGAGGTTGAGTTGGCAAAGCGGTCTGCTGAGGGACAGGCAGGCGTAAACCTGGACATGGTGGGACTGTCAAAGCAACACACCACAATGAACTCAGTGACCTGGTATTGCAGGCTGCCTCCAGAGTGGTGCCGGCATCGGAAGCACTGCTGGAGCACTCCAATTATCTTTTCGACGATATTGCGTGTGGCTATATGGCTGTCAATGTAGCAGAGGCTGGAAGCTTTGTCCCCCAGCAGCCAGCTGTGACCTTGTGGCTGATGCTCGAACAGGTCAGAGACACTGCTCTCACGCAAGTTGAAAGCATCATGGATGCTTCCTGGAAACTGGGCATTGACTACCATGATGTGCTGCAAATGGTCACAGATGGTACGTTCAGGGACAAGAATGCTTTTCAGTTTCGGTAAACCTCTGGCTCCTGTAAAGGTGCTCGCAGGGCGATGTGTGTACAGTCAATGGCATCCTGAACCTTGGGGAAGCCAGCAATTCGTGCAAAACCCGCAACCCTCTCATTCTGTGCCTCCCTGGTCATTGGGAAGTTTATAAAGTCCATCCTGCGTGCGTACAGTGCAGTAGTCACCTGTCGAATGCAGCGATGATGCAGCATATGTCCCCAGCTGATGCCTGAAAGGAGCCAGAGGCATACAAGGCAAGTGCCGCAGTCACCTTCACCTCGACGGGCTGTGCAGTCCTGTTGGTCTGGTGGTCTGCAGGTCTGCCCTTATGATCTGACATATCTCTGTGACTACATCTTCTTGAAAGTGCAGCCTTCAAATGCACGGAGCCTCAGAGAGGTACAGGTATGAATGCTTCTCCCTGAAAACTCATTGCCTCCTCCTTATAAGTCTGCGAGCTCTTTGATTATGCTCATAGCGCTCTTGAATAAACCGTCTTCCAGCTCTATTCTGCATAGAATAAGTAGCCAGCATTATTGGCAGAGATATTATAGGCCCCATTCTTTTAAATGTGCTCAAATAGGCTCACATAGCCTTAAAATTGAACTCTTAACTTACATAAAGCTCTCATAAAGCTCACTGTGTAAAATGCAGCATTCTCTCAAAATCCTTTTATGCACTGAACTTCAGCTCCATTTTTCAAAATGGCATTGTTACTGCTGGGTCTGAGCAGATAAGACTTCAGTTTTCACGGTGGTATTTTAGGCCAGTGGCAAAAATGGTGGTATTGGCGAAATTACCGCCAGTGGTCATTTTTGGGCGTTGCACACCGATTGACGTCATAAAAATGGTGAGAAAAAAATCACTGATGAATTTACCGCTGCCGGTATTTCGACGATATATTATTAGATCAGTGGTATTTCAGTGGTAAATAATTTTATGCCGGTAAAACGGCGGTAAAGGTCGGAAAGCTGATGAATTTCCAGCCCTAAGCATCTATAGATAATTCCAAAGATTCACAACCCTCTGAGTGAAGAAATTCCTCCTCATCTCAGTCTTAATTGCCAATTTCTTAACCTGAGACTCTGCCCTCTAGTTCTAGACTCTCCAGCCATGGAAAACAACCTTTCAGCATCTACCCTGTAAAGTCCCCTCAGAATCTTAGCCATTTCAATGCGATCACCTCTCATTCTTCTAAACCCCAGAGAGTATACGCCCAGTCTACTCAATCTCTCCTCATAAGACAGCCATCTCATCCCAGGAATCAATCTAGTGAACCTTAGTTTCACCGCCTCCAAGGATAACATAGAAACATAGAAACGTAGCAAATAGGTGCAGGAGTAGGCCATTCGGCCCTTCAAGCCTGCACCGCCATTCAATAAGATCATGGCTGATCATTCCCTCAGTACTCTTTTCCTGCTTTCTCTCCATACCCCTTGATCCCCTTAGCCGTAAGAGCCATATCTAACTCCGTCTTGAATATATCCAATGAACTGTCATCAACAACTCTCTGCGGCAGGGAATTCCACAGGTTAACAACTCTCTGAGTGAAGAAGTTTCTCCTCATTTCAGTCCTAAATGGCCTACCCCTTATCCTAAGACCATATCCCCTGCTTCTGGAATTCCCCAACATCGGGAACATACTACCTGCATCTAACCTGTCCCGTCCCGTCAGAATCTTACATGTTTCTATGAGATCCCCTCTCATCCTTCTAAACTCCAATGTATAAAGGCCCAGTTGATCCAGTCTCTCCTCATATGTCAGTCCAGCCATCCCGGGAATCAGTCTGGTGAATCTTCGCTGTACTCCCTCAATAGCAATAACGTCCTTCCTCAGATTAGGAGACCAAAACTGAACACAATATTCAAGGTGAGGCCTCACCAAGGCCTTGTACAACTGCAGTAAGACCTCCCTGCTCCTATACTCAAATCCCCTAGCTATGAAGGCCAACATACCATTTGCTTTCTTCACCGCCAGCTGAAACTGTATGCCAACTTTCAATGACTGATAAACCATGACACCCAGGTCTCGTTGCACCTCCCCTTTTCCTAATCTGCCGCCATTCAGATAATATTCTGACTTCGTGTTTTTGCCACCAAAGTGGATAACCTCACATTTATCGACATTATACTGCATCTGCCATGCATATTTGCCCACTCACCTAACCTGTCCAAGTCACCCTGCAGTTTCTTAGCATCCCCCTTAAAGCTCACACCGCCACCCAGTTTAGTGTCATCTGCAAACTTGGATTCCTTCATCTAAATCATTGATGTATATTGTAAAGAGCTGGGGTCCCAGCACTGAGCCCTGTGGCACTCCACTAGTCACTGCCTGCCATTCTAAAAAGGACCCGTTTATCCCGACTCTCTGCTTCACGTCTGCCAACCAGTTCTCTATCCACGTCAGTATATTACACCCAATACCATGTGCTTTATTTTGCACACCAATCTCTTGTGTGGGACCTTGTCAAAAGCCTTTTGAAAGTCCAAATACACCACATCCACTGGTTCTCCCTTGTCTACTCTATTAGTTACATCCTCAAAAAATTCCAGAAGATTTGTCAAACATGATTTCCCCTTCATAAATCCATGCTGACTTGAACCAATCCTGTCACTGCTTTCCAAATGCGCTGCTATTTCATCTTTAATAATTGATTCCAACATTTTCTCCACTACTGATGTCAGGCTAACCGGTCTATAATTACCTGCTTTCTCTCTCCCTCCCTTTTTAAAAAGTGGTGTTACATTAGCTACCCTCCAGTCCATAGGAACTGACCCAGAGTTGATAGACTGTTCAAAAATGATCACCGATGCATCCACTATTTCTAGGGCCACTTCCTTAAGTACTCTGGGATGCAGACTATCAGGCCCCGGGGATTTATTGGCTTCAATCCCATCAATTTCCCTCACTCAATTTCTCGCCTGATAACGATATCCTTCTGTTCCTCCTTCTCACTAGACCCTCGGTCCCCTGGTACTGCCGGAAGGTTATTTGTGTCTTCCTTCGTGAAGACAGAACCAAAGTATTTGTTCAATTGGTCTGCCATTTCTTTGTTCCCCATTAAAAATTCACCTGAATCCAACTGCAAGGTACCGACATTTGTCTTCACTAGTCTTTTTCTCTCCACATATCTATCGAAGCTTTTGCAGTCAGTTTTTATGTTCCCGGCAAGCTTCTTCTCGTACTCTATTTTCCCCCTCTTAATTAAACCCTTTGTCCTCCTCTGCTGAATTCTAAATTTCTCCCAGTCCTCAGGTTTGATGCTTTTTCTGACCAATTTATCTGCCTCTTTCTTGGATTTAACATTATCCTTAATTTCCTTTGTTAGCCACGGTTGAGCCAAATTCCCCGTTTTATTTTTTACTCCAGACAGGGATGTACAATTGCTGAAGTTCATCCATGTGATCTTTAAATGTTTTCCATTGCCTATCCATCGTCAACCCTTTAAGTATCATTTACCAGTCTATTCTAGCCAATTCACGCCTGAAACCATCGAAGTTACCTTTCTTTAAGCTCAGGACCTTAGTTTCTGAATTAACTGTGCCACTCTCCATGTTAATAAAGAATTCTACCATGTTATTGTCACTCTTCCCCAAGGGGCCTCGCACAACAAGATTGCTAATTAGTCCTTTCTCATTACACATCACCCAGTCTAGGATGGCCAGCTCCCTAGTTGGTTCCTCAACATATTGGTCTAGAAAACCATCCCTTATACACTGCAGGAAATCCTCCTCCATCGCATTGCTACCAGTTTGGTTAGTTCAATCAATATGTAGATTAAAGTCACCCATGATAACTGCTCTTCATTTATTACATGCATCCCTAATTTCTTGTTTGATGCTGTCCACCACCTCACTACTACTGTTTGGTGGTCTGTACACAACTCCCACTAGCGTTTTCTGCCGTTTGGTATTCCGTAGCTCCACCCATACTGATTCGACATTATCCAAGCTAATGTTCTTTCTTACTATTGCATTAATTTCCTCTTTAACTAGCAATGCCACCCCGCCTTCTTTTCGTTTCTGTCTATCCTTCCTAAATGTTGAATACCCCTGGATGTTGAGTTCCCAGCCTTGGTCACCCTGGAGCCATGTCTCCGTGATGCCAATTACATCATACCCGTTAACTGTTATCTGCACAGTTAATTTGTCCACCTTATTCCGAATACTCCTCGCATTGAGGCACAGAGCCTTCAGGCTTGTCTTTCTAACACACTTTGCCCCTTTAGAATTTTAGTGTAATGTGGTCCTTTTTGCTTTTTGCCTTAGGTTTCTCTGCCCTCCACTTTTACTTTTCTTCTTTCTATCTTTTGCTTCTGCCCCCATTCTACTTCCCTCTGTCTCCCTGCATAGATTCCCATCCCCCCGCCATATTAGTTTAACTCCTCCCCAACAACACTAGCAAACATACTCCCCCTAGGACACTTGTTTCGGTTCTGCCCAGGTGCAGACCATCCGGTTTGTACTGGTCCCACCTCCCCCAGAACCGGTTCCAATGTACCAGGAATTTGAATCCCTCCCTTCTGCACCACTCCTCAAGCCACGTACTCATCTGAGCTATCCTGCGATTTCTACTCTGACTAGCACGTGGCACTGGTAGCAATCCTGAGATTACTACTTTTGAGGTCCTACTTTTTAATTTAGCTCCTCGCTCCCTAAATTCGTCTTGTAGGAACTCATCCTGTTTTTTACCTATATCGTTGGTACTTATATGTACCACGACAACTGGCTGTTCACCCTCCCTTTTAAGAATGCCCTGCACCCTCTCTGAGACATCCTTGACCCTTGCACCAGTGAGGCAACATACCATCCTGGAGTCTCGGTTGCGGCCGCAGAAATGTCTATCTATTCCCCTTACAATTGAATCCCCTATTACTATAGCTCTCCCACTCTTTTTCCTGCCCTCCTGTGCAGCAGAGCCACCCACGGTGCCATGAACTTGGCTGGTGCTGTCCTTCCCTGATGATTCATCCCCTCCAACAGTACCCAAAGCAATATATCTGTTTTGTGAGGGGATGACCACAGGGGACCCCTGCACTACCTTCCTTGCACTGCTCTTCCTGATAATATATCCTTCTTTCGATAAGGAGACCAAAACTGTGCACAGAGAAATAGTAATGGGTTGGGAATGAGGGGAGTTAGGGGAGCAAAGTACCTGAGAAGGAAGAAGTGAAAGGTGGCGTGGCTGAGTGACAGGAAGAGGAGGGGAAATGAAAAAAGGGGCCAAGAGGAAAGAAAGAGAGGTGGATGTATTGGGATCATGTCTGGAGTGATAGCCAAATACACATGTGAATGCACACAGAGAGAATTTAGATTACATAGGCATGGTAGCGATTAAGCAAGACATATATATTTCATGGTTATAAACAGAGGCAAAGGTATGCTGGAAATCATATGTAAATGGAGTCCTGGCCACTATATAAATACAAGTTCTTTCTTTAAATGGGGTTGGTGAAGGACAATATACCCTGTATAGGTAGCTTAGAATTATAGCTAATTTGTACATTGAACCAAATGTATTCACTATAAGGAGCAGTGGAGTTTATGCAATGTGGGGGAAAAAGCAAAGGATGGCTGTGGTTGAAGTTGCAAAGACTGTAACTTGTAGGAGTTGCCAGCCTGGAACCACTTAGTATTGCCTGGCTGTAAAAAGGAGACAGAGCTTACTGCTTGTCCAATTGGGATCCTGCAAGCAAAGCTCTTACAATTTGACTTTGTACCTAATGGGAAGCGTGACTAAAAGTAGGTTTCTAGGGGGGAAAAAACCTCGGCTTTTGAGCCCTACTGTGAGTGATAGGTATGTTCAATTGTGAACAATGGCATTTTGATATTCCTTTGTCTTAGCTCAGATTTCAAAGCAGTGAGTGGGTATAATTTTTACTCCTATCTTGGTTCTTTAGTGAATTTCTGTTTGACAGGCCATTGACAAGTGGGGACTAGCAGGAACATTCCATGAACACACAATTCCACATATAAACTTCATATTATCAACGCTGGTCCAAGTTAAGTGTCACTAAATAGAACCGTAAAGATTTTGGCTGTGAAATTCGATAAGGTCCAAAAACAGGCCATGGGGTGAGCTTTGCTGCGCCCGTTTAGAAGACGCAGGCAACATTAATTTTGTGCTGCCTGCTAACTTAAGTGATTTTAGCACACAGCCCAGCAACTATTTGCACTGCTGACAGGCTGTGCGCTCAGCAGGAGGTCCAAGGTCAGCTGTGGAGCGACGCTGCATTTCCTTAAAGCAAGGCTGTTAGTTTTGAAAGCAGTCTCAAGTACTTAAAAATGAACTGCCTTCTGAAAAAAAATTATAAATCATTCCCAACTAGGCAGTCTGCAGCTCTTAAAGTTGAACTGACTTCTGCACTAACACAAATGGTTCAATAGGAGAGGGAAAGGGAACCCAGGGTCTCGCACACAGCACTTTGAAGAGAGGTCCTTTACCCACAGGGAGCCAGGAGGACCTCCAGAAAGAAGGATGTGGGACCAGATCACCGAGGCCATCACTGCCAGCAGTGTTGCCCCCAGGAATGGGCCTCAGTGCTCAAAGAAGTTTAATGATTTCAGACGAGTGGTCAAGGTCAGTGACTGCATCTTTAAAAGCTGTCTCATACCAACTGCAATCCTAGCCTCATTATCATCATAGGCTGTTCCTCTGAATCGAGGAGGACTTGCTTCCTCTTAAAATGAGTTCTTAGGTGGCTGAACAGTCCAATACGAGTACCAGAGACTCTGTCACAAGTGGGGCAGATAATCATTAAGGGAAGGGATGGGTGGGACTGGTTTGCCGCATGCTCTTTCCACTGCCTGCGCTTGTTTTCTGCATGCTCTCGGCGATGAGTCTCGAGGTGCTCAGCACCCTCCTGGATGCACTTCCTCCATTTAGGGCGGTCTTTGGCCAGGGACTCTCAGTTGTCAGTGGGGATGTTGCACTTTATCAGGGAAGCTTTGAGGGTGTCCTTGTAACTTTTCCTCTAGCCTAACTTACTGCTCAATGCAGGACCCCCGCACCCCCACCACTCACCTACCAACAATGTCTACCATACACGAGGCAGCCTTCCACCAGTCATGCTGCAGCCACTGGGGTAGCACTGCGTAACATCATTAGGATAGGCAAAGGCGGATGCAAGACACACACTGAAGGAATACACGAGTGATTAGTTGATTTTTTTAATGTAATATTGGATACAAATATGGATAAGGTTGGATTGGAAAGTTGCTTTGTGGTCAGGGATGGATTAAGGGTGCCTCGGACCCCGGGCAGTACCCCGGCCATGGATTGCCTACTCCCATTCACATCCTGCAGTAAATAACGTTAGTGAGCTAAGTCACAGGGCACTATACTGAGTATGCATCAGGTCAAGGTCAAAGTCAGGTCTACATCTCAGGTTATGTTCTCATTGATACTATGATGGCACTCATTTAATATTTTATTATGTTTCCAAACAATCAAACCAATTCCTTGATGAAATCTTGTATAAACAGTAAACAACAATGCTTTAATTAAAATACATTCTTACATTTTGAAACTAAATCATCAATGACAACAATTTAGAACAAGGTGTGCAATTTTTTTGGAAGACCATCATTTGTCATTTTCTCCAGAGGCAACTACAAGTATAACATTTCATTGTTCTTTTCCTAGATTTTTGTCGGCTAAGCTTGTCAATGATTTTCGAGAAGTCAAGTCCTCTCAGTACTTCTCTCTTGTTGCTCATGATTGAAAGACTATTAAGTTGATCTTGTCCCATTAGATTCCTGACCTCATCCTTGATGCGTTTTAGTTTCGAGAAGGACCACTCACCACTGCAATTTGATACCATCACCGACAGATATATCCGAAGAGCTATTTCAATGTTAAAAAAAGGTTTGGGCGAGGGCATGTGTATGGAGAAATTGGTACATTCTCAGCTCTGCTTTGTTTGACACAAATTGAGGTTTGAAGCTCTGTTGAGGATGCCACCAAGCTAGAAAACTGGATTAATTCACTTTCAATCATAGGTTCCACAAGTTAGAATTTCCTCTTCATTTCCGATGGTTTTCTCGGCGGTACTGCTTGTTTTCGGCGGAAAACTACCTGGCAAAAATTTCCACTTCATTTTTTAAAGAGTTCCACCGGAATTTTCAAAATATCGCTGGGCAGTGGACCGCCACATGCACCGCCAAAACAAACTGCTCCGTCCAAGTTTGGACTCAGCGGTGACCCATAGGTAAGATCGAAAAAAATGGCCATGAAAAGCAGCCAGAGCTGGACGGTAGGTAAGTAGCCCTGCAAAGAATGTTAAGTTAAAGGGTTTTTTATAATTCTTTGAAAATTCTTTTACAGCGATTAAGTTAAAAAGGACCTTGAGAATGTGTTCTGATTTTTAAAAATTTTTGTTTCATTGAAAAAATATTTTTTGTGTTTTCCCCCCTCCCTCAGACCAGCCGCAGCCTCGGTCTAAATTTGAGTAATTACCACCCATTTTGGTTAAGAACCGCCCAATTTGCCCAGGATCGCACTTAACCACCGAGAATCTACATATAAGATCCATTTTCTCGCTGGGTGCCATTTTTTCCCTTTTTATGCAATTTTTCGTCGGCGTCATTTGAAGAATCTTAGCGATATATTTGGGTGATAATCCGGCGATGGTGGGTTTTAGGGAAATTCTAGTTCAAGATCTTTGGGATAGGAGTGGGCAAGATTTGCTGTGGCTTATCTCATGAGTCAAGAGAGTGGCTAGCTTGGACAGGAATCCAAACTTACAGTTGATTTCCTTGTGGCCGAAATTGGTGGACATACCGCCGCATACTGCCCGCGGATCGCCGACATACCGCCCAAAATCGCGAAATTGATCAAAAAATACCTTCATACTGCCCACATACCGCCCGTCGGGAAATTCATCAGCGACATACCACTGGGCGTATGCATACCATCTGCCCACACAGAGCACCCTATAGACTACCCAAAAGTCCAACATTGGTAGCATACCGCCGATATGCCACCGAAGCTACACACCATCTGAAAAAAGGTGGTTTATGCCGATGGTATGTCGGCAGTATGTAAACTACAATTATCCCCCCCCCACCCCCGCCAGCGATCTATTCCTCCCTCGAGTGATCTATTTCTCTCCCTCACCCTCCCAGAGATCTAATTCCCCCTGAGATCTAATCCCCCCTGAGATCTAATCCCCCCTGAGATCTAATCCCCCCTGAGATCTAATCCCCCCCTGAGATCTAATCCCCCCCTGAGATCTAATCCCCCACTGAGATCTAATCCCCCCCTGAGATCTAATCCCCCACTGAGATCTAATCCCCCACTGAGATCTAATCCCCCCCTGAGATCTAATCCCTCCTGAGATCTAAACCCCCTGAGATCTAATCCCCCCTGAGATCGAATCCCCCCCTGAGATCGAATCCCCCCCTGAGATCGAATCTCCCCCTGAGATCGAATCCCCCCCTGAGATCGAATCTCCCCCTGAGATCGAATCCCCCCCTGAGATCGAAACCACCCCAGAGATCGAATCCCCCCCTGAGATCGAAACCACCCCAGAGATCGAATCCCCCCCTGAGATCGAAACCACCCCAGAGATCGAATCCCCCCCTGAGATCGAAACCACCCCAGAGATCGAATCCCCCCCTGAGATCGAAACCACCCCAGAGATCGAATCCCCCCCTGAGATCGAAACCACCTCAGAGATCGAAACCACCCCAGAGATCGAAACCACCCCAGAGATCGAATCCCCCCCCCGAGATCGAATCCCCCCCCCGAGATCGAATCCCCCCCCGAGATCGAATCCCCCCCCCCGAGATCGAATCCCCCCCGAGATCGAATCCCCCCCCCGAGATCGAATCCCCCCCCCGAGATCGAATCCTCCCCCCCCGAGATCGAATCCCCCCCCCCGAGATCGAATCCCCCCCCCCGAGATCGAATCCCCCTCCCCCGAGATCGAATCCCCCCCCAGAGATCGAATCCCCCCCAGAGATCGAATCCCCCCCCGAGATCGAATCCCCCCCAGAGATCGAATCCCCCCAGAGATCTCATCCCCTCCAGAGATCTAATCCCCCCAGCGATCTAATCCCCCCCAGAGATCTAATCCCCCCCGAGATCTAATCCCCCCAAAAGATCTAATTCCCCCAGAGATCTAAACCCCCCAGAGATCTAATCCCCCCCAGAGATCTAATCCCCCCAGAGATCGAATTCCCCCAAAAGATCTAATTCCCCCAGAGATCTAACCCCCCAGAGATCTAACCCCCCCGAGATCTAATCCCCCCCAGAGATCTAGTCCACCCCCCCCCCACCCAGAGATCTAAACCTCCCAAGAGATTTATTCCATCCCCTCCACAAAATGCAAAAATAAATAAATAAATAACAATATAAATGTAAATAAATCAAAAACACCGCACAAAACAATCAAAAATCTAAATGGATCTGGGGACACTTACGATCTAATGTTGGCAGTCTCTGGCCTCCAGACTGCTCTTCTCGGTGGGTGGGGATGGAAGGGGACGGGGGGACGGTGGTCGATGGAAGAGCATACGTGCACAGAACTCGGGACCTGAAGAGTCCCGAGTCCCAGACAACTTACCCTGCACAGCTGGAGCAGACCGTCCAACGCACCGTTCAGGACCGCCTGGACCAATGTTGTCAGTACTCCGCCCCAGTGGTACCAGGCAGTGAAGATTGGCTGAGAATTGGGCGGTCCACCAAAGTCGGGCCCCTTGCATCAAGGTGGTGTTTCAAGGTACTAATTAGTTGATCAAAGATGACGAGGAACACTTCAGTTTTGATTTTCTCCTTGGGTGACACAGCACAGTATTTTCAGCATCTCCATCATCATAGCTGCGGTTGTGTACCCGGATGCGCCTCTGAGCTGAATTGTACTCGTTGTGGCCACACAGTTTAATCCCTAAGTTTTCGCAGTCCTCAAACTCTGTCCGATGGGTTTTGACAAAATCGCCAAAGGACTTGAGTAAGAACTCCATGACTTTCAGATTCAAGCCAGTCTCTTGAAGCAAGAGATTGGTCAGGTGAAAGCGCTTCAATACTGTGTTCCAAATAGAAACATAGAAAATAGGTGCAGGAGTAGGCCATTCGGTCCTTCGAGCCTGCACCACCATTCAATATGATCATGGCTGATCATGCACTTCAGTACCCCATTCCTGCTTTCTCTCCATACCTCTTGATTCCTTTAGCCATAAGGGCCACATCTAACTTCCTTTTGAATATATCTAACAAACTGGCCTCAATAACTTTCTGTGGTAGAGAATTCCACATGCTCACAACTCTGAGTGAAGAAGTTTCTCCTCATCTCGTTCCTAAATGGCTTACCCCTTATCCTTAGACTGTGACCCCTGGTTCTGGACTTAACATCGGGAACATTCTTCCTGCATCAAACCTGTCCAATCCTGTCAGAATTTTATATGTTTCCATGAGATCCCCTCTCATTCTTCTGAACTCCAGTGAATACAGGCCCAGTCGATCCAGTCTCTCCTTATATGTCAGTCCAGCCATCCCGGGAATCAGTCTGGTGAACCTTCAATAGCATGTGTATGTCGATCCCGTTCTAATCCAGAAAGGCCAGAATTATTTCTGCTATTTCTTGTCCAGTATGACCGATTATCGGCAAGAACTTTAGAAACCGTTCCTCAGGACCAGTCGGTAGAACATAGCGGACGACAAATGTCAGTTGATCTGTGACATCTGGCATTGAATCAACAGATATTGAATAGAACTTTGCTGATTTCAATTCCTGAATACTCGTCTCATATACTTTGTCACCCATCAGACTAATCAGTCCTTCACAAGTGGTGGAAGACAAGTATGAATTATGCTCCTTGCCTTTGTTGACGAACCGCTTGATGTGTTCAGCAGGAAATGCATCATAGTTTGCGAGAACCTGCAACACACCCAGATAATTACTGTTACTTGGAGACCCAACGATTTAGTCTCTGCCTCGCAATGAAAGACCTCGTTCACAGAGAAACGTTATCACACAGACAGCCCGCTCCAGCACCTTGTGCCAGTGCTGCCATTCATTTTCAAACTGGAAGACAATATGCCCATCCACACAACCAGTGCCTGCTTGTCGAGTGCACATTACTACCATGGCTTCTCTATGCTGGTGGCTGTTTTCATGAGATGAAATCCTCTCAGCTCCATGCTTCCAGTCATTAAACCCATGACTACTTGTTCGTGCTGTGACCTTGCAAGCAAAGCAATATACTCTACCATTTGAAGGTGAATAATAGAGCCACGTTCGCTCCACACATTCCCTGTCAGTGGGTGCGCACGTTTGAAGAAGGACTTTGAGCAGTGTCAGTGACATGCTTCCTTGGCATGAATCATGCTGGAGTTTTTGAAGTCTTTATCACAGTTTCGGCAGTCCTCACTATCTTTTGCAAACCAATGGCTTTGCATGTCTTCTGAGATATTGTCTCCCCACAGCCCAATGTCACTCGAAAGTTGCGCCTCTTTCAGCTCAGTATGCGCCAATTGGTTTTCAACTTCTTCAACTTTTTGGACTTGGAGCTCCACCTCGGCCCACTCCGGGTCCAGGGCCACTACTGGTTTCCTTGTTGAAGTTGTCTGCACAGCATCATCTTGGCCTTCATCTTCATGATCTTGAGTTTTTAGTTGGAAAAAATTATCTAGTTTAAGCAGTTTAGCGGCGACTTGTCTCTTTTGCTCCTCGCATGGCTGGTGCTCTTTCCTTTTTTTTGCCCCCGATTTGTGTGTAGAATACATCTCTAGAAAAAGGGCATCTGGAGTCTGTTTACATCAAGTCAAGAAAAATGTGCCTGAACCCTTGCTGCTTCGCTCCACTCCTGCTATGTCACTTATGTCAATACTGTTTACCCTTACCCTTAATCCGACTCTGTATGGGCCCCACTCTCGGCTTGGGCCCCGGGTGACTGCCCCATCTGCCCCCCCTCCCCCTTAATCCATCCCAGTTTGTGGTGCCTTTTATTTCAGCATTGAGGCCAAGAGGACGCTTTGATGGTCAATAACAAATGGAAGGTAAGGTATGGGAAAAATGTTGAAAGGGGAATTGGGGTTGTGGTCACTGGTACCACAGGCAGATGATTTGATCCCAGATATCCCGGCCAGAAAGGGGCTGTCTGCGATGCATCCTTCTTTCCGCTTCTTCTGCTTCCTCCTCTTCCCTCTATGAGCAGCTTGTCCTCTTTGCTGCCTCTGCTTCATCTCCATGTGATGTCACAGCCCAAAGGGGATTGCAACTAGAGCCTCAGGACTGTGAGCAAGGGGTTTTCTCAGAGGCCTTCCTTTAACATCCAAAGCCTTGCAACCGTCCAGCAGCACTCCTTACATATTTGAACAAATGTTTAAATGTGTTGCACCAAGCCACTAACTCAATAAAATGTAAAAAAAAAGTCCAAAAGCTGAAACCAAAACTTACCTGAAAGATGTGTGTGTCCCTTTAAGAAGCGCTGGCAACGTCTCTGTCGTAATGCTGCATGCACATTAGTCTATGCTTGATTTGGAGAGGGCAGTAGGGAGAACAGCGACATCCAAAATCGCAGTCGGGCGTCAATTCAGACATTACATGCTGATGGCGTTACAATCTGCATATTTACATGTGGGAGGCGAGCACAGGCAATGGCAGCGCTAACGAACTCTCCAGAACGGTGGTCACCGTGTTCCACGCCTTAACGGCTGCCACTACATCCCTGAATTTGGCAATCTTTGAGTCTGATGTTGAAATGAAGTTTAATACCCTAGTGAAATCTGCTTTGTTGGTTCTTGCTACGGCTGATTCTACCTCTTAATAAATCTGGTTCTGAGTTTATTGCCTGAGAAATTCTGTCCATCAGAGTGTTATTTATCCATCTATTGAACAGGGTGTCTCATGCTATATTCAGTCGCCTCATCAACCCATAGGCAGATTACTGCAGGCATACTACCTCTCACATTACTTCAAGCTCAAGGTCACGTGTAATTCATTGGAAGCATGAACTTTCCTATGGCCTTTTGTGATGGGCATGAAAAAAAGTAAGCCGGAGAGCTTCTAGAACAGTAGTTTTGAAGGAAAATTGAGGTAGTTGGTGCTCATTTTTCTACCAGTTACTCATTTATTTAGTAAGTCAGATATTTGATTGGTATCTTATCAGATAAATGCTTATTTGAGCTGATCACAAATGTTTGCCTTAGATATACATGATTCTTTGAGGTATGATGCCCTGAAATGTGATTCCTCTGAGGCAACAGTTTCAGGTGTGACATCTTTATAGTGTATAACGCTACGGACACACCAGACATCATTTTAACGCATAGGAAAATGTGGGAGTCTATGCCCATTTTCTTGATATGTGCATCCAGCAGGGAAACTCTGTGCCAGTGATGTAAACTTGTAAGATTACCTCCCCTATTGGAGTGAATATCAGAATTACAAAAAATGTACATATTGCTCATTTAAGTTCGTATTATTAAAGATTTTATTGTTATTTAGTATCTTTCCAGAATGTATTTAACAGAGTGAATTTATCCACAGACTACAAACAATTATAGCCTTTTGATGTGACATAACCCATCGTGTTGAAGCTACAATGGTCTGAAATATTCAATTTGTTTACCTTTTTTTGCAATAGACCCTCTCCAATATGGCATGTCTTTATAGATCATTTGCTAATAGAGGAGCCATTTAAATTGAAAACACCCCTTTCCACCCTCACCCCTGCCCACATACATAACTAGCACTTTTTGATGGCTCACATAGATGGAAAATAATGGATTTGGATTACAAAACACTTGATTGAAATGTAAAATCAAGCAAACTATTTTGGTTTCAATGACAGTTCTGTTGCAATTAATAATGATAATTAAGCAATTAGTATCACTTAGAAACACTAATGAGTAACCATTTAACCTTTATTTGCCCTCCACTATAAATTCTAAACCTGCCCAAAGTGTAATTCTCACTTTCATGGGACACTGTCAATGTTGTTGTTGCAGCTGTTGCTGAAACCACCATCCCTGCCTAACTATTTGTAATTTGCACTGGTCTATTTATTACCAGCTTTACTTGACCTACATATTTATTTTCTTAAGATATTTATCAGAATCTTGGATTGTTTCCATTTTTAGCTCTCTTTTATTTTTCGCACTTGGGATTATAGATTGCCAGACAGCTCATGTGAAACCCGGGGCACAGAACAATTAAATGTTAAGACACTCTTCAGGATGTTTAGGCTACCATATGTCTCTGATTTTACTACTTGGTGGCATTCAAATCAGCACTGCAAATGTACACCGAATGGCCCTTAAAAGTTCTCCTTAGCATTGAGAAAATGTCAGTATACAAAGGAACTTTAAAATAATCCTGTGTTGAAACAAATTATGAAATTAAAGAAACAAAATAGGGAATGAGATTCACACATGGCATCTGCACACTCATATCATGATCTGTAACAGTTAATTAAAATAATGCCATTGTCTGTGTTTATCCAGTTCTGATGAACGGTGTACAGCTGCAATGTTAACTTGCCACTTCTTCCCACAGATGCCTTGTGACCTGCTGAGTTTCCAGCATTTTCTGTTCTTGTTTCCTCTGGATGTGTTTCATTTACTTGTTCTTTTACATTTGTGAAGGGAACAACAGCTCCTGAAATAAGCAAAAAAGGATTTATAAACATTTGTGGAATTTACCAAATGAGGACCTGCTATTGAGGGACTCTGTCTCTAGAATTGTATAATCTTCGGTTGTAATGCAAGATGTGGGAAGCCTGACAGTTACATGGGTAGACGATAGACTTATTGAAGAAGAAAAAACAATTTAACTCTGTATCTGGTTTGGCACAATATCCTTCCACATCAGGAAGCTGAACATGAATCCTGTCTGGATCAATGGAGTGAAAGTTTCATTTCTATGCTGGCTCTAGTGGTTTTGTGTGAAATTAATTTCAGTGGTCTCAGATCAGTTCTTAGTAGCTGTGTGCCCCAGCCCAGAACTTATTGACGTTAACTGGCAGTCTCCCTCAGAGAAGCCATAAGAATGTCTGGCTTGGGCAATGGTAATACTGGTGCAGAAAGATGTGCTCTTCTGAAGTTTAGTTATGATGTAAAAGCCTGGAAATTACTTCGTGATATTACTATAAGAATGCTTATGCATACATATCAAATTCCTGTCTCTGTTTCTTTCAATAGAGGTAGCAGCCCCTTTAAGAGAAGCAGGTTAGCACCTCTAGTAAAGTAACAGAGAGCAGAATTTGTACAAGTATATTACGTGCTCATACTATAACATCACTCAATGGGCCTGAAGTTGAAGTTGGAGGCTTCCTCCGTATGATCTGAAAAAATCTACAAAAAGTACCTGGTGGTCTTGGAGGAACATAAGATCCCAGTTGGAAGCGTAGATTTGCTGTGCAGTGCATGGGGAGATGTCTTTCAGGTATGTAAGTCCAAGCTGGAGTCACGTGGGCCTGGACAACCAACCACGATGCAGTATTCTCATTGATAAACATGGGAACTCTGTTTGTACGAGTTTCCATTACTATCAATGAGAAAAACCCCATAAACACCCAAACACAGCATAATAAATAAATAAAACACCTCACATATTTAAAATAAATTGAAATTAAATGTAATTAATGGACAGGGTTTTTAACTATAAAAATGTGTATTTAAATTTAATTTTGATATGTTTTAAAACTCTTACGCTGGTAAAAAAATAGGCTATGCGCCTGCTTTCACCAGGTGTAAAAGTTTGAAGGACATTCACTGGGCATAAGATGGGCAAATAGCCCAATCAATCCCATGCGGATGTCCTTCTCCCAGGGATGTTGAGGATCTATCAAGACAAATCTTTGACAGATCGGAAAAAGCCGGTTTTAGACGCATGCGCATCGCACCTCGAAAAACAGCTTTTGCAAGACCTCGCCGGTTCTGTGCGCACTTCGGACAGACCCAGCGAGGCCGGAATTTTAGGCCCAATAATTTTAAGACTATTGCTGGGACAGAATAGAAGGACCTTTGCTTTGTTACATCTGATCTGGAAGTGCTTGATGTTGGTATGAGATAAATGAAATAGTAAAGGGTACCCATTTCCAAGTACCAAGTCTTGACTTGAGCACAAAAATTTACTGGAAAAAAAATTACTTTTAAAGAAGAATGTCAGTGTCCCTACCAAGAATCAAACTCAAACTTCCCTAATGGCAAGTTTCACTAATATCAGATGGGTCAACTAAAGAAAGGAAAGGAAAACTAGCTGGGAGAACTCTTTCTGCAGATTCAAGGACGTTTCCTAGACCACGAGTAATATCTTGATAGGTTATTCTCAGACTGACTGACCCTTTTCTCCCTTTATCTGAGTCTAATACTGTGAATGCATTGAGACAACTCAGTGGGAGGAAATAATTAGAACAGTTAAATAATACTAGGTGTAGTTTTGCCTTACTTCAGGTCCAGCTGGAAATCCCAAAGCAGTTTGGCACATTGGGTGCAGGTGCTTTATATAATCAATTTGTCTAGGAATTAATCATTGACTCAAGTTTCATATAACCAATAATATTAGTGTTTGATCCTTAGGGTGGATCTTGGCAGGGACGTTTATGTCCTGGCCGGTCAACTAATTACATTGATTGGCCAACTAACATCTTGTACCCTGCATTTAAATTTGGATGTGGCACTTCATACCATGGCAGTGACACATAGGCCAGTACCGGGCCCGAGGCGAGTGCATGTGAAGATGGCTGCTACTCCCACCATCTCTACTGCCCCAGGGCCTTTCAAGCTGCTGACCTGGTTCAAAAATTGCAGGGACATTTAAAATCAGTCTTCTGCTCCTTTCCAAAGGAAGCTAAATACAGTATGCTGATTTTTTGTTTAAATGGTAGGGTAAATATTTTTATTGATTGCAGTAGTGGTGATGATGAGAATGGAAATGATAATTAAAAAGTAAGTGTCCTGACTAAGATTGGGTTTAAGATTTAACTGTGTCCTACATGTTGCTCACCCCAAAGTAAAGGAAGACAAACCAGTAATCTTTAATTCTAGGCAAATCATATTTATTCAATGGCCCTGTCCCCCATTTTCTCCATTCCCCATAGCCTGATATTTTAATTTCAACTGCCCCCCCCAATGCACACACCATATTCTGCTCTATAGTTCCTGAATACAATCCTTGTTGGATAGCCCTAAACAGAAGACAGGGATGCCTTTTTTTCCTGTGGGTTGTCACGCCTCAACATTTTTGAAAATAGAGGCCCTATAATGCATTATCCACTGAAGCTCTTGCACATCTGAAAAGACAAAACATATGGTAGGTCTTAATTTCAAAAGAGCTTAAAATGTGTTATATGTAATGGTAGGACCATGCATTACTTTTGATTGCACAGGTGTGACACAGCAAAAGCCTTTGGTCAATGGAAAGATTTCTAAGCAAAGAACATTAATGATTTTGCCACTTTACTTTTGAGACTCAACCCCCCTGGTCACTACATGTTTTTGGAAGAGAGAGGAGGTTTACTTCTATTATTTCTCCATGTATGTCCTCACAGGGGCAATAAAACAAGTGAGTTTATGAATAATTAACATTGATAACAACTGATATAATTTAAAGTGCTTGAACAATACAACTAAAAAAAAAAGCTGGTAGAATTTCAGATTTTTCCATCTGCTGAAAATATCAGAATAGAAATCTGTTATTTTTAGAAGGTATTTACAATGAGACCTAGACCACGGTGACATCAAAAATATGAGTCACACTAAATCCAATAAGGGAGTGATTTTTACATTGTCAGTTAAGGAACATACAAAGAATGATTATGCAATAATTGACTCAGCAGCCCTACAGGCCTCAGCATAGATTTGAGTAAACCAGATTGTTTCAATTTTAATTTCCTGATATCAGGTTATAAGCATTGTGTTTCGAACACAGATGAGGCTGCACACAGGGAGGTTAAAGGATCAGTGACCTCAGTCTTTACGAAGACACTCCAGAGTGAGGAACAGGCCTTAGGGGCCGGCTTATATACAGTGCTCCCAAGGGATGCTGGGATCCCTTGGGACTTAAAGGGGTGCGCTCCCTGGTGGCAGAACATGGGAGTGCATGCTTTACAGATACACAACATCACTCCCCCACAAAGCCAAAGTGAAAACTATTCACAAGGTGAGGCAGTCGGGAGCCTTTCTTTCCCTGGTGGACCGCCTTGGTACAAATGTCTGTTCTGGTGTGTTGGCTGTGCCCTCGCTGGGCTGGTGTGTTGCTGGTCCTGCAGGGTTGCTGGGTGAGCCTGGCCTTGCTGGGCTGTTGGGCGTGATGGGTTCAATTTCCTGGTCCGGGGTGGTGTTGTTGATCCTTTGGGTGTGTGTTGTGGGCTCGAAAAAGGTGGTGTCTGCTGTGTGTTGTTCAGGGCAGTCTGTGAACCACAGCCTTGTTTGGTCCAGGTGCTTTCTGCAAATTTTTGCATTGTCTAGTTTGACTACAAACACCCTATTCCCTTCTTTAGCTATCACCGTGCCCGCGATCCACTTGGAACCACGTCCATAGTTTAGCACATACACAGGGTCATTCAGATCAATTTCCCGTGACACAGTGACGCGACCATCGTTTACATTTTGTTGCTGCCGCCTGCTCTCTACCTGATCATGCAGGTTGGGGTGAACCAGCGAGAGTCTGGTGTTAAGTGTCCTTTTCATGAGTAGCTCAGCCGGGGGCACCCCTGTGAGCGAGTGGGGTCTCGTGCAGTAGCTGAGCAGTACTTGGGACAGGCGGGTTTGGAGTGAGCCTTCTGTGACTCGTTTAAGGCTCTGTTTGATTGTTTGTACTGCCCACTCTGCCTGCCCATTGAAGGCTGGTTTAAATGGGGGCGAGGTGACATGTTTGATCCCATTGCGGGTCATGAATTCTTTAAATTCGGCACTGGTGAAACATGGCCCGTTGTCACTGACCAGCATGTCAGGCAGGCCGTGGGTGGCAAACATGGCCCTCAGGCTTTCAATGGTGACAGTGGCAGTGCTTCCCAACATTATTTCACATTCAATCCATTTTGAAAAAGCATCTATCACCACCAGGAACATTTTACCGAGAAACGGGCCCGCATGGTCAACATGGATCCTCGACCATGATCTGGAGGGCCAGGACCACAAACTTAGCGGTGCCTCTCTGGACGCGTTGCTCAACTGAGCACACACGCGGCATTGCCGTACACAGGACTGTAACTCAGAGTCGATAGCAGGCCCCCACACGTGGGATCTGGATATCGCTTTCATCATTACTATACCTGGGTGTGTGCTGTGGAGATCCGAGATTAACGTCTCTCTGCCCATTTTGGGTAGCGCATGGTTACCCCACAACAAGCAGTCTCCTGAATGGACAGCTCGTCCTTTCGCTGCTGGAACGGCTTGATTAGCTCTTGCATTTCAACCGGGATGTTGGCCCAGCTCCCATGCAGTACACAGTTTTTTACGAGAGACAGCAGAGGCTCTTGGCTGGTCCAAGTCCTAATCTGGTGGGCCGTGACAGGTGATTTATCATTTTCAAACGCTTCCATGACCATCAACAAGTCTGCGGGCTGCGCCACCATCAACAAGTTTGCAGGCTGCCCCATTTCCACCCCCGTGGTGGGCAATGGTAGCTGACTGAGAGCATCCGCACAGATCTCGGTGCCTGGCCTGTGGCGGATGGTATAGTTATACGTTGATAGCGTCAGTGCCCACCTTTGTATGCGGGCTGAGGCATTAGTATTTATCCCCTTGTTTTCAGCAAACAGGGATATGAGGGGCTTGTGATCGGTTTCCAGCTCAAATTTGAGGCCAAACAGGTACTGATGCATTTTCTTTACACCGAACACACACTCTTTCTCAATCATGCTATAGGCCCTCTCGGCCTTAGACAAGCTCCTGGAGGCATAGGCGATAGGTTGCAACTTCCCCGCATCGTTAGCTTGTTGTAATACACATCCGACTCCTTACGACGACGCATCACATGCTAGCACAAGTCTTTTACACGGGTTATACAATACAAGCAGCTTGTTGGAGCATAAAATGTTTCTGGCTTTCTCAAAACCAATTACTTGTTTTTTTTCCCCAAACCCAGTTCTCACCTTTACGCTATAAAATATGTAGAGGCTCTAAGAGGGTGTTTAACCCCGGTAGGAAGTTACCAAAATAATTGAGGAGTCCCAGGAATGACTGCAACTCCGTGATGTTCTGTGGCCTGGGCGCGTTCCTGATAGCCTCTGTCTTTGCATCTGTGGGCCGAATGCTTTCCGCCGCGATCTTTCTCCCCAACAACTCCACTTCTGTTGCCATGAAGGCGCATTTCGACCTCTTCAGCCGCAGCCCTATGCGATCCAGTCGCTGGAGGACCTCCTCCAGGTTTTGTAGGTGCTCGACGGTGTCCCGACCCGTGACCAATATGTCGTCCTGAAAGACCACCATGCGTGGTATCGACTTGAGTAGGCTCTCCATGTTTCTCTGGAAGATCGCTGCAGCCGACCGAATTCCAAACGGGCATCTGTTGTAGATGAACAGTCCCTTGTGCGAGTTGATGCAGATGAGGCCCTTCGAAGACTCCTCCAGCTTCTGCGTCATGTAGGCCGAAGTCAGGTTGAGCTTGGTGAATGTCTTGCCTCCTGCCAGCGTCGCAAATAGGTCGTCTGCCTTAGGTAGCAGGTATTGGTTCTGTAGTGAGAAACGATTAATAGTTACTTTATAATCGCCGCAAATCCTGACCGTGCCATCACTTTTGAGTACTGGAACAATCGGGCTGGCCCACTCGCTGAATTCCACTGGGGAGATGATGCCCTCGCGTTGCAGCCTGTCCAGCTCGATTTCCACTCTCTCCCTCATCATGTGAGGTACCGCTCGCGCCTTGTGGTGAATGGGTCGTGCCTCGGGGACCAAATGGATCCGCATCTTCGCCCCGGAAAAGTTTCCAATGCCTGGCTCAAAAAGGGAAGGAAATTTGTTAAGAACCTGGGTACATGAGGCCTCATCGACATGTGATAGCGCTCGGATGTCATCCCAGTTCCAGCGGATTTTGCCCAGCCAGCTCCTTCCAAGCAGTGTGGGACCATCATCCGGAACAATCCAGAGTGACAGTTCATGCACCGTGCCCTCGTAGGTGACCTTGACCATGGCACTGCCCAGGACAGTGATGAGCTCTTTGGTGTACGTTCTCAGTTTCGTGTGGATGGGACTCGGAGCTGGTCTGAGTGCCTTGTTGCACCACAGTCTCTCAAACATCTTTTTACTCATGATGGATTGGCTGGCGCCACTGTCCAGTTCCATGGCTACGGGTAAGCCATTCAATTTTACATTTAGCATTATAGGTGGACATTTCATCAAAATTGTGTGCACCCCGTGCACTTCAGCCTCTGCCTCCTCTCTCTGAGGCTCGAAATTGCTTTGATCCATCATGGATCGATTTTCCTCTGCCACATGGTGGTTAGCAGGTTTTGCAGAGCTTGCAGCTCGTTGGAGGTGCCCCATTGTTCCACAGCTCTTGCAAACATACCCTTTGAAGCGGCATGAATAGGCTGAATGGAAGCCTCCACAATGCCAACAAGGTGTGAATTGCGTTGCAGTTATCCTTTGTTGCGGACTCAGTCATCTGGGTCACCTGAGGCCGGCTGGCAGTTGCAGACTCGTGGTTTCTGCCCTGTACATTTCTGCTTGCAAACACAGTTCCAGTTAATTTATGAACATTGCTAGCACTTGTGTGCTGAGAGATTTGTTTGGTGTTATCACTGGTGGACATAAACGCCTGTGCTATCGCAATGGCCTTATTGAGGGTCGGTGTCTCTACAGTCAAAAGTTTTCATAGGATGGTCTCATGGCCAATGTCCAGTACAAAAAAGTCTCTGAGCATCTGTTCCAGGTAGCCATCAAACTCACATTGTCCTGCAAGTCACCTTAGCTCGGCGACGTAGCTCGCCACTTCCTGACCTTCAGATCGCTGGCATGTGTAGAAACGATACCTCACCATTAACACGCTCTCCCTCAGGTTAAGATGCTCCAGAACCAGTGAACACAGCTCCTCATACGACTTATCTGTGGGTTTCACTGGAGCCAGAAGATTCTTCATGAGGCTGTAGGTCGGTGCCCCGCAGACCGTGAGGAGGACCGCTCTCCTTTTTGCAGCGCTTCCTTCTCCATCCAGCTCATTGGCTACAAAGTACAGGTCTAGCCGTTTGACATAGGCTTCCCAGTCCTCACCCTCCGAGAACTTCTCCAGGATGCCCACAGTTTGCTGCATCTTTGCGTTGGATTCATATATTCGTCGCCAGTTGTTGTGTTCCTAATACAGATAAGACTGCACACAAGGAGGTTAAAGTAACAGTGACCTCAGTCTTTACTAAGACACTCCAGAGTGATGAACATCCCTTAGGGGCAGGCTTATATCCAGTGCTCACAAGGGATGCTGGGATCCCTTGGGAATTCAGGGGGGGCGTTCGCTGGTGGCTGAACATGGGAGTGCATGCTTTACAGATACACAACAATAAGTGTACTCAGTGTTTTTGTAGAAAATAAATTATTGATGCTGTATCGCTCATATCTAATGGAATGTTAGAAGTTTTAAGTCGTTGACCAAGAAATTAGATTGTGCTGCACCCATTTTACAGGCATAAAATGACCACCTAAGGGTCCAATATGTATGTGTTCGCCTGCTCATTCTGTGTTGGAAGTGCAACACCCACCACAGTGAATTGGCTTCTCACTAGGTATTTGTTGCTGAATTTATTAAAAAGCCTCATTATGATAAAATAAGAGTCCTACACTTGTTGTAGGATCCTTTTGTGAAATTGGTCTGTCCAGTGTCTTACTTGACACATGATAAATTCACCCAGTGAATCATGGTGCTAACAGTCAGTGAGGCTATTAAAAGGGCTCATCCACCGTGCAGGTTAGCAGCTGGTTTGTCATCTTAGGCCCATAAATTAACCCGCAACCTTTTTATTGGGCTTTTTTCATCATTCCACGATTGAATTCAGAATTCTGGAAACTACTTTGTGCTCGTGTTCAATTCTTTTTTTCTGCTTTGGAAAGAATTGTATTCTGTTCATGGATGGTCCAATAGTCCTGCCTTTGGCGATGGAGCAAGAGGGTCATCAGCGAAGAAAACAAATGTGAGCAGGAGCGGAGGGAGGAAGAGGAGTGTACTGTGCAGGAGACCATACCTCCAGCGGGTCATCAGGGTGCATTTCTCATGCCTCAACTTCACCAAGGAGCAATGTGTGTGGTACATTTGCTTCAACAAGGAGGTTGTCATAGAGCTATACCACCTGCTGCAGGAACAACTGGAGCCTCAAACTAGGGAATGGACAGCATTGCCTGTGATTGTCAATGTCACTCTGATCTTTATTTTTTACACCACGGGGCTGTTCCAGGATATAAGAACATAAGAATTAGGAACAGGAGTAGGCCAACTAGCCCCTCGAGCATGCTCCGCCATTCAACAAGATCATGGCTGATCTGGCCGTGGACTCAGCTCCACTTACCCGCCCGCTCCCCGTAACCCTTAATTCCCTTATTGCTTAAAAATCTATCTATCTGTGACTTGAATACATTCAATGAGCTAGCCTCAACTGCTTCCTTGGGCAGAGAATTCCACAGATTCACAACCCTCTGGGAGAAGAAATTCCTTCTCAACTCGGTTTTAAATTGGCTCCCCCGTATTTTGAGGCTGTGCCCTCTAGTTCTAGTCTCCCCGACCAGTGGAAACAAACTCTCTTCCTCTATCTTGTCTATCTCTTTCATTATTTTAAATATTTCTATACGATCACCCCTCATCCTTCTGAACTCCAACGAGTAAAGATCCAGTCTACTCAATCTATCATCATAAGATAACCCCCTCATCTCCAGAATCAGCCTAGTGAATCGTCTCTGTACCCCCTCCAAAGCCAGTATATCCTTCCTTAAGTAAGGTGACCAAAACTGCACGCAGTACTCCAGGTGTGGCCTCACCAATTCTGTCATGTATCTTACATTATTATATTTAACTGTATCCTAACATGCTATACATGACTGTAATAAGATATGACCTGTAACCACCAGCATACCTTACCACCAGGGGTGCACTTGCAAGAGACAGGTATATAAGGACAGGTCTCAGGCAAGTGCAGCATTCCAGAGCTGTGAAATAAAGGTGCAGGTCCAGAGTGACCTTGACTTCACTACATGCCTCGTGTGAATCTGTACTGAGGGGACAGGACTTTACAGTGGCGACGGGTTACGGGATTACAGAATCCACAAAATGGTGAACAACGGATCAGATGAAAAGTACAATGCGGGAGGCAATTGGGAGGACTTTATAGAAAGGCTCCAGCAAAGCTTTGTAACCAAAGACTGGTTAGGAGACGATAAGGCAGACAAGAGAAGAGCCCATCTCTTGACCAGCTGTGGCTCGAAAACATAAGCTTTAATGAAGGATCTGTTGGCATCTGAGAAACCAGCAAGCAAGTCGTTTGAAGAATTGAGCACACTGGTAAGAGACCACCTGAAGCCAGCGAGCAGCCTACACATGGCCAGACACAGGTTCTACAACTACAGACGCTGTGTGGGCCAGAGCATACCCGACTTCGTGGTGGAACTTCGGAGGTTGGCTAGTTTATGTGAATTCTCCGATGAACTGAGGAGAGAAATGCTGAGAGACTTATTCATTGAAGGAATAGGCCACGCAGGCATATTCCAAAAGCTCATAGAGACCAAGAACCTGACCTGAGAGGCAGCAGCACTGGTTGCACAAACATTCTTGGTAGGGGAAGAAGAAACGAGGTTGATTTACAATGCAGGTACGGCAACTAACAAAATATCGGAACAAGAAGTTCACAGCACTAAACAAGCTGCTACCCCCACACACAGACAAAACCGGGAGAACAGGCTCTCAACAGCAGGCAGAAGCCATCAAGGGCCACAGGAATGGCCGTTCACACCTCATTAACCCACAATGAGAGCAATCAGCTACAAACTGAGAGAAGCTCAAGAGAGATCAGCCAGACGCAGCTCATTCTTTGGGAACTCTTTGAACAATGGAACAGGTCTGTGCTGGAGGTGTGGGGGTGGGCACTCGTCAAGGGGATGTCGATTTCAGCAGGCTGTTTGCAGAAATTGTGAATTTACAGGGCATTTGGCCCGCATGTGCAAAAAAACGGCAGCTCGGCTGGTATACGAATCAGATGGGTCAGAAAGCGGACCAGAAGATGGTGGGGACAGTACCCGGGACACCGGTGTACAGCGGGTCAACACGATCAATGGCCGCTGCTCTTACAACAGGACGCCTCCTATAATATGAGGGTCCTACTCAATGGGATATCTGTCAACATGGAGCTGGATACGGGAACGAGTCAATCACTCATGGGCGCTCAACAATTTGAACAACTGTGGCCGCATAAAACAGACAGACCAAAACTCACAAGGGTCGACACCACACTAAGGACCTATACCAAAGAAATCGTACCAGTCCTCGGCAGCGCCATGCTCTCTGTCACACACAAAGGGACAGTGAACCGACTTCCCCTGTGGATTGTCCCCGGAGACCCCCCCAGCACTGCTGGGGAGAAGCTGGCTAGCAAAACTAAACTGGAAATGGGATGATGTCCATGCCATGTCATTAGAGGAACGGACCTCCTGCTCAACAGTTATAAAGCAATTTGAACATCTCTTTCAGCCAGGTGTGGGCACTTTCAAAGGGGCCAAAGTCAAAATCTACATCACACAGGATGCTAGATCGGTCCATCACAAGGCCAGAGCTGTACTCTATGTGATGAGGGAAAAGATTGAACACGAACTAGACAGGCTTTTGCGGGAAGGCATTATATCACCTGTGGAATTTAGCAACTGGGCAAGTCCCATCGTCCCAGTCATGAAGCCTGATGGATCCGTAAGAATCTGTGGGGACTACAAATCTACCATAAACAGAGTCTCCCTACAGGACCAGTACCCGCTGCCCAGAGCGGAGGACTTATTTGCCACATTGGCTAGAGGTAAACTTTTCTCAAAATTAGACCTCACATCTGCGTATATGACGCAAGAATTGACCGAGGAATCCAAGCTGCTCACCACCATCAACACACATCGAGGCCTTTTCATGTACAATCGATGCCCATTCGGCATCAGGTCGGCAGCTGCCATATTCCAGCACAACATGGAGAGTCTGCTCAAGTCCATCCCGGGGACGGTTGTATTTCAAGACGACATACTTATCACGGGCAGGGACACCGACAACCATCTCCGTAATTTGGAGGAAGTACTAAAGCGCTTGGATTTAAGAGTATTTAATTCAACGTCAAGTGAGGTACGAAAGCAAAATAAAGAGAGGGAAATAATGACTGAATTAAGAGAGAGATAAAAGAGACAAAGAAAAAGTAAAAAAAAAAAATTGTTATTTAAATTATTGTTAAAAAGTCTCCAAAAATAATTAAAATCTGAAGGAATGAGACTCCACGCTTGTTAAAGTTGATTTTCAGTTCCAGAGAGGTTGCTTGGCTGTAATTAAGACTTACCACGCTGTTACAAGAGCACTTACACTGGAATGGATAAGTCTTAACTTTTGCTGGCACGTTGAGTTCATATCTATGAGGTAAGTACAGCAACTTCACGTCATTCAATGTATTGAATGGGGAGCCAGACAGCGAGATGCTATTTTCAGGAAGCTTTTGGAAGAATGTTGCATCTCAGCCAGCAACTTCTGGATTTTCCGTTTAACTGCGCATATGCGGTCACCAGAAGTTACTGTTCAATTTCTACATAAATAATGGTGAATGCTGTTAGTCTCACCATTATTTCTACTGCAAAATATGAACATACGAATAATGACAGACCGGTAAATACCCTCTGGTCCATCGAGACTGTCCCACACAATTACGATTCCTTGTGTATTACAATGTATACTCTTCACCCCATCCAAAACCATGTGACCTCCTGGGAGAGGCATAAAACCAGCTTAAAAAAACCCAGGCCAATTTGGGAGAAAAAAATCTGGGAAATTCCTCTCCAACCCATCTAGGCGATTGAAACTAGTCCAAAAGATCACTCTGACTCTGAATTCCCTGCAGTACCTACCTTCTGTAATAGGTGATCTCCGTCCCAGCCAGAAACAGGTCCAGCTCTTGCTTGATATAATTCAATGAATCAGCATTCACTGCATGAGATGGCAGCCTGTACTAGAGGTCTACTATTCTCTAGGAAAAGAACCACTTCCTGATATCTAACCTTGATCTAGCCTTACACAACTTAAATTTGTGACCCCTGGTCCTCCCTAACCTATTTGGAACAAAGGCCGAGAACTTCTGGTCGTTTCCACCTCTTTTGGCCTGGGTGCAGTATTACTAATGACTCTCGCTAAATTCTGCGGGAGTTTAGCGGCAACGGTAACCCGTAGCACCCAGCTCCACTGCGCACAATGCCCCGTTATCGCCCCAGAACAAACATTGGGGAGCTTCTCTAAAGCTGCGCCAGGCAATGCCAGCGACAGCTTCAGGGGACGGGAACCGGACTATCGACCTCACACGGGGCGATACTTTAAGGGGAAGTTGCGGCCATGTAGAAACAAATCTGATGTTTTTCTTCGGCGCCCCATTGGCGCCTCGATCGCGGGATCCGTGCCGCAATCATGGAGTCCCATTTCATCCCTACAGAGTTTGCAGCTTGGGCCCTTCCATTTAATGAAGGGAAGAGCCCCTCCCATGCGGCTCAGTGGGCAGCGCTGTGTCCCGCTCCCGACCCACCTGCCGCACTATCCCCCTCCCCCCACAAAGGAAGTGGAGTACATTATTTTGTGCTCCACTTCCTTTCGGGGGCGGGAACCCAAATTTTTGAGAGGGATGGGACTTCCGTGCCTGGCGCAAAATATCTTGCCTCCCGGATGTTACCACCCCCAAAAGGGGCACAACGGAATTTCATCCCCAAAATGTCACCTGGAACACAATTTATTCCCTTCATTATCTTATAAACCTCAAGCAGATTACCCCTAAGTCAACTCTTCTCTAAAATGTAGAGATCCAACTCTTTTAGCCTATCTTGATCACTAAGATGCTTAAAAATTAGTCTAATGGCCCTCCTCTGCACCCTTTCCAGAGCCTCAAATATCACCCACCATGTGAGGAGACTAAAACTGGGCACAGTATTCCAAGTGCGCCTCATCTTATACTCAATTGTCCTATGGATACACCCCAATATGTTATTTGTTTACGCTATCGTTTAACAGCATTGCTCATGTACCTTTAAAGATGTATACACGAGAATGGCCAAATCGCTTTCTATCTCCACCTTCTTTAATGTATTTCCCTGAACTCTGTATGAATGTTGCATTTGCCCTGCCCACATGCATAACACTACACTAATACAAGTTATATATCATTTGCCAAATCTGACCTAATATTTTCATGTGTAAAATTAAATAAACTGATATTTCCAGGAACACATTTACCTTAGCAGATTTCTATTGTCTAGCATGATTTTGTCACAAGAACATAAGAATATAAGAAATAGGAACAGGATAGGCCATACAACCCCTCGAGTCTGCTCCGCCACGCAATAAGATCATGGCTGATCTGATCATGGACTAGTTCCACTTCCCCGCCCGCTTCCCATAACCCCTTATTCCCTTATCGTTTAAGAAACTGTCTATTTCTGACTTAAATTTATTCTCTGTTCCAGCTTCCACAGCTCTCAGAGGCAGTGAATTCCACAGATTTACAACCCTCTGAGAGAAGAAATTTCTCCTCATCTCTGTTTTAAATGGGTGACCCCTTATTCTAAGATCATGCCCTCTGGTTCTAGTCTCCCACATCAGTGGAAACATCCTCTCTGCATCCACCTTGTCAAGCCCACTCATAATCTTATATGCTTCGATAAGATCACCTCTCATTCTTCTGAATTCCAATGAGTAGAGGCCCAACCTACTCAACCTTTCTTCATAAGTCAACCCCCTCATCCCCGGAATCAACCTAGTGAACCTTCTTTGAACTGCTTCCAAAGCAAGTATATCCCTTCGTAAATATGGAAACCAAAACTGCACGCAGTATTCCAGGTGTGGCCTCACTAAAACCCTGCTTTTATACTCCATCCCCTTTGCAATAAAGGCCAATATACCATTGGCCTTCCTGATCACTTGCTGTACCTGCGTACTATTCTTTTGTGTTTCATGCACAAGTACCCCCAGATCCCGCTGTACTGCAGCACTTTGCAATCTTTCTCCATTTAAATAATTACTTGCTCTTTGATTTTTTTTTCTGCCAAAGTGCATGACCTCACACTTTCCAACATTATACTCCATCTGCCAAATTTTTGCCCACTCACTTAGCCTATCTAAGTCCTTTTGCAGATTTTTTGTGTCCTCCTCACACATTGCTTTTCCTCCCATCTTTGTATCATCAGCAAACTTGGCTACATTAAACTCAGTTCCTTCTTCCAAGTCGTTAATATAGATTGTAAATAGTTGGGGTCGCAGCACTGATCCCTGCGGCACCCCACTAGTTACTGATTGCCAACCTGAGAATAAACCATTTATCCTGACTTTCTGTTCTCTGTTAGTTAGCCAATCCTCTATCCATGCTAATATATTACCCCAACCCCGTGAACTTTTATCTTGTGCAGTAACCTTTTATGTGGCACCTTGTCAAATGCCTTCTGGAAGTCCAAATACACCACATCCACTGGTTCCCCTTTATCCACCCTGTTTGTTACATCTTCAAACAACTCCAGCAAATTTGTCAAACATGACTTCCCCTTCATAAGTCCATGCTGATTCTGCCTGACCAAATTTTGCTTTTCCAAATGTCCTGCTACTGCTTCTTTAATAATGGACTCCAACATTTTCCCCATCACAGATGTTAGCTAACTGGTCTATAGTTTCCTGATTTTTGTCTGCCTCCTTTTTTAAATAGGGACATTACAGTTATTTGCAGTTTTCCAATCTGCTGAGACCTCCCCAGAATCCAGAGGATTTTGGTAAATTACAACCAAAGCATCTACAATCTCTTAAGCCCTAGGTTGCAAGCTCATCAGGTCCAGGGGATTTATCTGCCTTTAGTCCCATTATCTTACTGAGTACCACCTCCTTAGTCATTGTGATTATGTTAAGTTCTTCCCCCCCTAATGCCCCTTGACTATCCACTGTTGAAATATTGTTAGTGTGCTCTACTGTAAAGACTGATACAAAATATTTGTTCAAAGTTTCTGCCATCTCCATGTTCCCCATTACTAATTTCCCGGTCTCGTCATCTAAGGGACTAACATTTACTTTAGCCACTCTTTCCCTTTTTATATACGTATAGAAACTCCTGCTAAATGTTTTTATATTTTGCGCTAATTTACTTTCATAGTCTATCTTCCCTTTCTTAGTCATTTTTTTTAGTCGTTCTTTGCTGGCTTTTAAAAACTTTCCATGATCATCTACACAGATCAAAACAAAAGGTGAAAACTGATGTCCAGAAAGCTCTTGTGAAGAAAATCTCTAGAATTTTCTTTTTTGGAACATACCAAAAATCACTCCATTGTTTTCTTGAACTAAACCACATGTCTTGGCATCTCTGAAGTGAACTTTATTCATCAAGTCAGTAAATTGAATGCGGCTCCAGTGATTTTGGACTGCAGCCTATGTATCATATTCATTCTCTAGCAAAGCAAGCAGGAACACATCTCACTGGATTATATTTTCTAAAGTTAAAAGAAAGTTGCATTGTTTCACATACAATTTAAAAGAGATCAGTAAAGGGCATCAAAAACATTTCCTGAGTCTAAACCTAATGTAATTACTGTAGGTTTGCGAGCACAGGTGATGGGTGAATGGGACTTGGTGTGAGGTAAGATACAGGCAGCAGAGTTTTGGGTGAGTTTAGGTTTATGTAGCGTGGAAGATGGGAGGCCGGTCAAGAGAGCATTGGAATAGTCATGTTTAGAGATAACAAAGGCATGGATGAGGGTTTCAGTAACAGATGAGCTGAGGCCGGACCGGAATCGGTTGATGTTACGGAGGTGGATGTAGGCAGTCTTGGTGATGGAACAGATATGTGGTCGGAAGCTCATTTCAGAGTCAAGTAGGATACCAAGGTTGTGTATGGTCTGATTCAGCCTCAGACAGTGACTAAAGAGAGGGATGGAGTCAATGGCTAGGGAAAGGAATTTGTGGAACGGACCAAACACAATGGATTCGGTCTTCCCAATATTTAGTTGGAGGAAATTTCTGCTCATCCAGGACTGGCTGTCAGACAAACAGCATGACAAATCAGAGACAGTGGAATGGTTGAGGTAGAACTGTGTGTCATCAGCGTACATGTGGAACCTATCATTGGCCCTGAAATTCCACTCGAGCTCTCCCCGCGGACAAACGACAGAAAAAGAGAAAAAAGATGCGCACTTACCTGTTGCGCCCGTTGGAACTTCCGAGCCTGAGGCCTCCTGTGACTGCGCGTGGGGACATGTGCAGGCCGGGATCTGGAGACAGCAGCCAATCAGGTGAAGTATAGATTCTCATTCATAGTAATAGGAGTTCCGTAAATCCGGAACACCTATTGCTAATAATAGGAGTTCTGTAAGTCTGGAACTCCTATTACTATGAATGAGAATCCCGCCCCCACCACAAACATCCAAAACACAATAAAAAATAGAAAATAAACTACATAGTTAACATTCATTTAAATTAAAGTTCTTATCAAAAAAATATTTTCCCGACTTTTTAAAAAGTTTTTTTAATTAGCCTTAAAATAAACTTATTGTAGTGGGGAGGGTTTTTAAAAATAAAATGTGTTTTTATAACTTTAATTTTAAATGTTTCTGTGTATTTTTAAACACTTGCACCTGTAAATGTAAGCTATACGTCTGCTTTTTTAGGCGCAAGATTTTAAAGGACATTTGCAGGGCAAGATATTCATAAATGTCGGAAATCTTGCCTGCAAGTGTCCTCGATCCTGATCTGTGGATGATCTGTCAAGCCAGAAACTTGACAGATCGGAAAAGCCGGTTTTCAGCGCATGTACATTGCATGCTGAAACCCGGCTTTTCCGATGCCTTTCTGGATCCGTAGAAACTTCGTACGGACCCGGGACATCGGAATTTCAGGGCCATTATGTTTTCAGATGATGCCTCCGAGGGGCAACATGTAGATGAGAAATAGGAGGGGGCCAAGGATAGATCCTTGGGGACTCCAGAGGTAACAGTGCGGGAGTGGGATGAGAAGTCATTGTACGTGATTCTTTGGCTACGACAGGATAGCTAAGAATGGAACCAGGCGAGTGCAGTCCCATCCAGCTGGACGACGGTGGAGAGGCGTTTGAGGAGAATGGTGTAGTCAACCCTGTCAAAGGATGCAGATAAGTCAAGAAAGATGAGGGGGAATAGTTCACCATGGTCACAGTCATATAAGATGTAATTTGTGACTTTGATAAGGGCTGTTTCAGTACTGTGGTGGAGGGGATGACAGTGAAGATATTATTATGCCACCCCTACATAATTTAGATACAATTTAAATGATTATTTCAGGTGGGAGTGACCTGCATACATTGGCTGTCCTGGGAAATGCAGATATTAGCACATTATAGGTCCTATTCCTTTTGCGTAGTGCCCCAGGAACTGGCACACATATGGCACTGGCAGAGAAAAGTTGACCTCTGCATGTACTGTTGTTTGGGTTATAGATTAGAAATTATGAAAAACCTGAGGGCAAGGAAAGCGCAGTTAAGATATATACCAAGATCTAGGATTTTCCAAACACAGAATCACCCTGTGATATTGAGATGCTAATTGGGAGTAAACCGTCTTGTGTTTAAAAAAAAAGCAAATGCTATGTTTATTAATTAAATATCCAAATGAAAGTTTTCTTCATGTTGGCAGACTTGTCAATAATAAAAATTTGACATCTGGCATTGCAATATATTCTTGGTTTTCTTGAAGCAATCTGGAATAAGTGCTGAAGTTCAATGTACATTGAAGTTAAGTCGAATGGGAGAACAGTAAATAAAGATCACCAAAAAGTAAAAAGAATCACTGGCAGGTGGCAGCCATATTTTTCACTATTGGATTAATTCTTTTTCAAATCTCAAGTATATTTAGTCCTAAATTTCAATCTGGGAAACATTTATTTCAGTTATTTATTCTGTCAAGTTGGTTTATTTTATATTATATTCCTGACTACGACTAACCAGATATTAAAGAGGTTAAAGAGGAAATTAACGCAATAGTAAGGAAGGACAGTAGCTTGGATGATGTGGAATCGGTATGGATGGAGATGCGGAATACCAAAGGGCAGAAAACGCTATTGGGAGTTGTGTACAGACCACCAAACAGTAGTATTGAGGTTGGGAACAGCATCAAACAAGAAATTAGGGATGTGTGCAATAAAGGTACAGCAGTTATCATGGACGACTTTAATCTACATATAGATTGGGCTAACCAAACTGGTATCAATACAGTGGAGGAGGATTTCCTGGAGTGTATAAGGAATGGTTTTCTAGACCAATATGTCGAGGAACCAACTAAAGGGCTGGTCATCCTAGACTGGGTGATGTGTAATGAGAAAGGACGAATTAGCAATCTTGTTGCGCGAGGTCCCTTGGGGAAGAGTGACCATAATATGATAGGGAGAGAGAAAACGGTTATAGACCGGTTAGCCTGACATCGGTAGTGGGGAAAGTGTTGGAATCAATAACTAAAGATGAAATAGCAGCACATTTGGAAAGCAGTGACAGGATCGGTCCAAGTCAGCATGGATTTATGAAAGGGATATCATGCTTGACAAATCTTCTAGAATTTTTTGAGGATGTAACTAGTAGAGTGGACAAGGGAGAACCAGTGGATGTGGTGTATTTGGACTTTCAAAAGGCATTTGACAAGGTCCCACACAAGAGATTGGTGTGCAAAATTAAAGCACATGGTATTGGGGGTAATGTACTGACGTGGATAGAGAACTGATTGGCAGACAGGAAGCAGAGAGTCGGGATAAACGGGTCCTTTTCAGAATGGCAGGCAGTGACTAGTGGAGTGCCACAGGGCTCAGTGCTGGGACCCCAGCTATTTATAATATACATCAATGATTTAGATGAAGGAATTGAGTGTAATATCTCCAAGTTTGCAGATGACACTAAGCTGGGTGATGGTGTGAGCTGTGAGGAAGATGCTAAGAGGCTGCAGGGTGACTTGGACAGGTTAAGTGAGTGGGCAAATGCATGGCAGATGCAGTATAATGTGGATAAATGTGAGGTTATCCTCTTTGGTGGCAAAAACAGGAAGGCAGAATATTATCTGAATGGTGACAGATTAGGAAAAGCGGAGGTGCAACGAGACCTGGGTGTCATGGTATATCACTCATTGAAAGTTGGCATACAGGTACAGCAGGCGGTGAAGAAGGCAAATGGCATGTTGGCCTTCATAGCTAGGGGATTTGAGTATGGGAGCAGGAAGATCTTACTGCAGTTGTACAGGGCCTCACCTGGAATATTGTGTTCAGTTTTGGTCTCCTAATCTGATGAAGGACATTCTTGCTATTGAGGGACTGCAGCGAAGATTCACCAGACTGATTCCCGGGATGGCAGGACTGACGTATGAGGAGAGACTGGATCGACTGGGCCTGTATTCACTGGAGTTTAGAAGAATGAGAGGGGATCTCAAAGAAACATATAAAATTCTGACAGGACTGGACAGGTTAGATACAGGAAGAATGCTCCCGATGGTGGGAAAGTCCAGAACCAGGGGTCACAGTCTAAGGATAAGGGGTAAGCCATTTAGAACCGAGATGAGGAGAACAATTCACTCAGAGAGTTGTTAACCTGTGGAATTCTCTACTGCAGAGTGTTGTTGATGCCAGTTCGTTAAATATACTCAAGAGGGAGTTAGATATGGCCCTTATGGATAAAGGGATCAAGGGGTATGGAAAGAAAGCCGGAAAGGGGTACTGAGGTGAATGATCAGCTATGATCTTATTGAATGGTGCTGCAGGCTCGAAGTGCTGAATGGCCGCCTCTTACACCTATTTTCTATGTTTCTATGTTTATATTTCACATCAGGTCTACCAGATAATTTCTTCCTTTTTGTGGGAGATAGATTTGCCTAATGTGGTTGCTGTTTGTCGATGAACGTCTCCAATCACAAGTCCCATGAGTATTGTAAATATAGCTAGAGAGTAGTGGTGGTAGCATTAGCTTTTTAGTACCATGGTTTTTATTGAATTACTGACAGAATTGGAGGCGTTGGTGGTTATAATGTTGTGTTTGCATTTAGTACATTCAAGTGGATGTAATACTGGTTAAGTATGTCTTTAAATATAATGAACTTGTGGTATGTAGGAACCACTTGCTACTCATTAAATCTAACACACGGCACTCTATTTGTTAAAAAGTAGTTCTAAGAAGCAAATAAACCATTGTCCCTTTACTCAGGCATCTGGTGTAATACATGCTCACCCATCCTAATGTTGAGCCAATATTGTAATTACTTATGTTTCATAAGGCAGGACATAAAGCATCAAATTTGTGACAACTCTCTATAATATCATTCAACAAATAATTGTTCCCTGCAGATGATCTGTAACCTGAAGGGAGAAGTAGACTAAGATCAAAATTCTAATTGTTTTAAACCTGAAACCAAATACTGAATCTTCACTTTCAAATATATGCATATAATTTCAACCAAGGGGTAAAAATTGCGATTTGCCTGCTCCTGGCCCACAACAGGAGCATATATTGAAAAATTGCACGAAATTTTGTCCATTTACTTTAATCGACAGGAAATCACCGGCTGGGAGTGCACAATGTTGCGACATGTGCTCCTGGAATTTATATGGGAATTGAAGTTGATGGAAATATTAAATCAGGAGAGATGTAAAACGGGCTGCTAATTCTTTATCACCTGTTTTATACTATTGCACAAAGTCAAGGAGGAAATAAGTTGTCTCTAGTCTTCAAAGTGCATTTGTCTAAACTTACAAAACATGTTAGCTAATGTGGGGCTGGATTTTTGGCTTTACTCATTTTGAGTCGGTAATGGTGGCGGTGCAGTAAAGTTTGCACCTGGGAACAGTATGAGCCTCAGTCAGCAAAATTCGGTAGGTGGGCCCTGAGTGTGGGGTGGAGCACTAAGGGAGGCATTGCACACCTCTCTTAGGGCGGTAGTCCGGCTGAGCATATGAACATCTTGAGCTAAACAGCCGGCCTCGGAGCGCTCTAAGAGAGGTGGCAACAAGCCGAAAATCCAGTCCCCTCCCCTGGTATTTTCAGAGTTGGTACCCATGATCTAGGCTGACACTTCAGTGCCGTACTGAAGGAGGGCTGTCATCTTTCGGATGAGACGTTAAACCAAGGGACCCCTAGCTGCCCCAGCAGATATAAAAGATACCATAGCATTAATCGAAGAACAGCTCTCTGTGTCCTGGTCAATATTTATCCATCGAGGAAAATCAGGTAAACATTTCATTTTTCACATTGTTGCTGGAATCTTGCTGTGTGTAAATTGTCTATCATGTTAGCCTACATAATAATAGTGACTATATTTCAAAAGTAATTCATGAGCTGTGAAGCATTTTAGGATGTCCTGAATATGTGAGGGCTGTAGCCTGTGTCACAAATGTGTGTTCTTTCTGACTTTCCTGCTCCAATTGGTTTGTCCTATTACTGTTTATTAGATTTCTTTGAGAGTTAAAACTATAATAAGACCAGTGTAGTGATACTCGGTCTATAAAAGCACAACTAATTGAAGTAATCTACAAAATAAGGGTTCTCAGTTCGGTATCAAAGGCACACCATGAAACTTAACAATGTATCAGGAAAGTGAAAACACTCGAGAGGAAATAGAAAGCTAGAGATCATCTGTCAGGGGTCTGAAACACAGAAATCAAAAATGACTTGAGTACAAAGAGTAAAAGAAAGCCCCCAACATTAACAAGGACATTGGAAGAGAAAAGGAGGGGAATCAGTACTAAGAGAAGAATTAGGAGAGGTGACTGAAAAAGTTTGTTCTGGCACAGGGGTCTTTGGGAGGTTTTTGAAAGTGGGAAGAGAAGCACCAAGAAATATGACCTTACAGGGAACATTCTAGAATGATGGGCCAAGACAGTTGAAACCATTACCACCAATTGTGGATCAAGAGAGGGGGATGCAGAGTAGGAAGAGCAGAAGGTTCTGGGAGAGGTTGCCGAAGTAGAGTGGGGTGAGGGGTAGAAGGATTTGTAAATGAGGACTTTAATTTTGGATTCTATGAGCTTAGCGTTTTGGAGACAATTGGGGTTGGCAAAGACAGAGGTGCTAGGTGAGAGGGAATTAGTGTGAGAGAGTGGGCAAAGAACCAGAACAACAACACAATCATGACACATCTTGTGAAACATCCCAAAGTACCTTAGAAGAGAAGGGAGAAACAATTGATAGCAGTGGAATGGACATCAAGCCATGATGTGAGAGTTAGGAGAGCTGACCAAAAATTTGATTGAAAAGCTGGGTTTTGAGGACATTTTTTAAGTTGGGGCAGGGGAAGTGGAGAGATGGAGTGGTTCAGGGAGTGAATTGATGCTCGCCCTGATTTAAAATCAAGGTTGTTGTAAAGTGGAGTTGCGCGAGGACAGAAGAAATTGAAGTGAGGGAAGGGGACATTAGACTCATTCAGAATAAGGTTATGCATGTAAAGTGCTTATTTACAAGAGAGCAAACATTTTGATGGGTGATGTGGAACATAAGAACAGGAGTAGGCATTTAGCCCCTCGAGCTGTTCTGCCATTCAATGAGACCATGGCTGATCTGTGATCTAACTCCATATACCTGCCTTTGCCCATATCCCTTAATACCTTTGGTTAACACAAATCTATCAATCTCAGATTTACAATTAACAATTGACCTAGCATCAACTGCCATTTGTAGAAGAGAGTTCCAAACTTCTACCACCCTTTGCGTGCAGAAGTGTTTCCAAACTTCACTCCTGAAAGGCCTGGATTTAACTTTTAGGCAATGGGGCCGACTTTGGTGGCTGCCCATTTCTCAGCGGCCACCGGGCGGGAGGTCGGTTTTTGATGCCCGCTGCCGCCGGGTCCCGTTGGGAGCCGCTTTGGTTGCCATTGTGCGGGAGGCAGCGGGAGCGGCAGCGGGAGTGGGCAGGAGCGGGACTCGGTGGCAAGCATCATCAGAATGCGCCAGGTGGAGGCCTCTCCACTCGGGTTTTTTCGGAGGGCCTCCACTGGACATACGTGGGATTTAGGCAATTTAAAAAAAATTGTAGCCTGTTGTAGTCCTTTTGTGGCCCTTGCACGCTGATTGAGTAAGTGTTCAGGGCCATAAAAAGGCACCACTCAATTTCACCTGTGAGGGGAGAGGAGAGAGACAGGAGACAGAGAGGAGAGGATACAGGGGAGAGAGAGAGAGAGAGGAGAGAGTTTGAGGTTAGAGAGCAGAGGTGGCATTGGAGACGGGCCAGTCTCTCACTCGATGAGTTGCAGAGGGGGCAGTGTGACAAATTTATAACCAAACTGTTCAGCAGCCATTCCTCTCATCATAGAGAATGAGTGACCAGAAAGCATTAATGAAATCTGGCAGAACCAGGCCCAGAGCTCCGTGGTTCAATGAGTAGGAGTTGGAGGAGCTAGTGACAGAGGTGGAGCGCAGGTACAGCGAACTCACCCGGGATGGGCGTGGCAAGCCTCCACTGGCCCAATACTGACGTCTTCAGAAGGACTTAGGGAAGATGGTCAGTGCAACGGGCAATGTAGAGCGGGATAGGGGACCAATGCCGCAAACGGTGGAACGATTTGGTGGCGGCAGCTAAAGTGAGCACAAATTTATTCGCCCCGTCCTGTAAAGGCCAAAAAGGTTCTGCGCGCGATGTGTATGTGTGTGGGAATGTGTGTGGGGCGCATGAGCAAAGATGATAAAGGATGCAACGTTTCTTTGTGCAGAAAAAAAAAGCAGCCAAACAGGCAAGCCTGCGTGCGACCGGAGGGGACCCACAAGATGTGGTGGAATTGACCAGGCTGGAGGAGCGTGCGTTGGCATTGGTGGGACATCGCCGCTTCCAACCACAAAGGTTTCTGCAGATCTGGTGCTACCACAGGGTAAGGCTACACTCATCTCTGGTGTCAGCGTAGTCATCACAAGAAAGTACATGCAATGTTAAGGCACTCACGGTTGAACGCAGACTTTGTCGCCCATTATTGGTGTGGACATGTAAAGATTGAACTCCTTGCTGGCATAATGTGAGATGGAATGGCTCACAACTCACTTTCACCACTGCCCCCTCCCATCCCCCCCGCCCCCCGGCCCCCACCACTACAGACTGGAATTTTGTCCTCTACTTGCAGATGCTGATTTGGACACCACAGATCTAGAGAGACCATCGACCTCTGGCCTTCACAGAAGCCGTCACACCCCAACATCTCCCACCTTGACGTTCTCCACACCCGAGGACACCGGATCCTTCCTAACCCCCAGCCCACATCCCACATCACCCATGTCCACCACTCCCACCTCTGCCACCCAGGGCCAGGAAGAAGAGGAGAGAAAGGAGGGAGAAGGGCCCATATTTGTGCCCCTTCACCTGGAGGATCCGGAAGCGCCTGACATCAGCCCCCTGCCAAGTCAGCCAAGTGTCCACAGAACCTCGGTGTCGGGCTCAGATTTTCTGGGGTTTCCAACAGACTCCACTCAAGCAAGCTCAAGCAAGCGCAGAGTCCGTGGCACAAAAGGAAGCAAGGCCCCAGCACCCAGCAACATCGAGCAACCACCTGCGGCTGCAGGACGGCTCGCTCTATTGAGCCAGACAGTCCAACTCTCAAACACCAGCATGGAGGTAGGTCGCGAGATGCAGCAGACCAAGGCTCGGAATGCTGCCAGCTTCGCTACAATCACTCAGCAGCACGATCAAAGCCTCCTCACAGTGTTGGAGCGCACATCAGAAAGTGTCGATGCCATAAGGCAGGAGATGGTTTCTGCACGCATGGTGGAAGCCCCCAATCCCATACCCTCAAGGCCCACAGATGCGGAGGAGCAGGAGATCCTGGCGCCTTTGGTCCTGCGGCCAATGTTGTCACCGAGACGCATACATCTATACACATCGCGCTGCCCTCCTGCACAACCTCCTGAACCAGAGGCAGTGAGGGGCAGGGGAGGGCCACTCTGTCATGTAGAGATGGGGAGGAAGAAGAAAGTGGGCCTGGATGCTAGGGGGATGGGTGGTGCTGGGTAGAGGGGTGGGTGTTGATTCCTCGTCTAAATGTATGTATATGTCATAATACTATGTAACGTTTGTCATTCTGCACTTGTAAATACACTCACATTGTTGACCCTCTATTTGTGCGTGTATCATTTTAACGTCATGTGTGGTGCATTGCGCCAACCACACATCTGTCCCTCACGTCATCTGCTTCATCAGGACTATCTTCCCATCCACATCTGACTGCAGTGTATAATGAGTCCTGTCATCAGGCAATCGCAAGCCAACAGTAAATGCAGGAAGGCTGCCATTCAATTACTCTAGTTTACCAAGTTGCAGGGCAGACCTTAAGGCTTGCATTTCAACCCTCTTTTTGCGAGGCCAAACATGGAGGAGTGCCACCCCTGAGATGACATGGTCATCAGTTACATTGCAGTACATTGCGTGAGGCAATTAATGAATTGGCTTGCATGTACAACATGTGAGATGCTGAACACTTGTCAGTCACTCATAATAATTTTCCCTTTGCCATTGGCCTTCTCAATGAAGGACTTTCAACAAGGTGCAACAAAAAACCTCCAATAGCTTACACACATTTCAGCTGGTTTTATCACATTCAATTTAAACATCAGCATGAGCAAGGAAGCAATGCAACATGGATCTAACTTCTTTCCAGCAGTCCCACTGATATGGTGCAGAATCCGACTGGCTGCCGTGATGTGATGGCCACCAGCACTCTCTCCCAGCCGATGGGCGAGATCTACCCAAAGCCTCCATCTTTCCCCTTCCTCTCTCCCAGCCGATGTGCTAGAGCTGCCCTAATGCACTCCATCTCTCCCTCCTTCCCACCCACCCGATGAGCGGTTGCTGCCCGCTCACAGTGCTGCCTCGCTCTTTCTCTCCCTCCTGATTGACGCCGCTCACACTGCTCCCGCCCTCCCGATTGATGCTGAAATAGTGTTGCCTCTTGCCCGATGTGCGATTGCTGGCCGACAGCCGCCCAGCTCAGACCTGCTTTTCCAGAACGGTCCTTCTGGCGGGCGGCAGGTCAGCGGGAGCGCAGCAAAAGTGATCAAAATAACGATTATCTGACTTCCGGCATCAACGGGCGGAACACTGCAATGTGGGCGGAACTCTTCCCCACCAATCTTCCGGCAGGCGGATCTTTGACGGGAGATGGACGGTTCCAGAGGAATCGCCCAGAAAGCGGCCATTTCCGGCGGAACCTCGGTGGCTGTGGATGGGACATCGGTGAAAGTCAGCCCCTTTGTCTCCGAGTTTTAAAATCCCTAACCTGTGGAAATAGTTTACTCTCTATCTAACCTATCAGTTCCCCTTAATATCTTGACAACTTCAATCAAATCACCCCTTAAACATCAAAATTCCAGGGAATACAACCCTAGTTTGTGTAATAGCTCCTCGTAATTTAAACTTGGAGTCCATGTAGCATTCTAGTAAATCCATGCTGCACTCCTTCAAGGACAATATATCCTCTCTAAGGTGTGGTACCCAGAACTGTTCACAGTACTCCAGGTGTGGTCTAACCAGGGTTTTGTAGAGCTGTAACATAACTCCTACCCCCTTGTATTCTAGTCCTCTAGATATAAAGCCCAGCATTCCATTAGCCTTTTTGATTATTTTCTGTACCTGTCCATGACATTTTAATGATTTATGTACCTGGACCCCCAAGTTTCTTTGGATCTCCACTGCCTTTGGCTTTTCACCATTTAGAAAGTACCCTGATCCACCCTTTGTTAGACCAACGTGGATGGCCTCACATTTGCCTACATTGAAATCCATTTGCCACAGTTTTTCCCATTCACTTAATCTATTAATACCTCTTTATAATGTTATACTTCAATCTGCAGTGCTTACAATGCTGCCTATCTTTGTGTCAATGGCAAACTTGGATATGTGGCTCTCTATCCCGTCATCTAAGTCATCATGGAATAGTGTCACCTCCAAGACTCCCTCCAAGGCACATGCCAGCCTGACTTGGACATATATCACTGTTCCTTCACTGTCACTGGGTCAATACCTGCAGCTTCCTAGCACCATTTTGAGAGCACAAAGACTGCAGCAGTTCAAAGAGAAGGTCCACCACCATCTTCTCAGGTCTACTAGGGGTGGACAATAAATGCGGCCTTGCTAGTGTCATCCATATTGTGAGAACACATTTTTAAAAATTTAAAAACTAGTTGGAAATCTGCCAAAAAAGTCAGAGGAAGCAGTGGGAGAGGAAAGTGAGACAACAGGAAATTGAAAAAGCGTCTGCGCACCGATCGCGAGGCCCTGCGCAGGTGCTCACCAGCTGCTGGAGAAATACTGCACAGGGAAAAAAAATTAGAGCGAACATTGGATGCAAGCTATTTAGGCTGTAACATCAACATGCTTTATTTTGTGTCCATCCAGAATTCACCATGAACTCCAGAAAAATCAAGGCAAATGGAACATTTAAGCAACAGCAATTCGGACTCAGAAGGATTGAACTATCTGAGAATGTGGGAACCAAGACTGGTCCTGAGGGTATTGGAAAGTTGGCCCAGGAGGCTGCTAAATCCTTGCCCATATAACAGAGGAACATCTTGGCTCTGACCCTGGGCAGTTGCTTACCGTACCTAGGCTGCCACTTATATTTGCTTCTCCTCATTTGTAATAAGTGCTTCACCCTCCTCAACCCTACCATTTAAATGTTGTAGAATGTTGGATCCTGCACCAGGAGGAATGTGTAGCATGACCTGCCATGACATACTTAGATCCTGGCTGCAAACAAATTGGGAAGACATACAAAAATGCAGGAAAGAAAAAGACCTGTCCTACATTGCAATTTCCTTAAACTATGAACTCAATCCACCCCACATCCCACTCCATGCCCACCCATCAGCCATGCAATCTCCTGAGAGAGGCAAAGAAACAGAAAAAGGCTTAGGCTAATTTTCAAAAAACGTTTGGTAAATTTCTCTCCGATCTTCAAAGGCAATCGAACAACTTCCAGGAGACCATGTTGACTGAGAGACATAATCCCTCAATACTCACTCACCTTCTATACATAGCTGTGTCAAGCACATTCAGGAACTCCATTTTGAATGTCTACAACAAATCCACATTCTTTGCATTTGCTGGCTGTTATGTTTTCAGTATGACATCACAAACACACACAAGGGTTAAGATGGCTGATAACTTCAGGAAGCCCTGTCAGGTGACCTGAACTGTTTATTCTTGTAAACAGCACTGGCTGCAATGCCACAGTAGTCCACAAGGTGGAGCTCTATTTATTACACTTCTCCCTCCTTAATGAAGAAGTAATTGTAATAAACAATAATCATACATAACTTGCTTGGTTATACATACAAAAGATATGGACTTATTTTGCCATATTTACAATTCAAGCTTGTTTTCTGTTTTGAAGAGGATACCATCACTCTTGAGCAGAACCTTCCAAACATATTATTGAACTTAAATTCATTCGAGGCTGATCCTGAGGAAGGTTTTCCTTCAAGGCATGCCCTTGATTTTCATTTGAACTCTCTATAACTTCAGACTGTTTGTCTGCCTGACTCGGACTAAGACTTAAATTCTGACTTTCACTTGGACTTGTTTCCAGTACATTTGATGTAGGACATGCTACTGGTGTATCAAAACTATCTGATGAGTCAGAAATAATCAAATCATTTCAACTTTCAACTTCTCCATGTCTGTACGCAAAATATGATCAGTGTGAACAAATCTAACCTGTCCATGATCAAATATCTTGACCAAATATGTGCGAGGACCACATATCTTCACCACTCTTCCTGGTAACCACTTTCATTATTTATGGAGATGGTTCTTCACTCTCACTACCTGATTTAATTTCACACTTCTCTCTTTTACCCTACTTCTATCATGATTCTCTTTCTGTCTTAATTGTTTTTCTTCTATGGACTGTGCCACGTTTGGTTTTAACAACGAGAATCTGGTTCGTGGCTGTCGTTTGAGAAACAACTCTGCTGGTGTTCTACCAGTAGTTGTATGAGGAGTATTAGGATACGTAATTAGACAATTAGCCAATGTGCAGTCCAATGACAATGGTAGTTTCTTTGGATTCGGATTCAACATCTGTTTGATGAGGGCACATTTTACAATTTTTACTGTGTGCTCTGCTGCATCATTTGAAGCAGGGTGGTACGGTGGAACCTTGGTATGTTTCACACCATTTTTGCTCGTGAACTGTGCAAATTCTTCTGAACAAAATTGTGGTCCATTATCAGAAACAATAATCTTTGCAAAATATCTAATGTTTTACTTGTTGTTATTTTCCGCATTGGAAACACCTCGACCCACTTCAAATGGCCATCAATGACAATGAACAATTGTTGTCCTTGTAGCTCAGTAAAATCGATATGTAGCCTTTGCCACACCCTAGCAGGCCATTTCCAAGACTGTAATGGTACTGATAGTAGTTTCTTGCTTACCGATTGACATGTTGTACACTGACTGACGATGTACTCTATATCTTTATCTAGACCTGGCCACAATTCCCAGGTGCTGGTCCTGAAGATCTTCTAATAATTTGGACCTGAATTTATTTGGTATAACCACTCTTGCACCCCACATGATACAATCTTTATCGACTGATAATTCATTCCTACGAATGAAGAATAGATGAATATCTTTGGGCTAGACTTTCCACTTCACATCGCTGGCCTAGTGCCCATATATCACCTAAAATGGCCTTTATCACCCATTTTGACGGAAAAAGTGGAAATTTAGGCTAGAACATCGCCGGAAAATTATCCCTCCCAACTTTTGGCTCATATCGCCGAGCTGATCGCTGAGGTGATCGCCTGCACATTGCCCAGTGCAACTTTTGGCACATCGCCCGCACATTTCCGGGCTGATCGCTCGCCGAGAACATCGCTGGAGAATAGTTGCTTTTCCCGGGATTGCCTCACATAACTGGGCATTACGGATGCCATTTTGACGTGATTTTGAATATTGGAGGAAGGAAGGAGGCTACTAAAACACAAGTGCTTACGAATTTGTGAGTTATTAAGTATATTTTACAGATATGTGCACTCAAATTTAAACTTATATTTATTATTATAATTATATTTTAATTTATTTTAGTAGAAATGTCAGTTTAGTAGTAGAAAGGGCATTTATATCACCAGTGAAATTAATAGCAATAGTAATGGGGGTTGCAACTTTTCTGCCATTACTTGTAAGTGCACAACTGCTGGCATCTGCGCTTGAGTTAAGTGAAGGGTTTAGTGAAAGGGTCAATCATAGAGGTCGCAGACTAACGCATGAATGTAGGAGGAGACCATACAGCCGAAGGCCATACAAGGAAAAGCAATCTTACCTCAACTTGTCTGATAACGCATGCCTTTGGAGGTTGCGCTTCCGAAAGGAGGTCATCGATGAGATATGTCAGCTCCTCAAGGGGGATCTGCAGCCTAACAGCACCATTAGGAGTGCACTGCTGATTACTGCGGCACTATCCTTCTACGCATCGGGCTCCTTTCAGGCTTCAGCTGGTGACTCAAGCCCTTTACGCTCTCAGGAAGGACTTTATAAGAACATAAGAACAGAAGAAATAGGAACAGGAGTAGGCCAACTGGCCCCTCGAATCTGCTCCGCCATTCAATAAGATCATGGCTGATCTGATCATGGACTCAGCTCCACTTCCCCGCCCGCTCCCCATAATCCCTTATCCTCTTATCGTTTAAGAAACTGTCTATTTCTGTCTTAAATTTATTCAATGTCCCAGCTTCCATAGCTCTCTGAGGCAGTGAATCCACAGATTTACAACCCTCTGAGAGAAGAAATTTCTCCTCATCTCTGTTTTAAATGGACGGACCCTTATTCTAAGATCATGCCCTCTAGTTCTAGTCTCCCCCATCAGTGGAAACATCCTCTCTGCATCCACCCTGTCAAGCCCCCTCATAATCTTATACGTTGCGATAAGATCACCTCTCATTCTTCTGAATTCCAATGAGTAGAGGACCAACCTACTCAACCTTTCCTCATATGTCAACCCCCTCATCCCCGGAATCAACCTAGTGAACCTTCTCTGAATTGCCTCCAAAGCAAGTCTATCCTTTCGTAAATATGGAAACCAAAACTGCACGCAGTATTCCAGGTGTGGCCTCACCAATACCTTATATAGCTATAGCAAGACTTCTCTGCTTTTATACTCCATCCCCTTTGCAATAAAGGCCAAGATACCATCGGCCTTCCTGATCACTTGCTGTGCCTGCATACTATCCTTTTGTGTTTCAATCACAAGTACCCCCCAGGTCCTGCTCTACTGCAGCACTTTGCAATCTTTCTCCATTTAAATAATAACAAACTCTTCGATTTTTTTTTGCCAAAGTGCATGACTTCACACTTTCCAACATTATACTCCATCTGCCAAATCTTTGCCCACTCACTTAGCCTGTCTATGTCCTTTTGCAGAATTTTATGTCCTCCTCACACATTGCTTTTCCTCCCATCTTTGTATCATCAGTAAGCTTGGCTACGTTACACTCAGTCCCTTCTTCCGTCGTTAATATAGATTGTAAATAGTTGGGGTCCCAGCACTGATCCCTGCAGCACCCCACTAGTTACTGGTTGCCAACCAGAAAATGAACCATTTATCCCAACTCTCTGTTCTCTGTTAGTTAGCCAATCCTCTATCGATGCTAATATATTAACCCCAACCCCGTGAACTTTTATCTTAAGCTTTCTTATGACCAGGGAGGCACAAACTGGGAAGGCTTTGGGTTTCTTGAGAATAGCAAACTTCCCTAAGGTGCAGGGAGCAATCGACTGCATGCATATCGCCCTGAAAGCACCTTTACAGGATGTGGAGCTGTTTTGTACCCAAAAAGGATCTCACTCGCTGAATGTGCAGCTCGTTGTCGACCACAACCAAATTATCATGTCAGTTAATGCTAATTTTCCAGGCAGCATCCATAATGCACACATCCTGCGTGAAAGTGCTGTCTCTAACCTGTTTGACAGTCAGCCGCAAGGTCATGTTTGGATGCTGGGAGATAAAGGATATGGCCTTACCAGCTGGCTCATGACCCCCCTGCATAATTCCTACTGAAGCCGAGAAGCATTACACATAGCTACACGCAACATCATCGAAAAGACAATTGGAGTCTTAAAGCAGCGCTTCAGATGCCTGGACCACTCTGGAGGCAGCGTACAGTACCATCGTGACCAGGTCGCTGAGTTTATTGTGGTGTGTTGCATGTTACATGACCTAGCTATAAGGAGAGGACAACATTTGCCAGATGGGGCTGCCGGTCCACCTCAAGAAGGATTGGAGATGGAAGAGGTAGACGATGAGGAGCAGGAGGAGGAGGAGGACAATCAACCTGGTGATGAACTCATGCACCCACGCCTACCCGCAAGACTGGAAAAATCCCGTGGGAGTTATGCGGCTGCAAAACTGTTGCGTGAGCAGCTCATAAATGAATGCTTTGCATGAATTTACATTGTGGATAGTCATAGTTAGAGTTCCAGTTATTGCAAAACAACGGTTGTGTTTGCATTTGCGTTGAGTTATGCTACATCCTTGCCCGGTCTGGTCGGCCATTGTTTACGTTAATATTTTATTACGTTATTATAAGAAAATGCACAACAATTGTAAATTGTAATAAAAATGTTTTAATTAACAAACAGAATTTATATTATGACAACTCACAAAACAACCTAACAACCTAGCAACCCACTCACCCACCCACCCTCGTCCCCAAACCACACCGCAACAGTAAAACAGTAATAGCAACAATAATAAACATTAACAATATCAATAACAATTAACAGAAGAAGATGTCATCACCTGTGGCCATGTTTCCTTCCTGATCCTCTGCCACCCCTTATTTTAACCCCACCCGCCCAATTTGGTCCCCAGTTGGCACTGAGACATCGCGGCATGTAACTGGCAACGGCAAGACTTCTTGCCGCGGTGGGGGAACTGGTATTGTGATCGCCTGTTGGGGGGGTGTAGGAGGGGAAGGCAAAGCAGGTGGGTCAACTTCTGAGCCAGAAGGAATTGCTTCGTCCTGACCCGCTTGTGTGCTGGCGTTTGCTGTCTGCGGCATCACGTCACGTTCAGGTGCAGCGCCGTGTCCCGCCAACAATGCATGCTGCAAGGCATTGGTGGTGGTGGTCTTCTCACGCATCTCCTCGAGCATCTGCTGTGACACCATGGAGTAGGCCTTAATGAAGGCCTCCGTGAAGGCCACAAACGCCTGGAGATGGTCGGAACTTATCGCGACGGTCTCGTCGCACAGTTGAGCAAAGCCCTCCTTGCGATCGGCCAGGGTTCTACTCGCTGACGCGACCTCCGTGGGGTCTGTGAAGGCACTAATGCTCGCCTTGGTGTCGCCAGCTGCATGCCGCTTGGTCCCGCTGCTTCTTCTGTCGAAGATGCCGAGGTAATGGCCACAGGTGCCACAAGTGAATCAAGCAGAGGCAGGGGGATGCTAGAGGCATCCTCCTCTGTTTTCACCTCCTCCTCCTCCTTAGACTTGATAGTGTCATCATGCTCCTCCTCCTCCTCCCCATCCGTGTTGAGGACCACCTGCAACGGAGCAGGTTCAGGTCTTGCCTCGCTGCGCATTGGTGTTGTGCGATCTACAAAACACAATTGAGCTTATTGAGCTTATTAGAACAGAAGGGTGCACATTCTTGTGATGCGCTGGTATACGAAGGAGGAGCATCACTACTACAATAAATGAGACAGTGCATCATATGTGAGTACATATGGTAGTACATCTATGCGGAATTGAATAACAGAGAGTTGTGGAGGCAGGATCAGTCGGAGATAGACAGATTGATTAAGAGGAGCGTTCATTCATATATTGTAATGAAATGATGTTAGATTACTTTAACACTGCTTGACACATTACTCATGTGACACATCAGCGGGCTCTGCAGCACCACGGGAGGTGGCCGCTCGACTGTGGCTCCCAACTGTATGGCAGCAGGGCCCCCTCCCATGCACCTCTGCTGTGTCCTGTTGTTTGATATCTTACTCTACAAAAGTTGCAAAGTGCATGGCATAAGCTCTACAGGTATATTATTATCATGGAAAGACAACATTTTCACAGTTATAATAAATATCGGGGATAGGAGCTAATGATTGACACAAACATATCTCTCTCGAATACAATCTCCATTGAGGTCAGCAATGACAGGAGCTAATGTACAAAAGTGTCCCACTGTGTACAAATATATTTTAATCCAGGAGATTTAATATTAAAATTACAATTACAATTATAATTACAATGTTCATCAATACAATATAAAATCTGTACTTACTCTTTTGATGCAACCAAGCTGTTCCAACACTTGCGGCATTGGGCGGGCCCCCTTGCCTCGTGGGACGCCGAAGAGACGACATCTGAAATCTCCACCCATATCTTCCTGTAGGCCTGGGGTGGAGGCTTCCCACTGCCACCCCAGGTTAACTCGCCCCACCTAGCGTGCACCTCCTGAACGAGGGCCTCGTTCGCCTCTTCCGAGAAAGGCTTTGCCCTTTTGCGACCCCCCTCCACACTCTCCGAAGAGGAGGACATTATATTGTATTTTAGAATATTTCCTTTTTGTATTTACCTTTTAAAATGTTCTTTACTTTGGCTTATTATTAATATTCTCTTCTCTCAATATTATCTTTTTTTTAAATCAAGTCTCTTCTTTCTCTCTCTTTTCTCTTTTACTCACCCTCTTTCTTCCACTGCTTTCTCTCTCCTCCTTCTCTCTCTCTCTCTCCCTCTCTCCCTCACCACAAACGGCTTCTGCGCATGTGTGGATGACCGCTGACCTCCCGAAATGTGGGACAGATTGTCAACCTAAAAAAAAATCGCATGCACAAAAGACCGTTGCTAGGGAAACTTTTGCCTTCCACATCGCTGGCCGTTCACTGGGCCCACGTAACATCGCTAACCTTTTGCATCGCCCATTTCACATTGCTGGCCTATCGGCGAGTGGAAAATCGCAATCCAAAAAATGGGCGATGTTCCAGCGATCGGTAAGGCTGACACATCGACCATTGCTGGAACATCGCTCATTTTTTGGGCGATAGCCAGCAAAGTGGAAAGTCTGTCTGTTATCTGGCTTGGCTGGCCATTTGCGATGTAATCATACACATTTGACATAACTGGGTCATGTTTGGTTGCCCTACCAATCTCTTCAACTGTGACTGGCAGTTCATTAATGTAAGAAAAACAGAACACTTCTTCTCTATCGGATGTAACCTGTGATGGGAAAGGCAATCTAGCCATAGCATCAGCATTACTGTGATCAGCTGATCATCTGTATTCAATATCATATGTATATGCTGACAAAATCAAAGCCCATCTCTGCATTCGGGCTGCAGCTAATGTTGGAACTGGGGACTTTGGCTGTCAGGGGCTTATGGTCCGTAACGATGGTAAACTTATGACCATGCAAGTATTTGTGGAACATCTTGACCCCCAAAATTATTGCCAAAGCTTCCCTTTCGATTTGCGCATAATTACGCTCACTGGCATAGAGAGTGTGTGAAGCAAAAGCAATTGGTCTCTCCTCCCCACTATGTAGTACATGAGAGATCACTGCCCCAACTCCACACAGAGAGGCATCACATTCCTAGCTTAATCTCCTTAGAAACATTATAGTGGACTTGTTGTATATGCTGATTAAGGATGTACTCTATGTGTAGTCACGTGAGATTGTATAAGATGGAGACTTGTTTACCTGATGTACTAGCAATAAGGTTCACACCATGTACATACATGCTGGCACTACTAGAGGGTGAAACTGGTGGAGACCGGGGGTTTCCTGCCCTGGTGGCAGGGCCCTGTATAAAAGGCTGCACACCATGCTTGTGTCTCACTCTGGAGTTTAGAATAAAGGACCAAGGTCACTACAGTTTGAGTACAACACATTGCCTCGTGGAGTCATTTATAAGTACATTATAGACATAACAACTGGCGATGAGAATTCGGACTTTCACGCGATTATGGCTACCTTTGGCAAACTAAAAAACTTTGCAGAGGGTGATGATTGGGATGTCGTCACACAAAGACGCGAGCAATATTTCGTGGTAAACCTGGCAGGGGAGACGGACACATTGGCGGAGAAGCGCAAGGTTATACTGTTGACCAGTTGTGGGCCCAAGGTCTATCACCTCGTCAGGGACTTGCTGGCACCCATGAAGGCCAAGGATAAGACGTACGATGAGCTGACTGAACTAATTCGCGACCAACTTAAACCAAAGGAGAGCATCCTCACGGCCAATCACAGATTCTACACGCAACGCAGACCTAAGGGCCAGGAGATTGCAAAATATGCTGCCGACCTCAGCAGACTTGAGGCACCATGTGATTTTGGCACGCACCTCAATGAAGCATTGCGAGACATCTTCATTATAGGAATTGTCCACGAGGGCCTCCTTCACAAGCTATTATCTGCTGACACCACAGTCAACCTGCAGAAAGCCATCGGCATCAGGCAGGCATTCATGACCTCAACCTGCAGCACCAAGCAAATCATTCAGCCTGTGGACTCAAACCCGGCAAGTACTGAACACAGAATGGTGCCTTTCGCAGGCAAGACTGTAGAATGTGGCTCTGTCCAGGGCAGAGAGCACAGACCTCAGGGTTCCAGAACTCAGAGTCCGCCGAGGGGTGCTAATCGAGTAGCACCATGCTGGCGTTGCGGAGAAAACCATAGGACTCATTAGTGTCAGTTTGCGGAGTACAGACGCAAAGCCTGTAACACGAAGGGCCACCTCCAGCACATGCGTAAAAGAAATACGACACACCATCTAGCAGAGGAGTCGGTAGATGACTTTGAATCCAGCGGGGAGTTTGATGATTTGGCCAGAGAGACAGCTCAGCCCCAAGAAGAAGTGTATGGAGTGTATACCTGCACCACAGATTGTCCTCCAGTGAAGATGGAAGTCGAGATAAACGGCGTTCCAGTCTTCAGGGACGTTGTCACGGGAGCGAGGCAGTCAGTGATGAGCCAGGATGCCTTCGAAAGGCTGTGGAACGACAAACGACCCGAGCTGATCTCAGTACAGGAAAAGTTGCGCAACTACACCAAAGAGCCGATCCCAGTCCTTGGTAGTGCGGATTTAAGTGTAATCCATAATGGCATGGTGCATAAGATACCTCTGTGGATTGTTGCAGGTGATGGCCCAACGCTACTCGGAAGAAGGTGGATGGGAAGATTCAGTGGAAATGGGAAGACCTCTTCACTCCAGCAATCGATGTCCCCCATGCTCAGAGGCAGAGCAAAACCTCACCTTCGCGTGGGCCAGGCACCAGAGAACAGACCAGTGCAGCACCTGAGGCATAGATCATCCATTACGACTGTGTGGCAATGATCCAACCGGAACGAGCTACAAATACCTTCCCGGCTCCAGTGGTAGGACTCCTGGGGAGGAAGATCGAAATCACAGGTACCCTTCCAGCGTTTGTGGCAGAATCGCAGGAGAGAAGGATCAAGGCAGTTGACCTCGAGGACTGAGGCAAGATGGCGTTCCTGCTGCAGTGAGAAGCAGCATGGCTGAAAATAAAGATTGCCGCGGCAACATCACGAGGTGCAACGCTGAGGGACCAACACGTGGGGTCCAACAAAGGATCTGATTGGGGTAAAGCCAGCAGGGTTCTCTTAAAGGAGACCTGTAATCAACTGAACTTAAAGAGACATTGTATGCATGGCAATCAATGTTATGAACCGATTAAGATTGTGAACAGAATGTTGTTGCGTGATGTCGGCACTATAAAGAACAGAATGTTGTTGCGAGATGTTGATACCAATCCTAATGCAAAGAACCAAATGTTGTTGCGAGATGTCGGGAATAGGGTGTCTCCTAGAGCAGCAAGCAAGCGAATTCGGAGGGTAAAGGCGCGGAGCCTGATACCCTGCCCCAAGTCTATTCCACGCTGTAGATACCTGATGGCACCATTTGCCACAGACCTGGAAATGAAAATGGCGCCAATACGTGCAGTCGGCCGCCGTTGCCCACCACCCAGGTGGAGCCGGCGCAGCTCCCAGACCCAGTCGCTACCTCGGCCATGTCCGGGAGCGAAAGGCCAGAACCAACGAGTTCCCCAAACGAGACCTGGAACAGCCAGGATCCCAACACCGTGAGACAGCAGGCAGAAGGCTCAAAGGAGGACAGGGAGGCAACACACATCTGTGGCTCTGCCCACCACAAGGTAATGGCAAAAGCCCTGAGTCCTGGCTCGGTGAGCGAACCAAGCCCACCCCGCTAGCAGGGGGCACAGCGCCGCCATCAGACGACTAGGACCCCGTCCGATTGCTCTGGAACTAGCGTCCTTGCATACCTGTACTGCCAACTCAGACCATGACTAAACCTGAATGCAATCTACCCAATCCTGGCGCACGACCGTAAAACATAACGAATGTAAGTCACAGAGCCTTGGTGCCTCGATACAAACTGAAAAATTGTTTTTTTCTTCCTTTCTTTGTACTTGCACTGTGTCTGATTCTGTATGTTAATGTAATGGGCAAGCTGCATGATCTCGCTGTGGGGGGTGGGGGTGGGGAAATGGATGTATGTAGCCATGGACACACACATGGATCACACCCAGAACCCACTGGAACCTCCACCGCATCATTGAACCATCCAATCTGATAACCACTACCCAACGTTGTGGCAAAAGGACTTGGGGGTTAACAGGGAGAGGGCCAAGCCAAAGCACAGCCAAGTTGCAAGAGCTATTGGCACTTAAGTCTGGGGAGAGCTAAGCCAGAGCACATCGTGCAAAGATAATTGGCACAAAGGACTTGGGGGAGAGTGATGTTATATATGTTGACTATGGATGCACTCTATGTGTAGTCACATGAGATTGTATAAGATGGAGATTAGGAAAAGGGGAGGTGCAAAGAGACCTGGGTGTCATGGTACATCAGTCATTGAAGGTTGGCATGCAGGTGCAGCAGGCGGTTAAGAAAGCAAATGGCATGTTGGCCTTCATAGCAAGGGGATTTGAGTACAGGGGCAGGGAGGTGTTGCTACAGTTGTACAGGGCATTGGTGAGGCCACACCTGGAGTATTGTGTACAGTTTTGGTCTCCTAACCTGAGGAAGGACATTCTTGCTATTGAGGGAGTGCAGCGAAGGTTCACCAGACTGATTCCCGGGATGGCGGGACTGACCTATCAAGAAAGACTGGATCAACTGGGCTTGTATTCACTGGAGTTCAGAAGAATGAGAGGGGACCTCATAGAAACATATAAAATTCTGACGGGGTTAGACAGGTTAGATGCAGGAAGAATGTTCCCAATGTTGGGGAAGTCCAGAACCAGGGGTCACAGTCTAAGGATAAGGGGTAAGCCATTTAGGACCGAGATGCGGAGGAACTTCTTCACCCAGAGAGTGGTGAACCTGTGGAATTCTCTACCACAGAAAGTTGTTGAGGCCAATTCACTAAATATATTCAAAAAGGAGTTAGATGAGGTCCTTACTGCTAGGGGGATCAAGGGGTATGGCGAGAAAGCAGGAATGGGGTACTGAAGTTGAATGTTCAGCCATGAACTCATTGAATGGCGGTGCAGGCTAGAAGGGCCGAATGGCCTACTCCTGCACCTATTTTCTATGTTTCTATGTTTCTATGTTTACCTGATGTACGATCAATAAGGTTCACACCGTGTACATACATGCTGACACCACAAGAGGGTGCAACTGGTGGAGACCAGGGGTTTCCTGCCCTGGTGGCAGGGCCCTGTACAAAAGGCTGCACACCATGCTTGCACAGAACTCTGGAGTTTGGAATAAAGGACCAAGGTCACTTCAGTTTGAGTACAACACATTGCCTCGTGGAGTCATTCATAAGTACATTATAGTCATAACAGAACTAACATGGTGCTCTCTACCAATTGGTTTTTACACTCCTTAAATGCTGTGTCGCATTCTTTTGACCACTTCCAATGGACCTGTTTTTTCAATAGTTCATTCAGTGATGTAAAACTGTAGCCAAATTTGGTAGGAACTTCCCATAATAGTTCAAAAGACCCAAAAATGATCGAAGTTCAGTGACATTCTTGGGAGTGGGTGCATTTCGGATTGCATCCAGCTTTCCCTTGGTTGGATGTAAATCATCTTTGTCTACTCTGTGCCTTAAGTACTCCACTGAGTTTTGAAATAACTCACACTGGCGAGCAGTCACTCGTACTCTGTGCTTCTCTAGCCGTTTGAGGACTTCATTCAATATGTAATTATGAATTTGCCTCTTTGCTGCTGAAATTAGTATGTCATCTAAATAACATATTACCCCTTCAATACCTTGCAAAATCTGATTCATCACATCTTTCAAATATAGCAGGGGTGGAAGACACTCCAAATGGTAGCCTATTAAATTGATATAGGCCTGGATGAGTATTTATAGTCAAGCATGTGTCTCAATGCGAGGAGCATTCGTAATAAGATGGATGAATTAACTGCGCAGATAGCTGTTCATGGATATGATGTAATTGGGATTACGGAGACATGACTCCAGGATGACCAAGGCTGGGAACTCAACATCCAGGGGTATTCAATATTCAGGAAGGATAGACAGAAAGGAAAAGGAGGTGGGGTAGCGTTGCTGGTTAAAGAGGAGATTAACGCAATAGTAAGGAAGGACATTAAGTTGGATGATGTGGAATCTGTATGAGTAGAGCTGCGGAACACTAAAGGGCAGAAAAAGCAAGTGGGAGTTGTGTACAGACCACCAAACAGTGATAGTGAGGTTGGGGACAGCATCAAGCAAGAAATTAGGGATGCGTGCAATAAAGGTACAACATGGGTGACTTTAATCTGCATATAGATTGGGTTAACCAAACTAGTAGCAATACGGTGGAGGAGGATTTCCTGGAGTGTATAAGGAATGGTTTTCTAGACCAATATGTCTTGGAACCAACTAGAGAGCAGGCCATCCTAGACTGGGTCTTGTATAATGAGAGAGGATTAATTAGCAGTCTTGTGAAGAAAAATGTAGGTCCCTTGCAGGCAGAATCAGGTGAATTTATAATGGGGAACAAAGAATTGGCAGACCAATTGAACAAATACTTTGGTTCTGTCTTCACTAAGGAAGACACAAATAACCTTCTGGAAATACTAGGGGACCGAGGGTCTAGCGAGAAGGAGGAACTGAAGGAAATCCTTATTAGACAGGAAATGGTGTTAGGGAAATTGATGGGATAAATCCCCAGGGCCTCATAATCTGCATCTCAGAGTACTTAAGGAAGTGGCCCTAGAAATAGTCCATGCATTGGCGGTCATTTTTCAACATTCTATAGACTCTAGATCAGTTCCTATGGATTGGAGGATAGCTAATGTAACCCCACTTTTTTAAAAAGGAGGGAGAGAGAAAACAGGGAATTATAGCCTGACATCGGTAGTGGGGAAAATGTTGGAATCAATTATTAAAGATGTGATAGCAGCGCATTTGGAAAGCAGTGACAGGATCGGTCCAAGTCAGCATGGATTTATGAAAGGGAAATCATGCTTAACAAATCTTCTGGAATTTTTTGAGGATGTAACTAGCAGAGTGGACAAGGGAGAACCAGTGGATGTGGTGTATTAGGACTTTCAAAAGGCTTTTGACAAGGTCCCACACGAGAGATTAGTGTGCAAAATTAAAGCACATGGTATTGGGGGTAATGTATTGACATGGATAGAGAACTGGTTGGCAGACAGGAAGCAAAGAGTAGGAATAAACGGGTCCTTTTCAGAATGGCAGGCAGTGACTAGTGGGGTACCGCAAGGTTCAGTGCGGGGCCCCCAGCTATTTACAATATACATTAATGATTTGGACAAAGGAATTAAATGTAATACCTCCAAGTTTGCAGATGACACTAAGCTGGGTGGCAGTATGAGCTGTGAGGAGGATGCTAAGAGGCTGCAGGGTGACTTGGACAGGTTAGGTGAGTGGGCAAATGCATGGCAGATGCAGTATAATGTAGATAAATGTGAGGTTTTCCACTTTGGTGGCAAAAACAAGGAGGCAGAATAGAAACATAGAAACATAGAAAATAGGTGCAGGAGTAGGCCATTTGGCCCTTCTAGCCTGCACCACCATTCAATGAGTTCATGGCTGAACATTCAACTTCAGTACCGAAAAGGGGAGGTGCAATGAGACCTGGGTGTCATGGTACATCAGTCATTGAAAGTTGGCATGCAGGTACAGCAGACAGTGAAGAAGGCAAATGGCGTGTTGGCCTTCATAACAAGAGGATTTGAGTATAGGAGCAGGGAGGCCTTACTGCAGTTGTACAGGGCCTTGATGAGGCCACACCTTGAATATTGTGTTCAGTTTTGGTCTCCTAATCTGAGGAAGGACATTCTTACTATTGAGGGAGGTTCATCAGACTGATTCCCGGGATGGCAGGACTGACATATGAAGAAAGACTGGATCGACTAGGCTTATAGTCACTGGAATTTCGAAGAATGAGAGGGGATCTCATAGAAACATATAAAATTCTGATGGGATTGGACAGGTTAGATGCAGGAAGAATGTTCCCGATGTTGGGGAAGTCCAGAACCAGGGGTCACAGTCTAAGGATAAGGGGTAAGCCATTTAGGACCGAGATGAGGAGAAATTTCTTTACTCAGAGAATTGTGAACCTGTGGAATTCTCTACCACAGAAAGTTGTTGAGGCCAGTTTGTTAGATATGTTCAAAAGGGAGTTAGATGTGGCCTTTACGGCTAAAGGGATCAAGGGGCATGGAGAGAAAGCAGGAATGCAGTACTTAAGTTGCATGATCAGCCATGATCATATTGAATGGTGGTGCAGGCTCAAAGGGCCGAATGGCCTACTTCTGCACCTATTTTCTATGTTTCTATGTTTCTATGACTTGGACTCCTCATCTAGTTCAAGTTGTAAGTATGGTTTTGTGAGATCCAACTTTGAGAAGATCTGACCACCATGTCAGTGTTGTGAACAAATCTCCTACATTTGGCAATGTATTGGGGAGATTACCCTCTAGAACCTGGTTTACGATTACTTTAAAATCACCACACAACCTTACCTTATCATCGGACTTAGGTACAACAAGAATGGGTGTAGCCCAATTACATAAATCTATCTCAGAGATAATGTTCTCAGTCGCGAGTCTTTTGGGTTCTTGCTCAACTTTCTCCTTGAGTGCATATGGTACAGGACGTGGCTTGCAGTAAACTGGTCTAGCGTCCTTCTGTACCCTGACACTCTCCTTGAAGCCTTGGATCGGATTGCCTGTTTCGCAGAACAACTTCAGATACTTCTTGATGATGTCATCCTTTGATGCAAAGCTCGTTTCAACAGGAAAAATCTCACTCCAATCCAGCTTCAGTGATCCCAACCAATTTCTTTCTAGTAAGGCAGACTTGTCTCCTGCCACTACTAATAGAGGCAAGCTCTGAAATTGATCCTTGTATTTCACCGGTACGGGGATACGACCTACCACAGGAATGTTCTCTCCCGAGTAACCTCGCAGCTCTATCTTGAATTTCTCCAACGGGAAATCACGCAATTTGTCGAGGTATTGCGATTCCAGTACTACACTCACGGATGCACCAGTGTCAATTTCCATGTGTATCTTGGTTCCTGCATCATCTACATGGATGATGATACTTTTTGAATCGCTGTTAGTTAACCTCATACTCCTGATGATGTGTAGCTCTAAAACCTCCTCATCCTGTTGTTTTTGTTCCATGCTATGTAGTCTCTGTGGATTTCTACTTATAGCTTTGAAATGTGGTTTACTCTTCAGCCTTTGCAAGATGCTGCAGAAGAAACACTCTGTCTTCACATATGGACAACTTTGAGCAATATGTTGTCCCAGGCACCGATAGCATGACTTCAATGCTCTGTTACTATTGCTAGTTGATGAGACCTTAGGGCCTAACTGCCTTTTACTTTTAACCTGTAGGTGATTTATCTCGGTTGTCTGACGACTGGAAATGGTATGAAATTCTCGGGAATATTGGTTGGCCATGTCCACTGACATAGCTGTCTGACAAGCTAAATCAAAAGTCAAGTTAGGAGTTATCAGTAACTTTCTTCTGATCGCATCATTTTCATCCCACAAACAAAGCGGTCACGCAATGCTCGATTCTGAAAGTTTTCGAAACAGTGAATAAATAGCTTTTTGAATGCTACAATGTACTCACTGATATTCTCATCGGTTAACTGATTTTGTATTCCGAAACGATAACTTTCAGCAATTTCCAGGGGCTTAGGACTGTAGTGCTGAATCTGCTGAAGTGATGTGTCCTTTGGCTTGACAGGCACAAGTACATTTTTCAGGGTTTCATACACCTTGGGCCCTGCTTCAGTTAAGAAATAGCTCGTTTTCTTTCCAACACCACCTGGTTATGGTTTTTATCATCGGGGATTTTTATGATATTATTTGCAGTGAAAAACATTTCTAGCCGCTCCACATATGCTCCAAAACTTTCACAGTTGTGTTGAAACTCACCCAAACGCCATATTATTCCCATAGGCATGGCCATCTGGACTCTGGCAGTTCAGCTGAGTGTACTCACAATTTACCTTGGATTTGTAGCTGTTAATCAAAACAGAGAAGTTCTCAAAGTCTCTGTCAGATGGCTGAATCATCCACCAACAAAAATTTCAGCTAGGTTATTCGATTATCCCATCCTCATAGCCAATGTTATGTTTTCCGTATGACATCACAAACACACACAGGCTTTAAGATGGCTGATAACTTCAGGAAGCCCCGTCAGGTGACCTGAACTGGTTATTCTTGTAAACAACAATGACTGCAATGCCACAGTAGTCCACTGGGTGGCGCTATATATATTACACTGGCAATATTTTCTAAAGTAGGGTTTCTGTAAAAAGTACTTCCTGAAGACAAGCAATGGCTAGCATTTTTCATAATTCCTTTAAAGCACAAAAACCCCTCAAGAAAAGTGGTCCAACAGTGGCTCACAAGAAAAGTTAAAGATAATATCAGATCAAAGGAACATGCTTATAATGTTGCCAAAAATAGTAGTAAGCCTGAGGATTGGGAGGATTTTAGAATTCAGTAAAGGAGGATCAGGAAATTGACAAGGAAAGAGAAAAAAAGAATATGTAAGTAAATTAGCAAGAGACATAAAAACAGATTGTAACCATTTCTATAGGTATGTAAATAGGAAGAGATTAGTGAAAGTAAACGTGGGCCCATTAGAGACTGAGATAAGAGAAATTATAACGGGGAATAAGGAAATGGCAGAGAAATTAAACAAATACTTTGTATCTGTCTTCACGGTAGAAGACACAAAATATTCTGGAAATAATGGGGAACCAAATGTCTATAGAGAATAAGGAACTTAAAGAAATCAGAATAAATAAAGACCTGGGGCTAGATTTTCCATTATTTTTGCATGCATAATGCCTACTTAACATCCATTTTACCGCTGAAATGAGGTATAACGCCCAGATATTGCCCATTTAGCCACAAAATGGAAACTGACGCCCATTTTTCGGACACTTATCGGCGAGCGGTACTTTCGCTAGGTACATAACGCCGGGAAAAGATAATACCGCCCGCCCACCTTTTTGGGGTGGAATCATCAGAATAGGCAAAACCAACGCCCATAATATCACCCAGTGTTACTTCCCTGTGTAATTAACGCTGAGATTCAACAACACCAACCGCCCACATTTTATTTTCGTAAATAGCACATTTGGTGAAACTAACGCCCAGGAGATCGCCCAGCATCACTTTCACCACCTCGCACACATCTCGCCCACAATATTGCTCGCCCAAAACACTGCTCTGAAAAAGTGGAACTGTTCTGAATGAATCACAGCTGTGTAGGCGCCATTTTTCATATCACAGGTCACTTCATTGAAAAGGCTGCTTCAACTTCGGGGGAGTTTGGATTGACTCTGGAGTTCTTCTCAGGTGAAGTGACCATCTCAACAGACATCGTTTCAGATTCTGGACGATTGGGTTTTACTGCAGGTGTCTTTTAGTGTGGAAATTATTGCTTCTGATTAATTGCTATTATACTTTCATTGGAATGGGGCCAGCCATTTTTCAGCCTGCATCGATTAATATGCAGATGCTGCAGAGTTCAAATGGCACAACGTCTAATGCACATCATTATGTGTCCAATGTAAGACGTGCCAGAATGAGGAGGAGGTCCAGACCATACACACCCCGCACTTACAGGGAGATGAGGGCTTACCTCGACGTGTCCGAGCACACCTGCCTTCAGAGACTGCGCTTCCACAAGGTGGTGATCACTGAAATATGCGAGCTCATCAGGCCAGATATGCAGCCTTCCATCAGGACAGCACTGTCGGTCGAGGTCAAGGTCACTACGGCACTGTCTTTCTATGCGTCTGGTTCCTTTCGGGCCTCCATGGTCGAGATTTCCCCTCTGTCTTACCATGCCACACATCGCTGCATTAGACAGGTCACGGAGGCCTTGGACACGCGTAGGATGGATTTTATCAGCTTCCCCATGACCACGGAGGCTCAGACTGACAGGGCTGGAGCATTCTACCACATTGCTAAGTTCCCCAGGGTGCAGGGGTCAATACAGTGCACTCACAACGCCATGCGGGCACCTTCTCAGGACCCAGAGCTTTTTCGTAACAGAAAAGGATTTCACTCCCTGCAGGTCCAACTCATTGTTGACCACACCAGGTAATAATGACAGTGAATGCCAAATGTCCGGGCAGCTTCGATGAGGCTCACATCCTGTGTGAGGGCGCTGTCTCTGACATGTTTAAGAGTCAGCCACAAGGATAATGCTGGATGCTTAGTGACAACCAATATGGCCTAGCCACCTGGCTGATTACTTCCCTGCCTGACACCCACACTGAGGCCGAGAAGTGATACAACCAGAGCCACAGAGACATACGCAATGTGGTCCAGAAAACAATAACTGTGCTTAACCAGTGCTTTAGATGCCTGGAGTACTCAGGAGGGGAGCTACAATACAACCCTGAGCAAGTAGCTAAATTCGTGGTCATGTGCTCCATGCTGCACAACCTGGCTATCAGGAGGGGACAAGAATTGCCAGAAGGAATTGATGGTCCACCTCAGGAGAGAGAGGAAGAGGAGGACAAGCGGCTAGACGCTGAGCTAGGGCCAGACAATCAGGCTGGCGATGCAACCATGCCCACGCCCTCCCCTCCAGACCGCAGGAAAGGACCTGTGGTGGCTACATAGCTGCAAGACTCTTACATCAGGAGCTCATAACTGAGCGATTTGCCTGAAAGAACGTTGCTGACAACGCTGACACACAGCTGTGTGTGCGCAGGTCAGACATCAATAGTGCCCATCACCTTGGTGCTAGTTAAAGATTAAGTTGATTCAAGTTAAGTTTTATTTAACCCTTTCATGTTAAGGAATCACCAGTGTGTAACAGCTATCTGAGACAATGCGCAATAAGGTTATATTGAATAAAAAACATTTTATACGACCATTGGTCTGAAATCATAGGTATCACGGGCAAAAACATCCCACCCCACTTTTTCGACCATTGACATCAATCAAATGTTCAACATGTCCAGCAACACAGAATACAAATGCAACGCAGGAGGGTGGCCCCTTCCCCCCCATACATTACAACAAATTGCATACACCCAGATGGAGATATAACACAGCCATCACCTGCGGACATGCACCTCACTTTCCTTCCCCCCTCCCCTTCTTCTCTCCACCTCTACCCCTTCCCCTCCTCGCTCCATGCCACCTGGCCAAAGAGCTCCTCAGGCGGTGCCTCATTGGGGGGGGGATGAAGGCAGAGGCGGTGGTTGCATGGGTACAGGAGTGGGGGGGTGCCGAGGTGGGAACATTCTCGGATCCAGAAGCAAGATCTTGGTCCTGCCTCTCATGTCGTTGGCACTGGTGGTGTGGAACCTAGTGGTGGAGTGCCATGCTCCGGGACCACTGAGAGGCCTGTGCCAGCAGTGTTCCTGGCTATCGCCTCCAGGGCCTCCGCTATCCGTGGAACGTACTCAGTCATAGTGGCCAGCCATTGGGATATGCCCCCCAATGTATCGAGGATCTGGTCACCAATGTCTACAATACCTCATGTGACGCTCGTGGACCAGACCTGCCATGTCCAGGAAACCTCCGCAGGGTCGGTGTCGTCCTGGGGACAAATGGGGTGCCCTGTGGCGAGATGCTTGGGCCCGGTACCTCCAGAGTGGAGGCGGGAATGGCCGGAGGAGCACTAGATGGACTTAGATTGGAATGTCTTCTGGAGCGTGGTGATGCTGGTTCCTCGAAGTCCACGCTCTTATCAATAGGGAACAGACCCAGCGGATTGACGGGTGAAAATCGGAGCTCCTTAGCACCAGATATAGTAGAATCATCCGGCGACTCCTGTCCCGCGCCACCACCTTCTGGCCTCTGTGGTCTTACCTGGGGCTGCACTGCTGGCTGAGCTGCAAAACACAAATGAGCTTATTGGAGGAGAAGTGGGTGCTAGGGTCACAAGGTGATTCCAGCACTACATACAGCATATGCACGACAAAAGCACCACAGTTATCAAAATCATCACAGACATCACATTTCATGACCATCAACACATTCTGTATTGCAATGATTTTCATTAGACCAGCATTATTTATAGGACAATTTTAGAAATCATCTATCATATTGTGTATGCGATAACTGTTAGACTGAGTACTGTTTAACTCCAAGAGGTATAACCTTGGCTCTGCTTTATTAAGGCCCAAAGTGATTAATATACAAAATGGCTGGCCTTTTATACTTGGGCTGCACACACATGCATGCAGCCCAATGGCCTCCAACAGTGACGCCATCTAGTGGCTAGTGATCCCAAAAGTACATACATGACAATACCACCTCTGAGATATTAACATAGTCTTTTACAAATTGAGATGGTCCAGTGTTTTACGCTCCTGGGTTGACCGTCTCAGTTCAACTCCAGCCTTACGTGAGTGTTCAGAGTCTGTTGTGACTGGTGGCTGGGTGGCTGACCTGGTGGGAGTGGCAATGGCCATGTCAGGGATTGAAAGTCCATTTTCATTGAACATGTCAGTGATTGAAAGTCCCGATTCACTGATGATCACTGAATCCTCTGATGACTGGGGGTAGGTTGGTTGGTTGTCGATTGTTTCTTCCTCCGACTGTTCCAGTTCATCTGTGTGCCGCAGTTTAATCGGATCTATATGTTTCTTGCATGTTTGCCCATTTTTGAGCTTGACAATAAATACTCTGTTGCCCTCCTTTGCCATGACAGTACCAGTGATCCACTTGGGACCCTGACCATAATTCAGAACATATACAGGATCATTTACAGAAATATCGTGTGACACAGCTGCGTGGTCGTGATACCCTTTCTGACTTTGTCTTCTATATTCAACATGATTATTCAAGTCAGGGTGTACAAGAGATAGCTTGGTCTTAAGACCTCTCTTCATCATTAGTTCAGCAGGTGAGATCCCAGTAAGCGTGTGTGGTCTTGTCCTGTAACTAAGCAGTATGCATGACAGGCGGGTCTGCAGTGACCCTTGAGTTACTCACTTCATACTCTGCTTTATGATTTGGACAGCATGTTCTGGTTGCCCGTTGGATGCAGATTTGGATGGTGCTGACCTTACATGTTTGATAACATTGAGTTTCATGAACTCTTGAAACTCCTGACTGGTGAAGCACGATCCGTTGTCGCTAACAATGATGTCAGGCAGACCATGTGTCGCGAACATGACACTGAGATTCTTAATGGTAGCTGTGGATATGCTGGACGACATGATTATACACTCTATCCACTTTGAATATGCATCTACCACAACTAAAAATATCTTCCTCAGGAAGGGACCTGCAAAGTCTATGTGGATCCCGGACCATGGTTTGGACAGCCACGACCACAGACTCAGCGGCGATTCCGCTGGTGCTTTGCTGAGCTACATGCAAGTGTTGCACTGATGCACACATGATTCCAGCTCAGAATCAAATCCCGGCCACCATACATGAGACCTGGTGATGATTTTCATCATTACAATGCCGGAGTGTGTGCTATGTAGCTCACGAACAAATTTCTCTCTCCTTTTCTTGGGCATAACAACACGATTGCCCCACAATATACAATCCGACTGAATAGTCAGTTCATCTTTGCGATGAATGTAAGGTTTGGTCTCCTCACACATTTGCTTTGGTATGGCAGACCAATCACCTTTAAGGATGAAATTCTTCACCACTGATAAATTCGGGTCCTGGCTGGTCCAGGTCTTGTTGAGCTGTGACAGGGGTTCCTTCACTCTCAAAATCATCTATAACTAACAATAGGTCCACCAGTTGTGGGCAACAGCAACCAGCTCAAAGCATCGGCACAATTCTCGGTGCCAGGTCTATGACAAATGACATAATCATAAGCGGATAATGTCAGCGCCCACCTCTGGATGCAGGATGAAGCATTGGTATTGATACCTTTGTTTTAAGAGAACTGTGAAATGAGCAGCTTGTGATTTGTCTCCAGTTCAAACCGAAGACCAAACAGGTACTGATGCATCTTTTTAACCCCATTCACACAGGCTACAGCTTCTTTCTCTACCATGCTGTAGGCTCTTTTCAGCTTTAGACAAACTTTTTGAAGCATACGCGACCGGTTGAAGTTTGCCTGACTCATTAGCTTGTTGGAGTACGCAACCAATTCCATATGACGAAGCATCACAGGCCAATACTAAACATTTAGTGGCTTTCTCAAAAGCTCTGTCTTGAGACGCACCCCACACCCAGTTGTCGTCTTTTCTTAGCAGCATGTGCAGTGGTTCTAATAAGGTGCTCAATTTAGGTAGGAAGTTAACGAAATAGTTGAGTAGACCCAGGAACAAATGCAGCTCCGTTATATTCTACTGCTTGGGTGCATTCTTGATGGCCTTGGTTTTCATGTCCGTGGGCCTGATGCCGTCAGCAGCAATATTCCTCCCCAGGAATTTGACCTCTGGTGCCATGAAGACGCACTTCAAGTGTTTCAGTCTGAGTCCCACTTTATCCAGATGATGTAGAACCTCTTCCAGGTTGTTCAGATGTTCCTTGGTGTCATGACCTGTGATCAGGCTGTCATCTTGGAACACGACGGTTCTGGGAACGGACTTCAGTATACTCTCCATGTTCCTCTGAAATATTGCTGCAGCCAAGCGAATTCCAAAAGGGCACCTGTGATAAATAAACAGTCCTTTATGTGTGTTAATGCACGTAAGTCTCTTTGACATCTCGACCAGCTCCTGTGTCATGTAGGCCGACATCAAATCCAGTTTGGTGAACAACTTTCCCCCGGCTAGTGTTGCAAACAAGTCATCAGCCTTCGGTAACAAGTACTGATCCTGTTTCAAAATTCTGTTGATCGTAGCCTTGTAGTCTCCACAGATTCTGACTGTGCCATCACTTTTCAGCACAGGAACAATGGGGCTGGCCCATTCATTAAATTCAACTGGTGATATGATCCCTTCATGCTGGAGTCTGTCCAGTTCGATTTTGACCTTCTCCCTCATCATGTACGGAACTGCCCAAGCTTTATGATGGACGGGTCTTGGATCCGAGTGGATCTGCACCTTGGCTCCCGTGAAGTTGCCGATGGTTCGAACAGTGAGGGGAACTTACTCAGTACTTGGGCACATGTATCTTTCTCCGACGACAATGCCCTGATGTCATTCCAATCGCATCTGATTTTTTCAAACTAGTTCCTGCCGAACAGCATTGGGCCATTGCCTGGGACAATCCATAGTGGTAACTCATGAACCGCACCATCATACGACACTTTAATTGTGGCACTGCCAATCACCGTTATGATGTTTGGTGTATGTACGCAACTTGGCATTGACTGGACTCAGCCTGGGCCTCACAGCCTTAGTACCCCACAGCTTGTCGAATGCCCTCTGGCTCATTATCGATTGACTCGCCCCCGTGTCCAGTTCCATCGATACCGGCACCCCATTAAATTTCACATTGATCATTATTGCTTTACTCTTAGTTAGGAACGAGTACATTCCATTCACTTCCTCCTCTGGTATCTCGGATTGCGTATCCAGATCCGTGCTAGCCTGCCCATCATCTTCCACATGGTGTGTCGCAGCATGCTTGCTCATCTGCGGACAGTTGCGCTGGAGATGCCCCATTCTCAGACAGCCTTTGCAACTATATTAAATCGGCACTGCTGGTGCCGCTGATTTCCCCCATAATGCCTACACAGAGAAATTGGATGCATTCCCGCTGGTGAAATTTGGGCAGCCACAGGTTTCGCGTACATTGTCAGTTAGGCCCTGCCATATGCCGCTCCGCCGAACCCCAAGTCATATTTACTTATTATTGTTTATATTTCATTTTCAAGCATTTAGCTGCAGTATTTATCTTTTGATATAGTTTTATTAATTATTCGTGTTTTTATTTCATTTTCCAGCATGCATCCGCAGTATTTATCTTTTCATATAGTTTTACTAATTATTAGTGTTTTTATTTCATTTTCCAGCATGCGTAGTATTTATCTTTTGATATAGTTTTATTAATTATTAGTGTTTTTATTTTGTTTTCAAGCATGCGCAGTATTTATCTTTTCATACAGTTTTATTAATTATTAGTGTTTTTATTTCAGTTCCAGCATCCGCAGTATTTATCTTTTCACATAATTTTATTAATTTTTTGGGCTCCATTAAACCTGCTGAGTGCTGCTCAGAGGTTTGCACATACCCCTGTACTTTTGTACAACTTTGAGGTCTGACTCTTTAGTGGAGTCCTGTGGGTTGCAGAGACCTGCTTGGCAGGGTTCATCCTGAGGATGGGAGGAGTGTTGGGATGGAGACATCTGGTACACCTGGTCAGAAGCAGGGTGGCACGCAGGAGAAGGCATCGCCGTCAGCACCGTGCAGAGAGGCAGCGGGCAAGGGAGGCAACAGCCATGGTTTATTCATTTTGCGCCAGACCAGTGTGCCCGCCGTCTTCACCGGCCCGAATCAGGATTTCAGTTCATTGCTTGGGGACAAGGGTTATCCCCTGTCCACTTGGCTGCTCACTCCTCTGTGGAACCCCAGGACAGCACCAGAGCATCCATACAATGACGCTCATTGTGCCACCATGTGCATCATCGAACAGTGCATAGGCATCCTTAAGCAAAGATTTTAGTGCCTGGACAGCTCTGGTGGCACCTTGCAGTACTCTCCTCAATGGGTCTCCATAATCATCGTGGTCTGCTGTATGCTGCACAACCTGGCCATCATGAGGGGACAACCGCTGGAGGTCAAGCCAGCAGTACCACCTGAGGAGGAAGAGAAGGAGGAGGAGGCGCAGGAGGAGGAGGTGCAGGAAGAAGAGGAGGAGGATCCACGTTGTCCCAGAGCTAGGAGGCGTCGACCTATCCCCACCCTGGAAGGGCTGGGTGCAGCACCATCCTGGGTGCACATATATGGAGGTGCCTGACACCTCCCCTGCAAGCTCCCTCCATGCATTATGTACTGCCTGTCTGCCAGGTCTCCCCACATCAGGAAACAGTATTCTGTTCTCCACACCATCCATCAGTGTCTCCAGCTCTATATCAGTGAACCTGTTGGCTCTCCTTGCACCTCTTACACCAGCCATCCTTCCAAACTCCTTCCCCCCTCAGGGCCTTGCTGCAATCCCTGGCCTATAAAAAGGCCAGGGAGCAGTTGGCTCATTAGTAACCCTTACCTGCATGCTGAATTTTTCAGTGGTGATAATGCTCAAATTAAGACAACCACACTGCTGAACAATCCACTTTGGATGGGTTCACTCGCGCTGGAACTCACTTATTCACTTTTGGAGCTGAATATGGGGCGGGAGAGCCACAAAAACATTTGGGCGCTAATGGCCACAAAAAGGTTGAGGGAGCACCAGCTTTCCAGCGGTACTGAATTTTGGGCCCGTGATCTCTGCTGTAGCCAGGAACAAATCCAAAGAGTGGTAAAAATGTCAAACTCGCTACCACAGGGAGCAGTTGAGGCGAATATCATTGATGCATTTAAGGGTAAGCTAGATAAGCACATAAGGAAGAAAATAGTAGAAGGATATGCTGATACGGTTAGATGAAGAGGGGTGGGAGGAGGGTCGTGTAGAGCATAAACGTTGGCATTGACCAGTCAGGCCGAATGGCCTGTTTCTGTGCTGTACAATTCATGCAATTCTAAGTAATAAATAGAATATATTATGGCCATGTGGTATTTCTTCTCATGAGCGGACTAAATTGGGAATGCAGAAGGTGCCAATGCACTTTTAGTTTCATATTGATGCTTCATATCCATTTCAGCATAACTGCAACCAGGGCGATAACAATTTTTTTATGTGCCTGTTGACTTTGTTAGCATTTAGGACCATATTTTATTTGCCCTAACATACAGAATTCAAGGAGAATTTCCCAAATGATCATGTGAATAGAGGAAGAAACTTGAGTAACAGAAAGTTGAACTATCTGAATTAAAGTTCAAACATGAGGGACAGTTGGGAACTGGGATGGACAGTTTAGGTCTGGGAGAGCAGAAATAGAACAAAACTGGGAGGGAATTAAAAATATAATTCTCGGCTGTAATGATCATCTTGTTATATCAAAGATTTGGCTTCTTCTTGTATACCACATCATTACATCTCAGCTGGACTATTGTGTCCAATTCTGGGCACCACACTTTAGGAAGGATGCATTATACTGCGGATGTAAAATACTGCGGATGCATGCTGGAACATGAAATAAAAACACGAATAATTAATAAAACTATATCAAAAGATAAATACTGCAGCTAAATGCTTGAAAATGAAATATAAACAATAATAAGTAATAACATTTTTTACCAAAGGGCCCCAGCAGTGTTGCATTCGAGCACCGCATCAAAAATTTCGCCGGGGCACTGCTGAGAAAAGTCCTACTTTTCCTTGGTGAATTTCACTGTGGTAGTCCCTTTCCAGCGGCCTGTACGCTGCAGAGCTCACCGCTGGAAACCTTCCTTTACTGCTGCTTCACCACGACGTTACCGGCAGAAGTGAACACCGCTGAAATCCTCCCCAAGCTGAATATGGCTCGGGGAGGGAAAAGTACCCGACTGCCCAAACTCCCCAGTAGCCGTCCCTTTAGGGACGGTGAATTTCAGGCCCCACCTCTTACAGAAGGTAGGTACTGCAGGGAATTCAAGACCAGTGTGATCTCCTGAATTAGTTTTGATCGCCTCGATGGTTCGGAAAAGAATTTCCCAGATTCCGTTTTCCAAATTGGCCTGGATTTTTTAATCTGTTTTTTGCTTCTGGAATTTTTTGAGGATGTAACTAGTCGAGTGGAAAAGAGAGAACCAGTGGATGTGGTGTATTTGGACTTTCAAAAGGCTTTTGACAAGGTCCCACACAAGAGTTGGTGTGCAAAATTAAAGCACATGGTATTGGAGGTAATGTACTGACGTGGATAGAGAACTGATTGGCAGACAGGAAGCAGAGAGTGGGAATGAACGGGTCCTTTTCAGGCAGGCAGTAACTAGTGGGGTGCTGCAGGGCTCAGTGCTCCCCAGCTATTTACAATATACATCAATGATTTAGATGAAGGAATTGAGTGTAATATCTCCAAGTTTGCAGATGACACTAAGCTGGGTGGCGGTGTGAGCTGTGAGGAGGACCTTAAGAGGTTGCAGGGTGACTTGGACAGGTTAGGTGAGTGGGCAAATGCATGGAAGATGCAGTATAATGTGGATAAATGTGAGGTTATTCACTTTGGGGGCAAAAACACGAAGGCAGAATATTATCTGAATGGCGGAAGATTAGGAAAAGGGGAGGTGCAATGAAACCTGGGTGTCATGGTGCATCAGTCATTGAAAGTTGGCATGCAAGTACAGCAGGCGGTGAAGAAGGCAACTGGTATGTTGGCCTTCATAGCTAGGGGATTTGTGTATAGGAGCAGAGAGGTCTTACTGCAGTTGTACAGGACCTTGGTGAGACCACACCTGGAATATTATGTACAGTTTTGGTCTCCTAATCCTGAGGAAGGACTATTGAGGGAGTGCAGCGAAGGTTCACCAGACTGATTCCTGGGATAGCAGGACTGACATATGAGGAGAGACTGGATAGACTGGGCCTGTATTCACTGGAGTTTAGAAGAATGAGAGGGGATCTCATAGAAACATAAAATTCTGACGGAGCTGGACAGGTTAGATGCAAGAAGAATGTTCCCGATGTTGGGGAAGTCCAGAACCAGGGGACACAGTCTAAGAATAAGGGGTAAGCCATTTAGGACTGAGATGAGGAGAAACTTCTTCACTCAGAGAGTTGTTAACCTGTGGAATTCCCAACCGCAGAGAATTGTTGATGCCAGTTCATTGGATATATTCAAGAGGGAGTTAGATATGGCCTTTACGGCTAAAGGGATCAAGGAGTATGGAGAGAAAGCAGGAAAGGGGTACTGAGGTGAATGATCAGCCATGATCTTATTGAATGGTGGTGCAGGCTCGAAGGGCCGAATGGCCGACTCCTGTACCTATTTTCTATGTTTCTATGTTTTGCCTCTCCCAGGGGATCACATGGTATATGATGGAGTGGAGTGTATATGTTGTGATACATAAGACACCGCAATTGTGTGGGGCACGCTCAATGGACCAGCTGGTCTTTACCTGTCCTTCATTGTTCGTATGTTCATATGTCTGGATAAAGAAATTTCTCCTGAATTCCCTATTGGGTTTATTGGTGACTATCTTAAATTTATGGCCTCTAGTTTTGATCTACCCACGTGGAAGCATCATCTTTACATCTGCATTATCAAACCCTTTCATAATCTTAATGACCTCTATCAAACTCCTTTTTTCCAGAGAAAAGAGCCCCAGCCTGTTGAGCATTTCCTGATAATATATGGCCCAGAAATTGCGGTCAGAGGCTTCCCGCGGGCGGATGCCTCTGACCTGAAAAATTTCTACGAATCTACCCGGTGGTCCTGGAGGAGAGTGGAATTCCGTTGGGGAGGCCTTCGCTTCCCGCGCTGCAAAGCGCGCTCCTGTCCTCCAGGTTCCCACACAGAAGATGCAGTCACGTGTGACTGCTCAGCCAATCAGGTACAGTATTCCACAGCTTTCTCATTAATAGCAATGAAAACCCCATATCTATGAGTTCTCATTGCTATTAATGAGGAAAAAAACACACTAAACATCATAATAAAAAATAAAAAACACACATCACATAATTAAAATTAATTGAAATAAAAGTTAATTAATGCCTTAGAAAAAAGATATGTTTTTCCTTTTTTTTTTAAGTTTTGTAATTAGGGTTAAAAATAAACTTACATTAGTGGGCAGGGTTTTTAACAATAAAATGTGTTTTTTAAATTTAATTTAATTATATTTTTGTATGTTTTAAAACTCTTATGCCTGTAAAAGTAGGCTATGCGCCTGCTTTTATCAGGCGCAAGAGTTTTGAGGACATTTGCTGGGCAAGATATGGGTAAATCCTGCAATCTTGCCCTTGCAAATGTCCTCGCTCCCGATATGTGTTGGATCTATCAAGTTGCAGCTTGACAGATTGGAAAAACTCATTTTCAGCGATGCCTTCCCGGGTCCATACATACTCAGTATGGACCAGTTGAGGCCGAGATTTCCAGGCCATTATCTTCTCAGTTCTGGTATCATCCTTATGAATCTTTTTTGCACTTTTCCAGTGCCTCTATATCCTTTTTATAATATGGAGACCAGAATTGTGCACAGTACTCCAAGTGTGGTCTATCCAAGGTTCAATACAAGTTTAACAAACTTCTCTGCTTTTCAATTCTTTCCCTCTAGAAATAAATCCCAGTGCTTGGTTTGCATTTTCATGGCCTTATTAACCTGTGTTGCTACGTTTAGTGCTTTGTGTATCTGTAGCCCTAGATCCATTTGCTCCTCTACTTCATCTTGGGGAAAAAATTCCATTGCAGCCCTTTTGGGAGCGGTAACACTTGTGTGGCGCTAGACTTTGTGGTAGGCGCAGAAGTCTTGCCTCGTGAGAAATTGGGGTCCCAAGTCCAAATTGCTTCTGTAAATTATAAACACCAGCAGCCCCTGCACTGATCCTTATGGAACACTATTTCCCACCTTTTGCCAGTCTGAACAGCTATCCTTAACCCCTACTCTATGTTTTCTGCTTTGTAACCAACTTGCTATCCATTCTGCTACTTGTTCCCTAACTCCACACGCCCTGACCTTTGTCTGACCTGACTATGCAGTATCTTATTGAAGGCCTTTTGAAAATCCAAAATAATTACATCTATAAGACCTGAAATAATCTGAAGATAGCGTGAAAAGATTTTACTGAAAAAATTAATTTTTTTCACAAAACTATAAATGAATAGAAATAATGGGCTAGGCTTTCCACCACATCGCCCATCTATGGCCCATCTGTCGCCCAAAATGGACCTCTATCACCCATTTTGAGCAAAAAGTGGAAACTAGGCTCAAAACCTCGCTGGAAAAATAGGCCCCCAAGTTTCCACTTTGATCGCCCAAATGATCGCCCACACAAGGCCCATCCCAAGTTTCGGCACCTAGCATGCACTTCGCTGGGCCGATGCAAGGCCCAAAAGAGTGCTGAAAAATAGTTGCTTTTTCAGGGCCGAAGAGAAGGAAATAGGCACTACGGACGCCATTTTTAACTTCGAAGGAAGGGTGGAGAATTAGTTGTGAGTCATTTACAGAGTAAAATTGAAGAAAATTGTACTCAGAAATTTGGGACAGGGAATATAAATAGGTATAATCAACTTATTTATGCTAAATAGATCTCATATATTGGAATTATTTAGTAAATAGCTTTTACATAGTGAAGTTATTTATTGATAATGATTATGGGGCCTATGCTTTCCCTGCCTTTAATTGCAACTGCTCACACACTGGTTACTGAAAGGATCAATGGAAGAGATGGCACAGTAACATGTAGATGGAGATGAAGACAGAGGAGGAGACCATATAGCCAACGAAGGTACTTGGAAAAGCAATCCTAACTGAACTTGTCTGAAAATGCTTGTCTTAGGAGGCTGCGATTCCGGAAGGAGGTCATCGATGAGATATGTCCACTCGTCAAGGGTGATCTGCAGCCTTCCAGCACCATCAGAACCGCACTGTCCGTTGAGGTGAAGGTTACTGCTGCCCTAGCCTTCTACGCATCGGGATCTTTTCAGGCTTCAGCTGGTGACATCTGCCATATCTCTCAGCACGCTACACACTGTTGCATTCGACAGGTGACTGAAGCCCTTTACGCTCGCAGGATGGACTTCATAAGCTTCCCAATGACCAGGGAGGCACAGACCGAGAGGGCTTTGGGTTTCTCAAGAATAGCAGACTTCCCCAAGATACAGAGAGCAATAGACTGCACGCACATTGCCCTGAAAGCACCCTTAAAGAACGTGGAGGTGTTTCGTAACAGAAAGGGGTTCCACTCACTAAATGTGCAGCTTGTTGTCGACCACAATCAAACAATTCTGACAGTAAATGCTACATTTCCTGGCAGCATCCATGATGCGCACATCTTACATGAAAGTGCTATCCCTGACCTGTTTGCCAATCAGCCAGAAGGTCACGGTTGGATGCTGGGGGATAAAGGATATGGACTTGCCAGTTGGCTCATGACCCCTCTGCGTAACCCTGTCACTGAAGCACAGAGACGATATAATGAAAGTCACATAGCGACTTGCAACATTGTTGAAAAGACAATTGGAGTCCTAAAGCAGTGCTTCAGTTGCCTGGATCATTCCGGAGGCAGCCTCCAGTACTACCCTGATCAGGTAGCAGAGTTTATTGTGGTGTGTTGCATGCTGCATAACCTAGCTATAAAGAGAGGACAAATAATGCCAGATCATGCTGCAGGTCCACCTCCAGAAGGAGATGAGACAGAAGAGGCAACCAGCAAAGATGAAGAGGAGGAACAGGCAGGCAAGGACATAGGGAACCTTAATCAGCCTGGCGATCTAGCACCGGTACCACCACACCCTTCCCGAAGACCAGTACCCAGTGGCAGTTACACGGCCGCTAAGCTTTTGCGTCAGCAGCTCATTAATGAACGCTTCGCATGAACTATTATTGTTGATATTCAAATGTTCAGTTACAGTTACAGTTAATCAAAAGTTTCATTTCCGTGGGGAAACAGAATAAACAAACAAATATGCATGAAAAACTGTACATTGTAAAACTTATGTCACTGAGAGTGAAGGTACAAAAGTTGTAGAAAATGTTTTCTTTTATTAAGAAACAAAATGTTTTTTAAGAACTAATGAACAACACCCTCCCTCCAACCCCCCACCTCCTGCACCAACCCACCCTTCCCTCAAAATCCCCAAAACGTCAGAAGAAGAAGAAATTGAACATTTAAGTTTTAAAGAACAAGTGATCCATTTAAGTAATGGTAACCAGTGACCATTTCAGTCATGACAACAAGTGACCATTTCAATGATGATAACAAGTGACCATTTCAGTCATGCTAACAAGTGACCATTTCAGTGATGATAACAAGTGACCATTTAAGTCATGCTAACAAGTGATCATTTCAGTCATGCTAACAAGTGACCATTTCAGTCATGATAACAAGTGACTATTTCAGTAACGGTAACAAGTGACCATTTCAGAAAGAATGGAAAGTGAACAGTTAAGTAATGATAACATGTGAACATTTAAGTATTGAATACGTGCCCAATTTAGTAGCAATGACAAGAGAATAATAAAGTGATAATAACAAGTGAAAATTTTAGAAACAAGTGAACTATTGAGAAGCACTCCCCCCTCCCTACCTGCGGCCACATTTACCTCCCCGTGTTCGCACACCACCCGCCCGTTTTGGTCTATGCAGACCGACACCAAGACGTCGTGCAGAGTGGGACGGCAAGACTTCCTGCCGTGGTGGAGGTAACGGAGCGGAAGCAGAAGCCTCAGGCTCTACTTCCGAGTCAGGAGGAACTGTGTCCTCCCTACTCGCTTGTGTGCTTGGGGTCTCGCTGCGAGTGGACATGACACCTTGGGGTGCAGCACCATGTCCAGCCAGCAACGCGTGTCATAGGGCATTTGTTGCGGCTGTCTGCTCCCTGATCGCCTCGAACGTCTCCCGAGCAGTCTGTGACTGCTCAGAAGACCAGCTGGAGAAGCGTGAGCAGAACTCGCTCCAGGTTGTGGAGAACTGGCTCCAATTGGCTGAGAAACCTGCGACCCCCTGGATAAGGTTGCGACCGATCACGATTGTCTCCCTGCACAGGGATAGTAAGCTCTCCGTCTGGCCCTCCGTGGCAGGCGAGTGCATATCATGCTGAGCGGACTTCCATGGGGTCAGCGTCTGCAATGTCACATGCCTTGGCGTCACCATCTGCACACCGTTTGGTCCCGGTGTCTCATCTGTCTCAAAAGAGATGGCCGCAGGTTGTTCCCCCCCCCCCACCCCAAAAAAAAATCTCCTGTTCTTCCTCCTCCTCCTCCTCCTCCTCCTCCTGCTCACGCACAGCAGCAGCAGGAGTCTGCACTGGCTCTTCTTCTGGATCTTCCTCCTGGGAGTTTCCTGATTGGTCAGTGGACATGTCCGTTGACCCCATCAATACGTGTTGACCTTTGAAAGACAAATGGAAGTTAGAAACAATGTTTAACAATGCAAATCAATTCATCTCAATTTTTCAAGAACTCAAAACGTTACCATTAGCCCATATGCACAAGCGGTCACCAGGCCTAACATGACCTCATTTGAAGATCAATAGTACATCTCAATAGTATAAGTCAATTATATATCAAATTAAAGTATTATTGCATAGGATTACCCACGTAACAAATATTTACTATTGATTCACACAATGCACAATGCACAGTTCTCATTACTCACGTGACTCTAGGGTGGGTTCGGCCACACCACGGGTTGTGACCGAACGGCTTTCTGGCCCCACCAAGGCCACTGCAAGCTCCTTGTAGACGGTGAGCGACTGCAGCATGGCACAGTCCCCGCCCGTCCTGCATTGCTCGCGCTGGTTGATGGATATCTTCTTCTGTAATAGATAAGGTAACATTGCACGGCATAAGCAGATGGATTTAGCAATAAACATTTCGGACTGACAGATTTATAAGTTCAATTTCAAGTTTGCACTATATTGCATAGGAATAAGATATTTCATACTGTAACATTCAAATTCATGTTGCGGTGCATAAATGTAATCATAATTTAATCCTAATTTAGTTACTTAGTCGTGCTTAAAGATTACGAGATAACATTGCAGATTCTAATTAGATTTTCCATACAACATTAAATAATAAATATGGATGATTTCAAATTTAAATTTCAACTTACTCTTGCAGCCGCCAGTAGACTGTTCGATCTTTTGCGGCACTGATCCGGTGTCCGGGCTTCATTAGATGCCGATGTGACCACGCCGGCAATCTCTGCCCAAATCATCCGATATGCATGGGGTGGAGGTTTCCCATGCCCACCCCATTTCAGATCGTCCCACCTCGCGCTGACACTATCCACTAGGGCCTCATTGACCTCCTCGCTGAAGGGCTTGGCCCTTCACTTTCCTGCAGCTCCCTCCATTCTTTAAATTTATCTGATTTTATAGTTGGTCAAAATACCTGCTTCCTTTCTCCTCTCTCTCTCTCTCTCTCTCTCTCCCAGACCCACACAGAGCTTCTGAGCATGTGTGAAGACCATTGATCTATCAAAACACGGGAAGGTGCATCAGCCTGGAAAAAAAAAATCAACCTGCACATGCGCAGTAATGCGTTGCTAGGGAAGCCTTTTTTTTCCATTCACTTCCATTTTCTTTGGGTGATCGTGAGATCACCGAGAAATCACATCGCCCATTTGACATCGCTGGGCTAAGGCCGAGTGGAAAATCGCAAAAAAAAAAAATGGGCCTTGAGCCGGCGATCAGCATGGGCAATACATCCCGCATCGCTGGAACAAGGCCCATTTTTTTCGGCCTTAGCCACCAAGTGGAAAGTCTAGCCCAATATTACACAAGCTTAATATTGCAAGTCTGGTTCTATTGCATATTTGCAGAGAAAATAATAGATGTTTTTATTGTTATTATATATAAGGTGGTATGCAGCTGGAGGCAAGTATAACAAAGACAAATGTCTCATTAAATTGCTGGTGATAGCTGTTGAGAGCACAAAAGGCCTGGAGGATTTGTTCTAGGGTGCCAAGGAGCCAGTCCAGAGCTTTCTAATATCTTAGCACAAACTTCAACAAAACTGTAAGGGTGCATTAAATTCCCGTAGGCAAAAGCTCTTTGAAATCTGCAGGGGCTGGGTTTCCTGCCCTTTGACTATGAATGGCTGACAATCTGGCTCCTTAATTATTTGAGACATTTGCATAATTTCAGAAAATGCACAACAGAATTAAGTTGATGTTGGCACTTTTTAAAAATGTCATTTTCTTTTTACTTAAATATGAAACTGCATAGCATCAACAAATCAGTTATCTCAGTAGCATCAACAAGTGTAATGTCACAGTTCTGTTGATCTGTTGTGTGTTTACTGAATATATCGTTCAATAAATATACTTTATTCAGTTGGGGAGAACATTGTTCTTTTTAATTAAGTAGGCAGTTGTAGCTCCACATCTTTATTGCATGACTAAGTAGCCTAAATAAAAACTGATAAATGCTATGTGGGCTCTAGCAAGGATTTAACAGCAGAAAGCTCCAGCAGATGCCCTGCATTTACGTTTGACTTTAAATTGAAATACCGTTGTTCATGTAGCAAAGTTCAATTAATTTTAAAAAATTACTAGGAAGGAGAATAAACAGCCACCATTCCAACTCCTTAACACTGCCCTTCCTGACTGGCCCCTGATGAAAAGCTTGTGTGTAGAAACATCAGGTGATGACAGGATCGGGCTAGGTTGTGATCCCCCACCAAGAAATTGCCTGTGGACATTCACTGGCATTGAAATAGCCCTATGTGTATATGAATATATCAACACTTAATGTGTGGAAGCAAGTCTTCCTTGATTACGAGGGACTATGATGATGATGACTTGATGTGTTGGTATGTGATTACTTTGTTCTCTCGTTTCATGGAGGCAAGAGGCAATTTATCTTAATTAAGTTAACATCCCCATTAAAATAGAAGGCAAATCAAGTGTTTGTATCATAATTTGAGGTGTTATTTTGAGGGCACTGTGTCTTCAATTCAGGCTGCATTTCACTACAGCTGTGGTGTTGGTGCCAAGCCTTCAACTTTGCAATTCCACTCCCACTCTGACCTTTCTGTCTTTGGCCTACTACACTGTTCCAGTGAAGCACAACCCGAGCTCAAGAAACAGCACCTCAACCTTCTACAAAGCACCTTCCAGTCCTCTGGCCGTAAAAACCTTTGACAACTTCAGACTTTAACTACAACTCCCCTTTCCTCTCTGGCAATGCCATGTTTCCAGGGATGGGGGAGGGAGCGGGTTGGTACTTGGAATGGGGATCTCCCTCCCCACCACTGCTGAAGCACTCCTGCTAACTCTGCCAGATTGACCGGCAGGCTCTAGGAAAAGAGGATTGATCTCCTGGACACTGCTGCCATGAACCCAAGAGTACAGTACTTCGAATCCGTTGGGCGGGCCACATCGTTCACAGGCGCGATACAAGACTCCCAAAGCAAGCGCTCTACTCGAAACTCCTACATGGCAAGCGAGCCTCAGGTGGGCAGAGGAAACGTTTCAAGGACACCCTCAAAGCCTCCTTGATAAAGTGCAACATCCCCACTGGCACTTGGGAATCCCTGGACCAGGACTGCCTTAAGTGGAGGAAGAGCATCCAGGAGGGCGCTGAGCACCTCGAGTCTCATCGCCAACAGCATGCAGAAAACAAGCGCAGACAGTGGAAAGAGCGTGCAGAATACCAGACTCCCCATCCACCCTTTCCTTCACCACTGTCTGTACCACCTGTGACAGAGACTGCAATTCCCGTACAGTCACCTGAGAACTCACTTTTCGAGTGGAAGCAAGTCTTCCTCGATTTCGAGGGACTGCCTCTGATGATTACTTCAAATCGCTGGTTTGCCCAGCTGCGGCTGTGTAATTGCACTTCACGCAGGTCAGAGACCAGCCCGAATTGCAGTCAGGGATCTCACAGTAATCTTTAAATTTAGCGATTGAAAAACTCAAAGGGTTAGACTTTCCACTTGAGATCGCTGAGCTATCGCCCATTTATCGCCCAAATCGGCCATCGGCCATTTCACTTTAAAAGTAGAAAGTTGGGCCAGAACATCGCCTAAAAATTGCCGGCCCAACTTTTGTGTGACATCACCGAGGTGATCGCCCACATATCGCCCACCGCGACTTTCGGCATATCGCCCACACATAGCCGGGCTGATCACTCGCCGAGAAGATTGCTGGACATCGCTGGAGAAAAGATGCTCTTACCTGGCGATCCTCACAGAACTCAGCACTGCGGACGCCATTTTGAACATCGGAGGAAGTGAGATGCTGCTTAAAGAAGGGGCTTATAATTTGTGAGTTTTTTAAGGGCCTTATAGTTGCTGATTGATTCACTCACATTTATATTTATAATTATATTTATTATAGTACAAAGGGCATTTATAGCAATAGCAATAGTGATAGTGATAGGGTCTGTAACTTCTCTACCAATACTTGCAAATGCTTATATGCTGGAGTCTGAAGTTGGGTTTAGTGAAGGGCCCAATGAAAGAGGTGGTTTTCCCAGATGCAGCTGTGTGAAAGAGGACGTACACCCGACGAACTTACAGGGAAAAGCAATCTTACCTGAACTTGTTTGATAACATGTGCCTTAGGAGGCTGTGCTTCCGAAAGGAGGTCATCGATGAGATATGCCAGCTCATCAAGGGGGATCTGCAGCCTACCAGCACCATCAGGACCGCACTGCCCGTTGAGGTAAAGGTTACTGCGGCACTATCCTTCTACGCATCGGGCTCCTTTCAGGCTTCAGCTAGCGACATCTGTGGTATCTCTCAGCACGCTATACATTGCTCCATTAGACAGGTGACTTTACGCTCGCAGGATGGACTTTATACACTTTCCTATGACCAGGGAGGCACATACCAGGAGGGCTTTGGGTTTCTTGAGAATAGCAAACTTCCCCAAGATGCAGGGAGCAATCGACTACACGTACATCGCCCTAAAAGCACCTTTACAGGATGCAGAGGTGTTTCGTAACCGAAAGGGCATCCACTCCCTGAATGTGTAGCTCGTTGTTGATAACAACCAAATAATCATGGCAGTTAATACTAACTTTCCAGGCAGCATCCATGATGCGCACATCCTGCGTGAGAGCGCTGTCTCTGACCTGTTTAACAGTCAGCCACAAGGTCACGATTGGATGCTGGGGGATAAAGGATATGGCCTTGCCAGCTGGCTCATGACCCCCCTGCGTAATCCCCAGATGGAAGCCGAGAAGCGTTACAACGAAAGCCACATAGCTATATGTAATAGCATCGAAAAGACAATTGGAGTGCTGAAGCAGCGCTTCAGATGCCTGGACCACTCTGGATGCAGCTTACAGTACCACCCTGACCATGTCGCTGAGTTTATTGTGGCGTGTTGCATGTTGAATAACCTAGCTACAAGGAGAGGACAACAATTGCCAGATGGGGCTGCCGGTCCACCTCAGGAAGGAGTGGAGGTGGAAGAGGCAGACGAGGAGAAGGAGGAGGCTGCTGAGGACCTTGGAGAGGACAATCAGCCCGACGATGAATCCATGGTCTTCCACCCCCCCCCCTCCGAGAGACTGGAAAAACCCCATGGGTGTTACGCTGCTGCAAAGCTGTTGTGCCAGCAGCTCATAAATGAACGCATTGCATGAACTTACATTGGGAACAGTCACAGTCACAGTTACAGAAAGACAACAGTTGCAGTTGCGTTACGTTTCATCCTTGCCTGGTCTGGCCTGGCCATTGTTTTCCAACAGTTGTATTCATATTTTACTTTACCTTACGTTATTGGAAGACACTGCACAACAATTGTAAAGTGAAATAAAATGTTTTAATGAGTTAACAAAATGTAAGAATCATTTAAATGTAGCATCCACCTACCCCCCCAGCCCCCCACGCCCCTATCCCAAAAGTAAACCAAAATAAATGTAAAAAATAACAACAATGAACAATATAACAATAACAACAATAACAAATACAACAATTGTAACATTAAAACAACAATAAAGCACCCTCCTTCCGACTTGCGACCACGTTTCCCTCCAGGTCCTTTACCCCCCCCCCCCCCCCGTGTCTTAACCCCACTCGCCCGTTTTGGTCCCCGGGCACCGAGACAAGTCTGGCATGCAGCGGGCGACGGCAAGACTTCCTGCCGTGGGGGGGGGGGGGGGGGGGGGGGGCGGGGGGGAGGTGGTGACGGTGTCATGATCAGCTCTTGGGGTGTTGGAGGGGAAGACAAAGCTGCAGAAGGAAGTGCTTCCTCTTGACTCGCTTGTGTGCTGGTGCTGGTGGTTTGTGCTATGGCACCTTGGAGTGCAATGCCGTGTCCCGCCACTATCGCATGTCGCAAGGCATCGACGGAGGTGGTCTGCGCACGCATCTTCCGGAGCATCTGCTGTGTATCCTCCGAATTGCGAGCAGACACCCGGGACATGTTCCTCGTGTATACCACGAAAACCTGGAGGAACTCGCAACTTATCGCAACACTCTCCACGCACAGTCTGGTCAAGCCCTCGACACGATCGGCCAGAGGAGGCGTGTGCTAACCTCGCTGACCCGACCTCCGTGGGCTCGGCGTGAGCACTAACATGTGCCTTGGCGTTGCCGGCTGCAAGTCGCTTGGTCCCGCTACCTCTTCTGTCGAAGCCGACGTTATGGCCGCAGGTCCCACAGGTGATTGTTCTGCTTGAGCGGTGCTACAGACATTCTCCTCCATTTTGAATAATTCCTCCTCCTCCTGCTCTGTTGCCTCCATGTCATCATCATCATCTCCTTCCTTCTCCTCCCCACCTGTGGTGAGGACCACGATCAAAGTTGATGGTTTTATTTGAGGTTCCGGTCGTGCCTCGCTGCGCATGGGTGTTGTTGGACCTGCAAAACGCAATTGAGCTTATTGAGTTTATTAGAACAGAAGGGTACACATTCTTGCGCTGTGTTGCGCTGGCATACAAAGGAGGAGCAGCACTACTACAATAAATGAGACTAAGTGACGTTACATAACAACGCATCACACGGTAGTACATATGGTGGTAAATCCAGGTTGAAATTCAGTGACCCAGAGAGCTCTGGAGGCTGGATCAGTCGGAGAAAGACAGAATGATAATGGAGTGAATGTTTATGGGGAGCGGACAGAGAAGGGGACAAATGGCCAGATGGCCTGCTCCTGCTCTTATCTCTTATGTTGTCAACCTGAGAGTAGCACAGAGGCTGCATGGGAATCAGGATAGCTGCATGCATAACGTGACATCATTCGTATATTATAATGAAATGATGTTAAATTACTTTAACACAGCTTGACGCATTACTCACGTGACACAAGCGAGGGCTCTGCCTCAACATGGGTGGCCGACCGAGTGTGGCCTCCCACCAGTCCCGCAGCGCGTTCCTCAAACTCGGTGAGGATGCCGAGCTGGGCAGGGCCTCCTCCTGTGCGCCTGCGCTCAGCCCGATTCTTCGCTAACTTCCTCTGCAAACGTAAAAAGAGCATGGCATAAGCTAATTGACTAGGTACTATCATGGAAAGACAGCAGTCTCCAATGTTATATGCTAATAGGGTTTTTATCCACAATTCACACATGGTTATAACAAAGATCGTGTTCAGGATTGAATGCTTGACATAAACATCTCTCTTGACTACAATCTCCATTGAAGGGCCACTGGGGGTGGTGGGAATCAGGATAGATGGTGAACTCAGCAATAATAGGAGCTAATGTCCCAAAGTGTCCCAGGGCAGAGAGTGAGCAAGGGCAGCTCTCTCCCAGTCCATGCTGATCATTGTGTAATTGACAGCAGCCAAAGAGACTTAAAAAAGGTGCAGTTCAGTGAGTCGGGAGTTCGGTGAGTCGGTGAGTCGGGAGGTTGGTGAGTCAGGAGTTCGGCGAGTGAGTCGTGAGGTCGGTGAGTCGGGAGGTCGGCAAGTCGGGAGTTTGGCGAGTGAGTCGGGAGGTCGGTGAGTCAGGAGTTCAGCGAGTGAGTCGTGAGGTCGGTGAGTCGGGAGGTCAGCAAGTCGGGCGTTTGGCGAGTGAGTCGGGAGGTCGGTGAGTCAGGAGTTCGGCGAGTGAGTCGTGAGGTCGGTGAGTCGGGAGGTTGGCAAGTCGGCGAGTCAGGAATTCAGCGAGTCAGGAGTCCGGCAAGTCGGTTGGCCCTGTGAGGTCGGTGAGTTGGGAGTTCGGAGGTCGGGTGTTCGGAGGCCGAGAGGTCGGGAGTTCAGAGTTCGGAGGCCACCGAGGTCGCGAGTTCAGAGGTCGAGAGTTCGGAGGCCGAGAGGTCGGGAGGTCGATGAGGTGATTTGGTAGATATCTCTCTTTTCTCTTTCTTTTTAAATAGATTTGAAACTAGATAAGACTAACTAGAGGGATGGCAGTGCAGCTCAGTCCTGTGGAATGCACATCCTGCAGCATGTGGGGAGGCCTGGACGCTTCATGCAGCCTAGACAACCATGTGTGCAGGAGGTGTCTCCAGCTTCAACTACTCGAGCTCCGCGTTTTGGAGCTGGAGCAGCGGCTGGAGTCAATACGGTGCATCCGCGAAGCTGAGAGCTATGTAGATAGCATGTTTCAGGAGGTGGTCACCCCACAGCTTAAAGGCATGCAGGTAGAGGGGAAGTGGGTGACCACCAGACGTAGTAAGTGTGCTAGGCAGGTAGCGCAGGAGTCTCCCCATGAGTCCATCCCGCTTTCAAACCGATATTCCATTCTGAGTATCGGTAAAGACGATGGTGCCTCTGGGGAGTGCAATCAGAGCCAATTCCAAGGCACCACAGGTGGCTCAGCTGCACAGGGGGGAGGGACAAAGAACAAAAGAGCCCTAGTGAGAGGGGATTCTATAGTTAGGGGAACAGACAGGCGTTGCTGCGGCCGTAGACGTGACTCCCGAATGGTTTTGTGCCTCCCTGGTGCCAAGGTCAAGGATGTCACAGAGCAGACACAGGGCATCCTGGGGGGGGGGTGGAGGGTAAACAGCTAGAGGTCGTGGTCCATATCGGAACCAACGACATAGGTAAAATGAGGGATGAGGTCCTACAGGAAGAATTCAGGGAGCTAGGAGGAAAATTAAAGGGTAGGGCCTCAAAGGTAATAATCTCCGGGTTACTACCGGTGCCACATACTAATGAGTATAAGAACAGAAGGAGAGAGAGGATGAACATGTGGCTGGAAAGTTGGTGTAGGAGGGAGGGCTTTAAATTCTTGAGGCATTGGGACCGCTTCTGGGGGAGATGGGACCTGTACAAACCGGACAGGTTGCACCTCAGCAGCGCCGGGACCAATATCCTCGCGGGGAGTTTTGCTAGTTCTGTTGGGGAGAGTTTAAACTAGCTTGACAGGGGGAAGGGAACCTGAGAACAAATTCAAAAGGGAAGGAAGTAAAGCAGAAATTGGATAGCAAGAATCTAGAAAGCGAATCTGTAAGACAGAGGAAACAGGGTTTAGTATGTAATAAGCAAGGAGGTCTTCCTGTGCTGAATGGTATATACTTTAATGCAAGGAATATAGCAAATAAGGCGGATGAGATAAGAGCAAGGTAGACACTTGGGAATCTGACAATATTAGCCATTACAGAAACATGGCTGAAAGAGGGGCAGGTTTGGCAGGTCAATATTCCTGGCTACAGGATTTTTAGACAAGTTAGAGAGGGGGTAAAAAGGGGGCGGGGTCGCGGTACTGATTAAAAAAGCTACTACAGCTGTGAGGAGGGATGATATGTTAGAGGGATCATCAAATGAGGTGATATGGGTCAAATTGAAAAATAAAAAAGGGGCGATCACATTGCTGGGTGTGTATTATAGACCCCCGAACAGTGGGAGGGAGATAGAGGAGCAAATATGTAGGCAAATTGCTGTGAAGTCCAAAAACCATAGGGTAGTAATAATAGGGGATTTTAACTATCCAAATATTGATTGGGACAAATTTAGTGTGAAGGGTATAGAGGGTGCGGAATTCTTGAAATGCATTCAAGAGAACTTTTTTTAGTCAGTATGTAGCAAGCCCAACACGAGAGAGGGCGGTCTTGGATTTAGTTTTGGGGAATGAAGCTGGGCAGGTTGAAGGAGTGAGTATAAGTGGGAGAGCATTTGGATGCCAGTGACCGTAATTCAGTCAGATTCAAGCTGGTTATGGATAAGGACAAGGATAGGCCTGGAATAAAAGTTCCGAATTGGGGAAAAGCTAATGTTGCTAAGGTAAGGAGTGATTTGGCCATAGTAGACTGGAAAAATAATTCTAGAGCCCCCTGGATATCTAGGGACTTCCAGGGGAGGATTAAGAAAAAAAGGGACACTTATGTCATATACCAACGGCTAAATACTTCAGAATCTTTAGAGGAATATAGAAAATTAAGAGGCAAAATTAAAAAGGATATTAGCAAATGCTAAGAGAGAGCACGAGAAATTCTTGGCCAGTAAAATCAAGGAAAACCCGAAGATGTTCTATGAATATATTAAGAGTAAGAGGGTAACTGAAGAAAGGGTAGGGCCTATTAGAGACCATGAGGGTAATCTTTATGTGGAGGCAGAAGATGTTGCTAGGGTTCTTAACGAATACTTTGCATCTGTTTTCACAAAGGAAAGGGGCAAAGCAGATACTGCTATCGAGGAGTAGTGTGATATTCTGGATGAAATAAATATAGTGAGAGAGGAGGTATTAAGGGGTTTAGCAGCTTTGAAAGTAGGTACGTCCCCAGGCCCGGATGAAATGCATCCCAGGCTGTTGAGTGAAGTAAAAGAGGAAATAACAGAGGCCTTGACCATCATTTTCCAGTCCTCTCTGGATCTGGGCATGGTGCCGGAGGATTGGAGGACTGCTAATGTAGTATCCTTGTTTAAGAATAGGCTGAGTAATTACAGGCCTGTCAGCTGTAGGCGGTGGTCTCGGAGGTCAGGTTCACTTCTGACCTTCTCAGCGGTTTGAAGTGCTCTCACTCCCTGGGTTCTAGACTTTGAATTTATTTGGGGATGTGACAAAGTGCAGCAGACAACTGGTTTTGGTGCAAGAAACTTTGATTTTATTTTGGAAAGAAAGTACAATCAAAACTTACAATCTCTAGAATGGGGAACACTTCATCACAGATATAAAAGGGGTTACAGAAGATAATACACCTCTCACCTCCCAATACCTAAATCTGACTAGGTTAGACTCTAGGGCAACAGGGATAATGTGTGGTGGGCAGCCTTTTATACTCTGGCCTGCAGGTACTTTCAGGTCTCCCGCCACAGCGCCCTCTGTGGCGCACCATTGTACTTATACATTTAATGTACCTGGACAATACATAACAGCGGGCGTTCTAATCACACCATCATGGGGATAGTACTAAGGATGCCGGTCATGGGTGGGACAGCCCGACCCGCACCGGTATACAGGGTGGACAACTTTGGAGTCTTTCAAGGAGGGACACACGTTCGTTTCGCAGCAGTCACACCATATGTCATAAAGTAGGAGCATGCTATGACAGGTACTGACCTCTCCGGGTGCCGGAGCCGGGGTGCACACATAATACTGTGCCCCCAGCACTTGAACGCCTATTCTAAACCACAGTGCAGGTTTAAAGCACCTGGCGCACAGCCTATCAACTGTACCATGGAGGTAATGGCACAAGACCATGTTCCTCCACAGGTAGCATACATAGGGGCTGGGACATATTGTGTCACCATCAGTGTGCCCCACTACCAGCATGGACAACACTTTTGGTGTTCGGTGAGTGACAGCAGTTTTTGATTAAAACCCGAGGCAGAAATTCAAGTAGCCCAGAACGGATTGTCCCCATTCCCGAACCCTCCACCAGATCATGTGGAGTCAGTGATTTGAGTGCTACATACATCACACCCGCAATCCACTGGGACAAGGTAGGCTTCAGAATCTAGACGGAGCTGACACAGGCTTAGTGAATTACTAAACGGGTGGAGGGCTGCGAGGTGCTTGTTGCTGATCGAGCAGGGGACTAAACCTTGTTTTAAATCCTCCAGGTTGTTACGGCCCTCGCCCAACAATCATGCCCCATACAGTACATACACCTCATTCCTTGCAGTCTGGTCCAAGGCATTCCTGTCCTCCCGTATGAATGCATTAACTGTTTTTGCATGTCTTTCCAGCTCAGCAATAATCTCCTTTAAATGGACTGTCACAGCCTGGTCGTTGTGTAGTTCTGAGCCCACCACTGTGTTCCCTTCCCTTAAGATCCTCCGTAGTTGGTTTTTTAGACCATTTATTTGCATTTGTAGTTCTATATTGTCCATACTATTTATCACAGAGGATCCTGTATTCTATGCAATAAAAATGTCGTTCCGGGTTCCCCTTCTTTGTCTCCCCCTGCCCATGGTGTCCCTAGCGTGAAGGGTGTATAAATCTGCTTTATCTGCGTTGCCAAAATCTAACTCGTAAAATTTCTTGAACATTTCTCTGAGTAGGGCCTGGTACAGCTGCTCTGTTTCCTTCAGGCACCAGTCAGGTTAGTGCACCTCGGTAAGGTTTAAAATAACGGAAGCTACTGCATAGTGTACCCCCTGGTATAACACCTTTTCGGTCGGTAACAATAATAATCCATTCCCTGGTCCCTTGGTGGTGGTAGGACACCTCTCTATTACTGTCCATACTGTCGGGGCCGTGGGCAGGGGTTTCTTAATGCGTGCTACAAGTTCGGTAGCGTTGATTGGGCGCGGGGAGTGTGGGACCGCTCACCCGCGTAAGCTGGAATCCCACCCCATCCCCTTCCCGTCATCTTGCCATTGCCTGGCGAAGGCGATCGATATGCCTGGAGGACAGATCCTCTCTGATCCCCACATAGACATGTAAATCCCCTGTTCTGACTCCCACCACTTGTCCCAACACACCTTCACTCCTCCCTGTGTTCCCGTGATGGTCCGGTAAGTATCGTTACCAATTCGTTCCCAGTCAGATCCCTGGTCCCCCGTGAACTTGCTCACCTTCCTGAGCCACCACCATCTATCCAGGGGAATCTGTCCTCTACAAGTCAAACACACACGTTTTCCTTCCATAACACTGACCCACGCAACAACGATCTGCATCCTGGGACATGGGAAGGAGGCTTCCCCGTAGGTAAACCCCGCCTGGTTGGAGTATTGAGTGGAGTTAGACCCCAGCCACCCTGGCCACCTTTCCTTGTGGAAATAAACGGCGAACTCTTCCACACCCGGTGTGCCACCCCCTGCAGTTACGATCGGTGCTCTTCCTCCCAAACACCCATAAATGAGGAATTCTTCCATGTCACCTCAGACACCGGTGCTCATCCCCATCAGGGTGAGCAGGAGCAGGACTCTTTTCATGTCGTACTCCTTCCTGTAGGGGTACATAAACATATAGCCCAGCCCTGAGAATGCTCTCCAGCTTGACAAAAGGTGATCGAGTTCAAACTTAAGCTCATTTCTTTTTCAGAAACTTAATAAAGTCTTTAACCAACTGGGCTGACTTCCTCCCAGTTTCTACCTCGGAACTGGTGTCGGTTATAACTTCTGCTACTTGGTTATTTTAACGTTTGCGTCTTTGTAGTGCCTCCTCTAATGACTGCAAAGGTGGGGTCTCTCTTTTTACCCCCCAAACACTACCAGGTACATGTTGCTAGTGCCTCCTTTAATAACTGTAAAGGTGGAGACTTTCCTTTTACCCCCCCCCCCCCCCCCCAAATACTACCAGGTACATGTCGCTAGTTGGACACCCGCTGCCAGCCAAAACTCTTTCATAACCAATCCTATTTTAGATTCGTTTCACTACTTCTGTACGCATGGTTCTTCTTGAGGTCGTGGTGACCTGAAATCATTACACTCTTAACTTACACTAAACATCTTAAACTCGTATCAAACTATTATATACATCCGCCACCCGTCTCCGGATGGCCAGGTTAATCCCTGTTCTTCTCCTTTCTTTTGCGGCCTCTGGGCTACTTGAATGGTCGGCCTACACCGTAGGACCTGGAGTCTTCTCACTGGAAGTGTGTCTGAGTCCCACATTATCGGGGGAATAGCCCCTCCGGTGCTAGAGCACACTGCCCCTTTTGATGTGGCTGTTAAGTTCAGTTCGTTCCCAGAGGGTTCTGCACAGTTCATTTAATTCACTGTGGGTTCTGCACAGCTGGGGACTGCAGGCTGGGGACTCTCAGTAGGTGGCTGGTCCACCACTAGCTCTCCCGAGAGTCCCTCACCGCCAAAGGCTACCGGCCGGGAGCCCCCATCTGTGGACTGGTCCCTGATCTTGGGTATTCTTTTTCGGATGGCAAACCTCCCGGGACTGACCCATTGAAACTGGGGTGCTGGTGACCATGGTGTCTTTGGCTGTGGTGTACGGGGAATCCTTCTTAGGGCTCCGGCTACTGGGGGTGCGTCCGAGTCCCAAATGATTGGGGGGATAGCTCCTCCAGTAACACAGTTCACCGCCCCTCTAGGTACAGTCTGTGAGTCTGCAACATCCCCTGTGGGGTTTCCACAGTCGGAGGCTGCTGGCTGAGGATCCCTGTCCCCAGAACGGTTCACTGTTCCTGCCTTGCGGTTAGCAGCTATCCTGAGGTTAAACAGTTTGCACTGGTTTATGTGGAACCACTTTGTACGGCGGGGCATCTTTACGGCATAGACCATGGGGCTTGCCTTGTCAACAATGTTGTACGGCCCCATGTACAGTGCCTCAAAAGCCCCTACTCGAGCGTAGTTCCGTACCATGGCCTGGTCCCCTATCTCCCATTCGTGGTGTTTGCGGGGTTCTAGCAGCAGTCGGTTGCTCCGATGCTGTTTTCCCATGTTGTTAGCCGCCTGCCAGTGAATCTGTTTAAGGTGTTCAGACAGATTCCTGACAAAGCTATCCTGGCTTGCTTCCCTGAGCTGACCTTCCGTGAGCAACGGGGCTAATACATGGGTGGGGGTACGCATGGCTCTGCCCGTCATGAGCTCGTACGAGGAGTACCCCGTGCTCTTTGACTGGCTGGCCCGGATCCCCATGAGGACCAGTGGCAATACTTCTACCCGCTTCTTGGATGAGTTCTCTGTCTCCTTTCGTAACCTTTCTTTAATAGTGCGGTTTAAATGCTCCACAGGCCTGGATGACTGCGGGTTGTGGGCGACATGCCATTTCCCCTCGATGCCAAGCACCTTAAGGGTCTCCTGCATCACCTGCCCGGTGAAGTGACTCCCTTGGTCAGATTCCACGTACTTGGGCAGTCCCCATCGGGGGAACACTTCCATGACCAGGATCCTAGCTGTTCCCAATGCAGTAGCTGTTCGGCATGGGAAGGCTTCCAACCACTTAGTGAACACACCCACCAACACCAGGCAGTATTTGTAGCCTCCCTGGGCAGTGGGTAGGGGCCCGATGTAATCGACCTGGATCAACTGCCAGGGTCCCTCTACTCTCCTGATATGTCCCATTGATACCTTCCTTTTCTGGGGGTCAGGGTTGTTGGCTGCGCACACCAGACAGCTGGCGCAGAACTCGCGGACACCCTCCCTGAGTCCCTGCCACCACCCTGCCTGTTCCACCTGTTGCCAGGTGGCTTTAGGTCTGGGGTGTCCTGCTCCTGGACCCTCATGGGCCAGCTGGAGAAATTCTCTCTGGTGTTGTTGCGGTATCACCCATTGCTGCCCCCTGAACAACATGCCTTCTTTAACGGCAATAGCTGCGGTGCCATATGGGCTGTCTACCTTTTCCTCTTTAGCTAGCGTGTTCAGGACAGTTTTGAGGACAGGGTCTTGGGTCTGAACCGTTTTCAGGTCCAGGGGAAATGCTACCCCTGCCCTCCCTGCCATCCCAGTCCCGCCCCTAACTGCTGCAATGGGACTTGAGTTGTACGGGTCCCAGAGCTTGCCCGTGCGAGCACCTTGCTTGGCCAATATGTCTGCCTGCTGGTTTTCCTCGCTACAGGGTTCAGTGGTTGAATGTGCCTTCACTTTGAGTATATAGACCTTCCCTTCCTCCCCTACAGCAGCCATTATCTTTTCCAGTAAAGGTTTAATCACCAGGGGCCTCATGTCAGCAGATGTGTTTCTGCGATGGGACCAGGTAGCCAGGTATTCCGCACACGAATTGCATGTGAACATACTGTCTGAGCAAATCGTGTACGGGGTAGGGAATCCCTCGGGGTGTGTGACCACGGACACCACGGCCGACAGTTCAGCATGCTGGGCACTCATGGTATTGGGGAGTTTAATCGCCAGGGCAATGCCTACCTCTGGGTCATATACTCCACAGCCTGTGAGTCGTTCACCTGCAGATACAGTGCTTGAACCGTCTACATAGATTTCCCGACCTGTGGGGTGTAACCTGGCCCAAAAGCCTATGTTAATTTCCCATACCCCTTCTATGGAACACCGGTGGGCTGTCCCTGGATGGATCATGTTGGCTGCGAGACTTGGCTCGCAGAGACTCTTTACCCTTGGGTCCATCTGGGAGAGAAGTAGGGTCCAGCGAGCAATGCGGGCACTGCTCACTGTCCGGTCCTTGATTCTCCCGTCCAGGGGCATCTGGGTGGGTGTGTGATGGGTAAGGAGTGTGATAGGGGACTTCCCTGTGAAGATCAATGATCTTTTCACAGCTGAGTGAGTGGCTAGGTGGTGCCTCTCACAGTTGGGCTATCCCTTCGCCACGCCAGTGAGTATCCTGGAGGGGTAAACCACTGGTCTCAGCCGGCTGTGCCGCTCCTGGAGCAGTACTGCACTCAGACTGTCCCCGCTGGCTGCTACTTCCAGGAAAAACTCCTTCCCCCCCATCAATAGCCCCTAGAGCTGGCGCGGTCTGCAGATCTTTCTTGAGTTGGATAAATGCTGTCTCGCAACCTTCGTCCCAATCCCACTCCACTCCCTTGTATCGGAGTCAGAGCAGAGGGACTGCTCTGACTGCATAATCCTCAATGAAATCTCTGCAGTACCCGGTTAGCCCTAGAAAAGATCTGTTACTGTGTTGGGGGCTGGTAACTTCTGCACTGCTTCCCTTCTAGCTTTGTCAATGGCTCTTTTCCCAGCGCGCAGTCAGTCCCAGGAATATTACTTCCTTCTGGCCGATCTGTGCCTTCTTGGGATTAACTTTAAACCCATCCACATTCAGCAGCTCCAGCAGTGGGCCATGCTCCTCCCCCTCATCGGTGAATAGGAGCAGGTCGTCCACATATTGTACCAATTGCTGGGGTCTGCTGAAGCTCTTTAAACAGTTGAGCATACATTGGTGAAAAATGCTAGGGCTGTTGTGGAAGCCCTAAGGGAGACAATTCCACGTGTATTGCTGGCCTTTAAAGGTAAAAGCAAACATGTACTGGTCTTCTCTTCGTAAAGGGATGGACCAAAACCCGTTGGAAATATCCAGCACCGTGAAGGTGGTCACTGAGGCTGGGATACTTCCAATGAGGTCGGCAACGGTAGCAACCGTTGATGCACAGGTGGGGATGTTATGGTTGAGTACTCGATAGTCCACCGTGGCTCTCCAGGAGTTGTCCGGTTTCTTAACCGGCCACAATGGAGAGTTCACATGGGTGGCTGTTGGTCTCAATACCCCCTGCTTAACCAAAGAACCCAAGGCTGTTTCCATGTCCGCCTCTGCCTCCCTGGGGAAATTATACTGCTTTTGCGTTCGATCATGGGGTCCCCATCTACGCTAAGCTCGACCCCGTTTATCCTTCCACAAGCGTGTTTGTGAGTGGCAAAAGCTGCAAGGTGTGTCCTCACACACTCTTGGTATTCCAACGGAGTGTTACTGACCAGTGATTCAAGGTCATAACTCTCCTTTGGCTTCATGGTACACACCGTCCCTTTGCCCTGTCTTTCTGGGATAACCACCACCTCACTCTCCTGTCCCGTAGATACTACCCCCCAAAGACAGTGGTTCCTTAATTACACTAGGAAGCCGTGGCCTAGAATAAAATCGGCCCCCAGGATCCCCTTCCCTTCCTGCTTCCACTTCATTAAGACACAAGTCCACTTGGTGTGGACTGTTCCTAAATGAATAGAGAGTGGAACGGAGAATGAGCTAGCCTGCTCGGTGCCTGTGAAACCCACTAAGCTGTATGGGAACCCGCTAGACAGAAGTGAGGTGGCAGGGTTAGCTGCATAGACGAGGGTGCTTGATGCACCGCTATCCAGCAGATAAGTCCCCTTTACCTTTTCCACCTCCATCTGAACGCACGGTCTCCCCCATGCATCATAATCGAGGGAGCACAGGTGAACAGGCTGTGCCTGTTCTAGTCACTGTCCTGGTTGGGACAGGGCAGATGGGGTTACGGTACCGGTGCCAGCGGCTACCCTCCCAGGGCCATCTAGTACTGTTCGGAGCGCAGTCATAAATGTGTCGAACGTGTGGGGAGAGACTGGTTTCCCGGTCTCGGTCTTTTGGGCATGGGCTGGTGAAATCTTCCCTGCACTACTCTTTCGTTGATTCCTACAAGCCTTTCTCCAATGCCCACTCTTCCCGTACCCGAAGCAGGTATGCTTCATATTGGAGGGGTTGCCCCCTTCCTGGTGCCATTCCCTCTTATCCTGACTAGGTCTGATTTTGTGGACCTTTCCTTTGATCTTCCGTTCCTCTGCCATTCCGGTGGGCTAGGATCAGTTGCCTGACCACAACCTCTTCGGTGGCATGGGGATCTCTCGGGTCAAATCAGGTCTCAGCCTTTGCTTTGATCCGTGGTGAACTGTTTGCCACTGGGCTTCGGAGCCAGCGGGCTCTTTCGTCCTGGGTTAGGTTATCCCTGTCATGTATTTAACTGTCATTGTAGCCCATGTATAAACTGACTGGTTGTACACTGTGAGAACATTGACCACTCAGTGGTGAACTTGTGGGAGACACTGCTAACCTGGTCTTTCAGGTATAAAAGGGGAAGCTCCACCCATCTTCTTCACTTCAGTGCTGGAATAAAAGTTGCTGGTCACAGAGTGACCTTCTCTCAAGCATGGGCCTAAAGTGCATTTGTACTGTATAGTAAGGATATATCATTGGCGACGAGAAACTGGGATTTAAACCACGCGAGCATGGCCACTAGCAACACAGACGAGAGGTACTGTGTTGGTGATGATTGGGACGACTTTATTGAGAGACTACAGCAAAGTTTCGTCACTAAGGAATGGCTGGGACAGGATTCGGCCGACAAACGCAGGGCTCATCTCCTGACGGTTTGTGGGTCCAGGACGTATTCCCTGATGAAGGACCTTCTTACACGAGAGAAGTCGGCGGACAATAATTTTGAAGAGTTCAGTAAGTTGATCAGGGAACACTTTAAACCGGTGAGCAAGCACATGGCGAGACACCGGTTTTATACGCACTGGCGGCGAGAAGGGCAAAGCATTCCAGACTTCGTGGCAGACCTCCGGCGCCTGGCGAGCCTATATAAGTTCCCAGATGCATGCAGAGCGGAGATGCTGCGAGACTTTTTTTATTGAGGGCATCGGGCACGCTGGGGTTTTCAGGAAACTGATTGAGACCAAAGACTTGACCCTGGAAACGGCGGCTTTGATGGCCCAGTAATTTATCTCGGGAGGAAGAGACCAGAATGATGTTTGACAAAAATCTTGGTTTAAATGCAGCAAATGGACAGGGAGTCAACATTGTTAACGCGGCACACAGTTCCCCAGGCAGACAGTGGCAATTGGACATGCCGAGCATGTAGTCGAACCCAAAGGGGGAATTCAACATAGACAATGGCTAGCTGAACGACAATTCATGCCATCGCAAGGGACAATGCGGCCAGTAATGGGGCCATCAACACCTGTTAGTGGTGTGCTTAAAAACAGTTACACAGACAGTCAGAGACGATCGACTGGTAATGGGCCTTTTGTTTCCAACAACGGCTCATGTTGGAGTTGTGGAGGCAAACACTCAGCCAGAGTTTGCAGGTATCAGCAATACACCTGCAGAAAGTGCAACATCAGTGGTCACTTGGCACGTATGTGCAGGAAGTCTGCAGCCAGGTTGATGTACGAGGAGGACGGGGACGATGTAAGCCCTACGGGGCCAAATGAACACTGGGGGAAAACGCTGGAAGCTGAAGTTCAGCGAGTTCATGTGGAGCACATATACAGTTCATACACCAGGACGCCACTGATAATGATGAAAGTGCTCCTCAAAGGCATGCCAGTATCAATGGAGCTAGACACAGGGGCCAGCCAGTCCCTGATGAGTATCAAACAGTTTGACAAGTTGTAGGTGTCCAAGGCCAGGAGGCCAAAATTATCGCCGATTGACGCACAGCTACGGACATATACAAAGGAGATCATTCCGGTGCTCAGCAGTGCCACGGTAGTCGTGACCCACAAAGATTCAGAGAACAGGTTGCCACTCTGGATTGTTCCGGGGGACAGTCCCGCACTATTGGGGAGGAGTTGGCTGGCTGTCATGAACCGGAAATTGGGCGATGTCAATGCAATTTCTTCTGTGGAGCGAATATCATGCTCACAGGTCCTGGACAAATTTGACTCACTATTTCAGCCCGGCATTGGCACTTTCATGGGGCCAAGGTAGTGATTCACATAAACCCAGACGCCAGGCCAGTACACTACAAGGCCAGAGCGGTGCCGTATGTGATGCGGGAAAAGATAGAAGGCGAATTGGAATGCCTGCTGAGGGAAGGCATCAGCTCGCCAGTCGAATTCAGTGACTGGGCGAGCCCGATTGTGCCAGTGCTCAAGGCGGATGGGTCGGTCAGGATATGTGGTGATTACAAGGCCACCATCAATTGGGTGTCAATCCAAGACCAGTACCCACTACCGAGAACGGAGGACCTCTTCGCGATGCTATCCGGTGGCAAACTTTTTTCAACATTGGACCTAACCTCAGCTTATATGATCCAGGAGCTGGTGAGTGAGTCAAAGTTTGGGATTCGCTCGGCCGCCGTGATCTTTCAACGCAATATGGAAAGCTTCCTCAAGTCGATTCCAAGGACAGTGGTTTTTCAAGACGACATCCTCATCATGGGTTGTGATACTGAAGAACACCTCCGCAACCTGAAGGAGGTGCGACGCAGACTGGACCGGGTAAGTTGCGACTGAAAAAGGCGAAGTGCATCTTCCTAGCTCCAGAGGTAGAAAATCCTGGGGATGAGGGTAGCAGCAGACGGGATCAGACCTACTGCGTCCAAAACAGAAGCGATCCAGAGAGCACCCAGACCCCGTAACATGAAGGAGCTGCGTTCGTTCCTCGGGCTCCTGAACTATTTTGATATCTTTCTTCCCACATTGAGCACGCTGCTAGAGCCGCTACATGTGCTCCTACGCAAAGGTCATGAATGGGTCTGTGGGGACAGCCAGGAAAGGGCTTTTGATAGAGCACGAAATTTGTTATGCTCCAACAATTTGTTAACGCTATATGACCCATGTAAGAAACTTGTTTTAACGTGCGACGCGTCGTCTTATGGGGTCGGGTGTGTGTTGCAGCATGTTAATGCCAAGGGTCAGTTACAGCCGGTAGCTTATGCCTCCAGATGTCTGTCCCAGGCAGAACGGGGCTACGGGATGGTAGAAAAGGAAGCGCTTGCATGTGTGTATGCTGTAAAAAAAAAATGCACCAGTACCTGTTCGGCAGGAAATTTGAGTTGGAGGCAGATCACAAACCCCTAACGTCCCTCTTGGCCGACAACAAGGCCATAAATGCAAATGCATCGGCCCGCATACAGAGGTGGGCACTCACATTAGCTGCCTATGACTATACAATTAAGCACCGACTGGGCACTGAAAACTGCGCCGATACTCAGCAGGCTCCCACTAGCCACCACCGAGGGGGCAGCCGAGCATTCTGCTGAGATGGTCATGGCTGTTGAAGCTTTCGAAAGCAAAGGCTCACCCGTGACAGCCTGTCAGATCAAAGTCTGGACAAATAGAGACCCGCTACTGTCTTTAGTCAAGAAATGTGTCCTTAATAGGGACTGGGCAGCCACAGGCGCAAGGATGAGCTCTTGATTCAGGCCGATTGCCTACTATGGGGAAACCGAGTAATCATGCCCAAGGTGGGCAGAGAGATGTTCATCAGGGAACTCCACAATGCGCACCCGGGCATTGTCATGATGAAGGCAATTGCCAGGTCACACGTTTGGTGGCCAGGGATAGATGCAGACCTGGAAATTTGTGTTCGCAGCTGCAACATGTGTGCCCAGCTGGCCAATGCGCCCAGGGAAGCCCCCCTTAGCCCCTGGTCCTGGCCCGCCAAACCATGATCACGCATCCATGTGGACTACGCAGGTCCTTTCATGGGAAAAATGTTTTTGGTTGTAGTAGACGCCTACTCCAAATGGATCGAGTGTGACATTCTCATTTCAAGCACATCCTCAGCCTCGGTAGAAAGACTACGGGCAAGGTTCGCCGCGCATGGTCTATCTGACCTCTTGGTCAGTGACAATGGCCCGTGCTTCACAAGCACTGAATTCCAGGACTTCATGGCAGGCAATGGAATTAACCAGGTCAGAACGGCACCGTTCAAGCCGGCCTCAAACGGCCAGGCAGAACAAGCAGTGCAGATAATCAAACAGGGGATGCTCAGAATCCAAGGGTGTCATGTATTCAACCAACATTGTAACCCATGTATAATCTGACCTAAGTTGTACGCTGTGAGAACAATGACCACTAGGTGTGAGAGACTCCTAACCTGGACCTTCAGGTATAAAAGGGGAAGCTCCACCCACCTTCATCACTTGAGTGCTAAGGAATAAAGGACAGGTCACAGACTGACCTCTCAAGCATGGGCCTCATGTGCATTTATACTGTATAGTAAGGACATATCAATGGCGACGAGAAACTGGGATTTAAACCACGCGAGCATGGCCACTAGCAGAACAGACGAGAGGTACTGTGTTAAGGAATGGTTGGGACAGAGATTAAACATTGTTAAAGCAGCATACAGTTCTCCAGGCAGACAAGGGCAATCGGGCATGCCCCAACATGTAGTCGAACCCAGAGAGGGAGTTCGACAGAGACAATGGCAAGCTGAATGGCGATTCACACTATTGCAAGGGACAATGCGGCCAGTAAAGGGCCATCAACACCTGTTAATGGCGCATTCAAGGACAGTCACAGGGCAGTCAGGGACGATCGACTGGCAAGGGACCTTTTGTTTCAAACAATAGCTCAGGTTGGAGGCGTGGAGGTAGACACTCAGCCAGAGTTTGCAGAGATGAGCAAAATACCTGCAGAAATTGCAGAAGTGAACGCTGGGAGAAATCGCTGGAAGCTGAAGTTCAGCGAGTTCATGTGGAGCACGTATACAGTTCATACACCAGGATGCCACCGATAATGATGAAAGTGCTCCTCAATGGCATCCCAGTATCAATGGAGCTCGACACGGGGGTCAGCCAGTCCCTGATGGGTATCAAACAGTTCGAAAAGTTGTGGGCGTCCAAGGCCAGGAGGCCAAAATTATCGCCGATTGATGCACAGCTACGAACTTACACAAAGGAGATCATTCCGGTGCTAGGCAGCGCCACGGTTGTCGTGACCCACAAAGATTCGGAGAACAGGTTGCCACTCTGGATTGTCCCAGGGGACGGTCCCACACTATTGGGGAGGAGTTGGCTTGCTGTCATGAACTGGAAATGGGGCAATGTCAATGCAATTTCCTCTGTGGAGCGAGTATCATGCTCACAGATCCTGGACAAATTTGACTCATTATTTCAACCCGGCATCGGCACTTTCATGGGGGCCAAGGTAGTGATTCACATAAACCCGGGCGCCAGGCCAGCCAGTACACCACAAGGCCAGAGCGGGGCCGTACATGACACGGGAAAAGATAGAAGGTGAATTGGACCGCCTGCTGAGGGAAGGCATCATCTCGCCAGTCGAATTCAGTGACTGGGCGAGCCCGATTGTGCCGGTGCTCAAGGCAGATGGGTCGGTCAGGATATGTGGTGATTAGAAGGCCACCATCAATCGGATATCACTCCAAGACCAGTACCCGCTACCGAGAGCGGAGGACCTCTTTGCGACGCTATCCGGTGGCAAACTTTTTTCAAAATTGGACCTGACCTCAGCTTACATGACCCAGGAGCTGGTGAGTGAGTCGAAGAAGCTGACCACCATCACGACACCCAAGGGGTTGTTTGAGTACAACAGATGTCTGTTCGAGATTCACTCGGCCACCGCAATCTTCCAACGAAATATGGAAAGCCTGCTCAAGTCGATTCCAGGGACGGTGGTTTTTCAGGACGACATCCTCATCCCGGGTTACGATACTGAAGAACACCTCCACAACCTGGAGGAGGTGCTACGCAGACTGGACCGGGTAGGGCTGCGACTGAAAAAGGCGAAGTGCGTCTTCCTAGTTCCAGAGGTAGAATTCCTGGGGATGAGGGTAGCAGCAGACGGGATCAGACCTACTGCGTCCAAGACGGAAGCGATCCAGAGAGCACCCAGACCCCGTAACACGAAGGAGCTGCGTTCGTTCCTGGGGCTCCTGAACTATTTTGGTAACTTTCTTCCCAAATTTAGCACGCTGCTAGAGCCGCTACACGTGCTCCTACGCAATGGTCACGAATGGGTCTGTGGGGACAACCAGGAAAGGTCTTTTAATAGAGCACGCAATTTGTTATGTTCCAACACTCTGTTAACACTATACAAACCATGTAAAAAACTTGTGTTAACGTGCAATGCGTTGTCCTCTGGTGTCGGGTGTGTGTTGCAGCATGTCAATGTCAAGGGGCAGTTACAGCCGGTAGCTTATGCCTCCAGGAGTCTGTCCCAGGCAGAAAGGGGTTACGGGATGGTAAAAAAGGAGGCGCTCGCATGTGTATATGCTGTAAAGAAAATGCACCAGTACCTGTTTGGCAGGAAATTTGAGCTGGAGACAGATCACAAACCCCTAACGCCCCTTTTGGCCGACAACAAGGCCATAAATGCAAACGCATCGGCCCGCATACAGAGGTGGGCACTCACGTTAGCCGCCTATGACTATACAATTCGGCACAGACCGGGCACCGAAAACTGCGCCGATGCACTCAGCAGGCTCCCACTACCCACCACTGAGGGGGCTACCGAGCATGCTGCTGAGATGGTCATGGCTGTTGAAGCTTTCGGAAGCGAAGGCTCACCCGTGACAGCCCGTCAGATTAAAGTCTGGACAAATAGAGACCCGCTACTGTCTCTAGTCAAGAAATGTGTCCTGAATGGGGACTGGGCAGCCATGTACAGGGCATGCCCTGAGGAATTTAAACCATTTCACAGGGGCAGGGATGAACTCTCGATTCAGGTCAATTGCCTACTGTGGAGAAACTGCGTAGTCATGCCCGAGATGGGCAGAGAGGTGTTCATCAGAGAACTCCACAATGAGCACCCGGGCATTGTTATGATGAAGGCAATTGCCAGGTCACACGTTTGGTGGCCAGGGATAGATGCAGATCTGGAACTTTGTGTTCGCAGGTGCAACACATGTGCCCAGCTGGGCAATGCGCCCAGGGAAGCCCCCCTTAGCCCCTGGCCATGGCCCGCCAAACCTTGGTCACGCATCCATGTGGACTACGCAGGTCCTTTCATGGGAAAAATATTTTTGGTTGTCGTAGACGCCTACTCCAAATGGATCGAGTGTGTCATTTTAAATTCAAGCACAGCCTCTGCCACGGTAGAAAGTCTACGGGCAATGTTCGCCGCCCACGGTCTACCAGACGTCTTGGTCAGCGACAATGGCCCGTGCTTCACAAGCACTGAATTACAGGACTTCATGGCAGGCAATGGAATTAACCATGTCAGAACGGCACCGTTCAAGCCGGCCACAAATGTCCAGGCAGAACAAGCAGTGCAGATAATCAAACAGGGGATGCTCAGAATCCAAGGGAGTTCCCTACAAACCCGCTTATCACGCCTCCTGTTGGCCTATAGATCCCGACCACACTCGCTCACAGGGGTTCCACCCGCAGAGCTGCTAATGAAAAGGACACTCAAAACCCGGCTATCCCTTATACACCCCACCATGAAAGAAATTGTCGAGAGCAGGTGCCAGTCACAATGTGACTACCATGACAGGAATGTGAGGGCGCGATGTATTGATGTCAATGACCCTGTCTTTGTCTTCAACTACGCTGCAGGTCCTAAATGGCTCTCAGGCACTGTGATTGCCAAAGAGGGGAATAGGATTCTGGTAGTTAAACTTACCAATGGACAAATCTGCTGCAAACATGTGGATCAAACAAAAAGGAGGTTCAGTAACCCTATAGAAGAAGCAGAGGAAGAACACGATGTAGAGTTCACTCCACCACAAGTGACCGAACACCGGAACCAAAGGGAGGAGGTCCAATCACTGTGGGCAGTCTGGATAGGCCTGAGGCACCGCAAACAGCAGACACTCAGGCCAGCGCCCAACAACCGGAGCCCCAACTCAGGCGCTCTACAAGAGAGCATAAACCATCAGAGACTCAAGCTGTGATCCCAATAAGACTTTGGGAGGGAGGTGATGTCATGTATTCAACCAGCATTGTAACCCATGTATAATCTGACCTAAGTTGTACACTGTGAGAACAATGACCAATGACTAGGTGGGAGACACTCCTAACCTGGACCTTCAAGTATAAAAGGGGAAGCTCCACCTACCTTCATCACTTAAGTGCTAAGGAATAAAGGACAGGTCACAGACTGACCTTCTCTCAAGCATGGGCCTCGTGTGCATTTATACTGTATAGTAAGGACGTATCAAAGGGGGTTCCCTACAAAGTCGCTTATCATGCCTCCTGTTGGCCAATAGATCCCGACCACACTCGCTCACAGGGATCCCACCCGCAGAGCTGCTAATGAAAAGGACACTCAAAACCAGGTTATCCCTTATACACCCCACCATGAAAGAAATTGTTGAGAGCAGGCGCCAGGCACAATGTGACTACCACGATGGGAATGCGAGGGCACGATGTATTGATGTAAATGGTCCTGTTTTTGTCCTCAACTACGCTGCAGGGTCTAAATGGCTCGCAGGCACTGTGGTTGCCAAAGAGGGGAATAGGATTCTGGTAGTTAAACTTACCAGTGGACAAATCTGCCGCAAACATGTGGATCGAACAAAAAGGAGGTTCAGCAATCCCATAGAAGAAGCAGAGGAAGAACACGATGTAGAGTTCACTCCTCCACAGATGGCCGAACATCGGAACCAAGTTGAGGAGAGCCCAGTCACTGTGGGCAGTCCGGACAGGCCTGAGGCACTGCAAACAGCAGACACTCAGGCCAGCGCCCAACAACCGGAGCTCCAACTCAGGCGCTCTGCAAGGGAGCGTAAACCACCAGAGAGACTTAACCTGTGATCGCAATAAGACTTTGGGGGGGAGGTGATGTCATGTATTTAACTGTCATTGTAGCCCATGTATAAACTGACTAGTTGTACACTGTGAAAACATCGACCAGTAGATGGTGAACTTGTGGGAGACACTCCTAACCTGGTCTTTCAGGTATAAAAGGGGAAGTTCCACCCACCTTCATCACTTCAGTGCTGGAATAAAAGTTGCTGGTCACAGAGTGACCTTCTCTCAAGCATGGGCCTCATGTGCATTTGTACTGTATAGTAAGGACATATCAATCCCACTCGAGAGCCCCACCACAGGCATCCTGGTACACAGGCCACAGGCTGTTTACGAAAGCCTGTAGGGTTTCCCCTGTGAACCTCACTGTCTTTTCCACTCGGGAGAAGGGACTTCCGTCATTACAGCCCATGGCTTCCAAAATGTCCTCCCACTGGCAGCATATGTACTCTGCCCCCTTTTGCTCTTGGCAGAGAGGGATTGATACAGCTTGCCATCCAGTGAGAGGAGATGCATTTTTGCTACCTCGGCATCATCGCACCCGTTAATATCCCCTGCCTGTTCCACTTCCATGAAGTGGACCGAGGGGTCTCCTTTCTGAGTGGGATTACCCAGGTGGCTTATCATAGCCCTAAGCTGCTGGGTAGTGTGGGGAACCACGAACTGACTTTCTGGGCGCCCCTGACCCCCACCACCGACGGGCGGGCCAAACTTTTGTTGCCGGACCGGGCACATCGGCCCTGGCTCTGGCCCTTCTAGCTTCGGCTCGCACACCTCTCCCTGCTGCCAAACCGAGCTGAAACTTGCCGCCACAGGTGGTGATGGTCCGCAATCCTTGTCCGCCCCGCAACTTGTTCGCCCTCCTGCTGCCGAACCGGTACCAACACGGGCACCACAGGTGGTGGTTGAACAGTTTTCCCCTTCTCTTCCAGGGGTACCTGGGTTTATTAGGCATACCATGCCTTTGACCTTGGATAGAGCAAGGATTAAACTTCTGATTTGTTGCTGGCAGGGACCATGCTCAAACCCATTAGTGCTGGCTACTTTGTAAGCTGCCCGTACGTCTCTTAACCTCTCCTCCTGCTCTTTTTCTGAAAAGGGTAAGGCGAGTATTCTCTTCCCACAGTACCTTTTCATTATTCTTAGCCTCTGTGACCTGACACTGAAAGTAATCCTGGCTGTTCCTGAACCTCTCCATTAGCTGCGCCTTTCCTTGTTTCAGCTGGCGCAGTTCTCTCCATAACCTTTCTCCTGCCATAGCCCTTGCATGTGATTTTTCCGCACATTCCCATAGTTCTGCCTGCAGTGACTCAATGCTTCTATCTAGGAGCTGGACCTGTCGCTGCAAACAGATCAGCCAGATTGCTTTCTCTATTGATTCCTTATGGTCTTTGCTTGCAGTCCATTGGGCTGCAGCATCTCCCGGACACTCAGCACGCAACAGACCAAGCATCCATTCCTTAATGACATTTACTTTCTTATACACCTAAGAGGAAATCCTCTCTTCCATCTTAGTTTTTTCATCCAAACCAGTATTCTCTGCATCACATCATTTGTATCAAAGTCCTGCCGTGGTCGTCATTCTGTAGGGGATGATCTCGGGGGTCAGGTTCACTTCTGACCTTCTCAGCGGTTCAAATCGTTCCCACTCCCTGGGTTCTAGACTTTGAATTTATTTGGGGATGTGACAAAGTGCAGCAGACAACTGGTTTTGGTGCAAGAAACTTTGATTTTATATTGGAAAGAAAATACAATGTCGAAACTTACAATCTCTAGAATGGGGAACACTTCATCACCCATACAAAAGGAGTTACAGAAGATAATACACCTCCCACCTCCCAATACCTAAATCTGACTAGGTTAAACTCTAGGGCAACAGGAATAATGCTCATCGATTCTCTTATTCACAGTTAATGGTGGTTCACGATTTTGGGGTTCGCTGGACTCTGTAGGTTCTGCTTGCCATACCCTGAGCGTCGTGGAAGACTACTTACTGCATGGTCTTCGGTTGGGTGGTGTCCGCTGATGCAGTAGGGCGCGGATTGGATTTATGCGGTGAGTGCCCATTTTCTTCTGGTAGGAGTAGATAATTAAAGTTCTTTTAGGTAATGTTTACCCATTGGTAGCTCAGGTACAGCTTGTAGAGTGGAAACAGCTTGCGAATCTTCGGGTTTTCGTCGAGTTTGACTTTGGTTTGGAAATCGTTGGTCATGGTGGCTCAATATTATCAATTCATTTGCTGGTAATAGCTTGGTGGTTGTTTCATGACCCTCTTGCTGCCACAGTGTGCTTGGTGTCCTGGTTGTTTGTGATGCTGCCGAGGTCGATGTTCTGAAGAAACCAGGCTAACGAAAGCTGGTGTGCTGATCTTGAAGTCTACCAGGTCTGAAGCATAAGAAGCTAGTGTAGAAGCAAGGTGGCTATTTCACTGTAAAACAGGGCTCAATTATATCTTGAGAGCCTTGCTAATCTGCGTGCCAAATCAATCCCGATTTTTTTGTCTTAATTTTGGCGGGCTTGGTACTTTTTTGTTGGATTTTGGCGGGCTCGTTAACGGTAACTATCGGTTGAATTCGAGTCGTGATTGTACAAATTATTTTCGGTGTTTACATTGCCTGCCGAGGCCTGGGTTTTCCATGCAGGCTGGATGGGCGATTAACATTATGCATGCGCTGGATGGGTTTCATGCTTAGAGCTATGGGAGGCTATTTCTGGATCAGCCCCCCAAAAATTCCAAAAGTTGCGATCTCATAAATGGCCGATGAACAAGCGATCATGAAGGCAGAAAGATCACTAAGGCTGGAACATTGCCCATTTTTTGGCCACTAGCGATCTAAGTGGAAAGTCGAGCCCAAAATAAAAATAAATTAGATCTATTTCAATTTAAAAAGGTTCTCCCATATATTTAAAGTGGGAGCATGGTAGACGGTAGTTGTGACCTTAAACGTTGGTTTCCGATATCCTGCGACATAAGGCAGCGGTTCGGCGCACTCAGAATTCTATTTACTTTATTCAATGACAGGCTTGGTCTCAAATACACTGCTAAAACAATATTCTCCTGCTCCAAAAAATATTCTCTGTTCCAAACAATATTCTCCTACTGCAAAAAATATTCTCCTTTTCCAAACAATATTCTCCTGCTCCAAAAAATATTCTCCTGTTCCAAACAATATTCACCTTTTCCAAACAATATTCTCCTTTTCCAAACAATATTCTCATTTTCCAAACAATATTCTCTTTTCCAAACAACATTCTGCTGTTCCAAACAATATTCACCTTTTCCAAACAATATTCTCATTTACCAAACAATATTTTCATTTTCCAAACAATATTCACCTTTTCCAAACAATATTCTCTGTTCCAAACAATATTCTCCTGTTCCAAACAATATTCTCATTTTCCAAACAATATTCCCCTGTTCCAAACAATATTCTCCTGTTCCAAACAATATTCCCATTTTCCAAACAATATTCACCTTTTCCGAACAATATTCTCCTTATCAAACAATATTTTCTTTTCCAAACAATATTTTCTTTTCCAAACAATATTCTCTACTCCAAACAATATTCTCCTTTTGCAAACAATATTCTCTTTTCCAAACAATATTCTCCTTTTCCAAACAATATTCTCCTGTTCCAAACAATATTCTCCTTTTCCAAACAATATTCTCCATTTCCAAACAATATTCCCTGTTTCAAACAATATTCACCTCTTCCAAACAATATTCTCTTTTCCAAACAATATTCTCTTTTCCTTACAATATTCTCTTTTCCAAACAATATTCTCCTTTTCCAAACAATATTCCCTGTTTCAAACAATATTCACCTCTTCCAAACAATATTCTCTTTTCCAAACAATATTCTCCTTTCCTTACAATATTCACCTTTTCCAAACAATATTCTCCTGTTCCAAACAATATTCACCTTTTCCAAACAATATTCTCATTTACCAAACAAAATTTTCATTTTCCAAACAATATTCTCTTTTCCAAACAATATTCTCCTGTTCCAAACAATATTCTCCTTTTCCAAACAATATTCTCCATTTCCAAACAATATTCCCTGTTTCAAACAATATTCACCTCTTCCAAACAATATTCACCTTTTCCAAACAATATAACAATATTCTCTTTTCCAAACAATATTCTCTTTTCCTTACAATATTCACCTTTTCCGAACAATATTCTCTTTTCCAAACTATATTCTCAGTTTCCAAACTATATTCTCTTTTCCAAACAATATTCTCTGTTCCAAACAATATTCTCTTTTCCAAACAATATTCTCTTTTCCAAACAATATTCTCCTTTTCCAAACAATATTCTCTTTTCCAAACAATATTCTCCTTTTCCAAACAATATTCTCCCTTTCCAAACAATATTCTCTTTTCCAAACAATATTCTCCTTTTCCAAACAATATTCAACTTTTTCGAACAATATTCTCTTTTCCAAACAATATTCTCCTTTTCCAAGCAATATTCTCCATTTCCAAACAATATTCCCTGTTCCAAACAATATTCACCTTTTCCAAACTATATAACAATATTCTCCTGTTCCAAACAATATTCTCTTTTCCAAACAAAATTCACTTTTTCCAAACAATATTCTCTTTTCCAAACAATATTCTCTGTTCCAAACAATATTCTCTTTTCCAAACAATATTCACCGTTTCCAAACAATATTCTCCTTTTCCAAACTATATTCTCTTTTCCAAACTATATTCTCTTTTCCAAACAATATTCCCTGTTTCAAACAATATTCACCTCTTCCAAACAATATTCTCTTTTCCAAACAATATTCTCTTTTCCTTACAATATTCTCTTTTCCAAACAATATTCTCCTTTTCCAAACAATATTCCCTGTTTCAAACAATATTCACCTCTTCCAAACAATATTCTCTTTTCCAAACAATATTCTCCTTTCCTTACAATATTCACCTTTTCCAAACAATATTCTCCTGTTCCAAACAATATTCACCTTTTCCAAACAATATTCTCATTTACCAAACAATATTTTCATTTTCCAAACAATATTCTCTTTTCCAAACAATATTCTCCTGTTCCAAACAATATTCTCCTTTTCCAAACAATATTCTCCATTTCCAAACAATATTCCCTGTTTCAAACAATATTCACCTCTTCCAAACAATATTCACCTTTTCCAAACAATATAACAATATTCTCTTTTCCAAACAATATTCTCTTTTCCTTACAATATTCACCTTTTCCGAACAATATTCTCTTTTCCAAACTATATTCTCAGTTTCCAAACTATATTCTCTTTTCCAAACAATATTCTCTGTTCCAAACAATATTCTCTTTTCCAAACAATATTCACCTTTTCCAAACAATATTCTCCTTTTCCAAACAATATTCTCTTTTCCAAACAATATTCTCCCTTTCCAAACAATATTCTCCCTTTCCAAACAATATTCTCCTTTTCCAAACAATATTCAACTTTTTCGAACAATATTCTCTTTTCCAAACAATATTCTCCTTTTCCAAGCAATATTCTCCATTTCCAAACAATATTCCCTGTTCCAAACAATATTCACCTTTTCCAAACTATATAACAATATTCTCCTGTTCCAAACAATATTCTCTTTTCCAAACAAAATTCACTTTTTCCAAACAATATTCTCTTTTCCAAACAATATTCTCTGTTCCAAACAATATTCTCTTTTCCAAACAATATTCACCGTTTCCAAACAATATTCTCCTTTTCCAAACTATATTCTCTTTTCCAAACTATATTCTCTTTTCCAAACAATATTCTCTTTTCCAAACAATATTCTCCTTTTCCAAACAATATTCTCTGTTCCAAACAATATTCACCTTTTCCAAACAATATTCTCTGTTCCAAACAATATTCTCCTTTTCCAAACAATACTCTCTTTTCCAAACAATATTCACCTTTTCCAAACAATATTCTCTTTTCCAAACAATCCAAACAATATTCTCCTTTTCCAAACAATATTCTCCTTTTCCAAACTATATTCTCTTTTCCAAACAATATTCTCTTTTCCAAACAATATTCTCCTTTTCCAAACAATATTCTCTGTTCCAAACAATATTCACCTTTTCCAAACAATATTCTCTGTTCCAAACAATATTCACCTTTTCCAAACCATATTCTCCTTTTCCAAACAATACTCTCTTTTCCAAACAATATTCACCTTTTCCAAACAATATTCTCCTGTTCCAAACAATATTCTCCTTTTCCAAACAATATTTTCTTTTCCTTACAATATTCACCTTTTCCAAACAATATTCTCCTGTTCCAAACAATATTCTCCTTTTCCAAACAATTTTCTCCTTTTCCAAACAATATTCACCTTTTCCGAACAACATTCTCTTTTTCCAAACAATATTCTCCTGTTCCAAACAATATTCTCCTGTTCCAAACAATATTCACCTTTTCCAAACAATATTCTCCTGTTCCAAACAATATTCTCCTTTTCCAAACAATTTTCTCCTTTTCCAAACAATATTCACCTTTTCCGAACAACATTCTCTTTTTCCAAACAATATTCTCCTGTTCCAAACAATATTCTCCTGTTCCAAACAATATTCACCTTTTCCAAACAATATTCTCCTTTTCCAAACAATATTCTCCATTTCCAAACAATATTCCCTGTTCCAAACAATATTCACCTTTTCCAAACAATATTCACCTTTTCCAAACAATATTCCCTGTTCCAAACAATATTCACCTTTTCCAAGCAATATTCTCTTTTCCAAACTATATTCTCCTTTTCCAAACAATATTCTCTTTTCCAAACAATATTCACCTTTTCCAAACAATATTCTCCTGTTCCAAACAATATTCTCTTTTCCAAACAATTTTCTCCTTTTCCAAACAATATTCTCTTTTCCAAACAATCCAAACAATATTCTCTTTTCCAAACAATATTCACCTTTTCCAAACAATATTCACCTTTTCCAAACAATATTCTCCTGTTCCAAACAATATTCTCTTTTCCAAACAATTTACTCCTTTTCCAAAAAATATTCTCTTTTCCAAACAATTTTCTCCTTTTCCAAACAATATTCACCTTTTCCAAACAATATTCACCTTTTCCAAACAATATTCTCCTTTCGAAACAATATTCCCTTTTCCAAACAATATTCACCTTTTCCAAACAATATAACAATATTCTCTTTTCCAAACAATATTCTCTTTTCCTTACAATATTCACCTTTTCCAAACTATATTCTCCTTTTCCAAACAATATTCACCTTTTCCAAACAATATTCACCTTTTCCAAACAATATTCTCCTGTTCCAAACAATATTTTCTTTTCCAAACAATATTCACCTTTTCCAAACAATATTCTCCTTTTCCAAACAATATTCTCTTTTCCAAACAATATTCTCTGTTCCAAACAATATTCTCTTTTCCAAACAATATTCTCTTTTCCAAACAATATTCACCGTTTCCAAACTATATTCTCCTTTTCCAAACAATATTCTCTTTTCCAAACAATATTCTCTGTTCCAAACAATATTCTCTGTTCCAAACAATATTCACCTTTTCCAAACAATATTCTCTATTCCAAACAATATTCTCCTTTTCCAAACAATATTCTCTTTTCCAAACAATATTCTCTTTTCCAAACAATCCAAACAATATTCTCCTTTTCCAAACAATATTCACCTGTTTCAAACAATATTCTCATTTTCCAAACAATATTCTCTTTTCCAATCAATTTTCTCCTTTTCTAAACAATATTCTCTGTTCCAAACAATATTCACCTATTCCAAACAATATTCTCTATTCCAAACAATATTCTCCTTTTCCAAACAATATTCACCTTTTCCAAACAATATTCTCCTTTTCCAAACAATATTCTCTTTTCCAAACAATATTCTCTTTTCCAAACAATCCAAACAATATTCTCCTTTTCCAAAAAATATTCACCTTTTCCAAACAATATTCTCCTGTTCCAAACAATATTCTCTTTTCCAAACAATTTTCTCCTTTTCCAAACAATATTCTCTGTTCCAAACAATATTCACCTTTTCCAAAAAATATTCTCTGTTCCAAACAATATTCACCTTTTCCAAACAATATTCACCTTTTCCAAACATTATTCTGTTTTCCAAACAATATTCACCTTTTCCAAACAATATTCTCTGTTCCAAACAATATTCACCTTTTACAAACAATATTCTGCTGTTCCAAACAATATTCACCTTTTCCAAACAATATTCTCTTTTCCAAACAATATTCACCTTTTCCAAACAATATTCTCTTTTCCAAACAATATTCTCTTTTCCAAACAATATTCTCATTTTCAAACAATATTCTCCTTTTCCAAACAATATTCTCTGTTCCAAACAATATTCACCTTTTCCAAACAATATTCTCTATTCCAAACAATATTCTCCTTTTCCAAACACTATTCTCCTTTTCCAAACAATATTCTCTTTTCCAAACAATATTCTCCTTTTCCAAACAATATTCACCTGTTCCAAACAATATTCTCATTTTCCAAACAATATTCTCTTTTCCAATCAATTTTCTCCTTTTCTAAACAATATTCTCTGTTCCAAACAATATTCACCTATTCCAAACAATATTCTCCTTTTCCAAACAATATTCTCCTTTTCCAAACAATATTCTCCTTTTCCAAACAATATTCTCCTTTTCCAAACAATATTCTCTTTTCCAAACAATATTCTCTTTTCCAAACAATCCAAACAATATTTCCTTTTCCAAACAATATTCACCTTTTCCAAACAATATTCTCTGTTCCAAACAATATTCACCTTTTACAAACAATATTCTGCTGTTCCAAACAATATTCACCTTTTCCAAACAATATTCTCTTTTCCAAACAATATTCACCTTTTCCAAACAATATTCTCTTTTCCAAACAATATTCTCATTTTCAAACAATATTCACCTTTTCCAAACAATATTCACCTTTTCCAAACAATATTCTCTTTTCCAAACAATATTCTCTTTTCCAAACAATATTCTCTTTTTCAAACAATATTCACCTTTTCCAAACAACATTCTCCTTTTCCAAACAATATTCATCTTTTCCAAACAATATTCTCTGTTCCAAACTATATTCTCCTTTTCCAAACAATATTCACCTTTTCCAAAAAATATTATCCTTTTCCAAACAATATTCACCTTTTCCAAACAATATTCTCCTATTTACAAACAATATTCACCTTTTCCAAACAATATTCTCCTTTTCCAAACAATATTCACCTTTTCCAAACAATATTATATTCACCTTTTCCAAACAATATTCTCCTTTTCCAAACAATATTCCCTGTTCCAAACAATATTCTCCTTTTCCAAACAATATTCTCATTTTCGCAACAATATTCATCTTTTCCAAACAATATTCTTATTTTCCAAACAATATTCTCTGTTCCAAACAATATTCTCTGTTCCAAACAATATTCTCATTTTCGCAACAATATTCACCTTTTCCAAACAATATTCACCTTTTCCAAACAATATTCTCCTTTTCCAAACAATATTCACCTTTTCCAAACAATATTATATTCACCTTTTCCAAACAATATTCTCCTTTTCCAAACAATATTCCCTTTTCCAAACAATATTCCCTGTTCCAAACAATATTCTCATTTTCGCAACAATATTCATCTTTTCCAAACAATATTCTTATTTTCCAAACAATATTCTCTGTTCCAAACAATATTCTCATTTTCCCAACAATTTTCTCCTGTTCCAAACAATATTCTCATTTTCTAAACAATATTCTCTGTTCCAAACAATATTCTCATTTTCCCAACAATATTCTCCTTTTCCAAACAATATTCTCATTTTCCCAACAATATTCTCCTGTTCCCAACAATATTCTCCTGTTCCAAACAATATTCAACTTTTCCAAACGATATTCTCATTTTCCAATCAATATTCTCTGCAACAAACAACATTCTCTGCTCCAAACAACATTCTCCTGTTCCAAACCACATTTTTCCTGATCGAAACTGTTGTGTATCTGTAAAGATTGCACTCCCATGTTCTGCCACCAGGGAGCGCATCCCCTGAAGTCCCAAGGGATCCCAGCATCCCTTGGGAGCACTGTATAAAAGCCTGCCCCTTAGGCCTGTTCCTCACTCTGGAGTGTCTTATTAAAGACTGAGGTCACTGTTACTTTAACCTGCCTGTGTGCAGTCTCATCTGTGTTAGGGACACAATAAATGGCGATGCGTATACGAATCCACGCAAAGATGCAGCAAACTGTGGGCATCCAGGGGAAGTTCACGGAGGGTGAGGACTGCGATGCCTATGTCGAACGGCGAGAGCAATACTTTGTTGCCAATGAGCTGGACGGAAAAGGAAGCACTGCAAAAAGGAGAGCGGTCCTCCTCATGGTCTGCTGGTCACTGACCTACAGCCTCATGAAGAATCTTCTCGCTCCAGTGAAACCCACAGATAAGTCATATGAGAAGCTGTATACACTGGTTTGGGAGCATCTTAACCCGAGGGAGAGCGTGCTGATGGCGAGGTATTGGTTCTACACGTGCCAGCGATCTGAAGGTCAGGAAGTGGCGAGCTATGTCGCTGAGCTAAAGCGACTTGCAGGACAATGTGAGTTTGATGGCTACCTGGAGCAAATGCTCAGAGACTTTTTTGTACTGGGCATTGGCCACTAGACCATTCTATGAAAACTTTTGACTGTCGAGACACCGACCCTCAGTAAGGCCATTGCGATAGCACAGGCGTTTATGTCCACCAGTGATAACACCAAACAAATCTCTCAGCACACAAGTGCTAGCAATGTTCATAAATTAACTGGAACTGTGTTTGCGAGCAGAAATGTACAGGGCAGAAACCACGAGTCTGCAACTGCCAGCAGGCCTCAGGTGACCCAGATGACTGAGTCCGCAACAAAAAATGAATGCAAGGCATTTCACACCTTCTTGGTGTTGTGGAGGCTTCCATTCAGCCTATTCATGCCGTTTCAAAGGGGCATGTTTGCAAGAGCTGTGGAACAATGGGGCACCTCCAACGAGCTTGCAGACGAGCTGCAAGCTCTGCAAAACCTGCTAACAACCACGGGGCAGGGGAAGATCGGCCCATGGTCGATCAAAGCAATTTCGAGCCTCAGAGAGAGGAGGCAGATGCTGAAGTACACGGGATGCACACATTTTCGATGAAATGTCCACCTATAATGCTAAATGTAAAATTGAATGGCTTACCCGTAGCCATGGAACTGGACACTGGTGCTAGCCAATTCATCATGAGTAAAAAGATATTTGAGAGATTGTGGTGCAACAAGGCACTCAGACCAGCCCTGAGCCCCATCCACACGAAACTGAGAATGTACACCAAAGAGCTTATCACTGTCCTGGGCAGCGACAAGGGCATGGTGCACGAACTGCCACTCTGGATTGTCCCGGGCGATGGCCCCACACTGCTTGGAAGGAGCTGGCTGGGCAAAATCCGCTGGAACTGGGATGACATCTGAGCGCTATCACATGTCGATGAGGCCTCATGTACCCAGGTCATGAACAAATTTCCTTCCCTTTTTGAGACAGGCATTGGAAACTTTTCCGGGGCGAAGGTGCGGATCCACTTGGTCCCAGAGGCATGACCCATTCACCACAATGCGCGAGCGGTACCTCACATGATAAGGGAGAGAGTGAAAATCGAGCTGGACAGGCTGCAATGCGAGGGCATCATCTCCCCAGTGGAATTCAGTGAGTGGGCCAGCCCGATTGTTCCAGTACTCAAAAGTGATGGCATGGTCAGGATTTGCGGTGATTATAAAGTAACTATTAATCGTTTCTCGCTACAGGACCAATTCCCGCTGCCCAAAGCAGACATCCTATTTGCGACGCTGGCAGGAGGCAAGACGTTCACCAAGCTCGACCTGACTTCGGCCTACATAACGCCGGAGCTGGAGGAGTCTTCGAAGGGCCTCACCTGCATCAACACGCACAAGGGACTGTTCATCTACAACAGATGCCCGTTTGGAATTCGTTCAGCTGCAGCGATCTTCCAGAGCAACATGGAGAGACTATTCAAGTCGGTACCACACACGGTGGTTTTTCAGGACGACACACTGGTAATGGGTCGGGACACAGTCGAGCACCAACAAAACCTGGAGGAGGTCCTCCAGCGACTGGATCGCGTAGGGCTGCGGCTGAAGAGGTCGAAATGCGTCTTCATGGCAACAGAAGTGGAGTTTTTGGGGAGAAAGATCGCGGTGGACAGCATTCGGCCCACAGACGCCAAGACAGAGGTTATCAGGAACGCGCCCAGGCCACAGGATGTCACGGAGCTGCGGTCGTTTCTGGGACTCCTCAACTATTTTGGTAACTTCCTACCGGGGTTAAGCACCCTCTTAGAACCTCTACATGTTTTATTGCGTAAAAGTGAGAACTGGGTATGGGGAAAAAAACAAGTAATTCCTTTTGAGAAAGCCAGAAACATTTTATGCTCCAACAAGCTGCTTGTATTGTATAACCCGTGTAAAAGACTTGTGCTAGCATGTGATGCGTCGTCGTATGGAGTCAGGTGTGTATTACAACAAGCTAACATTGCAGGGAAATTGCAACCTGTCGCCTATGCTTCCAGGAGCTTGTCTAAGGCCGAGAGGGCCTACAGCATGATTGAGAAAGAGGCATTAGCGTGTGTGTTCGGGGTAAAGAAAATGTATCAGTGCCTGTTTGACCTCAAATTTGAGTTAGAAACCGATCACTAGCCCTTCATATCCCTGTTCGCTGAAAACAAGGGGATAAATACTAATGCCTCAGCCCGCATACAAAGGTGGGCACTCGCGCTATCAGCGTATAACTATACCATCTGCCACAGGCCAAGCACCGAGAACTGTGCGGATACTCTCAGTTGGCTATCATTGCCCACCACGAGGGTGGAAATGGCGAAGCCTGCAATCTTGTTGATGGTGGCACAGCCCGCAGACTTGTTGATAGTCATGGAAGCATTTGAAAATGATAAATCACCAGTCACAGCCCGCCAGATTAGGACTTGGCCCAGCCAAGATCCTCTGCTGTCCCTGGTAAAAAAACTGTGTACTGCATGGGAGCTGGGCCAGCATCCCCGTTGAAATGCAAGAGCTGATGTGAATTGAGAACTGGTTGGCAGACAGGAAGCAAAGAGTAGGAGTAAATGGGTACTTTTCAGAATGGCAGGCAGTGACTACTGGGGTACCGCAAGGTTCTGTGCTGGGGCCCCAGCTGTTTACATTGTACATTAATGATTTAGATGAGGGGATTAAATGTAGTATATCCAAATTTGCGGATGACACTAAGTTGGGTGGCAGTGTGAGCTGCGAGGAGGATGCTATGAGGCTGCAGAGTGACTTGGATAGGTTAGGTAAGTGGGCAAATGCATTGCAAATGAAGTATAATGTGGATAAATGTGAGGTTATCCACTTTGGTGGTAAAAACAGAGAGACAGACTATTATCTGAATGGTGACAGATTAGGAAAAGGGGAGGTGCAAAGAGACCTGGGTGTCATGGTACATCAGTCATTGAAGGTTGGCATGCAGGTACAGCAGGTGGTTAAGAAAGCAAATGATATGTTGGCCTTCATAGCGAGGCGATTTGAGTACAGGGGCAGGGAGGTGTTACTATAGTTGTACACTGCCTTGGTGAGGCCACACCTGGAGTATTGTGTACAGTTTTGGTCTCCTAACTTGAGGAAGGACGTTCTTGCTATTGAGGGAGTGCAGCGAAGGTTCACCAGACTGATTCCCGGGATGGCGGGACTGACATATCAAGAAAGACTGGATCAACTGGGCTTGTATTCACTGGAGTTCAGAAGAATGAGAGGGGATCTCATAGAAACGTTTAAAATTCTGACGGGTTTAGACAGGTTAGATGCAGGAAGAATGTTCCCAATGTTGGGGAAGTCCAGAACTAGGGGTCACAGTCTGAGGATAAGAGGTAAGCCATTTAGGACGAAGATGAGGAGAAACTTCTTCACCCAGAGAGTGGTGAACCTGGGGAATTCCCTACCACAGAAAGTTGTTGAGGCCAGTTCACTAAATATATTCAAAAAGGAGTTAGATGTAGTCCTTACTACTAGGGGGATCACGGGGTATGGCAAGAAAGCAGGAATGGGGTACTGAAGTTGCATGTTCAGCCATGAACTCATTGAATGGCGGTGCAGGCTCGAAGGGCCGAATGGCCGACTCCTGCACCTATTTTCTATGTTTCTATGTTTCTAATCAAGCCGTTCCAGCGGTGAAAGGACGAGCTGTCCATTCAGGCAGACTGCCTGTTGTGGGGTAACCTCGTAGTGCTACCAAAAAAAGGGCAGGGAGACGTTCATCTCGGATCTCCACTGCACACACCCGGGTATAATAATGATTAAAGCGATAGCCAGATCCCACGTGTGGTGGCCCGGTATCGACTCTGACTTAGAGTCCTGTGTACGGCAATGCAGCGTATGTGCTCAGTTGAGCAGCGCGCCCAGAGAGGCACCACTAAGTTTGTGGTCCTGGCCCTCCAGACCAAGGTCGAGGATCCATGTCGACTATGCGGGCCCGTTTCTCGGTAAAATGTTCCTGGTTGTGGTGGATGCTTTTTCAAAATGGATTGAATGTGAAATAATGTTGGGACGCACCGCCACCGCCACCATTGAAAGCCTGAGGGTCATGTTTGCCACCCACGGCCTGCCTGACATACTGGTCAGTGACAACGGGCCATGTTTCACCAGTGCTGAATTTAATGAATTCATGACTCGTAATGGGATCAAACATGTCACCTCGGCCCCTTTTAAACCAGCCTCCAATGGGCAGGCAGAGCGGGCAGGACAAACCATCAAACAGAGCCTTAAACGAGTCACAGAAGGCTCACTCCAAACCCGCCTGTCCCGAGTACTGCTCAGCTACCGCACGAGACACCACTCGCTCACAGAGGTGCCCCCGGCTGAGCTACTCATGAAAAGAACACTTAAAACCAGACTCTCGCTGGTTCACCCCAACCTGCATGATGAGGTAGAGAGCAGGCGGCAGCAGCAAAATGTAAACAATGGTCGCGCCACTGTGTCACGGGAAATTGATCTGAATGACCCTGTGTATGTGCTAAACTATGGACATGGTCCCAAGTGGATCGCGGGCACGATGATATCTAAAGAATGGAGTAGGATGTTTGTAGTCAAACTAGACAATGGACAAATTTGCAGAAAGCACCTGGACCAAACAAGGCTGCGGTTCAGACTGTCCTGAACAACCCACAGCAGACGTCACCTTTTTCGAGCCCACAACACACACCCAAAGGATCAATGACACCACAACGAATCAGGAAATTGAACCCATCACGCCCAACAGCCCAGCAAGGCCAAGCTCACCCAGCAGCCCTGCAGGGCCAACAAAATGCCAGCCCAGCAAGGGCACAGCCAACACACCAGAACAGACATTTGTACCGAGGCGGTCCACCAGGGAAAGAAAGGCTCCCGACCGCCTCACCTTGTAAATAGTTTTCACTTTGACTTTGGCGGGGAGTGATGTTGTGTATCTGTAAAGCGTGCACTCCCATGTTCCGCCACCAGGGAGCGCATCCCCCGAAGTCCCAAGGGATCCCAGCATCCCTTGGGAGCACTGTATATAAGCCTCACTCTGGAGTGTCTTAATAAAGACTGAGGTCACTGTTACTTCAACCTCCCTGTGTGCAGTCTCATCTGTGTTAGGGACACAATACAAACAACATTCTCTGATCCAACCAATATTCTCCTGCTCCAAACAACATTCTATTCTCCAAGCAATATTCTCCTGCTCCAAACAATAGTCTCCTGCTACAAAGATCATCATCCTGCTCCTGTAAAACTCGAGATTTCCCAAAATTCAAAGATTCCCCCTCTGTGTGGAGAAACCCTAAAGAAGGATCATTTTGGACTCGCTTAAAATGAACTTTGGGATTGTTAAAAGATGCATGGGTCCACAAGGGAAAATGACTGCAAAAACCAGGGGAACATTAGCCTCTGAAAAGACCAGTTTTTGAGTATTGGAGCTGCCTGGGATATTCGAGCTAAAACAAATTGTCTGAGGAATTTTGTAAACTCCAAAACTCCGCTCCCCAGGAGATATTAACATAGCAACAATTGACCCAGAGATAGCCAGCCATAGCTCTAAGCATAAAACCCATCCAGCATATGCATAATGTTAATCGCCTATCCGGCCTGCATGAAAAACCCAGGCCTCGACAGACAATGTAAACACCGAAAATAATCGCAACTCAAATTCAACCGATCGACACATCCTAAAACAAGTTACGTTAACGAGCCTGCCAAAATCCGACAAAGAATTACCAAGCCCACCAAAATTAAGACAAAGAATCGGGTTTGATTTGGCGCACAGATTAGCAAGGCACTCTAGGTATAATTGAGCCTTGTTTTACAGCTAAACAAGTCACCTTGCTTCTACACCAGCTTCGTATGCATCAGACCTGGCAGATTTCAAGATCAGCACACCAGCTTTCGTTAACCGGGTTCTTCAGAACATCGATCAAGACAGCACCGCAAACGACCGGGACACCAAGCACGCCGCGGCTGCAAGAGGCTCATGAAACAACCACCAAGAGAAACCAGCAAACAAATTGGTAATGTTGAGCCACCGCGACCAACAATTTCCAAACCGAAGTCAACTTGACGAAAACCCGAAGATTCGCAAGCTGTTTCCATTCTATAAGCTATCCCTGAGCTACCAACAGGTAAAACATTACCTAAAAGAACTTTAAAACCTACTCCTACCAGAAGAAAGTGGGTACTCACCCCATAAATCCAATACGCGCCCCACCACATCAGCGAACACCACCCAACTGAAGACCACAAAGTAAGAAGTCTTCCATGATGTTTGGGGTATGGCAAGCAGAACCTACAGAGTCCAGCAAACCCCGAAATCCCAAATCACCGCTAACTGTGAATAAGAGGATTGGTGAGCATTATTCCCGTTGCCCTAGAGTTTAACCTAGTCAGATTTAGGTATTGGGACGTGGGAGGTGTATTATCTTCTGTAACCCCCTTTTGTATGTGTCATAAAGTGTTCCTTATTCTCGAGATTGTAAGTTTTGACATTGTACTTTCTTTCCTGAATAAAATCAAAGTTTCTTGCACCAAAATCAATTGTCTGCTGCACTTTGTCACATCCCCAAATAAATCCAAAGTCTAGAACCCAGGGAGTGGGAGCAATTCGAACCGCTCAGAAGGTCAGAAGTGAATGTGACCCACACACCACCCCCTGCACTCCAAACAACATTCTCCTGCTCCAAGCAACATTCTTTGCTCCTAACAACATTTCCCTGCTCCAAACAATATTCCCCTGCTCCAAACAATATTCCCCTGCTCCGAACAATATTCCTCTACTCCAAACAACGTTCTCCTAATCCAAACAATATTCTCCTGCTCCAAACAATATTCTCCTGCTCCAAACAATGTTCTCCTAATCCAAACAACATTCTCTTGCTCCAAACAATATTCTCTTGCTCCAAACAACATTCTCCTGCTTCAAACAACATTCTCTTGCTGCAAACAATATTCTCCTGCTCCAAACAACATTATCCTGCTCCAAATAACATTCTCCTGCTCCAAACAACATTCCCCTGCTGCAAACAATATTCTCCTGCTCCAACCAATATTCTCTGCTCCAAATAATATTTCCCTGCTCCAAACATTATTCTCCTGCTCCAAACAATATTCTCCTGCTCCAAACAATATTCTCCTGCTCCAAACAATATTCTCTTGCTCCAAACAACATTCTCCTGCTGCAAACAACATTCTCCTGCTGCAAACAATATTCTCCTGCTCCAAACAACATTATCCTGCTCCAAATAACATTCTCCTGCTCCAAACAACATTCCCCTGCTGCAAACAATATTCTCCTGCTTCAAACAATGTTCTCCTAATCCAACCAATATTCTCTGCTCCAAATAATATTTCCCTGCTCCAAACATTATTCTCCTGCTCCAAACAATATTCTCCTGCTCCAAACAATATTCTCCTGCTCCAAACAATATTCTCTTTGCTCCAAACAACATTCTCCTGCTCCAAACAATATTATCTTGCCCCAAGCAATAGTTTCCTGCTCCAAACAACATTCTCCTCTGTAGGAGGCTGTGTGTTGGGTCAGGTTCACCTCTGACCTTCTGAGCGGTTCGACTCGCTCCCACTCCCTGAGTTCTAGACTTTGGACTTATTTGGGGATGTGACAAAGTGTAAGAGTCAACTGGTTTTGGTGCAAAGAACTTCAATTTTATTACAGACAAAAAAAGTACAATGTCAAGCTTGAAATGACTAGAATAAAGAACACTTCACCGCATATTCAAAAGGGGTTATAGAAAATACTACACCTCCCAACACCCAATGCCTAACTCTGACTAGATTAAACTCCAGGACAAACAGGGATTATGCTCACCAATCCTCTATTATCCGTTGGCGGTGGTTTGCGATTTCGGGGTTCGCTGGACTCTGTAGGTTCTGCTTGCCGTATCCAGAATGTTGTAGAGGACTTCTGACTGTGTAGTCTTTAGTTGGGTGGTGTCCGCTGATGCAGTAGGGCGCGTATTGGACTTATGGTGTGAGTACCCATTTTCTTCTGTCAGCAATAGGTTTTCAAGTCTTTTTAGGTAATGTTTCACCTGTTGATAGCTAGGATTAGATTGTCGACTGGAAACTTTCGAATCTTCGGTTTCTTCTTGAGGAGTTTTGGTTTTGGAGTTGGTCGATCGCGGTGCTTTCGATGTTACCATGTTGGCTGTGGTCAGTTGTTGCCGCGATGATGATGTCCGAAGTTACTGGGAACTGCTTTCTGCCATGATGATGTTCTTCCTTCTTCTTTTGGTAGTGGGGCAGTGTGTCCCAGGAGTGTCATCGAGGTTGGAGATGTTGATGCTCAGAAGAGCTGCATAAACCATTGCGGTGGTCATTCTCTGTCCTTCCCCTCTTCGAATAGGTGAATGCCCACTCGCTTGCTCTCCGTCAAAAATCGGGCCCCAGTTATACTTTGGAGCTGTTCTAACCTACGCGCCAAATCAGCCCCGACTCTTTGTTTTAATTTTGGCAGGCTCGATATCTTTGTCATATTTTGGCGGCCCATTAAGGGTAAACTGTCTTGGATGTGCTGATCTTTTGAATTTGTTTCTCGATCGGAAAAAATTAGCTTTGGTATTTGTAATGTCTGCCTAGGTCTGGGTTTCCATGCGGGCTGGATGGGCCATTAACATTATGCATGTGTTGGATGGGTTTCCTGCTCATTGATGGAAGACTATTTCTGGGTTGATTGTTGTTATGTTAAATTCTCCCGGGGAGAAGGTTTTTCGAGTTAACACAATTCCCCAAACAATTTGTTTAGTTTCAATACCCCAGACAGCTTCAATACCCAAAACTGGTTTCTTTTGAAGGATAGTTATCCTTTAGTTTTCAGCCCTTCCCACACGGACCCAATCTGCCTTGTAAAAATCCCAAATTCGATAAAAACTCATAGTTTCTTCCATGTGCACTTCAGGATCCCAAAATTTCTGGTTGACAGTTCCAACTTAAATTCCCTTTCCAATGAGTCCAAACACTGGAGGGGCTGCATGCTGGGGACTCTCATTTGGTGGCTGGTCCATCACTATCTCTTCCGGGGGTCCCTCGTCGCCCAAGGCTAATGGCTGGGGGTCCCTGCTCATAGGCTGGTCCCTGATTTAAGGTACCCCTTTGCGGCTGGTCACCCCCACCCCCGGAGCTGAACCACTTAAATTGGGATGCTGGTGACCATGGTGTCTTAGGCCGTGGCGTGCGGAGAGTCCTCCTCAAGGCTTTAACTACTGGAGGTGCGTCCGAGTCCCAAATGATTGGGGGGATAGCTCCTCCGGTAACATAGTCCACCGCTCCTCTAGGTACAGTCTGTGGGTCTGCCATGTCCCCTGTGGGATTTCCACAATCAGGGGCTGCTGGCTGAGGATCCCTGCCTTTAGCATGGTTCACCTTTTCTGGCTGTCCCTTAGGCTTGGCTGCTATTCCAGGATTGAAAAGGTTGCACTGGTTTATGTGGAACCATTTTGTATGGCGGGGCATCTTTACAGCATAGATCATGGGACTTGCCTTGTCGACAATGTGGTACGGCCCCATGTACAGTGCTTCAAAAACCCCTACTCGAGCGTAGTTTCGTACCATGACCTGGTCCCCTATCTCCCATTCGTGGTGTATGTGGGGTTCTGGCAGCAGTCGGTTGCTCCGATGCTGTTTTCCCATGTTGTTAGCAGCCTGCCAGTGAATCTGTTTAAGGTGTTCAAACAGATTCCTGACAAAACTGTCCCGGTTCGCTTCCCTAAGCTGGTGTTGTTGTGGTACCACCCATTGTTCCCCCGTGAACAGCATGTCTTCTCTAATGACAATCGCTGCGGAGCCGTATGGGCCGTCTACCTTTTCCCCTTTAGTTAGCGTGTTCAGGACAGTTTTGGGTCTGAACCGTTTTCAGGTCCGGGGGCAATGTTACCCCTGCCCTCTCTGCCGTCCCCATCCTGCCTCTGACTGCTGCAATGGGGCCTGGGCTGTAAGCATCCCAGAGCTTGCCCGTGCGGGCACCTTGCTTGGCCAACATGTCAGCCTGCTGGTTTCCCTCGCTACAGGGTTCAGTGGTTGAGTGTGCCTTCACTTTGTGTATATAAAACTTTCTTTTCCTTCTCCACGGCTACCATGATCTTTTCCATTAGAGGCTTGATTGCCACAGGTCTCCCATCAGCAGATGTGTATCCGCGACGGGACCAGATAGCCAGGTATTCCGTACACGAATTGCACATGAACATACTGTCTGAGCGAATCGTGTATGGGGTCGGGAATTCTTCAGGGTGTGTGACCACGTACACCACCGCTGACAGTTCAGCATGCTGGGCGCTCATAGTACTGGGGAGTTTAATCGCCAGGGCAATGCGTGCCTCTGGGTCATACATTCCGCAGCCTGTGTGTCGTTCACCCGCAGATACCTTGCTTCGATTGTCTACATAGATTTGCCGACCTGTGGGGTGTAACCCGGCCCAAAAGCCTAGGTTAACTTCCCATACCCTTTCTACGGAACATGGGTGGGCTGTCCTTGGGTAGATCATGTTGGCTGCGAGCCTTGGCTCGCAGAGACCCTTTACCCTTAGGGAGGAATAGGGTCCAGTGAGCAATGCGGGCACTGCTCACCGTCCTGTCCTTGATTCTCCCATCCAGGAGCATTTGGGTGGGTATATGGTGGGTAAGGAGTGTGATAGGGGACCCCCCTGTGAAGATCAGTGATCTTTTCACAGCCCAATGAGTGGCTAGGAGGTGCCTCTCACAGTTGGAGTATCCCTTCTCCACGTCCGTGAGTATCCTGGAGGGGTAGACCACTGGTCTCAGCCAGCCGTGCTGCTCCCGGAGCAGTGCTGCGCTCAGACTCTCCCCGCTGGCTGCTACCTCCAGGAAGAACTCTTTTCCCCCATCAATAGTCCCTCGAGCTGGCGCAGTCTACAGGTCTTTCTTGAGCTGGATAAATGCTGCCTCGTAACCTTCGTCCCAATCCCCACTCCACTCCCTTGTGTAGGAGTCGGAGCAGAGGGGCTGCTGTGGCTGCATAATCCTCAATAAAATCTCTGCAGTACCCGGTTAGCCCTAGAAAAGATCTTACTCCTGCTACTGTGTTGGGGGCTGGTAGCTTCTGCACTGCTTCCCTTCTGGCTTTGTCAATGGCTCTTTCCCCAGCGCGCACAGCCAGTCCCAGGAATTTTACTTCCTTCTGGCTAATCTGTGCCTTCTTGGGATTCACTTTAAATCCTTCTTCTTTCAGCAGCTCCAGCAGCTCAGCCAGCAGTGGGCCATGCTCCTCCCCCTCACCGGTCAATATTCTCTGCTCCAAATAATATTTCCCTGCTCCAAACAATATTCTCCTGCTCCAAACAACATTCTTCTGCTCCAAACAATATTCTCCTGCTCTAAACAATATTCTCCTACTCCAAACAATATTCTCTGCTCCAAACAATGTTCTCCTGCTCCAAACAATGTTCTCCTGCTCTAAACAATATTCTCCTACTCCAAACAATATTCTCTGCTCCAAACAATATTCTCCTGCTCCAAACAATATTCTCTTGCTCCAAACAATGTACACCTGCACCAAACAATTTTCCCCTGCTCCAAACAACTCTCTGACTGTGACCCCTGGTTCTGGAACTCCCCAGCAATGGGAACATTCTTCCTGCCTCTAACCTGTCCAATCCCTATGAGATCCGCTCTCATTCTTCTAAACTCCAGTGGATACAAGCCCAGTTGATCCAATCTCTCCTCATGTCAATCCTGCCATCCCGGGAATCAATCTGGTGAATCTTCGCTGCACTCCCTCAATAGCAAGAACATCCTTCCTCAGATTAGGAGACCAAAACTGAACACAATATTCCAGGCGTGCAAGTCTCTGTACAACTGCAGTAAGACTTCTCTGCTTCTATACTAAAATCGTCTAGCTATGAAGGCCAACATGCTATTTGCCTTCTTCACCACCTGCTGTACCTGCGTGTCAAACTTCAATGACTGATGTACCATGACACCCAGGTCTCGTTGCACCTCCACTTTTCCTAATCTGTCACCATTCAGATAATATTCTGTCTTCCTGTTTTTGGCACCAAAGTGGATAACCTCACATTTATCCACATTATACTGCATCTGCCATGCATTTGCCCACTCACCTAATCTGTCCAAGTCACCCTGCAGCCTCTTAGCATTCTCTTCACAGCTCACACCGCCACCCAGCTTAGTATCATCTGCAAATGTGGAGATATTACATTCAATTCCTTCATCTAAATCATTGATGTATATTGTAAATAGCTGGGGTCCCAGCACTGAACCCTCCGGCACCACACTGGTCACTGCCTGCCATTCTTAAAAGGACCCATTTATTCCGACTCTCTGCTTCCTGTCTGCCAACCAGTTCTCTATCCACGTCAATACATTACCCCCAATCACATGTGCTTAATTTTGCACACTAATCCTTTGTCAAAAGCCTTTTGAAAGTCCAAATACACCACATCCACTGGTTCTCACTTGTCCACTCTACTAGTTACATCCTCAAAATATTCTTGAAGATTTTTTCAAGCATGATTTCCCTTTCATAAATCCATGCTGACTTGGACCGATCCTGTCACTGCTTTCCAAATGCGCTGCTATTTCATCTTTAATAATTGATTCCAACATTTTCCCCTCCACCGATGTCAGGCTAACCGGTCTATAATTCCCTGTTTTTTTCTCTCCCTCCTTTTTTAAAAATTGGTGTTACATTAGCTATCCTCCAGTCCATTGGGACTGATCCAGAGTCAATAGAATGTTGGAAAATGATCACCAATGCATCCACTATTTCTAGGGCCACTTCTTTAATACTCTGGGATGCAGCCTTTCAGGCCCTGGGAATTTATCGGCCTTCAATCCCATCAATTTCCTAACACTATTTCGTGACTAATAAGGATTTCCTTCAGTTCCCGCTTTTCGCTAGATCCTCGAACCCCTAGTATTTCAGGAAGATTATTTGTGTCTTCCTTAATGAGGACAGATCCAAAGTACTTGTTCAATTGGTCTGCCATTTCTTTGTTCCCCATTATAAATTCACCTGATTCTGACTGCAAAAGACCTATGTTGGTCTTCACTAATCTTTTTCTCTTCACATATCTATAGAAGCTTTTGCAGTCAGTTTTTATCTTCCCTGCAAGCTTCCTCTCATACTTCATTTTCCCCCTCCTAATTAGACTCTTTGTCCTCCTCTGCTGAATTCTAAATTTCTCCCAGTCCTCAGGTTTGCTGCTTTTTCTGGCCAATTTATATGCCTCTTACTTGGATTTAACACTATCTCTAATTTCCTTTGTTAGCCACGGTTGAGCTACCTTCCCCTTTTTATTTTTACTCCAGACAGCGATGTACAATTGTTGAAGTTCATCCATGTAATCTATAAATGTCTGACATTGCCTATCCACCGTCAACCCTTTAAGTATCATTTACCAGTCTATCCTAGCCAATTCATGTCTCATGTCATCGAAGTTACCTTTCCTTAAGTTCAGGACCCTAGTCTCTGAATTAACACTGTCACTCTCCACCTTAATAAAGAATTCTACCATATTATGGTCACTCTTCCCCAGGGGGCCTCACACAACAAGATTGCTAATTAGTCCTCTCTCATTGCACAACACCCATTGCAAACAATATTCTACTACTCCATACAACATTCCCTTGCTCCAAACAATATTCTCCTGCTCCAAACAACATTCTCCTGCTCCAAATAATATTCTCTGCTACCAACAATATTACCAACATAATCGGCGCTGTAGCTTTGTCCAGAATTTTAACCTTTTCGTCATCGTAGTGCTCCTTGAATAATTGCAAAGATGGGTTCTTTCATTACCTCCCAAATACTACCAGGTCTATGTCACTAGTGCCTCCTCTCATAGCTATAAGGTGGATTCTTTCTTACTCCCGAATAGGTTCTTTCATGCTCCCAAATACTACCAGGTCTATGTCTCTACTTGGACATCAACTGCCAGCCAAAACTCCTTCATTAACCGATTTTTTTATTCATTGCACTACTTCTATACGCATGGTATCTTCTTGAGGTCGTGGTGACCTGAAATTCCGAAAATCTTAACAAACTAAACTCTTAAACATTCTTAAACTCATATCGTACTATTATATACATTTGCCACCCATCTGCGGGTGGCCAGGTTAATCCCTGTTCTTCTCCTTCCTTATTCTTCCTCTGGGCTGACAGTGTGGCTGGCGGTAAGGCGGCCTGTACTGCAGGACATGGAGTGTTCTGACCGGAGGTGTGTCTGAGTCCTACATTATCGAGGGAATGGCCCCTCTGGTGCTACTGCACACTGCCCCTTTATGTGTGGCTGGTGAGTTCATTTCATTAACTGTGGGTTCTGCGCAGCCGGGGGCTGCAGGCTGGGGTGTCTCAGTTGGTGGCTGGTCCACCACTACCTCTCCCGTGAGCCCCTCACCGCCGAAGGCTGCTGACTGGGGGTCCCTGTCCATAGACTGGTCCCTGATCTTGGGTATCCTTTTACGGATGACAAACCTCCCGGGGCTGACCTATTGAAACTGGGGTTCTGGTGACCACGGTGTCTTAGGCCGTGATATGCAAGGAGTCCTTCTTAAGGCTCTGGCTATTGGGGGTGCGCCCGAGTCCCAAATGATTGGGGGCTAGCTCCTCCAGTAACACAGTTCACCGCCCTTCTAGGTACAGTTTGTGAGTCTGTAATGTCCCCTGTGGGATTTCCACAGTTGGAGGCTGCTGGCTGAGGATCCCTGTCCCTAGAACGGTTCACTGTTCCTGGCTGCCCCTTGCGCTTAGCAGATATCCCGGAGTTAAACAGTTTACACTGGTTTATGTGGAACCACTTTGTATGACGGGGCATCTTTACGGCATAGACCATGGGGCTTGCCTTGTTGACAATGTGGTACAGCCCCATGTACAGTGCCTCAAAAGCCCCTACTCGAGCATAGTTCCGTACCATAACCTGGTCCCCTGTTTCCCATTCGTGGTGTTTGCAGGGCTCTAGTAGCAGTTGATTGCTCCGATGCTGTTTTCTCATGTTGTTAGCCGCCTGCCAGTGAATCTGTTTAAGGTGTTCAGACAGATTCCTGACAAAGCTGTCCCGGCTCACTTCCCTGAGCACCGAGGCTAGTACATGGGTAGAGGTAGGCATGGCTCTGCCCGTCATGAGCTCGTACGAGGAGTATCCCATGCTCTTTGACTGGCTGGCTCGGATCCCCATGAGTACCAGTGGCAAGACCTCCACCCACTTTTTGGGTGGGTCCCTCATCTCTTTTTGTAATCTTTCTTTAATAGTGCGGTTTAAACGTTCCACAGGCCCGGATGACTGAGGGTTGTGGGCGATAGGCCATTTCCCCTCGATGCCGAGCACCTTAAGGGTCTCCTGCATCACCTGCCCGGTAAAGTGACTCCCTTGGTCGGACTCCACGTACTGGGGTAGATTCATCAGGAGAACACCTCCCTGACCAGGATCCTAGCTGTTCCCGATGCAGTGGCAGTACAGCATGAGAAGGCTTCCACCCACTTAGTGAACACATCCACCAACATTAGGCAGTACTTGTAGCCTCCCTGGGCAGTGGATAGGGGCCCGATGTAATCGACATGGATCGAATGCCAGGGTCCCTCTACCCTCCTGATATGTCCCATAGACACCTTCCTTTTCTGGGGGTCAGGGTTGTTTGCTGCGCACACCAGACAGCTGGCGCAGAACCCGCGGACATCTTCCCTGAGTCCCGGCCACCACCCTGCCTGTTCCACCCATTGCCAAGTGGTCTCAGGTCCGGGATATCCTGCTCCTGGATCCTCGTGGACCAGCTGGAGGAATTCTCTCCGGTGTTGTTGTGGTACCACCCATTGCTCCCCCCGAACAGTATGCCTTCTTTAATGACAATCGCTGCGGTGCCGTATGGGCCGTCTACCTTTTCCCCTTTAGCTAGCGTATTCAGGACAGTTTTGAGGACGGGGTCTTGGGACTGAACCGTTTTCAGGTCCAGGGGCAATGTTACCCCTACCCTCCCTGCCGTCCCAATCCTGCCTCTGACTGCTGCGATGGGGCCTGGGTTGTAAGGATTCCAGCAGATAAGTCCCCTTCACCTTCTCCACCTCCATATGCATCGTACTCGAGGGAACATAGTTGAGCAGGCTGTGCCTGTTCTAGTCACTGTCCTGGTTGGGATAGGGCAGATGGGGTTACGGTGCTGGTGGTTGCGGCTACCCTCCCAGGGCCATCTAGTATTGCTCGGAGCGCAGTCATGAATGTGTCGAACATGTGGGGAGAGACTGGTTTCCCGGTCTCAGTCTTTTGGGCAGGGGCTGGAGAAATCTTCCCTTTGCTACTCTTCCATGGATTCCTACAATCCTTTCTCTACTGCCCACTCTTCCCGCACCCGAAGCAGGTACCTTCGTATCAGAGGGGTTGCCTCCTTCCTGGTGCCATTCCTTCTTATCCTGACTAGGTCTGATTTCGTGGACCTTTCCTTTGGGTGGGTGCTCTTCCGTTCCTCTGCCGTTCTGGTAGGCTAGGGTCAGTTGCCTGACCACACACTCCTCGGTGGCACAAGGATCTCTTGGGTCAAACCAGGCCTCAGCCTTTGCTTTGATCCGTGGTGAACTGTTTACCACCAGGCTTCAGAGCTAGCGGGCTCTCTCGTCCAGGGTTAGGTGATCCCGGTTCAGAGCCCCACCACAGGCGCTCTGGTGCACAGGCCACAGTCTGTCTGCGAAAGCCTGTGGGGTTTCCCCTGTGAGCTGCACTGTCTTCTCCACTCAAGAGAAGGGATTCCCGTCATTACAACCCATGGCTTCCAAAATGTCCTCCCGGGTGGCAGCTCACGTCCTCTGCCCCCTTTTGCTTTTGGCAGAAAGGGACTGATACAGCTTGCCATCCAGTGAGAGGAAGAGCATTTTTGCTACCTCAGCACCATCGCACCCGTTAATATCCCCTGCCTGTTCCACTTCCATAAAGTGGACCAAGGGGTCTGCCTTCTGAATGAGCTTATCATAGCCCTAAGCTGCTGGGTAGTGTGGGGAACCACAAACTGACTTTCTAGGGTCTCCTGACCCCCACCACCGACGGGCGGGCCAAACTTTTGTTGCTGGACCGGGCACATAGGCCCCGGCTCTGGCCCTTCTTGCTCTGGCTCGCCCACCTCTCCCTGCTGCCAAACCGAGCTGAAACTCGGCGCCACAGGTGGTGATGGTCCGCAATCCCTGTCCGCCCCGCAACTCGTTCGTCCCTCCTGCTGCCGAACCTGTACCAACCCTGGCGCCACAGGTGGTGGTTGAACAGTTTCCTCCTTCTCTTCCAGGTTTACCCGGGCCGCACCCGGGCTTATTAGGCATACCATGCCTTTGACCTTGGACAGAGCAAGGATTAAACTTTTGATTTGTTGCTGGCAGGCACAGTGGTCCCGACTCAAACCCATTAGTGCTGGCTACTTTGTAAGCTGCCCGTACGTCTCTTAACCTCTCCTCCTGCTCTTTTACTTGAAGGGTAAGGCGAGCATTCTCTTCCCGCAGTACCTTTTCATTATTCTTAGCCTCTGTGACTTGACACTGAAAGTCATCCTAACTGTTCCTGAACCTCTCCATTAGCTGCGCCTTTCCTTGTTTCAGCTGGCGCAGTTCTCCCCATAACCTTTCTCCTGCCATAGCCCTTTCATGTGATTTTTCCGCACATTCCCATAGTTCTGCCTGCAGTGACTCAATGCTTCTGTCTAGGAGCTGGACCTGTCGCTGCAAACAGATCAGCCAGATTGCTTTCTCTATTGATTCCTTATGGTCTTTGCTTGCCATCCACTGGGCTGCAGCATCTCCCGGACACTCACCACGCAACAGACCAAGCACCCATTCCTTAGTGACATTTACTTTCTTGTACACAAAAGAGGACATTCTCTTTTCCATCTTAGTTTTTCCCTCCAAAACAGTATTCTCTGCATCACATCCTTTGTACCAAAGTCCTGCAGCGGTCGCCATTCTATAGGGGGTGGTGTGGGGGTCAGGTTCACTTCTGACCTTCTGAGCAGTTCGAATCACTCCCACTCCCTGGATTCTAGACTTTGGATTCATTTGGGGACCTGACAAAGTGCAGCAGCCAACTGGTTTTGGTGCAAGAAGCTTTGATTTTATTCAGGAAAGAAAGTACAATGTCAAAACTTACAATCCCTAGAATACGAAACATTTTATTACACATACAAAAGGGGTTACAGAAAAATAATACAGCTCCCACCTCCCATTGCCTAAATCTGACTAGGTTAAACTCTAGGGCAACAGAGATAATGCTCACCAATCCTCTTATTCACAGTTAGTGGTGGTTCGCAGTTTTGGGGTTCGCTGGACTTTGTAGGTTCTGCTTACCGTACCCCAAACATCGTGGAAGACTTCTTACTGTGTAGTCTTTAGTTGGGTTGAGTCCGCTGATGCGGTAAGGCGTGTATTGGATTTATGGAGTGAGTACCCACTGTCTTCTTGTAGGAGTAGGGCTTTGGGTTACTTTAGGTAATGTTTCACCCGTGGTAAGCCAGGAATAGATTGTAGAGTGGAAAACTTTCGAATCTTTGGTTCCTTCTTGAGTAGTTTCTTTCTTAGGATTTGTCGATCGCGGTGGTTCGATGTTACCACGTTGGCTGTGGTCAGTTTGTTGCCACGATGAGTTGGTGATGTCCGAAGTCACTGGGAACTGCTTTCTCTGCCATTTTGATGATGTTCTTCCTTCTTCTCCGGTGGCAGAGCAGTATCGCCCAGGAATACTGTCGGGGCTGAAAGGCGCTGAGGCTCAGAAGGCTGCAGAAGGCTGCATAGAAGGCTGTAGAAGCCTCTGTTTAACCCGTAAAACAGGGCCTCAATTATACTTTGAGAGCTTTTCTAATCTGCACGCCAAATCAAATCCGATTCTTTGTCTTAGTTTTGGCGGGCTTGGTAATTCTTTGTTAAATTTTGGCGGGCTCGTTAATGGTAACTTGTTTAGGCTGTGTCGATCTGTTGTATTCGAGTTGGGATTGTAAAAATTATTTTTGGTGTTTACGTTGTCTGCCATGGCCTGGGCTTTTCATGCAGGCCGGAAAGATGATGAACATTATGGATGTGCTGGATGGGTTTCATGCTTCGAGCTATGGCTGGCTATCTCTGGGTCAATTGTTGCTATGTTAATGTCTCCTAGGGAGCAGAGTTTTGGAGTTCACACAATTCCCCAGACAATTTGTTCAGCTCCAATATCCCAGACAGCTCCAATATCCAAAGACTGGCCTTTTCAGAGGTTAGTATTCCCCTGGTTTTGCAGTCCTTTTCCCTTACAGACCCATGCACCTTTTAAAATCCCAAAGTTCATTTTAAGCGAGTCCAAAATGATCCTTCCTTAGGGTTTCTTCACACAGAGGGGGAATCTTTGAATTTTGAGAAAACTTCGAGTTTTACACTGCTGCAAACAATATTCTCCTGCTCCAAAAACTTTCCCCTGCTCCAAACAATATTCTCTGCTCCAAACAACATTCTCCTGCTCCAAACAATATTCTCCTGCTCCAAACAATATTCTCCTGCTCCAAATTATATTCTCTTGTTCCAAACAACATTCCCTTTCTCCAAACAACATTCTCTGCTCCAATCGACATTCTCCTGCTCCAAACTGCATTCTCTGCACCAAACAGCATTGTCCTGCTCCTGATCTTACCAGGAGCCATCCTCTATTCTGCAGGTTAATGGCGGCTGTTCTATCCTGAATGAACAGCGTGCTAGAACATGCCCTATCAATGTTAAGGGTGGCTCCAGAAGGAGCTGCTTTTTTAATCAGCTGATTAATTTAGTTACTCACTCTAAACTTTCCTGTATAGACACAAAGAGCTGTGCGAAGATTTGATATTAACCTTGCTTTGTTAAACCAATGCTCAGTTTGGGTTCCACCAGGACCACTTGGCTCCAGACCCCATTACAAACTTGGTCCAAGCATGGACAAAAGAGCTGAATTCTAGAGGTGAGGTGAGAGTGACTTCCCTTGACATCAAAGCAGCATTTGACTAAGTGTGGCATCAAGGAGCCCGAGTAAAACTGAAGTCAATTGGAATCAGGGGAAAACTCTCCACCTGCTGGAGTCATACTTATCACAAAGGAAGATGGTTGGGGTTGTTGGAGGTCAATTATCTCAACCCCAGGACATCGCTGCAGGAGTTACTTGTCAGTGTCCTAGGCCCAACCATCTTTAGCTGCTTCATCAATGATCCTCCCTCTAACATAGAATCATATAATCATAGAAATTTACAGCATGGAAGGAGGCCATTTCGGCCCATCGTATCCGTGCCGGCCGACCAAGAGCTATCCAGCCTAATCCCACTTTCCAGCTCTTGGTCCTTAGCCCTGTCGGTTACAACACTTTAAGTGCACATCCAAGTATCTTTTAAATGTGGTGAGGGTTTCTGCCCCTATCACCCTTTCAGACAGTGAGTTCCAGACCCCCACCACCCTCTGGGTGAAGAAATTTATCCTCGTATCTCCTCTAAACCCCCTCCCAATTACTTTAAATCTATGCACCCTGGTTGTTGACCTCTCTGCCAAAGGAAACAGGTCCTTCCTATCCACTTTGTCCAGGCCCTTCAGAATTTTATACACCTCAATCAGGTCTCCCCTCAGCCTCCTCTGTTCCAAAGAAAACAGACCCAGCATCTCCAATCTTTCCTCGTAGCCAAAATTCTCCAGTCCAGGCAACATTCTTGTGAATCTCCTCTGCACCCTTCCCATCACATCTTTCCTGTAATGTAGTGACCAGAACTGCACACAGTACTCCAGCTGCAGCCTAACCAGTGTTTTATACAGTTCAAGTATAACCCTGCTTGCTCTTGTATTCCACGCCTCGACTAATAAAGGCAAGTATTCCATATGCCTTCTTAACCACCTTAACTACCTGACCTGCTACCTTCAGGGATCTGTTGGCCTACATTCCAAGGTCCCTTTGTTCCTCTACACTTTTCAGTGTCATGCCATTTAACGTGTATTCCCTTTCCTTGTTAGCCCTCCCCAAATGCATTACCTCACACTTATCCGGATTGAATTCCATTTGCCACTGTTCTGCCCACCTGACCAGTACATTGACATTTTCCTACATTCCACACCTTTTTTCTTCATTGTCAGCCACACAACCTATTTTAGTGTCATCTGCAAACTTCTTAATTATAACCTCAACATTTAAGTCGAAGTCATTAATATATATCACAAAGAGCAAGGGACCCAGCATTGAGCGCTGAGGAACCCCACTGGATACAGCCTTCCGGTTGCAAAAACACCAATCAGTCATTACCCTTTGCTTCCTGCCTCTGAGCCAATTTTGGATACAACTTGCCACTTTGCCTTGGATCCCATGGGCTATTACTTTTGTGACTAGTCTGCCATGTGGGACCTTATCAAAGGCTTTGCTAAAATCCATATACACTATATCATATGCACTGACCTCATTGACCCTCCTGGTTACCTCCTCGAAAAATTCAATCAAATTAGTCAGACATGACCTTCCCTTAACAAATCCATGCTGACTGTCCTTGATAAATCCATGTGTTAACTGAAGATTTATCCTGTCCCTCAGGAATTTTTCCAATAATTTTTCCACCACCAAGGTTAGGCTGATTGGCCTGTAATTACTCGGTCTATCCATTTCTCCCTTTTTAAACAAAGGTACAACATTGGCAGTCCTCCAATCCTCTGGCACCACACCTGTAGCCAGAGAAGATTGGAAAATGATGGTAAGTGCCTTTGCTATTTCCTCTTTTGCTTCTCTTAACAGCCCGGGATACATTTCATCCGGGCCTGCGGATTTATCCGCTTTCAAAGCTGCTAAGCCCCTTAATAATTTCTCTCTCACTATGTTTATTTCATTTAATATTCACACTCCTCCTCCCTCATTGCAATGTCTGCATTGCCCCTCTCTTTTGTGAAAATGGATGCAAAGTATTCATTAAAAAGCATACCCACATCTTCTGCCTCCACATACAGATTTCTTTTATTGTCTCTAATAGGCCTCACTCTTTCTCTAGTTATCCTCATGGTCTTAATGTATTTACAAAACATCTTTGGGTTTTCCCTGATTTTTCTTACCAATATCATTTCATTCTCTCTCTTTGTTTTCCTGACATCTTTTTTAATTGCACCCCTGTACTTCTTATACCCCTCTAGAGTTGAGTTCTTGGTATCTATCATAAGCTTCCCTTTTTTTCCCTGTATGTCCTTTGATAGCCAGGGGGCAATAGATTTGTTAGTCCACCCTTTTTTTTTAAGGGAACATACTTGCTCTGTACCCTCAGGATCTTCTCCTTGAATGCCTTCCACTGCTCTGACACTGATTTACCATCAAGTAGCCATTTCCAGTCCATTTTGGCCGAATCCCATCTCAGTTCAGCAAAATTGGCTTTACCCCAATTGAGAACATTTATTCCTGGTCCCCCTTTGTCCTTTTCCATAATTACCCTAAATCTTACTGAATTATGATCACTAGCACCAAAATGCTCTGCCACTGATACCCCGTCCACCTTCCCCTCTTCATTCCCCAAAACCAAGTCCAGAACTGCCCCCTCTTGGGCTTGTTACATACTGGCTAAAGAAGTTCTCCTGAATGTATTTTAGGAATTCTACACCCTCTGTACCATTCACACTACCTTTTTCCCAGTTAATATTAGGGTAGTTGAAAGCACCACCATTACAGCTCTATGGGCTAGAACCTCCACTTTTGTGCTTATTGCCCAAAAATGTGCATTATTTCCGGTGTGGGCATTAAGAAAGGGTTTTCAGATTGCCGGCTTCTCACCCATTCTCAAAACACCTGGTTTACATTTTTGAAAATGCGTTACTGCGAACGATATGAAATGGGCGGTAGCGTTAAATTTTTTTGTCCTTCTGCCATAAAGTGTGGCCGTCCTTAGCAACGACATGGCAATGCTCTATTCCCGTGAGTCAGGAGGTCAAGGGTCATCGTGACATGCGCAGAAGAGGAGAGAAGAGAGAGAGGGAGCTCAGAGGCACTGAAAGCGTGTGTGGCTGTGGTATGTGCTTGTTTGGTTGTTGTGGGAGGCATGATGGAAATTCACCAGCAGCAAAAAGCCTACTAAGCATCAAGAACATAGTTGGCACTGAGTTTTTGTCCAACAAATAAGATATAACATGGAAGGGATGGAGGAGGCCCTGGAGCTGGTAGCCAGGAACACTGATGGCAGAGGGCTCCCAGTGGTCTTGGAGCGCTGCACTGCACCCCAAGGTGACGCATCCCCATTGCCAACTACACATGAGAGCCAGCAGCAACATCTTGCTTCTGCCTCAGAGCATGTTCCCACCTCGGGACCATCCTCTCCCGTATCCATCCACGCGGCACTTCGGCCGTCATCCACCCACCCCTCCCAATGAAGCATCACTTGAGGACCTACTTGGCCAGGAGGGTAAGGGGAAGGGTAGAGGTGGGTAGGGGGGGGGAAGGGGGAAGGGTTGGTTTGTACAGAAATATTGATGATTTCAGATTAATGTTCGGTTTAAATGTTTTTTATTTAACAAAACCTTGTAGCACATTGGCTCAGATAGCTGCACCATTGCATGCTGGTGATTCCTTAACATCAAAGGATATAATCACACTTAACTTCAATCAACTTAAACTTTAACTGTCATCATGATGATGCCCACCATTGATGTATGACCTGCACACCCAGCAGTGTGTGAGCCTTGTAAATAACATTAACTTTCTTTCAGGCAAAGCGATCATTGATGAGCTCCTGACGTAAGGCTCTTGCAGCTATCATGCCACCATGGGCCCTTTCATACGATCTACAGGGAAGGCGGGGCATGGCTTCAGCAACAGCCTGATTGTCTGGGCCGATGTCAGCATCAACCTCCTCATCCTCCTCTTCCTCTCTCTGGTGAGGTGAACTATCAGACTCATCTTATCCCCTCCTGATAGTCAAGTTGTATAGCATGGAGCACATCACCATGAATTGAGCTACCTGCTCAGGGTGGTATTGGAGCTCGCCTCCTGAGTGGTCCAGGCATCTAAAGCGCTGCTTCAGCATTCCAATGGTTTTCTCCACGATATTGCGAGTTGCTCTGTGGCTCTCCTTGTATCACCTCTCGGACCCGGTGTGGATGTCACGCAGTGGGGTCATCAGCCAGGTGGTAGGAGCAAAGAGTAGGAGTAAACGGGTACTTTTCAGAATGGCAGGCAGTGACTAGTGGAGTGCCGCAAGGTTCTGTGCTGGGGCCCCAGCTGTTTACATTGTACATTAATGATTTAGACGAGGGGATTAAATGCAGTATCTCCAAATTTGCGGATGATACTAAGTTGGGTGGCAGTGTGAGCTGCGAGGAGGATGCTATTAGGCTGCAGAGTGACTTGGATAGGTTAGGTGAGTGGGCAAATGCATGGCAGATGAAGTATAATGTGGATAAATGTGAGGTTATCCACTTTGGTGGTAAAAACAGAGAGACAGACTATTATCTGAATGGTGACAGATTAGGAAAAGGGAAGGTGCAACGAGACCTGGGTGTCATGGTACATCAGTCATTGAAGGTTAGCATGCAGGTACAGCAGGCGGTTAAGAAAGCAAATGGCATGTTGGCCTTCATAGCGAGGGGATTTGAATACAGGGGCAGGGAGGTGTTGCTACAGTTGTACAGGGCCTTGGTGAGGCCACACCTGGAGTATTGTGTACAGTTTTGGTCTCCTAACTTGAGGAAGGACATTCTTACTATTGAGGGAGTGCAGCGAAGGTTCACCAGACTGATTCCCGGGATGGCGGGACTGACCTATCAAGAAAGATTGGATCAACTGGGCTTGTATTCACTGGAGTTCAGAAGAATGAGAGGGGACCTCATAGAAACGTTTAAAATTCTGACGGGTTTAGACAGGTTAGATGCAGAAAGAATGTTCCCAATGTTGGGGAAGTCCAGAACCAGGGGTCACAGTCTGAGGATAAGGGGTAAGCCATTTAGGACCGAGATGAGGAGAAACTTCTTCACCCAGAGAGTGGTGAACCTGTGGAATTCTCTACCACAGAAAGTAGTTGAGGCCAATTCACTAAATATATTCAAAAGGGAGTTAGATGAAGTCCTTACTACTCGGGGGATCAAGGGTTATGGCGAGAAAGCAGGAAGGGGGTACTGAAGTTTCATGTTCAGCCATGAACTCATTGAATGGCGGTGCAGGCTAGAAGGGCTGAATGGCCTGCTCCTGCACCTATTTTCTATGTTTCTATGTTTCTATATCCTTTGTCCTCAAGCATCCAGCATTGACCTTGTGGCTCATTGTTAAACAAGTCAGATACAGTGCTCTCACTCAGGATGTGAGCATCATGGATGCTGCCCGGAAATTGAGCATTCACTGCCAGTATAATTTGCTGGTGGTCGACAACCAGTTGAACATTCAGGGAGTGGAATCCCTTGTGGTTCCTGAAAATCTCTGCATCCTGAAAAGGTGTCCGCATCACGATGTGCGTATAGTCTGTTGTTCCCTGCACCTTTGGGAAGTTTGCAATTCTGGTGAATCCTAGAGCCCTCTCACTCTGTGCCTCCCTGGTCATAGGGAAGCTGATCAAGTCCCTCCTGTGTGCGTACAGGGCTTCAGTGGCCTGTCTAATGCAGCGATGTGTGGCATGCTGAGAAAGTCCACAAATGTCACCAGCTGTGGCCTGAAAAGAACCCGAGACGTAGTACAACAGTGCCGCAGTGATTTTGACCTCGATGGACAGTGCAGTACTAATGGTGCTGGCAAGCTGCAAAGCTGTCCTTATCAGCTGGCATACCTCAGTGATAACCTCTTTGTGGAAGCGCAGTCTCTGAATGCAGGTGGTATTGGGCAAGTCGAGGTAAGAATGCTTCTCCTTGTACTTGTGGGGCGTGTAACGTCTGGTCCTCCTCGTCTGTCTGTTATTTCGTACATTGGGCACATAATGCAGTGGAGCGTTCCTTCAGTGATGTCGAGTCTGCTGCATGTATTTGGTCACCAAGAGAGGGTGAGAAAGGACAGGCCCCATTGCAGTAGCTCTCTGTTTTCCATCGATTGCTCACAAACGAGTGTCCCGACAAACACACCTCTTCAATTCCAATCGGTCACTGTATGGTCAAGATGTTTTTAGAGATGTTCACATCAAATCCAACGACCTGCAGAGTACATCCAAACTCCGCCGAGGTTGAAGCACAGCAGCCTTTTAAAGGACGCGACATGTGATCTACAACATGGCGTCCATAACGCTGTGATTCGTTCCGGTTAGTTCCACTTTTTGTGGCCGGTTTTTTGGGCGAGCGATATTGTGGCCGATATGTGTGCGAGGTGGTGAAATTGACGATGGGTGATCTCCATGGCCACTAATTTGGGTAAATATGCTCTTTACGACAAAAAAAGGTGGGCGAACGTTAATATTGAATCTTGGCATTAATTCCATGCAGAAAATAACGCTGGGCGATATGGGCATTGAATTCATCCATTCTGCTGATTCCACCCAAAAAAAGTGGGCAGGGGGTAATAGTTTTTCTCGCCGTTAAGCACATGGGGAAAGTAACGATCGGTGATAAGCTTCCGAAAAATGCCCGCCAGTTTCCATTTTGTACCAAAATGGGCGATATATGGCCATGATACATCAGTTCAGCGGTAAAATAGGCATTAAGTGGGTGTTAACCATGCAAAAAAAGTGGAGGTTCTAGCCCTATAGCTTTTGCACTTCACAGCAATTTGCCCACATATTTGTTCTTCTATCTCCCTCTGACTGCTTGGGGGTCTATAGTACACTCCCAGTAGTGTGATCATCCCATTTATGTTCTATAATTCATAAGGTCAAAAGTGGGGATGTTCGCTGTTGATTGCACGGTGTTCAGTTATATTCACAACTCCTCAGATAATGAAGCAGTCCATGCCCACATGCAGCAAGACCTGGATAACATTCAGGCTTGGGCTGATAAGTGCAAGTAACATTTGCGCCACAAAAGTGCCAGGTAATGACTATCTCCAACAAGCGAGAGTCTAACCAACGCCCTTGAAATTCAACATTACCATCGCCGAAACCCCCACCATCAACATCCTGGGGGCACCATTGACCAGAAACTTAACTGGACCAGCCCCATAAATATTCTGCCTGCAAGAGCAGGTCAGAGTCTAGGTATTCTCTGGCAAGTGTCTCACCTGCTGACTCCATAAAAGCCTTTCCACCATCTACAAGGCACAAGTTAGGAGTGTGATGGAATACTCTCCATTTGCCTGGAGTGCAGCTCCAGCAACACTCAAGAAGTGCAACAAAATCCTGGACAAAGCAGCCTGCTGATTGGCATCCCATCCACCACCTTAAACAGTCACTCCCTCCACCACCAGCACGCCATGGCCAGTGTGTACCATCTACAAGATGCATGCAGCAACTCGCCAATTCTTCTTTGACTGCACCTCGCAAACCCACGACCTCTACCATCTAAAAGGACAAGGGCAGCAGGTGCATGGGAACACCATCACCTCCAAGTTGCCCTCAAAGTCACACACCATCCTGACTTGGAAATATATCGCCGTTCCTTCATCGTCACTGAGTCAAAATCCTGAAACTCCCTCCCTGACAGCACTGTGAGAGTACCTTCACCACAGGGGCTGCAGCAGTTCAGGAAGGCGGCTCACCACCACCTTCTCAAGGGCAATTAGGGATGGACAATAAATGTTGGCCTTGCCCATATTCCAGGAACGAATAAAGAAATGGTTATCTAGGAGATCCTGACATAATTCCATTGTTTTTTATAAGTTGTTTTGTTTTAAAAAAGAAAACTCCTTTTATACAACTGTTTACAAATGATATGGGAAATAAATATTTATGGCAGGTTGCATCTTGAAATACGGAAACGCTCTTGATAGAGCTGGCAGAAAATTATTTTATGTCTATCAAATAAAGTGGCTATTTAGACATAGGTCTTCCAAGGTCTAACCCTGCATTGGATATGTTAACATTTATCACAAGTTATTTCAAAGAGTTCTAGTTTGGAGCCCCTTTGCAGCTGAAGGAATGGATTGAACACTGTAGAGTTCAAATGGATGTTTTACTCCCTTGAGCTAGGGTAGAGGGACCCCGAATGCTCCTACTTCCCAAGGCTCTGCTGGAAATTGAACTGAATATAATGGACAGAGATTTCTGATAAAAGTGATGGATTGCTTGGGGATGGTCTAGATATGAAGAAAGAAGCAGAGAGGGTTTCCTCTCAGATAGAACAGTTAGAGGTATTTAGCATGTGAGGCCAAACTTTATACGGTAAATGCAATTTACATTTGCAAACTGTGGTCAAGTATCATGTGATCAGATGTCACGGGTCAGACCAGATGTCATGTGATCCACCCTCCTAGACTATGTCCAACCAGAGTTGGCAACCCTATCTTTCCCCCCCACCAGATTCCCAGGTCTCTGGAATCTGCTCCGCTTTGCTGGATTTCATGCTTCTGTTTCTGCCTATCTCCTGCCAATGATTATCACATTGTCTATCCCCTACTAATATCATTTCTGCCATTTAGTCTTCTCCTGTTCTTTATCCAAGCAATTCAAGGATCATTCTATTTCTTCTCCAGCATTTTTTACCCCTTCTGCCTTTCCCTTGATCGATTCCTTTTAAAATTCTGTTCAGCTCTAATATCTTTCAATACTGAGGAACGTCGACTCATATTTCTCCATAGATGCTGATTTCCAGCTTCTCCTGTTTTTGTTTTCCGATTTCCCGTATCTATTATTTTGCATTTTATTTAGAATTCTGTTTCTGATTATTATTATTTTATGTAACACATACAAAGCACCCTTTCCTTTGTTTCTATTCCTGATAAATGATGATCTCCACATTCTGAGAGGTAACCCCACAGGTGAGGTGTTCCTCTATTTAATGCGAAAGAATGTGACATCAGAGATGTAGGATTGCAGGAAAAATACAAATCAATCACGTGACATAGTAGCCATAGTAGAGTTTATGTGTAGAATTTGTAGAAAATAGATAAACGATACAGAATGACACTTCTTTTCTAATGACACCAAGTTCTGTGGCTGGATGACAGGTATAAGAGAAAATAATAATATAACAATAGCGACATTAAAAGATAATATAATAAGAGAAATTGAAAGCATTCAAAGGAATCTGGACTGAATTAAACTGACAAGCACTGTAATGCAGAAAACTGGAAAGTTATGTATATTGGAACGGGATGCATGAAACTTGAAGGTATCTGAGTTTGAGATATCTATTAGCAAAGGTGGAATAAGAGAAGTTTTCAGATGTGGCTATTGATCATTTTACAGAATGTATCCAGATAATATGAAGTTGCTATCAACAAGGCTAATTAAATATGAAGCTGTATCTTGAGCATACAGTATTTGATTGTAAATTGAACTAGTTATGCGAACACTATATAGATTGGTGAGGCCACATATGTGGGCACCCCGGGGAGATTGTCCTGGGTCTCCGCTTGGGCACAGTGAATCACCCGGGTGCAGTGGATATTGAAAAATTAGGCAACTCGGAAGCGCACACACTTTTCCTTCTGTTTAGATGAATGGAGTAAAATCCGGCCAGTTCCTTTATAGGTGTGCAGACCGACCAGCCCAGTTTTCCAATATTTGCTGTACTCAGATGATCTAATATGCCTGGGCACAGACTCAGCAAAATCCACCTTGCTAACTTCATGCATTGATATACTGGGGAGAGTTTAGAAGATAGCAACAAAGACAATTTCAGGATTTAAGCCTCTGCATTGTAAAGTGGGAATCATAGAACTGATCTTATTTCATGGGAGAAAAGGAGATTGAAGAGACGCATCATTCAGATTTTTTAAATATGAAAGTAATGGATGATGTTGATGGAAGCAGGTTGTTTAACATTGACTGTAGACAAAGGACTATAGAAGTCACGAATATAAAATGATTTTGGTTAAAGCAAGATTTTGCTATTTTTCCTCACAGCACTGTGGACATGTTTAAAACAGGCAACAGTAGCCAAGCAGCACAACGTTTATTATTAGGGAGTTGTTTCTGAATTCCGATTGTCCCAGTTGTTACAGATCCGCTGATTTGCTATCAGACATCTTTCTGAGCTGGGGGTGTTGATCATGTTTGACCAGCACCTGCTCCTGATGCAATCTGTTGACAACTATCTGTGGCTGTTTGGACCAAAAACAAGGCCATCGGAAGAAAAAATGGCAAAAGGTTACCAAAAATAAAAAAATTGGTGAAGTCAAAAGGCGGTTCCTAAATCCACCGCCCATTCCTTGTATTCAGGCAGAAGGTTTTCTTTAGTTTGTGAACATTAGTTACAGCCTGCTATATTTGAGAGATTTGTTTTGTTTTTATTTATTTATTTAATGGAGAAATGCAGCCTGTAGCTTATTCACACTTAATCAGAGGATTGTATTTCTGGATATCATGAAGTGACATGTTAACTGCCGATGCGTTGACTAATGCCCCTCTTTAAGCCTCACCCCATTTCACATCTCTGGATGTCCTCAGCTTATAGTTTCACTAATACCCAGGTGAGTACCAGCCTCCCTTCCTCCCTGTCACCGTTTCCCATTCAGGCCTGTCATTAGCTTCCAATATAACACACATTTTCATCTATATCCAGTAAATCATTCTCCCTTCGCAGTTTCCAGATGAGAAAGAGAGAAAAGCGAATGCATTTGTTTTCAAATGCAGGAAATGCGGAGATGAATTATGCTTCCAAACCATAGCCATCGATACACCATTTGTTTTCGATCCAGGCGCTAGCTAAAATAATTGACAGTTGCCAGAACCTATTCCAAGTGTTTTGCATTTAATATGGCTAACAAGTCTGAGGAGAGGATCCATTCGTTCAGCAAACTTGTAACCCAACACAGGAGAGTAAAGGGCCCGGGCTGGTCTGCTCAAAAACGGGGTCACCAGTAACCCTTAGTGTTATGTCTTTAGATAATGACTCCACGAAGCAAAGTATTGTACTTGAACTGTAGTGACCTTAATCCATTTAATATAACTCCAGAGTGAGGATACCACATAGTAGACTCTCTTTTATACCTGGGTACCTGTGGTGTACAGGTGACCCCTGGGCCTCCACCAGTTGCACCCTCTGGTGGTGCCAGCATAGTGTATACAGTGTAAACCTTGTTGATGGTACCTCCGATACACAAGTCTGCATCTTATGCAACTATACAGTGACGACACAGAGCACATATCTAAAGTATACATATATAACATCTAGTCCCTTGATTCAAGAGCATGGGGCTCAGGCCCTGGGCCCATCATTAGGCCAACAACTAAACACTTTACATAAACCATGCCCTTTCTCTAATGTTGTTACTTTGCAGTCACTCCACATTGATTATTGCAGATCATAGCAGCTTGTTGATATAAAAATACTCTGTCTCAAAGTAAACTCATAATGTTTAACCTAAAATATGCTTTTCTTTGATCAGGTAATAACATGAGCTGTCACAAATACTGAGTGAATGTCATAAAAGTACAAGTTTCTAGAGGATTTCACTTTTTTTTAAAATAGTTGAAATAGTTCTCTTTTTGTACTAAGCAAAGTTTACATTTAAATATAAATAATTGGGTAAAATGTTACTTTTTTTAAGCATCTGGATGTAAGTTACTGAAGAAAAATGACCTGTGTACGTATCCCTTCTCCTTGTATGCTCCAAACTAATAACGACTGGGTCACAGGTGGCTGGGTCAGGACATTTTGAATTATTAAAAGTTAACCAGTCCAGTACCTGCGATCCAATAATTGAGCTTTTGGGAAATCAACTTTATGTCTTGTGTTTACATTGAACATTCCAAGTAATCGGATGCCAGCAGAGGCCCTCCTTTCTTGAAACATTTGTATAATCGGTTTCACTGGCTGATTCTTTAATGCGACTTTGTTCTCTTAAAAAGTAAGGATTTACTTTTCCCTAAACCAGCATAAGTGAAACCGTTTTTACTTCTTTTTTGGAGGTTGTCCAATTAGTTTATGACAGTTGTATCTATCAAAATGATATAGGGGCTGTGTCCATATAATTGAATTACAGGAGAATTATGCAGTTAAATAAATATTGAAATTATATACTGCCCCTCTAAGTACTGAAACAATATTATTTTGTTATAAGAACATAAGAACATAAGAAATAGGAGCAGGAGTAGGCCATATGGCCCATTGAACCTGCTCCGCCATTTAATAAGATCATGGTTGATCTGATCATGGACTCAACTCCACTTCCCCGCCCACTCCCCATAACCCCTTATCGCCTTATCGTTTAAGAAACTGTCCATTTCTGTCTTAAATTTATTCAATGTCCCAGCTTCCACAGCTGTTTGAGGCAGAGAATTCCACAGATTAACAACCCTCTGAGAGAAGACATTTCTCCTCATCTCTGTTTTAAATGAGCGGCCCCTTATTCTAAGACCATGCCCTCTAGTTCTAGTCTCCCCCATCAGTGGAAACATCCTCTCTGCATCCACCTTGTCAAGCCCCCTCATAATCTTATACGTTTCGGTAAGATCACCTCTCATTCTTCTGAATTCCAATGAGTAGAGGCCCAAGCTACTCAACCTTTCCTCATAAATCAAACCCTTATCCCCGGAATCAACCTAATGAACCTTCTCTGAACTGCCTCCAAAGCAAGTATATCCTTTCGTAAATATGGAAACCAAAACTGCACGCAGTATTCCAGGTGTGGCCTCACCAATGCCTTATATGACTGTAGCAAGACTTCCCTGCTTTTATACTCCATCCCCTTTGCAATAAAGGCCAAGATTCCATTGGCCTTCCTGATCACTTGCTGTACCTGCATACTATCCTTTTGTGTTTCATGCACAAGTACCCCCAGGTCCCACTGTACTGCGGCACTTTGCAATCTCTCTCCATTTAAATAATAACTTGCTTCTTGATTTTTTTCTGCCAAAGTGCATGACCTCACACTTTCCAATATTATACTCCATCTGCCAAATTTTTGCCCACTCACTTAGCCTGTCTATGTCCTTTTGCAGATTTTTTGTGTCCTCCTCACACATTGCTTTTCCTCCCATCTTTGTATCGTCAGCAAACTTGACTACGTTACACTCAGTCCCTTCTTCCAAGTCGTTAATATAGATTGTAAATAGTTGGGGTCCCAGCACTGATCCCTGCGGCACCCCACTAGTGACTGATTGCCAACCAGAGAATGAACCATTTATCCTGACGCTCTGTTTTCTGTTAGTTAGCCAATCCTCTATCCATGCTAATATATTACCCCCAACCCCGTGAACTTTTATCTTGTGCAGTAACCTTTTATGTGGCACTTTGTCAAATGCCTTCTGGAAGTCTAAATACACCACATCCACTAGTTTCCCTTTATCCACCCTGTTCATTACATTCTCAAAGAACTCCAGCAAATTTGTCAAACATGACTTCCCCTTCATAAATCCATGCTGACTCTGCCTGACCGAATTTTGCTTTTACAAATGTCCTGCTACTGCTTCTTTAATAATGGACTCCAACATTTTCCGAACCACAGATGTTAGGCTAACTGGTCTATAGTTTCTTGCTTTTTGTCTGTCTCCCTTTTTAAATAGGGGGGTTACATTTGCAGTTTTTCAATCTGCTAGGACCTCCCCAGAATCCAGGGAATTTTGGTAAATTACAACCAATGCATCCATAATCCCTGCTGCTACTTCTCTTAAGACCCTAGGATGTAAGCCATCAGGTCCAGGGGATTTATCTGCCTTTAGTCACATTATCTTACTGAGTACCACCTCCTTAGTGATTGTGATTGTATTAAGTTCCTCCCCACTATAGCCCCTTGACTATCCACTGTTGGAATATTGTTAGTGTCCTCTACCGTAAAAACTGATACAAAATATTTGTTCAGAGTTTCTGCCATCTCCATGTTCCCCATTACTAATTCCCCGGTCTCGTCCTCTAAGGGACCAACATTTACTTTAGCCACCCTTTTCCTTTTTATATACCTATAGAAACTCCTGCTATCTGTTTTTAGCTATATGTGAAGCAACCCGAACAGTGATTTCATCTTTTTTAGCTCTGCAGGAAAGGTGGTGCAAAGTGTCAAATTGGAAATATAGATTTTCTACATGGTGATTATCTTGGCTACTCCTTGTAGAGTAGTTCCAAGTCCAGGCTGATGGGTGTTTGGATGTTTTGCTTTGCAAAATGACTTGGCCTTATTAATGAAATATACTGTAAGACCTCCAGAAAGAATAAGGGGCAAGCGAAACCTTAAAATGAAACAATAGTAGGTTATTAAAAAAGCATTCTAGCGTGGTAACTATTAATAAAATGAACATTAATTTGACTCGGGTATCTCACATATTTGAAATTAAACATGTAGGGTCTGAAATTCAGCCTCCCGATAAGGCCTGTTACCGCTGGAAAGCATCGGCTACGCGGCGGTGTCGTGTGGCCGCGCATTTGTGGCTGAATAGCTGCCAATTGCAAAATTCTCCTTGGGGGTTTTTGTGGCGATGTAGAGATCCACCCTGCTCCCCCCACTACTGCAGATGCATTGCTGAAGACATTATCAGAGCGCGCACACTAACCTCTCCACCCCAGAAGCTAAATTCATTTTTAAAAGCCTGGACCAGGACCAGGACCCGGACCAGGACCAAGACCCGGACCCCCAGGAGGCATCGTCGCCATCCAAACCCTGCAAGGAAAGTGCAGACCTGTCTCATTGCTGCTTGTTTCCGATGAGTTAATGGCCATTTCACCCTTCATCTTTGCATTTCCATGGCCATCCCAATGAGCCCTTTCACACTTCATTGCCCACAGTGAAATGATACACCTGCACAGGTATAGGAACACAAAATAAAAATTTATTACAGAATAAAGGAAGGTGCACCATAGACATAGAAACATAAAAAATAGGTGCAGGAGTAGGCCATTTGGCCCTTCGAGCCTGCACCACAATTCAATATGATCATGGCTGATCATTCACCTCAGTACCCCTTTCCTGCTTTCTCTCCATACCCCTTGATCCCTTTAGCCATAAAGGCCACATCTAACTCCCTCTTGAATATATCCAATGAACATACATACATACATACACATAATCATTTCTCACCCTTGTGCATCACCTTATAATCCCTCTTACGCAAACCTATGCTGCTACTATGCCGCAGTAGTTGCCTCATGGCTCTGGGAAGGCTGCTGTCTTTCAGGTGTAGAACCCAGAGATGTCCTTCAAGGATGCCCTCGACCAGTTGTGGCCCTGGAAGGGCAGGCTGCAGACTGGTCAGCACCCTTCTCGGTGCGTTCAGTTGGGCTTGGTTTGGGCGAGTCCATACTTGTCGGCAATGGTGGAGTGACAGGTCCGAGGTCAGGAATGGTGTGATCCTGAGAGAGCACATCATCAGGATCCTGGTCCGAGGAGCCTGCGTCACTCCCTGGGGGCGGCACATCACCATCGCCACCAATCTAAGGGAGCACAGGTCGATGGTGTGGCGCGACACTGGAAGGCCCCCATGGACTGCGGTGGACACAGCTGCGATGGCAACAGTCAGATCTTAAGTGGCATCCAACTGAGACTGCATGAGAGCAGACACAATCTCAAAGCCACCAGAGATGACAGTAGTAAGATGCTCTGTGACCTATTGCCCAGAGTGCATGAGAGCATTCTGAGCTTCCAGGGCCACGGCTATCCTATCCAAAGCAGCACTGATACACTCGTTCCCTTGCATCTGTGTTGTAATGACATCCCCAATGAGTCGCGGCATCACAGCTGGATCCGCACGGTCACTCTGGGAATCTACCATCGTCTGCACACTGGCAATGATGGGCTCCATGGTGTGCGCAGAGTTGTCCACAATATGGGAAGTGGGCTCCTCCACAGACCTGACCTGTTGCAACAGCCTCTCTGGCATTCTTGCTACTGCCCCAACATTTGGGAATGCATGGCCTCCACCCTTTGTTCATAAGCCCCAACATCGATGGGCTCGTCTGAGTCTTCTTCAGCCTCTGTGCACTCGCCCCTGGAGAGATGGCACCAGAGGTTCCCTATGGCCGTCACCATGCTGCAGCCCACTAGATCCTGGTGCAGACCCCTCTCCTATCTTTAACTGATCGGGCCACGTACTTCTAGTATCTGAGCTGGTGCGTGTGACTGTAGGAAGCAGTGACGTGGTGCTGCCAGTAGTGTCCCCCTCTTCCTCTGCCTCATCAGACATCATGCCAACATATGGGGCTAGAACCTCCACTTTTTTTGCCTGCTTAATGCCCACTTAACGCCCATTTTACCGTGAAATGACATATAACGCCCATATATCGCCTATTTTGGCACAAAATAGAAATTGGCGGGCATTTTTCGAAAACTTATTGCCAAGTGTTACTTTCCCCATGTGCTTAACATCGAATCAGCAGGGTGGGTGAATTCAAAACCCATAATATTGCCCAGCGTTACTTTCCGCACAGAATTAATGCCGAGATTCAATATTAACGGCCACTGTTGCAAAGAGAATATTTACCCAAACTAGTGGCCATGGAGATCACCCATCGTCAATTTCACCATCTCGCACACATTTTGCATACAATATCGCTCGCTCAAAAAACCGCCCACAAAAAGTGGAACGAATCACAGCGTTATGGCCATGTTGTAGATCACATTTCGCGTCCTTTAAAAGGCTGCTGTGCTTCAATGTCGGCGGAGTTCAGATGTACTCTGCAGGTCATTGGAGTTGATGTGAACATCTCTAAAAACATCTTGACCACACTGTGACCGATTGGAATTGAAGAGGTGTGTTCGTCGGGACATTCCTTGCTTGTGTGCAATTGGTGGAAAACAGAGAACTACTGCAATGGGGCCTGTCCTTTCTCACCCTCTCTTGGTGACCAAATAACTGTAGCAAACTCAACATCGCTGAAGGAACGCTGCACTGCATTATGTGCCCAATGAATTAAGTGACAGACAGATGAGGAGGACCAGACGTTACAACCCCCGCAAGTACAAGGAGAAGCGTTCTTACCTCGATTTGCCTGACACCACCTGCCTTCGAAGACTGTGCTTCCACAAAGAGGTTATCACTGAGGTATGCCAACTAATAAGGGCAGATCTGCAGCCTGCCAGCACCATCACAACTGCACTGTACGTCGAGGTCAAAGACACGGCGGCACTGTCGTTCTATGCCTCGGGTTCTTTTCAGGCCACAGCTGGCGACATTTGCGGACTTTCTCAGCATGCCATGCACCGCTGCATTAGACAGGTCACTGAAGCCCTGTACGCACACAGGAGGGACTTGATCAGCTTCCCTATGACCAGGGAGGCACAGAGTGAGAGGGCTCTAGGTTTCTCCAGAATTGCAAACTTCCCCAAGGTGCAGGGAGCAATAGACTGTATGCACATGATGCGGGCATCTTTTCAGGATGCAGAGGTTTTCAGGATCTGCAAGGGATTCCATTCCTTAAATGTCCAGCAAATTATATTGGCTGTGAATGCTCAATTTCCGGGCAGCATCCATGATGCGCACATCCTGCGTGAGAGCACTGTATCTGGCTTGTTTAACAATGAGCCACAAGGTCAATGCTGGATGCTTGGGAGCAAAGGATATGGCCTCGGCACCTGGCTGATGACCCGTTACATGACACCCACACCGAGGCTGAGAGGCGATACAATGAGAGCCACAGAGCAACTTGCAATATCGTGGAGAAAACCATTGGAGTGCTGAAGCAGCGATTCAGATGCCTGGACCACTCAGGAGGCGAGCTCCAATACCATCCTGAGCAGGTAGCTCAATTCATGGTGGTCTGCTCCATGCTACACAACTTGGCTATCAGGAGGGGACAAGAATTGCCTGTTGAGCCTGAAAGTCCATCTCACCAGAGAGAGGACGAGGAGGATGAGGAGGTGGATGCTGACATCGGGCCAGACAATCAGGCTGATGCTGAAGCCATGCCCCCACCGCCCTGTAGACCACATGAAAGGGCACATGGTGGCATGATAGCTGCAAGAGCCTTACATCAGGAGCTCATCAATGATCGTTTTGCCTGAAAAAACATTGGTGTTATTTACAAGGCTCACACACTGCTGGGTGTGCAGGTCATACATCAATGGTGGGCATCACCTTGGTGACAGTTAAAGTTTAAGTTGATTGAAGTTAAGTGTGATTATACCCTTTGATGTTAAGGTATCACCAGCGTGTAATGGTGCAGCTATCTGAGCCAATGTGCTGCAAGGTTTTGTTGAATAAAAAACATTTAAACTGAACATTAGAATGAAATCATCAGTATTTCTGTGCAAACCATCTCTTCCCGCCCACCCGTTTCTCCTTCCCACCTCTACCCTTCCCCTTACCCTCCTGACACCAAGCCGCCTGGCCGAGGAGGTCCTCAGGCGATGCTTCATTGGAGGGGGTGGTGGAGGGCTGGGGAGGTGTGACAGCCAAAGCGCTGTTTGGACGGATACGGGAGAGGACAGTCCCGAGGTGGGAGCGTGCTCCAAGCCATAAGCAAGATGTTGCTGCTGACTCTCATGTGTGGTTGGCAATGGGGGTGCGGCACCTTGGGGTGTAGTGTGATGATCCAGAACCACTGGGAGCCCTCTGCCACCAGTGATCCTGGCTACCAGCTCCAGGGCCTCCTCCATCCCTTCCATTTTATATGTTATTTGTTGGACAAAAACTCAGTGGCAACTATGTTCTTGGTGCTTAGTGGGCTTTTTGCCGCTGGTGAATCTCCGCCATTCCTCCCACAACAGCCAAACAAGCACACACCACAGTCACACACGCTTTCAGTGCCTCTGAGCTCCATCTCTCTCTGTCTCTTCTTCTGCGCCTGTCATGGTGACCCTTGACCTCCAGAATCACGGGAATCGAGCGTTGCCATGCCATTGCTAAGGACGGCCACACTTTACGGCAGAAGGTCAGAAAAATTTAATGCGACCGCCCATTTGATATCGCTCGAGGGGGTAACGCCCATTTTCAAAAATGTAAACTAGGTGTTTTGAGAATGGGTGAGAAGCTGGCGATCTGAAAACCCTTTTTTAATGCCTACGCCGGAAATAATGCCCATTTTTGGGCATTAAGCTCAAAAGTGGTGGTTCTAGCGCATGGAGTGGCCTCCAGGGTGTCGTCCAGGCTCGTGCTCCCAATGGCCTCTGGGGTGTCGGCATCCTATGGTTGCCACTGCCCTCTTGGCTCTTGACCAGGTTTGGCTCGCAATATCATCATCAGCCTCTCCCTGGCCTCGGCTACCAGTGCCCTCAAGGCTGTCATCCTGCATTGCTCTCCTACTCACATCAACGCTATGTCCCTGGTCTTGGCTCACACTCAGCCTCTCATCTGCAAGCATAAATAGCACAAGGGCTGCCGTAAGAGAGAGGTGGGGCATTGACGAAGGCAGCCTACAACTTGCACACTATCATAAGCAAACACGCGGTAGGTGCTGGTGCTTTCAGGGAGAAATGGCATTAAAGGAAGGCCTTCACTTACCCATGCTGCTCCCAGTGGGATCGGCACGACCAGCAGCCACAGGATAGGAAACATGTGGGCCCACGAGCGTCTGGACTGTTTCTTCCAGTGGAGTGAGCTGCTGTACATCAGCCTCGCTACCACCAGTCCTCTGTTGCTCCACTCAGTTGTGAACGCACACATATATATAGGCTCCAACAATCAAATGCTGCATAAGTGACTATAGTGAAGATGGGAAATAAGAGAAGAATGAAGGAGAGGCTTGCAGATGGAAGGTCAGGAGTTGGTGAAACATGTACTCACTTTCATCAGGTGAATGATGTTGTTCAGTTTTTTGCGGCATTGGGTCGCCATCCGGTCATGAATGGAGGTCCCCGAGAACTCCTCAGCAAACTCTTTCCAGACATTCGTGAAAACTTCGCTATCATATAGCTCCACCTGATGGACTACTACTCCACCTAGTGGACTACTGTCATAATGCAACTGCTGATGCAAATACAATAAAAGAAAGAGCCATCTTGTGTATGTGCGCGTTAGTGATGTTGTAAGAATATATCACATTTGACGACGTAGGATAGGATTTCTGGATTCCTAGCTGAAATTTTTGTTGGTGGATATTCCAGCCAACTGACAGAGAGATGTTGAGAGATTCTTTGTTTTGCAGAACAGCTAAAAATCCAAGGTAAGATCCAAGCACGCTTGGTTGAACTATCAGAGTCCAGGTGGCCGCGCCTATGGGAATAATAGGGCGCTTGGGTGAGTTCCATCGTGACCGAGAGACATTCGGAGCATAGGTGCAGTGGCTAGAAATGTTTTTCACAGCAAATAGTACTGGGAAAGACCCCGACAATGAAAACCGTAACCATGTGGTGTTATAAAGAAAACAGTTTTTTTTCCTGACTGAAGCAGGCCCCAAGGTGTATGAAACCCTGAAAAATGTGCTTGTTCCCATCAAGCCAAAGGACAAGTCACTGACAGAGATTCTAATCAACAGCACTGCAGTCCTGAACCCCTGGAAATTATTGAAAGTTATCATTTTTGAATATGAGATTAATTCATTAACGAGCGTATCAGTGACTACACTGTGGCTTTAAAAAAGCTATCTATTCACTGTGATTTCAGAAACTTTCAGGGCCAAGCATTGCATGAGCGCTTTGCTTGTGGGATAAAAAATGAAACAATCAGAAGAAAGTTGTTGACAACTTGACTTTTGATTTAGCTTGTCAGACTGCTATATCGATGGATATGGCCGACCAATACTCCCGCGAATTTCGTCTCATTTCCAGTTGTCAGCCAACCGAGAATCACCTGCAGATTGTAAGTAAAAGGCTGTTGGGCTCCAAGGCCTCAGCAACTGGCCAAGGTAACAGCAAATTGAAGTCATGCTATCAGTGTCTGGGAAAACACCTTTCTCAAAGTTGTTTATATGTGAAGGCAGAGTGTTTCTTCTACAAGAAAAATTGGCATCTTGCGAAGGCTTGCTGACTGAAGAATAAACTGACTTTCAAGGCTATAAGTAGAAATCACCAGAGACTACATAGCATTGATGAGAAGCAACAGAATGAGGAGGTTCTGGAGATACGCATCATCGGGGGCACAAGGGTATCTCACAACAATTAGTGAAGTATCGTCATCCAAGTAGATGTTGCAGGAACCAGGATACCCATGGAAATCGACACCGGTACATCTGTGAGAGTAGTACCGAATTACTATATCTCGACAGGTTGAGTGATTTTCCACTGGAGAAGTCAAAGATAGAGCTGCAAGGCTACTCAGGAGAGCAAATCCCTGTGGTAGGACATATCACCGTATTGGTTAAATACAAGGATCAGTTTCAGAGCTTCCCTCTCTTAGTGGTGGCAGAAGACAAGCCTGCCTTAATAGGAAGAAATTGGTTGGGATCACTGAAGCTGGATTGGAATGAGATTTTTCGTGTTGAAACAAGAGTTGCATCGAGGGATGATGTCATCAAAAGCAAGAAATAAATCACACTGCAGTGAAAAAGAAATGGTACGGTGCATGGTCCTCCCAAACAGATATAAACATAGTCTTTAAACATTTCAATCTATACAACTTGAAACAGGCAGTCCAATCCAAGGCTTCAAGGTGAGTGTCAGAGTGCAGAAGGATGCTAGACCAGTTTACTGCAGGCCACGTCCCGTACCATACGCACTTAAGGAGAAAGTTGAGCAAGAGCTCAAAAGATGAGAAACTGAGAACATTATCTCTAAGGTAGATCTAAGTAATTGGGCTACACCCATTGTTGTTGTACCTAAGTCAGATGGTAAGGTAAGGTTGTGTGGTGATTATAAAGTAACCATAAACCAAGTTCTTGAGGGTAATCTGCCTAATACATTGCCAAATGTAAAAGATTTTTTCACAACGCTGACAGGTGACCAAATCTTCTCAAAATTAGATCTCACAAATGCCTACTTACAACTTGAACTAAATACTCATCCAAGCCTAGAACAATTTAATAGGCTATCATTTGGAGTGTCTTCCATCCCTGCAATATTCTAAGGGGCGATGAACCAAATTTTGCAAGATATTGAAGGGATAGTATGTTATTTAGATGACATACTCATTTCAGCACCAAACAGGAAAATCCATAATAGTGTATTAGAAACATAGAAACATAGAAAATAGGTGCAGGAGTAGGCCATTGGGCCCTTCGAGCCTGCACCACCATTCAATATGATCATGGCTGATCATGCAGCTTCAGTACCCCTTTCCTGCTTTCTCTGCATACCTCTTGATCCCTTTAGCCGTAAGGGCTACATCTAACTCCCTTTTGAATATATCTAACGAACTGACCTCAACAACTTTCTGTGGTAGAGAATTCCACAGGTTCACAATTCTTTGGAATAATCCAGCAGTAGAGTACAAAACCACTTGAGGCGTTTGAAGGGAGCTGTTGTAGGCCTTCTATGGACCTAGTGGCCTTTCCCTGGTTCTGGAGTTACCCTTAATAACCAACCCCCCACCCCCCACAATACTCTTTGTTCCTACAACCCTCCAACCTTCTTCACTGGGAGAGGAACGTACCAAGTGAGCAGTGTGGGTGGAGACTAAAATTGAAAAATCACCACCTTTTTATGATTTAAATTAGTTTTGTAAGTTTTCAATTTGTCTTAATCCTCATTTGGAGTTCGCCCCCGCCCTCCACCCTCCCAGGCCATGTACCAGCCCCCCACCCAACTGCGCAACCTCCTCCCACCGCCGTAACACAGAAGTCGAGCCATTAATAAACACTTGAGAAAGTTCAAACATTATATTATTTTTGGTCCACGCGCGTGTACAGAGCAGTAAGGTCAAACAACCGACTAGTTGAATGAAGAGGAAAAAAACATTGTGATTAACACATGACAGAACTGTGATTAATGTGGGAGCTGTTAAGTGCTGCAGTTTCTATGCGCACCAGTAGGTGGCAATATATTCTGTCAGGTGATTGTCACTAAACATAGAAACAGCAGGAATATTAAGTGAATGCTTGACACAGGTCCCTATCGATTGCCCTGTCAGCTGTTTTAACTCCGGCATTAATCAATCTATCTTAAATGGGTTAGCACCGCCATTGAAATATGAACGGCTTAAGGAGTCACCTATTTACGTATTGAATGAAGTGCTCAAATGGCTAGAGAAGCACAGAGTATGAGTGACTTCTCACAAGTGTGAGTTATTTCAAAACTCAGTGGAGTACTTAGGGCACAGAGTAGATAATGATGGTTTACATCCAACCAAGGGAAAGTTGGATGCAATCAGAAATGAACCCACTTCCAAGAATGTCACTGAACATCGATCATTTCTGGATCTTTTGAACTATTATGGGACATTCCTACCAAATTTGGCTACAGTGTTACATCCACTGAATGAACTATTGAAAAAACAGGTCTATTGGTAATGGTCAGAAGAATGCAACACAGCTTTCAAAGTTGGGGCAGTGATCTTTCATGTACTCAAAGCTAAATTAAATTTAAAAAAAGGTTTTGTTTGTTTGTTTTACTTTGGTTGTGTTGTGTCATCATTGTTTCGTTGTTTTGAGTGATCTTCCAGTAAAAGCCAACTGGTAGAGAACAACATGTTAGTTCATCATTATAGGCGGTCCCTCGAATGAGGATGACTTGCTTCCACATGTGTTCACAGATATTTCAATGAAGGACCTGACATTCCAGTCCTGAACTCCAATTGAAGGGGTGGAAGATGCCTGTGTGTGGATTTTTTTAACGTGTGGTGACCGTTGCACATCAGCCACCACACGGGCTTGACAGAGCTAGGCCTTTATCCAGTGGCAAGGGTTAACCAGGACGACTGGAGACCTGCTCTGCTGCATGGACCTAGTGCGCACACATGTGCGGTCTGGACTGACCCGTACTGCCCCTGGGCCCTCGGCTCTTCTGGGCCCCGTACCCTCATTTGCCACACCTCCGCCACGATCTCTCGCCGCTCCTCTGCCATAAACATTCGCCACACCTCTGCCACAATCTCTCAGCACTCCTCCACCACAAAACACTCGCCGCACCTCCGCCACGATCTCCTGCCGCACCTCTGCACCAAACATTCGCCACGATCACCCACTAAATCTCAGCCATGATCCCTCATTGCTCCTCCGCCTCGATCACATGTTGCACCTCTGCCACGTCCCTCAGGCTCCTCTGCTGTACCTGGACCCTGCCGATGCTCCTGCCCACATTCCAAACAGCGACCTGGGTCCTGGTGACATCACCCGGCCGCCCACCTCAAAGCCGTCGCACACTTGGAGCAGCTCGCATGGGCCACCCCGACTTGCGTGAGAATACCTCCGCAGGTCAGGGCTACAAAAAGAGCTGCAGCAGCGGGCCCTGCAACATCGTGGGCCACACCGACCTGCGTGAGAACACCTCTTCAGGTCAGGGCTACAAAAAGAGCTGGAGCGTGCCACTAGTTCACGATGAAGTATCTAAGGAGATCAAGCTAGCATGTGATGCCTCTCCGTATAGAGCTGGGGAAGTGATCTCTTATGTACTACATAGTGTGGAGGAGAGACCAATTGCTTTTGCTTCATGCACTCTCAGTGCTGGTGAGCATAATTATGCGCAGATCGAAAGACAAGCTTTGGCATTGACTTTCGGGGTCAAGAAGTTCCACAAATAGTTATATGGTCATAAGTTTATCATAATTACTGACCATAAGCCCCTGACAGCCATCCACCATCCAAAGTCCCCAGTTTCAACCTTAGCTGCAGCCTGAATGCAGAGATGGGCTTTGATTTTGTCAGCATATACTTATGACATTGAGTATAGATGATCAGCCGATTACAGTAATGCTGATGCTATGTTCAGATTGCCAGCCCCATCACAAGTTACACCCGATAGGGAAGAAGTGTTTTATTTTTCATACACTGATGAACTGCCAGTCACAGCTGAAGAGATTGGTAGAGCAACCAAACGTGACCCAGTGATGTCAAAGGTATGTGTTTACATTGCAAATGGCTGGTCAATCCACAAATCAGAGAAAGATATTCATCCATACTTCTTCCGTTGGAATGAATTATCAGTGGGCAAAGATTGTATTGTGTAGGGTACAAGAGCAGTTATTCCAAATAAATTCAGGTGCAACTTGGTCGGAGATCTTCATGACCAGCACCCGGGAATGTGCTTGACCAAGGGTGTTGCACGCAGTTACATATGGTGGCCTGATCTAGATAAAGATATAGGGCCGAAAATTCCAGCCTCGCCAGGTCCTTATCAGCAGAATTGGTTCTCAAAAGACAGCCATGAACCAGGTTCTTGTTGTTAAAGCCAAACCTGGAACAGTCTGTAGAAGAGAGACAGTGAAGATAGAAAGAGAATCATGATAGAAGTAGAGTAAGAGAGAGAGAAGTGTGAAATTGAATCAGAAGGTTAGAGTGAAGAATAAATGGTTAAAGTGGTTACCAGGAAGAGTGGTGAAGATATGTTTGATCATGGAAAGGTTAGGTTTGTTCACATTGATCATATTTTACCGACAGATGTGGAAGGAGTTGAAAGTTGGAATGATTTGAGTATTTCTGATGAGTCAGCTAGTCTTATTACAAGTAGAGTACAGATGCAGCGTCGAGAGTCCGGAACCCTCGTGACCGAGGCCGTTCCGGAATCTGGGCTTTTCCGGACTTTCGATCGTCTTTCTGACATCACGAATCTGGAAACACCTGAGCCCAGGTTCAGGTATTGCCAGATTTCAGAATGTCAGAAGGGGGGGTGGGGGGGGAATCCCTGCTGAGGAGCTGTTTGGGGGGCCGTTGGCCCCGTCGATGAGGTCGCCGGGCGAGGCTCTGCCACAAAGGAGTGTTCGGGCGGTCCCCACTGTGGTGGAGCTTTTCAGGCGGGTCCCCGTCGTGGAGGAGGTGTTCGGGCCGGCCGGCGAGGAGGCCCGAGGCAAGGGCAGCAAGCGGGCGAGGCGATGGGTGGTGAGGCAAGCAGCGGCAGGGCCCCAAGGTCGGCAGGGTCGGCGGGTCCGGATTCCGGAACATTTTACGGATTCCGGACGACTCTGCCACCGATCGGTCTGGAGTCCGGATTGCGGAACATTCCGGATTCCGGAACTCCGGATTTTCGATGCTGCACCTGTACCAGTAGCATATCCTACATCAAATGTACTCAAAACAAGTCCAAGAGAAAGTAAGAATTTAAATCCGAATCCAAGTCAGGCAGACAGTCTGAGTTGTAAGGAGTACAAATGTAGATCAAGGATTACCCTTGGAGGATAATTCTCCTCAGGCTCAGCCTAGAACGAGTCTTGGTTCAACACCAAGTTTGGAAAGTTCTGTTCGAGAGTGAAGATATCCTCTTCGAAATAGCAAACCAGTGGTTAAGTTTGATTTATAATTATGGAAAAATAAGTCCAATGGGGCCAAAATTGCCCCTCTCCTTAAGGCCTATTACCACCGCAAATCGTCGGCCACGCTGCGGAGTGAGGTGGCCGCCAACTTTTGGTGGAATGGTCGCTGCTAGCCCAATTGCTCTCCCAAGTTTTCCCGGCGGTGCCCCGAACCCCCCCCCCCCCACCGCTCCACTGCTGCCGATCCGTCTTAAGCGCATCATCACTGTGCGCACCGCCGATCTAACCCACCGACGGCGACATTCCCCTTGGAAAATCTTCGGCCCGCCCGGCGGTGCCAAAACAAGCTTTTTCCCGGTGGTCCAGTGAGGCTGTGGTCTTCTGCAACAGTAGTGCGGCTTCCCTTAAAGGGGAGGATGCACTGCCGCTATGCCCCCAGGTTCGGCCGGGCCACCACTAGGCAGCCTGGCACCCCCTCTTAGGTGCCAGGCTGCTAGCCCTGCTGAAACCATCCCTGGTGGCCCAATAGCCTGAAGTTTTATAATTGCAGAGGCGCTCCCCCTTAAGTGAAGGGGCGAGCCATGGTGACGCGGCACCGTGATGATGTCATCGTGGCGGTCACTCCGTTCCACACCCACCTCTGCCCCTCGTTTGTGTCACTGCCCCGTATCCGCCCCTCAGTGTAGTCACCATCCCCATTATGACCGAGTTCCAGATCGGAGAGAAAAAAAACCAAAGAGCTGAATGTCACCCAGGAGTTGATCTGAACCATAGCAGCGGTAAAAACCAGCGATATGGGGCGGGAATATCTGGATTCGGGCGGAGGGGGGGGGCAATTTATACCCCCATACCTTATGTTGTGTATAACCATGCAAGTTATGTATAATGATTATTTTGTTATGATTACTTCTTCATTAAGGATGGAGAAGTGTAATATAGCTCCACCTAGTGGACTACTGCTCCACCTAGTGGATTACTGTGGTAATGCAACTGCTGATGTAAATACAATAAGAGTCATGTGACACACAGGATGATGAGTTCCCAGTAAGAGCCATTTTGTGTGTGTATGTGCTTTCGTGATGTCGTAAGAATATATCACATTCGCGATTCGGTATGCCTGTATCGGGGTACAGGACGCATCTCCTTCCCTCCATAGCCTCCATAAGGGTCTCCAGTTCAGCATCTGTAAGTTTAGTTGCCTTCCTTCCTATTGGTGCATTAGCCATGTCCTGCACTCAAACGGCTTCCCTGCTCAGGGCCTAGCTGCAAACCATGCCCTTTAAGAAAGCCAGTGAGCAGCTGGCTCTTTAGCAACAAATCAGCAGTAGTTGAATTTCGCGGTCCAAATGCCACTCCACACCCACATCGCTGCAAATTGCTGATTCCCGCCAACCGATACTGCTCCACTCCATTTTTTCAGCAAAAGTGCTGAATTTCGATCCAATGACCAACGCATAATGACCGGCAAAAAGCAGTTTTGGGCGGAAGTGAATTTCTATCCCGTAAAGTTGGTGTATTGAATGATAGTAGTGATGTTGATGCTAGTGATGTAAATGTTTTAATTACTCCTTAATGTTGCAGGCTGGATATTACCATCAGCAATTGCGGCCGTGTGCCAATAGTTTTTTGCTCTGCTGCTGGATTTCTACTTTTTCAATATCTCCAAACTGGTGCAGGACACCATTGTCTAAGGCTAAGAAATGAGCAAGGCCAAGTCACAGGGCCTATCTTCACTAATACCCTGCTAGATTTTACAGTCTCTCTAAAGGCATTAGTAATGAAAGAGAGAAGGACCGAGAGAAGAAATATGCTCTGTCACACAGTAAATGCAGCATCATTATCAAAAACACTGGACAGAAACAAGGGCACTTTCCCACAGCCAAGGAGAAAAATGAACAAGCATGTCACTCCAAGACACCAGTAATACCAATCCCACCATCTCATAAATCAAGAGACAAGTGATTTGTTATAAAAATCAAGAGTTGCTATTTACTTCTCGACACAACCCTTCACCGACCTTTGTTCCCAGGCAGGAAGCGCATTCCATGACCTTTACTTCCGGACAGGAAATGCATTCAGCCATCACTAACCCATTACTGATATAAGAACATGAAAACATAAGAAACAGGAGTAGGTCATAAGGCCCCTTGAGCCTGCTCCACCATTCAATAAGGTCATGGCTGACCTTCGAACTCAACTTCACTTTCCCACCCTATCCCCGTATCCCTTGATTCCTTTAGCTTCCAAAAATCTATCGACCTCAGCCTCCAACGACTGAGCAGTCACAGCCCTCTGGGGTAGAGAATTCCAAAGATTCACAACCTTCTGAGTGAAGAAATTCCTCCTCATCTCAGTCCTAAATGGCTGGTCCTTTATCCTGAGACTATGACCCCGTATTCTAGAAAATTACTGAGGCCGAAATTGACCACTTTCAGAATAGGGTCTCCTGACTTCTCTGACATCAAGATGGTATCGGGTTTCAGGTTCCGGTGGAAGATGTGGTTTTTCTGCAAAAAAGAGATAGCACTGGTTGCTGTTTTCTAATCTTATAATGTAAAAGAAGTGAATGAATAATAAACGATAAAAAGAATTATCTGTACATTAAATAACCACTGCACCATTTTTTAGAATGCAAACAAATATTTTTATACAGAATACATCTGCATTTTATTTTGCATTTCCTGCTTCTATTTCCAACTATTGATAATGTAATAGCAACTGAATAATTTGTTTTGTACTTGCTAAATACTGCATTCATTTAACAGTTCTTCTGACGTCATTGACATTTATATTATATTGCTGTTCATCAAAATGAGAGTTTTATAAATTTGACCTGATATTGATGGCCAAGTCCGGCCTCCTGGACAGGACGTATTGGTTCAAGTCGCCGCCATTGCAGAACTCGGCGATGAGCCACAGGTAGCAGGGCTAGCCAGCCCTGAGGAACCGATCATCTTTCGGTGTGCCACCCTCTGATGAGGCATTGTGGCTAATCGGAGTGATTGGGCTGTGATGGACAGCTGCCATAACCAATTGGAGCTTCCCGCTACGTGAACGACAGCTGCATCAACCAATCTCAGTGCTGCCATTGGAGATCCATCCACCTGTAATGTGCTGGAACCATTGAGAAATGTGCTCGTGCAAGTTTAGAAAAAAATCCCATGATTTTGGTGTTGAATTGCAAGATCATGAAGAGGTAACATAGAGAATAGACAAGGGCAATGCAGTAGATGTAATTTATCTAGCTTTATAAGTGGCAAGTAACATTTGCGCCACAGAAGTGCCAGGCAATGAGTATCTCCAACAAGCGAGTCTAACCATCTTCCCTTGAGGTTCAACAGGATTGGCATGACTGAATCCCCCTCCATCAACATCCTTGGGGGTCACGATTGACCAGAAACTTAACTGGACCAGCCACATAAATATTGTGGAAACAAGAGCAGGTCAGAGGCTGGATATTCTGCGGCGAGTGTCTCACCTCCTGACTCCCCAAAGTCTTTCCACCATCTACAAGGCGCAAGTCAGGAGTGTGATCGAATACTCTCCACTTGCCTGGAGGAGTGCAGCTCCAACAACACTCAAGAAGCTCGACACCATCCAGGAGAAAGAAGCCCGCTTGATTAGCACCCCATCCATCATCTTAAACATTCACTCCCTCCATCACCAGCATACAGTGGCTGCAGTGTGTACCATCTACAAGATGCACTGCAGCAACTCGCCAAGGCTTCTTCGGCAGCACTTCCCAAAACCCATGACCTCTGCCACCTAGAAGGACAAGGACAGCAGGCACATGGGAACACCACCACCTCCACGTTGCCTTCTAAGTCCCACACCATCCTGACTTGGAAGTATATCACCGTTCCTTCATCATCACTGGGTCAAAATCCTGGAACTCCCTCCATTACAGCACCTTCACCACACAGACTGCAGCATTTCGAGAAGGTAGATCACCACCATTTTCTCAAGGGCAACTAGCGATGGGCAATAAATGCCAACAACGCCCACATCCCATGAACGAATTAGCAATTGTGTATAGCAGGTTAAGAGAGGCAAGGGAAGAAATAGTGGAGGCCCTGATTTTCCAATCTTTCCTGGCTGCAGGTGTGGTGCCAAAGGCCTGGAGGACAGCCATTGTTTAAAAAATGTAAAAAGAGATAGACCGAGTAATTACAGGCCATTCAGCTTAACCGCAGTGGTTGGAAAATTATTGAAACAAAATCTGAGGGACAGAATAAATCATCATTTAGAAAGTCACAGATTAATCAAGGACAATTATCAAGGATTTGTTAAGGGAAGGTCGTGTCTGACTAACTTGATTGAATTTTTTGAGGAGGTAACAAGGAGGGTAGCACGTTTGATGGAGTCTACATGGATTTTATCCAAGCCCTGACAAGGTCCCACATGACAGGTTGGTCAAAAAAGTAAAAGCCCATGGAATCCAAGGGAAAGTGCAAATTGGATCCAAAATTGGCTCAGTGGCAGAAAGCAAAGGGTAATGGTTGACGGATGTTTTGTGACTGGAGGGCTGTTTCCAGTGGGATTCCACATGGCTCAGTACTTGTTTTATTTGGTATTTATCAATGATTTAGGGGCCAAAGTTATCCCATTTGGGGGTGGTAACATTCCAGCCCGGGACTATTACCGCCCGGGCCGGACGTTCCACCCTCAGTGTGCAATTGAGTTTTGCGCCCCTTCAACGAGGCGGAGCGCTGTCTCAGGTGCTCTGCCTCATTGGAGGGGTGCTCCTGGGGCATCAGTGCCCCTCCCCCTCAGTTAAAAGGAAGGACCACTGCGCTCTCTGCAGGCCCTTTGGTGGCCGCCACTGGGCCAGCAGGGACGCGCTTGACTGGGCCAGCAGCCCGGCACCCAAAAGGGAGTGCTGGGCTGCATGATGGTGGCCCAGCCAAGGCGAGGGATGCCATTGTTGGCCCGACCGAAGAGTCGGTCGACAAAATAAAATGGCAGCTCGGGACGCACACGGCCTCTCCTTTAAGGGAGACTGCCGCTGACATTGGCCCGTGCCAATCTCGCAGTCCACGGGGCAACTTCCCCCATGAGGGCACAAAGGGGTTGGCGCGGGGTGCAAGGGGGTTGGCGCGGGATGTAAAGGGGTCGGCGCCGGATGTAAAGGGGTCGGCACCAGAAAAAAAAAATCGGGTCTTTCGCCAAACAAATATTTGAATTTGACGCCATGCTCTCCAAAGTTGTCTGGGGGGGGCGGAAATTCAAGTGTGTGCTAAAAACTGTCAGGGCATGCGCGAAAAAAAACTAACTTCTTGGTCTGGATCACCCCTTTGTGATCAGATCATTTTTCCTTTTCTGATTGGATCGTGCTGGCTGGATCTTTCTGAAATTTTGAGCATTAAAACCTCCAACAAAACATGGCTAAGAGGGAAGTGGAAGAGGAATTCGAAGTACAAGAAGAAGGAAGGGGTGTTTGGTTTCTCCCACACGAAGTGGTATTCCTGGTAGATTTCATCGCGAGGAAATGGGATCTGTTGGCAACTCAGGGGAAAAGCGAAAAAAAAGTAAAACCTGCTGCAATGCTCAATGTTGGGATGATGTTGCTGTAGAGTACAATGCAGTAGACATTGCCTGGAGAATCGGCAGGCAGCTAAAAAAGAAGTGGCAGGACCGAGGACAATTAGTTAAAGTAAGTATGCACTGCAATGACATGTGTGTGTATGTGTGGCCACCACACAAAAGGACCCTTTCTTAAAAAGTTATATTTTCATCATTGCAGTTGAAGAATGCAAAGATGAGGAACTACAGGAATCGTACTGGTGGAGGTCCACCAAGCAAGCTGCAATTGAGCCGGCTGGAACAGAGAATCTCTGATCTGATTAAAGCTCAATGGAGAAGATCCATCACCAATGTGGATGCTGGGCCCAGTCAAAGAGACGGGGTAAGCTCTGCAATTTGCACTGTGGGTTGGCTAAATACTGCATGGCATAGCTAGGCTTTAATGGATGTTTTCGATCAGATAAGCTTCAGTTTATGCAATGTACTATCATCATGGTCTTTGAAAAGACCCTGCCCCTGCACTGTGTGAGCCATGTTCTTATGTATCTCTAACCCCTCTGCCCCCTCCCCTGCTGCTAAACAAACATCTCTGCTCGGTTATGTTTTACAGCAGCTGCGTGACAGCAAAAGGCAGGAGGTGATCCAGAAGGACAAGCAGAAGTATCAGCAAAAGTACCAGCAGTAGTAGCACCCGAAGGACATCCAGAAGAGAGTCCAGAATTGTTTCCTGATTTTGAGCAGGAAGACTTGGATGAAGGCCAGCATGAAGATCCCCCCAACTGATCAGATGGTCATATTGGACCTGCAGCCGGTGGAGCCCATGGATCAGGATGTATGTCCCAGTGTGGTCCAGCAAAGCACACCTGTGAGAGGGATGCCAAATAGGGTCAAGGAGTAAGGCAGAGGTGGGAGACGGTGAAGGAGGGTGGAAAGGATAGCTGAACCACAAGTGCAGGTAGACATGGTACAGCTCATCGGGATGAGTGGGAAGGGTATGTAGCTAACCAGGTCACTCCTGGACACCATGGGTGAGGTGAGGGTAGAAATTGCGGGACTGTCAGGAGAAGTAGCAACACTGTCTGGAGGAATAGGACCACCACTGGTGGGGCACATTAGGGAGGGAATGGTGGATGTAGTTAATGTACTGTCAGGACAGCCGATGGGGAAATTGTCTGACATATGTGATGGAAATTTGCAGGTAGCTGCTGCAATAAGGGAACACACCCAGGTTGTCATTCAACAACACCAATTGGCGGCATCAACTGCTGCCACTCAAATCATCCCCAGACCAACCTCAGGGACTGTGCCGCAGGGCCTTCCAGAAAGGTACCGACTAGGTCTGCCCCTGTCCAACCCCACAACGAAAAACAAAAACATAGAACCATGGAAACATAGAAAATAGGTGCAGGATTAGGTCATTTGGCCCTTCGAGCCTGCACCACCATTCAATAAGATCAAGGCTGATCATTCCCTCAGTACCCCTTTCCTGCTTTCTCTCTATACCCCTTGATCCCTTTAGCTGTAAGGGCCATATCTAACTCCCTCTTGAATATATCCAATGAACTGGCATCAACAACTCTCTGAGGCAGGGAATTCCACAGGTTCACAACTCTCTGAGTGAAGAAGTTTCTCCTCATCTCAGTCCTAAATGGCCTACCCCTTATCCTTAGACTGTGTCCCCTGGACTTCCCCATCATCGGGAACATTCTTCCTGCATCTAACCTGTCCAGTCCCGTCAGAATCTTACAAGTTTCTATGAGATCCCCTCTCATCCTGCTAAAAAACAATATAACCTTGGGCTCATCGGGGGGGCCAAGGAAGTCTGATGCACCAACAGACAGGGCTAAGGATTGAGGCACCAGGGCGGGCAAGAGGGGTACTACGTGCTAGTGGGAGTCCCTGGCCAAAGACTGCCCTAACTGGAGGAAGTACATCCAGGAGGGCGCTGTGCTCCTCGAGTCTCGGTCGCCGAGAGCATGCAGAAATCAGGCAGCGGAAGGAGCGTGCAACAAACCAGACTCCCCGCCCACCCTTTCCTTCAACCACTGTCTGTCCCACCTGCGACAGAGACTGTGGTTCTCGTATTGGACTGTACAGCCGCCTAAGAACTCATGTTAAGAGTGGAAGCAAGACTTCCTCAAACCCAAGCGACTGCTTATGATGATGAGGGTTGTTGAATAAGGGGGAGTAGAGATATTTGTATCTTGCTGTTTTTTGTTTTGTTAATAGAAAAGTTTGATACAATAAAGTTTTGCTCATTGAAAATGTTTGTGAGAAGTTTAAAGTTTGCGAGAAGTTTAAAGTTTGATACATGTTAATTGAAAATTATAAAGTTTTATATTTCTTCATTGAAAAGTTAAAAGTTTGATACAAAATGTTTTATTAAAGTAAAGTACAAATGTTTAATAAACCTATTCTTTTAATTTAACCAGAATCAGTGCATTATTTTGTGAATTTAACTTACAGTATATATTAGACCAACATAAACCAACACATTATTAAAAGTGCAAACAAGTGTAAACAGTCAACATGGTGCAACACTATAATCAAACGTGCTGCCGTTTAGCCTTCAGGCAGAAAAACGTTCACGGATTAGCTACTGACACAAGTCTCTAGCAATGGCTATAAGTGCTCTTGGTCATCCCACCCTCCTCCGCCATCGTCCTGTGGCTTGAGGTGGTTCCTCCTCCTGCTGCTGGTACTCCTCCTCCCCTCCACCACTTCGTTAGCGTCCTCCGAATCCTCATCCCTCATTGTCCTCTCAGGAGGATCTTCAATGTCCAGTACCTGTCTCCTCATGATGGCCAAAGTTGTGCGGCATGCAGCACACGACAGTGAACTGAGTGACGTGGTGAGGGGAATATTGCAGGTAGCCTTCAGAGTGGTCCAGGCATCGGAAACGCTGCTTTAAACTGCCAATTGTCCTCGCTATGATGTTTCGTGTCGTTATGTGGAACATATTGTACTGACGCTCTGCCTCAATGCGGGGTTTGCATAGGGGGGTCATAAGCCAGGTGGCGAGTCCGTAACCTTTGTCCCAAAGCAACCAGCTCTGCCCTTCTGGCAGCTCCTGAAACATCGTAGATATAATGCTCTCCCTTAGGATGAAAGCATCATGGATGCTACCGGGATACTTAGCATCCACTGCCGTGATCTGCTGCAAATCGTCGCACACCAGTTCCACATTTAGGGAGTGGAACCCTTTCCTGTTGCGGTAAACCTTTGAATCTTCCAAGGGTGCTCTCAAGGCGATGTGGGTACAGTCAATGGCACCCTGTACCTTGGGGGAAGCCAGCAATTCTGGAGAACCCCACAGCCCTGTCTCTCATTGTCTGCATGGTCATAGGGAAAGTGATGAATGGTCCCTTTTAGCATATAGTGCAGCAGTCACTTGGCGAATACAGCAATGGGTGGCATGCTGCGAGATCAAGCATAGGTCCCCAGCTGAAGCTTGAAATGATCCTGTAGCATAGAAGGCAAGTGCCGCTGTTACCTTTACTTCTACAGGTAGGGCAGTCCTTCCACTTCTTGGTTGTCTGTCTGCCCTAGTTAGTTGGCAGATCTCAGTGATGACCCCCTTTCTGAATCGCAGCCTGTGAACGCAGTCTGCCTCACTCAGTTGCAGGTATGAGCGCCTCTCCCTGTAGACTCGCTGAGGGTAAGGCCTTCTCCCTATCAATCTGTCTCCCCGATATTGCCGTCAAATTATTCGTCGTCTCTGCATGCCATGTAGGGGCCAACACCCTTATCACATCAGGCATGCTAAAAATTGCACCCATTATTATTGTTATTATGCAGATAAATACTTAAATCACTGACACCTTTCCTCTCCATTTTGTTCCACAAGCTAGGTGACGGCCTAGAGAGGACCACACGCTGATCTGCTCATGCGTTTGTTTGTTTGTTGGTGCAGTGATTCTCTTGGGTCACCTGTGACAAATGCTGATTTCTAGCTTGCTGCTGAGCCTGTGCACAAAACGTCCCATTTCGAATACTGACCAAGCTCGAGGCACGGGCCAAAGGAGTGCCGCTCAGGCAGGATCACAAGCTCGGATGGACACAAGCACAACAACTCGATCCTCGGCTTCAAAAGTAGCCCGGGCTCTGGTGCTTTTGTCCAGCTGAGCTTGCGACCCTGCCCGGCTGGCACTCCTTCGACCTGTGCCTGGAGCCCGGTCGGCAACGATTGTGTTGGGGTGGACAGTCGCGATTTGGGTGAAAAAGAACCCAGCCGGATAGAGTTATTTCAGTTCCCACAGAAAAAAATTACATTTGTTTTTTACATTGTCTTGCTCCAAAACCTCGGAAATTACTTTTCGAGTTATTTTCAGAGTACCCTGTCAAAAAAAAAATCCATGCATTTGTACTTTATTTTGTCTTCTTTTGCCTGGCCCCAAAGTCCTTTTGTGTGCCGCGCCGATTTCCTTAAGTTCACAGAAAGTTTTGTTTTGGGGCTTTTGGGCAGTGTGCACTGTGCTGAAAAAAATTGGAGACAACCAAAATCGCTTAACTGCACAAAAACGGTGCCCGAGCCAGTTTTCACTCGTGTCTGCGGCAAAAATGTTTAAACTGGCGCTCATGGTTGGCGTCGACGTACAAATATTGGCGAAAGTTGGAATTGGAGGATTTCACGCCAAAAAAACGGTGAACACCAAAAAAACGGCGCACAATCGTGGCGAAAATAGAGGCCTATGCAAGTAACATAATGCCACTTTTGTGGTGCAATGCTGTTTTCCGATGTGAGTTGTGACTTTGCAAAGCAAATGTTTTCATCGCATTGCTTTGTGAAAAAAAGCACTGTTGGCAACCTGTGCCAATGGCTTTTCAGTGACAACAATGCCCATCAAATGCAAAGAGCAGCAAAGCCCCCAACTTCTAATTGACTGGATTCAGCCTTCTAACAATCTGACCAAACTCAATATGGCAGAATCTGACATCACCGAAGAGCAGTGAATTAGCATTCTCTTCCTTCCAAGGATTTCTGAGCAGCCTTGAGTTTTATTCCTTAACTCCATGCACTTTAAAAACTTTATACACTCACCACAGAAAAAACTATAGACACAATTTCATAGGTATGAAAAATTGGTGCTGACTTTTATGAAGTGCATTCAGAATACCTTTCCCCAATTTTTTAAAATACTTAAAAAAATTCTCCTGTGTGGTTTACAGTACAACCACTGGTTTCCCAATAAAAAAGTGAGAAAACAATTCTGGCTGACTGGTATCTTTAAAATGTGCAGCGTGTTCATCTTGGAATCCAGAAGCTGTGTGCTAATTAGGTGCTGATTTCGAGCACTATCTGAAGGGGCATTTTTGAAGAGGCTCAGACCTTGCAAGAGCCTGGAAAAATCTGTTCCAGAAACTCAGCTGCTGTGCTTTGATGTTGGTCGAACTGGTAAGTTTGTGTTGCAGCTGACACTATCTGTTACAGAACAAACTTTTACAATTAAAACTACGAATAAAAAATGTGTAGTGCCATGTGCAGCCAACAATGTAGTGATATAATTTCAATGACACCATGTCATTGTCTTTTTTATTTACCGAACTAATAAAATGCTTTGCAAGGTAGGTGGCAAATCCATCACCCACTAGGTGAAAATTTGTGCTGCAGCATTTTTTCCATAATCTAAACAAAAGGATTCAAAACAGTAAAGAAGCCAGATTCCAGAAAGTGCATCAGCATGGTTTTATCCTCAAACCATCCACAGTTAACAGGCACAGTACTTTAGTAACAGAGCTCCATAAAGACGTCAATAAAAAGCAGAAGTGCGATCTTCCCATTCACTCATTCAAGGTAATTTACTGGACAGGAATAGTCCTTTAAAGAAGTTGCTCCACAGTGTCACACTAATTTTCAGGCCCAGTTCCTAATAGATATTGTGTTTAAGTATCTGAAAAAAGTATTGATGACACTGCACGTAATGTTTGTCAAGATTGTAGGTAAATTTAAATCTAAGCTCTTTTCCTATTAAGAAAAAATGTTTGTAGTATTTTGTGACTTTATTGAAAATCATGCGAGTTGCAATGTTTTCTCAAACTGTATCACTGACTCTACAGTGTGAAAAGTCATGGGCAATTCATGGGACAGTGCTGTCTTAAAACATTGAAGCACACAATTTTAAAACCTGCATCACATTGGCATCTAAAGTCAAGCTGAATTCTTTGTTCAACAAAATCAAATGCAAGTTCAGACTAGATTTAAAGAAAGAAGTTGGGTTCCAGGAATATCACTAAATGGCCACAAGGAGGTGCCGTTTTCAAAGAGTCCTTCCTGTCTACCTGGGACAATGAATAATGCACTCAGTGCCACCATTTGTTACAAAATAACACAGCTTCAAATTTCTTTCACAACATGATTTCAATGTCATATTAATGCTTTTAATTCAGATGGCATCAATGTAATTTTGTATTTGTTTTTTTCATTTAAAATAGGATGCATCTATTTGTACTAATTGAAATGCAGCCATTTCTCTGATTGACTCTCCAGACCTATTGCTGATTGGTCTGGTTATATATGTGGACTTGTATTTACTCTGTACAGTCACCAGAGGGCTCATTCCCCAAAGTGGAATCTCTTGGGAGCACAGGGATTTAAGAAGGCTTCACAGGTTGGAGAGGCACTCTGGAGACCTGCAATAAAAGACTACGGTCACACTTTACTTTGAGCTCACAGTGTTCAGTCTGACTCTTTCTCCATACACAACAGGTCCCCTTGGAGGATAAGCCACACCCTGAAGTTCCTCTGGAATGTGTAACTGGAACTGCCCAGCCCAAGTTCTGAGTGAATTTCCAATTTGTAATTCGATCCATTTTGATTTCAAAACTACAGAGAATAGATCTCCCCAAAATCAACCCTAAGTCCCTTACCCCAGCGCGTGCATCCCTCCACCAACTGAAGACCCTTACCCTAGCACGTGTGCTGCCTCCCACAGCCGAAGTCCCTTACTCCAGCGTAAGTGCTTTCCTCCTCCAGCTGAAGTCTATGACCCCAACGTAAGTGTATTCCTCTGCCAGCTGAAGACCCTTACCCCTGCAATCCCTCCACCAGCTGAAGACCCTTACCCAAGCGCAAAACCTTACCTCCACCGCCCCCCCCCCCCATAGATGGGGAATTGTGTGTGGATTGTTAACATGTTTATTGGTATGAAGTGAATAATGACAGTGTCGTGATTTCTGGATTTCATCCACCCCAACGATGTCCCTTGTAATACACGCACCGAGCTTGCACATACCAGGGGGTAGGAAGAACGTGACCTGTCTTCTCTGAGTTCCCTCTCTCCCCTCCCACACCTGTGTATCTCTCTTCCTCTCCTCTCCCCCAGGCTCTCTCTCTGCCACCCCCGCCACTCGCAGCTCTTTCTGCCAATCCAAGCTCTCTGTGCCCCCCCCCCCACCCCCAAGCTCTCTCTCTCTGCCACCCCAAGCTCTGTGCCCCCCCCCACCCCCAAGCTCTCTCTCTCTGCCAATCCAAGCTCTCTGTGCCCCCCCCACCCCCAAGCTCTCTCTCTCTGCCACCCCAAGCTCTCTGCCCCCCCAAACTCTCTCTCTCTGCCACCCCAAGCTCTCTGCCCCCCCGCAAAGCTCGCTCTCTCTGCCCCCTCCCCAAGCTCTCTCTCTCTCTCTCTCTGCCACCCAAGCTCTCTGTTCCCCCTCCCCAAAGCTCTCTCTCTCTGCACCCCCCCCCCCCAAGCTCTCTCCCTCGCTCTGCCCCCCCCCCCCCCTAAGCTCTCTCTCTGCCACCCAAGATCTCTGCCCCCCCGGCCCCAAAGCTCACTCTCTATCCCCCACAAGCGCTCTCTCTCTCCCTAATTCTCGTTCTTCCCACCGCCCGCTATCCCCGGCACTGTGGGAGGCTCGGGGCCCGCTTGGGGTTCCGGGAGGGAGGCTCGGGGCTGGGGGAGGTTAGTAGGAATTGTGCTGGAGGGTGGGGTAATGGTGATATTGACATGTATCTCACACTACTGTACATAACTGTATCTTACCATGCTATACATGACTGTAACCAGAGATGACCTGTAACCACAAGCGTACCTTACCACCAGGGGTGCACTTGCAGGAGACACTGGATACCTGTCCCAGACAGGTATATAAGGACAGGTCTCAGGCAAGTGTGGCATTGGAGAGCTGAGTAATAAAGGTGCAGGTCCTGAGTGACCTTGACTTCAGTATGTGTCTTGTGTGAATCTGTACTGCAGGGACAGGACTTTACAGTGGTGACGAGTTACGGGATTACAGAATCCACAGAATGGCGACCAACGGCTCAGATGAAAAATACAATGATGGAGATAATTGGGAGGACTTTATAGAAAGGCTCCAGCAAAACTTCGTAACCAAAGACTGGTTAGGCAATGATAAGGCAGACAAGAGAAGAGCCCATCTCTTGACCAGCTGTGGCTCGAAAACATACGCCTTAATGAAGGACCTGCTGGCACCCGAGAAACCAGCAAGCAAGTCATTTGAAGAATTGAGCACACTGGTAGGAGACCACCTGAAGCCAGTGAGCAGCCTACACATGGCCAGACACAGGTTCTACAACTATAGATGCTGTGTGGGCCAGAGCATACCCGACTTCGTGGCGGAACTTCGGAGGTTGGCTAGCTTATGTGAGTTCTCTGATGAACGAAGGAGAGAAGTACTGAGAGATTTTTTTATTGAAGGAATAGGCCACGCAGTCATATTCCGAAAGCTCATGGAGACCAAGAACTTGACCCTAGAGGCAGCAGCACTGGTTGTACAGACATTCTTGGCAGGAGAAGAGATTGATCTACACTGCGGGTACGATAACTAATGAAACATCGGAACAAGGGGTTCACAGCATGAAACAAGCCGCTACCCCCACACACAGACAAAGGCAGGAGAGCAGGCCCTCATCAACAGACAATGGTGCCAGAAGCCAGCAAGGGCCACATGAACGGCCGTTCACACCTCATCAACCCACAATGCAAGCAATCAACTACAAACTGAGAGAAGCTCAACAGAGATCAGCCAGACGCAGCTCATCCTTTGGAAACAATGGAAGCGGTCTGTGCTGGAGATGTGGGGGAAGGCACTCATCAAGGGGGTGTCGATTTCAGCATGCTATTTGCAGAAACTGTGACTATACAGGGCATCTGGCCCGCATGTGCAGAAAAACAGCAGCTCGGCTGGTATACGAATCGGAAGGATCGAAAAGCGGACCAGAAGACGGTGGGGACAAGACCCGGGACACCGAGGTACAACGGGTCAACACGATCAATGGCCACTGCTCTTACAACAAGATGCCTCCAATAATGATGAGGGTCCTACTCAACGGGATACCCGTCAACATGGAGCTGGATACGGGAGCGAGTCAATCTCTCATGAGCGCTCAACAATTTGAACAGCTGTGGCCGCACTAAAGAGACAGACCAAAACTTACAAAGGTCGACACCAAACTAAGGACCTGTACCAAAGAAATCGTCCCAGTCCTTGGCAGCGCCATGCTCTCAGTCACACACAAAGGGACAGTGAACCGACTTCCCCTGTGGATTGTCCCTGGAGATCTCCCAGCATTGCTGGGGAGAAGCTGGCATGCAAAACTAAACTGGAAATGGGATAATGTTCACGCCATGTCATCAGAGAAATGGACCTCTTGCTCAACAGTTCTAAGTCGATTTGAACATCTCTTTCAACCAGGTGTGGGCACCTTCAAAGGGGCTAAAGTCAAAATCGACATCACACAGGATGCTAGACTGGCCCATCACAAAGCTAGAGCAGTGTCCTATGTGATGAGGGAAAAGATTGAATATGAACTGGACAGGCTTCTGCAGGAAGGCATTATCTCACCCGTGGAATTTAGTGACTGGGCAAGTCCCATCGTCCCAGTCATGAAGCCTGATGGATCCGTACGAATCTGTGGGGACTACAAATCTACCATAAACAGAGTCTCCCTACAGGACCAATACCCGCTGCCCAGAGCGGAGGACTTATTTGCCACATTGGCTGGAGGAAAAATTTTCTCAAAACTAGATCTCACATCTGCGTATATGGCGCAAGAATTGACCGACGAGTCGAAGCTACTCACCCCCATCAACACACATCGAGGCCTCTTCATGTACAATCGATGTCCATTCGGCATCAGGTCGGCAGCTGCTATATTCCAGCGCAACATGGAGAGTCTGCTCAAGTCCAGCCCGGGACGGTTGTATTTCAAAACGACATAATTATCACAGGCAGGGACACCGACTCCCATCTCCGCAATTTGGAGGAAGTACTAAAGCGGTTGGATCGGATAGGCCTAAGAGTTAAGAAATCCAAGTCCCTGTTTCTCGCGCCCGAGGTTGAATTTTTGGGCAGAAGGATTGCCGCTGATGGAATCCGCCCAACAGAGTCCAAAACCGAAGCAATTCGCCTGGCACCCAGGCCCCGGAATGTCTCAGAACTGCACGCCTTTCTCGGGCTGCTCAATTAATTTGGGAACTTTATGCAGAACTTAAGCACGCTGCTGGAGCCTCTCCACGTGCTACTCAGAAAGGGGTGTGATTGGTTTTGGGGGGACGCCCAGGAATGCGTCTTCAACAAAGCACGCAATCTTCTGTGTTCTAACAGTGTTTTGGCTTTCTTTGATCCAGGTAAAAAGCTAGTTCTCACATGCGATGCGTCAGCGTATGGAGTCGGGTGCGTTTTACAACATGTCAATAATGCGGGCAAATTACAACCCATAGCTTATGCCTCCAGGTCACTTTCGTGGGCGGAGCGCGGGTACGGAATGGTGGAGAAGGAGGGGCTCGCGTGCGTGTACGGTGTCAAAAAGATGCACCAATACCTTTTCAGGGCCAAGTTCGCGTTAGAAACCAACCACAAGCCCCTCACGTCCCTACTTTCCGAGAGCAAGGCAATAAATGCCAACGCCTCTGCGCGCATTCAATGATGGGCACTTATGCTGGCCTCTTACGATTACACCATAAGGCACAGACCAGGCACAGACAACTGTGCCGACGCGCTTAGCAGGCTACCCCTGGCGACCACAGAAGGGTCTGACGAACAGGACTGTGAGATAGTCATGGCAATCAATGCCTTTGAGTCCACAGGTTCGCCCATGACGGCTCGCCAAATCAGAGCCTGGATGACCAGCAACCCCACGTTATCCTTAGTCAAAAGATATGTTTTAACCGGTGAATGGGCAGAGGCTCGCGATGCCTGCCCCGAGGAGATAAAACCTTTCCATAGGCGCTTGCATGAGCTATCACTACAAGCAGACTGCCTGATGTGGGGCAGCCGAGTAGTTATGCCTCTGCGAGGCAGAGAGGCATTTGTCCATGAGCTCCACCGCCAGAGCCAGATCCCACGTCTGGTGGCCTGGCATTGACGCGAACTTGGAGCTCTGCATCTGACGGTGCACCATTTTTGCCCAACTCAGTAATGCCTCCAGGGAGGCCCCCTGAGCCCCTGCCCTGGCCCACCAAACCCTGGTCGCGGGTGCACGTAGACTACGCGGGCCCATTCATGGGCAAAATGTTCCTAGTAGTTGCAGATGCATTTTCAAAGTGGACCGAATGCACCATTTTAAACTCGAGCGCCACCTCCACCACTGTAGAGAGCCTTGGAACCATGTTCGCAACTCATGGCATTCCTGACATATTGGTCAGTGATAATGGTCCGTGCTTCACCAGCGTAGAATTCCAAGATTTCATGAGTGACCACGGCATAAATCACGTTAGGACGGCACCGTTCAAGTCGGCCTCTAACGGCTAGGCGGAGTGAGCAATGCGGATCATTAAACAAGGCATGCTCAAAATCCAAGGTCCCATTCTGTAGGGCCGCCTGTCGCGACTGCTGCTGGCATACAGATCTCGTCTGCATTCATTGACTGGAGTTCCCCCCACGCAACTATTGATGAAACGGACCTTAAAGACAAGACTCTCATTAATCCTCCCAGACATGCATGAAATCATTGAGGCAAAGCATCATAAGCTAACAGAGCACCATGACTGAAATTTGAGGGGGAGGTGGAATGAGATAGCGGACAACGTGTTTGTGCTAAGCTATGGCAGGGATCCCTAAAGGCTTGCAGGGACAGTAACAGGCAAGGAAGGAAACAGGCTACTAGTGATACAAATGGACAATAGACAAACCTGCAGGAGGCATGTAGATTTACCAACAATACTGCTGAACCAGAAGCAGACTACAATGTGGAACTCACACCACACCTGGTGGACAGACAGAGGGAACAACCTGAGGAAAGGGCAATCCCAACAGACAGCCCAGGCGAGACACCAACAATTATACTGAATGAAACAGACAGCCCAGGCGAGATACCAGCAATCACACCAAAAGAAAAACAGGCACCAAGGCAAACAACTGAAACACAACTAAGATGCTCCACGCGAGAGCGTAGGCCACCTGAGAGACTGAACCTATAAAGACAATAAGACCTTGGGGGAGGGTGATGTCATGTATCTCACACTACTGTACATAATTGTACCTTACCATGCTATACATGACTGTAACCAGAGATGACCTGTAACCACAAGCTTACCTTGTACAAGCTTTACACTGTACATTAATGATTTAGACGAGGGGATTAAATGTAGTATCTCCAAATTTGCGGATGACACTAAGTTGGGTGACAGTGTGAGCTGCGAGGAGGATGCTATGAGGCTGCAGAGCGACTTGGATAGGTTAGGTGAGTGGGCAAATGCATGGCAGATGAAGTATAATGTGGATAAATGTGAGGTTATCCACTTTGGTGGTAAAAACAGAGAGACAGACTATTATCTGAATGGTGACAGATTAGGAAAAGGGGAGGTGCAGCGAGACCTGGGTGTCATGGTACATCAGTCATTGAAGGTTGGCATGCAGGTACAGCAGGCGGTTAAGAAAGCAAATGGCATGTTGGCCTTCATAGCGAGGGGATTTGAGTACAGGGGCAGGGAGGTGTTGCTACAATTGTACAGGGCCGTGGTGAGGCCACACCTGGAGTATTGTGTACAGTTTTGGTCTCCTAACCTGAGGAAGGACATTCTTGCTATTGAGGGAGTGCAGCGAAGGTTCACCAGACTGATTCCCGGGATGGCGGGACTGACCTATCAAGAAAGACTTGATCAACTGGGCTTGTATTCACTGGAGTTCAGAAGAATGAGAGGGGACCTCATAGAAACGTTTAAAATTCTGACGGGGTTAGACAGGTTAGATGCAGGAAGAATGTTCCCAATGTTGGGGAAGTCCAGAACCAGGGGACACAGTCTAAGGATAAGGGGGAAGCCATTTAGGACCGAGATGAGGAGGAATTTCTTCACCCAGAGAGTGGTGAACCTGTGGAATTCTCTACCACAGAAAGTTGTTGAGGCCAATTCACTAAATATATTCAAAAAGGAGTTAGATGAAGTCCTTACTACTAGGGGAATCAAGGGGTATGGTGAGAAAGCAGGAATGGGGTACTGAAGTTGCATGTTCAGCCATGAACTCATTGAATGGCGGTGCAGGCTAGAAGGGCTGAATGGCCTACTCCTGCACCTATTTTCTATGTTTCTATGTTTCTATGTTTACCACCAGGGCTGCACTTGCAGGAGACACTGGATACCTGTCCCAGACAGGTATATAAGGGCAGGTCTCAGGCAAGTGTGGTATTGGAGAGCTGAATAATAAAGGTGCAGGTCCTGAGTGACCTTGACTTCAGTATGTACCTCCTGTGAATCTGTACTGCAGGGACAGGACTTTACAGATATTTGTCCTAACTCTCACTTCTGCGCATGCGTCAGTGCGCAGAAGGGAGGCTTAGTACAAATAGTTTCTGCATTTAAAATAATGCAGTGCAGATTTTCATCATACTTTAACATGATCAACAACTTTTCACACCTAATCTGTTCAATCCAAACTGAGATAAAGTGACAAACTCGCAAGGAGAGAAAAAAAGAAATGCATTGGAATAATAACAGCACTAGCAATTGGAAGCTAGAATACTAACGTTTCCAATTGTCAATAAAGTCACAGCCAACAGGATGGACAATAGGAAACCATACTGGAATGCGGCACATCTAATGTAGTAGCTGTTCTGCTTCTGAGTGCGAGAGAGTTCCACTGAGTGTTTTCTTCAGTCCTTGTGTTAGACGCAACATGTTAGGTTTGACTGATATTATGGTCTTTGGTAGCACAAGCCTTAAATACTGAAAACTGGTTCAGTCTGAACTAGGAATATAGCTGGAATAGTTTGAGGTTGCTGATCCAAATTGCAATACAAATTGACAATATAAGATTTTTTTTTAAAGAGAAGGAAGCAGAGAGAAATGACAGAGAGACTGAAAATGTGCTGTGTGATACAGTACTAGTAATGGAAACATTAAAACATTCATATGACATTCCTCTGATTGCTACTTTAATAAATGCCTTTTTTAAAATGACTTGCCAAAAGAATTTACTTGAAACCAATAATGTTTCTGTTATAATATATATTGGGATCAGACAATGTGTAACCCAGGGAGGATGGGCCCAGTGAGATCAGACAGTGTGTAACCTGGAGGCCCAGTGAGATCAGACAGTGTGTAACCAGGAGCCCTGTGAGATCAGACAGTGTGTAACCTGGAGGCCCAGTGAGATCAGACAGTATGTAACCCGGGGAGGATGGGCCCAGTGAGATCAGACAGTGTGTAACCTGGAGGCCCAGTGAGATCAGACAGTGTGTAACCAGGGGCCCAGTGAGATCAGACAATGTGTAACCTGGAGTCCCAGTGAGATCAGACAGTATGTAACCCGGAGAGGATGGGCCCAGTGAGATCAGACAGTGTGTAACCTGGAGGCCCAGTGAGATCAGATAGTATGTAACCCGGGGAGGATGGGCCCAGTGAGATCAGACAGTGTGTAACCTGGAGGCCCAGTGAGATCAGATAGTATGTAACCCGGGGAGGATGGGCCCAGTGAGATCAGACAGTGTGTAACCTGGAGGTCCAGTGAGATCAGACAGTATGTAACCCGGAGAGGATGGGCCCAGTGAGATCAGACAGTGTGTAACCTGGAGGCCCAGTGAGATCAGACAGTGTGTAACCAGGAGCCCTGTGAGATCAGACAATGTGTAACCTGGAGTCCCAGTGAGATCAGACAGTATGTAACCCGGAGAGGATGGGCCCAGTGAGATCAGACAATGTGTAACCTGGAGTCCCAGTGAGATCAGACAGTATGTAACCCGGAGAGGATGGGCCCAGTGAGATCAGACAGTGTGTAACCTGGAGTCCCAGTGAGATCAGACAGTATGTAACCCAGAGAGGATGGGCCCAGTGAGATCAGACAGTGTGTAACCCGGAGAGGATGGGCCCAGTGAGATCAGACAGTGTGTAACCTGGAGGCCCAGTGAGATCAGACAGTGTGTAACCAGGGACCCAGTGAGATCAGACAATGTGTAACCTGGAGGCCCAGTGAGATCAGACAGTATGTAACCCGGAGAGGATGGGCCCAGTGAGATCAGACAGTGTGTAACCTGGAGGCCCAGTGAGATCAGATAGTATGTAACCCGGAGAGGATGGGCCCAGTGAGATCAGACAGTGTGTAACCTGGAGGCCCAGTGAGATCAGACAGTGTGTAACCAGGGACCCAGTGAGATCAGACAATGTGTAACCTGGAGGCCCAGTGAGATCAGACAGTATGTAACCCAGAGAGGATGGGCCCAGTGAGATCAGACAATGTGTAACCTGGAGGCCCAGTGAGATCAGACAGTATGTAACCCGGGGAGGATGGGCCCAGTGAGATCAGACAATGTGTAACCTGGAGGCCCAGTGAGATCAGACAGTATGTAACCCGGAGAGGATGGGCCCAGTGAGATCAGACAGTGTGTAACCTGGAGGCCCAGTGAGATCAGACAGTGTGTAACCAGGGACCCAGTGAGATCAGACAATGTGTAACCTGGAGGCCCAGTGAGATCAGACAGTATGTAACCCGGAGAGGATGGGCCCAGTGAGATCAGACAGTATGTAACCTGGAGAGGATGGGCCCAGTGAGATCAGACAGTGTGTAACCTGGAGGCCCAGTGAGATCAGACAGTATGTAACCCGGAGAGGATGGGCCCAGTGAGATCAGACAGTGTGTAACCTGGAGGCCCAGTGAGATCAGACAGTATGTAACCCGGAGAGGATGGGCCCAGTGAGATCAGACAGTGTGTAACCTGGAGGCCCAGTGAGATCAGACAGTGTGTAACCAGGGACCCAGTGAGATCAGACAATGTGTAACCTGGAGGCCCAGTGAGATCAGACAGTGTGTAACCTGGAGGCCCAGTGAGATCAGACAGTATGTAACCTGGGGAAGATGGGCCCAGTGAGATCAGACAGTGTGTAACCCGGGGGCCCAGTGAGATCAGACAGTGCGTAACCTAGGGAGGATGGGCCCAGTGAGATCAGACAGTATGTAACCCGGGGAGGATGGGCCCACTGAGATCAGACAGCATGAAAGGGAAATCATGCTTGACAAATCTTCTAGAATCTTTTGAGGATGTAACTAGTAGAGTGGACAAGGGAGAACCAGTGGATGTGGTGTAGTTGGACTTTCAAAAGGCTTTTGCCAAGGTCCCACACAAGAGATTAATGTGCAAAATTAAAGCACATGGTATTGGGGTAATGTATTGATGTGGAGAGGGAACTGGTTGGCAGACAGGAAGCAAAGAGTAGAAATAAACGGGTCCTTTTCAGAATGGCAGGCAGTGCCTAGTGGGCTACTGCAAGGTTCAGTGCTGGGACCCCAGCTATTTACAATATACATTAATGATTTGGATGAAGGAATTGAATGTAATATCTCCAAGTTTGCAGATGACACTAAGCTGGGTGGCAGTGTGAGCTGTGAAGAGGATGCTAAGAGGCTGCAGGGTGACTTGGACAGGTTAGTTGAGTGGGCAAATGCATGGCAAGTGCAGTATAAATGTGGATAAATGTGAGGTTATCCACTTTGGTAGCAAAAACAGGGAGGCGGAATATTATCTGAATGGTGACAGATTAGGAAAAGGGGAGGTGCAACGAGACCTGGGTGTCATGGTACAACAGTCATTGAAAGTTGGCATGCAGGTACAGCAGGCGTTGAAGAAGGCAAATGGCATGTTGGCCTTCATAGCGAGAGGATTTGAGTACAGGAGCAGGGAGGTCTTACTGCAGTTGTACAGGGCCTTGGTGAGGCCACACCTTGAATATTGTGTACAGTTCCTAATCTGAGGAAGGATATTCTTGCTATTGAGGGAGTGCAGCAAAGGTTCACCAGACTGATTCCTGGGATGGCAGGACTGACATATGAAGAAAGACTGGATCGACTAGGCTTGTGTTCACTGGAATTTAGAAGAATGAGAGGGGGGTCTCATAGAAATATATAATATTCTGACGGGATTGGACAGGTTAGATGCAGGAAGAATGTTCCCGATGTTGGGGAAGTCCAAAACCAGGGATCACAGTCTAAGGATAAGGATTAAGCCATTTAGGACCGAGGTGAGGAGAAACTTCTTCACTCAGAGAATTGTGAACCTGTGGAATTTTCTACCATAGAAAGTTGTTGAGGCCAGTTTGTTAGATATATTCAAAAGGGAGTTAGATGTGGCCCTTACAGCTAAAGGGATCAAGGGGTATGCAGAGAAAGCAGGAAAGGGGTACTGAAGTTGAATGATCAGCCATGATCATATTGAATGGTGGTGCAGGCTCGAAGGGCCGAATGGCCTAATCCTGCACCTATTTTCTATGTTTCTATATTTCTATATACTGATTTCCAAACAATGGAACTGAAGAGGAATTAAGAGTATCACTTTTAAACTAGCTATTATACATCTGTTAAAAAAATAATTAAATTATTTACATTCCATCTATCACAAAGTCTCTGCTTTTTCATTTTCAAATATACACTAATCGATCTCCCGTGATAATGACCAAGGGCCCTTTTGAGGTTAAGCGGGGTTAGAGGGTGTGGAGATAATTGAACAAAGGCTAGGGAGTTAGGGAGTTGGGGGTTGGGGGTGGGGAGGGAGAGAAGAGAGAGAAGAGAGAGATGGAGAGATGACGGAGAAAGGTGAGGAGAGGGGAGGGGGGAGGAGAAGATGGAAGGGGAGGGGGGAAGAGAAGATGGAAGGGAAGAGGGGACACGGTGAAAGAACATAAGAAATAGGAGCAGGAGAAGGCCATTTGGCCCCTCGAGCCTGCTCTGCCATTTAATAAGATCATGCTGATCTGAAAAGCTTGTACTTATATACCGCCTATCACGACCTCAGGAAGCTCTAAAGCATTTTACAATCAATGAAGTACTTTTGATGTGTAGTCACTGTTGTAATGTAGGAAACATAGCAGCCAATTTGCATATGCAAGGTCCCACATAACGACCCAATAATCTGTTGCAGTGATGTTGATCGAATTGGACTGTTCAGTTCCCTGAGAACTCATTTTTAGAATGGAAGCAAGTCTTCCTCGATTCCAAGGGACTGCCTATGATGATGATGATGATGTTGGTTAAAGGATAAAGGACACCAGGGAGAACTCCTTCGAATAGTGTCATGGGATCTTTTACGTTCACCTGAGAGGGCAGACAGGGCCTTGGTTTAACGTCTCATTCAAAATATCATAGAATCATAAAATGATTAGAGCACAGAAGGAGGCCATTCAGCCCGTCGAGCCTGTGCCAGCTCTCTGCAAGAGCACATCATCTAGTCCCACTCCCCCGCCCTTTCCCCATAGCCGTGCAAATGTTTTTTCTTCAGCTACTTATTAAATTCCCTTTTGAAAGCCATGATTGAATTCAGGCAGATCCAAACTACTTACTGCGTAAAAAAAAATTTTCCTCATGTCACCTTTGGTTCTTTTGCCAGTCACCTTGAATCTGTGTCCTCTGGTTCTCGACCTTTCCGCCAATGGGAACAGTTTATCTCTCTCTACTCTGTCCAGACCCCTCAGGATTTTGAGCACCTCTATCAAATCTCTTCTCAACCTTCTCTGCTCGTGATTGGCTGGTGATTGGTGAGTAGATTTTCTTTTTTATTTTCTTTATCAGTCAGTAACATTTAGCATTGTTGTTGCCAAATTAAGTTTATCTAAGGGTTAAGTCATGGCAGGACAGCTCGGACACGTGTTGTGCTCCTCCTGTACTATGTGGGAAGTCATGGACGCTTCCAGTTTCCCTGACGATTACGTGTGCGGGAAGTGTATCCACCTCCAGCTCCTGACGGGCCGCATTGAGGCACTGGAGCTGCGGGTAGATGAACTTTGCAGCATCCACGATGCTGAGAATGACGTGAATAGCACATTTAGCGAGTTGGTACACAGCCAGATAGTAAATGAATGACCAGCAGGAAGAGCAGTGGAAGGAAGGTAGTGCAGGGGTCCCCTGCGGTCATCCCCCTGCAAAACAGATAAACCACTTTGGGTACTGTTGGGGGGATGACTCATCAGGGGGAGCAGCAGCAGCCAAGTTCATGGCACTGTGGGTGGCTCTGTTGCACAGGAGGGCAGGAAAAAGAGTGGGAGAGCTGTAGTGATAGGAGATTCGATTGTAAGGGGAATAGATAGGTGTTTCTGCGGCCTCAACCGAGACTCCAGGATGGTATGTTGCCTCCCTGGTGCAAGGGTCAAGGATGTCTCGGAGCGGGTGCAGGACATTTTGAAAAGGGAGGGTGAACAGCCAGTTGTCGTGGTGCACATTGGTACCAACGATATAGGTAAAAAACGGGATGAATTCCTACAAGACGAATTTAGGGAGCTAGGAGCTAAATTAAAAAGTAGGACCTCAAAAGTAGTAATCTCAGGATTGCTACCAGTGCCATGTGCTAGTCAGAGTAGGAATCGCAGGATAGCTCAGATGAATACGTGGCTTGAGGAGTGGTGCAAAAGGGAGGGATTCAAATTCCTGGGATATTGGAACCGGTTCTGGGGAAGGTGGGACCAGTACAAACCGGACAGTCTGCATCTGGGCAGGACCGGAACCAATGTCCTAGGGGGAGTGTTTGCTAGTGCTGTTGGGGAGGAGTTAAACTAACATGGCAGGGGGATGGGAACCTATGCAGGGAGACAGAGGGAAATAAAATGGAGGCAGAAGCAAAAGACAGAAAGGAGAATAGTAAAAGTGGAGGGCAGAGAAACCCAAGGCAAAAAACAAAAAGGGCCACATTAGTGAAAAATTCTAAAGGGGCAAAGTGTGTTAAAAAGACAAGCCTGAAGGCTCTGTGCCTCAATGCGAGGAGTGTTCAGAATAAGGTGGACGAATTAACTGCGCAGATAGCAGTTAACGGATATGATGTAATTGGTATCACGGAGACATGGCTCCAGGGTGACCAAGGCTGGGAACTCAACATCTAGGAGTATTCAACATTTAGGAAGGATAGGCAGAGAGGAAAAGGAGGCGGGGTGGCGTTGCTGGTTAAAGAGGAAATTAATGCAATAGTAAGGAGGGACATTAGTCTGGATGATGTGGAATCGGTATAGGTGGAGCTGCGGAATTCCAAAGGGCAGAAAATGCTAGTGGGAGTTGTGTACAGACCACCAAACAGTAGTAGTGAGGTTGGGGACAGCATTAAACAAGAAATAAGGGATGTGTGCAATAATGGTACATCAGTTATCATGGGCGACTTTAATCTACATATTGATTGGGCTAACCAAACTGGTAGCAATGTGGTGGAGGAGGATTTCCTGGAGTGTATCAGGGATGGTTTTCGAGACCAATATGTCGAGGAACCAATTAGAGAGCTGGCCATCCTAGACTGGGTGATGTGTAATGAGAAGCGACTAATTAGCAATCTTGTTGTGCGAGGCCCCTTGGGGAAGAGTGACCATAATGTGGAAGAATTCTTTATTAAGATGGAGAGTGACACAATTAATTGGGAAACTAGGGTCCTGAACTTAAGGAAAGGTAACTTCGACGGTATGAGGTGTGAATTGGCTAGAATAGACTGGCAAAGGATACTTAAAGGGTTGACGGTGGATAGGCAATGGCAAACATTTAAAGATCACATGGATGAACTTCAGCAATTGTACATCCCTGTCTGGAGTAAAAATAAAACGGGGAAGGTGGCTCAACCATGGCTAACAAGGGAAATTAAGGATCGTGTTAAAGCCAAGGAAGAGGCAGAAAATTTGGCTAGAAAAAGCAACAAACCTGGGGACCGGGAGAAATTTAGAATTCAACAGAGGAAGACTAAGGGTTTAATTAAGAGGGGGAAAATAGAATATGAGAGGAAGCTTGCAGAGAACATAAAAATTGACTGCAATAGCTTCTATAAATATGTGAAGAGAAAAAGGTTAGTGAAGACAAACGTAGGTCCCTTGCAGTTGGATTCAGGTAAATTTATAATGGGGAACAAAGAAATGGTACACCAATTGAACAAATACTTCTCCGATGTCCCCGGACTCCTGACTCTCCGAACAACCCGCTCGAACTGCCGCTGGGCCTTTTTATAGGCCTCTCTTCCGAAGTCCCCGGACTCCCGCCTCTCTGAACTCCCCACTCGAACTGCCGCTGGGCCTTTTTATAGGCCTCTCCTTCGGCGTCCCCAGACTCCCGCCTCTCCGAACTCCCCACTCGAATTGCCGCTGGGCCTTTTAAAGTCCTCCCTTCTGATGTCCCCAGACTCCCGCCTCTCTGAACTCCCCACTCGAACTGCCGCTGGGCCATTTTATAGGCCTCTCTTCCGACGTCCCCAGACTCCCACCTCTCCGAACTCCCCACTCGAACTGCCGCTGGGCCGTTTTATAGGCCTCCCGACGTCCCCAGATTCCCGCCTCTCCGAATTATGCCTATAGAAGGCTTTTGAATTCCTTTTTATGTTAGCTGCCAGTTTATTCTCATACTCTCTTTTTGCCCCTCATTTTCTTTTTCACTTCCCCTCTGAACTTTCTATATTCAGCCTAATTCGCACTTGTATTCTCAACCTGATAGCTGCAATATGCGCTCTTTTTCTGCTTCATCTCATTCTCTATCTCTTTCATCATTCAGGGAGCTCTGGCTTTAGTTGCCCTACCTTTCCCCCTCATGGAAATGTACCTCAACTGTACCCAAACTACCTCCTCTTTAAAAGCATTTCATTGCTCGATTACAGTTTTGCCTGTCAATCTTTGATTCCAATTTACCTGGGCCAGAATCATTCTCAACCCACTGAAATTTGCCTTCCTCCAATTATGTATTGTTACTCTAGATTGCTCCCTGTCCTTTTCCATAGCTAATATAAACCTTATGGTACTATGATCCAACAATGCCTCCTTCCCCGTAGGGCCGGAAACATACGAATCAAGAAAGTTCTCCTGAACACACTTCAGAAAATTTCCCCAACTCTGCCCTTTATACTGTTACTATCCCAGTCTATATTAGGATCGTTTGAAGTCCCACATTATCACTATTCTATAGTTCTTGCACCTCACTGTTTCCTGCAAATTTGCTCCTCTATATCCTTCCCACTAGTTGGTGGCCTATAGAATACACCTAGTAATGTAATGGCACCTTTATTATTTCTTAACTGTTAACTAAATAAATTCTGTCCTTGACCCCTCCAGGACATCCTTTCTCTCCAGCACTGTAATATTCTCCTTATCCACTATGGCCACCCCACCTCCTTTTTTTCCTTCCCTATCTTTCCTGAACACCGTATATTCAAGAATATTTAAAACCCAATCCTGCTCTTTTAGAGCCAGGTCTCTGTTATCACCACAACATCATATTCCCATGTGGCTATTTGCACCTGCAGCTCACCAATCTTATTTACCACACTTCGTGCATTTACACAGATGCACTATAAACCTGTCTTAGACCACCTTGTTTTCCCTCTTAATCTGATCCCACCTAATACCATACTATTTCTTACTCTAGTGCTATCTGTCTCTCACCATCCTTTGTGCACTTTGTTTCTACTTTCCAATGCTACATCCTGGCGCCCATTCCCCTGTCAAATGAGTTTAAACCGTCCCCCACAAGGACTTTGGTCCCAGCTCTGTTGAGGTACAACCTGTCCAGCCTGTACAGGTCCCACCTCCCCCAGAACCGGTCCCAATGCCCCAGGAATCTGAAGTCCTCCCTCCTGCACCATCTCTCCAGCCACGCCTTTATCGGCTCTATCCTACTTGTATACTCACTAGCTCGTGGCACAGGGAGCAATCCAGAGATTACTACCTTTGAGATCCTGCTTTTTAATCTCTTTCCTTGCTCCCTAAAATCTGCCTTCAGGACATCATCCCTTTTTCTACCTATGCCGTTGATACCAATATGGACCATGACATCTGGCTGTTCACCCACCCCCCCTCAAAATGTTCTGCAGCTGTTCAGTGACAGCTTTGACCCTGGCACCAAGGAGACAACATACCACCCTGGAATCACATCTGCGGTCATATGTTCCCCTAACTAGGGGATTCAGTGCTGAATATTGAATGCTGGTTTGAGAGCGAGATGCACTCAGGTGACTCCTCGGCTACATGCCTGGTCCCCCTTGTCTGTCTGGCGGTCAGCCATTCCCTCTCTGCCTGCACACTCTTACACTGCGGGATGACCACCTCCGAAACCCGGAGCTCGAGCTCCTCCAGTCAGAAAGATTTCCTGCACATGTGGTTGTCCAGGACATAGGAAGCATCCTGGATTTTCCACATGGCACAGGACGTGTATTGCACAGGACTGAGATGCCCAGCCAAGCCTCTATTTATTTGACTATTAACTAACATGCAGAAATAAACTTAAGACTAAGGCCTTAAAATTGGGTACCGCCCCATTTGGGGCCGGTAACCCTTGCGATGTGGGACTTCCTGCTCCCAGTCCAGAAGTCCCACCCTTCAACCTAAATTGGGGTCACCATCCCCGAGAGGAAGTGAAGCGCAATGACGCATGCTCCACTTCCTCTCGGGGCGGGATCGGGGCACTACGTTTGATGCATTTCAAGCTCACTCCCCTTCCATTAAAGGGAAGGGACACTGCGAGCTCTGCAGGCCTTTTGATGGGCCTCCACTCGGCCACTGGGGATGCGGGGTGCCATGCCCGCAGCCCGGCACCGAAACGGAGTGCCATGCTGCATGATCACGGCACAGACTCCCCGAAATCAGCAGATAATGGCCCGACCAGTAAGTCGGATAAAAAAAAATTGTGGCACGTGGCACAACGCAACTCCCCTTTTAGTGCAGCCGGCTCGCAATTTGCGAGGCTGGAGCTGACTTTGCCTGCAGCAGCCTCACAGTGCACGGCCCAATTTCCGCCGCTGGGCAGAAACGGGCCGCTGCGGGATAAAAAGGGGTCGCCTCGCATGGCGATGATGCGATGACAGCACGGCAGCCTGAGGTGCTACCAGTGGGGGTGCGGCGTTACTGGATCTGCGCCTGTGCTAACTCCCGCGCAATTTCATGGGAGCTGGTAGCATCTGCCTCCCTGGGCAAATACACATTCGCCCCCTGGAGGCGCACAACAGGCCAATTCCGGCCCCTAAGAGTCTTAAAAGTCAAGCCTACCTTTATCTCAGGCTGCTTCTCTCGCTCTCTTAGTTTTTATTCACATGATTATTTATAGTTATATTAATTAGTTTATCTAGTTAAGTTAGAAAGAATAAAACGCTAATACTCACCCACCAATTTCCTACCTGCAGTCCTGTGGCGTCACTCCTTGATTTTGCTGTTCTTTTATTTGTATCTGGTGCCTCGGCCTGCCGTGCTTTTTATCCTCTGCCACCTCCTCGGATGCCGACTTCTTCCACCATCTACAACAATGCAGTACTCCTTCAGTACCGCACTGAAGTATCAGTCTAGATTATGTGCTCACGTGTCTGGAGTGGGACTTGAACCCATAACCTTCTAACCCAGAGATGAGAGTGCTACCACTGAGTCAAGGCTGATTACCTAGATGAGAGAGATAACCTACTAGAAAATATCTGCTTTCAGACTGCCTCTGGCCAGTCATTTTAAAGTACAAAACACTGGAACAAGGGATAATTAAGATATTCCAGTAAGTATACAGATAATCCCCTTCTTAATATATAATATTTATAATGATGTAGAAACTCATTGAATATAGTTCTCCTTTAATTATCTGTACATTCCCAAATCCAGTATTAAACCTGTTGGAACATCCACCTTTAACTATATTGGCAATGACTGTCTTAATGGATCCTTAAACAAAGTTGAAAGCTGTGATCTTAGACCAAACAACATTTTACAACATTTGAATTATAATTGTTTTAAAGTCAAGTCTGTATAAGACAAGAAAGAGATCATTATCTCTTTAATCGTCAGGAAAAGGAATATCCTCAAAGAAAACACTTGAAGCTATTTACTGGGAAGTAAGTGCATTTTCTAAATGCTGCAGTGAGCAGTTCTGTTCAGATCAGTTAACTGAATCTGTCATGTGGGACATCTTAAATCAGATCTACTGGCAGTGATTGAAACTAAACTGGAACTTCAATTTATTGGTAACCTCATGGGAAGCATACTGGACATACTACTTTATTTCTCAATAGGCATTTTGTTTTCTTTACTGTAAACTTGTCAAAACAAAATGGGTACAGACCATTTTGCTTGTCTGCATTTCACTATTAATTACATAAAAAGCAAGTCCAAGAATGAAAAAACAAAGGTGCATGGGGAAGGAGTGAACTCCAGAAAAAAGACTGGGGAGATGATTCTTGACTGTGATACTTAACTACTTAACAAATAAATGCACTTTGATACATATCCAGCTGATCAAATTAAGTAGTTAGCAATGAACAAATGCAGCAGATACTTAGATGTGTGATGTTATTTTTTGAAGAAGTGCACTTAGTGAGTATGTTGTTTACTGAGTGTTAATTACTTTGAGCCACTTCAACTAGACTATGTCTAAAACTTTGTGGAGCTCAAGGAATTCCCAACATTCTCAGACAAGATGACCAGTATTTACATAACCCAGAGAATACCAAAGTTTTTCTCCAATAATTCCCATGTTTTTACCAACTTCGATTCACAAAACAAGAAACAAAATATTTTTGGACCATGAAATAAAGTTGAAGGAGAGAAATTTCACACGATACAACGATAACAGTTTTGCAGTATCATTTAGTACAGTTTGAAAAAGCTATTACTGAAGCATGAAAAATTAATTATACAAAATCTCCTTTAAAATAATGTTGTTGCAAACATTCAGTATTTGTCTGTGATATTTTTCTGACAAAAGTCAATAGTTCATTACAATTGTTTTAGAAACTATTGTTAGCATCAGAACTGATCCCTAAAAGATTTAACATTGTGGATCTGTTTCTATCAGGTAGATACTCTTCTTATGGTTTCTGAGCATGTCTAAAGCTGAATTTAAGAAGTGCATGAAATTGTGGAGCATCCCTTCATACAGTTCAAAGAATGATGGCTTTGCTGTTTATGCTCACTTTAGTGAAAAAATACTACCTTAATCATTAAAGAGTAAAAAAGGCTAGTTGCATTATTATATGATGACTTCAGTATGTTTGTCACAGTACACTCTGATGATTTGGATACAAGCCACCAAAAAGAATATTCCAATATCAACCAGATACTGAACTAATCAACTAATAAAATAATACAATTAATTTATTGTCTGATGACTGAATCATCATGGAACACATTTTGATTGAACTCTATTGATTTATGATTCTTTGTGCGTTGATGAAATTCATCCCCTGGACTCAAGCAGAAGTTTCCAATTTAGTCTGAATTTGTGCTAGAGGTTTCTGAACGGTCCTGAACAACCTCCACCGAGCTTTTTTTGGAGCTAAATTGTTTCAGAAAGACAAAGAAGAACCTCTTTCTGGGTGGCCAGCAGTTTCTTGTGTGCTCCAAACTGCTTTGTCCCTTCAGGCTGCTGTGGTATGCAATGGGTTAAAGCCCATTTGTGCAAAGTATTATCAATTAATCAGAAAGTGACAGCATTCCAAGAAGCAGGTAAAACATATGACATGCTGCCAAATCAATGCTTGTCTGTGTTCAATTGCCTGTGCAGTCTCAATGAATTCATTTTACACATCAAACCTCTGGACTGCAATAAAAGAAACTTGATAATTAATGAAAAGGCAGGAATGTTGATTTTTTTTGTTAACTTGTAGACTGTTTGTCTGACTTAACAAGGTTTTAAAACTCTTTAGTGCCAATACTGTCTTGTGAATTTATTAGGGGAATTATTAGTTCAAATGTATTTTTTTCTGTTCAGTATAGTATAGCTCCGTATCTGGTTTCAATTTGTTTTTGTTCTCTTGCAAAACAAGTTTGGGGGAATAATAGACCAAAAGTGTATTTAATATTTGTGATCAGTAATGATGCCTTGTTCATATAACATGTCACCCCCTAACCCAAAATATGTTACTGGTTAACTATAATGGTGCCATGTTAGCTTTGTTATTTTAAGTTTTAAAAACGTGCATTTAATAAGAAAAATAACTATTTGTAGAAATTAATGACCAATTCAGAGCCTTCTTGGCAAGCACTTTTTTTTCGAAAGCTGCAGCTTGCTATCTTGTCCAAACATTTGAAGAATGTCTATCATCCTTTAGAGGTTGGTTCAGAGCAACACTAAGAATAGTTCTTGGGTAGGTCTATTAAACAGGTCTGCACAAGATCTTCTAATATTCTTTTGGGACTAAAAGTGAACTAGAATCAATCTTAGTAATTAGTCTGGTGAAAAGCCACATGAAACCAACAAGAAGTTAATGTGAGAGGAGGAATGGAAAAGTTAAAACTAACATAGTTTGCAGATGCCCTGCTTCTCAGATTTATTTGACCACAATTTATTGTGCATGTCATGCAAAACAATGGAACATTAATAGTGAAACAGGACAATTCATTTTATGGATCTAAGTTTATATACATCTTTTTTTAAATCTGCAAGACAGCATATTGGACAATGAATGCAATCTGTCACAGAGCAGTAGCTCATGGGTAATTACTTGTAAGTCCCTTCCCTGCAGGGAGAGGAAAAATTAGTCAAGGAAAGAAAGATCTTGCATTTATATAGCATCTTTTATGATGTCGGGACATCCCAAAGCAATTCTCAGCCAAATGAAATATTTTTGTAGTGTAGACACAGTTGTAATGTGGGGAGTGCAACAGCTACTTTGCACACAGCAAGGTCCCTCAAACAGCAATGATATAATTAACTGATTAAAATGTTTTATTGATGTTGGTTGAGGGATAAATGCTGACCATGACACTGGGAGAAATCTTCTGCTCTTCATCATTAAATCATAGAATGGTTACAACATGGAAGAAGGCCATTCAGCCCGTTGAGCCCGTGCCAACTCCCTGCAAGAGCACCTCAGCTAGTGCCACACCACTGCCCTTTCCCCGTAACACAGCAAAAAAAAAATATTTCAGGTATTTATCCAACTCCCTTTTGAATCATACAGTCATAGAAATTTACAGCACGGAAGGAGGCCACTTCAGCCCAACATGCCCATCAAGAGGCTATCTAACCTAATCCTACTTTCCAGCTCTAGGTCCATAGCTCTGCAGGTTACAGCACTTCAAGTGCACATCCAAGTACTTTTCAAATATGGTTGTAGTGGAGTATGACTGAGACACTCAACACAGGTCTGTTGTGGAGAAAAGAAATGTTTAATTTTCTTGATCAAAGGAGACACACCAGCTCTGCAACTGGGTGCTTTCTCAACCATTCTCTCCGAACAAATTTGGAACTGCTTCTTTATACAGAATTCTTTGCAAAGTCATCATTTACATTATCATTGGTCATTCTCTCTACCGTGTAACAATCTTTGCCTAGAAACATAGAAACATAGAAAATAGGTGCAGGAGTAGGCCATTCGGCCCTTCGAGCCTGCACCACCATTCAATAAGATCATGGCTGATCATTCCTTCAGTAATCTTTTCCTGCTTTCTCTCCATACCCCTTTATCCCTTTAGTCGTGAGGGCCATATCCAACTCCCTCTTAAATAGATTTAATGAACTGGCATTAACAACTCTCTGCGGAAGAGAATTCCACAGCTAGTTCCAGTATCTTCCTTGGGTATGAACAGATGCATCCTGCATCCTGCCAATAACAGGAACTTACCCCTAGACTTAGGACCTTCATTTTGAATAACAAGAATCTACATCATAAACTTAGGACCATCATTTTGAAAAACAAGTCCAGTGGTTGCACCTAATAATTTGCCACATAAGCAAATTCTGGTTTCTACCTTGCTAGCATAAAGCACGTTTAACTCTTTAATTCCCCCTTCAATCCCCCTTTGGTCATATGGTTATTCTATTAACCTACCGTGACCAATTTCTTTACCTTACTAGACTCGTGTGTCTCCTGCTCCGATTTCGTTGATCAGGCAATAGGATTGGGATACTCACGACTCATATCAGGTATTTGTGTTGGTTTGGTTCATCTCCCCTATTACCTACTTTCAGCAAAGGCTTCCTTTCATATTTCTGAGCAGCTTTTACCAGCGCTTTCATCCTTCTCCTCCTACATCTAAAGCACCATTCAAACAGTAACATAAGGACAATCAACATCTGCACTATCACTAATACATGTGATATAATTATTTTCCAAGGGTGTACATGAACATTAAATCCAAAGCTCCATAGCCGTATATATCATGGTTGATTGGCCAGCACTTTCTTTGTGTCTTTTTGCAGCTTAACAATCTTTTTCATCAGGATGATGTATTTTTATCGTTGCTCACGGACACTCTTCTCCAATGCTGTCTGTTCCTCACTTAATTTGAGAATGGGTTTTCCCTGAGGCTCTTTGAAGCCCTCGTACCCCGCCTTTATAGTGTCTGCCACCGTTCCATTGACAGTTTCTTCTTTTAATTATGGGTATATAATATGTCCCTCAATATTAACCTCTTCTCTGGTCGTGAAGCAAAAGTTGATGGTAGTGATAGGGCAGTGCGTTACTCCTCCCACAGTCATGTTAGCGGCTGTAGTGCTGACACACCATTGCCCGTTACTTTGTGGGGGTGCTGTTGTCTCGGAATCCAGCATCAGTGGGGTTATGCTCAGGACGCATCCTTCTGTGTGGCCATATCCAGTCATCTTGATCAAATTTGTGATGTTCTTGGCACAAAACAACCTGGTTATTCTTATAACAATCTTTAATGCACACACTCTTGGTACCATCTCTTTTCTTAATAACGTATTGGTGCAGTTTGTGGTATCTGACCCATGTTTGGTTTCTTATTTCTCCTATATTATCAACTTTATACAGGAGGTTTCCCTTGGTCACATCATATCGTGGTATTGAAAGTACAAATCCGATTATATTCTGATGACCAGTTACACATTTAGTTTTAGGAACCCATACATGGCTGTTTCGCCTGATTTCACGGGCATCCGTTTTCCTTTTTCTCAAGGTCCATTCCCTGAATACATCATTGGTTATCCAATCTGGGACCTCCCCATTTTGTAGCTGTTCTAAGTCATGTTCTACTGTACTTATCATCCATGCTCCATACCCGGCGTATACCGTGACGTTTCATCCGCTTTCGCTATTGTACTTTTGGTTCGCATTTATTGAGTTAATTACCCCTTAGTGTGTGGGCTACGTAACGATTCTCATTCGGCCCCATCTCCCAATTGGGCCTGCATCTTCTCATTATCACCTCCCCTCTCCAGCAACCCTCTTAGGGTTTGGGTGAGTGTGTCCACCTGCTCTTCTACCATCTGGAGATCTATAGTGTTTTTATAGTGCTATGCCCGCTGCATATCCCACGCCCATCATTTCTAATATCCCCCTTTTTCATCTAACCTTCCCTTTTAATGTGATAAACCTCAGGGTCTTAGACTCAGAGTCAGATTTTTATACATGCTTATTGTTTTCGATCCGCAGGAACTGGGGATTGTTAGATCGGTCAGATTTATAAATACTGTGATTATCTTCTGGTGTATTCCAAAGTGTATTTTTTCCTTCGTGTATTTCATTACTAACCCCCCTTTGGTCCCCTTTGTTATATGAGGGCATCTTGGAGTTCTCCTCTTACACAGAAACATCATTCCCCCTCCTGTATGATTGTCACAACTTGTACTTCCCTCTGGGGCAGGTGATGGGCTATTAGTTTCTTCCTTGTCCTTGTAGTATCATAAGGGCGGTAGTGATCATATTTATATACATTCTGTTGATAAAACACATCCTGGATATTCCAGGTTTTTAGTTAGATTCTTACCATTTCTACTTCTACTGGATTGTTTGCACTGTTTCTCTAGGCATGTGACCTTTCCCAGATCCATTTTATTATGGCAAGTACCCCTAGAATTTCAAATATTAATCCTAGTCCCCCGAAAAGTCCATCTATCAGTACATCCCTCTACTCCTTTATATTCTTGCAGCTGGGACCAATGTTTTCATCGGCCCCCACCTTTCATATTTACACATGCACACGTGTCTCCATGAATCAGTACCTCATAGGTTCCACTCCATCGAGGGGCGAATCCAGGTTTTTCTGATAATACCCTAACCATTACCCTTGCCCACCTCAGGTCCTACCACCGGGGGTTTTGTTCCTTTATCCTCGTCTTCCTCTTCCTGCTTATCTCGTACTTCCTGTCGCACACCTTTCAATTGCCTACTCAGTTCCATCACATACTTACTAATTCTATCACATAAAGGTCCTAACTTTACTCCTCCTGTAACTATTCCCTCAGGGAGTTTTGTTGCTCATCCAGTCATTAGTTCGGAAGGGGTGAGTCCTGTTGTGTGGTTCAGTGTAGCACGCAGTCTCATCAATATGGTGGGCAGGAGTTCTGGCCATGTCTGTCCAGTTCCCTGGATTGCTTTACTCAGGGAGGTTTTGAAGGTTCTATTCATTCTTTCTACCATTCCCGAACTCTGGGGATGGTAGGGGATGTGGAATTTCTGCTTAATGTTCAGTATTTTACAAGTTTACTTCATTACCTTTCCTGTGAAATGAGTCCCTTGGTCCGAATCTATCTGAATGGGAATCCCCCATCTAGGAATGACGTGGATAGGGAACTAGTTGGCAGACAGGAAGCAGAGAGTCGGGATAAACAGGCCCTTTTCAGAATAGCATGCAGTGACTAGTGGGGTGCCGCAGGGTTCAGTGCTGGGACACCAGCTAATTACAATATACATCAATGATTTAGATGAAGGAATTGAGTGTAATATCGCCAAGTTTGCAGATGACACTAAGCTGGGTGGCGGTGTGAGCTGTGAGGAGGATGCAGGGTGACTTGGACAGGTTAGGTGAATGGGCAGATGCAGTATAATGTGAATAAATGTGAGGTTATCCACTTTGGTGGCAAAAACAGGAAGGCAGAATATCATCTGAATGGTGACAGATTCGGAAAAGGGAAGGTGCAACGAGACCTGGGTGTCATGGTACATCAGTCATTGAAAGTTGGCATGCAGGTACAACAGGCAGTGAAGAAGGCAAATGGCATGTTGGCCTTCATAACTAGGGGATTTGAGTATAGGAGCAGGAAGGTCTTACTGCAGTTATACAGGGCCTTGGTGAGGCCTCACCTGGAATATTGTGTTCAGTTTTGGTCTCCTAATCTGAGGAAGGACGTTCTTGCTATTGAAGAAGTGCAGCGAAGGTTCACCAGACTGATTCCTGGGATGGCAGGACTGACATATGAAGAAAGACTGGATCGACTAGGCTTGTGTTCACTGGAATTTAGAAGAATGAGAGGGGATCTCATAGAAACAAATAATATTCTGACAGGATTGGACAGGTTAGATGCAGGAAGAATGTTCCCTATACTGGGGAAGTCCAGAACCAGGGGTCACAGTCTAAGGATAAGAGGTAAGCCATTTAGGACCGAGATGAGGAGAAACTTCTTCACTCAGAGAGTTGTTAACCTGTGGAATTCTCTACTGCAGAAAGTTATTGAGGCCAGTTCGTTAGATATATTCAAGAGGGAGTTAGATATGGCTCTTACGACTAAAGGGATCAAGGGGTATGGAGAGAAAGCAGGAAAGGGGTACTGAGGTGAATGATCAGCCATGATCTTTTTGAATGGTGGTGCAGGCTCGAAGCGCCGAATGGCCTACTCCTGCACCTATTTTCTATGTTACTATGTTTTTAAGAGGACAACAAGGGGCTGGTCGCTGACCTAGGGCCAGGCAAGCAGGCTGGCTATGCAACCATGCCCATGACCCCCTCCAGACAGCAGGAAAGGGCCCGTGGTGGCTACATAGCTGCAAGACTCTTACGTAAGGAGCTGATATCTGAACGATTTGCCTGAAACAACGTTGCTGTGAGTGCCAACGCTGACACACTGTTGTGTGTGTGCAGCTCAGACATCAATGGTGCCCATCACCTTGGTGCCAATTAAAGTTTACGTTGATTGAAGTTAAGTTTTATTTAACCCTTTCATGTTAAGGAATCACCAGTGTCTAACGCTCCAGCTATCTGAGACAATGCGCAACAAGGTTATGTTCAATAAAAAAATATTTATACCAACATTGGTCTGAAATCATAAGTATCACGGGGGAAAACACCCAACCCCTGCTCACACCCCACTTTTTCCACCATTGACATCAATCAAATGTTCAACATGTCCAGCAACACAGAATACAAAGGCAAAGCAGGAGCGTGCTCCCCAGCCCCCATACATTACAACACCCAGATGGAGATATAACACAGCCATCACCTGCGGACATGCACCTCACTTTCCTTCCCCCCTCCCCTTCTTCTCCCCACCACTTCCCCTTCCCCTCCTCGCTCCATGGTGCCTGGCCGAGGAGCTCCTCAGGCGGTGCCTCATTGCGGGGAGTATGAAGGTAGAGGCTGTGGTTGCATGGGTACGGGAGCAGGGGGTGCTGTGGGGGCAACATTCTCTGATGCAGAAGCAGGATCTTGGTCCTTCCTCTCATCTGTCGTTCACAGTGGTGGTGCGGAAACTAGGGGTGGTGTACCACACTCTGGGATTACTGGGAGGCCTGTGCCAGCAGTGTTCCTGGCTATCGCATTCAGGGCCTCCGCCATCCGCGGAACGTACTCAGTCATGGTGGCCAGCTGTTGGGATATGTCCCCCAATGCTTCGATGAGCTGGTCACCAATGTCTACAGTCCTCCTGGACAACTGTATCATCTCTCCCCTCTCATGTGGCGCTCGTGGAACAGACCTGCTGCATTCACGAGGCCTCCGCCGGGTCGGCGCCGTCCTGGGGACAAATGGGGTGCCCTGTGGCGAGGTGCTTGTGCACGGTACCTCCAGAGTACAGGCAGGATGACCGGAGGACCACTAGATGGCCTTGGAGTGGAATGGCTTCTGGAGCGTGGCGATGCAGGTTCCTCGAAGTCTGCACTCTCATCCATAGAGAATAGATCCAGCGGATTGATGGGCGAGAATCGGAGCTTCTCAGCACCAGATGTAGGATCGCCCTGAGAGTTGGGTCCCACGCCCCCACTTTCTGGCCTCTGTGGTCTTGCCTGGGGCCGTGCTGCTGGCTGAGCTGCAAAACACAAATGAGGTTATTAGAGGAGAAGGGGATGCTAGGGTCACAAGGTGATTCCAGCGCTACACACAGCATATGCACGACAAAAGCACCACCACTATCAAAATCATCACAGACATCACATTTCATGATCATCAACACATTTGCATTGCAATGATTTTCATTTAGGCAGCATTATTTCTAGGACAATTTTAGAAATCATCCATCATATCTGATTGTTCGGATATGAGTGGGTGTGGCAGCTATTGACTTTACATCATGCAATGGTGTAAGCTTTACTCACGTGGTATCACTTCAGGGTATGCAGATGCTTCCGTGGCTGTCCAGGTGTGCTTCCCCACGAGTGCGAGTACCTGCTCCTCCAACTCAGTGATGTCGCTGGGGACAGGTGGCTCCCCCACCCGTTCTCCTCTGCACGGACTGCATCGTCGACAGCTTCTTCTGTAAAAGGTGACAGGACGACATGGCATGAGATCATTGCATAATATCATTGCTAGGTACTGTCACAGAGACTGATACAACACATAACCGACAGATGTAATCATGATTGTTATGCTAATTCTCATTCTTTACCTAAAGACGTACTCCGTGACCTCAGGCTTTGAGTAAAACATTCCCGGTAAAAGTGAACGACCTTACATCTGCTAATATTCACTCATGACTGTTACAAATCAAATTATATAAATACATAAGTACATGTAATTAACTGTAATACTTACTCTTGCACATCCCACCATCGTTTGCGACATTGGTTGCCCTCACGCACCTTGTTGGTTGTCGACAAGACCACCTCTGCTATCTCGGTCCATATCTTCTGGTAGGCCTTTGGAGTGGGCTTCCCACACCCTCCCTGTGTCAAATCACCCCAGAGTAACTCGACCTCCTGCAGGAGAGAAGCATTTGCCTCGTCCGAGAACCTCCTCGCTCTTTTGCGGCCTCCAATGTGCTCCTCTCCCACCTCACTGCTCTCGCCAGTGTCAGTCTCCACAGCGTGCTATGATGCCTCCTCCTCTGCCTCCATTATAGGCCAAATTCGGGCAAATATGTGGCTGGTAACAACTAATTTTTGTTTCCCTATTTACTGTAAAGCTCTAAACTCTCCCTCCTTCCTCCCAAAGCAGCCACACCACACCCTGATATGCCATCAGTCCCTCTGAGCTCCCTCTCTCTCTGTCTCCTCTTCTGCGCATGTCATGATGACCCTTAACCTTCTGAATCACGGGAATCGAGCGTTGCCATGCCGTTGCTAAAGACGGCAACACTTTACGGCAGAAGGCCAGCGAGATTTAACGCTACCACCCATTTCATATCGCTCGCGGTAACGCCCAATTTCAAAAATGGAGACTAGGTGCTTTGAGAATGGGTGAGAAGCCGACAATCTGAAAACCCATTTTTACCGCCCACATCGGAAAGAACGCCCATTTTTCGGCGATATGCACAAAAGTGTAAAATCTAGCCCCAATTACTTTTGCTTCACGCACTCTCAGTGCCAGTGAGCATAATTATCTGCAAATGAAAAGGGAAGCTTTGGCATTAATTTTTGGGGTTAAGAAGTTCCACAAATATTTTTCTGGTTGTAAGTTTACCATCGTTATGGACCATAAGCCTCTAACAGCATCTTCCATCCAAAGTCCCCAGTTCCAACATTAGCTGCAGTCCAAATGCAGAGATGGCCTTTGATTTTGTCAGCATATACATATGATATTGAATACAGACGATCAGCTGATCACAATAATGCTGATCATATGTCTAGATTGCCTTCCCCATCACAAGTTACACCCGATAGGGAAGAAATGTTCTATTTTATATACATTGATGAACCGCCAGTCACCGCTGAAGAGTTTGGTAGAGCAAGCAAACGTGATCCAGTTATGTCAAAGGTGTATGATTACATCGCAAATGGCTGGCCAAACCAGGTAACAGACAAAGATATTCATCCATTCTTCATTCATCGGAATTAATTATCAGTCAATAATGATTGTATCATGTGGGATGCAAGAATGGTTATACCAAATAAATTCAGGTCCAAATTATTAGGAGATCTTCATGATCAGCACCTGGGAATGTGCTTGAACAAGACTTTTGCACGCAGTTATTTGTGGTGGTTAGGTCTAAATAAAGATATAGAGTACATCGTCAGTCAGTGTACGACATGTCAATCGGTAAGCAAGAAACCACCATCAGTGCCATCACAGCCATGGAAATGGCCTCCCAGGGTGCAAAGGTTACATATCCATTTTGCTGAGCAAGAAGGATAATAATTGTTCATTGTGATTGATAGCCATTCGAAGTGGGTAGTAGAGGTGTTTCCAATGTGGAAAATAACAAATAAAACATTAGACATTTTGTGAAGATTATTTTCTTCATTTGGCCTCCCAGAAGAAATTGTTTCTGATAATGGACCATAATTTTGTTCAGAAGAATTTGCACAGTTCACAAGCAAAAATGGTGTGAAACATACCAAGGATCCACCGTACCACTCTGCTTCAAATGGTGCAGCAGAGTGCGCAGTACAAATTGTAAAACGTGCCCTCATTAAACAGATGTTGGATCCAAATCCAAAGGAATGACAGTTGTCATTGGACCACAAATTGAATAATTTTCTAATTACGTATCGTAATACTCCTCATACAACTAATGGTAGAACGCCAGCAGAGTTGTTTCTCAAATGACAGCCACGAACCAGATTCTCGTTGTTAAAACCAAACTTGGCACAGTCCATAGAATAGAAACAATTAAGATTGAAAGAGAATCATAATAGAGGTGGAGTAAAAGAGAGAAATGTGAAATTAAATCAGAAGGTGAGAGTGATGAACCATCACCATAAATGGTTAAAGTGGTTACCAGGAAGAATGGTGAAGATGTGGTCCTTGCACATATGTGGTCAAGATGCTTGATCATGAACAGGTTAGGTTTAGTCACATTGATCATATTTTATTACAGATGTGGAAGGAGTTGAAGGTTGGAATAATTCAATTATTTTTGACTCATCAGATAGTTTTGATACAATTAAAGTACCAGTAGCACATCCTACACCAAATGTACTAGAAACAAATCCAAGAGAAAGTCAGAATATGAGTCTGAGTCTGAGTCAGGCAGATAAACAGTCTGAACTTGTAGAGAGTTCAAATTTAAATCAAGGGCATCCCTTGTGTTGTATCTGTAAGCACTCTAGTAATGACTCCACGAGGTAAGGTATTGCACTTGAACTGTTGTGACCTTAGTCCATTTATTGTAGCTCCTGAATGAGGATACAGTAAGGTGAGCTCCCTTTTATACTTGGTTACCTGCAGTGTACAGGTGACCCCTAGATCTTCACCAGTTGCACCCTCTGGTAGTACAGGCATAGTGTATACAGTGTGAAGATACATTCAGTGGTCTTATGTAACTTTACATTGAATGTACAGGGTATAGACTTATATTATACAAACACAACATCACTCCCCCCTAAGTCTTGTGCCACTGGCCTTTGACTTGAGTGCCCAAAGTCCTTACACCGTGTATGTGCTTGGGAATGGCTCTCTCCCTGTAGACCCCCAAGTCCTTATTGCCACAACATTGGGAAATGGTCAGTAGTGGACGGTTGGAGGTTGCAGTGGGGGTTGAGTGGGTTCTGGGTGTGATCCATGTGTGTCCATGGCTACATACATCTATTTCCACTTCCCCCAACCCCATGCATAGACCATGTGTGTGGCTCAACACTTGCATTTGCATACATGTAGAGAGAAAAAAAATAGGATTAGTTACATCACTGTTTGGGTTCTGCAGTAGTGGAACAAGTACATTTTACAGATAAGGTAGATATGTAGTATTACAGTCTTGCCCATGGGTGAGGACGCTAGTTCCAGAGTAACCAGACCGTGTCCAGGTTGTCTGATGGCGGCAATGTGCCCCCTGCCAGCTGGTTGGGCTCGGATCGCTCACCTGGCTGAGTCTCAGGGCCTTTGCCATTGCCTAGTGGTGGGCAGAGCCACAGGAATGTGTGGCCTCCCTGTCCTCCTTTGAGGGCTGCAGTGTCTCCCTTCTGCCCTTCAGCGGTAGTGGGAGCCTGGTCATCCCAGGTCCCATTGGGAGGGCTGGAGGGTGCTAGCCTCTTGCTCCCGGTACTGGCCATGGTGGACAGAGAGGTAGGGCCGATCTGGGGCAGGGTGCTAGTAGTGGTGCCTTTGCTGTCCACTGATCGCTGGTCCTGCAGTGGGTATGCTCCCTCTGTGTATGGCTACACTCCCTGGGGCATCACATTGGTCCCGGAGGGGCAGGCTACAAGATCGGGTAGCCCACTGGACCTGGGCGTTTCCGACGGGAGGTTGCCCTTGGTTTTGTCGGCATACATGTAGAACCCAGCCTCGCACATCATTTCTTCTTTTACAGTCATGATACATTGGCTCCGACCGCAATCACCCGACTCGACATTGTTAGTTGCCTTTACATATTCGCATTTGTCAATTACATCTTCGCATTTGTCAATTACATCTTTTCCCTGTGTACTACTGGCATCGCTATTCAAAGTTACATTTAGATACTTGCATTTGTTAATTACATCTCTTACATGTGTATCACTGGCATCGCTGTACAAAGAGTGGAACTGTCCCTTTAATTGTGCTGGATTGCTGGTCTCCTTTAAGAGGGCCTTGCAATCTTTACCCCAATCCGGTTCGTTGCTTGGCATCACATGTTGCTCCCTCAAAGCTGCCCCTCGTGATCTGGTCGCGGCCATCTTGACTTCAGGTGCTTCACCTCGTGGTGCGGGTGCCATCTTCTTTCTCTCCACGAGGTAGGCTACGGTGATCCTTTTCTCCCCAGGTTCTGCCAGGGAAGCAGGGAAGTTACCTCCTGCGCCGATCTTCTTCCTCTGGAGTCCTGCCACTGGAGCCTGGAAGGTGAGGTCTGGTCGTTTGGGTTGGATCATCTCGCCATTGGGTTGTGCGGTCTGTCGTCGCTGCGCAGTCGAGTTGGACGGTTGGATTTTCAGGTGCTGTGATGCATCCAAATTTGGGGCCGCATAGGAAGTCGATCACAGGGGCCTGGAGGCTTTCCCAGCTCCAACAGATTTGGATTTGTTTCATCAATCTTCTTCCTAGCAGCATTGGACCATCACCGGCAATGATCCAGAAAGGTAGCTGGTGCATCACGCCGCCATGGAACACTTGGACATCCATGCTGCCAACGATTGGGATGGTGTCATTTGTATAGGTAAGCAGCTTCACCTGGATCGGGATCACTTTAGGTCGTTCGATTGGATTGTCCCAGAGTTTCTCGAAGGCCGCCTGATTTATTAGCGATTGGCTCGCCCCTGTGTTGTCCTCCATTGAGACTGGGACACCGTTGATTTCAACTTCCATTTTCAAAGGAGAACTCTCGGTGGAGCAGGTAAACACTCTGCACCCCTCATCATGGGGCTGAGCTGCCTCCTGGACGCTCTCTTCCTCTTCATCAGAGCTGGAGCCCGGGTGATCGGCCAACTCTTCAGCTACTTGGAGAGTAAGATTTCTCTTACACATTCGCGGGAGATGGCCTTTTGTGTTACAGCCTTTGCAAGTATAGTCGTTTTAATGGTACTGGTGAGCCCTGTGATTTCCTCCACAGCGCCAGCGTGGGGCTGGCTGGTTGGTCCCATGTGGCGGACTCAGGGTTGCGGGACTCGGTGTAGCAGTCTTGCCTCTAAAGGGCGCCAGTCGGTTCACGGTACTTGCTGGGTTAGAGTCCTGGGGGTGAGTCATCATCCTCTTGGAATCGCAGGCTGAGGCCATGATCGCCGGGCTGACGTTAATTGCCTTCTGCAGGGTGACCATTGTGTCCGCAGAGAGCAGCCTGTGGAGGAGGCCCTCATGGCTGATTCCAATAACAAAGATGTCCCTCAGTGCTTCAGTGAGATGGTCGCCAAAATCACACAGTGCAGCCAATCGTCTATGGCATATTTTGCGATTTCTTGATCTTCGGGCCACCGGTGTGTGTAGAACCGATGTTTGGCTGTGATGGTGCTCTCTTTAGGTTTGAGCTGTTCCTGTATCATCATTACGAGTTCCGTGTACGTCATCTTCTCTGGGGTTAGCAAGTCCCTGATGAAGCCATAGACAGTGGGTCCACAACTGCTGAGCAGGATAGCTCTGCGCTTATCAGCCAGCGAGGTCAATGTGTCTCCAGCCAGGTCGTGATGAAAAGGTGTTTGAGCCTTTCCACAAAGGCATCCCAATCTTCCCTATCAGCGAATTGTTGAAAAGTGCCAAGGTTAGCCATTTTTCGCATGGAAATTCGTAATCTCGTCGCCAGTTATTGTATCTGTAAGCACTCTAGTAATGACTCCATGAGGTAAGGTATTGCACTTGAATTGTTGTGACCTTAGTCCATTTATTGCAGCTCCTGAATGAGGGTACAGTAAGGAGAGTTCCCTTTTATACTTGGTTACCTGCAGTGTACAGGTGACCCTTAGGTCTCCACCAGTTGCACCCTCTGGTGGTACAGGCATAGTATATACAGTGTGAAGATACATTCAGTGGTCTTATGTAACTGTACATTGAGTATACAGGATATATACTTATATTATACATACACAACACCTTGGAGGAAAACTTTCCTCAGGATCAACCGAGAAACATAGAAACATAGAAAATAGGTGCAGGAGTAGGCCTTTCGGCCCCTCCAGCCTGCAGCACCATTCCATAAGATCATGGCTGATCATTCCCTCAGTACCCCTTTCCTGCTTTCTCTCCATACCCCTTGATCCCCTTAGCCGTAAGGGCCATATCTAACTCCCTCTTGAATATATCCAATGAATCCAATTAACCTAGAATGAGTCTAAGTTCGACACCATGTTTGGAAGGTTCTGTTCAAAAGTGAAGGTATCCACTTTGAAACAGAAAACAAGTCGTTATGCTTAATTTATAAATATGGCAAAATGAGTCCATATCTTTTGTTATGTATAAACATGCAAGTTATGTATGATGATTGTTTGTTAGAATTACTTCTTCATTAAGGAGGGAGAAGTGTAGTATATATAGCTCCACCCCATGGACTACTGTGCCATTGCAGTCATTGCTATTTACAACAAAAAACAGGGAACAAGTTACGTGACTGGGTTCCTGAAGTTATCAGCCATCTTAAAGCCTGTGTGTTTGTGAGGTTGTACCGAAAACATAGCACTGCGGATATGTGGTCGATAGGTCATTTCAGAATCAACCAAGGTTGCAAACAGTCCGATTCGGCCTCAGACAGAAGTTGTAAAGAAGGATGGAGTCAGTGGCTAGGAAATGGAGTTTGTGGCGGGGACCGAAAATAACGGCTTCAGTCTTCCCAATATTCAAATGGAGAAAATTTCTACTCATCCAGAACTGGATGTCGGACAAGCAGTCTGACAATTTAGAGACCGTGAAGGTTTGAGAGAAGTGGCAGTGAGGTAGAGCTGTTTCATCAGCATACATGTGGAAACTGACGTTGTGTTTTCGGATGATGTCGCCAAGGGGCAACATGTAGATGAGAAATAGGAGAGGACCAAGGATAGATCCTTGGGGGACACCAGAGCTAACAATGCGGGGGCGGGAAGAGCAGCTGTTGCAGCTGATTCTCTGCCTACGATTAGATAGATAAGAATGGAACCAGGCAAGTGCAGTCCCACCCAGCTGGACAATGGTGGAGAGGCATTGGAGAAGGATAGAGTGGTCAACATGTTAAAGGCTGCAGACAAGTCAAGAAGGACGAGGAGGGATAGTTTGCCTTTGTCACAGTCACAAAGGATGTCCGTTTCGGTACTGTGGCAGGCACGGAAACCGAATTGAAGGGATTCAAACATGGAATTGTGGGAAATATATGCATGGATTTGGGAGGCAACAACACATTCAAGTACTTTGGAGAGGCAAGGGAGGTTGGAGATGGGACGGTAGTTTGCAAGGACGGAGGGGTCGAGGGTTGGTTTTTTGAAGGGGGGTGATGACAGCAGATTTGAGGGAGAGGGGGACAGTACCCGTGGAGAGAGAGCCGTCAACAATGTCGTTTTACATGGGAGCCAGAAAAGGAAGTTGGGTGGTCAGCAGTTTGGTGGGAATAAGATCAAGAGAGCAGGAAGTGGTTTCATGAACAAGATGAGCTTGGAAAGGTCATGAGGAAAGATCGGAAAGAAACTGGGGAAAGATGTGAGGTTAGAGTTAGAACAGGGGGCTTCCTTAGAGGAGGTTTTGCCTGGTGGGCTAGGGGAAGGAAGGAAGAGACAGAGGCGGCTGAACGGGTGGTCTCAATCTTAGAGACAAAGAAGTCCATGAGCTCCTCACCATATTGTCAGAGTTGAGGGTCGAGACTGGGGAGAGCGGTTTAAAAAGACAGTTAGCAGTGGAGAATAGAAGCTGGGGTTTATCTTTACATTCCAGAATGATTCTGGAATAGTGAGCAATTTTGGCAGATGAGAGCAGGACTCGATAATGCTTTATCTGATCCAGCCAGATGTGGCAGTGAATGGCTAAACCAGTTGTCCGCCATATCCGTTCAAGTCTGCGTCCCTTGGACTTAAGGAAGCAAAGATTAGGGCTGTGCCAGGGGGAATGGCCAGAATGAGAGAGAATAATTGTTTTTAACAGGGACCAGGGCATCAAAGGTGGTGGTGAGGGTGTGATTGAGCAGATCGGTAACAGCAGAAATGTCATGGTGAATAGAGGGCCAAAGGCTGGACAGTTGGGGGAGTTCATAAGTGCAGTTGTAAGAGAGCTGTGAAAGAGGTTTTTCCAGGGACGAACACAGAAGGAGGTAGGATTGAGGGGCGGTGGAAGGAGGTTGTGTGTGTCGGGCCTTATCTGCGATTGACATGATGGGAGTAGCGAGGCCACGAGAGATTGCAAGTTCAAGGGGGTGGCCGTGAATATGGGTTGGGGAGCTTATGTGGAGGGAGGATAGGAGGCTAGTGAACTCAGAGGAGAGAGAGCATGATAAATTGAGATGGAGGTTGAAATCACCGAGGATGAGAAGTTGTTCAGTGCTGAGGCAGAGGGAGGAAAGTAGTGAAGAAATATCGGTAATAACATTTTTATGGTACTTGGGTGGTGGCAGAGAACAAGAATTTTAAATGAGAGGTGAGAGGATGGAATAAGGTGAGATGCTCAAAGGAGGAGAAAGCACCGGAGGAGTAGGTGGCGTTAAAAGGCAAGTGAAAAGGCAATTTGTCACCCAGGAAGTAAAACTGTGCAAGACAGGAAAGTGATGCAAACAAATAAAATTTGTGATTCTACTCAAGAACAGAAACTTCACAACATAACATTTTCTCGTACACCCATGTGCATACCATTTTGCAATGACAAAGCTTTACTCTTCCTTTTCCTACCCCTCCTATGTGGTGCAATCCCTGTGGCTTCAGCAGAGGTTGAGGCAGGCTGCTCAGATCCCAGCTCTGACTGCTGAGATGCTCTTGATTAATGACCTCTGGGTTTTGGACACCCTCTATCCTTGCAAACTCATCATCATATGCGGTCCCTCGAAACGAGGATGACTTGCTTCCACGCCAAAAAAAAAGGACGAGTTCACAGGTGTTTCAAAGAAGGACCTGAACTACATCCTGAAGGCTGGAAGATGCCTGTGTGTGTATTTTTTTAACGTGGGGTGGCTGTTGCACACCAGCCACCACACGGGCTTGACAGAGCTAGGTCAATGACATTCTAATTGACTGCGACAAAATTAATCTATCTCTACTCATCCTTCTGGACCTGTCTGCAGCCTTTGACACTCATACTCGTCTGGTTTAATTTCTATCTTTCCAGCCGTAACCATAGAATCACCTGCAATGGCTTCTCTTCCTGATCCCACACTGGTGTCCCCCAAAGATCTATCCTTGGCCCCCTCCTATTTCTCATCTACATGTTGCCCCTCGGTGACATCATCTGGTAACACAATGTGAGTTTTCACATGTACGCTGGTGATACCCAGCTCTACCTCTCCTCCACCCCTCTCGAACCCTCCACCATCTCTATGCTGTCAGACTGCTTGTCCGACATCCAGCACTGGATGAGTAGAAATTTCCTCTAATTAAATATCGCCAAAACCGAAGCCATTGTCTTCGGCTCACACCACACCATTCCTTTTGCACTGATTTGATCTCTCTCCCCAAGGCTGACCAAGTCTGTTTGCAACTTTGGTGTCATATTAGATCACGGATTGAGCTTCAAGGTTTTGTTTTGAAGAGAGAGGTGATAATGGCAGATTTGAAGGAAAGGGGGACAATACCGGAGGAGAGAGAATCATTTACAATATCCGCTATAATGGGATCCAAGAAGGGTTGTCAGCAATTTAGTAGGAATAGGGTCGAGGGAGCAGGAGGGCAGTCTCATTGACAAGCTGAGCTTTGACAGGGCATGAGAGAAAATAGGAGAGAAACTAAAGAAATATGCAAATTTATGCTTAGGGTAGGGGAAAATGGAGAGGCAGTGAGGTTCGGTGGGCTAGGGGGAGGGAGGGAATTAAAAGCAGAAACTGTTGAATGGATGTCGTTGATCTTTTTAACAAAGAAGTCCATGAGCTCCTCACATTTATTGTTAGAGGTGAGGAAGGAAGAAGCAGGGGAAGGTGGTCTGAGAAGAGAAGCCGGTTGTTATTTTTGCCATCCTGGATGACCTTAGAATAGTGGTTGGTTTTAGTGATGGAGAGCAGGACCCGGTAGCGCTTTATTTGGTCTAGCCAAATTTGGTGATGGAGGATTAGACCAGTAGACTGCCAAAGATGTTCAAGTCTGTGTTCCTTGGACTTAAGGGAGCAGAGATTAGGGGTATACTGGGGGAACAAGTACAGTGAGAGAGAGTAATGATTTTAGTGCAGACAAGGGCATTATAGGTGGTGGAGAGGGTGTGATTTAGTAAGTCAGTAGCTGCAAAAATGTCATGGAGAATAGTAAGCCAAAGCTAGATAGTTTGGAATTAGAAAGTGCAGTGGTAAGGGACTTGAGGGAGAGTTTTTTTCCAGAAGCAGATTCAGAAACAAGTGGGTTTAGGAAGGGGATGGGAATATGAATAGAGAGTGATGTAAGGAAATGGTCAGAGATTGCCTAAATCGGTAATGGTTACAGAGGGGATAGTGAGGCCACATGAGATGATAAGATTGAGGAAGTATATGGGAAGGGGAGTTTATATGAAAGGAGAGATTAAGGGAGGAAAGGAGGGCAGTGAACTCAGAGGAGAGGGAGCATGATGAATTGAGGTGCAGGTTAAAATCACCGAGAATGAGAAGGCGCTCGGTTCAGAGGCAGAGGGAGGAAATCAGAGAATCCATCTCATTGAGAAAATTGGTGTGGTGTTTGGGTGGGCAGTACAGGATAAGGATCTTAAAAGAGAGGTGTGAGGGGTGAAACAAGGTGAAATGCTCAAAGAAGAAGTTGCCAAAGAAGTAGGGAGAAAGACCAAGGTGTGATTTAGAGGCAAGGGCTACAGCACCACTACGGTGGTTTGGGCGTGGAATATGGTGGAAAGTATAGCCAGGTGGTGAAGCTTCATTAAGGGGAAAGATGTCATCACCCCTCAACCATGTCTCCATGATGTCAATAAGGACATGGATGACAAGGCCCTTATTTACAAGTGAACGTACATTTTGGAGGGAAATGCGGAGAGGGTCGATGATACCTAATTTATTGGCGATAGTCCAGAGGGGCAGAGCATTGAGGGACAGAGAGTAGATTGGCGAGATTAGCTTACAGCAGAAGCTTAGGGTGGGGAGAGAGTAAGATAGGGCAATAGGAGGCAGTGACAAGTGCCTTGATAGGCTTTGAAGGATGCAAAGAAAAGCACTCAGGGAAGCTGTGGAACTATTTATGAGGGAGTCAAGCCTTGAGCGGCGACAGGAGAATAGAAAGGATAATGGGTAGTGGAGAATAGGAGTTAGTGAGGGTAGAGTACATGACGGCAGAGAAAGAAAAAGAGGCATAAGTCTGCAGGAGAGTAATGGAAAAAAGGCAAATGGAAGAGATAGAAGTGATAGAACTCGAGCCCGGAGTGGCAGTCAAAACGCACACCTGGATGGACACGGGTAATTAAGTTACAAAGAGATGATTAAATGATGGATTATAAAGCATTTCAGTAAGAACCGGCACTGTCACGTCCTGTGACAGTTTGAACTGGCACTATCCAGTTACTGGGGTTTTAACAGTGCATTGACGTTACGGCCCTGAAAAACTAATTTTAATTTTATGCAGTGTCAAATTTATCCATTTTAATAAAAATAAAAATGTTTACGAAACTTTAAAAAAATGTGGGCCGCTAATTTGAAATGTTGAAAAATTAGCGCCAGGCATTTTTGATTCTGAGCTGCCATTAAATTGCCTGTTAGCATTCCAGCAAAGAACTGGAGCACTAAATCAAGCGCTAATGACCTGAGTAGGGCGCTACAGGGCCTCTATCAAAAGAGCGATAATGAATTTCAGGTGCAATGCAATGTGGAATGATCCTTGACTAGATCTTAAAGCAGAGGTTCCATCATTGAGCAGATCCTCATTATCAACATTGCTGGCTGTGAAGGTGACCTGCAAGCAAATGAATCTGATAATTCTCATGGCTGATCCCAGTCCCAGGGAGAGAGCTTGCCGTTTCAGCAACCAGGCATTGGTTGCAGGAGTGGAACGAAGGAGGGCAGTGCTGTTCCTGGACATTGGAAGGAGACCATTGCCCAGGGCTTCAGGGCCATGAAGATGGAAGTGGCCCATGAGGTCTTGGTCAGCAGCATGGTCGTGAGAAGCCTGATACAATGCCGGAAGAAATTCAATGACCTCACTCAGGTGGTCAAGGTGAGTACATGCTTCAACAGGTTCGACATACCAGCATCTGAACCTCAGTCTGTACATACTGCGCAAACCACCACACCTCCACCACTCACCCAACAAGCATCTCCACCAACTAAAACTCACATCCGCATCTCACGCCTTGCTTACTATTCAACTATAGAACGCACATCTCCCAAACACATAGCTGCACTCTCACTCACACTCATTCATTTCTCTTGCAGGCCAAGATGGCCCACAATAGGAAGGAGCAGCAGAGAAAAGGTGGGGGTGATGCGCAGCTCCAGCAGCTCTCAGAACTTGAGGAGTGAGTGCTGCTACTCATTGGGCAGAAGGTGGTGGGCGCCATGGCCGTCGGCGACGTCAACCCCATTGGGGGCAACAACAGTATCTTCGTCCTCTCTCCTTCTCTGATCCCACTTTCCCCTCACACCACAAACCTTTCTCACTTTCCAGCTCCTGATACTGTCTGCATTCCTTGCTCCATTTTCCTGCCCCCCTGCCCTCACCTTAACACGAGTCTTGTGCCTTTATGCTTTCAGATAATTAGCAACCAGATGGCCAGCCTGTCCCTGATCTCCAACTGGGAGTGAGGCGGGAGAAGAGGAGGACAAGCAAAGCATTGCGTTACTGCATCTCTCACCCACAGGCACCACCTCAGATACTGGCACTACGTGATCTTTAGAGGCAAGTTTGGTAGATGGTTCTGCACAGCGTGATGCACAGGGGACGAGCGGGCTGCAGCAAGGTCAAGGGGAAAGGGTACCTCAGGAACCAGCTCCCCAGAGGGCGAGTTCGTGCACGAGTTCTGCTGCACAGGACTTAGATGAGGACCGTGATGGGGAGGAGTACCCAAGAAGGATGATGGCCATGCACTCAGAGATGAAAGGTAAGGAGCGTGGAGGAGTCTGCCTCCAACATATCACAGAGCTCTGCACACATTATGGAGCCCATCATTTCCACTCTGCAGAGGATGGTGGACTCCAGAGGCACCGTGCAGACCCAGACTTCATAAGAACATAAGAAATAAGAGCTGGAGTAGGCCATATGTCCCCTCGAGCCTGCTCCGCCATTTAATACGATCATGGCTGATCTGATCATGGACTCAGGTTCACTTCCCTGCCCTCTCCCCATAACCCCTTATTCCCTTATCGGTTAAGAAACTGTCTATTTCTGCTTAAATATATTCAATGACACAGCTTCTACAGCTCTCTGAGGCAGCAAATTCCATAGATTTACAACCCTCTGAGAGAAGAAATTTCTCCTCATCTCAGTTTTAAATGGGCAGCCCCTTATTCTAAGATTATACCCTCTGGTTCTAGTCTCTCCTATCAGTGGAAATATCCTCTCTGCATCAACCTTATCAAGCCCCCTCATAATCTTACACATTTCGATAAGATCACCTCTCATTCTTCTGAATTTCAATGAGTAGAGGCCCAATCTTCTCAACTTTTCCTCATAAGTCAACCCCCTCATCTCCAGAATCAACCTACTGAACCTTCTCTGAACTGCCTTCTTAAATATGGAAACCAAAACTGCACGCAGTATTCCAGGTGCAGCCTCAGCAATACCCTGTATTTGTAGCAAGACTTCCCTGTTGTTATACTCCATCCCCTTTGCAATAAAGGCCAAGATTCCATTGGCCTTCCTGATCACTTGATGTACCTGCATACTAACCTTTTGTGTTTCATGCACCAGGACCCCCAGGTCCTGCTGTACTGCAGCACTTTGCAATTTTTCTCAATTTAAATAATAACTTGCTCTTCGATTTTTTCTGCCAAAGTGCATAACCTCACACGTTCCAATATTGTACTCCATCTGCCAAATTTTTGTCCACTCACTTAGCCTGTCCATGTCCTTTTGCAGGTTTTTTGAGTCCCCCTCACACATTGCTTTTCCTTCCATCTTTGTATCGTCAGCAAACTTGGCTACGTTACACTCAGTCCCTTCATCCAAGCTGTTAATATAGATTGTAAATAGTTGGGGTCCCAGCAATGATCCCTGTGGCACCCCACTAGTTACTGATTGCCAACCAAGAATGAAACATTTATCCTGATCCTCTGTTTTCTGTTAGTTAGCCAATCCTCTATCCATGCTAATATATTACCCCCAACCCCGTGAACTTTTATCTTGTGCAGTAACCTTTTATGTGGCACCTTGTCAAATGCCTTCTGGAAGTCCAAATACACCACATCCACTGGTTCCCCTTTATCCACCCTGTCCGTTACATCCTCAAAGAATTCCAGCAAATTTGTCAAACATGATAAATCTCTTCATAAATCCATGCTGACTCTGCCTGACTGAATTATGCTTTGCTTAATGTCCTGCTACTGCTCCTTGGGCGACTTGGAAGCCATGCAACTTCTTAGTGCTGTAATGCAGACAATGGTTGGTGGCATCAAATCTCAGAATGCTCTCATGCAGTCTCAGCTTGATGGCACTCAAGCTCTGAGTGCTGGGTCCACCACAGTCCACCGGGGATCTCATGGTGTTGCAGCAGGCCACCAATCTGTGCTGCAGCAGATTAGTATGGATGCTGAGTTGCTGCCTCGGGGGAGTGGCAGTGGGTCAGGAAGCTGCTATCCTCTCTCAGACTCACATTATTCCTGATCCCTCCACTGCCACTGCATTGCACTTGTCGCTGCCTGTCATCCAGCCAGCCCACACTGCTGCCGCCCATCCTGAAGTGGTAGAGTGTAAAGCTGGGCCTTCCAGGCCAAGAACTGGTCGAGGGCATCCTGCAAGGCCATCTGTAGTCTCTGGCACCGACACACAGCAGCCTTCCACCAGCCCTGCTGCAGCCACTGGCGAGACACTACGTAGGAGCAGTAGATTAGGAAAAAGCACTGTAAAGAGAGGAAGTACGGTTTGCAGAAGGGTAATTAGTTAATATTGTTGTTGTATATATGTGGTTACTGGATTTGGATAAATGTATTAATGTAATGTGGCAGATTTAGTACTGTGTTTCATTTCAGCTTTGTGCTGTGATATCGAATGAGAAATTGTTGGAGTGATGGGGACGTGCTGAGCAACCGGGAAGTGGCCTCGAATTCATTGGAAACGTAGTCTGATGAGGCGGTCATGGACCACCCTTCCACAAGGCCGATTGAGTGGCTTCCTCCTCCCTCACTGCTCTTCATGCTCCTGTTCCTCCTCCTCATCCTCGTTTTCATCCTCGTCCTCGTCCACCTCGTCTCCCTCCTCCTCCTTGTGAGGTGGTGCGGCTATGCCTAGGGGCAATGGCTGCGCCCTCATGATGGCCAAGTTGTACTGAATGCAGCAGATGGAGGATGAGAGTTGGGTTTGCGAAGGCGAGTCATGAGCCAGGTGGAGAGCGGATAGCCCTTGTCTCCCAGCAGCAAGCAGTGAGCTTGATGTGGTGGCTGGAACAGAGCTGGCACACCTGTCTGGCACAGGATGAAGGCATCGTGGTTGCTGCCAGGATAATGGGCATTGATGGTCAGGATATCCTGTCTGTGGTTGGAGACCAACTGCACATTAAGTGAGTGGTAGCCTTTGCAGTTATGAAATACCTCAGGTTTGTCATATGTGCACTCAAAGCCAAGTAGGTGCAGTCGATGGAACATAGGGCAAAACCACATGCACGCTTATCCTGATTCTCTCTGCTCAGAAAGAAGAAAACGTAAACCTTTCTCCTGCTGTAGAGAGCCTCAGTGACCTCCTGAATGCAGTGATGGACGGCGAATGTGAGATGTTAGATATGTCTCCAGCTACAGAATGGAAGGATCTGCTGGCGAAGAAATTGTGGGCCATGGTGACCTTGACTGCCAATTGGAGAGCTGTGGTCGTCCTGGTCTCAGGCTACATATCTGGCTGCAGGAGGTGACAGAGTTCTGTGACCACCTCCTTGGTGAAATGTAGCCTCCGAATACACTGCCCCTCACTTAAGTGAATATAAGAGAAGTGTTCTCAGAAGTCCCTAGGTGGGTAAAGCCTCCTGTTGACAGCCTTCCTTGCCCTCCTTCTCCCTCTGTGCGGATCTTGTCTTCTTTGCTGGCTCTGCTACCTCTCCCGAAGATACTCGAGCGTGAGGGGAACTGCCAGAAGAGCTCCCATGACTGTGATCAAATGTTGTGAGCAGAAGCCTTTAAATAAGAATGAAGCCATTCTCCACTTGCAACAACGCTCCTTGTTAACTTAGAACCCTGAAAGAAGTTAAAAAAGCTGCTGGAGTTGCAGAAAGTTACACAGAGCCAGTCAAACTGCAGAAACATGTCAGGCGCATGTATTTGCTGATGATCCCATTAAATACCGCTGCTGGAGCCTCCTTCCTGCTTGTTAATGCTTGCTCAGCTCCTCACACTTAAGGCATGCCGCTAAGTTGAGTGGCGAAGTTGAATCCTACAGATCAGGCATGAAGTGAGTGTTAAACACTCACTGAAGCAATGATCTGCAGAATCTACATATCCCTAGTGAGCGTGGAGATCAGCAGCGCTGCTGACCATCCAATGTTGGCAGCCACTATGGGACCCACCGGCAGCAGGAGGAAGAGCAGTGGTTGCCTTTTTTTCGCCCAAATCTAGTGGTAACGTGTGGTGCTAAACCCCTGAATCTCTAGTCCTATATATTAATTGCTAACAATCTAATCTACTTCCTAATTTTAGTTTCATATTATAATATGATAGGGGGAGAGGAGCTACAAGCTCCACAGAGGATGGAGAGAGAAAACAGCATTAAGATAAAGAGTAGTTCAGAAATAGAAGGGATCAGACAGGTGGAAAATGTGACGCAGACTAAGCTAGGTTTGGTGCGCATTTGCTCAAATGCATGGAGCATCATAAATAAGGTTGCTGAGCTGCAGGCACATGTAGCCACATGGAATTATATTATCGTGGCAATAACAGAGACCTAGCTGAAACAAGGGGTGGAATAGGCACTTAATATTTCTGGTTAATACAATGTGTTCAGGAAGGATAGGGAAGGAAAAAAAGAAAGGTGGGCATGGGCTGGCAGCATTGATCAAAGAAAGGGATGATGTACTTGAGGGTTCAAAGACAGAATCTATTTGGTTAGAATTAAGGAGCAATAAAGGAACTATTATGCTGTTGGGTGTATACCATGGTGAGAGAGGAAGTATTAAGGGGTGTAGCAGCCTTGAAAGTGGATAAATATCCAGGCCCAAATGAAATGTACCCCAGGCTGTTAAGAGAAACATAGAAAATAGGTGCAGGAGTAGGCCATTCAGCCCTTCTAGCCTACAGCACCATTCAATATGATCATGGCTGATTATGCAACTTCAGTACCCCACTCCCACCTTCTCTCCATACCCTCTGATCCTCTTAGCCGTAAGAGCCATATCTAACTCCCTCTTGAATATATCCAACGAACTGGACTCAACAACTTTCTGTGGTAGAGAATTCCACAGGTTCACCACTCTCTGGGTGAAAAAGTTTCTCCTCATCTCGGTCCTATATGGCTTACCCATTATCCTTCGACTGTGACCCCTGGTTTTGGACTTCCCCAACATCAGGAACATTCTTCCTGCATCTATCCTGTCCAGTCCCATCATAATTTTATATGTTTCTATGAGATACCCTCTCATTCTTCTAAATTCCAGTGAGTATAAGCCTAGTCGATCCAGTATTTCTTCATATGTCAGTCGTGCCATCCCGGGAATCAGTCTGGTGAACCTTCGCTGCACTCCCTCAATAACAAGCACATCCTTCCTCAGATTAGGAGACCAAAACTGCACACAATACTCAAGGTGTGGTCTCACCAAGGCCCTGTACAACTGTAGTAAGACCTCCCTGCTCCTACACTCAAATCCCCTCGCTATGAAGGGCACCATGCCATTTGCTTTCTTTACTGCCTGCTGTACCTGCATGCCTACCTTCAGTGACTGATGTACCATGACACCTAGGTTTCGTTGCACCTCCCCTTTTATTAATCTGTCACCATTCAGATAATAATCTGCCTTCCTGTTTTTGCCACCAAAGTGGATAACCTCACATTTATCCACATTATACTGCATCTGCCATGCATTTGCCCATTTACCTAATCTGTCCAAGTCACCCTACAGCCTCTTAGCATCCTCCTCAGAGCTCACACTGCCACCCAGCTTAGTGTCATCTGCAAACTTGGAGATATTACATTCAATTCCTTCATCTAAATCATTAATGTATATTGCAAACAGCTAGGGTTCCAGCACTGAACCTTGCGGAACCCCACTCGTCACTGTCTGCCATTCTGAAAAGGACCCATTTATTCTCACTCTTTGCTTCCTCCTGCCAACCATGTGAATACATTACCCCCAATAACATGTGCCTTCATTTTGCACACTAATCTCTTGTGTGGGACCTTGTCAAAAGCCTTTGGAAAGTCCAAATACATCACATCCACTGGTTCTCCCTTATCCACTCTATTAGTTACATCCTCAAAAAACTCTAGAAGATTTATCAAGCATGCTTTCCCTATCATAAATCCATGCTGACTTGGACCGATCCTGTCACTGCTTTCCAAATGCGCTGCTATTACATTTTTAATAATTGATTCCAGCATTTTCCCCACCACCGATGTCAGGCTAACCAGTCTATAATTCCCTGTTTTCTCTCTCCCTCCTTTTTTAAAAAGTGGGTTACATTAGCTACCCTCCAATCCATAGGTACTGATCCAGAGTCCATGGAATTTTGGAAAATGATCACCAATGCATCTACAATTTCTAGGGCCACTTCCTTAAGTACTCTGGGATACAGATTATCAGGCCCTGGGGATTTATCAGCCTTCAATCCCATCAATTTCCCGAACACAATTTCCTGACTAATAAGGATTTCCTTCAGTTCCTCCTTCTCGCTGGATCCTCGGTCCCCTAGTATTTTCGGGAGGTTATTCGTGTCTTCCTTAGTGAAGACAGAACCAAAGTATTTGTTCAATTGGTCTGTCATTTCCTTGTTCCCCATTATGAATTCATCTGATTCTGACTGCAAGGGACCTACATTAGTCTTCACTAATCTTTTTCTCTTCACATATCTATAGAAGCTTTTGCAGTCAGTTTTTATGTTCCCTGCAAGCTTAGTCTCATATTTTATTTTTCCCCTCCTAATTAAACCCTTAGTCCTCTTCTGCTGAATTCTAAATTTCTCCCAATCCTCAGGTTTGCCGCTTTTTCTGGCCAATTTATATGCCTCTTCCTTGGATTTAACACTATCCCTAATTTCCCTTGTTAGCCACGGTTGAGCCACCTTTCCTATTTTATTTTTATGCCAGACAGGGATGTACAATAGTTGTAATTCATCCATGTGATCTTTAAATGTTTGCCATTGCCTATCCACCGTCAACCCTTTAAGTATTATTCGCCAGTCTATCCTAGCCAAATCACATCTCATACCATCGAAGTTTCCTTTCTTTAAGTTCAGGACCTAGTCTCTGAATTAACTGTGTCACTCTCCATCTTAATGAAGAATTCTACCATATTATGGTCACTCTTCCCCAAGGTGCCACTCACAACCAGATTGCTAATTAATCCTCTCTCGTTACACAAGACCCAGTCTAGGATGGCCTGCTCTCTAGTTGGTTCCTCGAAATATTGGTCTAGAAAACCATCCCTTATACACCCCAGGAAATCCTCCTCCAAAGTATTGTTACCAGTTTGGTTAGCCCAATCAATATGTAGGTTAAAGTCACCCATGATAACTGCTGTACCCTTATTGCACGTGTCTCTAATTTCCTGTTTATTGCCATCCCCAACCTCCCTACTACTGTTTGATGGGAAATCATGCTTGACAAATCTTCTGGAATTTTTTGAGGATGTTTCCAGTTGAGTGTACAAGGGAGAACCAGTTGATGTGGTATATTTGTACTTTCAGAAGGCTTTCGACAAGGTCCCACACAAGAGATTAATGTGCAAGGTTAAAGCACATGGGATTGGGGGTAGTGTGCTGACATGGATTGAGAGCTGGTTGTCAGACAGGAAGCAAAGAGTAGGAGTAAATGGGTACTTTTCAGAATGGCAGGCAGTGACTAGTGGGGTACCGCAAGGTTCTGTGCTGGGGCCCCAGCTGTTTACACTGTACATTAATGATTTAGACGAGGGGATTAAATGTAGTATCTCCAAATTTGCGGATGACACTAAGTTGGGTGGCAGTGTGAGCTGCGAGGAGGATGCTATGAGGCTGCAGAGTGACTTGGATAGGTTAGGTGAGTGGGCAAATGCATGGCAGATGAAGTATAATGTGGATAAATGTGAGGTTATCCACTTTGGTGGTAAAAACAGAGAGACAGACTATTATCTGAATGGTGACAGATTAGGAAAAGGGGAGGTGCAAAGAGACCTGGGTGTCATGGTACATCAGTCGTTGAAGGTTGGCATGCAGGTACAGCAGGCGGTTAAGAAAGCAAATGGCATGTTGGCCTTCATAGCGAGGGGATTTGAGTACAGGGGCAGGGAGGTGTTGCTACAGTTGTACAGGGCCTTGGTGAGGCCACACCTGGAGTATTGTGTACAGTTTTGGTCTCCTAACCTGAGGAAGGACATTCTTGCTATTGAGGGAGTGCAGCGAAGGTTCACCAGACTGATTCCCGGGATGGCGGGACTGACCTATCAAGAAAGACTGGATCAACTGGGCTTGTATTCACTGGAGTTCAGAAGAATGAGAGGGGACCTCATAGAAACGGTTAAAATTCTGACGGGGTTAGACAGGTTAGATGCAGGAAGAATGTTTCCAATGTTGGGGAAGTCCAGAACCAGGGGACACAGTCTAAGGATAAGGGGGAAGCCATTTAGGACCGAGATGAGGAGGAATTTCTTCATCCAGAGAGTGGTGAACCTGTGGAATTCTCTACCACAGAAAGTTGTTGAGGCCAATTCACTAAATATATTCAAAAAGGAGTTAGATGAAGTCCTTACTACTAGGGGAATCAAGGGGTATGGTGAGAAAGCAGGAATGGGGTACTGAAGTTGCATGTTCAGCCATGAACTCATTGAATGGCGGTGCAGGCTAGAAGGGCTGAATGGCCTACTCCTGCACCTATTTTCTATGTTTCTATGTTTCTATGTTTCCAATCCTCTCTGGCTACAGGTGTGGTGCCGGAGGACTGGAGGACTGCTAACATTGATATATACCACAAAAAGCAAGGGACCTAGTACTGAGCCCTGCGGAAACCTGCAAACAGTGGTGGGAAAATTATTGGAAAAAATTATGACAGACAGGATAAATCTTCATTTAGAAAGACATGGATTAATCAAGGACAGTCAGCGTGGATTTGTTAAGGGGAGGTCGTGTCATATTAAACTGTTTGAATTTTTTCAGGAGGTAACAAGGAGGGTCGATGAGGATAGTGCATTTGATGTAGTCTATATGGAGTTTAGCAAGGCTTTTGATAAGCTCTCACATGGCAGACTAGTTACGAAAGTAAAAACCCATGGGATCCAAGGCAAAGTAGCAAGTAGCAAGTAGCAAATCTTCCTCGATTCCGAGGGACTGCCTATGATGATGATGAGCAAGTTGAATCCAAAATAATGCTTAGAGGCAGGAAGCAAAGGGTAATGGTCGACAGGTGTTTTTGTAACTGGAGGGCTGTTTGCAGTGGGGTTCCGCAGGGCTCAGGACTAGATCCCTTGCTTTTTGTGGTATATATCAATGATTTAGACTTGAATGTAGGGGGTATGATTAAGAAGTTTGCAGATCATGCAAAAATTGGCTGTGAGGTTGATAATGAAGAAGAAAGCTGTAGACTGCAGGAATATATCAATGAACTGGTCATGTGGGCAGAACAGTGGCAAATGAAATTTAATCCTGAGAAGTGTGAAGTTATGCATTTGGGGAGGGATAACCAGACAAGGAAATACACAATAAATGGCACAACACTGAAAAGTGTAGAGGAACAAAGGAACCTTGGAGTACAGGTCCACAGATCCCTGAAGGTAGCAGGCCAGGTAGATGAGGTGGTTAAGAAGGAATATGCAATACTTGCCTTTAAGGCAAGGCATAGAATACAAGGGCAAGGACATTATGCTTGAACTGTATAAAACACTGGTTAGGCTGCAGCTGGAGTACTGTGTGCAGTTCTGGTCACCACTTAATAGGAAAGATGTGATTGCACTGGAAAGGGAGCAGAGGAGATATACAAGAATGTTGCCTGGACTGGTGAATTATAGTTATGAGTGTTGTATATCTGTAAAGCATGCACTCCCATGTTCCACCACCAGGGAGCGCATCCCCTGAAGTCCCAAGGGATCCCAGCATCCCCTGGGAGCACTGTATATAAGCCGGCCCCTAAGGCCTGTTCCTCATTCTGGAGTGTCTTATTAAAGACTGAGGTCACTGTTACTTTAACCTCCCTGTGTGCAGCCCCATCTGTGTTAGGAACATAATAACTGGCGACGAGAATACGAATCCAACGCAAAAATGCAGCAAGCTGTGGGCATCCTGGAGAAGTTCTCGGAGGGTGAGGACTGGGAAGCCGATGTCAAATGGCTAGACCAGTACTGTGTGGCCAACGAGCTGGACGGAGAAGGAAGCGCTGCAAAAAGGAGAGCGGTCCTCTTCACAGTCTGCGGGGCACCGGCCTACAGCCTCATGAAGAATCTTCTGGCTCCGGTGAAACCCACAGATAAGTCGTATGAGGAGCTGTGTACACTGGTTCGGGAGCATCTTAACCCGAGGGAGAGCGTGCTGATGGTGAGGTATCGGTTCTACACGTGCCAGCGATCTGAAGGTCAGGAAGTGGCGAGCCACATCGCCGAGCTAAGGCAACTTGCAGGACAATGTGAGTTTGATGGCAACCTGGAGCAAATGCTCAGAGACTTTTTTGTACTGGGCATTGTCCACGAGACCATCCTACGAAAACCTTTGACTGTAGAGACACCGACCCTCAGGAAGGCCATTGCGATAGCACAGGCATTTAAGTCCACCAGTGATAACACCAAACAAATCTCTCAGCACACAAGTGCTAGCAATGTTCATAAATTAACTGGAACTGTGATTGCGAGCAGAAATGTACAGAGCAGAACCCACGAGTCTGCAACTGCCAGCAGGCCTCAGGTGACATAGACGACTCAGAGTCCCCAACAAAGGATGAATGCAAGGCAATTCACACCTTGTTGGCGTTGTGGAGGCTTCCATTCAGCCTATTCATGCCGCTTCAAAGGGTATGTTTGCAAGAGCTGTGGAACAATGGGGTACCTCCAACGAGCTTGCAAACGTGCTGCAAGCTCTGCAAAACCTGCTACCCACCACATGGAAGAGGAAGATCGGTCCATGGTGGAACAAAGCAATTTCGAGCCTCAGAGAGAGGAGTCAGATGCTGAAGTACATGGGGTGCACACATTTTCGACGAAATATCGACCTATAATGCTAAACATAAAATTGAATGGCTTACCCGTAGCCATGGAACTGGACACTGGCGCTAGCCAATCCATCATGAGTAAACAGATGTTTGAGAGGCTGTGGTGCAACAAGGCATTCAGACGAGCCCTGAGCCCCATTCACACGAAACTGAAAACGTACACCAAAGAGCTTATCACTGTCCTGTGCAGCGCCATGGTCAAGGTCACCTACGAGGGCACGGTGCACAAACTGCCACTCTGGATTGTCCCAGGCGATGGCCCCACAATGCTTGGAAGGAGCTGGCTGGGCAAAATCCGCTGGAACTGGGATGACATCCGAGCGCTATCACATGTCGATGAGGCCTCATGTACCCAGGTTCTTAAAAAATGTCCTTCTCTTTTTGAACCAGGCATTGGAAACTTTTCCGGGACGAAGGTGCGGATCCACTTGGTCCCAGAGGCATGACCCATTCACCACAAGGCGCGAGCGGAACCTCACATGATGAGGGAGAGAGTGGAAATCGAGCTGGACAGGCTGCAATGCGAGGGCATCATCTCCCCAATGGAATTCAGCGAGTGGGCCAGCCCAATTGTTCCAGTACTCAAAAGTCATGGCACGGTCAGGATTTGCGGCGATTATAAAATAACTATTAATCGTTTCTCGCTACAGGACCAATACCCGCTACCTAAGGCAGACGACCTATTTGCGACGCTGGCAGGAGGCAAGACCTTCACCAAGCTCGACCTGACTTCGGCCTACATGACGCAGGAGCTGGAGGAGTCTTCGAAGGGCCTCACCTGCATCAACACGCACAAGGGACTGTTCATCTACAACAGATGCCCGTTTGGAATTCGGTCGGCTACAACGATCTTCCAGAGAAACATGGAGAGCCTACTCAAGTCGGTACCACACACGGTGGTCTTTCAGGACGACATATTGGTTATGGGTCGGGACATCACCGAGCACCTACAAAACCTGGAGGTGGTCCTCCAGCAACTGGATCGGGTAGGGCTGCGACTGAAGAGGTCGAAATGCGTCTTCCTGGCAACAGAAGAGGAGTTTTTGGGGAGAAAGATCGCGGCGGTCGTCATTCGCCCTACAGACACCAAGACAGAGGCTATCAGGCACGCGCCCAGGCCACGGAGCTGTGGTCATTCCTGGGACTCCTCAACTATTTTGGTAACTTCCTACCGGGGTTAAGCACCCTTTTAGATACCCTACATGTGTTATTGCGCAAAGGTAAGAACTGGGTATGGGGAAAAAAACAAGTAATTGCTTTTGAGAAAGCCAGAAACATTTTATGCTCCAACAAGCTGCTTGTATTGTATAACCCATGTAAAAGACTTGTGCTAGTATGTGACGCATCGTCGTATGGAGTCGGGTCTTTATTATAACAAGCTAACGTTGCGGGGAAGTTGCAACCTGTCGCCTATGCTTCCAGGAGCTTGTCTAAGGCCAAGTGAACCTACAGCATGATTGAGAAAGAGGCATTAGCGTGTGTGTTCGGGGTAAAGAAAATGCATCAGTACCTGTTTGGCCTCAAATTTGAGCTGGAAATAGATCACAAGCCCCTCATATCCCTGTTCGCTGAAAACAAGGGGATGAATACTAATGCCTCAACCCACATACAAAGGTGGGCACTCGCGCTATCAGCGTATAACTATACCATCCGCCACAGGCCAGGCACCGAGAACTGTGCGGATGCTCTCAGTCAGCTACCATTGCCCACCACAGGGGTGGAAATGGCGCAGCCTACAACTTGTTGATGGTGGTGTAGCCCGCAGAGTTATTGATGGTCATGGAAGCGTTTGAAAATGATAAATCATCTGTCACGGCCCGCCAGATTAGGACTTGGACCAGCCAAGATCCTCTGCTGTCCCGAGTAAAAAACTGTGTACTGCATGGGAGCTGGGCCAGCATCCCCGTTGAAATGCAAGAGCCAATCAAGCCGCTCCAGTGGCGAAAGGACGAGCTGTCCATTCAGGCAGACTGCCTGTTGTGGGGTAACCTCATAGTGCTACCAAAAAAGGGCAGGGAGACGTTCATCTCGGATCTCCACAACACACACCCGGGGAACACACGCAGTAATGATGAAAGCGATAGCCAGATCCCACGTGTGGTGTCCCAGTATCAACTCTGATTAGAGTCCTGTGTACGGCAATGCAACGTGTGTGCTCAGTTGAGCAACGCGCCCAGAGAGGCACCACTAAGTTTGTGGTCCTGGTCCTCCAGACCATGGTGGAAGATTCATGTCGACTATGAGGGCATGTTTCCCGGTAAAATATTCCTGGTGGTGGTGGATGCTTTTTCAAAATGGATTGAATGTGAAATAATGTCGGGAAGCACCGCCACCGCCACCATTGAAAGCCTGAGGGCCATGTTTGCCACCCACGGCCTGCCTGACATACTGGTCAGTGACAACGGGCCATGTTTCACCAGTGCCAAATTTAATGAATTCTTGACCCGCAATGGGATCAAACATGTCACCTCGGCCCCGTTTAAACCAGCCTCCAACGGGCAGGCAGAGCGGGCAGTACAAACAATCAAACAGAGCCTTAAACGAGTCACAGAAGGCTCACTCCAAACCCGCCTGTCCCGAGTACTGCTCAGCTACCGCACAAGACCCCACTCACTCACAGGGGTGCCCCGGCTGAGCTACTCGTGAAAAGGACACTTAAAACCAGACTCTCGCTGGTTCACCCCAACCTGCATGATCAGGTAGAGAGCAGGCGGCAGTAACAAAATGTAAACGATGGTCGTGCCACTGTGTCACGGGAAATTGATCTGAATGACCCTGTGTATGTGCTAAACTATGGACATGGTCCCAAGTGGATCGCAGGCATGATGATAGCTAAAAAAGGGAATAGGGTGTTTGTAGTCAAACTAGACAATGGACAAATTTGCAGAAAGCACCTGGACCAAACGAGGCTGCGGCTCACAGACTGCACTGAACAACCCACAGCAGACACTACCTTTTTCGAGCCCACAACACACACTCTAAGGATCAACGACACCACGCCGGACCAGGAAATCGAACCTATCACGCCCAACAGCCCAGCAGGGTCAGGCTCACCCAGCAGCCCTGCAGGGCCAACAATATGCCAGCCCAGCGAGGGCACAGCTAACACACCAGAACAGACATTTGTACTGAGGCGGTCCACCAGGGAAAGAAAGGCTCCCGACCGCCTCACCTTGTAAATAGTTTTCACTTTGATTTTGGGGGGGAGAGTGATGTGTATCTGTAAAGCATGCACGCCTATGTTCCGCCACCAGGGAGCGCATCCCCTGAAGTCCCAAGGGATCCCAGCATCCCTTGGGAGCACTGTATATAAGCCGGCCCCTAAGGCCTGTTCCTCACTCTGGAGTGTCTTATTAAAGACTGAGGTCACTGTTACTTTAACCTCCCTGTGTGCAGCCTCATCTGTGTTAGGAACACAATAATGAGAAAAAATTGGATAGACTGGGTTTGTGTTCTTTGGAACAGAGGAGGCTGAGGGGAGACCTTATTGAGGTGTATAAACCTATGAGGGGCCTAGATAGAGTGGATATGAAGGATCTATTTCCCTAGAGGGGTCAGCAACGAGGAGGCATAGATTTCAAGTAGTGGTAGGAGGTTTAGAGGAGATTTGAGGGGGTATTTTTTCATCCAGAGGGTGGTGGGAGTCTGGAACGCACTGCCTGAAAGGATGGTAGAGGCAGAAGCCCTCACCACATTTAAAAAGTACTTAGATATGCACTTGATGTGCTGTAACCTACAAGGCTACGGACCAAGAGTTGGAAAGTGGGATTAGGCTAGATAGCTGTTTGTCAGCCAGCATGGACACGATGGGCTGAATTGGCCTCTTTCTGTGCTGTACACTACATCATACACACTGCCCTCATTGACCTTCCTGGTTACCTCTTCGAAAAATTCAATCAAGTTAGCCAACACAACCTTCTTTAACAAATCCATGCTGACTGTCCTTGATTAATCCATTTCTTTCCAAATGAAAATTTATCCTGTCCCTGAGGAATTTTCCATAATTTTCCCACCACTGAGGTTAGGCTGACCAGTCTGTAATTACTTGGTCTATCCCTTACTCCCTTTTTAAACAAAGATACAACATTAGCAATCCTCCAGTCCTCTGTTATGGAAAAGGACAAGAAAAAATCAACGCTGAAAATACTCAACCAGAGGAGAGTTAATATCAGTGAGTTGAAAAGAGATCTGGCCCAGGTGGATTGGAATCAAAGATTGGCAGGTAAACAGTCAATGAGCAATAGGAGGCCTTCAAAGAGGAGATGATTTGGGTACATACTAATACATTCACACAAGGGGAAAGGAAAGGCATCCAAAGCTGGAACTCCCTGGATGGCTAAAGATATAGGGCTGTATCTTAAATTCCTAAAAAGGGTGGATTGGGGCCATGTCAGAGATTAAAATCCAAAAAATGTAAAACAGGAAGCCAATGTGCCTCAAACTCGCCCACTGCTAGTTTTAACAGAAGTGGGACAAAGTGTGGGTGGCCAATCCACTCGTGGAATGCGGCTTGGTCATTTAAATATTATAATGAGGCTGCCTATCTTCATTTTAAAATTTTTTAAATCTATTTTTTTAACTAATTTCGGCCAGGTTTCCCAGGACTTGGAAACCTGGAAGCTGCAAGGAGGCAAGGAGGGCTGAATCCATGAGGTAAGTGCCTTTGCAAAGAGAGTGTATGAGAATAAATGAATAAATTACATTTAACACAGAAAAATTTGAAGTGATTCATTTTGATAGGAAGAATGAGCAGAGCCAATATAAACTAAATGATACAATTGTAAAGGGAACAAAGGAACAGAGAGTCCTGGGGCTAGATTTTCCAATCACCCAAAAATGGGCATTATTTCCGGCGTGGACGGTAAAAAGGGGTTTTCAGTTCGCCGGCTTCTCGCCCATTCTCAAAGCACCTAGTCTCTATTTTTGAAAATGGGCGTTATCGTGAGTGATATGAAATGGGCGGTAGCGTTAAATTTTTTTGACCTTCTGCCATAAAGTGTAGCCATCCTTAGCAACGGCATGGCAACGCTCGATTCTCGTGATTCAGGAGGTCAAGGGTCATCATGACATGCACAGAAGAGAAGACACAGAGAGAGAGGGAGTTGAGAGGGACTAAAGGTGTGTGTGGGTATGGTGTGTGCTTGTTTGGCTGTTGTGGGAGGCATGAGGGAGATTCACCAGCAGCAAAAAGCCTACTAAGCACCAAGTACATAGTTGACACCGAATTTTTGTCCAACAAATAAGATATAATATGGAAGGTATTGTGTATGTAGGCACTCTGTTAATGACTCCACGAGGCAGGGGTATGGCACTTGAACTGTATAGACTGTAGTCCTTTATTGCAGCTCCTAGAGTGAGGACACCAAGAAGTGAGCTCCCTCTTATACTGGGTTACCTGCAGTGTACAGGTGACCCTTAGGTCTCCAGCAACAGCACCCTCAGGTATACAGGTACGGTATATACAGGGTGAAGGTACATTCAGGTCTAGTGTTACAGTACATCATTACATCATTGACATGCATACATAACAACACTCCCCCCTAAGCGTTTTCCAAGTCCTTATTGCTATGACCTGGGGAGGTGATCAGTAGTGGGCTGTGGGAGGTTGTGGTGAGGGTTGTGTGGTTGTCAAGTGTAATCCCTGTGCTTGAGGCTGGCCTCGTACATTTCCCCCCCACCCACCTCACACACAGACCATGTGGGTATCACTGTTGTAGGATCCCTCAGTGGTGGAGCCAGTGCAATGGGTAAGGTACATACACTGTAGAGTGGGTAAGTGGTGGTGTTTGGTGGTGGGCAGGGCCACAGGACTGTGTGGGCTCCTTGTCCTCCATTGGTGGTGGAGGTCTGGTCATCCCAGGGTCCACCAGGAAAGCTGGAGGGTACTGGCCTCTCGCTCCCGGTGCTGGCCCTGGTGGCCAGGCGGTGTAGGACCGATCTGGGGCAGGTTGCCAGTGGTGGTGGCTGTGCTGCCCATTGACCGCTGTTCCTACAATGGGTCTGCTCCCACTGGGTGTGTGTGTGTGAGCCCTTCTTGGGGCATCACATTTGTCCCAAAAGTCCAGGCTACATGGTCAGGTAGCCCGCTGGACCTGGGGGTCTCCCACGGGGGGATACCTCTGGCATTTACATTGTACCTGTAGAACCCAGTGTCCTTTAACAGTCTACTTTCTGCATACATGACACATTGGCTCTGATCACAAATAGTCAAGTTTACACTGTTATCTCTCTTTACATTATTACTTTTAGCACTTACAACACTTTCTTGTGTTATTGGTGTCTCCATACAGGGTTACATTTGTCATATTAAAATTTCTATCATCATCATTTAACAGTACAAACTTGTTGCTAACATCACTTTCACAAGTATTGCCTTTTTTTCATCAATTACTCCGGCATCACAATTCAACGTTACATTTGCATACCTGCATTCGCTTACTATACTTTTAACTTTAAAGTCCTTGGCATCGCTATGCCTAGAATGAAACTGTCCCTTTAATTTCTTTGGGTTACCGATCTCCTTTAAGGGGGCCTTCCAATCTGGACGGTAGGATTTCTAGGTGCAGCGATGGATCCAAGTTCGGGGCTGCGTGGGATATCGATCGCTGGAGCCCGGAGGCCGTCGTTGCTTCGACCGACTTGGACCTGCTTCATCCACCTTCTTCTCAGCAGCGATGGACCATCGCTGGCAATGATCCACAGGGGGAGCTTGTTCATCACGCTGCCCTAGGAGACCTGGATGTCCACGACTGGGATGGTGCCTTTGGTGTAGGTGAGCAGCTATGCCTGGACAGGAGACAGTTTTTGTCGTTTGCCAGGATTGATCTAAAGTTTTTCGAAGGTCATCTGGCTCATCAAAGACTGGCTCGCCCCTGTGTCGATCTCCATCGAAACTGGAACTCCGTTGATGTCCACTTCCATCTTCCACAGGGAACTCTCGGTGTAGCAGGTATAAATTCCATACTCTTCTTCCAGGGGTTGGGCAGCTTCATCTTCATCAGTGTCGGAACCCAGGTGATCAGCCAACACTTCAGCGACGCAATGAGTAAAGCTTTTTCTGCACATTCTCTGAAGGTGACCTTTCGCGTTGCAGCCTTTGCAGGTATAGTCTTTGTCACAGCACTGGTGGGCCCTGTGGTTTCCTTCACAGCACCAGCACAATGCTAGCTGGTTGGTCCCATGTGGTGGACTCGGGGTTGTGGGACTCGGGGCAGCATTTCTACCTTTGCAAGTCGCCATTCTGTTCACTGCACTCGTCGGTTTAGAGTCCTGGGTGTGGGTCATCATTTGCTTGGAGTCGCTGACCGAAATCATGTAGGCCTGGCTCACTTTAATTGCCTTCTGCAGGGTGACTGTGATGTCCGCAGAGTGCAGTTGTGGAGGAGGCCCTCGTGGCCGATTCCAATAATGAATACGTCCCTTAGTGCTTCGGTGAGGTGGTCGCCAAAATCACACGGTGCAGCCAACCTTCTTAAATCTGCAGCATACTTAGCAATTTCTTGGCCTTCAGGTCACCGGTGAGTGTAAAGCCGGTGCCTGGCTGTGAGGATGCTCTCTTTGGGTTTCAGTTGCTCTTGTATCAGGGTTACGAGCTCCCCATAGCTCTTGGTTGTTGTCTTCGCTGGGACTAGTAGGTTCCTGACAAGGCCGTGGATGGTGGGCCCACAGCTGCTAAGCAGGATGGCCTTGCACTTGTTCACCAGTGTGGCCGGTGAGTCCCCATCCAGGTCATTGGCAATGAAGAAGTTTTCTAACCTTTCCACGAAAGCATCCCGATTTTTCCCATCGGTGAATTGTTGGCAGTTGCTAAGATTAGACATGTTGTGAGTGTGATTCGTGACCTCGTCGCCAGTTATTGTGCATGTAGGCACTCTGTTAATGACTCCACAAGGCAGGGGTATGGCACTTGAATTGTATAGACTGTAGTCCTTTATTGCAGCTCATAGAGTGAGGACAATAAGGTATACTGGGTTACCTGCAGTGTACGGGTGACCCTTAGGTCTCCAGCAGCAGCACTCTCTGGTCTACAGGTAATACAGGGTGAAGGTACATTCAGGTCTAATGTTCAGTACATCATTACATCATTGGCATGCATACATAACAAGGGATGGTGGAGGCCCTGGAGCTGGTAGCCAGGAACACTGGTGGCAGAGGTCTCCCAGTGGTCCCGGAGCGCGGCACTGCACCCCAAGGTGCCGCACCCCATTGCCAACCACACATGAGAGCCAGCAGTGACATCTTGCTTCTGGCTCGGAGTCCTCTCCCGTATCCATCCAAGCAGTGGTTCAGCTATCAACACCGCCCCCCCCCCCACCCCCCCATCCCCCTGAGGAGCTCCTTGGCCAGGCGGCTTGGAGTCAGGAGGGGAAGGGGAAGGGATAGTGGTGGGGAGGAGAAGCGGGGGCGGGGGGGTGGGGGGGAGGGTTGGTTTTTGCAGAATGACAAATATTCAGTTTAAATGTTTTTTATTTAATAAAACTTTGTTGCACATTGGCTCAGATAGCTGCACCATTACACGCTGGTGATTCCTTAACATCAAAGGGTATAATCACACTTAACTTCAATCAACTTAAACTTTAACTGTCACCAAGGTGATGCCCACCATTGATGTATCACCTGCACACCCAGCAGTGCGTCAGCCTTGTAAATAACACCAACGTTCTTTCAGGCAAAGCGATCATTGATGAACTCCTCACATAAGGCTCTTGCAGCTATCATGCCACCACGGGCCCTTTCATGCGGTCTACAGGGGGGCGGGTGCATGGCTTCAGCATCAGCCTGATTGTCTGGCCCAATGTCAGCACCTCCTCGTCCTCCTCTTCCTCTCTCTGATGAGATGGACTGTCAGACTCATCAGGCAATTCTTGTCCCCTCCTGATAGCCAAGTTGTGCAGCATGGAGCACACCACCACGAATTGAGCTACCTGCTCAGGGTGGTATTGGAATTCACCTCCTGAGTGGTCCAGCCATCTAAAGCACTGCTTTAGCACTCCAATGGTTTTCTCCACAATATTGCGAGCTGCTCTGTGGCTCTCATATTGCCTCTCGGCTTTGGTGTGGGTGTCACGCAGTGGGGTCATCAGCCAGGTGGCGAGGCCACATCCTTTGTCACCAAGCATCCAGCATTGACTTTGTAGCTGATTGTTAAACAAGTCAGATACAGTGCTCTCATGCAGAATGTTAGCATCATGGAAAATGAGCATTCACTGCCAGTATAATTTGCTGGTGGTCGACAACCAATTGGACATTCAGGGAGTGCAATCCCTTTCAGTTCCTGAAAACCTCTGCATCCTGAAAAGGTGCCCGCATCGTGACGTGTGTACAGTCTATTACTCCCTATGCGTTGGGTAAGTTTGCAATTCTGTAGAATCCTAGAGCCCTCTCACTCGGTGCCTCCCTGGTCATAGGGAAGCTGATCAAGTCCCTCCTGCATGCGTACAGGGCTTCAGTGACCTGTCTAATGCAGCAATGTGTGGCATGTTGAGAAAGTCCGCAAATGTCGCCAGCTGTGGCCTGAAAAGAAGCCGAGGCGTAGAACGACAGTGCCGCGGTGACTTTGACCTCGACGGACAGTGCAGTACTGATGGTGCTGGCAGGCTGCAGATCTCCCCTTACCAGCTGGCATACCTCAGTGATAACCTCTTTGTGGAAGCGCAGGGGGTGTCGGGCAAGTCGAGGTAAGAATGCTTCTCCCTGTACTTGCAGGGGGTGTAATGTTTGGTCCTCCTCATCAGCCTGGCACATTTTACATTGGCACATAATGCTGTGGAGCGTACCTTCGGTGATCTCGAGTCTGCTGCATGTAATTGGTCATGAAGAGAGGGTGAGAAAGGACAGGCCCCATTGCAGTAGCTCTCTGTTTTCCACCGATTGGTCACAAACAATGAATGTCCCGACAAAGGCGCCTATTCAATTCCAATCGGTCACAGTATGGTCAAGATGTTTGTAGAGATGTTCACATCAACTCCAACGACCTCCAGAGTACATCCGAACTCCCACGAGGTTGAAGCACAACAGCCTTTTAAAGGATGCGGCATGTGACGTAGAACATGGTGTCCATAATGTTGATTAGTTCCGGTTAGTTCCACTTTTTCTGGACAGTTTTTTGGGCGTGCGATATTGTGGGCGATATGTGTGCGAGGTGGTGAAAGTGACGCTGGGCGATCTCATGGTCGCTACTTTCGGTAAATATGCTCTTTACAACAAAACAAAGTGGGTGGGCGATATTATTGAATCTCGGCGTTAAATCAGTGCGGAAATTAACACTCGGTTATATTATGGGCGTTGATTTCGCCCATTCTGATGATTCCGCCCCAAAAAAGTGGACAGGCGGTAATATTTTTCCCCGGCGTTAAGCACATGGGGAAAGTAACGCTCGGCGATAAGTTTCCGAGAAATACACGTCAGTTTCCATTTTGTGGCTAAATGGGCGATATATGGGGGTTATACGTCATTTCAGCGGTAAAATAGGCATTAAGTATGCGTTAAGCATGCAAAAAAAGTGGAGGTTCTAGCCCCTGGAGTGTATGTACACAGGTCTTTGAAAGTGGCAGGACAAGTTAAGAAGGCTGTTAAAAAGGCATACAGGATCATTGGTTTTATAAATAGAGGCAGAGTATAAAAGCAAGAAAATTATGCTAAACCTTTGTAAAACACTGGTTAGGCCCCAGCTGGACTATTGTGTCTAATTCTGGGCACCACACTTTAGGAAGGATGTCAAGGCCTCAGAGAGGGTGCAGAGGAAATTTACTAGAATGGTCCCAAGGGTTTCAGTTATGTGGAGAGACTGGAGAAAGTGCAGCTGGTGGCATAGGTTTTTAGCCAATGAGCACCCCACAGCAACTTGAAGGGTCAACATAGCAGTACTTAACTTCAAAGACTTGTTTTAATTACAAAAATTGTTTTTTATAATTAGTAAATATTAAGTGCAACTTTTTACAAATACCTATAAATGCCTGAAAAAGTTAAAATAAACTTAGACATTTAAACAAATTCTTACAGGAATTTTTCAAAAATTCTTAACTAGACCCTGAGAAACGTATTTTAATTACAGGCAGTGTTTTATGGCAATGTTAATCTCTTTATAGAAATTTGAATAACTATTTGCAACAATAAGCCTTTAATCAACCTTAATCAACATTAGGAGCCATTAGAAATCTTAAACTAATGTAAATTTTAGCAAATGTTAAACTTTGGAAAACTTTGACAAATTTAAATAAATATTTAACCTCTTGAATTTTTTTTTCTTAGCAGCAATAACAGTTCATAAACAAGGTGGTCATCAAACAAGCATCAAATTATTAGAAACCATTATCAGGGGGAAATAAACTTTCATTTGGAAAGCCATGGATTAATCAAGGAGAGCCAGCATGGATTTGTTAAAGGAAAGTCGTGTCTGACTCACTTTGATTGAATTTTTTGATGAGGTAACAGAGAAGACTGATCAAGGTAATGCAGTAGATGTTGTATAAGTGGACTTTTGGAAGGCATTCGACAAAGTGCCACACAGGAGACTTGTTACGAAGATGGAAGCCCATGGAATTAAGGGGAAAATGGTGGTATGGATATAAAATTTGCTTAGATACAGGAACCAAAGGGTGGTGGTGGAAGGATGTTTTGGGAGATGGTTTGCAGAGGTGTTCCCCAAGGGTCAGTTTTGGGTCCATTATTCTTTTCAAATTTTATAAACGACCTAGACTTGGGTGTAGGGAGCAGCATTATAAAGTTTGCAGATGATACAAATCTTGGCAAAGTAGTAGCTAGTGATGAGGATAGTTATAGGTTTTAGGCAGACATAGACAGGATGATGAAATGGGCAGAAGCATGGATGATGGAGTTCAATGTGGTGAAGTGTGAAGTGATGCACTTTGCGGGGACTAATTTGGGATGACTCTAAATGGCACGATGTTGAAAAGTGTAGATGAGCAGAGAGACCTTGGTGTCAATATATATAAATCCTTAAAGGAGGCACGGCAATTTGATAAGGTGGTTAAAACATTATATGGGTTACTTGAGTTTATATATAGATGAATAGAATATAAAAGCAAAGAGATCATGCTAGAACTTTATAAATCACTGGTTAGGCCTGAGCTGGAGCACGTGAACAATTCTGGGCACCATACTTCAGGAAAGATGAAAGTCCTCAGAAAGGATACAGAGGAGGTTTACCAGGATGTTACCAGGGATGAGGGGCTTTAATTATGAGGAGAGATTGGAAAAATTAGGAAGTTCTCCTTGGAACGGAAAAGATTAAGAGGGATCTAATAGAGAGTTTCAAAACAATCAGAGGTTTTGACAGAGTAAATAGGGAAATAATATTCCCTCTGGCAAGTGGGTCAATAACCAGAGGTCACAGATTTAAAATCATTGGCAAAATATCTAGAGGGGCGATGAGAATTTTTTTCACTCAGAGATTTGTCGGGATCTGGAATGCTTTACCTGAAAAGGATTTGGAAGCTGATTTGATAAATAATTTTAAAAGGGAGTTGGACAGGTACTTGAAGATAAAGAACTTACAGGGTTATAGACAAAAAAAATGTGAGACTAAGCATGACTGCTCTTTCAAAGAGCCAGCACAGGCACGACAGGCTGAATAGCCGCCTTCTGTGCTGTAAGTTTATATGATTCTATGATATAACAGTGATGGTCACAACCTTCCAGCCAGGCAACTTCCCCACTTCCTGACAAAGAAAGAGAAAGAGGAGGTAATAGAAACAGGAATTAAATTTCCCCTACTCCATCGAGGTTTACTTTGCATTCCCCAGCCTCACTTTAAAGGAAAATATTTAATCACCTCCACTTTTATAATCCTCCACCCTAACATCTTGAGGCCCCATTGATATGTTCCAATTATATTCAAACCAAGTTTACATTGATTTTCTCCCATGTTATGTTTGGGCATATGCTAAGGGATTGGCAGTCAGAGTGGGCACATCAATGTGCATAATTTTGGGTGAAACTTTCAAGGTTGTGGCCCCACAGTAAATTCCAGGCCCGAGTCAGGAGCCATGGCTGCAGAGGATAGCTTTAATTGGCCGGGGGCCACCTTGAGACTTATATTTTTGGGTCAAATATTGATGGGATTATGCACTCCCTTAAGATGAAGGTTTTGTGACAGTTGCCTGGGGAGCAAACTTTGATGTGCATCCTTGCCGCTGATGGTTGCATTACTTAAAAAATGTTTTAAAGGTTTGTCAGGTTATTTTTTTTTTAAATGGGTTACAAAATGTTATTGAGTTTTACCTTTTTGAATCCCCTGACTTACTAACATCCGATGAACGGAAACAATTAATGTAAAAACCGTACACGATAGAGAAGAAAGACTCATTGTTGAAATAGTGCCAATTAGTGCTGAATTATAGCCAGTTTTGTACTATAGACTCACATCCACTGGGAACTGAATTGCGACTGCCCAATTCATTTCACATGAGGCCTTTTACAGTCATCAGAAACAGGAAACTTTCATCCCGTATTTCTGGTCTTGAATCAATCCTAAATCGCAGAGGCAAAATTGCAGTGTATTATGTTAAAAAATATTATGTTAACTTATGTATGCCGATGTATGTAGCTTTATCCCACAGAGTTTTGTCTGTGTATTCTGCACATGGCAGAGATTCTGATTTTAATATACTTGAATGATTTACGACCATAATTGCAAACAACCTGTTTTATCTTAATGTTCTGCCTCGACCCACTCTCATCCTTGATTATTTTAATTTCTCTCCTATTTTCTCCAACAGTTTTTCCATCTCTTTTGGCGGAGTACAGTTCCATAGGAACAGGAAAAAGCAATTCATTCCCCTCGAGCTGCTCCGCCATTCAATAATATCGTGGCTGTTCAGTATCTCGACCCCATACCCGCCTTTGCTCCTTAGGTGCCGGCTTGCCTCTGACATCTCATTTGTGCCTTGACACTGAGTGCAAGCATACTATTTGACTGGTGTTCTCACGCAAGTCGGAGCTGCCACACTGGTTCCAGGGCCACCCACCGCTCGCCTGTGTGAGAACACCAGCGGCAGGTCAGGGCCATAAAAGGAGAGCGGCGGGTGACCCTGGAACCAGCGTGGTGGCCCCGACCTGCGTGAGAACACCAGTCAAATAAATCCCAGATTTATGAAGGGGAAATCATGTTTGACAAATTTGCTGGAATTCTTTGAGAATGTAACGAACAGGGTGGATAAAGGGGAACCAGTGGATGTGTATTTGGACTTCCAGAAGGCATTTGACAAGGTGCCACATAAAAGGTTACTGCACAAGATAAAAGTTCACGGGGTTGGGGGTAATATATTAGCATGGATAGAGGATTGGCTAACTAACAGAAAACAGAGGATCAGGATAAATGTTTCATTCTCGGGTTGGCAACCAGTAACTGGTGGGGTGCCGCAGGGATCAGTGCTGGGACCCCAATTATTTACAATCTATATTAATGACGTGGAAGAAGGGACTGAGTGTAATGTAGCCAAGTTTGCTGATGATGCTGGGAGGAAAAGCAATGTGCGAGGAGGACACAAAAAATCTGCAGTAGGACATAGACAGGCTAAGTGAGTGGGCAAAAATTTGGCAGATGGAGTATAATGTTGGAAAGTGCAATGTCATGCACTTTGGCAGATAAAATCAAAGAGCAAGTTATTATTTAAATGGAGAAAGATTGCAAAGTGCCGCAATACAGTGGGACCTGGGTACTTGTGCATGAAATGCAAAAAGATAGTATGCAGGTACAGCAAGTGATCAGGAAGGCCAATGGTATCTTGGCCTTTATTGCAAAGGGGATGGAGTATAAAAGCAGGAAAGTCTTGCTACAGCTATATAAGGTATTAGTGAGGCCACACCTGGAATATTGCATGCAGTTTTGGTTTCCATATTTTCTAAAAGGATATACTTGCTTTGGAGGAAGTTCAGAGCAGGTTCACTAGGTTGATTCCAGGGATGAGGGTGTTGACATGAGGAAAGGTTGAGTAGGTTGGGCCTCTACTCATTGGAATTCAGAAGAATGAGAAGTGATCTTATCGAAATGTATAAGATTATGAGGGGGCTTGACAAGGTCGATACAGAGAGGATGTTTCCACTGATGGGGGAGACTAGAACTAGAGGGCATGATCTTAGAATAAGGGGCCGCCCATTTAAAACAGAGATGAGGAGAAATTTCTTCTCTCAGAGGGTTGTAAATCTGTGGAATTCGCTGCCTCAGAGAGCTGTGGAAGCTGGAACATTGAATAAATTTAAGACAGAAATAGACAGTTTCTTAAACGATAAGGGAATAAGGGGTTATGGGGAGCAGGCAGGGAAGTGGAGGTGAGTCCATGATCAGATCAGCCATGATCTTATTAAATGGCGGAGCAGGCTCAAGGGGCCGTATGGCCTACTCCTGTCCCTATTTCTTATGTTCTTATATGACTTCAGGGAGCAGTGCGAGTGGGTGCAAGAGGGCAATGGCAGTGAAGAGGGCAACTGGATTGGACGTCACCAAGCTCCAGGTCATTGATTGGAGCATGGGCAGGTACAGCAGGAGCAGCACGGTCGGAGCGAAGGAGCGGCGAGTGATCAGGGAATGTTGTGATCAGGGTCCAGGAGCGGCGTGAGTTCCAGGCCCAGCAGAGGTAAGGGACCTGGGGCAGCACGGGCCAACCCACACTGTGATATGTTTGTGCACTAGGTCCGTGCAGCAGAGCTGGACTCCAGTCGTCTTGGTTAATCCTTCCCACTGGACCAAGACCAAGGTCTGTCAAGCCGTGTGGTGGCTGGTGTGCAATGGCCACCACACGTTAAAAAAATTCACGCACAGGTATCTTCCATCCTTTGACATGTAGTTTGGGACCAGGAATATCAGGTCCTTCATCGAAACACCTGTGAACTCATCCCTTTTTGGTGTGGAAGCAAGTCATCCTCAATACGAGTGACTGCCTAAGAAGAAACATAGAAACATAGAAACATAGAAACATAGAAAATAGGTGCAGGAGTAGGCCATGCGGCCCTTCGAGCCTGCACCACCATTCAATATGATCATGGCTGATCATGCACTTCAGTACCCCATTCCTGCTTTTTCTCCATACCCCTTGATCCCTTTAGCTGTAAGGGCCACATCTAACTCCCTTTTGAATATATCTAATGAACTGGGCTCAACAACTTTCAGTGGTAGAGAATTCCACATGCTCACAATTCTCTGAGTGAAGAAGTTTCTCCTCATCTCAGTCCTAAATGGCTTACCCATTATCCTTAGACTGTGACCCCTGCTTCTGGACTTTCCCAACACCGGGGAACATTCTTCCTGCATCTAACCTGTCCAATCCCGTCAGAGTTTTATATGTTTCTATGAGACCCTTCTCATTCTTCTAAATTCCATTGAATATAAGCCTAGTCAATCCAGTCTTTCTTCACATGTCAGTCCTATCATCCCGGGAATCAGTCTAATGAACCTTCACTGCACTCCCTCAATAGCAAGAGTATCCTTCCTCAGATTAGGTGACCAAAACTGAACACAATATTCCAGGTGTACAACTGTAGTAAGACCTCCCTGCTCTTATACTCAAATCCTCTCACTATGAAGGCCAACATGCCATTTGCCTTCTTCACCGCCTGCTGTACCTGTATGCCAACTTTCAATGACTGATGTACCATCACACCCAGGTCTCCTTGCAACTCCCCTTTTACTAATCTGTCACCATTTCTGTTTTTACCACCAAAGTGGATAATCTCACATTTATCTACATTATACCGCATCTGCCATGTATTTGCCCACTCACCTAACCTGTCCGAGTCACCCTGCAGCCTCTTAACATCCTCCTCACAGCTCACACTGCCACCAGGCTTAGTGTCATCTGCAAACTGGGAGATATTACATTCAATTCCTTCTTCTAAATCATTAATGTATATTGTAAATAGCTGGGGTTCCAGCACTGAACCTTGCGGTACCCCACTAGTTACTGCCTGCCATTCTGAAAAGGATCTGTTTATTCCTACTCTTTGCTTCCTGTCTACCAACCAGTTCTCTATCCACGTCAGTACATTACCCCCAATACCATGTGCTTTAATTTTGCACACTAATCTCTTGTGTGGGACCTTGTCAAAAGCCTTTTGAAAGTCTAAATACACCACATGTACTGGCTCCCCCTTGTCCACTCTACTAGTTACATCCTCAAAAATGTCTAGAGGATTTGTCAAGCATGATTTCCCTTTCATAAATCCATGCTGACTTGGACCGATCCTGTCACTGCTTTCCAAATGCGCTGCTATTGTATCTTTAATAATTGATTCCAACATTTTCCCAACCACCGATGTCAGGCTATAATTCCCTGTTTTTCTCTCCCTCCTTTTTTAAAAAGTGGAGTTACATTAGCTACCCTCCAGTCCATAGAAACTGATCCAGAGTCTATAGAATGTTGGAAAATGACCACCAATGCATCCATTATTTCTAGGGCCACTTCCTTAAGTACTCTGGGATGTAGACTATCAGGCCCTGGGGATTTATCGGCTTTCAATTCCATCAATTTTCCTAACACAATTTGCTGACTAATAAAGATTTCCTTTAGTTCCTCCATCTCGCTAGACCCTCAGTCCCCTAGTATTTCAGGAAGGTTATTTGTGTCTTTCTTAGTGAAGACAGAACCAAAGTATTTGTTCACTTAGTCTGCCATTTCTTGGTTCCCCATTATAAAGTCACCTGATTCTGAATGTAAGGGACCTACATTTGTCTTCACTAATCTTTTTCTCTTCACGTATCTGTAGAAACTTTTGCAGTCAGTTTTTATGTTTTCTGCAAGCAAACTCTCATATTCTATTTTCCCCCTCCTATTTAAACCCTTCGTCCTCCTCTGTTGAATTCTAAATTTCTCCCAGTCCTTCGTTGTGCTGCTTTTTTTGCCAATTTATATGCCTCTTCCTTGGATTTAACACTATCCCTAATTTCCCTTGTAAGCCACGGTTGAGCCACCTTCCCCATTTTATTTTTACTCCAGACAGGTATATACAATTGTTGAAGTTTATCCATGTGATCTTTAAATGTCTGCCATTGCCTATCCACCGTCAACCCTTTAAGTATCATTCGTCAGTCTAGCCTAGCCAAATCACGTCTCATACCATCGAAGTTATCTTTCTTTAAGTTCAGGACTCTAGTCTCTGAATTAACTGTGTCACTCTCCATCTTAATGAAGAATTCTACCATATTATGGTCACTCTTCCCCAAGGGGCCTCGCACCACAAGATTGCTAATTCATCCTTTCTCATTACACTTTACCCTGTCTAGGATGGCCAGCCCTCTAGTTGGTTCCTCGACATATTGGTCTATAAAACCATCCCTTATACACTCCAGGAAATCCTCCTCCACTGTATTTCTACCAGTTTGTTTAGCCCAATCTATATGTAGATTAAAGTCACCCATGATAACTGCTGTACCTTGATTGCATGCATCCCTAATTTCCTGTTTGATGACATCCTCAACCTCACTATGACTGTTTGGTGGTCTCTACACAATACCCACTAGCATTTTCTGCCCTTTGGTGTTCCACAGCTCTACCCATACAGATTCCATCTGATCAACGCTAATGTCCTTCCTTACTATTGCGTTAATCTCCTCTTTAGCCTGCAACGCTACCCCACGTCCTTTTCCTTTCAATCTATCTTTGCTGAATATTTCCTGGATGTTGAGTTCCCAGCCTTGGTCATCCTGGAGCCATGTCTCCGTAATCCCAATTACATCATATCCGTTAACAGCTATCTGTGCAGTTAATTCATCCATCTTATTACGAATGCTCCTCACATTGATACACAGAGTCTTCAGGCTTATTTTTTTAACACTCTTTGTCCTTTTAGAATTATGTTGTAATATGGCCCTTTTTGATTTTTGCCTTTGATTTCTCTGCCCTCCAGTTTTACTTTTCTCCTTTATACCATTTGCTTCTGACCCCATTTTACTTCCCTCTTTCTCCCTGCATAGATTCCCATCCCCCTGCCCTATTAGTTTAAATCCTCCCCAACAGCAGTCACAAATACTCCCCCTAGGACATTGGTTCCAGTCCTGCCCAGGTGCAGACCATCCGGTTTGTACTGGTCCCACCTCCCCCAGAACCGGTTCCAATGTCTCAGGAATTTGAATCCCTCCCTCTTGCAGCATTCCTCAAGCCACATATTCATCTTAGCTATCCTGCTATTTCTACTCTGGCTACCACATGGCACTGGTAGCAATCCTGAGATTACTATCTTTGAGGTCCTACTTTTTAATTTAACTCCTAGCTCCCTAAATTCAGCTTGTAGTTATCATTGGATCCTATATGCACCATGACAACTGGCTGTTCACCCTCCCCCTCCAGAATGCCCTGCAGTCGCTCCGAGATATCCTTGACCCTTGCACCAGGGAGGCAACATACCATCCTGGAGTCTTGTTTGCGGCCACAGAAATGCCTATCTATTCCCCTTACAATAGAGTCCCCTACCACTATAGCTCTCCCACTCTTTTTCCTGCCCTCCTACGCAGCAGAGCCACCTGTGGTGCCATGAACTTGGCTGCTGCTGCCTTCCCCTGATTAACCATCTCCCCCAACAGTACCCAAGGTGGTGTATCTATTTTGGAGGGAGATGTGGATCCCTGCACAACCTTCCTTCCACTGCTCTTCCTGATGGTCACCTATCTGCCTGTGTAACCTTTACCTGCGGTGTGACCAACTCACTCAGCATCGTGGATGGTCCAGAGTGAATCCATGTGCAGCTCCAGTGCTGCAATGCGGTCTGTCAGGAGCTGCGGCTGGATACACTCACCGCACACATAGAAGTCAGGGACACTATGAAGCGTCCCTGATTTCCCACATAGCACAGGAGGAGCATGACACGGGTCTGGGCTCTCCTGCCATGACTTAATCCTTAAATTACTTAATTTGGCAACAGTGACAAGGTTTCTTACTGCTAAGAAAATGAAAAAAGTTAAGGAAAAAGAAAACTACTCACCAATCAACCAGCCAATCACTTACCCTCTTGGCTGTGCGTCACACTTCGATTACTTTTTACTTCTTTCTTACTTTTGACCCTGCTGCAGCTGCAGCTAGCCGCTCCTCCCCAACTGCCGCTGCTCTTTGCTGCCGCTGGGCCTTTTATAGGCCTCGCCGCTCCTCCCTGAAGAACTATTTGACTGTGGAAGGTCATCAGAGATGAGCGCAATCCCATCCTCACTACTTGTCCATTAACGTGCACCCCTCTTAAGGACCATTGGATAGTGATCATTAATGGGAACCCTAGCTCATCCTTAATTCAGAGACACCAAGGCCAATTATAGTACCTGTACCCTGGAGATGAGAGATAAAGTATGAGATGCCTGTATGGCTCAGATTCACTCACTTTAAATGCCCTAAACTATCAGGGATGTTACTACATGGTAGTTCATTGATTTTGTGAAAGTAATAAAAAAATTCAGACTCTTCACTGTTTTGTTTATAGGAAAATTCAAGCTACCATTAAAATTGAATAAAATCATCACTGTTTTTTTCCCCCTGTGAGATCGTGATATGAAAGAATGAGTGCAATTCAAAGAAGGAAAATGGGAATCAAAATACGAATACTGAATCGATGGATTGATAGGCAATCATAGAAAATATCGAGCCAGCACGACCATTCGATATGATCATGGCTGATCATGCATTTCAGTATCCCCTTACTGCTTTCTCTCCATACCCCTTGATCCCTTTAGCCATAAGGGCCACATCTAACTCCCTTTTGAATATATCTAACGAACTGGCCCCAACAACTTTCTGTGGTAGAGAATTCCACATGCCCACAACTCTCTTGAGTGATGAAATTTCTCCTCATCTCGGTCCTAAATGACTTACCCCTTATCCTTAGACTGTGACCCCTGGTTCTGGACTTCCCCAACATCGGGAACATTCTTCCTGCATCTAACCTGTCCAATCCCATCAGAATTTTATATGTTTCTATGAGATCCCCTCTCATTCTTCTAAATTCCATTGAATACAAGCCTAGTCGATCCAGTCTTTCTTCATATGTCAGTCCTGTCATCCCGGGAATCAGTCTGGTGAACCTTCGCTGCACTCCCTCAATAGCAAGAATGTCCTTCTTCAGATTAGGAGACCAAAACTGAACACAATATTCAAGGTGTGGCCTTACTAAGGCCCTGTGCAACTGTAGTAAGATCTCCCTGCTTCTATACTCGAATCCTCTCGCTATGAAGGCCAACATGCCATTTGTCTTCTTCACCGCCTGCTGCACCTGTATGCCAACCTTCAATGACTGATGCACCATGACACCCAGGTCTCGTATAGTGAAATAGGTGTTCTAAATGAGCTGAATGCATGACCAACCCTAATTACAGATTCATGGTGAGTTCCATATGGGCACACCACTAGGAGATGCCACAAGCCGAGGTAAAATTTCTGACACTGCAACAGCCATTTGAAGGAATTTGGCCACTTAAAGTAAAAGGGCAGCAAATTGTGCAAATAATATATTCCAGCGATTAAATTGGATAGTGTGGGAAAATAGGCGCGGGGATTGTGTCCTGCGATTAACCCATGCCCGTTGATTGCAATATAGGCAGCGCGTAAAATCCATGTTTGCCTGCTGATTTCAATGTTTGCTTCACACCCACATTTCACATACACGCTTGGCAGCTATTCAATCGTGGCAGTCACATCACCCAAAAATATTACAAGACTTTCAGAAACACACTTCCTTCTTGCTGGATCTTAAGAAATAGGAGCAGGAGTAGGCCACTCAGCTTATTTCACCATTCAATAAGATCATGGCTGATCTTCTACCTTCCCGCACTATTTCCATATCCCTGTGTAAGGATTCGGCAAAAACATCGACAGCAAAAGCATAAACTTTTGGAGTTTAAGTTTTGGACATTGTTTTTAACTTTGCTGTTACTGCAGAGAAGCAGGCAGCATGACTTGGGATAGGTCCAAACATGTTCCACATCAGGTGGGCAGGGATGGGTCAATGGCTGAATGCAGAAAAGCATCACAGGAAGGAACCTAATGGAAGACCCTTTGTCATGTAATGGGACCCATCAGGAAGATTGGTTGGTGCTCAAGACACAAAGGAAGCTTTTCGGCCCCCCAGACTTGTTGGAGCCATATCCCCAGGAACAGCCAGTTGACAAAGACATCAGCCGAAAAGTTTCATTTGCTTTTTAGTTGTACTGCCCCAGGTGAAGGACTAATTTTTGACGTGAGAAGAAGCATTTTTGCAGGTATAAAAGAGGCAGTTTTGCTGTCATCTCTCTCTCTCTCTCTCCTCTTCTATGCTTGATAGCTTCGTTCAATGCACTCAAAGACCAAGCACTCTATCTGGGATGGAGAGAAGAAACCACCATCTACAAGCAAAGAGAGCCTTGCTACTTCGACTGGGAAACTAACCTTGAGACTGGACTTGATTATCACAAATTGGTACAGAACCAGAAGATGCGCCTCATCGGGAGAAGCAGCGAGTAAGCCAGAAGGGTAACTAGCAAGCATTATCCCAGCCCAAGCATTTTTAAGACCACTGCATAGTGTGAAGAGGTGTCGTGTGCTCCAACCAAGCCTTAGGGGTTTAGTGGGGAGGTTTCTGCATGGATCATAGGTGTACATAAGAACATAAGAAATAGGAGCAGGAGTGGGCCATACAGCCCCTCGAGCCTGCTCCGCCATTTAATACAATCATGGCTGATCCGATCATTGGCTCAGGTCCACTTCACTGCCCATTCTCCATAACCTCTTATTCCCTTATCGTTTAAGAAACTGTCTATTTCTGTCTTAAATTTATTCAGTGTCCCAGCTTCCACAGCTCTGAGGCAGCGAATTCCACAGATCCACAACTCTCTGAGAGAAGAAATTTCTCCTCATCTCAGTTTTAAATAGGTGGCCATTTCAGAGCATTGTTATGGTTAGACCAGGTAAGGAGGGCATATTTCCTTCCTTAAAGGACATTAGCGAACCAGATGTTTTTTTTTGATAATCCGATAGTTTCATGGTCACCATTAATGATACTAGCATTTTATTCCAGATTTATTTAATTAACGGAATTTAAATTCCCCAGCTGGCGTGGTGGGATTGGAACTCACGTCTCTGGATCATTATTCCAGGGCTCTGGATTACTAGTCCAGTAACGTAATCACTATGCTACCATACCTGTTCTGTGTTGGAAAGGATGGGCTTCAAGGTCTGTGCAAAGCCCTGTGCCAAGTTCGTGCTCGACTCCTGCATTGAGCACAAGCTTTCCAGTGCATCAATCATTTGGATGTGTACACCCATCAGCCTCCTTCTTTAGCATGGCCTATCAAACTCCTCATCCGACTTCTCTGCAGCAAAACTAAGGTGTGACTTCACCACACTCCTGCCCGGAAAGCTGGCACCTGCACTATCCTTTGTCCCCGCCCTGTCTCACCATGTGCAGATCCTTCCTCTATCCTCGCCTCTAAAATTCATGCAATGTTAATGTTTGAGTTGGTGACTGTGAGTGTAAGATCAAGTGGCGGTGTCTCTTCATCTTCACTGTCCTCTTCCTCTTCCTCCTGGGAAGGTTCCAGTTCTTGGGTATCTTAAATGAAAAATGGACAAGAGTTGGGTTCTGGTGAAGGAAGAGGAGAAATTAAGAAGTGTGTGCTTACACGATCGGTAGGAAATGTATCAGTGAGTGTCCTGCAATCTGCTTGGATGATATGACTGTCAAGATTGAATAGCTTCCAGTGTGTGCAAGCTGTGACTTGTGGGTAGAAGTCTTGCAACAGTGCTAAGTGGGTGATGGTGAGGTAAAGCATATGAATGGAAGGGTTGAGTACTGCTTGATAGAGTATGTTGGTAGATGGGTGATGGGGTGTAATGAATTGAGCAGTTGATGAGGCGATAGTGCAGTTGGTAGGATATGGCATTCGAAGATGCATTCACTGACCTTGACAGTGTGAGATCATTAAACTTCTTCCTGCACTACATTCATGTGCTTGGAGCAAAACTCCAGGCATTGACCTCCGCCACTATTTCTTCCCACTGCCTCCTGAGCATCTGTCTGGAGAGCTTCCTGCTTCCCTGTGGAGACAGGACATCTCTCCTTTCCACTTCTTCTACCAAGGCCTCCAGCGCAGTGTCTAAAAACCTTGATACACGCTCTCTTGCATGTTCAGCCATTCCTCAAAGTATTACAGCACAGATTCTGTTTTCAAATGACTCCCACCACTTCTTGTTGCCTTTAAAGTAATGCTAGCTGTTATGTATTTAACCCCTTGTAACCTGTATTACACTACCACCTGTTGGAGTCCCAAGGGATCCCAGCATCCCTTGGGAGCACGGTACATAAACAGGCCACCCACGAGGTACCTGCACTCTGGAGTCTTAACAGGAGCTAAGGTCACACTTGCTCATTGTACACAGTACTCAGTTTCATCTTTTATCATGAGCGTACCAATTGGCGATGAGGTAACGAACAACCGCGTGAAAATGCAAAGAACAATTGGTATCCTGGAGAAGTTCTCAGAAGATGACGATTGGGAGGCCTTCGTGGAGAGACTCGACCAATACTTCGTGGCCAACGAGTTGGAAGGGGACGAGAATGCTGCCAAACAAAGGGGGATCCTCCTAACTGTCTGTGGGGCAACAACCTATGGCCTCATGAAGAATCTCCTAGCTCCGACAAAACCAACAGAGAAATCCGATGAAGAATTGAGTATGTTGGTCCGAGAGCACCTAAATCCTAAGGAAAGCGGTTTGATGGCATGATATCGGTTCTACACGTGTCAGGATCGGAGGGCCAAGAAGTGGCGAGCTGTGTCGCCAAACTAAGGCGCCTCTCAGGACATCGTGAATTTGAGGGATTCCTAGAACAAATGCTTAGAGACTTTCTTGTACTGGGCATTGGCCATGAGACAATCCTTCACAAACTGTTGACTGTAGAAACTCCGAATCTAAGTAAAGCCATAACGATAGCCCAGGCATTTATGTCCACCAGCGACAACACCAAACAGATTTTGCAGAGTAAAGAAGTTTCGGCCAGTACTGTGCATAAAGTAACGTCGGTTTGAGCAGAAATGTACATGGCAGAATGTACACGCCGGCTGCTGTTGCCCGACCTCAGATGACCCAGAGACCGCCATCAATCATTAATGCGAGGCAGTTAACACCTTGTTGGTGCTTTGGAGGTTATCATCGGCCCCATCAATGCCCTTCAAGCACTATGTGTGCAATGGTTGCAGAACAATGGGATATCTCCAGCGAATGTGTAGGTGAGCTGCATACCCTGCAAACCACCACACTGCAGAGGAAAATTGATCCACTGTGGATCAGGCTGAATTGGAGACTTGTACCGAGGAGGCAGAAGTGTACGGGGTACACACATTCACTACGAAATGTCCACCAATAATGTTGAAAGTTGAACTGAATGGAATTCCAGTATCTATGGAACTGGACACGGGTGCAAGTCAGTCCATAATGAGTAAAAAGGCCTTTGAAAGGCTTTGAGGCAAAAAGGCACAAAGGCCCAAGCTCTGTCCCATTCACACCAAACTAAGGACTTACACCAAGGAACTAATCGCTGTAATTCGCAGTGCAGAAGTCCAAGTCTACTATGAAGGAGCAGTACCTGCTGTGGATTGTGCCGGGGATGGCCCCACATTGTTTGGCAGAAGTTGGCTGGGAAAAATCCGCTGGAACTGGGACGACATCCGAGCGCTTTCGTCCGTCGACGACGCCTCATGTGCCCAGGATCTTAGCAAGTTCCCATTGTTGTTTGAGCCAGGCATTGGAAGCTTCTCGGGGGCGAAGATGCAGATCCATTTGGTTCCCGGTACGCGACCCATCCACCACAAGGCACGGGCGGTACCATACATGATGCGTGAGAAAGTGGAAATTGAGCTGGACAGGCTGCAGCGAGAAGGCATTATCGTCCCGGTGGAATTCAACGAGTGGGCTAGTCCAACTGTCCCGGTACTTAAAGAAGATGGCACGATTAGAATTTGTGGGGAATATAAAGTAACGATTAACTGTTTTTCGCGACAGGACCAGTACCCGCTACCCAAGGCAGACGACCTATTTGCGACCCTGGCTGGAGGGAAAATGTTCTCCAAGCTGGACCTGGCCTCGGCCTACATGACGCAGGAGCTGGAGGAGTCTTCGAAAGGCCTCACTTGCATCAACACGCACAAAGGTCTGTTCATCTATCACCGGTGCCCGTTCGGGATTCGGTTAGCCGCGGCAATCTTCCAACGGAACATGGAGAGCCTGCTAAAGTCGGTTCCTTGTACAATGGTTTTCCAGGACAACATATTGGTCACAGGTCGGGACACCATTGAGCAATTGAAGAATCTGGAAGATGTTCTTAGTCGGTTGGATCGCATGGGGCTCAGGTTGAATCGCTCGAAGTGTGTTTTCCTGGCGCAGGAGGACGAGCTCTTGGGAAGAAGAATTGTGGCAGACGGCATCAGACCCATCGACGCCAAGACGGAGGCCATCAAGAACGCGCCGAGACCATAGAACGTGATGGAGCTGCGGTCGCTCCTGGGACTCCTTAACTATTTTGGTAATTTCCTACCTAGGTTAAGCACCTTGCTAGAACCCCTACATGCGCCACTGCGCAAGGGAGACAACTGGGTATGGGGGAATTCACAAGAGGCTGCCTTCAAGAAAGACAGAAATCTGTTGTGTTCAAACAAACTGCTTGTCCTGTATAACCCTTGTAAAAGATTAGTGCTAGCTTGCGATGCGTCGTCATACGGGGCCAGGTGTGTGTTACAACAGGCTAACGAATCGGGGATTTTGCAACCGGTCGCTTATGCGTCTAGGAGTTTGTCCAAGGCCGAAAGGGCCGACAGCATGATTGAAAAAGAGGCTCTGGCATGCATTTACGGGGTAAAAAAAATGCACCAGTACTTATTTGGCCTCAAGTTTGAGCTTGAAACTGACTACAAGCCGCTCATATCGCTGTTCTCTGAAAGCAAAGGGATAAACACCAATGCCTCGGCCCGCATCCAAAGATGGGGGTTCACGCTGTCGGCATACAACTATGTAATCTGCCACAAACCGGGCACAGAGAACTGCTCAGATGCTCTCAGTCGGCTGCCATTGCCCACCACCGGGGTGGAAATGGCACAGCCAGCCGACTTGCTCATGGTCATCGAGGCATTCGAGAATGAAAAATCCCCCGTTACAGCCCGCCAGATCATGACCTGGACCAGCCAGGATCCTTTACTGTCCCTTGTAAAAAAACTGTGTCATCCATGGGAGCTGGTCCAGCGTCCCAGCGGAGATGCAGGAGGCGATTAAGCCGTTCCACAGGCGCAAAGACAAAATGTCCCTGCGGGCGGTCTGTCTTTTGTGGGGCAATTGCGTGGTCTTGCCCAAGAAAGGCAAAGATACGTTCATATGTGATCTGCACAGCACTCACCCAGGCATTGTAATGATGAAAGCCATAGCCAGATCCCATGCAACACTTGCTCTCAACTGAGTAATGCACCCAGAGAGGCACCGCTAAGTTTGTGGTCGTGGCCCTCCAAACCGTGGTCGAGGATCCACGTGGACTATGCGGGTCCATTTCTAGGCAAAATGTTTTTGTTTGTCGTAAACGCTTACTCAAAATGGATTGAATGTGTGATAATGTCTGTAAGCACGTCCACGGCCACTATTGAAAGCCTACGAGCCATGTTTGCCACGCACGGCTTGCCTGATATCCTAGTCAGCGACAATGGGCCATGCTTCACCAGCGCTGAATTCAAGGAATTGATGACCCACAATGGGATCAAGCACATCACATCTGCCCAGTTCAAGCCCGCATCCAACGGCCAGGCAGAACGAGCAGGTCAGACCATCAAGCAAAGCTTGAAACGTGTGTCGGAAGGCTCCCTACAGACCCGGCTGTCCCGAGTGCTGCTCAGCTACTGCACCAGACCCCACTCACTCACCGGGGTTCCCCCAGCCGAGCTGCTCATGAAAAGGGCACTAAAAACAAAGCTCTCTCTCGTGCACCCTGATCTCCATGATCACGTAGAGGGCAAGCGGCATCAACAAAGTGTTACCATGACTGCGCAAATTTGTCATGCGATATTAAGGCCAGGGACCCTGTGTTTGTACTCAATTATGGACATGGTCCCAAATGGCTCGCTGGCATGGTCACAGCCAAAGAAGGGAGTAGGGTGTTTCAGGTCAAATTGGCCAATGGAGAAACGTACAGAAAATATTTGGACCAAATCAATTTGCAGTTCACCAACAGCTATGAACAACCCGAAGAAGACACCACAAACTTTGACCCTCCAACTCACACACACAAGTGGCAACTGACATCATGGTTGACCAGGAAGCCGAACTCACCATCCCCAGCAGCCCAGCAAGGCCAGCTGCCCAACAGCCCAGTGAAGAACTAACCAATTCACCCACACCCGCATTTGTACCGAGACAATCGATAAGGGAGCGAAAGGCCCCAGATCGTCTCACCTTGTAAATAAGTGTACTGTTGACTTCACGGGGGAGTGATGTTATGTATTTAACCCCTTGTAACCTGTATTACACTACCACCAGAGGGCCTACCTGTTGGAGTCCCAAGGGATCCCAGCATCCCATGGGAGCATGGTATATAAGCAGGCCACCCACGAGGTACCTGCACTCTGGAGTCTTATTAAAGGAGCTAAGGTCACAGTTGTTCACTGTACACAGTACTCAGTTTCATCCTTTATTATGAGCGTACCACTAGCCACTTGCGATATTGGACTCCCTGGTAATGTGTGCAGCCTGTGGTCACAAACCAATTGCACATTGAGGGAGTGGAATCCCTTTTGAATGATAACTATTGCAGGGTTCTCATAGGGGCAATATGCGTGCAATCAATGGTACCTTGCACCATGAGGAAGTCTGCCATGTGGATAAAACCTCATGCTCTCTCCTCCCACTTATCCTTTCAATAGGGAAGGAGATGTAAGTGTTTCTCGTGCTGTATAGAGCCTTAGTGACCTTCCTGATACACCAGAGTACATCTGTTGCAGCCTGAAAGGAGCCCGTAACATAAAAGTTGAGTACAATGGTGATCTTGATAGCCACAAGCAGTGCTGTCCATGCCCTGGTTTGAAGTTGTAGTTGTGGTTGCAACAACTGCATAGCTCAGTGACAACCCCCTTGGTAAATCGAAGGCTCCTCATACATTGCTCCTCACTGAAGTTGCGGTAGGAGAAGCCATCCCTGAAGACTCTTTGTGGATATTGCCTCCTGCTGAGTGCATTGCTCCTCCTCTTTCTCCTTGCTCTTCTGACAGTTTGTCCTTCTCTGTGTCATCTTCCTTCATGTCCCATTCATGCTCTATTCCTAGAGGCATCTCTACCAAGCCATCCATGTCTGGAGGTTGACAATTTGTGAAGGAAGCAGCAGCAACAGGAGTGCAAGAGCAGTCAGACCTCTCTCTGTGTTTGCAAGTTTCCTTGGTGTCTGCAGCCAGAGCGCACCTGCCATTAAGTGGCATCAGTGAAGCCTGATTTTCCGCCCACCAAACAAGCGTACAGCCCATGAATAGCACAGGTAATGCTGGTTTCATGCTTGAGTCATTATAATGTGATCCCAACACCAATTTCACACAGTCCCTGGGACCGCGTGAAAAGGCGCATGCCCGTTTTGATCGGTATGACTTTCGAGGCCATTGTGTTCTGTGGAATATTTGTCTAATTGTCCACACTGATCTCCAATGAGCTTCAATCCCATTCCCAACCATATACTTGTTCAATTGTTTTATCTTTTATTTTCTCTTTCTCTCCTCCCCATGCTGGGCCATAGTTGGCAGTGGCACCAGCCGGCACCTCACCCAAGAGACCATGCTTGGACAAAGGGTATCAGTAAGCAATTTGGCCATAAAGCTTCCAAATAAGATTCTTCTAGCTGGCAGTTAATTTATTTCACTCCTTGCTAAAGTGTATTCACGGTACTTGATTACCTCATTCACAAAAATGTCAAGCTCTGCTCAGTGAGGTTAAGTTTTCTTTGTTTCTCTCTGGTAAGACTTTGTGGGGAAACAGAAAGAAAAGCATCTTAATGGTTTTGGAGTTGATGGATTTTCATGTCTAACATGCATTCTTGATATGTTATGGATTGTTTTGACCTAGTTTCTTTCATTCTTCCAAATGCCTCAAAATATTTGCAGCTCAGTTGTGAATACTGAAGTTACTGGATTACATTCTTCTTGTATCACATCTTGAAACGCAACAGGGCCATACAAAGAAAAAGTACATTGAAAAATCATCTCCATAATGGAAGTTAAATAGCGAGAGTTGAGTAAGAGATTCATGTGAGGAAATAATTCATCATTTTGACAGGCAAGAAACAGTCTTGTCGGCATTCTGTAAAACATAACACAAAGAGTACTAATGAATATGATGACAGGCAGGCACCATTGTTAAAGACTCTCCTTATTCACTTTACATTGTCTAGCCATCCTATGGGCAGTACAGATGATTTGAACGGTTCGGTGATGTTATGTGGAATTTCAGGGAACAGGTTGCTGCCGACAGAGATGGTTTAATGATGATAAATTATAAAACTAGAAAACAGTCTTTCAGCTGTTGTTGAGCATTGTACCTCAAGCTATCGAGCTCTGTGTCCAAAACAGACCATATGGTGTAACATCTCTAGTGATCAAGTACTACTGTATGTCTAAAACAGTTCATAGAACAGTGATGAGTTTGTGGAATGAATGAGAATGCTGCCTGAGTATAGTGCTTGATGAGGTAGGAGGCTTTTGGGCCAATGTTGGAATTCCACTATTTTGAGGCACCAACTAAAATCATCAACTCTCACCTTTTGTCTGCCCACCCATGATGTCAAGCTAAAGAAAGAAGGAACTTGCATTTATATAGCGCCTTTCACTACCTCAGGACATCCCAAAACGCTTTACAGCCAATGGGGTACTTTTTGAAGCATGGTCACCATGCTAATCTAAGAAATCTGATGGTAAAATGTTTGTCAACAGAAGGATAGAACAAGATTTTAAAAATATTTTCCAGTGTTGCAATATTTACAATCGACAATAGACAATTATACTGGAAAACTGGGTAGTCTGCTTTTGATAATTAAATATCAAATATAAATGTCAATAAAATGACTTATTTGAAAACACTCTCCTTATAACTTTGCAAAAAAAATTCAGCACCACAAATACGAAACTGAATTCAATGGGCACTGCCCTAATGATGTACTGATACTTAAGATTTCTTTATGTTAATCCTGTAAATACAGTGAGGCAGATTTGGACTTTAACCACCGGGAGGTAAACTTGATGTTGTGGATCTGCCTCACTTTACGCATCCCACTGGATTTTTCTTTCCATTGACTTTGGAAGTAGACTTTAGCTATTGGCAGTAGACTGATAGATTGCACCAGCTGGCCGTATCATTTTGCCGGCAGGAGGCCTGGTCCACTTTGAGGACAGGTTCTCATTACCATGTCACCGACATATTGTGGGCAGCAAACGTGTGCAATATTGAGTGAGCCGCAGGTCGACTTGGCTGGCAGGAAGGTGGGGGCGGATAGTGGAGGAGGCGGGAGCCTGAGGTGGCAGTGACGTTATTCTCATGGAGTGTAGAGGAGCCCTTCTGTTCCTCGTGTGCCTAGAAAAATAATTCTAGATTAATCATTTTGGTACCTCTTCTCCCAGTAAAAACATGCAAAATAGGTATGACAATCGCTCCATCCAGATGCAATGTATGCCTAAAGACCCCAATTTGCATACTAAAAGAGCTTTAAACGAAACCTTAAATTCTTTTTATCCTCACCAATTTTCTTTGCCATTTTTTTCGAGGTATTCAACTCCTTGCTGGAGTTCAGTTCCATTAAGGCCTCCAACACTCTTTCTAAATGGCTATTCTTCATGTACGAGCCTCAAAAATGAGTGCCAGCAAACTAATCAACATGTTTTTTAAAAATTCATTCTCGGGATATGGGCATCCCTGGCAAGGTCCGTTTATTACCCATCTCTAGTTGTCCTGGTGGGCTTTCTTCTTGAACCACTGCAGTCATTTGTGGTGAAGTTGTTACCACAATGCTGTTACATAGGGAGTTACAGGATTTTGAAGCAGCAACGATGTGAATGAAAGGCAATATGTCCAAATGAGGATGGTGCATGACTTGGAGATGATGGTGTTCTCATGTACCTTCTGCTCTATTCCTTCTAGCAGGTCATGGGTTTGGGATGTGTGGCCAAAGATTCCTTGGTGAGTTGCTGCAGAGCATCCTGTAGAAGGTATACACTACAGCCATGGTACACCAGTGGTAGAGTGACTGGATGTTTAAGTTGGTGAGTGAAAGCAGATTGCTTTTCCTGGATGGTGTTGAGCTTCTTGAGCATTGTTGCGGCTGCAGCCATCCAGGCAAGTGGAGAGCCTTTGGCCTGCTCTGATATGGCATCTATGTGGCTAGTCCCGTTAAAGTGTTGGGTAGTAATTACAGCCCCCAAAAGGAAATTGTTTCAACCAGCTGCTGAGAAGCTAATTCTGGTCTCAAACTCCACAACACATTATAATACACATTGCTGCCCCTGTTCTCACCCAAGGTCCACACATGGGCACTTCCAGAAAAGATCACTACACAGTAATTAGGAGTGGGAATGCCACGTGATTTTCCCCTCTCCAGCTTAGAGGTACAGAGGTCAACATGTTACACTCCTACTGCCACCCAACTGACATCAGCAAACTAAACATAGACCAAGGATCTGGGACAACCTGGGGCTTTCCTGATCTCCATCAGGGGAACCACCTCTCCATTCTTTAAATTGAATTCACTTACACTAGGGGGCCGAAATTGGTCGACATACCAGCCCCTATCGCCCTCGTACTGCTGACATACCGCCCAAAAATGCCATTTTGGTCAAAAAACAACTACATACCACTGACATACCGCTTGGCAGCATATTCATCATTGACATATCGCCGAGCGGCATGAACACCATCCGCCGTGCAGGACCACCCGCATACTGCCCAAAAAGTCCAATTTTATCGCATACCACCAACATACCACCAGAGCTCCATACCGTCTTTAAAAGGTGGTTTTACGTGATGGTAAGTGAGTGGGAATGAGCGGAATGCATGGATCTGCCATTTTGGAAATTGGGAACTGTCAGCTAAAGCAGCACCTCTGTATCTCTGAGGTGAACAGTGATTTTAGAGTGCGATTTTGATTGGAAAAGGTATATTTACTATTACTGAGTAACTTATTAAGATAGAAAGGCATTTTAGTTATGTGGAGATTTAAAAAGAATGTGGCTTGTATTATCTCAGCCTGTATTGCTGACAACCTGCTTAATGGAGGAACCAGATATGAGGAAGTTTATTGAGCATAGTTATAAGGGTAATGGAAGAGGTAGCAGAATGATGAGGAGGAAGCCTTACCCGCAAAGGATCTTCAGGGAAAAGTTTGACATTATACAAGAGTGCTTAAATTCAATTCAAACATTTATGTAAAAATGTAAAAAAAAAACAACAATTTTAAAACTTTGTAAAACTTTTAACGATAAAACAACTGTAACAACTTTAATAACAACTTTAACAAAATTTTTACAAGTTTAATAAACTTGAAAAAATCAAACTTCAATTATGGCAAAAAGACCCTTTACTTTCCTCAGCCACGACCTCTGCCCCATCCATGCCCATGTGCTACACCACCCTTGGGGCTATTCCCCCCTTTCTTACTCCTGCCCTTCCCTTTCCCTGTGTCCGTGAACATGGACCTCCCCGTGTTGATACCAAGCTGGCATGTAGCAGCGCACGGCAATTGCCGTTGCTGTTGTTGGGGGGCGGGATCAGACATTGCAGGCACAATAACTGGAGCCTCAGGAGAAGCTCGCAATGTGGAAGGCAAGTGGAAGGCAAGGCTTCAGGGCTGGGAGATGATGTCAGCTCTCCACCCTCAGGTGCTGTGGCACGGAGGGGTGGGTCTCCACGCCATGTCCCGATTGCCACATGACTTCGACGGCGTCGGCAGTTCGCTCCATCGTGGCGATCATATGCAATCTTTCCTCCGACTGCCGCTCTGATAGAGCCGCGATTGTCATGTATTCAACTATCATTGTAACCCATGTATAAGCTGACCTAAGTTGTACACCTTGAGAACATTGACCACAAGGGGTGAACTTGTGGGAGACACTCCCAACCTGGACTTTCAGGTATAAAAGGGGAAGCTCCACCCACCTTCATCACTTGAGGTCTTGGTAATAAAGGTAACTGGTCACAAAGTGACCTTCTCTCAAGTATGGGCCTCGTGTGCATCTATACTGTATAGTAAGGACATATCATTGGTGACGAGAAACTGGGATTTAAACCACGCGAGCATGGCCACTAGCAGCACAGAAGCGAGGTACTGTGTTGGTGATGATTGGGACGACTTTATTGAGAGACTACAGCAAAGTTTTTCACTAAGGAATGATTGGGACAGGATTCGGCCGACAAACACAGAGCTCATCGTCTGACGGTTTGTGGATTCAGGACGTACTCCCTGATGAAGTACCTTCTAGCGCCAGAGAAGCCGGAGGACAAGACGTTCGAAGAGCTCAGTAAGTTGATCGGGGAACACCTTAAACCGGCGAGCAGCATGCACATGGTGAGACACCGATTTTACACGCAGCGGCAGCGCGAAGGGCAAAGCGTTCCAGACTTCGTGGCAGATCTCCGGCGACTAGCGAGCCCATGTAAGTTCCCAGATGCATGCAGAGCAGAAATGCTGCGAGACTTTTTTATTGAGGGCATCGGGCACACCTGGGTTTTCAGAAAACTGATTGAGACCAAAGACTTGACCTTGGAAGCGGCGGCTCTGATAGCCCAGACATTTATCTCAGGGGAGGAAGAGACCAGAACGATGTATGACAAAAATCTTGGCTCAAATGGGGCAAACGACCAGGGAGTCAACATTGTTAATGCGGCACACAGTTCTCTAGGCAGACAAGGGCAATCGGACATGCCCCGGCATGTAGTCGAACCCAAAGGGGGAATTCAACAGAGACAATGGCTAGCTGAACGGCGATTCATGCCATCGCAATGGACAATGCGGCCAGTAATGGGGCCATCAACACCTGTTAATGGTGCGCTTAAGGACAGTTACAGAGACAGTCAGAGACGATCGACTGGTAATGGACCTTTTGTTTCCAACAACGGAGCCTCCAGCTCATGCTGGAGGTGTGGAGGCAAACACCCAGCCAGAGCTTGCAGGTATCAGCAATATACCAGCAGAAACTGCAAAGTCAGCAGTACCTTGGCGCGTATGTGCAGGAAGCCTGCAGCCAGGTTGATGTACGAGGAGGATGGGCCCGATGTAAGGCCTATGAGGCCAAATGAATACTGGGGGAAATCGCTGGAAGCTGTGTTGAGTTCTTAACTCTTAAACATAATCACACGAGGCACGTACTGCAGACACAGTCACTCTGTGACCTTCACCTTTATTACCTGGACCAAGGAGTGCTGGCCCTGCGAGGGACCTCCCCTTATATAACTGAATCTCCAGGTAAGGAGTATCTCCCACAAGTACACCCCCTGTGGTCAAGGTGTGCATTTCTAGTAAGTATGTACAGTATGTAGTGGTTACATGAGGGTTACAATTGTATAAGGGTTACAGTAGTATGCTGGTTACATACATGACATCACCTCCCCCCTCACGTCTTTTTGGCTCAAAGGTTAAGTCTATCAGGTGGTCGATGCTCTCTCATGGAGCGCCGCAGTTGAGGCTCTGGTGGCTGAGCCTTGGCATGCGTTTCTGTTACCTGAGGTGATTCTGGCCCGTCCGGGCTGGCCGCAGGGACTGTGCATGCTGGTGATTGTCCTTGTTGCTCATCCACTGGCAGTGGTGTGGTTGCCATTTCATGCTCTTCTTCATGTTCATCGGTGTCTAGGCTGAACCTTTTCTTTACTTGGTCCAAGTGTTTGCGGCATATCTGCCCATTTTTGAGTCTGACCACTATGACCCTGTTTCCCTCTTTACCAATTACGGTGCCCTCCAGCCACTTGGGTTCCAATGCATGGTTAAGTACAAATACCGGATCATCCATTTCTATACAGCTCTCCCTTGAGTTATGATCGTGGCACTCGGTTTGGGACTGGCGCTTGCCCTCAACAATGTCTGCCAGGGTTGGGTGGATGAGGGACAGCAGCGTTTTGAGTGTATGTTTCATGAGGAGTTCCGCTGGCGGAACTCCCATGTGCGAGTGCGGCCGGGACCTATAGGCCAACAGGAGGCGCGATAGGCAGTACTGCAGAGAGGGTCCTTGGATGCGGAGCATGCCTTGCTTTATGACTTGGACCGCACGTTCCGCCTGGCCATTGGAAGCCGGCTTGAATGGCGCCGTCCGGACATGTTTGATGCCATTACCCGACCTAAACTCCCTGGAATTCATGGCTGGTGAAACACGGGCCATTGTCGCTGACCAGAACGTCCGGTAAGCCGTGGGTCATGAAAACCGTGCGCAGGTTCTCTACGGTGATGGATGTCGTGCACGAGTTTAATATGATGCTCTCGATCCATTTCGGGTATGCATCGACAATTATCAAGAACATTTTTCCCATCAACGGGCCCGCATAGTCCATGTGAATGCATGACCAAGGCTTGGTGGGTCAGGGCCACGGGCTGAGCGGGGCCTCCCTGGGGGCGTTGCCCAGCTAGGCACACATCGTGCACCTGCGAAACCACTGTTCCAGGTCTGAGTCAATCCCCGGACACTATACATGTGACTGGGCAATTGCCTTCATTAGCACAATTCCAGGGTGCTCGATGTGGAGTTCCCTGATGAATGCTTCCCTCCCCTTCTGGGGCATGACCACTCAGCTGCCCCATAGCAGGAAGTTGGCTTGGATGGAGAGCTCATCCATCTGTCTCTGAAACGGTATGATCTCCTCGGGGCACGCCCTGTGCATGGGTGCCCAATCCCCCATCAGGACACATTTCTTTATCATGGATAGGAGGGGGTCCCTGTTGGTCCAGAGTTTGATCTGGCGGGCTGTGATGGGAGAGCCTGCGGTGTCAAAAGCCTCAATGGCCATGACCATCTCAGCGCTTTGCTCTGCCGCCCCCTCGGTGGTGGCCAGTGGGAGCCTGCTGAGGGCGTCAGCGCAGTTTTCGGTGTCTGGCCGGTGCCGTATGGTGTAGTCATACGCAGCCAGCATGAGAGCCCATCGCTGTATGCGATCTGACGCATTTGCATTGACCGCCTTGCTGTCGGATAACAGAGAAGTTAACGGCTTGTGGTCCGTTTCTAACTCGAACGGCCTGCCGAAAAGGTATTGGTGCATTCTTTTCACACCATAAACGCAAGCGAGTGCTTCCTTTTCGACCATGCCATACCCACGCTCTGCCTGGGAGAGCGACCTGGAGGCATAAGCCACCGGTTGGAGTTGTCCGTCTCCATTACCCTGCTGCAACACACACCCAACCCCGTATGATGATGCATCGCATGTTAAAACTAGTTTTTTACAGGGGTCATACAACGTTAACAGTTTGTGAGAAAAAAGAAGTTTCCACGCCCTGTTGAAAGCCCATTCTTGACAGTACCCCCCAAAACCATTCGCAACCCTTACACAGGAGCACGTGTAACGCACTGCGGATCGCCTCCATTTTGGATTCGGTAGGCCGGATCCCGTCTGCGGCAACCCTCCTGCCCAAAAACTCGATCTCTGGGGCCAAAAGCACACACTTGGCCTTCTTCAGTCGCAGATCTACCCGGTCCAGTCGGCGTAGCACCTCCTCCGGGTTGTGGAGGTGTTCCTCGGTTTCCCGACCCGTTATTAGGATGTCGTCCTGGAATACGATTGTGCCGGGAATGGATTTCAGCAAGCTTTCCATGTTTCTCTGAAAGATGGCGGCCGCCGAACGGATGCCAAAAGGACACCTGTTGTAGATGAATAAACCCTTGTGCGTCGTGATGGTGGTCAGAAGCTTGGATTCTTCAGCCAGTTCCTGAGTCATGTAGGCCGAAGTGAGGTTCAATTTAGTGAACAGCTTGCCACCTGCCAACGTGACAAAAAGGTCCTCGGCCCTCGGGAGCGGGTATTGGTCCTGCAGGGACACCCGGTTGATGGTGGCTTTGTAGTCACTGCAGATCCTAACTGAGTCGTCCGCTTTAAGGACAGGAACAATGGGACTTGCCCAGTCACTGAATTCAACGGGCGAAATTATGCCCTCTCTGAGCAGCCTGTCCAGTTCGCTCTCTATTTTCTCACGCATCACGTACGGCACCGCTCTGGCTTTGTGGTGCACTGGTCTGGCATCCGGGGTGATACGTATAACTACTTTTGTGCCCTTGAACATTCCGACACCGGGTTGAAACAGTGACCCGAATTTTTGTAGTATCTGTGAGCGTGAGCTTCGCTCCACAGATGAAATGGCGTGCACATCCCCCCATTTCCAGTTCATCTCAGTTAGCCAGCTCATTCCCAAAAGCGCAGGGCCATTTCCTGGAACAATCCAGAGTGGCAGCCGGTTCTGTGACCCATTGTGTGTTACCACCACATTTGCACTGCCTAGCACTGGAATGACCTTTTGGGTGTACGTCCGTAGCTGCGTCTTAATTCGTTCCAGTTTGGGCCTGCTAGCTCTGTGTGGCCATAGTTTCTCAAATTGTTGTGTACTTATGAGGGACTGGCTAGCTCCCGTGTCCAGCTCCATGTGCCCCGGGATGCCATTCAATAAAACTTTCATTATCATGGGTGGCGTTTTGGTGTATGAGCTGTGGACGTCAGCCACATGAACCCGCTGAACTTCAGCATCCATGGCTTTACCCCAGGCATTGTACTGCACTGCAAGCCCCTCGCCTGATTCTTCTGCCTCATAGATTAGCCTCGCTACCGGCTGTTTGCAAACCCTAGCCAAATGTCCTCTGGCATTACAATTCCTACACACGAACTGCTGAAATTTGCAGCTTTTCACATAATGTCTGCCCCCGCATCTCCAGCATTGGCTGAGATCGTTGTTCACAAAAGGACTGTTAGCAGGTATTCCTCTCTGATTGTTCCCTTGGTTGTTTCTAAACACTCTCATGGTGGGTGTTAATGGTTCCCTTGATGGCGTGAATTGCTGCTCCCCTCTCCATTGTCCCTGTCGGGGGCCCACCTTAGAGTCAGTTTCAGCTTGGGCAGTTACAAAATGCCTTTGTCTGACTGCTGCAGTTTCAAAATGCCTTTGCCTGACTGCGAGATCTTGAGCCGCATTTATCACGTTAATTCCTTGATCTGTCGCCACGTTGGACCCAGGACTACTTGCGTAAATTAGATTGGTCTCTTCTTCCCCCGCTATGAAAGTTTGAGCTATCAATGCTGCCCCTTCTAGAGTTAAGTCCTTGGTCTCTATGAGCTTCCTGAAGATCCCGGCATGGCTAATGCCCTCAATGAAAAAATCCCTTAACATCTCCCCGCTGCAGGCGTCTGAGAACTTACAGAAGCTGGCCAAGCGCCGCAAGTCTGCCACGAAGTCCGAGATGTTTTGCCCTTCCCGACTTCGGTGTGTGTAGAACCGCTGCCAGGCCATGTGTATGTTGCTCGCCGGTTTTAAGTGTTCGCTGATCAGCTGGCTGAGCTCTTGAAAAGACTTGTCGGCCGGTTTGTGGGGTGCAAGCAGGTCCTTCATCAGCGCATACGTTTTTCATCCCGCAGCTTGTTAGTAGATGCGCCCTCCGCTTATCAGCTGCATCCTCTCCCAGCCAGTCCTTCATGACAAAGGTCTGCTGGAGTCTCTCCACAAAATCATCCCAGTCTTCACCCACACAGTAACGTTCCTCTGAGCTACCAGTGGCCATCCTCTGGGTTCAGTGATCCCCGTTTCCCGTCGCCAGGTGTTGAGTCCTTAACTCTTAAACATAATCACACGAGGCACGTACTGCAGACACAGTCACTCTGTGACCTTCACCTTTATTACCTGGACCAAGGAGTGCTGGCCCTGCGAGGGACCTCCCCTTATATACCTGAATCTCCAGGTAAGGAGTGTCTCCCACAAGTACACCCCCTGTGGTCAAGGTGTGCATTTCTAGTAAGCATGTACAGTATGTAGTGGTTCCATGAGGGTTACAATTGTGTAAGGGTTACAGTAGTATGCTGGTTACATACATGACAAGCTGAAGTTCAGCGAGTTCATGTGGAGCACATATACAGTCCATATACCAGGACGCTACCGATAATGATGAAAGTGCTCCTCAATGGCATCACAGTATTAAGGGAGCTAGACACGGGGGTCAGCCAGTCCCTGATGAGTATCAAAAAGTTCGAAAGGTTGTGGGTGTCTAAGGCCAGGAGGCCAAAGTTATTGCTGATTTATGCACAGCTACGGACATATACAAAGGAGATCATTCCGGTGCTAGGCAGCGCCATGGTGTCGTGACCCACAAAGATTCGGAGAACAGGTTGCCACTCTGGATTGTCCCGGGGGACGGTCGCGCACTACTGGGGAGGAGTTGGCTTGCTGTCATGAACTGGAAATGGGGCGATGTCAATGCAATTTCTTCTGTGGAGCGAGTATCATGCTCACAGGTCCTGGACAAATTTGACTCATTATTTCAACCCGGCATCGGCACTTTCATGGGGGCCAAGGTAGAGATTCATATAAACCCAGACGCCAGACCAGTACACCACAAGGCCAGAGCGGTGCCGTACGTGATGCGGGAAAAGATAGAATGCGAATTGGACTGCCTGCTGAGGGAAGGCATCATCTCGCCAGTCGAATTCAGTGACTGGGCGAGCCCGATCGTGCTGGTGCTCAAGGCGGATGGGTTGGTCAGGATATGTGCCGATTACAAGGCCACCATCAATCAGGTGTCACTCCAAGACAAGTACCCGCTACCGAGAGCGGAGGACCTCTTTGCAACGCTATCTGGTGGCAAACTTTTTTCAAAATTGGACCTGACCTCAGCTTACATGACCCAGGAGCTGGCGAGTGAGTCGAAGAAGCTGACCACCATCATGACACACAAGGGGTTGTTTGAGTACAACAGATGTCCGTTCGGCCACCGCGATCTTTCAGCGAAATATGGACAGCCTCCTCAAGTCGATTCCAAGGATTCCATGGTTTTTCAAGACGACATCCTCATCACGGGTCGCGATACTGAAGAACAACCTGGAGGAGGTGCTACGCAGACTGGACCGGGTAGGGCTGTGACTGAAAAAGGCAAAGTGCATCTTCTTAGCTCCAGAGGTAGAATTCCTGGGGCGGAGGGTAGCAGCAGACGGGATCAGACCCACTGCGTCCAAAACGGAAGCGATCCAGAGAGCACCCAGACTTCGTAACATGACGGAGCTGCGTTCGTTTCTTGGGCTCCTGAACTATTTTGGTAACTTTCTTCCCAAATTGAGCACTCTGTTAGAGCTGCTACACGTGCTCCTATGCAAATTGGATCTGGGGGGACAGCCAGGAAAGGGCTTTTGATACAGCACGCAATTTGTTATGCTCCAACAAACTGTTAACGTTATATGACCTGTGTTAGAAACTTGTTTTAACGTGTGATGCATCGTCCTATGGGGTCGGGTGTGTGTTGCAGCATGTGAATGCCAATGGTCAGTTACAGCCGGTAGCTTATGCCTCCAGAAGCCTGTCCCAGGCAGAAAGGGGCTACGGGATGGTAGAAAAGGAAGCACTAGCATGTGTATATGCAGTAAATAAAATGTGCCAGTACCTGTTTGGCAGGAAATTTGAGCTGGAGGCAGATCACAAACCCCTAACGTCCCTTTTGACCGACAACAAGGCCATAATTGCGAATGTATCGGCCCGCATACAGAGGTGGGCACTCACGTTAGCCGCCTATGACTACACAATTTGACACATACCGGGCACTGAAAACTGCGCTGATGCACTCAGCAGGCTCCCACTAGCCACCACTGAGGGGGCAACTGAGCATGATGCTGAGATGGTCATGGTTGTTGAAACTTTCCAAAGCGAAGGCTCACCTGTGACAGCCCGTCAGATTAAAGTCTGGACAAATAAAGACCTGCTGCTGTCTTTAGTTAAGAAATGTGTCCTGAATGGGGACTGGGCAGCCACTTACAGGGTATGCCCTGAGGAATTTAAACCGTTTCATTGGCGCAAGGATGAACTCTCGATTCAGGCCGATTGCCTACTGTGGGGAAACCGAGTAGTCATGCCCCAGATGGGCAGAGAGGTGTTTATCAGAGAACTTCACAATGAGCACCCGGACATTGTCATGATGAAGGCAATTGCCAGGTCACACGTTTGGTGGCCAGGGATAGATGCAGACCTGGAACTTTGTGTTCGCAGGTGCAACACGTGTGCTCAGCTGGGCAACGCACACAGAGAAGCCTCCCTTAGCCCCTGATCCTGGCCCGCCAAGCCATGGTCACGCATCCATGTGGACTACGCAGGTCCTTTCATGGGAAAAATGTTTTTGGTTGTATCAGACGCCTACTCCAAATGGATTGAGTGTGCTATTTTAAATTCAAGCACATCCTCTGCCACGGTAGAAAGTCTAAGGGCAATGTTCGCCGCCCATGGTCTACCGGATGTCTTGGTCAGCGACAATGGCCCGTGCTTCATAAGCACTGAATTCCAGGACTTCATGGCAGGCAATGGAATCAACCATGTCAGAACGGCACCGTTCAAGCCGGCCTCAAACGGCCAGGCAGAACGAGCAGTGCAGATAATCAAACAGGAGATGCTCAGAATCCCTACAAAGGGGGTTCCCTACAAAGCCGCTTCTCATGCCTCCTGTTGACCAATAGATCCCGACCACACTCGCTCACAGGGGTTCCACCCGCAGAGCTGCTAATGAAAAGGATGCTCAAAACCAGGTTATCCCTTATACACCCCACTATGAAAGAAATTGTTGAGAGCAGGCGTCAGTCACAATATGACTACCATGACAGGAATGCGAGGGAGCGATGTATTAATGTCAATTACCCTGTTTTTGTCCTTAACTACACTGCAGGGCCCAAATGGCTTGCAGGCACTGTGATTGCCAAAGAGGGGAATCGGGTTTTGGTAGTTAAACTTACCAATGGACAAATCTGCCGCAAACACATGGATCAAACTAAAAGGAGGTTCAGCAACCCATAGAAGAAGCAGAGGATGAACACAACGTAGAGTTTACTCCACCACAGGTGACCGAATACCGGAACCAAGTGGAGGAGAGCCTAGTCACTGTGGGCAGTCCGGATAGGCCTGAGGCACCGCAAACAGCAGACACGCAGGCCAGCGCCCAATAATCGGAGCCCCAACTCAGGCGCTCTACAAGGGAGCGTAAACCACCAGAGAGACTTAACCTGTGATCCCAATAAGACTTTGGGGGGAGGTGATGTCATGTATTCAACTATCATTATAACCCATGTATAAGCTGACCTAAGTTGTACACCTTGAGAACGTTGACCACAAGGGGCGAACTTGTGGAAGACACTCCTAACCTGGACTTTCAGGTATAAAAGGGGAAGCTCCACCCACCTTCATCACTTGAGGTCTTGGTAATAAATGTAACTGGTCACAGAGTGACCTTCTCTCAAGTATGAGCCTCGTGTGCATTTATACTGTATAGTAAGGACATATCAGCGATGTTTGTGGCTATTGTAGTCATGACCTTGAGCAGCTCTCGACCTATGTTGATGCTGGCCTGTGACAGACGCACCATATCCAGGTACACGCCTACAGCAACCGACCTTTCCTGCAACAACCTCCGTCGCTGCAGCAAAGACGCTGCAATGCTGAGGGTGCCTTGCTGCACACGACTTGGTCCGGCAGAATCAGAGGAGCCATGGGGGAATCCCCTGAATACAGACTCCATGGTGGAGAGTTCCAGCTGTCCCACATGGAGCTGGTGTATCCTCCTCCATCTCCATCCCCAGCTTCACCTCCACTGGCTGCCAGATCAGTGGGTGCTTCTCTTCCTCTTCCTCTTCGTCTTCCTCGTCAGGAAAGGGCTGGGTGATGCCAGAGGTGGAGGCAGTGCGTTTGTCATCTGTGTCGGTGTGGTCTGAATCATCCGAGTCTGTAAGTACAAAATAACATTTAAAAAAGCTTGGCACCATGGGAGGGGTCAGGGTTACATTAGTACATAATACAGTGACTTATCGCAGTCTTACTTAAATGCCCACCACTGCTACAGTACTGCATTGCATATCACAGACAGAATACATATATGCATTGCATTACATACCTCCAACATTACATGAAGCCAACATTACAGTGCAATAAGCTTACATTACATTATATCAGGCCACCATTGCAGTACAATAAACTTACATTACATTATATCCAGCCAACATTTCAGTTCTAGTTATATTACATGACATGAGAGGACCGCAACACAGACTGCATTTTATTCAACTTACCATCTTCTTGTGTGAGTGGGTCAATTCTAATGCCGGTGGTGGCACGGTTGCTATCTCCAACCAGGGACAGGGTACGGATCTCAATATCAGTAAGAGGCTCCTGGGTTGTGGGTCCTCCCCCCATGCGACGCTAATCGGCTGCTATTGCAGATGTCTTCTTCGGCAGAAAGTAAAGTAAATCAAAGTAAAAATCTTCAATCCATTTAAGATCACACAGACACATACACACACACACATAAAAAAAGCGTTGATCCTCTTGTCATCGCCGTAACCTTAAGATAAATAACATCATCCATGTGACCCAGAACCTACATTTACATGGTACATATCACATGGTGGGGGAGGGGGGATGCATAAATAAAATCATTACTTACTCTTGCTACCCTCACCAGGTTGTTCCACCTCTTACGGCACCTTTCCCTGGTGCGTACCATCGTACCTTTTGAGGACACAGCCTCCCCGATCTCTTCCCATATTTGGTTGTACTCCTTTGGGGGGGGCTTTCCTCGACCACCCTTGGTTAGCTCAGAGTACCTCTCTGTTATGTGCTCCAGAAGGGCAGGTAACTCCACCTCATCGAACCTCCCCTCCTTCTCGATGTCCTGCGCTTTGATGTCCTTTTTAACATTGCCATAATCTTTTTACTGGTATGAATTTTGGTTTAAATATCTCTTCTTGTCTTCAAAGTGAAGAATTATTATTTGTTAGCAATATATTTCCACTGTGCTATGTATTTTTAAACTCCCTGCCTGTCGACTACCTTGCTGCTCCTTCTCACTCTCTCTTTCTCTTTCCTTTTCAATTCACTGTGCATGCGCAGGTAATCCCTGACCCCCGAAAATGCAGGTAAAACACTTGTGTTAAAAAAAAAACTCAAAAAAAAATTTGCACATGCGCAATTCCATGCCGCACTGCCCATCGAACAGAAAGTCGATCTGGATCGACTAATAAGATACATACTGCCCGATGCAGACCGCCGACATACCGCCGAAAACATTTTGACCAATTTTGTCCTCGGCAGTATGGCGAGGTGTGAAACAACATACCGCCAGCATACCGTCGAGAAATGGGCGGACCTTACATATCGACCAATTTCGGGCCCGAGGAGTTGGCTACAGGTTGCTCAGTACTGTTGAAAATATTTGTCCAACTTTTGCATGCGCTATTGATTTGCAAATCCTTCACCTAGCGCTGCAAATTTAAGGATCCTCATATTCCTCTCCTATGTGCCTGGTGAACACTCAGTTCCGATGCAGTGGAGAGGAAAAAGAGGCAGATAGCCCTAATATCAGGCCACTGTCTATTTTATAGTGCCCTGGAATTTTAGGGCTTCTCTTGTAGGGATGGAGCTTTTGCATCCAGAGCAGGCCCAAACAGGAGCCCACTGGTTTACAGCGACTAAATAAGTCAAATTCTGTTTTTACTATATAGTTTTCTGGGGATAGAATTCTATGATTCTGTGTAATCCCCGACGAGTTCTCATCTTCAAAGTTTTGGCTGTTGCAACTGAAATTGCAACACCTAATAAGTCAGAAATAGAAAATGCAGGGGCTGACAAATAAATGCTTGAAAAGAAAAACTAGGGCAAAAACCAACCAAGTAGTAAATGCAAAAAAAACATGCAAAAAAAGATTCAAAAGTAAGTACAGGTTGAACCTCTCTTATCCAGGACTCCCTTATCCGGCACCACCCCTCGTCCGGCATCATTCCCAGCCACCGGGTGGCGCATGCGCAGAACTCCAACCCACCTCCCACCCCCCAGGTTTCCCATTCCCTTTTTAGGTACCTAAACAGAAAATCAACACACTTGCTCAACCTGGAACACCTCGGGGCCCGCTCAGCCTGCCAACACATCAGGGCCTTCTCAGCCCACCGACACCTCGGGGCCCACTCAGCCCACCGATACATCGGGGCCCGGTCGGCCCATCGACACATCGGGGCCCGTTGGGGCCGCCGACACCTCAGGGTTCGCTCGGCCCACCGACACCTCGGGGCCCGTTGGGGCCGCCGACACCTCAGGGTTCGCTCGGCCCACCGACACATCGGGGCCCGTTGGGGCCGCCGACACCTCAGGGCTCGCTCGGCCCACCGACACATCGGGGCCCGTTGGGGCCGCCGACACCTCAGGGTTCGCTCGGCCCACCGACACATCGGGGCCCGTTGGGGCCGCCGACACCTCGGGGTCCGCTCGGTCCACTAACACCTCGGGGCCCGTTGGGGCCGCCGACATTAGAAGTGCATTTGATTTCTTTTGAAGATTAATTTATCCAAATTACAGTTTTTGGCAAGCAAAAAATTCACTTACAGGTTAAAGTCCAATCACACAATAAAGAGTAACACATTAATTGAGTTTTAACAGGTTTTGTTAAGTAATAACATTTTATTAACATATCTAAGGTTGTATGCCTGCTATTGAAGCATTATAATGAGCTCAATTTTCCCCAGTGATTTGCGCTGTTTTTTAGTACAGTCTGCTTTTTTTGGCCGAAGTTAAAAATCCACAGTTTTCCCAGTTAATTTGCACCAGCATAACTCAATTAGTTATGATTTTTTTTGGTAAGTTTTTTTTTCAGCCAAAGGGGACGTAACCTGCCAACTGCACCATTTAGGCAAGTTTGGCCAGCTGAGTGTTTCTCCAGTTCTGCTTAGGCCAGCGTATGTGGCCTCTCCAGAGAAACCTTGCAGAGAGTTAAAGAAATCAGTGCAAGTAAGGAAATCGGTGCAGGTAAGTGCATCAGATGCCTGTACAGCAGCAGCAGGAAAGGTAAGAGAGAGGGGGAGAGAGAGAGAGAGTTGGTGGGTGGAAGGGGGTGTGGGGAGTAGAGGGGTTGAGGAGGTTGGGGGAAGCCTTTCAGGTATAGTTAGGACCGGGGACTGGGAGGGAGGAGGCCCTTCGGCCTGGGCTAGGAGCAGGGAGCGGACAGGGAGGGCACTCGGGGCCAGGGTCGAGCGGGGAAGTGGATCGGCAAGCCCTTCGGCCTCAGCTAGGGGCAGGGGACCGGGACCAGCAAGGCACTCGGGGCTCGGGGGAGGAACAGGACCGGCAAGACACTCGGGTCTGTGGGGGGGGGGGGGCAGAGGGGGAGACCAGACCGGCAAGGCACTCGGGTCTGCGGGGGGGGGGGGGGGGGGAGACCAGGACCGGCAAGGCACTCGGGTCTGTGGGGGGGGGGGGTGGTGGTGGGGAACAGGACCGGCAAGGCACTCGGGTCTGTGGGGGGGGGGGGGGCAGAGGGGGAGACCAGGACCGGCAAGGCACTCGGGTCTGTGGGGGGAGGGGGGGGGACCAGGACCGGCAAGGCACTCAGGTCTGCGGGGGTGGGGGGGGACAGGGACCGGCAAGGCACTCGGGTCTGTGGGGGGGGGGGGGGAGACCAGGACCGGCAAAGCACTCGGGTCTGTGGGGGGGGGGTGGTGGGGAACAGGACCGGCAAGGCACTCGGGTCTGTGGGGGGGGGGGGCAGAGGGGGAGACCAGGACCGGCAAGGCACTCAGGTCTGCGGGGGTGGGGGGGGGGACAGGGACCGGCAAGGCACTCAGGTCTGCGGGGGTGGGGGGGTGAACAGGACCGGCAAGGCACTCGGGTCTGCGGGGGGGGGGGAGACCAGGACCGGCAAGGCACTCGGGTCTGTGGGGGGGCGGGGGGGGGAACAGGACCGGCAAGGCACTCGGGTCTGCGGGGTGGGGGGGGAGACCAGGACCGGCAAGGCACTCGGGTCTGTGGGGGGGGGGCAGAGGGGGAGACCAGGATCGGCAAGGCACTCGGGTCTGTGGGGGGGGGGGGGAACAGGACCGGCAAGGCACTCGGGTCTGTGGGGGGGGGGGGGGGGACCAGGACCGGCAAGGCACTCGGGTCTGTGGGGGGGGGGGGAACAGGACCGGCAAGGCACTCGGGTCTGTGGGGGGGGGGGGGGGACCAGGACCGGCAAGGCACTCGGGTCTGTGGGGGGGGGGCAGAGGGGGAGACCAGGATCGGCAAGGCACTCGGGTCTGTGGGGGGGGGGGGGGGGACCAGGACCGGCAAGGCACTCGGGTCTGTGGGGGTGGGGGGGGGGACAGGGACCGGCAAGGCACTCGGGTCTGCGGGGTGGGGGGGGACCGGGACCAGCAACCTATGGCTTCATGAAGAATCTTATAGCTCCAGTGAAACCAACAACCAAATCCTATGAAGAACTGTGTACACTGGTATGAGAGCACCTAAATTCGAAGGAGAGCGTTCTGATAGCAAGGTATCGATTCTACACATGTCAACGGTCTGAAGACCAGGAAGTGGCAAGCTATGTCGCCGAACTAAGGCGCCTTGCAGAACATTGCGAATTCAATGGATTCCTGGAGCAAATGCTAAGAGACTTTTTTGTGCTTGGCATTGGCTATGAGGTTATCCTTCGCAAACTATTGACTGTTGAAACACCGAACCTGAGCAAAGCCATAACGATAGCCCAAGCATTTATGTCCACCAGCGATAACACCAAACAAATTTTGCAGCAAAAAGAGGTTCTGGCAAGTACTGTACACAAAGTAACGTCGTTTTCAGGCAGGAATGCATATGGAAGAACGTACACACTGGCAGCTGCACGACCTCAGATGACCCAGAGTCCGCCATCAATTGTTAATGCGAGGCAGTTAACACCTTGTTGGCATTTCGGAGGTGATCATCGAGCCCATCAATGCCACTTCAAACACTATGTGTGCAAAGGCTGTGGAACAATGGGACACCTTCAGCGAATGTGCAGGCGAGCTGCAAACCCTGCAAACCACCACGTTGCAGAGGAGGATCGATCCATAGCGGATCAGGCTGAACTAGAGACTCGAACCAAGGAGGCAGAAGTGTACGGGGTACACACCTTCACCACGAAATGTCCACCGATCACACTAAAAGTCGAACTGGACGGAATTCCAGTATCCATGGAACTGGACACAGGTGCGAGTCAGTCTATCATGAGCAAAAAGGCCTTTGACAGGCTGTGGTGCAACAAGGCACACAAGCCCAAGCGTAGCCCCATTCATACCAAGCTAAGAACTTACACTAAAGAGCTGATCCCTGTTATTGGCAGCGCAGCAGTAAAAGTCTCCTATGATGGAGCAATACACGAACTCCCACTATGGATTGTACCAGGAGATGGCCCCACACTGTTTGGCAGAAGCTGGTTCGGAAAAATCCGCTGGAACTGGGATGACATCCCAGTGCTCTCGTCCGTCGATGACGCCTCATGTGCCCAGGTTCTGAGCAAGGCATTGTAAGTTTCTCAGGGGCGAAGGTGCAGATCCACTTGGTTCCCGGTACACGACCCATCCACCACAAGGCACGTGCAGTGCTATATATGATGCGAGGGAAAGTGGAAATTGAGCTGGACAGGCTGCAGCGAGAAGGCATCATTGCGCCGGTGGAGTTCAACGAGTGGGCCAGCCCGAGTGTTCTGATTCTCAAAGGCGACGGCACGGTCAGAGTTTGTGAGGACTATAAAGTAATGATCAACTGTCTTTCGTTACAGGACCAGTATCCGCTATCCAAGGCAGACGACCTGTTTTTGACCCTGGCTGGAGGAAAGACATTCACCAAGTTGGACCTGACCTCGGCCTACATGACGCAGGAGCTGGCGGAATCTTCGAAAGGCCTCACCTGCATCAACACGCACAAAGTTCTGTTCATCTACAATAGATGCCCGTTTGGGATTCGATTGGCCGTGGAAATTTTCCAAAGGAACATGGAGAGCCTGCTAAAGTCGATTCCTCGCACCGTGGTTCTCCAGGACGACATACTGGTCACAGGTCGGGACACCATCGAACACTTGAAGAACCTGGAAGAGGTTCTAAGTCGGCTAGATAGTGTGGGACTCAGGTTGAAATGCACGAAGTGTGTTTTCCTGGTGCCAGAGGTCTAGTTCTTAGGGAGAAGAATTGCAGCAGACAGCATCAGACTCACCGACACCAAGACGGGGGCCATCAACAAAGTGCCGAGACCACAGAATGTGACAGAGCTGCGGTCGTTCCTGAGACTCCTCAACTATTTCGGGTTAAGCACTTTGCTAGAACCCCTACATGTGCTGCTTCGCAAGGGAGACGACTGGGTATGGGGGAAATCACAAGAGGCTGCTTTTGAGAAAGCCAGAAATCTGTTATGTTCCAACAAACTGCTTGTTCTGTATAACCCATTAAACCTTTAGTGCTAGCTTGCGATGCGTCTTCATACGGGGTCGGGTGTGTGTTACAACAAGCTAACGAATCGGGAACATTGCAACCGGTCGCCTATGCATCCAGGAGTTTGTCCGAGGCCGAAAGGGCCTACAGCATGATTGGAAAAGAAGCTCTGGGGTGCATTACGGGGTGAAAAAAATGCACCAGTATCTGCTTGGTCTCAAGTTTGAGCTAGAAACTGACCATAAGCCGCTCATATCGCTATTCTCAGAGAGCAAAGGGATTAGCACCAATGCCTCTGTCCGCATCAAAAGATGGGCGCTCACGCTGTCTGCATACAACTATGTAGTCCGCCACAGACCAGGCACAGAGAACTGCGCTGATGCTCTCAGTCGGCTACCATTGCCCACCACCGGCGTGGACCAGCCAGGATCCTTTACTGTCCCTTGTAAAAAACTGTGTCAACAGCCATGGGAGCTGGTCCAGCGTCCCAGCGGAGATGCATGAAGAGATCAAGCCATTCCAGCGGTGCAAAGATGAAATGTCCATACAGGCAGACTGTCTTTTGTGGGGTAATCGCATAGTTTTGCCTAAGAAAGGCAGGGAAACGTTCATACGCGAGCTACACAGTACCCACCCAGGCATAATAATTATGAAAACTATAGCCAGATCCCATGTATGGTAGCCCGGCATCGACTCAGATTTGGAGTCATGCGTGCGCCAATGCAACACTTGCTCTCAACTGAGCAATGTACCCAGAGAGGCACCGCTAAGTTTGTGGTCATGGCCCTCCAAACCGCGGTTTAGCATCCACGTTGACTTTGCGGGTCCGTTTCTTGGCAAAATGTTTTTGGTTGTTGTGGATGATTATTCAAAATGGATTGAATGTGTGATAATGTCTGTAAGCATGTCCACTGCCACCATCGAAAGCCTACGAGCCATGTTTGCCACACATGGCCTGCCTGATGTCCTTGTCAGCGACAATGGGCCGTGCTTCACCATTGCTGAATTCAAGGAATTCATGACCCGCAATGGGCTCAAGCACGTTACATCTGCCCCGTTCAAGCCCACATCCAACGGCCAGGCAGAACGGGCAGTCCAAACCATCAAGCAAAGGTGGTTTGATGGTTTGGACTGCCCGTTCTGCCTGGCCGACAGAACCTGCAGACCCGCCTGTTCCGAGTCCTGCTCAGCTACCGCACCAGACCCCACTCCCCCAGCCGAGCTGCTCATGAAAAGGGCGCTCAAAACAAGACTCTCTCTTGTCCGCCCTGATCTCCATCATAACGTCAAGGGCAGGCGGCATCAACAAAGCTTGTACCATGATCGCGCAAACTTGTCACGGGATACTGAAGTCAATAACCCTGCATTTGTACTCAACTATGGACATGGTCTCAAATGACTTGCTGGCACTGTCATAGCCAAAGAAGGGAGTAGGGTGTTTCAGATCAAACTTGCCAATGCAAGATATATAAAACGGAAAAGAGTGACTAAAGTAAATGTTGGTCCCTTAGAAGATGAAAAGGGGGATTTAATAATGGGAAATGTGGAAATGGCTGAGACCTTAAACAATTATTTTGCTTCCGTCTTCACAGTGGAAGACACAAAAACCATGCCAAAAATTGCTGGTCATAGGAATGTGGGAAGGGAGGACCTTGAGATGATCACTATCACTAGGGAGGTAGTGCTGGACAGACTAATGGGATTGAAGGTAGACAAGTCCCCTGGTCCTGATGAAATGCATCCCAGGGTATTAAAAGAGATGGCGGAAGTTATAGCAGATGCATTTGTTATAATCTACCAAAATTCTCTGGACTCTGGGGAGGTATCAGCGGATTGGAGAGCAGCTAATGTAACGCCTCTGTTTAAAAAAGGGGGCAGGCAAAAGGCAGGTAACTATAGGCTGGTTAGTTTAACATCTGTAGTGGGGAAAATGCTTGAAACTATCATTAAGGAAGAAATAGCGGGACATCTGGATAGGAATAGTGCAATCAAGCAGACGCAGCATGGATTCATGAAAGGGAAATCATGTTTAACTAACTTACTGGAATTCTTTGAGGATATAACGAGCATGGTGAATAGAGGTGTACCGATGGATGTGGTGTATTTAGATTTCCAAAAGGCATTCGATAAGGTGCCACACAAAAGGTTACTTCAGAAGATAAAGGTACACGGAGTCAGAGGAAATGTATTAGCATGGATAGAGAATTGGCTGGCGAACAGAAAGCAGAGTCGGGATAAATGGGTCCTTTTCCGATTGGAAATCAGTGGTTATTGGTGTGCCACAGGGATCAGTGCTGGGACCACAACTGTTTACAATATACATAGATGACCTAGAGGAGGGGACAGAGTGTAGTGCAACAAAATTTGCAGATGACACTAAGATTAGTGGGAAAGCGGGTTGTGTAGAGGACTCAGAGAGGCTACAAGGAGATTTGGATAGGTTAAGCGAATGGGCTAAGGTTTGGCAGATGGAATACAATATCGGAAAGTGTGAGGTCATCCACCTTGAGAAAAAAAACAGTAAAAGGGAATATTATTTGAATGGGGAGAAATGACAACATGCTGTGGTGCAGAGGGACCTGGGGGTCCTTGTGCATGAATCCCAAAAGGTTAGTTTGCAGGTGCAGCAGGTAATCAGGAAGGCAAATGGAATGTTGGCCTTCATTGCGAAAGGGATGGAGTACAAAAGCAGGGAGGTGTTGCTGCAACTGTATAATGTATTGGTAAGGCCGCACCTGGAGTACTGCGTGCAGTTTTGGTCACCTTACTTAAGGAAGGATATACTAGCTTTGGAAAGGGTACAGAGACGATTCACTAGGCTGATTCGAGAAATGAGGGGGTTAACTTATGATGATAGATTGAGTAGACTGGGTCTTTACTCGTTGGAGTTCAGAAGGATGAGGGGTGATCTTATAGAAACATTTAAAATCATGAAAGGGATAGACAAGATAGAGGCAGAGAGGTTGTTTTCATTGGTGGGGGAGACTAGAACTAGGGGGCACAGCCTCAAAATACGGAGGAGCCAATTTAAAACCGAGTTGAGAAAGAATTTCTTCTCCCAAAGGGTTGTGAATCTGTGGAATTCTCTGCCCAAGGAAGCAGTTGAGGCTGGCTCATTGAATGTTTTCAAGTCAAAGATGGATAGATTTTTAAGCAATAAGGGAATTAAGGGTTACGGAGAGAGGGCGGGTAAGTGGAGCTGAGTCCACGACCCGATCAGCCATGATCTTATTGAATGGCGGAGCAGGCTCGAGGGGCTAGATGGCTTACTCCTGTTCCTAATTCTTATGTTCTTATGTTCTAATGCACTAACTTGCAGAAAGCATTTGGACCAAACCAAACTGCGCTTCAGAAACAATCACGAGCAACCTGAGGAGGACATCACCAACTTCGACCCTCCAACACACACACAAGTGCCAACTGACATCACGGTTGACCACAAAGCTGAACTCACCATCCCCAGCAACCCATCAAGGCCAGCTGCCCAGCAGCCCAGCGAAGAACCAATCAACTCACCCACACCTGCATTTGTATTGAGACAATCGACAAGGGAGCGAAAGGCAACCTGTATCATACCGCCATCAGAGGGCATACCTTTTGGAGTCCCAAGGAATGCTGGGATTATAAGCATGCCTCCCATACTGTACCTACACTCTGGAGTTCAAATAAAGGAGCTAAGGTCACACTTACTCATTGTCTACAGTACTCAGTTGCATCACTTTATTATGAGCATAACAGGACCCATCAAAGCAGTGACCCTCTCTTCCAAGGGTGTCAGTGGGTGCAGATTTTCTGGGCCTCCTCCTGTTTGAGTTCTTTCCCTTTTGTTGTGTGCCACTTTCTTCTGCAAAGATGAAAATGCAACTTTTTAGATATGGTGTCTTTCTGCTGGGTGGGACATATACAGCTGGTCACATTAACAATTGCATTGAAAAAATAAAAATATTACTTACACTAACTACTTGACCAAGGTCCTGCCATTTATTTTTGCACTGGCCTCCAGATCTTGTGGTGTTCACCATTGCGCAGTAATCTTCTGTTACTTGGTTCCAGCGTTTCTTCATTTCTTTTGGTGGAACTTTTATGTGACCTCTGCTGGTATCCAGCTCCTGACAGCTGTTCTCAATCACAGTAACTAGTGTCTCCACTTCTTCCAGCAAGAAATTCTTTGTCCTTGGTCTGCGTTGCATCTTGTACCGGTGATTATTAATGCATAGACATTTGTGTAAGTCAGTAAAATGATAACGTTTTTTGAAATGTTTGTGTGCAGAGACTGTTCCTGTAATAGTTGGCGACCCTACAAGGTTAGTTGACATGAATATCAATGTTAATCTTTGGACACATGCTGTTTATTCAAAGCTCTGGGACTGATGATGATTATTAATGCAGGAGGCGGAGATTGTTCAGCTGAAGTGCTCTTTAATGAGCTACTGCCAAAAAACTCTGGCTGCAGATGGATGTTGGCACCCTCCTGCTTCCTTATCATCCTCTATGTTATTAGAGTCATCTCCCTCATATTGCTGAAGTTATTGTCAATTGGTGGCTCTATGTGTTGCCCCTGTTGCAGATTAATGGAGTGGTAGCCATTGCAATTCATAAAGGCAGGTGGCTTGCATAAAGGAGTACCGAGGGAAACTTCGTTACAGTCAATGATGCCTTAGAGATGTGCGAATCCCCGAACCCTATCCTGCTGCTTCCATTGAGGAAAGTGGTTGGTCTACAAAACATGGAATGAGTCACCATCTTAATGCAAGCATGAACTGCAGAGTGACTGATATCCCCTGTTGCAGCCTGGAAAAAGCCAAAGGCAAATCATTTCAGGGCTGCAGTGACCTTGACTGTAACAGGCCATGCTGTGCTAGTTGTGACAGTTTGTTCAGTCTCTGTTGCAGAAAGTGATATAGCTCCATGATAATCTGCCGAGAGAAGTGTCACCTCCTTATGCACTTTTTTTTTCGTTCCGGGATGTGGGCGTCGCTAGCAAGGCTAGCATTTATTGCCCATCCCTAATTGCCCTTGAGAAAGTGGTGTTGAGCCACCTTCTTGAATTGCTGCAGTCCTTGTGAAGGAACTCCCACAGTGCTGTTAGGGAGGGAGTTCCAGGATTTTGACCCAGCGACGATGAAGGAACACCAATATATTTCCACGTCAGGATGGTGTGTAACTTGGAAGAGTACTTGCAGGTGATGGGGCTCCCATGTGCCTCCTGCCCTTGTCCTTCTAGGTGGCTGAGGTCGGGGGTTTTGCAGGTGCTGCCGAAGAAGCCTTAGAGAGTTGCTGCAGTGCATCTTGTAGATGGTACACACTGTAGCCACAGTGCACTGGTGGTGGAGGGAGTGAATGTTTAAGATAGTGGATGAGATGCCAATCAAGCAGGCTGCTTTGTACTGAATGGTGTGAGTTTCTTGAGTGTTGTTGGAGCTGCACTCATCCAGGCAAGTGGAAAGTATTCTATTACACTCCTGACTTGTGCCTTGTAGATGGTGGAAAGGCTTTGGGAGTCAGGAGGTGAGATACTCACTGCAGCCTCTGACCTGCTCTTGTTGCCATGGTATTTATGGGGCTGGTCCAGTTAAGTTTCTAGTCAATAGTGACCTCCAGGATGTTGATGGTGGGGCAGTCGGTGATGGTAATGCCGTTGAATATCAAGGGGCTGCGGTTGGACTTTCGCTTATTGGAGATAGTCATTGCCTGCCACTTGTGGCTCGAATGTTACTTGCCACTTATCAGCACAAGCCTGAATGTCGTCCAGGTCTTGCTGCATGCGGGCATAGACTGCCTCATTATCGAAGGAGTTACTAATGGAACTGAACATTGCAATCATCAGCGAACATTCCCACTTCTGACCTTATGATGGCGGGAAGGTCATTGATGAAGCAGCTGAAGATGGCTGGGCCTAGGATACTGCCCTGGAGAAATCCTGCAGCGATGTCTTGGGGCTGGGATGATTGACCTTCAGCAACCACAACAATCTTCCTTTGTGCTAGGTATGGCTACAGCCAGTGCAGAGCTCTCCCCCTGATTCCCATTGAGTTCAATTTTACGAGGGCTCCTTGATGCCACACTCAGTCAAATGCTGCCTTGATGTCAAGGGCAGTCACTCGCACTTCACCTCTGGAATTCAGCTATTTTGTCCATGTTTGGACCATGGCTTTAATGAGGTCTGGAGCTGAGTGGTTCTGGCAGAATCCAAACTGAGTATCGGTGAGCTTGTTATTGCTGAGTAAGTGTCGCTTGATAGCACTGTCGACGACACCTTCCATCACTTTGCTGATGGTGGAGAGTAGACTGATGGGGCATTAATTGGCTGGATTGGATTTGTCCTGCTTTTTGTGGACAGGACATACCTGGGAAGTTTACCACATTGTCAGGTAGATGCCAGTGTTGTCATCATCATCATAGGCAGTCCCTCGAAACGAGGATGACTTGCTTCCACACCAAAAAAAAGGATGAGTTCACAGGTGTTTCGAATGAAGAACCTGAACTACATCCTCAAGGGTGGAAGATGCCTGTGCGTGGATTTTTTTAGCGTGCGGTGGCCATTGCACATCAGCCACCACATGGGCTTGACAGAGCTAGGTCTTGGTCCAGTGGCAAGGATTGCCCAAGACAACTGGAGACCATCTCTGCTGCACGGACTTAGTGCGCACACATATCACAGTATGGGCTGGCCCGTGCTGCCCCTGGGCCCCTGGCCCCGAACTCACGCCTTCCCTGGGCCCCGATCAGATCCCTCCACAATCTCTCACAGCTCCTTTGCCCCTCTCGCCGCTCCTGCTGCATCCAATCACCTGGAATCCAATCTGTACTGGAACTCCACAGGGAATTGCAGGTAGCTTGTCCTGAGACTATACACGCTGTTGAGAGAGTAAGAATTCATGCAAGCTCATCTCCCTTTATTTAGTCTCCCTGGATCTCTGCTCAGTTTCCTCCTATTGCTGCTCCTTCATCCTCCCTATCCTCTAACCGGAGGGGAGTTGCTGGACTGATCCCCATGAAGGAATAAGTAGACTGTTGCAGCCCCTCAAGAATTCAGGATTTTTGTACAGCCACCACAAGCACTTTAAATATATACTAATGAGGGCCTCGCTTGTTTATGACCTCCTATACCATTAGAGAAAACTGAAAAATAAATTTTCATTGACTCAAACTTTGCCAATATTACCCCTCTGAAACTAACTGTACCTTCAGGATTTAGCGCATGTGCAGATAAACACGGAAATCGTAAAGTTGCGATCACTCATTCACTGCTCCGTCACAGGCTGCACTGTGGCACTCCCCATAGCTTGTAATCAGTGAAATCACTTGAATTGATGAAAACCTAAGATTTTCCAGTCTAATATCGCAGTTAAGCACCCCATCAAAAGTTAAGCCTTGTTGAAAGAGGTGTAACTGAAGTTATAATGGGGTATTGACTGTGGAATAACCATTCTGACCCTGAAAAACTAACGTTATATTTATGGAATGTCAAATTTCTCCATTATGATAAAGATTACTAAATTTTTTAAATATTGGCCTAGAAATCCCAGGTGAGGTCTTCTGGCAGGCGATCAACTGAAAAAGTTAAAAAAGATGCGCATCTACCTATTTCTGCTGCACCCACGAGAGATCCCAGTCCTGAGACCTCCACTCACTGCGCACAGGAGTGCGTGTACCTTGAGACATCAATAAACTGGAGCTGCAATCACATGGCTCTGAGCAACCAATCCAGGGACAGTATTTTCTCATTCATAATAATTGGAACTCCGGAAGTTGGAGTTCCCATTATTATGATTGAGAAATACCCCACCCAACACCGAAACAAAAATAAGAATTAGAAAAAATACACCACATATTTAAGATTAATTTAAATTAAAGTTATTTATGTCTTAGAAAAAATATATACTTTTCCGATTTTTAAATTTTTTTTATTTAATTATGGGTTAAAATAAACTTACCTTAGTGGGCAGGGTTTTTAACAATAAAATGTGTTTTTTAAATTTAATTTACAATGTTTTTGTATGTTTTAAAACTCTTATGCCTGTAAGTAGGCTAGGCGCCTGTTTTTATCAAGAGTTTTCAGGACATCCGCTGGACAAGATATGGGAAATTACCGAAATCTTGCCCATGCGAATGTCCTGGCTGTGGAAATGCAGAGGATCTGTCAAGCTGGAGCTTGACAGATCGGAAAAGCCGGTTTTCAGTGCATGCGCATTGTGCGCTGAAAACCAGCTTTTGCAATGCCTTCCCGGGTCCGTACACATTCAGTACGGACCCGGGAAGGCTGGGATTTCTAGGCTAATATATATATATATTAACGTTTATGATATTTCACCTTCTACCTTAACCCCATGTGTATGCCCCAATCTTTATTTCGATCTTTGTAAAAATTTTAAAAATGAATGATAAAAGTTCCTTTTTATTTCCTGGTTTGCTGTCTCTGAGAATTCTACAATGTGATAGGCTGCTTAGCCTGCTTGATGATATCACTGCCATTGAACACATAGAGATCCCCTTTTGACAGCACTACAATCAAATTAAGAGTGAGAAAGCTAACGTTTTCCCACAGAGATCGTGTGATCTTTGTGGACTGCTTTCTTCAAGCTCAGCGATGATCATCGTTGCTTCGCTGCTGACCACAAATTCCAGGCCAGTAAGTTTTTGTTGGTGCACCAGATGTTCTTCTCCTTTCTCTATCTCTTTGGTATTTTTCTCTTCCCATTATCATCAGTTACTATCACTGCTCTGTTGCAATAAAAGCAGGAAGACCATTTCTGTCAATATAGTACTTTGTTCAACTTATTAAGTTTATTTTGGGATTCAAGATGTGCAAAGTCAGCAGAAAACTATCACTGGGAATTTTTGTTAAGGGTTGTCCTGAATGACCGCCATAACTGTGGTGGAAGATAGGTGGAAACCAAAATAGATGCATAATCAGGGCCTCTACTAAACTTTCGCCTAAGTTACAGCGGCTAATTAAGAGAACATAAGAACATAAGAAATAGGAACAGGAGTAGGCCATATGGCCCCTCGAGCCTGCTCCGCCATTCAATAAAATCATGGCTGATCTGATCATGGACTCAGATCCACTTCCCCGCCCACTCCCCATAACCCCTTATTCCCTTATCGTTTAAGAAACTGTCTATTTCTGTCTTAAATTTATTCAATGTCTCAGCTTCCACAGATTTACAACCCTCTGAGAGAAGAAATTTCTCCTTATCTCTGTTTTAAATGGGCAGACCCTTATTCTAAGATCATGCCCTCTAGTTCTAGTCTCCCTCATCAGTGGAAACATCCTCTCTGCATCCACCTTGTCAAGCCCCCTCATAATCTTATACATTTCGATAAGATCACCTCTCATTCTTCTGAACTCTAATGAGTAGAGGCCCAACCTACTGAACCTTTCCTCATAAGTCAACCCCCTCATCCCCGGAATCAACCTAGTGAACCTTCTCTGAACAGCCTCCATAGCAAGTAAATATGGAAACCAAAACTGCACAGTTTTCCAGGTGTGGCCTCAACAAAACCTTGTATAGCTGTAGCAAGACTTCCCTGCTTTTATACTCCATTTGATAACATTTCTGGCTCACTTAAAATCAGTGCAAGCTTTCAGGTGAAGAAATGAAAAAAAGCTCCAATGTCTGTCTTTTCATTTAACAGGAGTTAATTGAAACAGAAACGGAAGGCATCAAAGCCTAGAAATTTGGCTTCGCCCATTTTTTGGCACATAGTGGATGCAGGGATAAAGGCGCTATGCCTGATTGGTGAGATTCAAGGCACCCCAATATTGGGCTTTGTAGCGCAGCACACCACTCCCTGCTGTTTCCTCCTCTTATCAGCTCTTTCCCAAGGTTGAAAAGCTTGCACTGATTTATATGGAATCACTTAGTGCGTCGGGGCATTTTGACCACATATACCATCGGATTTGCCTTATCCACGATACTGTAAGGTCCCATGTATAGCGGTTCAAAAGTCCCTACCCTGGCGAAGTTTCTGACCATTACTTGATCTCTGACCTTCCACTCGTGGTGCCTCTGAGGTTCAAGCAATAAACGATTTCTACGATGTTGCTTCCCCATGTTACTGGCAGCCTGCCAAAGGATCTGTTTGAGATGCTCAAATAGATTCTTAACAAACCTTTTCCAGTTCATCTCTCTCAACTGACCTTCCGTGAGAATCTGTGCCAATACATGGCTGGGCGTTCTCACGGCCCTGCCAGTCATGAGCTCATGCAGGGAAATGCCCTGTGCTTCTAGACGGGCTGGCTCAGACCCCCATCAGAACTAACGGCAAGACCTCCACCCATTTTCTAGGCGAGTCTCCCGTTTCCTTTTGTAACCATTCCTTGATGGTCCTATTCATTCGCTCCATAATCCCCGATGACTGCGGGTTGTGGACGACATGCCATTTCCCCTCTACACCTACCGTGTTCAGAGTCGCCTGCATGACTGCCCCTGTGAATTGACTCCCCTGATCGGGCTCCACATACTGTGATAGCCCCCACCTAAAGAGCACTTCTCTCACTAGAATCCTTGCGGTCCCCAAGCCTGTGGCTGTTCGGCAAGGGAAGGCTTCTACCATTTAGAGAACACATCTACCAGGACTAGGCAGTACTTGTAACCCCCCTTTGTGGTGGGCAGCTGTCTGATATAATCGACCTGTATGGACTGCCATGGTCCCTCCACTCTCCTAGTGTGCCCCATGGATACCTTCCTTTTCTGGGGGTCAGGGTTGTTTGCAGCACACACCAACCAATCCACACAGAAGTCGCACATGTCCTTCTGTTGCGGCCACCAACCTGCCTGTTCCACCCATTGCCAGGTGGTCGCTGGCCCAGAGTGCCCCGCTCCTGGACCCTCGTGGGCCAATTGAAGGGATTCTCTCCGGTGCTGCTGCGGAACTACCCACTGTTCCCTTCTGAAAACCATTCCTTCCTTTACCGTAATGCCTGCCACTCCGCATGGACCCTCTACCTTAACTCCCTTAGCCAGCGTCTCCAGAACAGTCTTTAGGATGGGATCCTGTGTCTGGACCATCTTTAGGTCCAGGGCCAATGATACCCCTGTACTCCCTTGTGTCCCACCTCTGTCTCTGATCGCGGATACCGGAGTCGACCCATAAGGATCCCAAAACATGCCCGTTCGAGCACCTTCCTTGGCCAGTACATCGGCCTGCTGATTGCCCTCCACACGGGGTTCTGTCTTAGAATGGGCATTGACTTTGTGGATATAGAAATCCCCCTGGGTTCCTATCGATGTTATGATCTGTTGCAACAATGGCTCGGTTGCTAGGGGTTTCCCGTCTGCAGATGTGAACCCGCGACGAGACCAAATAGCCAAATATTCTGTACATGAATTGCAAGTGAACATGCTGTCCGAGCAAATCATGTAGGGTGTAGGGAACTCTTCGGGTTGGGTAACCACATACATCACCGCCGACAGTTGCTGGCGCTCAAGGTGCTCGGGAGTTTAATGGCCTTGGCAACGTCTGCCTTTGGGTCAAAAATCCCGCATCCAGTGAGTCGCTCCCCTGCCACCACTGTACTGGACCCGTCTATATAGATCTCCCAGCCTGATACCCTATGTCTACATCCCATACTACTTCAACAGAACATTTGTGAGCCACTCTGGGTAGATCAAATTTGCGGCAAGCTTGAGCTCACAGAGGACTTACACGCTCAAATTCATCTGCGAGAGCAATAAAGTCCAGCGAGCAATGTGTGTACTGCTCATCATGCCATCCTTTATCCTCCCATCCAGAAGCATCTGAGTGGGCGTATGATAGGTTAAGAGAGTTATCGGGGACACCCCCATGAAGATTTGTTATCTCTTCACGGCCCAATGTGTGGCGAGCAGGTGCCTCTCACAATTGGAGTACCCCCTCTCCACATCTGTGAGGATTCTTGATGAGTATACCACAGGCCTCAGCTTGCCGTGCCGCTCCTGGAGCAGCACTGAGCTTAAACTGCCCCCTGTGGCAGCTACCTCCAAAAAGAACTCCTCTCCCCCATCAATTGCTTCTAAAGCCGGTGCGGTCTGCAGATCTCTCTTCAGACGACTAAAAGCTGCCATACAGTCCTCATCCCACTCCCAGCCCACTCCCTTGTGGAGGAGCCGGAATAGAGGGGCTGCCATAGCAGCATAGTCCTCTATGAAATTCCTGCAGTACCTGTGAGTCCCAGGAAGGATCTTACCCCCTTAACGTGGTCGGGGCAGATAACTCCTTTACCACCTTCCTCTTCGCCTCGTCGATGGCCCTCTCCCCAGCATGCATCGTCAGTCCAAGGAATTTTACTTTCTGCTGGCCGATCTGTGATTTCCTGGGATTAACCTTGAACCCAGCTTCCTTTAACAGACCCAGCAGCTCAGCCAGCAATTAGCCATGCTCCACCACCTTGTCGGAGAACAAAAGCAGGTCATCCACGTACTGCACAAGCTGCTGTGGCTGGCTGAACCCTTTTAAACAGTTGGCCATATATTGGTGGAAAATAGGACTGTTATGAAACCCTTGGGGAAGGCAGGTCCATGTGTACTGCTGACCCTTGAAAGTGAATGGGAACTTATACTGGTCCTCCCTTTTGAGAGGGATAGACCAGAATCCATTCGAAATGTCCAGCACCGTGAATATTTTCGCGGATGCTGGGATACTTCCGATCATGTCAGCTACGGCTGCCATGGTGGAGGCACAGGCTGGGATGTTCTTGTTAAGAACCCAATAGTCCACAGTGGCTCTCCACGAATTGTCCGGTTTCCTAACCGGCCAAATCGGAGAGTTCACATGGGTCTCTATAGGTCTCAACACACCCTGCTCAACCGGTGATACCAATGCCGCCTCTAAATCCGCCTCTGCCTCTCTGGGGAAGTTGCACTGTTTCTGTGGTCGGGCCATGGGGTCTCCTTCTATTCTGACCTCCACCCCGCTACCCGTGCTTGTATGTAGCGAATACCGCGAGGTTGGCTCGCACATCCGCCCTGTACTCCACCGGGGTAGAAGTGATCAAAAGTCCAAGGTCATAACTACCCTTTGGCTTCATTGTACACGTGGTTCCCTTGCCTTGCTTCCCTGGTATAACTACCACCTCCTTCTCCTTTCCCGTGCATACTGCCACCCCCATAGATAGTGATTCCGGGAATCCACCAATATCTTGTGGGCCAGTATGAAGTCTGCCCCCAAAATGCGCATTCCCTCCCGCTCCCACCGCATCAGGACACATTTCCACTCCGTGTGAAGTGTCCCCAGATCGATGGCTAGCGGGATTGAGAAAGACCAAGTTCGTTCGTACCCGGTCACCTCTACTAAGTTATATGGGACCTCGTTCGATAGAGGTGATGTGCCCAAGTTATCCACATAGACAGTAGTACTTGAAGCTCCAGTGTCCAGCAGATAGGTCCCTTGCATCTTCTCCACCCCCATCTTTACGCACGGTCTTTTCCAGGCATCATAACTTAGTGGGCACAGGTAAACGGGCTGAGAAGTCCCTAGTCATGGGTCGGGATTATTCGGGGCGGATGGGAGTACGCTGCCTGCTGCCACGTCTACCCTACCCTGCCCTGCCGGAAAGACTGCGCGGAGAGCAGCCACTAATACCACGAAGGGATCAGTGCTGCTTCCCGCCTCAGCTGCGGCTTTCCACGCTGGTGCTAGAGGATCCCCTTTCCTGCTCCTTTTGTCAGGGACTGGGCAGTCTTTCCTCCAGTGCCCTTTACTCCCACACCCATAACAACCCTGCTTCTTCTCTGAGCTATCTCCTTCCTGGCGCCAATCTTTTCTAACGTTGCCTCCACTAGGCGTTAACTCGTGCACTCTGCCCTTTGATTTGTCATCCTCACCCCTACCATTCTTAAAAGAGAGAATTAACTGCCGGATCACCCCCTCTTCTGTGGTCTGAGGATCCCTGGAATCGAACCACCCCTCTGCTTTGGCCTTGATCCTGGGCAGGCTGTTCGCCAGCGTCCTCAGCTAGTGAGCCCTAAGCTCCCCCTGCAGCTACGCCCGGTCGGACACCCTGCGCAGGCACTCCGGTAGACGGGCCAAAGCCTGTCCGCAAAAGCCTGTCCACTCGGGAGAAGGGACTTCCATCATTGAGGCCCATAGCCTCTAGGATGTCATCCTTTATCCCCTCTAATGTACCCTGTCCCCTCTTGCTACCCGCTGAGAGTGACTGGCACAACCTACTATCCAGAAAAAACAGAAGTAATTTGGCTGACTCAGCTTTGTAACAATTATTGATCCCCCACATGCTCCACATCTGTAAAATGGAGAGATGGGTCCCCTTTGCTGATCAGTTTGCTCAGGTTAGAGACCATTGCCTGCAGCTGGGAGGTCGTATACGGGATCACGAAGTCACTCTGCAGTGGTCCTTGCTCTTGACCGCCTACGGGCGCACCGTATTTCCGCTGCCGGACAGGGCACATGGGTCCTGGTCCCGGCAGTTCGGGTGGTGGTCGAGCGTCCTCCTCTGCCTCACAGTCCTCCTTATCTTTCTCCTGCTCTTCCTCATCTACCCGGGCCATTCCCAGAGCTACAAGCAGACCATCCCTTTGGCTTTAGATAGAGCATCGATTAAGTTCCCTTTCTGCTCCTGGCAAGGACCATGATTACCCGTATCAAACCCTCTAGTGCTGGCGACTTAGTATGCCACCTGAATATCCTTCAACTGCTCTTCCAGTGCCTTTACCTCACTTGACAAACGAGCGTTCTCCTCCTTAACTGCCCTCTCGTTCCCCTTTGCCTCAGTTACCTGGCATTTCAGGAACTCCTTATGATTGTGAAAGGTTTCCTCCTGGCTTACTGTTCCCCTCTTCTCATCCCTTAGCTACGTGCATAACCTGCTCCCTATTACAGCCCTTGCGTCTGACTGTGCCTCGGACTCCCTGAGCTCTGCCTCTAACTTATAGCCTGCTCATTTAACAGTTGGACTTGTCTTTGTAGACAGATGAGCCATATCGCCTTTTCAATGCTGAGCCTATGCTCCTTGCCCTACGTCCATTCTGCCGCTGCGTCCGCTGGACGCTGAGCACGCAACAAACCTAGCAGCCACTTCTTAGTGATGTTAACCTTCTTAAATACATATGAAGAAATCCCTTCCTCCATTTGGGACTTTTCGCAAGAAGTGCTGCCCATGACTGATTTACACTCTTTTAACCCAGGTACCTTTGTGGTCGCCATGAGATGTAAGTGGTTTTGATGCTAGCCAATTGGCTAGATGGACGGTTCGAATCACCCCCGCCTTACGAGAATTCTATACCCAGGGATTATTATTCAGAGTGTAAATGGAAATAAGTCACGGAGAGGAATGCTTCGGTGAAAAATCGCACTTATTTATCTGGTCTAACATACATTGGCTAAAACATGCACTACTAATGAAATCGCTGTCTCTGTGGAGAATAAGATCCAGGTTAAAACAACATACAGTACAACACTGAGGACCGGTGACATGCAATAATTCCCTTGTTGCTATGGTGGAGTCTAACTCCCCCCTACCAGCGAATTACCCAGTCGCATGAAGATCCCTCCCCAGAATAGCCCGAGAAAACTCTGAGCCCTTTACACCCCACACAGCTTGCCTGGCGCTCTAGGTACCGGCTTGGGACACTCACGACCATCACCAGTTGGTCTCGATTATTCAGCTGGTCCTTCTTCTTGTTGCGTCGATCTTGGTGGAGTGAGAGAGAGGGGGAACGCTCGAACCCTGGAGAACGCTCCAAAACGCTAGTGAATGGTGGAAAAGAGTCTATTTTTAAAGGAGTCCTGCTGCCCTTATCTCTCCCGCCAAGCTTTGAAATCCTTTTGCTTCTAAGTACTCTGGTGCTTAGTCCGTGATGGACCATCAAACCCATGTGTATTGGACTGATGGCCCTGGGTCTGGGACATCTCTCGGCTTTTGTGTAGGGAAGAACTGGCCCCTCTTGGTCTGGCCAGGCTAGTGGGTCCATTGTTCTGCTTCTCTTCTAAGATGGAGGTGAGAAGTGCCTTTGCTTATTAGAGTGGTTTTCCAATAGTTTATGCATGCCTCAGATATCTGATCCCCTTTCCCTTTGCTACAGCGAACCCGTACATTCTGGATGACTGACAGTTCTTTGTCACAGCCAACTGTCATGCGGTCTCTGGAGTTTTAACAAAGCAGCCTTTTCACGTATCTGCACAGGGTGACCTCATCACAGGGAAAGTACCCTCAGAGAAAAAAAACCCATAAAGTCCACAAAATATTCTCGACTGAGTCCATTCTTTAAACAGAGACTTTGCGATCTCTTCAGCTTTGTGCCTTGGGCCTCATTTTCATCTAGTTGGCAAGCTACAGAAAGCTGTAGACAACTTGCTGGCAAAGCGCCAAAAAAGATTTGGCCACTGGTGGTGTTGCAGCGGCCCCCACGTAAATGAGGAAGGGAGGTTGGGATTATCAGGGAAGGAGGGATACTAGCAGTGGACGGGGGGAGCATCGGCAATTGAGGGTTGCAGGAGGTGATCGGCGGTGATCAAGAGGGGGAACAGTACTGATCGAAGGGGTTCAGCGGGGGAAATCGGTGGTTATCGGTGAGAATATCGCCAGTGATCAGTTGGGGGATTGTTGGTGATCGGTAATGACTAGGGGTGATCGGAGGTGATTGGCAGTGATTAGGAGGATTGTGGAGATTGACAGCGATTGGTAGAGGATAGACGGTGATTGGTGGGAGTGGTCTGCTGTAATCAGTGACGGATTGGTGGTGATCACAAGTGACGATTGATGCTGATCGGCAACGATCGATGGTATTGGCAGTGATCGGGGTGGAATTACCTGTGATCGATAGGGGGATCGGTAATGATTGGCAATAGTCGGCGGTGATCTGTGGGGGATCGGCGGTGATCGTGGGGCGATCAGTGTTGATTAATGATGAATGGTGGTGATCAGTGGGGCATCGGTGATGATCGGTGACGATCACCGGTGATCAGTGGGGGATTGGTGGTGATTGATGGGTGGATCAGTGGTGATCGGCAACGATCGGCGGTGATCAGTGGGGGGATTGATGATGATCAGTGGGCGATCAGTGGTGTTTGTGGCGGTATTGGCAGTGATCACTCAGAGATTGGCGGTGATCAGTTGCACATCAGCAGTGGCCCTGTTTTTTGATTATGGGGTTTGGAGGAGCACTCCTGCTATCTCAGCTCCACATTCAGGTAAGAATATTTTCAAAACTTACCTTGTTGTTTGCAGTCTAACAGACGGTCCCATGTAGGTATAATTTTCCTGAGTGAAGCCAGCTGCCTCATGGCAAATTAATCTTTCAGTGGGGGCCTCAAACAGGCTTTAGGCTCGTTATTTGCATATGCAAATGTACTATTGTCTGTTTCAGGCGTGGACACCGTGTGCTGATTTTTTGGTCTTTACCAATATGGCGGCCACCACACCTCTGGCCTGCAATGAGTGTGGGCTTCCTGCCCGCCATATTGGAGGCTTAGAAGGCTGAATAGTGCCTGAAAAATGGGCACTGCGCAGCTGAATTTCTAGGCCCAAGATCCTTGAGGCCATTGCTTATAATTCTTCTAAAAACAACAAGAAAGAGACTGCATTGCACAGTGAGTTAAAAACTGTGGTCTAGAATTTCCACATTTAAGAATAACACCGTTTTTTGGCGTTATTTGCAATTAACGGCCGTTTTTTAATGCCAAAATAATGCCAAAAAAATAAGGCTTAAGTTTGGGTAAAAGTTTTTAAAATTTTGGCGTAGTGTTAAAATACCACCGTTTTTAAGGACGGCGATGAATTTTTTCACATAAAAATAACGTCCGTTCTGTGCATGCTCAAAAATAAATCGCCCATTTTTTATGTGAGGGGTGTGCCCCTGCATGTGCAGTACACTTCCTGGTCTGGATCAGCCATTTTTAAAGACCATTGAAAGTTTCAGGAGATTTGTGAGTACTTCCACACAGGAGCTGCAAAACGAAAAATGGAGTGTGATTTGGAAAGGAAAAGGGCCAGCAAGTCTAACCAAGGTGCCAATGAGGCCCTGGTAGGTGCTGTGGAGAGAGGATGACACCAATTGGCAAGAAGGGTCCTGGTAAACTTAAACCAGCAGCAATAGCTCAAGCTTGACAATGCGTTGCAGAGAGCAGGTTTTCTCAGTGGGGACAATCAAGAGGACTGGACAGCAGTACCAGAAGAAGTGGCAGGACCTTTGCCAAGCAATTAGAGTAAGTAATATTTTTAGTTATGCACTACAATTACTTGAATTGTAAATGTGACTATCTGTGTGTGCCACGACAGCAGAAGGCCCCTCTCTTAAAAATTTCTATTGCCATCTTTGCAGAAGAAGGTGTCCGAAAACTGGTGGAGATCCACCAAGCCTGCGGCTGCTAACATTCTTGGAAAGTAGAATCGCAGGTATTATTGGTGGGTCCCAAAGATCGACTATCCATGCGGATGCTGGGCCCAGGTTGCAGAGAGAGGCTACGTCCTGCAAAATCCAATCTGGGTTCGCATAAGTGGGCTACGCTTCGGTTTATGCAATGTATTCTCCGTAGGCTACGCTTCGGTTTATGCGATGTACTATCATTCATCGTGGTCATTCAAATGAGTCTGCGCTATGTGAGCCCACTCATGTCACTCTGCTCCCTCCCCTGATGTGAACCATTCGCCCGTTCTGTTATATTTTGCAGATGTTTTCTAGACATCCAATAATGAAGGAGAAGACCCCACCACCTTGCCACAAGCAGAAGTGGATGAGCCAGACGACCTCGGCCATACTGAACAAGTTCCACAGGATGATCAGGAGGAGGATGAGGAGGAGAATGAGGAGGAGCAGGAGGCCGACAATATTTTTTATGAGTGAGGGGGAGGAGGAGGATGATCATACGGTCCTATTGCAATTGGAGGAGGTGCAGGCCATGGATGTACCAAGTGTTTTCAACAGCTCCATGCGCAAGGGGACATTTCTGGCTTGTCCACCCTATGAGGTTGCGGGTCCCAGTGGGTTGCAGCAAAGCACACCCAGGGCAGCAGCAGGCCCATCTGTATGGAGGAGGAGGAGGAGACTTGAACAGCGCTCTCCTGAAATACAGGCTCCACAGGATATGGTAGGGCTCATGGGAATGAGTGGGGAGAACGTTCAGCTTACAAAATTGCTCCTTGAGGCCATGGGTGGGATCAAGGGAGAAATAGCAGCATGCCCTGGTGACATGAGGGAGGGCATGTCGGGAGAAATCGTAGCACTATCTGCAGATAGTCACTTCAATGCGGGAATACACCCAGGCTGTCATTACCCAGCGGCAATTGACGGTGTCAAGTGATGCCACTCCCACTCCAATCCCAAGACCAACTTCAACAGTCAGTGTGCAGGTTGATCTACAGGCTGAAGAGTCCGAAGCCAGGCGTTCCGCAGCCAGAGGTTTTCAAGGGCTTCCATTGCCATCTCCTGGGTCTGTCCTCCAACAAGCGGAGCGCCGTACCCAAGTCACTAACAAAAACCTTGGGCTCACCAGGAAATGGCCTAAGGCTAAGGAAACGGCCAAGGTTAGTGGCAAGTCCAAGAAGGGTATGGGCAGGAAGGGCATGTGGTACAGCGGTTTTTAAATAAGGGGGGAGGAGAGATGGCTGCAGCTGAAGTTTGTTTGCTGTTGTTTTGCTGTTCTATTGTTGTTCTTTTATTGCTATTTAAGTGGGTAATCTAAAAGTTTAAAGTTTTATTAAAGATAAGTACAAATGTTTAATAAACTGCAAATTATTTTTTCAACTAAACCAAACTTATGTAGTGTCTCATTTGCAGGTTAACAGGTGAAAATAGTTAACATAGTGGGATACAATGATCAAACGTGCCATTTAGCCTTCGTGCAAATCGGTGAAGTATCAGCTGCTGATGCAAGGCTCGTGCAATGGCGTAATGTCTATGAGGCCTCCTCCCCCATCGTCCTGTGGGTTGTAGTGGTGCCATGGATTCCTCGTCCTCCTCCTCCTCCCCTCTCTGTTGAGGTAAGTCTGCAATTCACAGTGACAAATCCTGTTCCTTCATGATGGCTAAGTTGTGTAGCATGCAGTACACCACAGTGAACTCACTGACCTGCTATGGGGAGTATTGCAGGGAGCCTCCAGAGTGGTCCAGGCATCGGAAGCGCTGCTTTAGCACTCCAATTGTCTTCTTGACGATGTTGCGTATGGCTATGTGGCAGATATTGTAGCAACGCTCGCCTTCTGTCTGCGTTTTGCGGAAGGAGTTCATGAGCCAGGTGGCGAGCCTATAACCTTTGTCCCCTAGCATCCAGGTCTGCCCTTCTGGCTGTTGCTCAAACATCTGGGTGACACTGCTCTCACGCAAGATGAAAGCATCATGGATGCTCCCTGGATATTTTGCATCTACTGCCATGATACGCTGAGTATGATTGCAGACGATCTGTACATTCAGCGAGTGGAATACTTTTCAGTTTCGGTAAACCTCCGGATCCTCAAAAGGTGCTCGCAGGGTGTTGTGCATGCAGTCAATGGCAGCCTGTACCTTGGGGAAGTGAACAATTTGTGCAAAACCTACAGCCCTCTCATTCATGCCTCCCTGGTCACTGGGAAGTTGATGAAATTGTCCCTTTGTGCAAACAGTGCAGCAGTCACCTGGCGAATGCAGCTATGTGTAATGCGCTGCAAGATGCAGCTGATGACTGAAAGGAGCCGGAGGCATAGAAGGTAAGTACCACAGTCACCTTGACCTTGACAGGCAGTGCAGTCCTCCTCCAGCTTGTAGGCTTTATGTCTGCCTTTATGAGCTGGCATATCTCTGTGACAACCTCTTTTCGAAAGCGCAGCCTTCTAATGCACTGTGCCTCAGTCAGGTATGAGCGCCTCTCCCTGTAAACTGGTTTGGGGTAAGGCCCCTCCCCATAAGTCTGTGACCTCTTTGATTAGCTGATAATGCTGCCGAATAAGCCGCCTTCTATGATAATCCAGGATAACATAAGCACTCACCGCATATGGCAAAGATAGAATAGCCCCCATTCATTAAATCCCCTTAAATGTCTTAAATGCCCTTAAATCTCCTTAAATGTCCCTAAAAACGCATTATAAATTCCCTCCAAAAAAAACTCAATTTTCCAAGATGGTGCCGTTAACGCCGATTTCGATTGGACTCGACCAGGTAAGACAAGCTTTTTCAAATCAGTAGTTATCGCTGTCCTTCAAAATGTCCTTGTTGGGGAAACTCCCAAAATCGGCGTTATCGTTGGTTTTCATGTCGAGTGATGTCACAAAAATGGTTAAAAAAAAATTAGCCCTTATTTTTTAACGATGGCGTTACACCACTGGCAAAACTAGCAAAATGACCTTAAATTTATTTAGCACTAAAAGAAAAACTTTTAATGCCAAAAAATGGAGCTATAGCGATCAGTACAGTAATGATTTTCTAGCCCTGTCCGTTCACCTCGGGATCTAGTTTCGGGCTGATTATGGAAGTCTCCTGTCCCTCATCCCCCCCCCCCCCTTCCAACCCCCACAGCTTTTTTGGCTTGCAAGGGGTAATTTAATGAATCTGTGCTCCCAGCATGAGTTACATCCAGTAGGAGTGTCCATTGAGAATTTCTATATGTGTTGCCCAAGATTTTCTGTTCATTAATTTTAACAGCAGCAAAACTCACACCACTTTGGAGTTTAACTGCAGGAAGTCTGAACCAAAGCATTTTCCATTGTGCTCTGGCCCATTTATAAGACAGGCTGGATTTGGCAATGATCACAATTGCACTACATGCCAATCTCACACATACAATGGATGCAAAAAGTTGGACAATGTTGGAAGAAAGCTCATATAGACCAGTAATGATAGAAGTCCATTGCTGGCCTCTATAGTTGTGTCTTCAGCATGAGCTTTATACATTTGCCATGTGGGATTCTATGGATTTTAGGCAGGAATTGAAGCCTGTTCAGGAAGAGTTTCACTAGCTTACACCACTTGAGTAGTGGGTTGCCTTCAGAGGTAATGCTGTAGTGTAATTGGGCACAAGGGTGCAAGCAGCAAATTTAAAAATGCATTCTTGCCTCTGAGTCAGAAGGTCGTGGGTTCAAGTACCACTCCAGAGACTTGAGCACAAAAATCTAGGCTGACACTCCACTGCAGTACTGAGGGAGTGCTACTCTGTCGGAGGCTCCCTCTTTCGGATGAAATGTTAAACCAATGAGATGTCTGCCCTCTCAGGTGGACTTATAAGATCCCATGGCACTATTTTGAAGGAGAGGGAATTTCTCCTAGGTATTCTGGCCAATATTTATCTCTCAATCAACATCACTAAAATAAGATTATCTGGTCATTGTCACATTGCAGTTTGTGGGAGCTTACTGTGCACAAATTGGCAGATAGGTTTCCTACATTACAACAGTGACTACACTTTAAAAATACTTCATTGGCTGTAAAGTGCGCTGGAATGTCCAGCGATCGTGAAAGGAATTATATAAATGCAAGTCTTTCTTTTCTTTTAGCTACTTCTTCCAAATGATTTTCCCAAACCCTACCATAATATCCTCCCTTTTTCTAATGATTCAGAGGACATATTCCCCAGAAAATATTTGCATTTTACATTAAAATGGCATATCTTTAGATTAATTTTAGAAAGTTTATTTTTACCATGCTAATGCACTGTTCACATATATTAGAGTCACCATTTCAAAGCTTCTCTATTTATTTCCACATGTCCTTAACACCTACTTTATCATAGCAATTAGCAATAGAGGTGTTTTTTTTTAAAGACTTGCAGTTATTTATCACCTTTCATGACCTCAGGACTTCCCAAAGCACTTTACAGCCAATGAAGTACAGTCACTCTTGTAGGAAATGTGGCAGCCAATTGCACAAAGCAAGCTCCCATAAACAGCAATGTGATAATGACCAGATTTTCTGTTTTTGTTACATTGATTGAGGGGCAAATACTGGCCAGGACACAGGGATAACACCCCTGCTCTTCTTCAAAATAGTGCCATGGGATCTTTTATGTCCACCGGAGAAAGCAGAAGGGGCCTCGGTTTAACATCTCATCTTGAAAGACGCACTTTCACCAGTGCAGCACTCCCTCAGTACTGCACTGGAGTGTCAGCCTAGATTTTGTGCTCAAGTCTCTGGGAGTGGAACATCAACCCACAAACCTCTGAGGCAGATGGAAGAGTGCTATCCACTGAGCCACGGCTGATACCACAGCATGGTTTAACTCGCACTTGTATCTGACCTCTTTAGCAGTGTATTATCTGATGCCTGGACACATTTAGAATTTGGCAGCTGTTGCCAGATGCGTTGGCAGGTGCTCTGCTAAAAGTAATTCGTTTACTGTGTATTCCAAGCAGTTCTCTGAAGCAAACTGCATGTAATTGCTGGGATTTTTGCGGGGCGGGGGGTGATTTGTCTTAACAATTGATAAGTTTGACCATTTGCATGCAAAATTTGCGATCAGATGGTATAAGTTCCCTAAGAAGTAGGCGCAATACAGCTACTGGCAGTAAAGTGGCGGTATTAACAGGATAAACTTCCCTAAGCTTATTTATGTTGGCTAAATGGCCCTATTCACAGTATGTGGTCCATATATCCACGGGGTGAATGATGATTCCTCCCCGAACACGTGAGTATTAACTTTTCCCCCCACAGTGTTTCCGTACTTATTAAGGTGTATTATTACATCTAAAATTAATGCCTACAGCGCAGTCTAAATTGTAATACTAAATATTTTTTATTGAAAGTGTGCAGTTTGTATTTATGATAGGACAGCATGGGACTGCTTAGAGCTAGGAGTATGATGTTTACACAAGCTCGACTCCAGTTGTTAGGTTACCAATTAACAGATTAGCACGTTGAGTGGTGAGACTGCAAAACATATATAATTAACAGGGAACGGTTCTTAAATACTTAACGTAGAAATATATGGACATTTTTGCCTTTTTTTAAACTGGAAAGTGGGTAAGCACTTAAAAGAAGTAGACTATCGTTGTAGTACTGAGGAAATGTAGTGCCTGTGTTAGAATTCCACGTTGTAAGCATGTATAACGTGTCACTTCACGGTGTGCTAGACATTATTTGCAAAGCCAGGGCGAAATATATCCATGGCACTTTACATTCCACCTGTGACGGGGTCAATAAAAAGAAGCAAAAGCTTTGACCAAACATACACGCCACCGGAGCTAGGAGAGAATGAAGTGAAATTCATCTTCCTGACTTGTCTCCGTGATCTTTCGAATCTCTCGAAAAATATGTGGTACTTGGCTCAGAACAAGAGCCGCAACAAAAAACGGTTGAATGAGACAGATAGCCCCAACAGCAGACTCGGTGACCCCCCGGGACCAAACAGACACCAGTCCCAGGATCGTCACAGTTCTATTCCTGAGCTCAGGGTCTGGGGCGAATGTGCAACTGGGAGAGGTTCGGCTTTAAAAGGAACTACATGGCGAGCTCAAACTGACCATTGAGGCCGGGCTTTCAGGAGTCACTAATAATCGTGCCACAAGTGCACCGCGGCACGATCCCGGGATTTTAGTGGTACTGTGCGAATATGTCAGAAAAAACAGTAATGACATTGAAAAACAAAAACGCTGAGAAATCAAAGTGAACCACCATTCCTGCACTACTGCTTGCAAACGGATCATAAGAGACTCATTTCACCAACATAGAATTACTTCTTTAAAAAAAGGAAAATCTATAAATGCTGAAAATTTGAAATGAAAACCGAAAAATGCTGGAAATACACAGCATGGCAGGCAGCATTGTAGCAAGCCATAACCGCACGACGGCCACGTGTTTCTCGTGTCGCGAACCAGGGTTACACTACTTGCTCAGTTTTACTGGGCATGAGTTAGTGCCCGTTGCTCATTTCCTGTTATGGGTCGCAACAATTCCGAGCCCCTGGATCGAAAACTCCGGAGACGGTCGGAGAGGAGTGAGCCAAGAAGCTTCAGTTGGGAGACAGGTAGATTTGGTGATCGTAGTGTGGTCTGGGTCCATGTAACAGCTCAAAATAATAAAAACCTGATGAGAGAAACAGAAATGACAAACATCTCAACAGTCAGGAATATACGGATTGGAATCATTAGCACACGATATAAAGTAAGGGAGGTCAGCACTGGAGGTCATTAGGTGTCAATCAAACAGTAACACTATTTATCAAAGTGAATGTCACTTGATGGTTTTTTTAAAACAGCTCGCCCTTATCGCCTATTTTAGGGACATTTATGCACAAGATTTTCACATTCTATTGCCTTATCATTTGATTAAAATGAAAATCGACTCAAGTTCATGGTGCAGAAATAAACTATCCTTTAACAAAAATACCTAAATATATAATTTAACAATGGTCGGATTATGTTTCCATGGATTGCATGAAGAAGCTATCTTATTTAAAAACATGGCAGAAATATGTTAGTTTTATATTTGAGATACTTAAATGCAGACTGATGATGTTGACTCTAATGTTAGTTGAGGAGACAATGATTTATATTAGGGGTAAAACTCCAACAATAATAGAAACATCGATTATTGAGGTCGTCATATAGGAATTTCGATTTTATAAAAAGTACCGCTGAAATAATCAAACGATGAATGTATACATTTTCTCTGCAAAACTATCACACGAGTAGTTTTGAATGGACCGACGATTCTTCAATGCTATTTTAATGCACTTTCTGGAAATTCTTTGTGCCCATTAGGTGAAGTCTTTGCCATTAAGTTGATGATAATCTATTGCTACCAACATCTCCTGGCAGGTTATCTATTTTTAATTATGGAATCCACTTTCAGTAAACCCGGACTGACATCCCGGGAAGACAGCAGAATCCTCCTTTAAATAGTGGTGACCGTTTTCAGTATTTTTTTTAAGTGTCCCACAAGGTTTTCAACAAGCCGCACTTCTGAAAGATGCGGGCTGATAATCGCGGATGGTATGTGACATCTCGGTGATGAAGGAAATGGATCCCAACCCGCCCAGATGAAGTCGGAGTGCACACATTGTCAGATTAGGAATGCGCGGGGGTTGCCGACGTCTCCGGTTGCGACTCGGTTGGAAACAGGCGGGACCTTGTTTTTTCGGGAAGGAGAAGCGGGAGTTACGACGGGCGGGAGACCGGGAGTTTCCATGTTTTCCGAATTAGGTTGCACCACAGAACTTGAATCTTGAACCGGGGCTAAAAAATTATTCTCAAATAGTGTTGAACCTCTTCTCCGAGTCACACGCTACAAGTCAGGACCTGGGATTCGGTATATCGTTATTTAACCCATTGCTGCAGCAGCGACTTCTTTGCTGGGAAAATACCCTCCTAGAGGAAGAAATCGGAATAGGTGGGGAAGCCGTGCAAAAGACCCTAAACGCCTCGTTTGTTTCATTTCAAATTAAGCGTGAAACGCTTATTATTATTTGCCTAGTTTAACGCGTGCAGAGCTAATCGTAGAATTGCGATGAACGCTCGGCCTCTGGGTGTGAAATGCCTGTAGAAATGAGGTCCAGGATTGTAAAATGTAGATCTGGCAAACACATCATCTGGGACTAAATGACCCAAGCCAAAACCAGAGTCAACAAACAGAGGTTAATTTACTTTTTAAAATAAACGGCCCGTCATTTGTCAGTCAATGTAGAAATCAGGGCACTGAGAGTATTCACAGACTGTTAGTTTTCAGCACTTAGGGTCGAAAAGGGAGGGAGGGGGGAATCAACTACTCGCTTACTCATTAAACAGCAATAAAAGTAGCACGGCATAATTTTAATATTAAAAATTAGGTGAAAAGATGGGGCAAGAGGAGAAACCAGTCGACATTTATATATTTAAAACCTGGATGGGGACAAGCAAGCAAACACGTGTCTGAAGCTGAATGATGAGTTAAACAAACACGGTCCAGTGTAATAAGAGGCTGCAATTCGATTAACCAGATAATACGACTTTAATATTCGATACAGTCCAGACCAGGCGATTTGTAATTCCGGTGCTAAATCAGTTAAGTAATCATTTAAAATGTACTGGGCACCTCAGCTTTTCCACCAATGCATTCTGTTTTCTGCATTTTATAGTGAATAAACCAACACTGCCTTGTCCAGTAATATATTTTACGGATTAAAAACAGAAAATGCAGGAAATTTCAGCGGGCCAGGCAGCATCTGTGGAGAGAGATACGTTTCAGGTCGATCTTTAGAAGGCTTTCCAAAGTTCTATATCTCCATTGTGTTTGTATAACTTTTCTAGAAATCCTGCTTAAATATTACTCAAATTGCAAAAATTCGCCCATGGGTAATTCAACATGTTGTCTAGACAATTGAGATCCGATTGGATGAAATTAATCTTATAATTCTTACATACTTTCTTTGAAACAGCACGTAAAGACTTGTTAGGTCACCCTAAGCTTGTGACTGCTTTTAAAACAATTGTTTTCCGACTGTATTTCTGGCTGTATTTCAAACCCCATTGCAATGATTTATTGTCTTGTTGGTAGATTGCAGTGACATTTCATGGACATGTGGTCTCTTTCTAGTTTATGAAATAAAAAAACATTTAACCTTTGGTATCTGCCAACCAACCAACAATGTGATCCCTATATCGATGCATGCAAATACGACAAAACGATTTCCCCATATTAAACAACAGTGCCATCCAGTTGCTGCCAGTCTGGTGAACAGGCAAGCACTAGCATACTCAAGGAACAGCAGATGGCCAGAGGAAGGTTTGTTCGGGAGAGCTCCCTAGGGAGCTGCTATTCCATCCGCCATCTTGTTACCATCAGAAATGCAAGCCGTGATACAAACTGATGACATGCAAGCCGTGAACCTGACCAACAGATCCAGCACAGACCCAATCCACATCCGGACCTGGGTCAAGCAGGGCTACACCAATCCTCTTCTTGATCTTTCTCACTGCAATGCTCCATCTCACGCTCAACAAGCTCCCCGCTGAAGTGGAACTAAACTATAGAACCAGTGGGAACCTGTTCAACCTTCGTCACCTCCTGGCCAGATCCAAGACCGTCCCATCCTCTGTCGTTGAACTACAGTATGCGGATGACGTTAGCCTAAGTGCACATGCAGAGACTGAACTCCAAGCCATCATCAACACCTTCACCGAGGCATACGAAAACGTGGGCCTTACACTAAGCATCCATAAGAAAAAGGTTCTCCACCAACCTGACCCCACCACACAGCACTGCCCCCCCAGTCATCAAGATCCACAGCGCAGCCTTGGACAGTGTGGACCACTTTCCATACCTCGGGAGCCTATTATCAGCAAGGGCAGACATCGACGACAAGGTTCAACACCACTTCCAGTGCACCAGTGCAGCCTTCGGTCGCCTGTTCGAAGATCAGGCCTTCAAATCTGGCACAAAGCTTATGGTCTACAGGGCTGTTGTGATATCCGCCCTCCTGTATGGCTCAGAGACGTGGACCATATACAGTAGACACCTCAAATCGCTGGAGAAATATCATCAACAATGTCTCCGGAAGATCCTGTAAATCCCCTGGAAGGATAGACGCACCAACATCAGTGTTCTCGATCAGGCCAACAACCCCAGCATCGAAGCAATGACCACACTCGACCAGCTCTGTTGGGCGGGCCACATTGTCCGCATGCCCAACACAAAACTCCCAAAGCAAACGCTCAACTCGGAACTCCTGCACAGCAAGTGAGCCACAAGTGGGCAGAGGAAACATTTAAGGACGCCCTCAAAGCCTCCTTGATAAAGTGCAACATCCCCACCAACACCTGGGAGTCCCTGGCTAAAGGCCGCCCTAAGTGGAGGAAGAGCATCCGGGAGGGCGCTGAGCAACTCGAGTCTCATCGCCGAGAGCATGCAGAAAACAAATGCAGGCAGCGGAAGGCGCATGCGGCAAACCAAACTTATTACCCACTCTTTCCTTCAACCATCAGCAGGCCGAGGCCATTGGAGGGAGCAGCATGCGGCGGCATACCACTGCAGGGAGCAGCGCATGCTGCTGCAGGAGGGCGATGGCTACGAAGCCAGATCGCTGATTGCTGTGCGGGCAGGCACAGCAGGAGGGGCGAAGGAGCAGCAAAAGTCTGTAGAGAGAAGTGACCGGGGCCCAGGAGAGGTGAGGGCCCAGAGGCAGCACGGGCCAGCCCACACTGCGATATGTGTGCGCACTCGGTCTGTGCAGCAGAGCTGGTCTCCAGTTAGTCTTGGGTAATCCTTGCCACTGGACCAAGACCGAGCTCTGTCAAGCCCGTGTGGTGGCTGGTGTGCAACGGCCACCACACGTAAAAAAAAAAAAATCCAAGCACAGGCATCTTCCACCCTTCACGATGTAGTTCGGGATCTGGAATATTAGGTCCTTCATTGAAACACGTGTGAACTCATCCCTTTTTGGCGTGGAAGCAAGTCATCCTCACTTTGAGGGACTGCCTATGATGATGATGTCTGTCCCACCTGTGACAGAGACTGTAATTCCCATGTTGGACTGTATAGTCACCTGAGAACTCACTTTTAGAGTGGAATCAAGTCTTCCTTGATTTTGAGGGACTGCCTATGATGACTATGATGATGACAATGACTCAAAAGACCAACCTGCTTTATGGAAAAGATCATCGAATAACTGAACAACAAATTTCAAATTATATAGCGCTCCCCATATAAACCATGATGTCTGAGTGTTGAACAATAAAGAACAAAACCGCGTAGTGGACACCAAGCATAGACAGAGAAGAGAGAGTGCCAGAACCCAGCAGTTGTGGACCAGAATCAGTGAGTTCAAATCCCAGCATAGCAAATTATGAAAACTGACTTTAATAATCTGGTAATTTGTGGGCTGGCAACAAATAAAATCACAATGAAAACTGATAGATTGTCAGCTCACTAATGTCCCTCAGGAAGGGACCTCCCACCCCTACCTGGCATGGCCTACACGTGACTTCAGTCTCGCACTATATGGTTGACTCTTAATTGCCGCAGAGCAATTATGAATGGACAATAAATACTGCCCTGCACAATTTCCAAGAATTTTTTTTTAAAGGATAGAATGGCATGGTTAGAATGGAAGATTTTGAGAAGGTTGTTGAAAGCAGGGAGTAAGATGGCATGGTGGAGGGAACTGAGTAGAAAATTGCAGAAGGCAGGAGTGTAGTAGCTCAACAAGCAGCTGATAATGGAAAGCTCAAAGGACCGAGTGGTGAGGAAAAGTTCAGTGTTAAAGGAGCAAAGGGTATGTGATAGACATAAGGCAGGTAATCAAAAAGGTAGGGTGGATTTGAGGATGAGAATTTTGAAATTTACATGTTGAGAATATAAGAACATAAGAACATAAGAAATAGGAGCAGGAGTAGGCCATTTGGCCCCTCGAGCCTGCTCCACCATTCAGTATCATGGCTGAGCTGATCTTGGCCTCAACTGCACTTTCCTGCCTGCTCCCCATAACCCTCAACTCCCCTATAGTTCAAAAATATGTCTATCTCCACTCTAAATATATTCAATGACCCAGCCTCCACAGCTCTCTGAGGTAGAGATTTCCAAAGATTCATGACTCTCTGAGAGAAGAAATTCCTCCTCATCTCCATTTTAAATGGGCGGCCCCTTATTCTGAAACTATGCCCCCTAATTCTAGATTCCCACGTGAGGGGAAACATCCTCTCTGCATCTATCCTGTCAAGCCCCCTCAGTATCAATAAGATCACCTCTCATTAATCTAAAATCCAATGAGTATAGGCCCAACCTGCTCAACCTTTCTTCATAAGACAACTCCTTCATCTCAGGAATCAACCTCGTGAACCTTCTCTGAACTGTCTCCAATGCAATGATATCCCTCATTAAATACGGAGACCAAAACTGCATGCAGTACTCCAGGTGTGGTCTCACCAATGCCCTGTACAGTTATAGAAGGTCTTCCCTCCATCCCCCTTGCAATAAATGCTAACATTCCGTTTGCCTTCCTAAGTACTTGCTGTACCTGCATGTTAAATTTTTGTGTTTCACGTACAAGGACCCCCAGATCACAGAAGCCAGTCTTCAGGCAATTTGATTCACTCCGTATGATAGCGAGAAATGGCAGAGCGCATTGGATACAGCAAAGGCTATGGGCCCCGACAAATTGTGCTGAAGATTTGTGCTCTAGAACTAGCCGTGCCTCCAGCCATGCTGGTCCAGTACAGCTACAACACTGGCATCTATTCAACAATGTGGAAAACTGCACAGGTATGCCCAGTCCACAAAAAGCAGGACAAATCCAATCCGGCCAATTACCACCCCATCAGTCTACTCTCAATCATCAGCAAAGTGATGGAAGTGATGGTGTCATCAACAGTGCTATCAAACGGCACTTACTCACCAATAACCTGCTCACCGATGCCCAGTTTGGGTTTCGCCAGGAACACTCTGCTCCAGACCTTATTACAGCCTTAGTCCAAACATGGACAAAAGAGCTGAAGTCCAGAGGTGAGTTGAGAGTGATTGCTCTTGACCAAGTGTGACATCAAGCAGCCCAAGTAAAACTGAAGTCAATGGGAATCAGGGGGAAAACTCTCCACTGGCTGGAGTCATACCTAGCACAAAGGAAGATGGTTGTGGTGGTTGGAGGTCAATCATCACAGCCCTCGGACATCGCTGCAGGAATTACTCAGGGCTGTGTCCTGGGCCCAACCATCTTCAGCTGCTTCATCAATGACCTTCCCTCCATCATAAGGTCAGAAGTGGGGATGTTCGCTGATGACTGCACAGTATTCAGTGCCATTTGCAATTCCTCAGATAATGGAGCTGTCTATGCCCGCATGCAGCAAGGCCTGGACGACATTCAGGCTTGGGATGAAAAGTGACAGGTAACATTCACGCCACACAAGTGGCAGGCAATTACTATCTCCAACAAGCGAAAGTCTAACCGCAGTCTCTTGACATTCACCGTCATTACTATCGTCAAATCCAGCACCATCAACATCCTGGGGGTTACCATTGGCCATAAACTTAACTGGACCAGCCACATAAATAACGCAAACTGTAACTAGTGCGGTGCCACAGGGATCAGTGCTGGGGCCTCAAACTATTTGCAATCGATATTAATGACTTGGATGAGGGAACCGAGTTTACTGTAGCTAAATTTGATGATGATACAAAGATAGGTGGGAAAGCAAGTTGTGAGGACACAAAGAATCTGCAAAAGGATGGAGGTGGTAGTGTTCCCATGCGCCTGCTAGGTGGTAGTGGTCGCAGGTTTGGGAGATGCTGCCAAAGAAGCCTTGGTGAGTTGCTGCAGTGCATCTTGTAGATGGTACACACTGCAGCCACGGTACATTGGTGATGGAGGGAGTAACTGTTTAAGGTAGTGGATGGACTGTCAATCAAGCGGGCTGCTTTGGTGTCGAGCTGCTTCAGTGTTATTGGAGCTGCACTCATCCAGGCAAGTGGAGAGTATTCCATCACACTCCTGACTTATGCCTTGTAGATGGTGGCAAGGCTTTGGGGAGTCAGGAGGTGAGACACTAATCGCAAGATATACCCTGTCTCTGACCTGCTCTTGTTTGCCAACTTGAAAATGACCTATTTATCCCGTCTCTGTTTTCTGTTAGTTAGCCGAACCTCTATCCATGTTAATATCAGGTGCTATAGTAATACCCATGACTGCATTCAGACAGTTAAAGATTCTGAAAATAAATGTGACGGAGCAAACAAACACACAACACACATATGTACACACATATCTAACTTCCGAAAGATTGAGCGATGTGCATTATGTTATTACCACCAAACTACTGACCACCCAACTTCCATTTCTGGCTCCAATGTTAGCTGATATTGTTAATGGTTCCCTCTCTTCAGGTACTGTCCCCCTCTCCCTCAAATCTGCCATCATCACCCTCTCCTCAAAAAAAACAATCACTGACCACTCCGTCCTTGCAAATTACCATCCCATCACCAACCTCCCTTTCCTCTCCAAAGTCCTTGAACGTTTTGTCGATTCACAAATCCATGGCCATCTTTCCCACAACTACATGTTTGAATCATTCAAATCAGGTTTCCACCCTGGCACAGTACCGAAACAGCTCTCATCAAAGTCACAAATGAAATATTTCGCTTCCTCCTATTTCTCATCCATATGCTGTCCCTTGGCGACATCATCCAAAAATACAGCATCAGTTTTCACATATACGCTGACGACACCCAGCTTTTATCACCACCACTTCTCTCAACCCCTCCTTGATCTCTAAATTGTCAGACTGCTTGTCTGACATCCAGTTCTGGATGAGCAGAAATTTTCTCCAATTAAATATTCGGAGGACCAAAGAGATTGTTTTTGTTCCCCACCACAAACTCCATTCCCTAACCACTGACTCCATCCCGCTCCCTAACATCTATCTGAAGCTGAACCACATTGTTCGCAATCTTGATGTCATATTTGACCCTGAAATGAGCTTCTGACTACATATTCCCAACAGAAGTAAGACTTCCTATTTCACCTCCGTAATATCGGCTGTCTCCGCCCTTGCCTCAGCTCATCTGTTGCTGAAACCCTCATCCATGCCTTTGTTACATCAAGGCTTGATTATTCCATCGCACTCCTGGCTGGCCTCCCACATTCTACCCTATGTAAACTTGATGGCATCCACAACTTGGTTAGCCATGTCCTAACTCGCGATAAGTCCCGTTCACCCATCACCCCTGTGCTTGCTGACCTACATTGGCTCCAGGTTAAGTAACGCTTCAATTTCAAAATTTTCAACCTTGTTTTCAAAACCCTCCATGGCCTCACCCTTCCCTATCTCTGTAATCTCCTTCAGCCCCACAACCCTAACCCTAACCCAAGATATCTGCATTCCTCTAATTCTGGTGGTGGTGGGACAGGGCATACTGAGGAAGGGTGGTGGAGGAGTCTAGAACATTGCTGATAGGTATAGAATTATAGAATCATAGAATGGTACAGCACAGACAGAGGCCATTTGGCCCAGTGTGCCTGTACTGGCTCTATCCAATTAGTCCCCCTTCCCTGCTCTTTCCCCGTAGCCACGCAATATTTTCCCCTTCAATATCTATCCAATTCCCTTTTGAAAGTTATTATTGAATCTTCTTTCACCACCCTTTCAGGCAGATCTTAATGACTTGCTGTGTCATTTTTTTCCCCTTATGTCGCCATTGGTTCTTTTGCCAATTACCTTAAATATGTGTCCTCTGTTTACCAACCCCTCTGCCACTGGAAACAGCTTCTCCATTTTACTTTATCAAACCTTTTGTGATTTTGAACAGCTCAATCAAATCTCCCTTTAACCATATTTTCTGCAAGGAGAACAAGCCAAGTTTCTCTCGTCTCTCCACGTAACTGAATCTTTCAGACCTGGTACCATTCCAGTAAGTCGCCTCTGCGCCCTCTCTAATGTCTGATTCTGTGAGTATGACTATGTCAGGCTGTTGCTTGATGAGTCTGTGGGACAGCGTTCCCAACTTTGGCACCAGTCCCCGGATGTTGATGAGGAGGTCTTTGCAGGGTCAACTAGGCTGGATGTACTTTTGTCGTATCCTGATTCAATGCCTATCTTGCAGCTCAGTGGTCCGTCCAGTTTCATTCTTGTTTTTTTTTCTACTGCTTTGATACAACTATCTGCACATATCTTGGTAGGCCACTGCAGTGGGCAATTAAGAGTCAACCACATTGGTGTGAGACTGGAGTCATATATAGACCAGACTGGGTAGGGAAGGCAGATTTCCATCCCTAAAGGACACAAGTAAACAAGTTAGGTTTTTACAATAATCTGACAGCTTCATGGTCACTGTTACTGGTACCAAGTTTTTATTTTCAGATTGATAATAAAGGTATAAAAAGTAAAGACTAGAATTCAAATAAATTAAACAGCTTAATAATTAAGTTATTATTTAAGGTTAATTCTATTTGCACACTGCACACTAATGACTTCTTATCTGAAATTCATCAATCCCATTTGCTGCTGAAATATAAATGAGATGATATATATTGGTCCAGAATTTGCAGTTGTAATGATGGCAAAACTGTCAGCTATTGCCATCATTACTCTGTAAAACTGACAGCACCTTCTGGCATCCACGCATGTGCAGTTAAACACGGAAATACGGAGTTGCTGTCAGTCATACTCTGCTCCTCCGCCGTGCACTGTTGCAGTCTTCACAGATGCAATCAACACAGAATCAGTGATTTGATGTGAACTTCAACGTTTTACACACTATTCTTGCTGTAAAAACCATCAAACAATTTAAACCTTGTTGAAACATAGAAACATAGAAAGTAGGTGCAGGAGTAGGCCATTCGGCCCTTCGAGCCTGCAACGCCATTCAATAAAATCATGCCTGATCATTCAACCTCAGTACCCCTTTCCTGCTTTCTCTCCATATCCCTTGATCCCTTTGGCCGTAAGGGCCATATCTAACTCCCTTTTGAATATATCTAATGAACTGGCATCAACAACTTTCTGCGGTAGAGAATTCCACAGGTTAACCACTCTCTGAGTGAAAAAGTTTCTCCTCATCTCGGTCCTAAATGGCTTACCACTTATTCTTAGACTGTGACCCCTGGTTCTGGAATGAGGTGCAACTGCCTTTTTAATGGCATACTAAGTTATAATTACTGCTGAACAACATTACTGGCTCTAAAAAACTAATTTTAGAAATGTGGAATTTCTTCCATTCCAGGTGTGGCTCAGTGGGTAGCACACTCACCTTTGAGTCAGAAGGTTGTGGGTTCACGTCCCACTCCAGAGACTTTGAGCACATAATCTAGGCTGACACTCCAGTACAGAACTGAAGGAATGCTGCACTGTCAGAGGTGCTGTCTTTCAGATGAGATGTTAAACCGAGGCCCTGTCTGCTCTCTCAAGTGGAAGTAAAAGATCCCATGGCACTATTTTGAACAAAAACAGTTTATCTGGTCATTATCGCATTGCTGTTTGAGGGAGCTTGCTGTGCACAAATTGGCTGCCATGTTTCCCATATTACAACAGTGACTGAAAGTAGTTCATTGGCTGTATAGCACTTTGAGATGCCTGGTGGTCATGAAAGGTGCTATATAAATGCAAGTCTTTCTTTTTCCATGATTCAAAAATTCCATAGATTTTTTAAGTTATAAAAATTAATTTTTAATTTTTTAAATTTGTTTATGATATTTCAGCTTCTACCTTAATTCCATGTGTATGTCCCAATTTATTTAGTTCTTTGTAAAATGATTAAAAAGTGAATGATAATTAGCACTTTTTACTTCCTAATATTTGTCTGAGAATTCTTCAATCTGATTGGCTGCTCAGCCTGCTTAATAACTTGACTGCTTCTGGACACCACAGATCTCCTATAGATGGTGCCAGAATTAAATTTGTCACTAACCGCATAATCTAGACCATTATTTCCGAGGTAGAAATCATCACCTCATGAAGTGATTTTGCTCTCCGCCTTTTGGGGCAAAGTGCTGGGAAAGGTAAGAACATAAGAACATAAGAAATAGAAGCAGGAGTAGGCCCCTCGAGCCTGCTCCACCTTTTAATATGATCATGGCTGAACCGATCGTGGATTCAGGTCCACTTCCCTGCCTGCTCCCCATAACCCCTTGTTCCCTTATCGGTTAAGAAACTGTCTATCTCTGTCTCTGTCTTAAATGTATTCAATGACCCAGCTTCCATAGCTCTCTAAGGCAGCAAATTCCACAGATTCAAATGTATGTGTATGTATAACATTTTGTTTCAACTAGGGGCTGTGCTCAAAGCCTATCATACAGACTACCAATGAAAATATTCATATTACAAGCCTGTAGAGACCTACCGCTCATTGCAATGGTCCCTGGTCAGAATTCTAAAGTCATGAATGCAATATTTTGGAACTGCTTCCACTGAAAGAATTCCTGCAACATAAATGGAGCATTGAAATGGCCAGAGATGACTCTGCCTCCAAACGTCCCTGCCATGGGGAAGTGACTAGTCTCTGCTCTAAGCTTGCTCACAGGTATGGGTCAGGATCAGAATGGTTGTGCTGTGAGGCAGTGGTTTTCAAATTTTTATGTGCAACAAAATTAACACTCTTCTGGGGACCCTGGGTAAATATTGATACACTCCCAGGGACCCATCAAAATTCTGAACGATATTGTCAGTTACCCAAAGAAAAATAGTGCTGCCATTGCTGGAAGAATTTTTGGTAGCAGATAGTAACAGAAATAACATGCTCATAAGTCAAAAAATGTAAAAAATATAGAAAACTGATGATGGATAGGCACAAATATCATCATAGCAGTCCTCTGAGATCCCCTAGTTGATGCCCTATCCTCAGAGGAATACCTATGGTGTAGGACTGAAGGGAATGAGCCCTTGTTCCATGATGCTGCACAATGGGGTTCTATTATTCTGGACCCAAAATTATGGCTTTTATTCTACAAGATAACATTTTTATTAAAATGATGGAACTCTCTTGTAATCACTTTAAACTCATGAAATCATAATTTTTTCAATATTGTCTTTGTATAATAAACAACATTCAGACTTGTTCTCCTCCTGAGTTCACATGTTAATTACAGATGAGCAAGGCCAAATTAATTCATCCACTAAGAAAGACTGTATAATATCCCATTGCTTCATCTAATAGTTTTTAAATGATTCCAAGGTTTTTGGCTACCCTACTCTCTCTCTGGATGTTTATTCCAAGTGTTGATCACTCTTTGTGTGAAGAAAAACTTTCTGACATCAGACTTTTTACTAATTTAAACCCATGTCCCCTTGTCCTACTTTTGCACATTCTCCAGACCATTGCTCAGAACTCAGACCCCTGACACTAGCGATCAGCTTTGTGGTTCAAGTGCTTGAATCCCTCCCATTTCTTCTTGAACAAAACGCGACACAGTACACAAGGTGTAGTTGACCAGAGCACTGTACAGTTCGATCATGACCTACATACCACTATTTTAGCCAAGTAGTTCAACATTTATTGGCTTTGTTTATTGCTGTCCTGCACTGGTTGGATATGTTGGGTATTAAGTCTACTAAGACTCCTCAGTCTGTTCCAACTTCATCCTTAGTAATTTCAAAACCATTCGTAGTGTGTGTGTCCCTCATTTTTACTTCCCAGGTGCAATGCTTTACAATTGTATGCATTCAATTTTATCTGCTATTGTTCTACCCACTTACATAAGGGCCCAAGTACTTATTTGGCTGTGAAGCACTTTGGGATATCCAAGGATGTGAAAGGCACTATCCAAGTTTGTAACAACTCTCACATTCTGCAGGATTGCACATAGCTAAAAATGTGTTTTCTATAGATGAACCTTCTCTCTCAGCTGCAATTTTTTTTGTTTTTCTTCATATTATCCTGACCCATACTCCTCTGAAGTATGCTGTGTTTTCTAAGCTCCAAATATATTCTAATTACCCTTAATTTCTCCATTTCAACAATGATGATGTTCTAAACTAGGTATCCTTGATTCTCGCCATTACGTGTATGCCAGGCTATGTTACTGGCCAGCTTCTGTTAATCCTAACCCTAAAATGTGATTTATTCCTCCCGACTCAAGTATCACCGCCGGGCTTGATTACAGCAACTGTGGTAATCCTTTATCATTTTTTAAAATAAGTATTAGTAGCTGCAATAAGAACAGTAGTCGGTGGAAGGGTTCATTCTATGGTCAGACACTGTTGGAAATAAGTCTGCCTTCATTTATAAAGCGTGTGAATTCTCACAAGAGGCAGAACATTGGTTGTTGGTCGAGTCCTCTCTTCTCAAGAAGGGAGCTATAACCACGTATTTTGTATCGACCTATCAAACGAAGGCCAGTAACTATTCCTAGTGACTCCTCCCATTGCTTTTTAACACTAGACCTCAAGGAGCCAGTCCCATTACCTCCCGATCAGTCGGTCGATTTCACATCATAGTAGCGGGGAAAAGCGGTCAGGAGCGATTCGACTTTCCACAGCAAACTTTGCAGTAATGTGCCATCTGAACGCGATGTTCTGCCTTTGTCTGGCTGCGCTATACCTGGACACGGTCAAAGGGATGGGGATGTATTCTTACGGGCAGGCCGAGTTCACCTACAAGCGCAATAATTGCAAACCGATACCCACCGCCCTGGCGCTGTGTCACGGCATCGAATACACGGAGATGAGGCTCCCGAACCTGCTGGGGCACGAAACCATGGAGGAGGTGCTGCAACAGGCCAGCTCCTGGATTCCGCTGGTACAGAAGCAGTGTCACCCGGACACCAAGAAGTTCCTGTGCTCCCTCTTCGCTCCGGTGTGTATCGATGAGCTGGACGAGCCGATCCAGCCTTGCCGATCGCTCTGCGAGCAGGTGAAGGAGAGCTGCTCCCCGGTCATGGCAGCCTTTGGCTTCCCCTGGCCCGACATGCTGGAGTGCAATCGTTTCCCGGAGGACAACGATCTGTGCATACCGCCCGCGAACTCCAACGAACACGTCCCCGCGCCCAAAGAAGGTTAGGCTGAACTGAATCCCAAACGGAGAAAAGTAACAGTATGCTTTAACTGGGCACAAAGTCCCAAAATAGATCAAATGTATAGGCTTTACATATATTATAGATGTGTATATAGACTACCGACGGTCTAAATTTCGATTTGATTATTTTCAACAATGCTGTTTCTCATATAGCATTCGTTCTTTGGTTATAACACCCTGAGGCACACATAATATCTAATCTCTGTCGGTGATATACCGACAGCAAATGAATTCGAAACAGAATACTAATTTGCCACAAAAAACAACACCTTTCGGTACCGAATTCTTGTGTTGGTTGGCGTGTTTCTCCAATGAGTTGAAGAGTAGTGTCTTGCGTCAGCAGCGAAAGTAGGAATCACTGTGATGTGATTTGAAAGTTTATAATCAATGATCGAATCAATTTTTATTTCGTTGATCAAATGATCTGTGTGCTGACTTCTGTGCAAAATGGTACCTTTTTAATCATTTAAAAGAATTTGCAAGATTTTCGCTAGCATTTCAGCTTGTATTTCATCTGTCTTTTGTGAATGCTGTCCCTTTTTAAAAAAATTAAATATGTTGCAGATGTTAAGACGCGAATCAGCGAGAAACGCGGCATTTCCCAACAACTACCCAAACTGGAGAAGTAACTAGTGTCAGAATTGTTGCTTTTATAAGCATACTTGGGAGCTTAAGGAAATCCACTGCTTCTAGTGAACGATAATTTAAATTAGCATCGTTTCCCTTGACCAAAACTGCTCTTTTCTAATGCTTGGGTGTTTAAAAGGGCAAAACAAAGCAATGCTATCGGCGAATGCAAATTCCAGAGCTTTGCCTGTGACTGTGCCTTACAAACTTCACAGTGGGCAGTCTGAACCCAACAGCGCATCCATTTACATTGTGAGGACCTTTTGAGCACTTGTGAGCGAATAGGAGGAGCTCTTCACTTTTTATCGTTTGTTTTAAAGAACAGCCACGGTCCATTTAATTTACTATTGTGTTTATTCGCATCCCATCTGGGGCAAACTCGCAGTTTATAGTGAGGGCCAGTGGTCCCAGTACCTCAGGCTCGGAATCCGTGAGCTCGTCCTTTCATTGCTCGTTAATGCGCTGCGTAATCTTCCCGGTGAGGATAATTTCTTATAAGCATATTCCAGAAGGGAAATGGTGACCGGAGGTATTTAAATACTTCATAAAAAATAGTTCACTTCATAAAAATAGCAAAACCCTCGGAAAATCTGGAAGCGATAAAGAAGGTGGAAAGTCCAGGCTGCAATAATTAAACCTTGCCTGCGCTGGGACCATACCCAGAATTAAAGTACAGGATAAAACGGTGCAGTGTGGGAGTACAAAAATCATTCATCGATGCATGTGCACTATTTTTCAGAACCAAAAATCTGCGACGCATGCAAAGACAAAGAGCAAAACGACAACGAAATTGTCGAGAACTACTGCAAAAATGATTTTGGTGAGTTGCGGTTTTCCCAAAAGCTTCACGGAGGGGAAAAGGACAAGTCCATTAATGTTAGCTGCTTGTTATAACTGGCGGTGCGGCTATAAATCGAGTCTTGTGCGCTTTCTTGCTGCCTGTCTTTTTTCTTGCTGTTCCAATAACAGGAGTTTTACCAAACGCTATTTCAACATTGCCTTTAAAAAGAAACCCTGTGGTTTAATTTAATCAAACGTCCAACATAAAGTGAAATGGTCCTCTCCACACAATCCTCGCTTAATTACCCAGAGGAAAGAAATAGTCCCACTAGCGATACTGACAAACCTAACTGAGTAGGTGTAAGAAACCGAGGTACAGCATTTAGCCTTTAGCCAGGTATGAAGTCCTGAATACGTGACACTGATGAGGAAGGTGGTCTGAGAAAAGGGGGCACTGGTAAAATGCTCACAGTCGAGTGACTGGCTTGTTTTACAAGCGAGAGCCTGTGTTTTATTGATTCACAGTTCTGAAGAAATACATACCAAATGTTACCAGCTGCTGACTAGCTTTCGGGTTATGAGGTTTGAAAGGTTGGCGTTGTTCTTGGCGCTGCAGTTTGACGCATAGTGGTGCTCTGGATCGTCGGGATCCGTAAGGAAGAGAGCTCGGGCGGAGGAAAGGCGCCGTGTCCAGAACCTGGTAGCATATGCGTTTTGTTACAAATAATTTTCTGATTATGAAGACTGGAATTCTGCGCATTCCACCACGGACTGTAAAAACTGTGTTCTCTTTTATTCGGTTTCACATTACTAGCCCCAGTGCTACAAACGAAGCCACCTGTTCCCCACATTATCAGTATTGTCATCTTGACAGTTTCATGTGGATTATCCGTGGCAACACCGCCACCCCTCCAACACCAAACGCGTTAACATGTCACATTTTAATCCTTTCCTAATTAGCTTTGAAGATAAAAGTGAAAGAGATTTCCTACATCAATGGGGACACAAAGATCGTCCCCGAGACAAAAAGCAAGACTATTTACAAGCTGAATGGAGTGACCGAAAAGGATCTGAAGAAAAGTATATTGTGGCTGAAGGATGGCCTGCAGTGTACCTGCGACGAGATGAACGACATCAATGCCCCTTATTTGGTGATGGGACAAAAGCTGGATGGGAACTTGGTCATAACCTCGGTGAAGCGATGGCAGAAAGGGCAGCGAGAGTTTAAGAGAATTGCTCGCAGTATCCGCAAACTGCAGTGTTAAACAGCGACCCGTTTGCAATGTAACACTAAAAATCCTTCCCTCTGACCAGGCCCGCATTCCACGCGGTTTACGCTTGTTAACCATTGCTGTATGATCTGAACGATGACATACTGTCCTTTGAAACAAACACACTTCTCATTAAACGGCGTTTAAACTGAGAGACCAGCTTTAATATAATGAATTTAAAGTTGCAAAAACGATAGCCTGTTGTAATTTTAAAAAAAATATCAGCTCCTTTCTATAGTTTCAACAGGATCATTTCGCCCAAAATAATCCTTTTTATATTACATAGGGGTTTTTCGTTTCATGCTCTGGTGCATGAGTGTTGATTTGATTGATATATCTGTATAAGAAACACATTGTAGACGTATGCTGCGAATAGCTGCACCATTTTGCCAAACACGCATCAAGGATGCCACTCTTACATTGGAACCAGAGACTCAAAAATGATTTAAAATGAAAAAAATTCTATCTTCAGAGATCCCATCTCAAAATGAATTTGGCCGGCTATATCATACGTTGGATCATTTTTGAATCTCTTTTTACATTTGGAAACAATCTTCTCCAGCGAGTCTCTTGAATTATCATAAGTACTTCACTAATCTGATGTTGGCAATGTTTGAAGCATAGAAAATTCGGCGATTTCCACTAACGAACCTTCGCACACGTCTCTGTGCTACACTAGTACTAAACGCATCCAAGTGTAAATGTATCCGTCAAGCAAGGGTGCAAAGATTGGTCTGAGATATCTGGCGTTTTTATGCAAATACTTACATTTTGCATCGAAGCATTCTAAATCATTTGGTGGCACCTTTTAAATAAAACCTGTGACCTACGGTAGCGGTTTCCACACCGATAAGACTAGTAAAATATGTGCATTTGAGACTGAAGTCGTAATCTTTTCGGGGTCAACCAGTAGGACTTCTGTGTTTTAAGTAAAGTAAGCAACCACCGCTACCTTTTGAATCATATAATTTATAAATCTGATCCTCCTGTGTAAAGAGACGAATTGATGGCGGACTCTGGGCGCTTCCCTAACTTGTTACCTTGCATCTCGATTTATTGCAAACATATCTACAATTTAATCAACATTATTGTAAAATATCCCACTGAATTATTATCTGCAAGGGTTGTAAATATTGCTTTGTGTCTTTGTAAATAATTCAGATAAACAGTATATTCTTGTACATAGACGTCTTGTTATTGGATTCCGTGTTCGTAAATGTACCCAAATCTGTCGTATTTCTGAAGTTGCTTGGAAGTCCTATTAAAATCACTTGCCTGAAATAAAGACTGAATACAAACAAGTGACGTTTCGGTTAGTATGACAAAATGTATTAAGAAGTATCCGCCAGTTTCTTTTAACCCCAAGGGCGCAGGTTGTTGCGTAGGGACGATAATTATTAATAACCACCTAAATTATAATACAAGAGAGAACTAAAGTTAACGTTTCAGGTCGATGGCCCTTCGTCAAAATTCGAAAAAGTTAGTTACATCTCCAATTTTTCCCAGTTCTGACCAAGAGTCATGCACCTGAAGCGTTAACTATGTTCCTCTCCACAGATGCTGGCTGACCCGCTGAGTATCGTGTTTTGCTTTTGTATTTTTTGTTATAATACAATAACTTTTTTAAAAAAGCGCCAGATCATGGGTTTTGTACCACCGATATAAGAAACATTTCTGTGACGGTAGAGGGGAAGGGAAGAGAGCTAGCATCAGGATGGTGCCACATTTTAGGGGGTAACTAATAACGAATAAGCGACTGGAGAATAAGGTATGGGAATGTTTCAGCATCTGAAAAATGCAGACCTTTTCAAAATAATGCACCTGAACATCAGAGAGCGACGAGGGGACCCTATGAATTAAATAATCCATTACTATAAGAAATCACTAGTATCTATGACTGAAAAAGTCCGACTGATGTCACGTGCTAGTGAGTACAGAAATCGGAGAATAGAGATGAATGCGGCTGGAGAGATGGTGCAGGAGGGAGGGCTTTAGATTTCTCAGGCATTGGGACCGTTTCTGGGGCAGGTGGGACCTGTACAAGCCGGACTCATTGCACCTCAACCGAGCCGGGACCAGTATCCTCGCAAGAAGGTTTAGTAGTGCTGTTGGGGAGGGTTTAAACTAGCTTGGCAGGGGGATGGGAACCTGAGAATAGATTCAGTGGGGAGAGAAGCAAAGCTGGAATTGGGCAGCAGAAAAGTAGAAAGTGAATCTGGAAGACTGAAGAAACAAGGGCTGGAAAATAGGCACCTCAGTGGTGGGAAAATTATTGGAAAAAATCCTGAGGGACAGGATAAATCTTCATTTGGAAAGACATGGATTAATCAAGGACAGTCAGCATGGATTTGTTAAGGGAAGGTCATGCCTGACTAACGATTGAATGTTTCGAGGAAGTAACCAGGAGGTCGTTGAGGACAGTATGTATGATGTAGTGCATATGAATTTTAGCAAAGCTTTTGTAAGGTCCTACATGGCAGACTGGTCACAAAAGTAAAAGCCCATGGGATTCAGGGCAAACTGGCAAGTTGGATCCAAAATTGGCTCAGAGGCAGGAAGCAAAGGGTAATGATTGATGGATGTTTTTGTGGCTGGTGGGTTCCACAGGGCTCAGTGCTGGGTCCCTTGCTTTTTGTGGTATATATCAATGACTTGGACTTCAATATTGGGGGTATGATTAAGAAATTTGCAGATGAAACTAAAATAGGCTGTATGGTTGATAATGAAGAAGAAAGCTGCGGACTGCAGGAAGATATCAATGTACTGGTCAGGTAGGCAGAACAGTGGCAAATGGAATTCAGCCCGGAGAAGTGTGAGGCAATGCTTTTGGGGGGGGGGGGGGGTCTAACAAGGCAAGGGAATACACATTAAATGGTATGCCATTGAAAAGTGTACAGGAGCAAAGAGACCTTGGAGTGCATTTCCACAGATCCCAGAACATAGCAGGCCAGGTGGATAAGAAGGCATTTGGAATACTTGTCTTTATTAGTCGAGACATGGGATACAAGAACCAGGATGTTATGCTTGAACTGTATAAAACACTGATTAGGATGCAGCTGGAGTATTGTGTGCAGTTCTGGTCACCACATTGCAGGAAAGATGTGATTGCACTGGAAAGGGTGCAGAGGAGATTTACAAGAATGTTGTCTGGACTTGAGAATTTTGGTTATGATGAAAGATTGGAAATGCTGGGTCTGTTTTCTTGGGAACAGAGGAGGCTGAGGGGAGACCATATTGAGGTGTATAAAATTATGAGGGGCCTGGCTAGAGTGAATAGGAAGGACCTATTTCCATTAGCAGAGGGGTCAACAACCATGGTGCATAGATTTAAAGTAATTGCGGGGAGGTATAGAGGAGATATGAGGGGAAATGTATTTACCCAGAGGGTGGTGGGGTTCTGGAACTCACTGCCTAAAGGGTGGTAGAGGCAGAAAGCCTCACCACATTTTAAAAAAATACTTGGATGTGCACTTAAAGTGCCGTAACCTACCGGGCTACGGACCAAGAGCTGGAAAGTGGAATTAGGCTGGATAGCTCTTGGTCAGCTGGCATGGATACGATGGGTTGAAATGGCCTCCATTCGTGCTGTAAATTTCTATGATTCTATGGTGGATTTTGCAGTAGCTAGTATATAAGCATGCTATGCAAATACAAGGTACGGCATGGCTGTATTGTCTGTACAGCAGCCAACGCAATCCACTGAATAATTTGGGTCAGCTGATCAGAGGGCCATTTGATATGACGGTCAGATATTCACACAATCATTGAATGATACAGCACAGAAGGAGATCATTTGGCCCAACGACCCTGTGCCGGTTCTTTGAAAGAGCTATCCAATTAGCCCAAATCCTCTGCTCTTTCCCCCTTCAAATAATTATGCAATTTCCATTTGAAAGTTACTACTGCATTTGCTTCCACCACCCTTTCAGGCAGTGAAATCCAAATCACAACAACTCGCTGTGTAAAAAACATTTCATCATGTTGCCTGGTGCTTTTGCCAATCACCTTAAATCTGTGTCCTCTGGTTACCGACCTATCTGCCACTGGAAACAGTTTCTCCTTACTTTATCAAAACGCTTCAAGAACAGTAAAATCTCCTCTTAGTCTTCTCTGCATTAAGGAGAACAACCCCAGGTTCTCCAATCTCTCCACATAACTGAAGTCCCTCACCCATGGCATAATTCTAGAAAATTTATTCTGCACCCGCCTGCCAAGTTAGTTTAAATCCTCCCCAACAGCACTGGTAACTGCCCCCCTCCCCTCCCCCACAAGGATATTGGTCCTGCCTCTGTTGAAGTTCAACCCGTCTGGCCTGTGCAAGTCTCACCTGCCCCAAGTCCCAATGTACCAGGAATTTAAAACCCTCCATCCTGCACCATCTCTCCAGCCATGCATTCATCTGCTCTATCCTCCCATTTCTATACTCAATATGTTGTGGCACCAGAAGAAATCTGGAGGTTACTACCTTTGAGGTCCTGCTTTATAATCTCTTTTCTAGCACCCTAAAATCTGCCTGCAGGACCTCATCCCTCTTTCTACCTATGTTGTTGATACCAATATGGACCATGAACTCTGGCTGTTCACCCCCCACCCCCTCTCAGAATGTTCTGAAGTAACTCAGTGACATCCTTGACCCTGGCACTAGGGAGGCAACATACCGTCCTGGAATCACGTCTGCGGCCGCAGAAATGCTCGTCTGTTCCTCTAACTATTGAATCTCCTATCACTATTGCTTTCCTGATCTCCTCTCCCCTTGTACAGCTGAGCCACCCACTTGGCTCTGGCTGTATTCCCAAGAGGAACCATCACTCCCTCCTGTATTATACAGGTTAGAGAGTGACATGCACTCAGGAGACTCCTGCACTATCTTAAAAGCAGCATCGCTGGTCAACAAAGCAATTAAAAATGCTAACAAAGCCCATGGAATAAAAGAAACAGTGGCAGTATGGATACGAATTTGACTAAGTAACAGGAAAAGGAGAGTAGCGGTGAACGGTTGTTTTTCAGACTGGACGAAGGAATACAGTGATGTTCCCCAGGAGTCGATATTAGGACCACATCTTTTCTTGAATATATCAATGACTTGGACTTGGGAGTACAGGGCACAATTTCAAAATTTACAAATGACACAAAACTTGGTACTATAGTCAACAGTGAGGAGAATAGTAGGAGACTTCAAGAGGACATAGACAGGCTGGTGGAATGGGCGGACATATGGCAGATGAAATTTAACACAGAAAAGTGCAAAGTGATACATTTTGATAGGAAGAACGAGGAGAGGCAATGTAAACTAAAGGATACAATTCTAAAGTGGTTGCATGAACAGAGTAACCTGGGGGTATGTGTGCACGAATTCATTGAAGGTGGCAGAGCAGGTTGAGAAAGTGGCTAAAAAAGCATACGGGATCCTAGGCTTTATAAATAGAGGTATAGAGTACAAAAGTAAGAAGTTATGATGAATCTTAATAAAACATTGGTTCAGCCTCAACTGGAGTATTATGTCCAATTCTGGACACTGCACTTTAGGAAGGATGTGTAGGCCTTAGAGAGAGTGCAGAAAAGATTTACAAGAATAGCACCAGGGATGAGGGACTTCAGTTACGTGGATAGACTGGAGTAGCTGGGGTTGTTCTCTTCAGAGCAGAGAAGGTTGAGAGGAGATTTGATAGAGGTGTTTAAAATCATGAGGGATCTAAACAGAGTAGATAGAGAGAATCTGTTCCCATTGGTGGAAAGGTTGAGAACCAGAGGATAGATTTAAGTTGATTGGCAGAAGAACCAAAAGCAACATAAGGAAAAACTTTTTTACACAGTGAGTGGTTATGATCTGGAATGCTATGCCTGGAAGGGTGGCAGAGGCAGATTCAATCGTGGCTTTCAAAAGGGAATTGGATAAATACTTGAAGGAAAAAAAATTGCAGGGCTACGGGGAAAAGGTGGGGGAGTGGGAATAGCTGAAGTGCTCTTACAGAGAGCTGGCACGGGTTTGACAGGCTGAATGGCCTCTTTCTGTGCTGCAACCATTCTACGATTCTAATGATTTGTTCCCCTGTATCCCTAGATTCTTTTGCTCTTCTACCCCATTCAGTTTTTTAAAATATTTCTACAGTGTAGGTGATGTTTCTATTTTTCATACCAAAGTGCAACACCTCACATTTATCTATGTTAAAGTTAATTTGGATTTCGTAATTAAAAATGCCTCCATGTGTTTTTTTTTACTGGATGTTGGATAGATAAGACTTTAATGAGACGAGACCAATTATAAATGATATGGGGATTAACTTTACAAATAATTTGTGAATAAAAAGAGTAAAATTTGCAGTGAATTTTAATCTATTTTGTAACTTTGAACATAAGTGGTCTGGGAAAATAGATTAAAATGTAGGACGGTTGATGAACAGTGGTGTACATTTAAGAAGATATTTCACAAATCTCAAGAAAAATATATTCCAGTGAGGAGGAAAGGGAATAAGAGAAAAGATAGCCATCCGTGGCTAACTAAAGAAATAAAGGACAGTATCCAATTAAAAACAAGAGCTTACAATGTGGCCAAAACTATTGACAGGAAAGAAGATTGGGAAGCATTTAAAAGCCAACAAAGAATGACAAAAAAATGATTACGAAAGGAAAGATAGACTATAAAAGTAAACTAGCATGAAATATAAAAACAAATAGCAAGAGTTTCTATAGGTATATAAAAAGGAAAAGAGAGGCTAAAGTAAATGTTGGTTCCTTAGAGGATGAGACCGGGGAATTAGTAATGGGGAACATGGAGATGGCAGAAACTCTGAACAAATAGTTTGTATCAGTCTTTACAGTAGAGGACACTAATAATATTCCAACAATGGACAGTCAAGGGGCTATAGGGGGGGAGAACTTAACACAATCACAATCACTAAGGAGGTAGTACTCAGTAAGATAATGGGATTAAAGGCAGATAAATCCCCTGGACCTGATGGCTTGCATCCTAGGGTCTTAAGAGAAGTAGCGGCAGGGATAGTGCATGCATTGGTTGTAATTTACCAAAATTCCCTGGATTCTGGGGAGGTCACAACAGATTGGAAAACTGCAAATGTAACGCCCCTATTTAAAAAAGGAGGCAGACAAAAAGAAGGAAACTATAGACTAGTTAGCATAACATTTGTGGTTGGGAAGATGTTGGAGTCCATTATTAAAGAAGCAGTAGCAAGACAATTGGAAAAGCAAAATTTGGTCAGGCAGAGTCAGCATGGATTTATGAACGGGAAGTCATGTTTGACAAATTTTCTAGAATTCTTTGAGGATGTAACGAACAGGGTGGATAAAGGGGAAACAGTGGATGTGGTGTATTTGGACTTCCAGAAGGCATTTGACAGGATGTCACATAAAAGGTTACTGCACAAGATAAAAGTTCACGGGGTTGGGGGTAATATATTAGCATGGATAGAGGATTGGCTAACGAACAGAAAACAGAGAGTAGGGATAAATGGTTAATTCTCGGTTTGGCAATCAGTAACTAGTGGGATGCCGCAGGGATCAGTGCTGGAACCCCAACTATTTACAATCTATATTAACGACTTGGAGGAAGGGACCGAGCGTAACGTAGCCAAGTTTGCCGACGATACAAAGATGGGAGGAAAAGCAATGTGTGAGAACACAAAAAATCTGCAAAAGGACATAGACAGGCTAAGTGAGTGGGCAGAAATTTGGTAGATGGAGTATAATGTTGGAAAGTGTGAAGTCATGCACTTTAGCAGAAAAAAATCAAAGAGCAAGTTATTATTTAAATGGAGAAAGATTGCAAAGTGCTGCAGTACAGCAGGACCTGGGGGTACTTGTGCATGAAACACAGAAGGTTAGTATGCAGGTACAGCAAGTAATCAGGAAGGCCAATGAAATCTTGGCCTTTATTGCAAAGAGGTTGGAGTATAAAAGCAGGGAAGTCTTGCTACAGTTGTACAGGGTATTGGTGAGGCCACACCTGGAATATTGCGTGCAGTTTTGGTTTCCATATTTACGAAAGGTTATACTTGCTTTGGAGGCAGTTCAGAGAAGGTTCACAAGGTTGATTCCAGAGATGAGGGGATTGACATGAGGAAAGGTTGAGTAACTTGGGCCTCTACTCATTGGAATTCAGAAGAATGAGAGGTGATCTTATCGAAATGTATAAGATTATGAGGGGGCTTGACAAGGTGGATGCAGAGAGGATGTTTCCACTGATAGGAGAGACTAGAACTAGAGGGCATAATCTTAGAATAAGGGGCCGCCCATTTAAAACTGAGATGAGGAGGAATTTCTTCTCTCAGAGGGTTGTGGATCTGTGGAATTCTCTACCACAGAAAGTTGTTGAGGCCAGTTCGTTTGACATATTCAAAAGGGAGTTAGATGTGGCCCTTACGGCTAAAGGGATCAAGGGGTATGGAGAGAAAGCAGGAAAGGGGTACGAAAGTTGCATGATCAGCCATGATCATATTGAATTATGGTGCAGGCTCGAAGGGCCGAATGGCCTACTCCACCTATTTTCTATATTTTCTATGTTTCTAATATGATCATGGCTGATCCGATCATGGACTCAGGTCCACTTCACTGCCCGCTCTCCATAACTCCTTATTCCCTTATCGTTTAAGAAACTGTCTATTTCTGTCTTAAATTTATTCAATGTTTCAACTTCCACAGCTCTCTGAGGCAGTGAGTGAAGAATTCTCTGAGTGAAGAAGTTTCTCCTCATCTTGGTCCGAAATGGCTTACCCCTTATCCTTAGACTGTGACCCCTGGTTCTGGACTTCCCCAACATCGGGAACATTCTTCCTGCATCTAACCTGTCCAATCCCATCAGAATTTTATATGTTTCGATGAGATCCCCTCTCATTCTTCTAAATTCCAGTGAATATAAGCCTAGTCGATCCAGTCTTTCTTCATATATCAGTCTTGCCACCCCAGGAATCAGTCTGGTGAACCTTCACTGCACTCCCTCAATAGCAAGAATGTCCTTCCTCAGATTAGGAGACCAAAACTGTACACAATGTTCAAGGTGTGGCCTCACCAAGGCCCTGTACAACTACAGTAAGACCTCCCTGCTCCTATACTCAAATCCTCTTGCTATGAAGGCCAACATGCCATTTGCCTTCTTCACCGCCTGCTGTACCTGCATGCCTACTTTCAATGACTGATGTACCATGACACCCAGGTCTCGTCGCACCTCCCCTTTTCCTAATCTGCCGCCATTCAGATAATATTCTGCCTCCCTGTTTTTGCCACCAAAGTGGATAACCTCACATTTATCTACATTATACTGCATTTGCCATATTAAATGGCGGAGCAGGCTCGAGGGGCCGTATGGCCTACTCCTGCTCCTATTTATGTTCTTATGTTCTTATAACAAAGCATACTACACTAGCCCTGTTAGCAGGCTAAATCCATTTTTTTCTAACCATTAATTTCCCTGAAACTGCCCAACACAAAGCTTAAATTTCCTTACCAGCTGTCAGCAGACTTTTTGACAACTCTCCATGTATTCTAAATTAACTGACTTGGAAGCTAAAAGCTTGACCACTGATACGTCCCTAGGTCTTCCTGCCTGGAATTGGCCAGTTGCCTTGCCTAACAAACCAGTACCTACGAACATAGGAACAATGACGGACAGGTAAAGACCATCTGGTCCATTGAGCCTGTCCCACACAATTGCGATACCTTGTGTATTACAACACATACACTCCACCCCATCTGAAACCATGTGATCGCCTGGGAGAGGCAAGAACAGATTTTAAAAACCCAGGCCAATTTGGGAAAGAAAATCTGGGAAATTCCTCCCCGACCCATCTAGGCAATCTAAACTAGTCTAGGAGATCACTCTGGCCATTAAATTCCCTGCTGTACCTACCTTCTGTAAGAGTTCATCTCTGTCGCAGCCAGAAACAAATGCAGCTTTTGCTTGAAGGAATTCAGTGACTCTGCATCCACCACATGAGAAGGCAGCTTGTTCCAGAGGTCTACTATTCTCTGTGAAAAGAACCACCTCCTGACATCTAACTTAGATCTAGCCTTAAACAACTTAAATTTGTGCCCCCTGGTCCTGCCTAACCTATTTAATTTAAATAAATGGTCAGCTGGAAAACTTCATTATCTAATGACCTCAATCATTTCCCCCCTAAGTCTACGGTGCTCTCAGGTAACTAAGATGCTTTAAACTTGAAATTAGTGTAGTTGCCCTCTTCTGTACCATTTGCAGAGCATCAATATCACCCACAATGTGAGGAGACCAAGGGCTAGACTTTCCATTAGTTCCGCCTTGCTACCGCCAACTTACCAACCATTTAACCATCAGATGAAGTCTAACGCCCATTTATCACCCATTTTCCCTAAAAATGGAAACTAACAACAATTTATCACCAGCGTTAGTTTCAGCATAAAGTTAACGCTGAGAATTAGTTATACCGCCCGCCCATATTTGTTTTTCAAATTATGACATCAACAATAATGCACTGCCCAGAATACTGTTTAGAATGGAAACTAACGCCCAGAAACCACCCAGAATATCGTCGAGCGTTACTTTCGGCATCTCACCCATATATCGCCCAAAAAATTGCTCAAAAAAAGCTGCACTCATCTGACCTTAACCCAGCACTATGGAAGCCATTTTGTAAATCGGAGAACTTTTCATATAAAAGGCTGTTTCAAGTTCTGGGAGTTTTGAATTAATTTGTGAGTGCTTTTAAGGTGGTTTTAAAATCTGAACAACCATCTAATTGTATTGTGGTCAATTTGAATTTTTTGTATGAGTTTTTGGAGGACAATTTATTCATTCTGAAGAATACATAGTAATAGTAATAGTAATGGGTCCTGTAATTTCTCAGCCAGTATTGATGACTACTCACATGCAGCAGACTAGAGATGGGAGAAGGTATATTGAAGAGCATTATGTGCCCAATCAAAAAGGTGGCAGACTGATGAGGAGGAGAATTTACACCTGACGCATTTACAGGGATAAGCGGTTATACCTGAACTTGTCCAAGAACACATGCCTTAGGAGGCTGAGCTTCTAAAAGGAGGTCAGCAGCGAGATATGCCAGCTCATTAAGAGAGATCTGCAGCCTAACAGCACCATCAGGACTGCTGCCCATTAAGGTCAAGGTTACTGCGGCACTTTCCTTCTATGCATCGGGCTCCTTTCAGGCCTTAGCTGGCAACATTTGCAGTATCTCTCAGCACACCACACATTTCTGCATTCGACAGGTGACCGAAGCCCTTTACACTGGCAGGTTGGACTTTATAAGCCTCCTTATGACCATGGAGGCACAGACTGAGAGGGCTTTGGGTTTCTCCAGAATAGCAAACATCCCCAAAGTGCAGGACCAATAGACTGTACGCACATCGCCATGCGAGCCCCTTTTCAGGATGCAGAGGTGTTTCAGAACCGAAAGGGATTCCACTCCCTGAATGTGCAACTCATTGTCGACCACAAGCAAATAATAATGGCAGTAAATGCAAAATTTCCAGGGAGAATCCATGATGTGAACATCTTGCGTGAGAGCACTGTCTCTGACCTGTTTAACAGTCAGCCACAAGGTCATGGTTGGATGCTTGGGGATAAAGGATATGGCCTTGCCACCTGGCTAATGACCCCCCTGCGTAAGATCCAGACGGAAGCCGAGAAGCGATACAATGAAAACCACATAGCCACACGCAATATTGCCGAAAAGACAATTGGAGTGCTTAAGCAGCACTTCAGTTGCCTGGACCGCTCAGGAGGCGAATTACAATACTACCCTGAGTAGGTCGCTCAATTCATTGTGGTGTGCTGCATGTTGCATAACTTGGCTATCAGGAGGGGACAAGAATTGCCAGATGGGATTGCCGGAGAGAGGAGAAGCGGAAGAGGAGGACAAGAAGGTGGACAATGACCTCGGGGAGGACAATCAGGCTGGCATTGAAACCATGCCCCCACTCCACTCTAGTCCGCAAGAAATGGCCCGTGGTAGTTACGGAGCTGCAAGACTGTTGCGTCAGCAGCTCATAAATGAATGCTTTGCTTGAAATAATGTTGATGGCAGTTATGCAGCTGCAAGATTGTTGCGTCTGCAGTTCATAAATGAACGCTTTGTGTTACGTTGGTGAAAGTTACAGTTACAGTTGATTTACATTACGTTTAATCTTTGCCTTTCCTGGCCTGGTCTCGCCAGTGTTTTCCAAACTTTGTATCTGCTTAATGTTTCTGCTATCTGAAGACAATGCACAACAATATTAAGTTAAATAAAAAAAGTTAATGTTATTAATAAAATTCCTTTTTTAAATAAACACAACACAACAATACCCACCTCCCCACCCCAACAGTGAAACATTTATAAATAACAATACATTTTATAAACAACAACAACGACAACAACTTTTATAAACACGCACACATTCCTCCTCCCCCACCCCAATCCAACAGTGAAAAAGTTTAAAATGTTTTAATTGAAAAATGAACAACAACAGCAACATCAACATAATTTAAACAATTTAAACACTGCATCTTGGGGTGCAGTGCTGTATTCCAGGACCACTGGCTGCCCTCTGGCATCCGTCTTCCTGGCTATTCTCTCCAGTGCCACTGCTATCCGCGTCATCTTCTCTGCGGAGATCGCGGACAGAGTGGCAACCTGGTCAGATAACCTGCCCATTGCTTGGAGGAGCTCCTGATCAATATTGACGCTCGTCCTGGGCAAGTTTACCATATCGACCCTCAGATCAACCGCTCTTGGAGCAGTCGGACTGCGCCGAACCAACCTCTGCGGGATTGGCGCCGGCATGGAACCACTCGGGGTGCCTTGCTGCAAAGCGCTCGGCCCCGCTACCTCCTCGGTTGAAGAGGACGTAGCCACAGAAACACTTGTTGAAAGGGCTGCAGGCTCCTCCTCCAGCTCTTCACCATCATCAGTGGAGAGGAGGACCTGCAGCAAGACGGGTGACATTCTTGCCTCCTCGCCTCCAGAGACGACAACAACAGCAGGATCCTGGGGTATCTGGGGTTCCTGGAAGGCCTGCGCCTGCACTATTTGGTGAGCTAGAACACATAAATGAGGTAATTAGAAGAGAAGGGGGTGCTATGGTCACATGAGAATGCTTACGCTACACAGGCATATGCACGAGAGCAACACTACCACTATAAATATACTGACAGACATCACATATAATTAACATCATGATAGTACAGAATTTGCATTGCATTATAATAACATTTCATGATATCATCATTAATTACACAATATTACATAACATTACATCAATCATATATTATGCGGAAATGAATGACATAAATTACTTTAAATCACCCAATGGTTTATACATTACTTACGTAGCGTGAGAATGGGTTCAGATGCTGCACGGGTGGCCGACCAGTTGTGGGGACCCACGAGTGCCAACGCACGTTCTTCCAGGTCAGTCAGGGTGCTAATATCAGCTTGGCCGCCACCGCTGTACCGCTGCTTGGCCCTATTCTTCAAAAGCTTCTTCTGCAAAGGTGATAAGAGCATGGCATGGCATAGGTTAATTGCTAGGTACTTTTACAGATAAAACAGATAGCAGATTACTGACAGATATCATATAATAATATGATATCTGTCAGTAATCTGCTATCTGTTTTAATAATAATAATTAATAATATTACGCAACACAACACACAGACAATCCACAATTAGTCATCCCATGCTAATCATAGTCACCATCTGCGAATAACTTGAATAAGATCGAGGTTTGGATTAAACAATTACCAGTCTAACTACAATACATCAGATAAGCATTTAAATTAATCATTGCATAATTACAATTTATTATATAAATAAATATAAATAAATTTAATACTTACTCTGCCTGATCCAACAAGATCATTCCAATGCTTTCGGTGCTGGTTGGGCTCCTTCACCTCATGAGTACTCGCAGATATAACCTCTGCTATCTCCGTCCATATCCTTTGATAAATCCGGGGATGGGGGGATGGGGGTTGGTTTTCCCATGCCCACTCCGGGTCAATTGTGCCCACCTATTTTCCACTTCTGCCACTAAGGCAGCATTGGCCTCCTCACTAAAGCACTTTGCGTGCCTACGTCCTCTCATTTCTCCCGCGTCCGCCACTCCTTCTTCCTCCTCCTTGCTCATCCTTCTTTCAATAATTTCAATTTAATCCATTTATAATCTCAAATAATCTCAAAGAATCTCAAAAAACATCACAAAAAGCTCAAAAATCTCAAAAATAATTTCAGTCTCTCCAATAATCCACAAACCACACTACCAACACTACAATCTCGCCACCAGCTTTCTCCTCTCTCTCTCTCTCTCTCTCTCTCTCTCCTCTTTCACTCTTTTCTGCACATGTGCAGATGACCTCTATCCTTCTGAAATGCGGGAAAAGACCGTTTCTATGGACACCGGCCTTGTACGACTGAATAAACTGCGAATGCCTATTTCACATCGCTACGGCTAATGTCCAAATTTAAAAGTGAAAACTAGCGGGTTTGAAAATGGGCTATATTCCAGTGATTACAAAAAACAATATAAACGCTAACGCTGAAAATACCGCCCACTTTTGGGTGATCTGGAGACTAATGCAAAGTCTAGCCCCAAAACTGGTTACCTGATTGTAACCTTATCAACATTTCTTATATGTAAGTACAGACAGTTTGATGTTGCAGCTATTCTATATTTGGCAATTGTACTTTGCTACCTCATGCATCATGCTGACACTATGGCCGTGATTTTTCCTATCAGGTCGGGAGTGAAGCGGGCAACTTCGGGTGTAAACTGGAAGCCCGCTGCCGTCTTCATTCGGCTCTCTCCAAGTGATTTTCTGTTGATTGGGCTTGTTAAGCCCGCCCTGCGAGTTACCCAGCCAAATGAAAGGAAGCGGGTCTGATTCACTCTGGAGCATCCACGATGCTGAGAATGACGTGAGTATCACGTGTAGCGAGTTGGTCTTACCGCAGGAGAAGGGTCCACAGCCAGCGAGGGAATGGAAGACCAGCAGGACGAGTAGTGCAAGGAAGGTAGTGCAGGGGTCCCCTGTGGTCATCCCACTGCAAAACAGATACATTGCTTTGAGTGCTGTTGAGGGGGATGACTCATCAGGAGTGGGCAGCAGCAGCCAAGTTCATGGCACTGTGGCTGGCTCTGTTGCACAGGAGGGCAGGAAAAAGAGTGGGCGAGCGATAGTGATAGTGGATTCAATTGTAAGGGGAATAGATAGGCGTTTCTGCGGCCGCAACCGAGACTCCAGGATGGTATGTTGCCTCCCTGGTGCAAGGGTCAAGGATGTCTCGGAGCGGGTGCAGGACATTCTAAAAAGGGAGGGAGAACAGCCAGTTGTCGTGGTGCACGTTGGTACCAATGACATAGGTAAAAAAAGGGATGAGTTCCTACGAAATGAATTTAAGGAGCTAGGAGCTAAATTAAAAAGTAGGACCTCAAAAGTAGTAATCTCGGGATTGCTACCAGTGCCACGTGCTAGTCAGAGTAGGAATCGCAGGATAGCTCAGATGAATATGTGGCTTGAGTAATGGTGCAGCAGGGAGGGATTCAAATTCCTGGGGCATTGGAACCGGTTCTGGGGGAGGTGGGACCAGTACAATCCGGACGGTCTGCACCTGGGCAGAATCGGAACCAATGTCCTCCGGGGAGTGTTTGCTAGTGCTGTTGGGGAGGAGTTAAACTAATATGGCAGGGGGATGGGAACCAATGCAGGGAGATAGAGGGAAACAAAAAGGAGGCAAAAACAAAAGACAGAAAGGAGATGAGGAAAAGTGGAGGGCAGAGAAATCCAAGGCAAAGAACAAAAAGGGCCATTGTACAGCAAAATTCTAAAAGGACAGAGGGTGTTAAAAAAACAAGCCTAAAGGCTTTGTGTCTTAATGCAAGGAGTATCCGCAATAAGGTGGATGAATTAACTGTGCAAATAGATGTTAACAAATATGATGTGATTGGGATTACGGAGACGTGGCTCCAGGATGAGCAGGGCTGGGAACTCAACATCCAGGGGTATTCAACATTCAGGAAGGATAGAATAAAAGGAAAAGGAGGTGGGGTAGCATTGCTGGTTAAGGAGGAGATTAAGGCAATAGTTAGGAAGGACATTAGCTTGGATGATGTGGAATCTATATGGGTAGAGCTGCAGAACACCAAAGGGCAAAAAACGTTAGTGGGAGTTGTGTACAGACCTCCAAACAGTAGTAGTGATGTTGGGGAGGGCATCAAACAGGAAATTAGGGGTGCGTGCAATAAAGGTGCAGCAGTTATAATGGGTGACTTTAATATGCACATAGATTGGGCTAACCAAACTGGAAGCAATACGGTGGAGGAGGATTTTCTGGAGTGCATAAGGGATGGTTTTTTAGACCAATATGTCGAGGAACCAACTAGGGGGGAGGCCATCTTAGACTGGGTGTTATGTAATGAGAGAGGATTAATTAGCAATCTCGTTGTGCGAGGCCCCTTGGGGAAGAGTGACCATAATATGGTGGAATTCTGCATTGGGATGGAGAATGAAACAGTTAATTCAGAGACCATGGTCCAGAACTTAAATAAGGCTAACTTTGAAGGTATGAGGCGTGAATTGGCTGGGATGGATTGGCGAATGATACTTAAGGGGTTGACTGTGGATGGGCAATGGCAGACATTTAGAGACTGCATGGATGAACTACAACAATTGTACATTCCTGTCTGGCATAGAAATAAAAAAGGGAAGGTGGCTCAACCGTGGCTATCAAGGGAAATCAGGGATAGTATTAAAGCCAAGGAAGTGGCATACAAATTGGCCAGAAATAGCAGCGAACCTGGGGACTGGGAGAAATTTAGAACTCAGCAGAGGAGGACAAAGGGTTTGATTAGGGCAGGGAAAATGGAGTATGAGAAGAAGCTTGCAGGGAACATTAAGACGGATTGCAAAAGTTTCTATAGATATGTAAAGAGAAAAAGGTTAGTAAAGACAAACGTAGGTCCCCTGCAGTCAGAATCAGGGGAAGTCATAACGGGGAACAAAGAAATGGCGGACCAATTGAACAAGTACTTTGGTTCGGTATTCACGAAGGAGGACACGAACAACCTGCCGGTTATAAAAGAGGTCGGGGGGTCTAGTAAGGAGGAGGAACTGAGGGAAATCCTTATTAGCCGGGAAATTGTGTTGGGGAAATTGATGGGATTGAAGGCCGATAAATCCCCAGGGCCTGATGGACTGCATCCCAGAGTACTTAAGGAGGTGGCCTTGGAAATAGTGGATGCGTTGACAGTCATTTTCCAACATTCCATTGACTCTGGATCAGTTCCTATGGAGTGGAGGGTAGCCAATGTAACCCCACTTTTTAAAAAAGGAGGGAGAGAGAAAACAAGGAATTATAGACCGGTCAGCCTGACATCGGTAGTGGGTAAAATGATGGAATCAATTATTAAGGATGTCATAGCAGTGCATTTGGAAAGAGGTGACATGATAGGTCCAAGTCAGCATGGATTTGTGAAAAGGAAATCATGCTTGACAAATCTTCTGGAATTTTTTGAGGATGTTTCCAGTAGAGTGGATAAGGGAGAACCAGTTGATGTGGTATATTTGGACTTTCAGAAGGCGTTCGACAAGGTCCCACACAAGAGATTGATGTGCAAAGTTAGAGCACATGGGATTGGGGGTAGTGTACTGACATGGATTGAGAACTGGTTGTCAGACAGGAAGCAAAGAGTAGGAGTAAATGGGTACTTTTCAGAATGGCAGGCAGTGACTAGTGGGGTACCGCAAGGTTCTGTGCTGGGGCCCCAGCTGTTTACACTGTACATTAATGATTTAGATGAGGGGATTAAATGTAGTATCTCCAAATTTGCGGATGACACTAAGTTGGGTGGCAGTGTGAGCTGCGAGGAGGATGCTGTGAGGCTGCAGAGCGACTTGGATAGGTTAGGTGATTGGGCAAATGCATGGCAGATGAAGTATAATGTGGATAAATGTGAGGTTATCCACTTTGGTGGTAAAAACAGAGAGACAGACTATTATCTGAATTGTAACAGATTAGGAAAAGGGGAGGTGCAAAGAGACCTGGGTGTCATGGTACATCAGTCATTGAAGGTTGGCATGCAGGTGCAGCATGCGGTTAAGAAAGCAAATGGCATGTTGGCCTTCATAGCAAGGGGATTTGAGTACAGGGGCAGGGAGGTGTTGCTACAGTTGTACAGGGCATTGGTGAGGCCACACCTGGAGTATTGTGTACAGTTTTGGTCTCCTAACCTGAGGAAGGACATTCTTGCTATTGAGGGAGTGCAGCGAAGGTTCACCAGACTGATTCCCGGGATGGCGGGACTGACCTATCAAGAAAGACTGGATCAACTGGGCTTGTATTCACTGGAGTTCAGAAGAATGAGAGGGGACCTCATAGAAACATTTAAAATTCTGACGGGGTTAGACAGGTTAGATGCAGGAAGAATGTTCCCAATGTTGGGGAAGTCCAGAACCAGAGGTCACAGTCTAAGGATAAGGGGTAAGCCATTTAGGACCGAGATGCGGAGGAACTTCTTCACCCAGAGAGTGGTGAACCTGTGGAATTCTCTACCACAGAAAGTTGTTGAGGCCAATTCACTAAATATATTCAAAAAGGAGTTAGATGAGGTCCTTACTACTAGGGGGATCAAGGGGTATGGCGAGAAAGCAGGAATGGGGTACTGAAGTTGAATGTTCAGCCATGAACTCATTGAATGGCGGTGCAGGCTAGAAGGGCCGAATGGCCTACTCCTGCACCTATTTTCTATGTTTCTATGTTTCTATGATGCATCATCAGCTGGTTTCCTTAAAGGGACTATGCTCACATACATTTTGACAGTTGTTCTGTCAGTATTCTGCAGCATTGAGGTGCTGCAAACACTAACAAGCACTGCACAAAGGTGCACAGCTGCACCCAAGCTCTCCCATGGCTCCCTCCAGATGCTTATGGAGGGAGTCACAGCACACAGGAAGGTTCAATTCCCTTCCAATGGGTAGAAGATACCTCCCCAGGACACCAACACAGCCTGGTTGCACATTGCACACAAGCACACAAGCAGGGATGTCGTCAGGAGGACCTAGCTGCAGTGGCGCAAACTTTTCAATGACCTCAGTAGATCACAAAACTTTACTGAAAAGCCACACTCAACCTCATCCTCCCTGCTGTGCCATTCATCACATCCCCATCACTCTGCCTTCCCTACCTTACTCCTGCACATCCTTACTCACACCAACTTACCTTGTACCTTCACCCATCCCTCTCTCTCTCTCTATCTATATTATTGCACCACCACCTCACTAGCCACCCCTCACACTCACCCTCATCCTGTCCAATCAAAGCAAATAACACACAATGGTTGGCACTTGCTAATGTAAAGTTTCTGCTAAAGTGTTGTCAAAAATTGAAATCGATATTTTCAACACTTTGCCTTCTTGGACAGATCTGTGTGCACCTTTGGAAGTGGCTTAGTGAGTTTCAGTGAATAGTGAGACATAACGGTACTCCCCCCACAATGGTGACGTGTGAAAGGAATGGCTTGGGCATTGTAGGGATGCTTTATGGTGTTGTTGTGGGGTGGTGCCAACCTGACGTATTATGCGGCAGTCAGAGTGTACAGTGTCAAGTAAATGTAGCAATGGTGAAGCCATCTCTGACGTCCCGGGCAGCAATGTGGTTGGGTGCTGATGCCCTGTGTCCTGTGCAGCATCAGGTGATTGCGGAGAAGGTTGGTGTTGTTGGTAGTGATGCTGGTGTGCCTCATGATGTTGGTGTTGGGGCTGAGGACCAAGGTGAAACTTATTCAAGGGCACTGATGCTGATGGAATAGATGGCAGCCGAAGTTGAGATGACAGAAGCAATCTGTCAATGGTGCCCAAGTGCTGAGCAAATTTCTGTCGCTATTTGATCCAGGCATCAGCAACTTCACAGGCACCAAGGTGCAGTTCCATCTAGTCCCCGATACAAGGCCTGTTCATCACAAGGCTCGAGCGGTTCCATATATGTTGAGGGAGAAAGTCGAGATTGAACTGGACAGATTTCAACGACAGGGAATCATATCGCCAGTCGAGTTCAACGAGTGGGCCAGTCCGATTGTTCCAGTGTTGAAAAGCGATGGCACGGTCAGAATCTGTGGAGACTACAAGGTAACGATCAACCGAGTCTCGTTACAAGACCAGTACCTGTTACCCAAGGCAGATGACTTGTTTGCAACATTAGCAGGGCGGGAAGTCGTTCACCAAGTTGGACCTAACCTCTGCCTACATGACACAGGAGCTGGGTGAACCTTCGAAAAGATTGACGAGCATCAACACGCACAAAGGACTGTTTATATATCACAGGTGCCCTTTTGGGATTCGCTCGGCTGCTGCCATCTTCCAGATGAATATGGAGAGTCTGCTGAAATCAGTTCCGCGCATCGTTGTGTTTCACGACGACACCACCGAACACCTGCACAACCTGGAAGAGGTTCTAAGTCCACTAGACAGAGTGGGACTCAGGCTGAAACGCTCCAAGTGTGTTTTCCTGGCGCCAGAGGTCGAATTTTTGGGGAGAACAATTGCAGCAGATGGCATCAGGCCCACGGACTCCAAGACAGAGGCCATCAAGAATGCACCCAGACCACAGAATGTGACGGAGCTGCGTTCGTTCCTGGGACTCCTCAACTAATTGGTAACGTTCCACCCATTCCACATGTTGCTACATAAGGGTGATGACTGGGTTTGGGGTAAATCTCAAGAGACAACCTTTGAGAAGACCAGAAACCTACCTTGTTCTAATAAGTTACTTCTACTGTATGATCCATGTAAACGATTAGTGCTAGCTTGTGATGCATCTTTGTACGGGGTTGGCTGCGTGTTACAGCAAACCAATGTTATCGGGCAAACTTCAACCAGTTGCATACACTTCTAGAAGTCTGTCTAAGGCTGAAGGAGCCCACAGTATGCTGAGAGAGAGGCATTATTATGTGTATATGGAGTTAAGAAAATGCACCAATACGTATTTGGACTTCGGTTTGAGCTTGAAACGGACCACAAAGCGCATATTTCGCTGTTTTCAGAAAGCAAAGGTATAAACACCAATGCTTCGTCCCGCATCCAAAGCTGGGCACTAACATTGTCCGCCTATGACTATGTTATCCACCACAGACCAGGTACGGAGAACTGTGCTGATGCCTTCAGTCGGCTACCGTTGCTCACTACCGGAGTAGAAATGGCGCAGCCCGCAGACATGCTTCTGGTCATGGATGCTTTTGAGAGCGAGGGGTCACTCGTCACTGCTCGCCAGATCAGGACCTGGACCAGCCAGGATCCTGTGCTATCACTTGTACAAAGTTGCATCCTCAATGGGAGTTGGTCAGCCGTTCGCGGGGAAATGGAAGATGAAATTAAGCCGTTTCACTGACGCAAAGATGAAAAGTCCATCCAGTCCGATTGTCTCTTATGGGGTAATCGCGTGGTTTTGCCAAAAGAAGACACGGAAACATTTATACGCGACCTACACAATATCCACCCAGGCATAGTCATGATGAAGGCTATAGCCAGGTCGCATGTTTGGTGGCCCGGCATTGACTCGGATTTAGAGTCACGCGTACACCAGTGCAACACATGCTCACAATTGAGCAATGTACCAAGGGAGACTCCATTGAATCTGTGGTCATGGCCCTCCAAACCGTGGCCCAGGATTCACGTAGATTTTGCTGGCCCTTTTCTCAGAAAGATGTTTTTAGTTCTAGTGAATGCTTACTCTAAATGGATTGAATGCGTAATTATGTCATCCAGCACATCCACTGCCACCATTGAAGCCTCTGGGCTATGTTCGCCACCCATGGCTTGCCCGACGTCAGTGTTAGTGACAATGGACCGTGTTTCACCAGCTCGGAATTCAACGAGTTTATGACCCGCAATGGCATCAAGCATGTCAGGTCTGTCCTGTTTAAGCCCGCATCCAACGATCAAGCAGAACGGGCAGTCGAAACTATCAAGCAGAGCTTGAAATGCGTGATGGAAGGCTCCTTGTAGATCCGCTTATCTCAGGTTCTGCTCAGCTACCGGACGTAACCCCACTCGCTCACTGGGGTTCCCCCTGCAGAATTGTTAATGGAGAGAGCACTCAAAACCAGGCTCTCCCTAGTCCACCTGGATCTAAATAATCATGTGGAAACCCGACGTCACCGGCAAAACAAGTACCACGATCGCGCGGCTGTATCGCGTGACATTGATGTTACTGGCCCTGTGTTTGTCCTTAATTACAGTCATGGTCCTAAATGGGTCGCTGGCACTGTCTTGGCCAAGGAGGGGAATAGAGTGTTTATAGTCAAACTATTGAATGGACAAACGTGCAGAAAGCATTTGGATCAGACCAAACTGTGGTTCACCGACAACCAGGAACAACCTGAAGAGGGCATCACCATCATCGATCCACCAACACACACCCAACCAGCAATCGATCTCGCTGTCAATCAAGTGGATGAACCCACCATTCCCAACAGTCCTGTCAGACCAGCCGCGCCGCAGTGCAGCAATGGTCCGACCAACTCACCCATACCAGAGTTTGAACTCAGACGGTCAACCAGGGAGCATAGGGCTCTGGATCATCTCAACTTGTAAATAATTTGTTTCAAAGACTTTGAGGGGGAGTGATGTTATGTATGTAAACATTGTAACTGTCTAAGACTTGCCACCGGAGGGCACAACTGTTGGAGGCCCAAGAGTCACCTGCACACCTCGTGCAAGGGAGTATAAAAGTTGACTGCCATGCTGCTTAGGCACTCTGAGTTGTATTAAAGAGACTAAGGTCACATCAGTTTTAGCTCACAGTACTCAGTCTTGTGGAGTTCTTCCATACTTAAGTGTTCTAGGCATTTTTTCAGGAGCAGGGTACTGCTGGAGTTGGTTTTCCCTACCCCATCTCTGCCAATTACGCATCCCCAGAGGTCTGTGTTGAAGTCGCCGAGGAGGATCAATTTGTCGTCCGTAGGGATGCGGGACAGGGATTGTTCGAGGCTGGAGTAAAATCCCTCTTTGGGCTCATCTGTGTTGGGGCATACACACTGATGACTGTGGCCACTGGTTCTGGAATAGGGTGAGTCGGAGAGTCATGAGACGTTCGCTAATTCCACAGGGGGAGTCTCTGAGGCGGTCGACCAGCTCGTTCTTGATGGCGAAACCGACTCCGTGGAGGTGGCGTTCCTCCTCTAGTTTGCCTTTCCAGAAGAAGGTATAACTTCCATCTTGTTCTTTGAGCTGGCCTTCCCCTGTCCGTCGGGACTCGCTTAGGCGGAGATGTCGACATCGAAGTGTCTAAATTCCTGGGCAATGATGGCGGTGCGGCATTCCGGCTTGTCGCTGCTGGAGTTGTCCATTAGGGCCCTGACGTTCTAGGTCCTGAACTTCAATTTGAAGGGTGGAAGATGCCTGTGCGTGAGTTCTTTTAAATGTGGGGTGGCCGTTGCACACCAGCAACCACATGGGCTTAGCAGAGCAAGGTCTTGGTCCAGTGGCAAGGGGGTCCAAGACGACTCGAGACCAGGCACTGCTGCATGAGCCTAGTTGCCTATGGCGAGATACGAGTGAGCAGCGCCCTTCGGTGAGGTGGTGAGAAAACCGAGACCTGGCTGAGGGCAGGCATTGTGAAGGTCAGAGGTCCACATTGTGGGAGGAGGAGAGGTCAAATAGGTCAGAGTGACCACAGCCATTGTGCAAACCATGTGCTCGACAATTCGAAGAGCTCCCTTCCTTGCATACTACTGGCCTTTAATGCCTGCTTTGAAAGGACAGTTTTAGTGCTCAGTGCTATGCTCATAATAAAGGTTGAAACTGAGTATTGTATACATTGAGCAAGTGTGACCTTAGCTCCTTTAATAAGACTCCAGAGTGCAGGTACCTCGTGGGTGGCCTGTTTATATACTGTGCTCCCAAGGGATGCTGGGATCCCTTGGGACTCTGACAGGTAAGCCCTCTGGTGGTAGTGTAATACAGGTTACAAGGGGTTAAATACATAACATCACTCCCCCGTGAAGTCAACAGTACACTTATTTACAAGGTGAGACAATCTGGGGCTTTTCGCTCCTTTGTCGATCGTCTCGGTACAAATGCGGGTGCGTGTGAGTTGGTCTGTTCTTCACTGGGCTGTTGGGCAGCCGGCCTTGCCGGGCTGCTGGGGATGGTAAGTTCGGCTTCGTGGACAACCATGATGTCAGTTGTTACTTGTGTGTGTGTTGGAGGGTCAAAGTTGGTGGTGTCATCTTCGGGTTGTTCGTAGCTGTTGGTGAACCGCAATTTGATTTGGTCCAAATGTTTTCTGTGCATTTGTCCATTGGCCAATTTGACCTGAAACACCCTACTCCCCTCTTTGGCTGTGACCGTGCCAGTGAGCCATTTGGGACCATGTCCATAATTGAGCACAAACACAGGATCATTGATCTCAATATTGCATGACAAATTTGCGCAGTCATGGTACACACTTTGTTGATGCTGCTTGCCCTCCTTGGATCATGGAGATCAGGGTGGACAAGAGAGAGCCTTGTTTTTGGCACCCTTTTCATGAGCAGCTTGGCTGAGGGAACGTCTGGTGCGGTAGCTGAGCATCACTCGGGACAGCCGGGTCTGCAGGGAGCCTTCCGACACACGTTTCAAGCTTTGCTTGATGGTCTGAACTGCCCGTTCTGCCTGGCCATTGGATGCGGGCTTGAACGGGGCAGAAATGACTTGTTTGATCCCATTGCGGGTCATGATTTCCTTGAATTCAGCACTGGTGAAGCACGGCCCATTGTCGTTGACTAGGACATCAGGCAAGCTGTGCATAGCAAACATGGCTCGTAGGCTTTCAATCGTGGCTGTGGACGTGCTTACAGATATCATCACACATTCAATCCATTTTGAGTAAGCGTCCATGACAACCAAAAACATTTTACCTAGAAATGGGCCCACATAGTCCATGTGGATCCTTGACCACGGTTTGGAGGGCCAAGACCACAAACATAGCGGTGCCTCTCAGGGTGCATTGCTCAGCTGAGAGTAAGTGTTGCACTGGCGCACGCATGACTCTAAATCTGAGTCGATGCCAGGCCACCACACATGGGATCTGGCTATGGCTTTCATTGTTACAATGCCTGGGTGGGTGCTGTGCAGTTCACATATGAACGTATCTTTGCCTTTCTTGGGCAAGACCACGTGATTGCCGCACAACAGGCAGTCCGCCTGCAGGGACATTTTGTCTTTGCGCCTGTGGAACGGCTTAATTGCCTCCTGAATCTCCGCTGGGACGCTGGACCACCTCCCATGGAGGACACAGTTTTTTTACCAAGGACAGTAAAGGATCCTGGCTGGTCCAGGTCCTGATCTGGCGGGCCGTAACGGGATACTTTTCGTTCTCGAATGCCTCCATGACCATGAGCAAGTCCACTGGCTGTGCCATTTCCACTCCGGTGATGGGCAATGGCAGCTGACTTGAGAGCATCTACGCAGTTCTCTGTGCCTGGTCGGTGGCAGATTACATAGTTGTATGCCGGCAGCGTGAACGCCCATCTTTGGATGCGGGCAGAGGCATTGGTGTTAATCCCTTTGCTCTCAGAGAACAGCGATATGAGCGGCTTGTGGTAGGTTTCAAGCTCAAATTTGAGGCCAAGTAAGTACTGGAGCAATTTTTTTACCCCGTAAACGCATGCCAGAGCTTCTTTTTCAATCATGCTGTCGGCCCTTTCAGCCTTGGACAAATTCCTGGATGCATAAGCGACCGGTTGCAAGATCCCCGATTCGTTAACCTGTTGTAACACACACCCGACCCCGTATGCTGACGCATCGCAAGCTAGAACTAATCTTTTACAAGGGTTATACAAGACAAGCAGTTTGTTTGAACGCAACAGATTTCTATCTTTCTTAAAGGCAGCCTCTTGTGAATACCCCCATACCCAGTTGTCTCCCTTGTGCAGTGGCGCATGTAGGGGTTCTAGCAGGGTGCTTAGCCCAAATAGGAAATTACCGAAATAGTTAAGGAGTCCCAGGAATGACCGCAGCTCCGTCACGTTCTGTGGTCTCGGTGTGTTCTTGATGGCCTCCATCTTGGTGTCGATGGGTCTGATGCTGTCTGCTGTGATTTTTCTTCCCAAGAACTCAACCCCCTGCGCCAGGAAAACACACCGAGCGTTTCAACCTGAGCCCCACATGATCCAACCGACTCAGAACTTCTTCCAGATTCTTCAAGTGCTCAGTGGTGTCCCGACCTGTAACCATTATGTCGTCCTGGAAAACCACGGTGCGAGGAATCGAATTTATTGCCGCGGCCGACCGAATCCCGAAGGGGCACCATTTATAGATAAACAGACCTTTGTGCGTGTTGATGCAGGTGAGGCCTTTCAAAGACTCCTCCAGCTCCTGTGTCATGTAGGCCGAGGTCAGGTCCAGCTTGGTGAACATCTTCCCTCCAGCCAGGGTCGCGAATAGGTCGTCTACCTTGGGTAGCGGGTACTGGTCCTGCAGCAAAAAACGGTTCATCGTTACTTTATAGTCCCCACAAATTCTAACCGTGCTATTCTCTTTAACTACTGGGGCAATCGGACTAGCCCACTCGTTGAATTCCACCGGCGTGATGATGCCTTCTCGCTGCAGCCTGTCCAGCTCAATTTCCACTTTCTCATGCATCATGTACAGCACCGCCCATGCCTTGTGGTGAATGGGTCGTGTACCAGGAAGCAAATGGATCTTCACTTTTGCCCCCGAGAAGCTTCCAATGCCTGGCTCGAACAACGATGGGAACTTGCTCAGAACCTGGGCACATGAGGCGTCGTCGACGGACGAAAGTGTTCAGATGTCATCCCAGTTCCAGCGGATTTTTTCCCAGCCAGCTTCTGCCAAACAACGTGGGGCCATCCCTTGGCACAATCCACAGCGGGAGTTGGTATACTGCTCCGTCACAGGAGATTTTGACTTCTGCACTGCCAATTATAGGGATTAGTTCCTTGGTATAAGTCCTTAGTTTGATGTGAATGGGGCTGAGCTTGAGCCTGTGTGCCTTTTTGCCCCACAGCCTGTTGAAGGCTTTTTTACTCATTATGGGCTGACTCACACCCATGCCTAGTTCCATAGATACCGGAATACCGTTCAGTGCAACTTTCAGCATTATTGGTGGACATTTCGTAGTGAATGTGTGTACCCCGTACACTTCTGCCTCCTCGGAACGAGTCTCCAATTCCGCCTGATCCACAGTGGATCGATCTTCCTCTGCAACTAGGTGGTTTGCAGGGTTTGCAGGGTTTGCAGCTCGCCTGCACATTCGCTGGGGGTGTTCCATTGTTCTGCAACCGTTGCACGCATTGTGCTTGAAGCGGCACTGGTGGGGCCGATGATCACTTCCACAATGCCAACAAGGTGTTAACTGCCTAGCATTAACGATTGATGGCAGACTCTGGGTCATCTGTGGTCAGGCAGCAGCAGCCGGCGTGTAAGTTCTGCCATGTATATTTCTGCTCGAAACCGATGTTATTTTATGCACAGTACTGGCCGAAACTTCTTTACTCTGCGAAATCTGTTTGGTGTTGTCGCTGGTGGGCATAAATGCCTGGGCTATCGTTATGGCTTTACTTAGGTTCTACAGTCAACAGCTTGCGAAGGATTGTTAAAAAGTCTCTAAACATTTGTTCTAGGAATCTCTCAAACTCACAATGTCCTGCGAGGCGCCTTAGTTCGGCGACATAGCTCGCCACTTCCTGGCCCTCCGATCGTTGACACGTGTAGAACCGATATCTCACCATGAAAACACTTTCCTTAGGATTTAGGTGCTCCCGGACCAGCGTACACAATTCTTCATAGGATTTCTCTGTTGGTTTTGCTGGATCTAGGAGATTCTTCATGAGGCCATAGGTTGTTGTCCCACAGACAGGATGATCGCCCTTCATTTGGTAGCGTTCTCGTCCCCTTCCAGCTCATTGGTCACGAAGTATTGGTCGAGTCTCTCCATGAAGGCTTCCCAATTGTCCCCTTCTGAGAACTTCTCCAGGATACCAACTGTTCTTTGCATTTTCGCGCGGTTGTTCATTACCTCGTCGTCAATTGCTATGCTCATAATAAAGGATGAAACTGAGTACTGTGTACAATGAGCAAGTGTGACCTTGACTCCTTTAATAACACTCCAGAGTGCAGGTACCTCATGGTGGCCTGCTTATATGCTGGGATCCCTTAGGACTCCAACAGGTAGGTCCTCTGCTGGTAGTGTAATACAAGTTACAAGGGGTTAAATACATAACACTAGGCAGGATTTTTCCCCAGACAAATGGAAAATAGATGGCTGCATATCCATGCCCTCATTTATTTTCATTAAACATACATAATAAGGTTCCTGCACATTCTGTGCAAGAGCTTTTATTGTAGGCACAAACTCTGAGTCACAAAATCGAGTGGTACACAAAAGGAGTAAGGAACCAGTGAGATTGGAAATTCTTGATTAACTGTTTCCTGCTCATGAGATTTATGCCAGTATGATGATTCCTACCCACTGGAATTTTTAGCCTGTAGATACACGAGGATTTATTTGACAATTCAAAAATATCTACTTGCAATTGTTAGCTCAATGCATTTCTCATAATGCAAGCAGCAGGAATAGATTTAAAAACTTCCACATAACAACATTCTTTTCTATCTGTAAAGCTTTTCTTAATATATAAATGCTCAGGTAAATACAAAGGATAAATCATTAACTCATTCATTTCACAGGAAAAGTAGAAATACTGCCATTAGCAATTTAAACAACAATCTAATTTTAATCATAGAGTTAAAGTGTGTTCATGAGTTATTTATAAACACATTTACAATTTTGTGATACATAGCGCACAAGAACTCTTCTCCCGATACGGTTATAAGAATTAATTTTGCATTTTTTGCAGTTATGATGTCAGGTTACACCATTCTGATGAGTTTAGTCAGCAATACTATTTGTGCATAACTAAATCAAACAGCTATCAGTAAAATACAAATAGAACTTGGCAAACCTCAAGTCTTCCAAACAACAATAAAAATGTATTTATTTTTCAATATTCAGTCTGAGGAACGATCTCCTAAAATGATAAACAACGGGAGTGGGGGTGAGGAAATTAGATGATGTAATGGATTTGCACCGTAGCCTTTCAATCCTCAGTTCTGGATTTGAATCCAGTTTAAATTGATGGAATGAAAACTTCTCTTGTTTCTTGGCTGCAAGGCTCCTATGTGAAATGGGTTTTGGCAGTCTCAACCCAGTTCCTATTGCACTGGGCATGGGTCCACAGCCCAAAATTGTCACTAATTGACAATTTCTCTCAGAGGCCAGAAGGATTGCTGATGTGAGATGTGGAAAATATCGTCTCAGTAGAGGGTGTTCTTCCAAGGTTGTGGCTAAGACACATTATCCAGGAAATTACTGTGAGCAAATGGTACAAAGACTTAATGTGCATGTATCAGAATCTTCTCTCCATTATTTTAATGATGGCATTTATTTTAAATGAGATAGCACCTCCATCTAAATAGTGGAGAACTAAATTTGATACAAATGCATTTGGCATTTATTTGATAACAGTAATTTCCATTATTTTTCATTTGGGCAGAAGAGTAAAGCTGTTGATAATGCTATATGTGCCCAGAGAATGCGTGTGGCTGAGTGACAAAAGTAAAATTGCTGTTATACTGCCTAGCACTAAAATCCTTTGATGAACAAAAGAATCCTTTTTTTTTCAAAATATAATGGACAATAGTTAAGAACAAACTCTCAATTGTACTTCTGAACCTTTTTTTGTTAGGAAGTATCCTTCCAATTAGAAAGTTCAAGTTGCAGAGCTTAATGTCACTTTGATAATTGACAAAGACAGCATATGCACTTAACTGGCTTTAAAGAGGTATTGATTTTATGATAAACCAGGACCTTAAATTGTTTGTTTCCAAACACATTATTTGATCATTATAAGTAATGTTAGAATGCATCATTTCATGATTTGCATTGTATATCACAGTAGAGGAGGAGGTAGAGGAGAAATTGGATGAGATAGTTAGCAGCATTCAAAGTAGAAAAGTCACCCGTTCCGGACGGAAGCAAGGGTGGAGATTGCAGTACCCCTGGCCACAATCTTCCAATCCTCCTTAGATATGGGAGCGGTGCCAGAGGACAGATGATTACGATGGTAATGCCGTTGAATGTCAAGGGGAGGTGGTTAGACTTTCTCTTGTTAGAGATGGTCATTGTCTGGCACTTGTGTCGCACGACTGTTACTTGCCACTTATCAGCCCAAGCCTGAATGTTGTCCAGATCTTGCTGCATGCAGTTGCAGAAATCACCTGCAAACTCCTGAAAGCTAAATCTCTGCACAAAATGGCATCAGCAAAAGCCTTTCTCTTAGGCAAGGAAGCAGGTGAGAGCATTTATGTGCTTTTTCCACCTGTCACTTAATGAACTCGCACAATGGCTACTGAGTTTCCACCTCCTCTTCACAGGCGAGGATCCCGAGGTGTATGAATCCCATGCCCAACCAGTTAAAGTCCAAACCTGACATTAAAAAGGCAGTTAAAAGTCTGTAAACAAGCAGTTAAGTACCTCAATGAGATCGCGTGCCTCTTCCGAACAGGTCCGTGAAGCACCTCGAAACGCGCCCGAGTTAAAGGCAGAAGTTGGCGGGATGACAGCGGGTTCCCGGCACACTGTAATTTCTGCGCTTCGAATCACCAACCTGCCCCCAAACCCACATGCTCTCCAATGTGAAAATTCCAGCCATAATGCTACCAAAAGAACAGTAAGCCTGAGGATTGGGAAGATTTTAGAATTCAGCAAAGGATGACCAAGAAATTGATAAAGAGAGAGAAAAGAGACTATGAGAGTAAAACAACGAGGTATAAAGGCTGAAATTACCCACCGCCGGAAACGTGGCGCACCTACCCTGTTTCAGATGTTTTTACCGGCGCGGTTGATGCGGTGGCCCCTTGAGCGAAATTCCGCTCTTTGGCTTTTTTTTTGCAGTGGACCAGAAATCAGTCACAATGGGGGCGGAAGTGTGGTGGTGAGCAGAAGTTTGTACACTAGAGGGGCGGAAGTTGGGGGAGGGCGGAGTGTCCTCCGGTGTCAGTCATCAGCGTAACGCTGATGACTTCATCGCACTGGCACGTCACCACAACTCTCTCCTTCACCTAAAGGGAAGAGCCTGTGCGATTCTTGAAGTTCGGTCCATTGGGCCACCAGGGAGGGTTTCGGCCGGGCCAGCAGCCTGGCACCCAAGAGGGGGTGCCAGGCTGCCTGTTGGCAGCCCGGCCAAACCCGTGGGCATACTAGTCGGCCCAACACATCATTTGGCCGACAAAAAAAATTAAGATGTCGGCTGTGGCAGTAGGTCCTCCCTTTTAATGGCAGCCGCACTGCCATTTTGAGCACACACCAAGCACAGTTCACTGGCAGAAAAGGCTGCTGGTGGCACCGAGTGGCGGCAGCAAGATTTTCTCTGCAAAATTTTGCGATCGGGGGGGGCTAGGGGTAGGGGGGAACATCAGCTGTGCATGCTCTAATGCCGCACTTAGGACAGATCAACGGTAGTGGAGCGGTAGTGGGGGGAGCGGGTCACCGCCGGGATTCCACAAGAGCGGAATTTTCAAAATAGCGGCCATTCCACTCTGCAGTGTAGCCGCCGATTTCCGGCGGTAACAGGCCTTAAGAAAAGGGGCAATTTCAGCCCCATAAAAACAGATTGTAAAAGCTTCTATAGGTTTGTACAAAGGAAGAGATTAGCGAAAGTAAATGTGGGTCCCTTCCAGGCAGAGACAGGAGAAATTCTAATGGGGAATAAGGAAATGACAGAGACATTAAACACTGAATAAGGCACAAAAAACATTCCAGAAATAGTGGATAACCAAAGGTCTATGTTAATGAGGAACTCAAAGAAATTAGTATTAATAAAGAACATAAGAAATAGGAGCAGGAATAGACCATTTGGCCCCTCGAGCCTGCTCCGCCATTCAATAAGATCATGGCTGATCTGATCCCGGCCTCAACTCCACTTTCCTGCCTGCTCCCCATAACCCTTGATTCCCCTATCATTCAAAAATCTGTCTATCTCTACTTTAAATATGTTCAATGACCCAGCCTCCACAGCTCTCTGGGGTAGAGAATTACAAAGATTCACGGCCCTCTGAGAGAAGAAATTCCTCCTCATCTCCATTTTAAATGGGCGACTCCTTATTCTGAAACTATGCCCCCTAGTTCTAGATTCCCCCACGAGGGGGAACATCCTCTCTGCATCTACCCTGTCCGGCCCGCTCAGAATGTTAAATGTTTCACTAAGATCATCTCTCATTCAAAGAAATAGTACTGGAGAAATGAATGAGATTAAAAGGTGACAAATCCCCTGGGCCTGATGGTTTATATCCTAGGGTTTTAAAAGAGGTGGTTACAAAGATAAAAGATGCATTGGTTTTGATCTTCCAGAATTCCCTAGGTTCTAGAATCATCCCAGCGGATTGGAAGGTAGCAAATGTAACCCCGCTATTCAAGAAAAGAGAGAGAGAGAAAACAGGGAACTATAGACCAGTTAGCCTGACATCAGTAGTAAAGAAAATGCTAGAATCTTATTAGGGACATGGTGATAGGGTACTTACAAAATCACGATATGATTGGGCAGAGTCATCACGGATTTATAAAAGAGAAATCATGTTTGAAAAATCTAATATAGAGTTTTTGATGTTGTAACTAGCAGGGTAGATAAGGGGAATCAGTGGATGTTGTGTATTTGGATTTTCAAAAAGCATTCGATAAGGTGCCACATAAGTTTATTACACAAAATTAGGGCTCATGGGATTGGGGGTAATATATAAGCATGGATATAGGATTGGTTAATGGACAGAAAACAGAAAGTAAGGATAAATAGGTCAGTTTTGGGTTGGCAGGCTGTAACTAGTGCAGTAACATAAGGATCGGTTATTCACAATATATCTCAATGTAATGTGTCCAAGTTTGCTGATGATACAAAGCTGGGTGGGCGAGTAAGTTGTGAGAAGGATGGAAAGAGGCTGCAGAGGGATATAGACAGGCTAAGTGAGCGGATAAGAACATGGCAGATGGAATATAATGATAGAAGAAGAGAGGGGATCGAAGGAGGGAAAGTGGGGAGAGGAGAGGGGACGGAAGGAGAGGAGAGGAGAAGGGATCGAAGGAGAGGAGAGGGGATCGAAGGGGAGAGGAGAGCTCAGACAGAGAGGAGTTCGAGGAGGGGGAGAATATCAGGAATTCGGGTGCGGGTGGAAGGTCAGGAACTCGGGAAGAGAAGGTCAACAACTTCTGGAGGATCAAGATGAGAACAGTGGGGAGGGGGAAGAACGTGATCCAGGTCTAAAGGAGACGGGGGATGAGAGCAAGAACGTGATCCAGATGGGAAGATAGATCCTGTTCTCCTGCCCTCAGTTAAGCCTGCATCTTGTTCTTCCATCCCCACCCCCTTTACACCTGCACCACATTGTCCCTCTCCTCCCCCCTCTCCACAGACAGCAGCGGTTCAAGAAGGAAGCTCCGGACCACCCTCTCAAAGGCAACGAGGGATAGGAAATAAATAAATGAATTTTAAAAGATGAGAGCGTATTCATTGGAATGTTCCCCATAAGCGGCCGTGCAACACTCCAGAGAATCCGTGCAGCCGACTTGTCAGCTTGCGTGGCATTTTGAATGGCCCGTGCACTCCTTAAAGGTGTTACGCAGGGTGAAACAAAATTAGAGGCAACATTGATTCAGTGTTGGTCCTACAACATGCTACATTTATGTGTTATTTGCCGAACGCGATTATTCCAATGTTCTCCTGGCCAGCCTCCCATCTTCCACCCTCAACGAAGTTAAGCTCATCCAAATCTCTGCTGCACATATTCTAACACGCAGCAAGTCCCATTCACCCATCACCCCTGTGCTCATTAGCCTACATTGGTCCCTGGTCCACCAATAATGTTCCCGCTAAGCTGCTCGGCCGTGCAGCTGTCTGGAGATCCTGCGCAGGCTGCTCACTGTCTTTTGAATGGGAGGGTTTGTGCATGCACAAAATTTTGAATGGGCCCCACAGCCCATTAAAGGGACCGTGCACCCCCAAAAAATTTGCCCTGTCCTGTCTGTTCTCTGAAAGCAGTAGTGTTAGCACCTCGAGCTCTGGAGCCTGGCTGTCACAATGAATGGATCAAATTAAATATTGCAAAGATCTTGATTACTCAGGCAGACGGGATCTAATTATACATTCCAGCCAAACTTTTGGGTGTGTTTTGTCCTCCAAAGTGATCAATCAGAAATCCGTTCTTGTCCTCCAAGGGGACCAATCAGAAATGTGTTGTTGCAAGTAGACATAATCAATTATATAGGGCCTTAGTGAGACCACACCTGGAGTACTGTGTACAGTTTAGGTCTCTTTACCTTTGATCTGCACAGTGATCCTAAATGGAGTGCTTCTAAACAGAGTGTTAAAGTAGGAATTTGGATAGAGTGGGAATTCAGAGCAGAAGGGGAAGGAGGAGAGAGCGAGAGGAGTGGCCGGAAATAAAGATAGGCTTGAGAGTGTGGAGGGTGCACGAGCATCAGGGAGCAAGGTAAGTGACGTCAGCACAAGGGAAGGAGCTGAAAAGAAAAAAAAATGCTGAGAAGCTGGTGATTGTTTTTTTAAAGTCTTAAGTTTATTTCTGTTAAGTTAGTTAATAGCCTATTAAGTAGAGGCATGGCAGGCACCTCAGTCCTATGGAATGCACATCTTGTACCATGTGAGAATTCCAGGACGCTTCCAGTGTTCTGGGTAATCACATATACAGGAAATGTCATCGGCTGGGGGAGCTTGAGCTCTGGGTTTCTGTGCTTGAGCAGCAGTTCGCGTCACTGCGGTGCATTCGCGAGACTGAGAGCTACGCGGATAGCATGGTTCAGAAGGTGGTCACCCCGCAGTATAAGAGTGTGCAGGCAGAGAGGGAATGGGTGACTGCCAGACAAGCAAGGAGGACCAGGCAGGTAGTGCATGAGTTTCCTGAGTGCATCTCATTCTCTAACCATGTATTGAATACGGGTGAGGGTGATGGTTCCTCTGGGGAATACATCCAGAGCCAAGTCCAGGGCATCATGGATGTCTCAGCTGTACAAGGGGGCAGGAGGAAGGTAAGAAAAGCAATAGTGATAGGAGATTCAGTAGTTAGGAGAACAGACAAGCGTTACTGCGGACGCAGGCATGATTCCAGATGTTATGTTGCTTCCCTGGTGCTAAGGTCAAGGATATCCACTTTATATAAGCGGCTACAGTACATTTTGAGGGAGGAGGATGAACAGCCAGATGTCGTGGTCTATATCAGTATCAACGACATAGGTAGATCTGCCTGGCCGTTGGATGCGGGCTTTAATGGAGCAGATGAGACGTGCTTGATCACATTGTGGGTCATGAATTCCTTGAATTCAGCACTGGTGAAGCACGGCCCGTTGTCGCTGACAAGGACATCAGGCAGGCCATGCATGGCAAACATGGCTAGTAGGTTTTCGATGGTGGCAGTGGACGTGCTTACATATATTATTACACACTCAGTCCACTTAGAATAAGCATCCACAACAACCAAGAACATTTTGCCTAGAAACAAGCCAGCGAAGTCAACATGGATCTTAGACCAAGGTTTGGAGGGCCATGACCACAAACTTAGCAGTGCCTCCCTGGGTGCATTGCTCAGTTGAGAGCAAGTGTTGCATTGGCGCACACAAGACTTCAAATCTGAGTCGATGCCGGGCCACCACACATGGGATCTGCCTATAGCTTTCATCATTACTATGCCTGGGTGGGTACTGTGTAGGTGGCTTATGAACGTTTCCCTGCCTTTCTTGGGAAAAACCATGCAATTACCCCACAAAAGACAGTTCACCTGTATGGACATTTCATCTTTGCGCCGCTGGAGCGACTTCATGCATCTCCGCTGGGACGCTGGACCAGTTCCCATGGAGGACACAGTTTTTTTACAAGGAACAGTAAAGGATCCTGCCTGGTCCAGGTCCTGATCTGATGGGCCATAACGGGTGACTTCGTTTTCAAATGCATCCATCACCAAGAGCAAGTCTGCAGGCTGTGCCATTTCCACCCTGGTGGTGGGCAATGGTAGCCGACTGAGGGCATCAGCGCAGTTCTCTGTGCCTGGCCTGTGGCGAATTACATAGTTATATGCAGACAGCGTGAGCGCCCATCTTTGGATGCGAGCAGAGGCATTGGTATTGACATCTTAGCTCTCTGAGAATAGCTATATGAACGGCTTATGGTCAGTTTCTAGCTCGAAATTAAGCCCAAACAGATACTGATGTATTTTTTTTACCCCGTAAATGCATGCCAGAGCTTCTTTTTCAATCATGCTGTAGGCCCTTTTGGCCTTGGACAAGCTCCTGGGCGCATAAGCGACTGGTTGCAACGTTCCCAATTAATTTGCTTGTTGTAACACACACCCGACCCCATACGAAGACGCATCGCAAGCTAGCACTAAACGTTTACAAGGATCGTACAGGACAAGCAGTTTGTTGGAATACAACAGATTTCGGGCTTTCTCAAAAGCTGTCTCTTGTGATTTCCCTGACACCCAATCAACTCCCTTGCGTAGCAACATGTGTAGAGGTTCTAGCAAGGTGCTTAACCCGGGTAGGAAATTACCAAAATAATTGAGGAGTCCCAGGAATGATCGCAGTTCCGTCACGTTCTGTGGTCTCAGCGCGTTCTTGATGGCCTCCGTCTTGGCGTCGGTGGGTCTGATGCCGTCTGCCGCAATTCTTCTCCCAAAGAACTCAACCTCTGGCGCCAGGAAAATACACTTCGAGCGTTTCAACCTGAGTCCCACACGATCTAGCCGACTTAGAACCTCTTCCAGGTTCTGCAATTGTTCGATGGTCTCCCGACCTGTGACCAGTATATCGTCCTGGAAAACCACGGTGCGCGAAACCGACTTTAGTAGATTCTTCATGTTCCTTTTAAAAATAGCTGTGGCCAATCGAATCCCAAACGGGCATCTATTGTAGATGAACAGACTTTTGTGTGTGTTCATGCAGATGAGGCCGTTCGAAGATTCCGCCAGCTCCTGCGTCATGTAGGCCGAGGTCAGGTCCAACTTGGTGAACATCTTTCCTCCTGCCAGTGTCGCAAATAGGTCGTCTGCCTTGGGTAGCGGGTACTTGTCCTGCAGCGAAAAATGGTTAATCGTTACTTTATAGACCCGCAAATTCTGACCGTGCCATTGCCCTTGAGAATCGGAACAATCGAACTGGCCCACTCGTTGAACTCCACCGGGGCGATGATGCCCTCACATTACAGACCGTCCAGCTCGATTTCCACTTTCTCTCGCATCATATATGGCATCGCCCGTGCCTTCTGTTGGATGGATTGTTTATTGGGAATCAAGTGGATCTGCACCTTCGCCCCCGAGAAACTTTCGATGCCTGGCTCAAACAACGACGGAAACTTGCTCAGAGCATGGGCACATGAGGCATCGTCGACAGATGAAAGCACTCGGATGTCGTCCCAGTTCTAGTGGATTTTTCCCAGACAGCTTCTGCCGAACAGTGTGGGGCCATCTCCTGGTACTATCCATAGTGGTAGTTTGTGCACTGCTCCATCATAGGAGACTTTTACTGCTGCGCTGCCAATTACAGGGATCAGCTCTTTAGTGTCAGTCCTCAGCTTGGTGTGAATTGGGCTCAGCTTGGGCCTGTGTGCCTTGTTGCACCATAGCCTGTCGAATGCCTTTTTGCTTATGATGGACTGACTCGCACCCGTGTCCAATTCCATGGATACTGAAATTCCGTTCAGTTCAATTTTTAACATGATCGGTGGACATTTCGTGGTGAAGGTGTGTACCCCGTACACTTCTGCCTCCTCGGTTTGAGTCTCTAGTTCAGTTTGATCCGCCATGGATCAGTCTTCCTCTGCAACATGGTGGTTTGCAGCTCGTCTGCACATTCGCTGGAGGTGTCCCATTGTTCCACAGCCTTTGCACGCATAGTGTTTGAAGCGGCATTGATGGACTCGATGATCACCTCCACAGCGCCACCAAGGTGTTAACTGCTTCGCATTAATGCTTGATGGCGGACTCTGAGTCATCTGAGGTCATGCAGCTGCAGGCACGTACATTCTGCCATATGCATTCCTGGCTGAAAATGTTGTTACTTTGTGTACAGTACTTGCCGAAACATCTTTATGCTGCAAAATTTATTTGGTGTTATCGCTGGTGGACATAAATGCCTGGGCTATCGTTATGGCTTTGCTCAGGTTCGGTGTTTCAACAGTCAATAGTTTGTGAAGGATAACCTCATGGCCAATGCCAAGCACCAAAAAGTCCCTTAGCATTTCCTCCAGGAATCCATCAAATTCGCAATGTCCTGCAAAGCGCCTTAGTTCAGCGATGTAGCTCACCACTTCCATGTCTTCAGACCGTTAACATGTGTAAAATTGATACCTTGCCGTCAGAACGCTCTCCTTCGGATTTAGGTGCTGCCAGACCAGCATACATAGTTCTTCATATGATTTGGTTGTTGGTTTCACCGGAGCAAGAAGATTCTTCATGAGGCCAAAGGTTGTTGCCCTGCAGACGGTGAGGAGGATCGCCCTTTGTTTGGCAGCGTTCTCATTCCCTTCCAGCTCGTTGGCCATGAAGTACTGGTCAAGTCGCTCCACGAAGGCCTCCCAATCATCCCCTTCTGAGAATTTCTCCAGGATACCAACAGTTCTCTGCATTTTCGCATGATGGTTCGTTATCTCATCGCCAGCTGTTACATCCATAAAAAACTAATGTGATTGAGTACTGTAGACATGAGTAAGTGTGACCTTCATCTCTTTATTCTAACTCCAGAGTGTTGGTACAGCATGGGATGCCTGCTTATATACAGTGCTCCCAAGAGATGTTGGGATCCCTTGGGACTCCCAACAGATACGCCCTCTGGTGGCAGTAGAATGCTGGTTACATAGAGTTGCATACAAAACAAAGTGGAGCAAATGTCAGAAGGGGAACATTTAGGGAACAGTGATCATAGTATCATAAGGTTTAGATTAGCTATGAAAAAAGACAAAAAGCAATTTAAAGTAAAAATACTTAATTGGAGGAGGGCCAATTTCAGTGGGTTGAGAACGGATATGGTCGGGTAAATTGGAAAAGAAAATTGGCAGGGAAAACTGTAAAACAATGGGCTGCCTTTAAAAAGATGATTTGGGTACAGTCAAGGTACATTCCTATGAGGGGGAATGGTAGGGCAACCACAGCTCGAGCCCCCTGGATGATGAAAGAGATAGAGAGTAAGATGAAGCAGAGAAAAGCGCATATGACAGATGTCAGGTTGAGAATACAAGTGAGAATCAGGCTGAATATAGAATGTTCAGAGTGAAAGTGAAAAAGGAAATAAGAGAGGCAAAGAGAGAGTATGAAAATAGACTTTCAGCTAACATAAAAGGGAATCCAAAAGGCTTATAGGCATATAAATAATAAACAGGTAATAAGAGGAGGGGTAGGGTAGATTAGAGACCAAAACGTTGACCTACGCATGGAGACAGAGGGCATGGCTGAGGTACTAAATGAGTACTTTGCATCTGTCCTTGCCAAGGAAGAGGATGCTGCCAAAGTCAGTGAAAGATGTGGTAGTTGAGATACTGGATGGGATTAAATTTGATAAAGAGGAGTTACTGGAAAGGCTGGCTGTATTTAAAGTAGATAAATCACCAGGACTGGATGGGATACATCCTAGGATGATGATGAAAGTAAAAGTGGAAATTGCATCGGTACTGGCCATAATCGTCCAAAACTCCTTAGATATGGGGGTAGTGCCAGAGGACTGGAGAATTGAAAATGTTACACCCTTGTTCAAAAAAGGGTGTAAGGACAAACCGAGCAACTACAGGCCAGTCAGTTTAACCTCCGTAGTGTGGAAGCTTTAAGAAATGATAATCCGGTGCAAAATTAACAGTCACTTGGACAAGTGTGGATCAATTAAGGAAAGCCAGCATGGATTTGTAAAAGGAAAATTGTGTTTAAATAATTTGATTGAGTTTTTTGATGAGGTAACAGATGAGGGCAATGTGGTTGATGTAGTGTACTTGGACATCCAGAAGGCGTTTGATAAAGTGCCAGATAATAGGCTTTCCAACAAAGTTGAAACCCATGGAATTAAAGGGACAGTGGCAGCATGGATACGAAATTGGCTAAGTGACAGGAAACAGAATAGTGGTGGAAAGTATACAGTGGTGTTTCGCAGGGGTCGGTGCTTTTCATGATTTATATTAATGACTTGGCCTTAGGTGTACAGGCCACAATTTCAAAATTTGCAGATGACACAAAACTTGGAAGTGTAATAAGGATAGTGATAGACTTCAAGAGGAGATAGGGAGGCTGGTGGATTTGGCAGGCACGTGGCAGATGGCATATAATACAGTAAAGTGCAAAGTAATACATTTTGGTAAGAAGAACAAGGAGAGGCAATATAAATTAAAGCGGGCAATTCTAAAGTGGTGCATGAACAGTATATGTGCACAAATCATTGAAGGTGGCAGGGCAGTTTGAGAAAGCGATTAAAAAAGCATACGGGATCCTGGGCTTTATAAATACTGGCATAGAGTACAAGATCAAGGAAGTTATGATAAAACATTTGTTTGGTCTCAACTGGAGTATTGTGTCCAATTCTGGGCAGAGCACTATAGGAAGGATGTGAAGGCCTTAGAGAGGGTGCAGAAAAGATTTACAAGAATGGTTCCAGGGATGAGGGACTTCAGTTGCATGGATAGACTGGAGAAGCTGGGGTTGTTCTCTTTAGAGCAGAGAAGGTTGAGAGGAGATTTGATAGTGGTGTTCAAAATAGATAGAGAGAATTTGTTATGGTGGAAGGGTTAAGAACCAGAGGACACATATTTAAGTTGATTGGCAGAAGAACCAAAGGCGACATGAGGAAAAACTTTTTTACAAAGCGAATGGAAAAGGCTGGGGAGTGGGAATAGCTGAAGTGCTCTTGCAGAGAGCTGGCACGGGCTCGACGGGCTGACTGGCCTCCTTCTGTGCTGTAACTATTCCGTTATTCTATGATTCTATATACTTGCCTTAGAGGAAGGTTCACTAGACTGATTCCTGGGATGGGGGGATTGTCCTATGAGGAGAGATTGAGTAGACTATGCCTAAATTCTCTAGAGTTTAGAAGAATGAGAAGTGATCTCATTGATAAGTATAAAATTCTTCAGGGGCTTGACGGGGTCGATGCTGGGAATCATCACCATCATCATAGGCAGTCCCTCGGAATTGAGGAAGACTTGCTTCTACTCTTAACATGAGTTCTTAGGTGGCTGTACAGTCCAATACGAGAACCGCAGTCTCTGTCACAGGTAGGACAGATAGTTGTTGAGGGAAGGTGTGGGTGGGATTGGTTTGCCGCATGCTCTTTCGGTTGCCTGTGCTTGATTTCTGCATGCTCTCGGCGATAAGACTCGAGGTGCTCTCCTGGATGCACTTCCTCCACTTAGGGCGGTCTTTGGCCAGGGACTCCCAGGGGACAGTGGGCATGTTGCACTTTATCAGGGAGGCTTTGAGGGTGTCCTTGTAACATTTCTGTTGCCCACCTTTGGCTCGTTTGCCGTAAAGAAGTTCTGAGTAGAGCGCTTGCTTTGGGAGTCTCATGTCTGGCATGCGAACTATGTGGCCTGCCCAGTGGAGCTGATCAAGTGTGGTCAGTGCTTCAATGCTGGGGATGTTGGCCTGATCGAGGGCGCTAATGTTGGTGCGTCTGTTCTCCCAGGGGATTTGCAGGATCTTGCGGAGACATCATTGGTGGTATTTCTCTAGCGACTTGAGGTGTCTGCTGTACATGGTCCATATTTTTGAGCCATACAGGAGGGCGGATATTACTACAGCCCTGTAGACCATGAGCTTGGTGGCAGTTTTAAGGGTCTGGTCTTTAAACACTCTTTTTCTCAGGCGGCCGAAGGCTGCACTGGCACACTGGAGGTGGTGTTGGATCTCATCAATGTTGGGAGTATGTTTACCCTGACTAGGGAATCTAGAACTAGGGGTTCACAGTCTCCGAATAAGGGGTCAGTCATTTAAGATTGAGATGAGGAGAAAGTTCTTCACTCAGAGAGTTGTGAATCTTTGGCATTCTCTACCCCAAGGTGCTGTGGATGCTCAGTCGCTGAATGTATTTAAGACAGAGATCAATAGATTTTTAGATACTAAGCAAATCAAGGGATATGGGGATGTTGCCGGCATTGAGGTGGAAGATCAGCCATAATCTCATTGAATGGCGGAGCAAGCTCAAAGGACCGAATAGCCTACTCCAGCTCCTATTTCTTATGTTCTTATGTTCTTGTTATGTGCTCAAACCCCTGGAGTGGGGCTTGAACCCACAATTCTGAATCGGGTGAGAATGGTACCATTGACATAGATGAGAGCTTTTCAATGGATCAAATTTCAGTTCATAACAGAGATAGGAAATTAATGCCCTAAATAACAGTATTAATAGCCAAGTATTCAAATTGTTATAAATATTAATAACAAGTAAATGTTCTAAATCATAATAGGCAGAGCAGCATCCTGTCCAACTAAAGTCCTTGCCAACCTCCACAGATATAGTTTCCAGACGAGTAGAGAAATAATATTTTTTTTTTGGCTGTAGGCCTCAGCAGTTTGTAATTCGCATAGCCTTCTGTTGCTTTGCCATTTTTACAGATGGACGCAATGATTTTTAAACTCTATAAAACCTTGCCTTTCAGTCTTATAATCCTCACTCATCTAGTTTACCTCACATTACGATGTCAATGGTCATATCTCCATGGTAATTTGACAAAATATATCATTTGAATCAACTTCCAAATAATAAATGATCAATTCCAACATATAAACATTGGAAAAAGAGAAAAGAAAATTAGGCAGATAAAGCCTGCGTCAAGCAAGTAAAGTAAAAATGCTGTGATCGATAAACCCATAAACCTTCTCAGAAACATTCGTTGAACGACACCTGGTGAATTTTTAACCCTCGGAATATCCCGGGGCAGCTTTGTAACAAGATCATTGATGTGTCATCATAGGCAGTCCCTCGGAGTCGAGGATGACTTGCTTTCACACTAGAAATTAGTTCTCAGGTGACTGAAGAGTCCAATGCGGGACCTCCAGTCTCTGTTACAGGTGAGGCAGACGGTGGTTGGAGGAACGGGACATTGGGGTGCCTGGGTTGCCACATGCTCCTTCCGCTGTCGATGTTTGGCTTTAGTTGGCGAAGAAACTCGAGGTGTTCAGCGCCTTCCCGGATACTTTGCATCCTCTTTGGGCGGTCTTAGGCCAGGGATTCCCTGGTGTCAGTGGGGATGTTACATTTTTTCAAGGAGGCTTTGAGGCTGTCGTTGAAGGGTTTCCTCTGCCCACCTGGGGCTTGCTTGCCATGTCGGAGCTCCGAGTAGAGCACTTGTTTTGGGAGTCTCATGTCAGGCATGCGGACGATGTGGCTCGACCAGCAGAGCTAATCGAGCGTGGTCAGTGCTTCAATGCTAGGAATGTTGGCCTGAGCGAGAACACTGACGTTGGTGCGCCTATCCTGCCAATGGATTTGCAGGATCTTGCGGAGGCAGCGTTGTTGGTACTTCTCCAGTGTTTTAAGGTGCCTGCATTACATAGTCCACGTCTCTGAGCCATATAGGAGGGCAGGTATCACCACTGCACTGCAGACCATGAGCTTGGTGCCGGGTTTGAGATCCTGGTCTTCAACCACTCTTCTTCAGGCGACTGAAGGCTGCGCTGGTACACTGAAGGTGGTGTTGGACCGCGTTGTCAATGTCTGCCCTTGTTAACAGTAGGCTCCCGAGGTATAGAAAATGGTCCACATTGTCCAAGGCCTCATCGTGGATTTTGATAAACAAGAGTGCAATACAGAAGGGCCAATTCCAAATCTTATATCCAAGGCTGGTTAGCACTCCCCTCGTGGATAAAATGTTATAAATGGCATGACATTTTCGAGCATTGATTATATATTAAGCAAGTAATCATTGTATTTAGCAAGCAGAAACATTTAATTGTTTTTGTCATAAGTACACATCCCTGGACAACGTGGACCACTTCCCATCCCTCAGGAGCCTCTTATCTACAAGAGCAGACATTGATGACGAGATTCAACACCGCCTCCAGTGCGCCAGTGCAGCCTTCAGCCACCTGAGGAAGAGTGTTCGAAGACCAGGCCCTCAAATCTGCCACCAAGCTCATGTCTACAGGGCTGTAGTAATACCAGCCCTCCTGTATAGAAACATAGAAACATAGAAAATAGGTGCAGGAGTAGGCCATTCGGCCCTTCTATCCTGCACCGCCATTCAATGAGTTCATGGCTGAACATGCAACTTCAGTACCCCATTCCTGCTTTCTCACCATACCCCTTGATTCCCCTAGTAGTAAGGACTTCATCTAACTCCTTTTTGAATATATTTAGTGAATTGGCCTCAACAACTTTCTGTGGTAGAGAATTCCACAGGTTCACCACTCTCTGGGTGAAGAAATTCCTCCTCATCTCGGTCCTAAATGGCTTCCCCCTTATCCTTAGATTGTGTCCCCTGGTTCTGGACTTCCCCAACATTGGGAACATTCTTCCTGCATCTAACCTGTCTAACCCCGTCAGAATTTTAAACGTTTCTATGAGGTCCCCTCTCATTCTTCTGAACTCCAGTGAATACAAGCCCAGTTGATCCAGTCTTTCTTGATAGGTCAGTCCCGCCATCCCGGGAATCAGTCTGGTGAACCTTCGCTGCACTCCCTCAATAGCAAGAATGTCCTTCCTCAGGTTAGGAGACCAAAACTGTACACAATACTCCAGGTGTGGCCTCACCAAGGCCCTGTACAATTGTAGCAACACCTCCCTGCCCTTGTACTCAAATCCCCTCGCTATGAAGGCCAACATGCCATTTGCTTTCTTAACCGCCTGCTGTACCTGCATGCCAACCTTCAATGACTGATGTACCATGACACCCAGGTCTCTTTGCACCTGCCCTTTTCCTAATCTGTCACCATTCAGATAATAGTCTGTCTCTCTGTTTTTACCACCAAAGTGGATAACCTCACATTTATCCACATTATACTTCATCTGCCATGCATTTGCCCACTCACCTAACCTATCCAAGTCGCTCTGCAGCCTCATAGCATCCTCCTCGCAGCTCACACTGCCACCCAACTTAGTGTCATCCGCAAATTTGGAGATACTACATTTAATCCCCTCGTCTAAATCATTAATATACAGTGTAAACAGCTGGGGCCCCAACACAGAACCTTGCGGTACCCCACTAGTCACTGCCTGCCATTTTGAAAAGTCCCCATTTACTCCTACTCTTTGCTTCCTGTCTGACAACCAGTTCTCAATCCATGTCAGCACACTACCCCCAATCCCATGTGCTTTAACTTTGCACATTAATCTCTTGTGTGGGACCTTGTCGAAAGCCTTCTGAAAGTCCAAATATACCACATCAACTGGTTCTCCCTTGTCCACTCTACTGGAAACATCCTCAAAAAATTCCAGAAGATTTGTCAAGCATGATTTCCCTTTCACAAATCCATGCTGACTTGGACCTATCATATCACCTCTTTCCAAATGCACTGCTATGACATCCTTAATAATTGATTCCATCATTTTACCCACTACCGATGTCAGACTGACCGGTCTATAATTCCCTGTTATCTCTCCCTCCTTTTTTAAAAAGTGGGGTTACATTGGCTACCCTCCACTCCATAGGAACTGATCCAGAGTCAATGGAATGTTGGAAAATGACTGTCAATGCATCCACTATTTCCAAGGCCACCTCGTTAAGTACTCTGGGATGCAGTCCATCAGGCCCTGGGGATTTATCGGCCTTCAATCCCATCAATTTCCCCAACACAATTTCCCGACTAATAAGGATTTCCCTCAGTTCCTCCTCCTTACTAGACCCTCCGACCCCTATTATATCCGGAAGGTTGTTTGTGTCCTCCTCAGTGAATACCGAACCAAAGTACTTGTTCAATTGGTCCGCCATTTCTTTTTGTTCCCCGTTATGACTTCCCCTGATTCTGATTGCAGGGGACCTACGTTTGTCTTTACTAACTTTTTTCTCTTTACATATCTATCGAAACTTTTGCAATCCGTCTTAATGTTCCCTGCAAGCTTCTTCTCATACTCCATTTTCCCTGCCCTAATCAAACCCTTTGTCCTCCTCTGCTGAGTTCTAAATTTCTCCCAGTCCCCGGGTTCGCTGCTATTTCTGGCCAATTTGTATGCCACTTCCTTGGCTTTAATACTATCCCTGATTTCCCTTGATAGCCACGGTTGAGCCACCTTCCCTTTTTTATTTTTACGCCAGACAGGAATGTACAATTGTTGTAGTTCATCCATGCGGTCTCTAAATGTCTGCCATTACCCATCCACAGTCAACCCCTTAAGTATCATTCGCCAATCTATCCTAGCCAATTCACGCCTCATACCTTCAAAGTTACCCTTCTTTAAGTTCTGGACCATGGTCTCTGAATTAACTGTTTCATTCTCCATCCTAATGTAGAATTCCACCTTCAATGACTGATGAATCATGACACCCAGGTCTCGCTGCACCTCCCCTTTTCCTAATCTGCCGCCATTCAGATAATATTCTGTCTTCGTGTTTTTGCCCCCAAAGTGGATAGCCTCACATTTATCCACATTATACTGCATCTGCCATGTATTTGCCCACTCACCCAACCTGTCCAAGTCACCCTGCAGCCTCTTAGCATCCTCCTCACAGTTCACACCGCCACCCAGTTTAGTGTCATCTGCAAATGATCAATAGGATTATTTATTTTTTCCGCATTCGTGCAATATCCTGCAAGAAGTGTCAGCTCAGTTGGTAGCACCTCACCTCTGAGTCAAGGTTGTGGGTTCAAGTCCCACCCTAGAGACTTGAGCACAAAAATCTAGGCGGACATCTGGGCTGACTGTCGGAGGTGCTGTCTTTTGGATGCTGAATGCCCACAGCGCTTGGTCTGCCCTCCAGGCCTCTATAACCAGTGCCTGTGAAGAGACATTTGGTCACTCAACCAGAAAACACCAGGACTGGTTTGATGAAAATGATCAGGAGATCCTAGGACTAATAGATCGCGAGCGCAGAACATTTCTGAGCCTCAAGCAACAACCCAACCCAGGAGCAGCAAAGCAACATTACAGACAGCTCAAGGCTGAGGTCCAACAAAAAACCCTGGACCTAAAGAACAGGTGGTGAATGGAGAAAGCACAGGAGATACAATAACTGGCCGACAGCCACGATATGCAAGGATTCTTCATCACAGTCAAGGCCACCTACGGTCCAAACTCCCAAGGCCCCACCCCACTGCTGGTCAAGAACGGGGAAACACTCATCAAGGACACCGAGGCTGTCAGGGCTCGTTGGAAGGAGCACTTCGAAGATCTCCTCAACCGTGACTCTGCCTTTGACTCAAGTGTTCTCGACTCCATCCCGCAGCATGCGACCTGCCGCCACCTCAGTGAAACCCCAACGTTGCACGAGGTAAGAAAAGCCATGAAACAGCTCAAGATTAACAAGGCTACGGGAGCGGATGGAATCCCTGCTGAGGCGCTAAAGTATGGCGGAGAGGCGCTGTTGGCGTGGAGCGTGGATCCATGACCTCATCTCTCTCATCTGGAGGGAGGAGAGCATCACAGGAGATTTCAGAGATGCAGTGATCGTGACCATCTTTAAAAAAAGGGACAAGTCCAACTGCGGCAACTACAGGGGAATCTCTCTGCTATCAGCCACTGAGAAAGTTGTCGCTAGAGTTCTCCTCAATTGTCTTCTCCCTGTGGCCGAGGAGCTCCTCCCGGAGTCAAAGTGCGGATTTTGACCTCTACGGGGCACAACGGACATGATCTTTGCAGCGCGACAGCTGCAGGAAAAATGCAGGGAGCAGCGCCAGCCCTTATGCATGGCCTTTTTCGACCTTACAAAGGCCTTTGACACTGTCAACTGCGAGGGTGTATGGAGCATACTCCTCCGTTTCGGATGCCCCCAAAAGTTTGTCAACATCCTTTGCCTACTCCACGACGACATGCAGGCCTTGATCCTTACCAGGGGATCCATTACAGACCCAATCCATGTCCGGACCGGGGTCAAACAGGGCTGCGTCATCGCTCCAACCCTCTTCTCAATCTTCCTTGCTGCCATGCTCCACCTCGCAATCAACAAGCTCCCCACTGGAGTGGAACTAAACTACAGAACCAGTGGGAAGCTGTTTAACCAATGCCCCCTCCAGGCCAGGCCCAAGATCACCCCAACTTCTGTCGTTGAGCTACAGTACGCGGACGACGCCTGCGTCTGCGCACATTCTGAGACTGAACTCCAGGATGTAGTCGATGTATTTACTGAGGCATATGAAAGCATGGGCCTTACGCTAAACATCCGTAAGACAAAGGTCCTCCACCAGCCTGTCCTCGCCGCACAGCACTGCCCCCCAGTCATCAAGATCCACGGCACGGCCCTTGACAACGTGGACCATTTCCCATACCTCGGGAGCCTCTTATCAACAAAAGCAGACATTGATGTGGAGATTCAACACCGCCTCCAGAATGTTCGAAGACCAGACCCTTAAATCTACCACCAAGCTCATGGTCTACAGGTCTGTAGTAAAACCCACCCTCCTGTATGGCTCTGAGGCATGGACCATGTACAGTAGACACCTCAAGTCGCTGGAGATATTTCACCAATGATGTCTCCCCAAGATCCTGCAAATTCCCTGGGAAGACAGGCGCACCAACATGAGTGTCCTCATCCAGGCTAGCATCCCCAGCATTGAAGCACTGACCACACTCGATCAGCTTCACTGGGCAGGCCGCATTGTTCACATGCCAGACACGAGACTCCCAAAGCAAGTGCTCTATGCGGAGCTCCTTCATGGCAAATGAGCCAAAGGTGGGCAGCAGAAACATTACAAGGACACCCTCAAAGCCTCCCTGATAAAGTGTGACATCACCACTGACACCTGGGAGTCCCTGGCCAAAGACGACCCTAAGTGGAGAAAGTGCATCTGGGAGGGCGTTGAGCACTTCGAGTCTCATCGGCGAGAGTTGGAAGAGGTCAAGCGCAGGCAGCGGAAGGAGCGTACGGCAAACTAGTCCCACCCACCCCTTCCCTTGGCGACTGTCTGTCCCACCTGTGACAGAGTCTGTGGCTCTCGTATTGGACTGTTCAGCCACAAAAGAACAGTCCAAGGGACTGCTGATGAGATGATCTTTCAGATGAGATGTTAAACCGAGGCCCTGTCTTGTCTCTCAGGTGGATGTAAGAGATCCCATGGCACTATTTCGAAGAAGAGCAGAGGAGTTATCTCTGGTGTCTTGGCCAATATTTATCCCTTAAATCAACATTACTAAAACAGATTGTCTGGTCATTATCACCATGCTGTTAGTGGGAGCTTGCTGTGTGCGAATTGGCTGCCATGTTTCCTACATTACAACAGTGACTACACTTCCAAAAATACTTCATTGGCTGTAAAATGCTTTGGGATGTCTGGTGGTTATGAAATGCAAGTCTTTCTTTTAAAATCCATCCTGTTTGCCACTTCCAGAGTTATTTTATTATTGTGGGGAAGGTCGTGACCTGGTGGAATACCACAAACTTGCTGAAGCTACATTTACTGCATGGATGTTACTTGCAGAACTAAGACTGTTGATGATTCCCAAAATTTCCGCTTCAACAGCTGGCTTATTTTTTGTACTTGCACACTTGGGGTTACCAGTTTAAAAAAACTTTTTGCCTTGCTAGCTCCATCGCTAAATGGGGACAGAATTTTAACCTAAGAAAACGGTGGGTTTGGAAAATGGGGGTAGTTAAATTGTTAAAAATGAGATTCACGACCTGAACCCGCCTCCAACCTGCCCACTTCCAGTTTTTAATGGCGGTGGGACGGGAGCGGGATGGAGGTCGGGCGACCAACCCACTATCAGGGGGCGAAACGACAATTTAAATATTAGAATGAGATTGGAAGCTTCTTTTTTAATCTCCATTTTGCTTTTAATTGCATATGGATGGGTTTCACACAATTCGTGAAACCCGGCAGTAAAAGCGAGGCGGGGACTGCTGGACCTAGGAGTTAAGTGGTTTTATACTTACCTCCTGGATCCAAGGACCTAATCTAACCCACCCCCCATGATTGGAGACCCCCTTCACGAAGCTTATGATCACCTCCCACCCCTTCCCCCCTCCCAATGATGCTGAGGCCGGCCACAATCATCCGGTGACCAGCTCCGATCTATTCGTCACCCACCCCGATCATTCGGCCCCGATCTCTGCCTGACCCTTCCCCCTATCATCTTCCACCTCCCCCCGGCTCCGATCCCCGGTCCTCTCCGCCTCCACCGCCCCTATCAGTTGCGTGGCCCTGATTCCCCATCCTCACCCCTCCCCACCCCGATCCATTGCGCAGTCTTGATCCCCAGTCCTCGCTCCTCCTCCACCCCGATCCTTCCCCTGGCCCCAATACCCTGTCGCGATCATCCCTTCTGAACCATTGCCCAGTCCCCAATCGTCTCTTCCCACCCTGATCCATTGCCCAGCCCGGCCCTCACGCGACCCCTACCTTCCTCCTCCGAGTGGCCACAAGCCTACCCGCCCTTAGGCAGTCTGCCTTTCAATCTGGCTGGCTGCGGACGAGAAATCAGGCCCTGCCGTTAAAGTCGGCAGGGTCTGTGGGAAACCCAGTCTCCCGGGTTTCCCGATCATATCGGCGCTCGCCCATCCCAACCCGCCTTCCTCCAGAAAATTACAGCCTGGATTTCTAGCAACTTGTTTGCTAACAGTTTTACTTCTCATAGTCCTGCATGGTTTTGTTTTGTTTTATGTTACTGTAATAACTTCTTCAGAACCTCCAGTTAAATCTCTTACAACACGGTGCAATCACATACATAATTTAGCCACCCCTTAACCATATAGGCCTAGAAAGTGGATACGGCCCAGAAGCAGATGGTATTATGGCCCCATGCTATTTAGCTGCATCGGGTCACGGTGGTCTAGGTAGCATGCAGAATTTGTGCTGCGTGCTCATTTACATAATTATAATGCTGATCTCAACACTAAACCTGCTGCCGATTGACTTACCACTCAACAGGTGGGCCAATATCGGATGCAGTCTAATTGCAAGTAATGTTTGGCCTATTCTTTCTCCACTTCTTGAAGGGGAGGTACTTTGAAGCAGCAGCAACTCATTAGCATTGTAGTTGGAGCTCGAATTGGAATTACACCTGGAGCTGGTAGACATGGCTGAGCGCCAGCAAAGAGAACGAACCCAAAGGCTCACAGATGTGGCTCTGAAGGCATGGAGAGGAGGCCATGAGTGCCGAAGGCTGTGTTGCCTGCCCGGTACCATGATTAAGGATATCTCCTCAGGGCTGGAAAGGAACTTGGAGTGGGAGGGGGAAGATCCAGTTGTCGTGGTCCACGTGGGTACCAACGACATAGGTAGGGCAAACAAAGAGGTTTTGCTGAGTGATTATGAGCAGCTAGGGTCCAAATTAAAAAGCAGAACCACAAAGGTAATGATCTCTGGATTACTGCCTGAGCCACGAGCAAATTTGCATAGGGTAATTAAGATCTGAGAGTTAAACTTGTGGCTCAAAGACTGGTGTGGGAGAAGTGGGTTTTGGTTCGTAGAACACTGGCACCAGTACTGGGAAAAGAGGGAGCTGTTCCGTTGGGACCGACTCCACTTAGACCTTGCTGGGACTAGGGTCCTGGCGAATCGAATAACTAGGGCTGTAGAGAGGGCTTTAAACTAATTAGTGGGGGGGGTTTCAGATGAGCGGAAATTTAAAAAGTCAAAGACTAAGGAGAAGGCAATAGAGCAGGGTAGCACTGGGGGAAATGAAAACCAGAGCGTGATAGGAAGGGACAGAATGTATAAATATAAAAGTGTATCAGAAAATGCGGTCAAATCAGTAAAAAATGGTAAAAAAAAAACACATTTAAACGCTCTTTATCTGAATGCACACATCATTCGTAAAATAATAGATAAGTTGATGACACAAATAGATACAAATGGGTATGATCTGATTGCCATGTCAGAGATGAGGCTCAAGGTGAGCAAGGCTGGGAACTAAATATTCAGGGGTATTTGACAATTCAGAAGGAGAGACAGAAAGGGAAAGGGGGTGGTGTAGCTCTGTTAATAAAGGATCAGATCAGTGCGTTAGTGAGAAATGATATTGGCTCATAAGATCAAGATATTGAATCAGTTTGGGTGGAGATAAGGAATAATAAGGGGAAAAAAATCACTGGTGGGCATAGTCTATAGGCTCCCTAACAGTAGCTACACTGTTGGATGGAGTATAAATCAAGAAATAATGGAGGCTTGTAAAAAAGGAACAGCAATAATCATGGGCGATTTTAACCTTCATATTGATTGTACAAAGCAAATTGGCCAGGGTAGCCTTGAGGAAGAGTTGATAGAGTGTATCCGGGATAGTTTCCTTGAACAGTATGTTGCTGAACCAGCCAGCGAACAGGCTATCTTAGATCTAGTACTGTGTAATGAGACAGAATTAATAAACAATCTCCTAGTAAAGGATCCTCTAGGAATGAGTGACCATAGCATGGTTGAATTTCAGTGTGAGGGTGAGAAAGTTGGATCTCAAACCAGTGTCCTAAGCTTAAATAAAGGAGACTACAAAGGTATGAGGGCAGAGTTGGCTAAAGTAGACTTGGAAAATAGATTACAGTGTGGAACGATTGATGAGCAGTGGCAGACATTTAAGGAGATATTTCATAACTCTCTACAAAAATATATTCCAATGAGAAGGAAAAGACTGTAAGAGAAGGGATAACCATCCGTGGCTAACTAAGGAAATAAGAGATGATATCAATTTGAAAGCAAGGGCATACAAAGTGGCCAAGACTAGTGGGAGGCCAGAGGATTGGGAAACTTTTAAAAGCAGGCAAAGAATGACTAAAAAAAATAATAAAGAGAGGGAAGATAGATTATGAAAGCAAACTATCACAAAATATAAAAACAGATAGTAAGAGTTTCTACAGGTACATAAAAAGGAAAAGAGTGGCTAAAGTAAATGTTGGTCCCTTAGAGGATGAGACTGGGGATTTAATAATGGGGAACAGGGAAATGGCAGAGACTTTGTACAAATATTTTATACCTGTCTTCACGGTAGAAGACACTCAAAACATTCCAATAGAGGATAATCAAGGGGCTATAGGGAGGGAGGAACTTAATACAATCACTATCACTTAAGAAGTAGTACTCGGTAAAATAATGGGACTAAAGGTCGATCTGATGGCTTGCATCTTAGGTGTAAGTCTCAAATAAAGCAATGTGACTGAGTACTGTAGACTTGAGTAAGTGTGACCTTAGTCTCTTTATTCTGACTCCAGAATGCTGGCACAGCATGGGAGGCCTGCTTATATGCAGTGCTCCCAAGAGATGCTGCTGGGATCCCTTCGGACTCCAACAGATGCGGTAGAATGCTGGTTACAAGGTGCTGCATACATAACATCACTCCCCCCCCCCCCCCCCGCCCCACCCAAAGTCAATAATATACTTATTTACAGGGTGAGACGATCTGGGGCTTTCCGCAGTTGGTTGGGCCTTCACTGGGCTGCTGCGCAACTGGCCTTGCCGGGCTGCTGAGGATGATGAGTTCAGCTTCATGGTCAACTGTGATGTCGATTGCCACTTGTGTGTGTATTGGAGGGTCGAAGTTGGTGGTGTCCTCTTCAAGTTGCTCGTGGCTGTCTGTCAATCGCAGTTTGGTTTGGCTTTCTGCAAATTAGACCATTTGCAAGTTTGACCTCAAACACCCTACTCCCTTTGGCTATGACAATGCCAGCAAGCCATGTCCATAGTTGAGTATAAATACAGGGTCATTGACTTAAATATCGCGTGACAAATTTGCGCGATCATGGTACATGCTTTGTTGATGTCGCCTGCCCTTGATATCATGGAGATCAAGGTGGACTAGAGAGAGCCTTGTTTTAAGTGCCTTTTTCAAGAGCAGTTTGGCAGGGGGAACCCCGGTGAGTGAGTGGGGTCTTGTGCGGTAGCTGAGCAGGACTCAGGACAGGCGGGTCTGCAGGGAGCCTTCTGACACGTGTTTCAAGCTTTACTTGATGGTTTGGACTGCCCGTTCTGCCTGGCCATTACATGCAGGCTTTAACGGGGCAGATGTGACATGCTTGATCCCATTACGGGTCATGAATTCCTTGAATTCAGCGCTGGTGAAGCACAGCCCATTGTCGCTGACAAGAACATCAGGCAGGCCGTGCGTGGCAAACATGACTCGTAGGCTTTCGATGGTGGCAGTGGACGTGCTTACAGACATTATTACACACTCAATCCATTTTGAATAAGCATCCATAACAACCAAAAACATTTTGCCTAGAAACAGGCCAGCGAAGTCAACGTGGATCCGAGACCACGGTTTGGAGGGCCATGACCACAAACTTAGCGGTGCCTCCCTGGGTGCATTGCTCAATTGAGAGCAAGAGTGGCATTGGCGCACGCAAGACTCCAAATCTGAGTCGATGCCGGGCCACCACACATGGAATCTGGCTATAGATTTATCATTACTATGCCTGGGTGTGTACTATGTAGGTCACGTATGAACATTTCCCTGCCTTTCTTAGGCAAAACCACGCGATTACCCCACAAAAGACAGTCTGCCTATGGACATTTCGTCTTTGCGCTGCTGGAATGGCTTGATCTCTTCATGCATCTCCGCTGGGACGCTGGACCAGCTCCCATGGAGGAACACAGTTTTTTACAAAGAACAGTAAAGGATCCTGCATGGTCCAGGTCTTGATCTGGTGGGCCGTAACAAGTGACTTTTCGTTTTCAAATGCATCCATCACCAAGAGCAAGTCTGCAGGCTGTGCCATTTCCACCCCGGTGGTGGGCAATGGTAGCCGACTGAGAGCATCAGCGTAGTTCTCTGTGCCTGGTCTGTGGCGAATTACATAGTTATATGCAGACAGCGTGAGCGCCCATCTTTGGATGCAAGGCAGAGGCATTGGTATTAATACCGTTGCTCTCTAAGAATAGCAATATGAGCGGCTTATGGTCAGTTTATAACTCGAACTTAAACCCAAACAGATACTGATGCATTTTTTTTCACCCCGTAAACGCATGCCAGAGCTTCTTTTTCAATCATGTTGCAGGCCCTTTCGGCCTTGGACAAACTCCTTGCGCACAAGCGACTGGTTGTAATGTTCATGATTCGTTTGCTGGTTGTAACACACACCCGATCCCGTACGAAGACACATCGCAAGTTCGCACTAAACGTTTACATGGGTCATACAGAATCAGCAGTTTGTTGGAACATAACAGATTTCTGGCTTTCTCAAAAGCAGTCTCTTGTGATTTACCCCATACCCAGTCATCTTCCTTGCGTAACAACACATGTAGAGGTTCGAGCAAGGTGCTTAACCCGGGTAGGAAATTACCAAAATAATTGAAGAGTCCCAGGAATGACCGCAGCTCCGTCACGTTCTGGGGTCTCAGCGCGTTCTTGATGGCCTCCGTCTTAGTGTCGGTGGGTCTGATGCCGTCTGCCACGATTATTCTCCCTAAGAACTCGACCTCTGGCGCCAGGAAAACACACTTCAAGCGTTTCAACTTGAGTCCCACACGATCTAGCTGACTTAGAACCTCTTCCAGGTTCTGCAAGTGTTCAATGGTGTCCCAACTTGTGATCAATATGTTGTCCTGGAAAACCACGGTGCCTGGAACTGACTTTAGCAGAATCTCCATGTTCCTTTGAAAAATAGCCGCGGCCGATCGAATCCCAAATGGTCATCTATTATAGATGAACAGACCTTTGTGCGTGTTGATGCATGTGAGGCCTTTCGAAGATTCTGCCAGCTCCTGAGTCATGTAGGCCGAGGTCAGGTCCAACTTGGTGAATGTCTTCCCTCCTGCCAGCGTCGCAAATAGGTCATCTGCCTTGGGTAGCGGGTACTGGTCCTGCAGCAAAAAACGGTTAATCGTTACTTTATAGTCCCCAAAAATTCTGACCGTGCCATCGCCCTTGAGAACCGGAACAATCGGACTGGCCCACTCGTTGAACTCAACCGGCGTGATGATGCCCTCTCGTTGCAGCCTGTCTAGCTCGATCTCCACTTTCTCTCGCATCATGTATGGCACCGCACGTGCCTTGTGGTGGATGGGTCGTGTACTGGGAACCAAGTGGATCTGCAACTTCGCCCCAGAGAAATTTCCGATGCCTGGCTCAAACAATGATGGGAACTTGCTCAAAAACTGGGCACATGAGGCGTCGTCGACGGATGAAAGCGCTCGGATGTCGTCCCACGGATTTTTCCCAGCCAGCTTCTGCCGAACAGTGTGGGACCATCTCCTGGTGTAATCCATAGTGGTAATTCATGCACTGTTCCATCCTAGGAGACTTTTACTGCTGCACTGCCAATTACAGGGATCAGCTTTTTAGTGTAAGTTCTCAGCTTGGTATGAAAAGGGCTCAGCTTGGGCCTTTGTGCCTTGTTGCACCATAGCCTCTCGAAGGCCTTTTTGCTTATGATAGACTGGCTCGCACCCACGTCCAATTCCATGGATACTGGAATTCCGTTCAGTTCAACATTTAACATGATCGGTGGACATTTCGTGGTGTACCCCATGCACTTCTGCACTTGATTCAAGTCTCTAGTTCAATTTGATCCACCATGGATCGGTCTTCCTCTGCAACATGGTGGTTTGCAGGGTTTGCAGCTCATCTGCACATTCACTGGAGGTGTTCCATTGTTCCACAGCCTTTGCACGCATAGTGTTTGAAGCGGCATTGATGGGCTCGATGTTCATCTCTGCAGCGTCAACAAGGTGTCAATTGCCTCACATTCACACTTGAAGGCGGACTCTGAGTCATCTGAAGTTGTGCAGGTACAGGCGTGTACATTCTGCCATCTGCATTCCTGCCTGAAAACGACGTTACTTTGTGTACAGTACTTGCCGATGCATCTTTATGCTGCGAAATTTGTTTGGTATTATCGCTAGTGGACATAAATGCCTGGGCTATCGTTATGGCTTTGCTCAGGTTCGGTGTTTCAACAGTCAATAATTTACGAAGGATAACCTCATGGCCATGCCAAGCACAAAAAAGTCTTTTAGCATTTTCTCCAGGAATCCAATGTTCTGCAAGGTGCCTTAGTTCAGCGACGTAGCTCGCCACTTCCTGGCCTTCAGACCGTTCACATGTATAAAATCGATACCTTGCCATCAGAACGCTCTCCTTCGGATTTAGGTGCACAGTTCTTCATACGATTTGGTTGTTGGTTTCACCGGAGCAAGAAGATTCTTCATGAGGCCATAGGTTGTTGCCCCGCAGACGGTGAGGAGGGTCGCCCTTCGTTTGGTAGCATTCTCATTCCCTTCCAGCTTGTTGGCCACGAAGTATTGGTCGAGTTGCTCCACGAAGGCTTCCCAATCATCACCTTCTGAGAATTTCTCCAGGATACCAACACATTTTCGCATGATGGTTCATTAGCTATTACTCGTCGCCAGTTGTTATGTCTCAAATAATGCAATGTGACTGAGTATTGTAGACTTGAGTAAGTGTGACCTTAGTCTCTTTATTCTGACTCCAGAGTGCTGGCACAGCATGGGAGGCCTGCTTATATGCAGTGCTCCCAAGGGATGCTGGGATCCCTTCGGACTCCAACAGATGCGCCCTCTGGTGGTCGTAGAATGTTGTTTAGAAGGTGTTGCATACATAATATCAGGATCTTAAAAGGTGATGGCAATGATAGTGGATGCATTGGTTGCAATCTACCAAAATTCCCTAGATTCTGGGGAGGTCCCATCTGATTGGAAAACTGCAAATGTCGTTGGGAAAAGGGTGAAGTCCATTATTAAGGAAACAGTCGCAGGACATTTGGAAAAGCATAATTCAATCAAGCAGAGTCAGAATTGTTTTATGAAAGGGAAATTTGTTTGACAAATTTGCTAGAGTTTTTCGAAGATTTAACGAGCAGGGTCGATAAGGGGGAACCAGTGGATGTGGTGTATTTGGATGCAGAGAGCATATTTCCACTCATAGGAGAAACTAAAACTAGGAGGCATGGTGTCAGAATAAGGGGCCGCACATTTAAAACTGAGATGAGGAGGAATTTCTTCTCTCAAAGGGTTGTAAATCTGTGGAATTCTCTGCCCCAGAGAGCTGTGGAGGCTGGGTCATTGAATATATTTAAGGCGGAGATAGACAGATTTATGAGCAATAAGGGAATAAAGGGTTATGGGGAGTGGGCAGGGAAGTGGAGCTGAGTCCATGATCAGATCAGCCATGATCATATTGAATGATGGAGCAGGCTTGAGGGGTCAGATGGCCTACCCCTGCTTCTATTTATTATGTTCTTATGAAAGGAGGTGGTTTCTCCTGTTCCCACAGACTGGCAGGAAAGCATCAGCCCATACATCTGGAAGGGTCTGGTAGGAGATATCTGCACATGTGACGGCCTCCCAGAACATGGATACTGTACCGCAAGGAGTTTAATGACCATGCACTGCAGGTCAAGGTGAGTGAAGGCTTCACCAAATACCACATCCCGCCATCTGCACCACAAGCTTCACACACCGCTCAATGTACCACACCCCCATCACGCACCCACCAACAATCTCTACCAATCACCACTCATATCTCTAAATGACAGCTTCACTTCACCTTCACAACCTTACCAGTGCTGCAACACTCACAACCACATCTTACACCTTGCACAGCTATTCCACTATGCAGGCATATCACCCAAACACATGCACTGACACACTTCCCTTTCTCTTGCAGGCCAAGGTGGCTCACAATCGCCGAGAGCAGTGGCAGACGGGAAGCAGCCAAGCTGCAATATAGGCCTTGAGCCAACTGGAGGAGAGAGTGTTCGACATCATTGGACGGGAAGTCACAGAGGCCATGGCAACAGGCAAAGTTGAAACACTTAGGGACCGTAACGGTCTGGCCATTCCTAATCCTTCTTCTCACAGCCCACTTCCCCCTCATCCCACATTCTCTTTTTACTTATAAGCTGTTGATTGTGTATGTATGGATATCTTACTTTCACCACCGCCTCACACAACAACCTTTCTGCCTTTCTGCTTTCAGATAACCAAGAGCTGACAGACACACAGCCTTTCCTCGAAGCAATAGAGGAGAGTTAAGGAGAAGAAGAAGGCACACCGTCACGGTAACTGACACTCGCAGACACCAGCTCAGAAATGAGCACTAAGCAAAATTTAGAGGGTGGTGTAGATGTGGGATCTGCACCTGGTGAGGCACAGTGCACGAGTGGGCTGCAGCAAGGCCAGGGGGAAAGCACAGCTCGGGTGCCAGCTCCCCAGAGGGTGAGTTTCCAATTGAGTTTTCCTGCACATGACTCAGATGAGGACCTCGATGGCACGGCCTTCACAAGAATTGCTAGGTGCGGTGGCAAGCCTACGAGAGAGCCAATTCTCAGTGTCTGGCTCCAACATTGCACAGAGCTTGAATTCCATGATTTCCAGGCTGGAAATGATGGATAACTCCATGAGAGATCTTGTTGACCCAGCCATGATGCTGCATGTCGTGGCTTCCATTACAGCATGGGCAGAAGTGACCTAACATCTCAGTGATGCAGTGGAAGCACAGACTGCTCTTCTGCAGGCTCAGCTTGCTGCCTTGCAAGCTCAGACTGCTGCCATCATGGATGGGTTTATCAGTGTCAAAAGGGGCTTGCAGGGTGTCCCAGCAGGCCAGCAATCTGTCCTCCGACAGATTGCTTGGAATGCAGATGCGCCAGCACAGGAGAGTGGCAGTAGGTCAGTGGAGCAGGAACCTGCTGTCCTCTCTCAGATCGGGAGAAGCACCAAACAATGTGAGACCTGACCGGAGCGGGAGTTTGAAAAACAACGCCAAGAACGAGAGAGCCGGAGATCGAGAGGAGCAGGGCTGCAGCAGCACAAATGGACCTGGGCGGGTAAGAAGTAGAAAGAATCAAGGTGTGATGTCACAGCAAAATAGGTAAGTGATTGGCTGGTTGGTTGGTGAGTGTTTCTCTATTTCTCTTTTTTTCAAAACCTTGGACATTGGTGTGGGTTAAGAGCCACAAGTTAAAAAGTAAACACAGACATTTCTAAACTAAAAAACCTCATTCATTAAATAAAATATTTAATTAAAAAAAAGTTTTTAAATTCTTCTCTGCTAAGTATTTAATAGCCTATAAAATAGAGAGTAAGAGCTGATTGGTGAGTAGCTGCCGAGTGTGTTTTGCTAAGTTTTAAAGTTTATCCCTGCTCGATAGTTCCGAGTCTGTTAACTGGAGGCATGGCAGGGCAGCTCAATCCCATGGAGTGCACATCCTGTGCCATGTGGGAAGTTCTGGATGCTTCACATAGCCTGGACGACCACATGTGCACAAGGTGTTTCCAGTTGCAGCAACTTGAGCTCCGTGTTTTGGAGCTTGAGCGGTGGCTGGAGTCACTGCGGTGCATCCGCCAGACTGTGAATTTTGTGGATAGCACATTTCTGGAGGTAATCACCCCACAGCTAAAGAGTGTGCATGCAGAGAGGAATTGGGTGACCACCAGACAGAAGAGGAGTACTAGGCACGTAGTGAAGGAGTCCCCTGAGTCCATCTCACTCGCCAACCAGTATTCTGTTCTGAGTACCGGTGAGGGCGATGGTGCCTCTGGGGTGTGCAGCCAGAGCCAACTCCACGGCACCACGGGTGGCTCTGCTGCATGGGGGAGCTGGGTAAAGAGGAAGAAGAATGGACAAACAATGGTAGTAGGGGATTCAATAGTCAGGGGCAGACAGGCATTTCTGCAGCCACAGACGTGACTCCAGAATGGTATGTTGCCTCCCTGGTGCCAGGGTCAAGGATGCCACTGAACGAAAGCAAGACATTCTGGGGGGAGAGGGTGAACAGCCAGAGGTCGTGCTCCATACTGGTACCAATGACATAGGTAGAAAGAGGGATGAGGTCCTGCAGGCAGAGTTTAGGGAGCTAGGAGAGAGATTAAAAAGCAGGACCTCAAAGGTAGTAATCTTCAGATTACTCCTGGTGTCACATGCTAGTGAGTACAGAAACAGGAGGATAGAGAAGATAGAGAAGTCCTAGGGGTAGTATTTGCTAGTGCTGTGGAGAGGAGTTAAACTAAAATGGCAGGGGGATGGGAACTTCTGCAGGGAGACAGCGGGAACTAGAATGGGGGCAGAAGCAAAACATAGAAAGAAGAAAAGTAAATTGGAGGGCAGAGAAACCCAAGGCAAAAATCAAAAAGGGCCACATTACAGCAAAATTTTAAAGGGGCAAAGTATGTTAAAAAGACAAGCCTGAAGGCTCTGTGCCTCAATGTGAGGAATATTCGGAATAAGGTGGACGAATATACTGCGCAGGCAGCTATTAACGAATATGATATAATTGGGATTATGGAGACATGGCTCCAGGGTGAAAAAGGCTGGGAACTCAACATCCAGGGGTATTCAACATTCAGGAAGGATAGACATAAAGGAAAAGGAGGTGGGGTGGCGTTGCTGGTTTGAGAGGAAATTAACGCAATAGTAAGGAAGGACATTAGCTTGGATGATGTGGAATCTGTATGGTTAGAGCTGCGGAATACCAAAGGGCAGAAAACGCTAGTGGGAGTTGTGTACAGACCACCAAACAGTCGTAGAGAGGTTGGGGACAGCATCAAACAAGAAATTAGGGATGCATGCAATAAAGGTACAGCAGTTATCATAGGGGACTTTAATCTACATATAGATTGGGCTAACCAAACTGGTAGCAATACAGTGGAGGAGGATTTCCTGGAGTGTATTAGGGATGGTTTTCGAGACCAATATGTCGAGGAGCCAACTGGAGGGCTGGGTGATGTGTAATGAGAAAGGACTAATTAGCAATCTTGTTGTGCAAGGCCCCTTCAGGAAGAGTGACCATAATATGGTAGAATTCTTCATTAAGATGAAGAATGACACAGTTAATTCAGAGACGAAGACCCTGAACTTAAGCAAAGGTAACTTCGATGGTGTGAGATGTGAATTGGCTAGAATAGACTGGCGAATAATACTTAAAGGATTGATGGTGGATAGGCAATGGCAAATATTTAAAGATCACATGGATGAACTTCAATAATTGTACATCCCTGTCTGGAACAAAAATAAAATGGGGAAGGTGGCTCAACCGTGGCTAACAAGGGAAATTAAGGATGGTGTCAAATCCAAGGAAGAGACATATAAATTGTCCAGAAGAAGCAGCAAACCTGAGGACTGGGAGAAATTTAGAATACAGCAGAGGAGGACAGAGGGTTTAATTAGGAGGTGGAAAATAGAGTATGAAAGGAAACTTGCAGGGAACATAAAAAATGCAAAAGCTTCCATAGATATGTGAAGAGAAAAAATTTAGTGAAGACAAACGTAGGTCCCTTGCAGTCAGAATCAGGTGAATTTATAATGGGAAACAAAGAAATGGCAGAGCAATTGAACAAATACTTTGGTTCTGTCTTCACGAAGGAAGACACAAATAATCAATTATTAAATCAATGATTAAAGATGAAATAGCAGCGCATTTGGAAAGCAGTGACAGTATCGGTCCAAGTCAGCATGAATTTATGAAAGAGAAATCATGCTTGACAAATCTTCGATTTTTCCGGAAATACTAGGGGACCGGGGGTCTAGTAAGAAGGAGGAACTGAAAGAAATCCTTATTGGTCAGGAAATTGCGTTACTTATTAGTCAGGAAATTGTGTTCGGGAAACTGATGGGATTGAAGACCGATAAATTCCCAGGGCCTGATAGCCTGCATCCCAGAGTATTTAAGAAGTGGCCCTAGAAATAGTGGATGCATTGGTGATCATTTTCCAATAGTCTATCGACTCTGGATCAGTTCCTATGGACTGGAGGGTAGCTAATGTAACACCACTTTTCAAAAAAGGAGGGAGAGAGAAAACAGGTAATTATAGACCGGTTAGCCTTACATCAGTAATGGGGAAAATGTTGGAATCAATTATTAAAGATGAACTAGCAGCGCATTTGGAAAGCAGTGACAGGATCGGTCCAACTCAGCATGGATTTATGAAAGGGAAATCATGCTTGACAAATCTTCTAGATTTTTTGAGGATGTAACTAGTAGAGTGGACAAGGGGGAACCAGTAGATGTGGTGTATTTGGACTTTCAAAAGGCTTTTGATAAGGTTCCACACAAGAGATTAGTGCGCAAGATTAAAGCACATGATATTGGGGGTAATGTATTGATGTGGATAGAGAACTGGTTGTCAAACAGAAAGCAGAGAGTCGGGATAAATGGGTCATTTTCAGAATGGCAAGCAGTGATTAGTGGGGTGCCACAGAGCTCAGTGCTGGGACCCCAGCTATTTATAATATACATCAATGATTTAGATGAAGGAATTTAGTATAATATCCTCAAGTTTGCAGATGGCACTAAGCTGGGTGGCAGTGTGAGCTGTGAGGAGGATGCTAAGAGGCTGCAGGGTGAGTTGGATAGGTTCGGTGATTGGGCAAACACATGGCAGATGCAGTATAATGTAGATAAATGTGAGGTTATCCATTTTGGTGGCAAAAATAGGAAGGCAGAATATTATCTGAATGGTGGCAGATTAGGAAAATGGGAGGTGCAACGAGACCTGGGTGTCATGGTACATCAGTCATTGAAAGCTGGCATGTAGTTACAGCAGGTGGTGAAGAAGGCAAATGGCATGTTGGCCTTCATAGCTAGGCGATTTGAGTATAGGAGCAGGGAGGTCTTACTGCAGTTGTACAGGGCCTTGTTGAGGCCTCACCTGGAATATTGTGTTCAGTTTTGGTCTCCTAATCTGAGGAAGGATGTTCTTGCCATTGAGGGAGTGCAGCGAAGATTCACCAAACTGATTCCCGGGATGGCAGGACTGACTTATGAGGAGAGACTGAATCGACTGGGCCTGTATTCACTGGAGTTTAGAAGGATGAGAGGGGATCTCATAGAAACAAATAAAATTCTGATGGGACTGGACAGGTTAGATGCAGGAAGAATGTTCCCGATGTTGGGGAAGTCCAGAACCAGGGCTCACAGTCTAAGGATAAGGGGTAAGCCATTTAGGACCGAGATGAGGAGAAACTTCTTCACTCAGAGAGTTATTAACCTGTGGAATTCTCTACCGCAGAGAGTTGTTTATGCCAGTTCGTTGGATATATTCAAGAGGGAGTTGGATATGGCCCTTACGGTTAAAGGGATCAACGAGGCTACTGGTCCCAGCTCCGTTGAGGTGCAACCTGTAAAGTCCTGCAGTACAGACTCACATGAGGCACATGCTGAAGTCAAGGTCACTCAGGACCTGCACCTTTATTACACAGCGCTCGAGTGCCACACTTGCCTGAGACCTGTCTTTAAATACCTGTGTAGAACACGTATCCAGTGTCTCCTGCCAGTGCACCCCTGGTGGTAAGGTATGCTTGTGGTTACAGGTCATATCTAGTTACAGTCATGTATAGCATGGTAAGATACAGTTATGTACAGTAGTGTGAGATACATGACATCACCCTCCCCCAAGGTCTTATTGTCTTTATAGGTTCAGTCTCTCAGGTGGTCTACGCTCTCACGTGGAGCGTCTTAGTTGTTGTTCAGTTGTTTGCCTTGGTGCCTGTTTTTCTTTCGGTGTGATTGCTGGTATCTTGCCTGGGCTGTCTGTTTCGTTCAGTGTGATTGTTGGTGTCTCGCCTGGGCTGTCTGTTGGGATTGCCCTTTCCTCAGGTTGTTCCCTCTGTCTGTCCACCAGGTGTGGTGCGAGTTCCACATTGTAGTCTGCTTCTGGTTCAGCAGTGTTGTTGGTGAATCTACTTTTGACTTGATCTACATGCCTCCAGCAGGTTTGGCCATTGTCCATTTGTACCACCAGTAGCCTGTTTCCTTCCTTGCCTGTTACTGTCCCTGCAAGCCATTTGGGACCCCTGCCATAGTTTAGCACAAACACTTTGTCCCCTATCTCATTCCATCTCTCCCTTGAATTTCGGTCATGGTACTCAGTTAGCTTACGGCGCTTTGCCGCAATGATTTCATGCATGTCTGGGAGGATTAATGAGAGCCTTGTCTTTAAGGTCCATTTCATCAATAGTTGCGCGGGGGGAACTCCAGTCAATGAATGCGGACGAGATCTGTATACCAGCAGCAATCACGACAGGCAGCCCTGCTACGTGGGACCTTAGAATTTGAGCATGCCTTGTGTAATGACTTGCACTGCTCGCTCCGCCTGACCATTGGAGGGCGGCTTGTACAGGTCCCTCCTGTCCCAGAAACGGTCCCAATGCCTCAGGAATCTGAAGCCCTCCTGCCTGCACCAACTCCCCAGTCACGCAGTCATAGAAACATAAAAAATAGGTGCAGCAGTAGACCATTCGGCACTTCGAGCCTGCACCACCATTCAATAAGATCATGGCTGATCATTTACCCTTTCCTGCTTTCTCTCCATACCCCTGATCCCTTGAGCCGTAAGGGCCATATCTAACTCCCTCTTGAATATATCCAATGAACTGGCATCAACAACTCTCTGCGGTCGGGAATTCCACAGGTTAACAACTCTCTGAGTGAAGAAGTTCTCATCTCAGTCCTAAATGGCTTACCCCTTATCCTTAGACGAGGTCCCCTGGTTCTGGACTTCCCCAACATTGGGAACATTCTTCCTGCATCTAACCTGTCCAGTACCATCAGAATTATATATGTTTCTATGAGATCCCCTCTCATCCTTCGAACCTCCAGTGAATACAGGCCCAGTCGATCCAGTCTCTCCTCATTTGTCAGTCCTGCCATCCCGGGAATCAGTCCAGTGAACCTTCGCTGCACTCCCTCAATAGCAAGAACTTCCTTCCTCAGATTAGGAGACCAAAACGGAACACAATACTCCAGATGAGGCCTCACTAAGGCCCTGTATAACAGCAGGAAGACCTCCCTGCTCCTATACACAAATCCCCTAGCTATGAAGGCCAACATACCATTTGTCTTCATCACCACCTGCTGTACCTGCATGACAACTTTCAATGACTGATGTACCATGACACCCAGGTCTCGTTGCACCTCTCCTTTTCCTAATCTGCCGCAATTCAGATAATATCCTGCCTTCGTGTTTTTGCCCCCAAAGTGGATAACCTCACATTTATCCACATTATACTGCATCTGCCATGCATTTGCCCACTCACCTAACCTGTCCAAGTCAACCTGCAGCCTCTTAGCATCCTCCTCACAGCTCACACTGCCACCCAGCTTAGTGTCATCTGCAAACTTGGAGATATTACACTCACTTCCTTCATCTAAATCATTAATGTAAATTGTAAATAGCTGAGGTCCCAGCACTGAGCCCTGCGGCACCCCACTAGTCACTGCCTGCCATTCTGAAAAGGACCAGTTTATCCCGACTCTCTGCTTCCTATCTGCCAACTAGGTCTCTATCCAAGTCAGTACATTACCCTCAAAACTATGTGCTTTAATTTTGTATACCAATCTCTTGTATGGGACTTTGTCAAAAGCCTTTTGAAAGTCCAAATACACCACATCCACTGGTTCTCCCTTGTCCACTCTATGAGTTACATCCTCAAAAAATTCCAGAAGATTTGTCAAGCATGATTTCCCTTTCATAAATCCATGCTGACTTGGACCAATCCTGTCACTGCTTTCCAAATGTGCAGCTATTTCATCTTTAAATAATTGATTCCAACATTTTCCCCACTACTGATGTCAGGTTAACCGGTCTATAATTACCCATTTTCTCTCCCTCCTTTTTTAAAAAGTGGTGTTACATTAGCTACTCTCCAGTCCATAGGAACTGAGCCAGAGTTGATAGATTGTTGGAAAATGATCACCAATGCATCCACTATTTCTAGGGCCACTTCCTTAAGTACTCTGGGATGCAGACTATCAGGCCCCGGGGATTTATCGGCCTTCAATCCCATCAATTTCCCGAACACAATTTCCCACCTAATAAGGATTTCCTTCAGTTCCTCCTTCTCACTAGACCCTCGGTCCCCTAGTATTTCCGGAAGGTTATTTGTGTCTTCTTTCATGGAGACAGAACCAAAGTATTTGTTCAACTGGTCTGCCATTTCTTTGTTCCCCAATATAAATTCACCTGAATCTGACTGCAAGGGACAGATACCGAGAACTCAAATACTGCAGAAACTCTAGAGGAGTTCAAGAAGTGCAGGGATGCAATTATAAAGGTATAAGGAAAGCAAAAAGAGAGCGTGAAAGAATGTTGACAAGTAAAATCAGTGAAAACCCAAAGATGTTTTATAAATACATTACGAGCAAGAGGACAACTCGAGAAAGAATGGGGCCTATTAGAAACCATAAAGGAAATTTGTGTGTGGAGGCAGAAGACATGGGTATGATTCTTAATGAATACTTTGCATCTTTTTTCACAAAAGAGAGGGGCGATGCAGACTTTGCAATGAGGGAGGAGTCGTGTGAAATACTAGACAGGGTGCTCTTGTGCGTTTGTGTTTTTGTTCGTGTTCATGTTCTTCAAGAGAAGGACACGAGACAGAAGAAGACAACCAGGTAGTTAGTGCAGGACTCCCCTGAGTGCATCTCGCTCTCCAACCAGAATTCTGTTCTGAGTGCCGATGGGGCCGATGGTTCCTCTGTGGAGTGCAGCCAGAACTAAGTCCACGGCAACATGAGTGGCTCGGCTGCACAGGGGCAGGGGGGAGAAGAAGAGTGGAAGAGCAATAGTGGTCGGGGATTACATAGTTAGGGGAGCAGACAAGCATTTCTGCAGCTGCAGACGTGACTCCAGGATGGTATGTTGCCTCCCTGCTGCCAGTGTCAAGGATGTCATAGAACAGCTGCAGGGCATTCTGGGGGAGAGAATGAACAGCCAAAGGTCATGGTTCATATTGGTACCAATGACATAGGTAGAAAGAGGGATGAGGTCCTGCAAAAAGATTTTAGGGAGCTAGGAGAGAAGTTAAAAAGCAGGACATCAAAGGTAGTAATCTCCGGATTACTGCTGGTGCCACGTGCTCGTGAGTACAGAAATAGGAAGATACACAGATGAATGCGTGGCCAGAGAGATGGTGCAGGAGGGAAGGCTTTAGATTCCTGAGGCATTGAGACAGTTTCTGGGGGAGGTGGGACCTGTATAAGCCAGATGGGTTGCATCTCAACAGAGCTGGGACCAATATCATTATGGGGGGGTATGCGACTACTGTTGGGGATAGTTTAAACTAGCTTGGAAGGGAGTGGGAACCCGAGAATAGATTCAGATGGGAGAGAAGCAAAGCTGCAATTGGAAAGCAGGAAAGTAGAAAGTGAATTTCAAAGGCAGAGGAAACGAGGGCTAGAAAATAGACAATAAAGTTTGGCAGTGCTAAATGGTATATACATAATGCAAGGAGTATAGGGAATAAGGCAGATGAGCTGAGAGCACAGATAGACACTTGGGTGTATGATATTATAGCTATTACTGAGACATGGCTGAAAGAAGGGCAAATATGGCAGCTCAACATTCTTGGTTACAGAGTTTTCAGATGGGACAGAGAGGGGGGTAAAAAAGGAAGGGACGATCACAGTATTGATTAAAGAAACAATTACAGCTGTGAGATGAGATGATATGTTAGAAGGATCATCAAATGAGACCATATGGGTTGAATTGAAGATCAAAAATGGGGCGATCACACTGCTGGGAGTATACTATAGACCCCCAAACAGTCAGAGGGAGATAGAAGAGCATCTATGTAGGCACATTTCTGAGAAGTGCAAAAACTATAGGGCAGTAATAGGGGGGGATTTCAACTACCCTAATATTATGAGTTCAATTTTCCCCAGGAGTTGCTCCGTTTTTTTAGGAGTAGGCTGCTTTTTCTGGCCTAACTTAAAAATCCCCAGTTTCCCCAATCAATTTGCACCAGCATAACTCACTTAGTTACGTTTTTTTTAGGTTAGTATTTTTTTCTCAAAAGGGGGCGTTACCAGCCACCTACGCTAGTTCTGGCCATTTAGGCAACTTTGGCCAGCTAATAGTTACTCCATTTCTACTTAGGCCAGCGTATGTGACCACTTGAGAAAACCCTCGCTGAGAGTTAAAGAATTGGCGCAGGTAAGGAAATCAGCACAGGTAAGTGCAGCAGATACCCAGACAGCAGCAGCAGGAAAGGTAAGAGAGAGGGGGAGAGAGAGATGGGAGAGGAAGAGAGAGGTGGGGGGAGGGGGTGGGGGGGAAGCCTTTGACCAGGAGGGAGAAGACCACTTGGCTTGGGCTAGAGGCAGGGCAGCGGACTAGGAGGCCACTCGGCCAGGGCTAGGGGCGGGCAGGAGAACTGACAGAACTCACCGGCAGGCAGGAGAACTCACAGGTTACCATGGCTGCCCGATCTTTTTGGCGCAGATCAAGACATCACCCCAGCTTGGGTTAGGCCACACCAAAATGAAGAGATCCTAAGGGGAAACTTACAACACATTTTTTTTGGCGTACATGGGCCACAAAAAAATCGGGCATAACTCTTCAATTATGCCAAAAAAATGCTTTGGGGAAAATTGAGCCTATTAACTGGGATAAAATTAGTGTGAAAGGTATAGAGAGTGCAGAATTCTTCAATTGCATTCAGGAGAACTTTTTTAGCCAGTATGTAGCATGTTTAAAAATAAGGGGTTGCCCATTTAGAACTGAGATGAGGAGGAATTTCTTCTCAGCGGGTCGTAAGTCTGTGGAATTCTCTGCCACAGAGAGCTGTGGAGGCTGGGTCATTGAATATGTTTAAGGTGGAGATAGATAGATTTTTGAACAATAAGTAAATGAAGGGTTGTGGGAAGTGGGCAGGGAAGTGGAGCTGAGCCCAAGATCAGATCAGCCATGATCTTATTAAATGGTGGAGCAGGCTCAAGCGGCCAAATGGCCTACTCCTGCTCCTATTTCATATGTTCTTATGTTAAGTCCAACAAGGGGGCAGTTCTGGACTTAATTTTAGGGAATAAAGCTGAGCAGGTGGAAGGGGTATTAGTGGGAGAGCATTCTGGTGCTGGTGATCATAACTCAGTTAGATTTAGAGTAGTTATGAAAAAGGACAGATAAACCAGGAATAAAAGTTCTCAATTGGGGAAAAGCCAATTTTGCTAAGCTGATATGAGATTTAGCCAAAGTGGACTGGAAACAGCTACTTAAAGATAAATCAGAATCAGAGCAGTGGGAGGCATTCAAGGAGGAGAACCTGAGGGTTCAGAGCAAGTATGTTCCCTTAAAGAAAAAGGGTGGGACTAATAAATCCAGAGCCCCCTCGATGTCAAGGGATATACAGGGTAGGATAAAGAAAAAAAGGGAGGATTATGACAGATACCGAAAGCAGAAAGTGCAGGTGTGCAATTGAAAAAGAAATGAGGAAAGCAAAGAGAGAGCATGAAAGAATGTTGGCAAGTAAAATCAAGGAAAACCCAAAGATGTTTTGTAAATATATTAAGAGCAAGAGGATAACTAAAGAAAGAGTAGGGCCTATTAGAAACCATAAAGGTAACGTGTGCGTGGAGGCGGAAGACATGGGAATACTTTGTGTCTGTTTTCACAAAAGAGAGGGGCGATGCAGACATTGCAATGAGGGAGGATGAGTGTGAAATATCAGATGAAATAAACATAGCAAGAGAGAAATTAATAAGGGGCTTAGCAGCTTTGAAAGTGGATAAGTGTCCAGGCCCAGATGGAATGTATCCCAGGCTGTTAAGAGAAGCAAAGAAGGAAATAGCAGAGGCTCTGACAATCATTTTCCAATCCTCTCTGGCTACAGGTGTGGTGCCGGAGGACTGCTAACGTTGTACCTTTGTTTAAAAAGGGATAGACCGAATAATTACAGACCAGTCAGCCTAACCTAGGTATGGGAAAAGTATTGGATCAAATTCTGAGGGACAGGATAAATCTTCATTTAGAAAGACACGGATTAATCAAAGACAGTCAGCCTGGATTTGTTAAGGGAAAGTTGTGTCTGACTAACTTGATTGAATTTTTTGGGGTGGTAACCAGCAGGTCGATGAGGTCAGTGCATAAGATGTAGTGCATAGATTTTAGCAAGGCTTTTAATAAGGTCCCACATGGCAGATAGGTCATGAAAGTAATAGCCCATGGGATCCAAGGCAAAGTGGCAAGTTGGATCCATAATTGGTTCAGAGGCAGGAACTAAAGAGTAATGGTTGATAGGTGTTTTTGTGATTGGAGCGCTGTTTCTGGTGGGGTTCTGCAGGGGGCTCAGTAATAGGTCCCTTGCTTTTTGAGGTGGAAAGAAATCAATTATTTGGGCTTGAATGTAGGGGATATGGTTAAGAAGTTTGCAGATGATACTAAAATCGGCTGCATGGTTAATAATAAAGAAGAAAGCTGTAGACTGCAGGACGATATCAATGAACTTGTCAGATGGGCAGAACAGTGACAAATGGAATTCAATCGGGAGAAGTGTGTGGTAATGCATTTGGAGAGGGCTAACAAGGCAATGGCATACACATTAAATGATAGGACACGGAGCAGTGTAGAGGAAAAATGGGACCTTGGAGTGCAATTGTTTTTGTTCATCCATGTGATCTTTAAATGTTTGCCATTGCAATAAAGTGGCCGAATTAACTGCACAGGCAGCAATTAATGAATATGATATAAGTGGCATCATGGAGGTATGGCTCCAGGGTGACCAAGGCTGGGAACTCAACATCCAGGGGTATTCAACATTCAGGAAGGATAGACAGAAAGGAAAAGAAGGTGGGGTAGCGTTGCTGGTTAAAGAAGAAAATAACATAATAGTAAGGAAGGACATTAGCTTGGATGATGTGGAATCTGTATGGGTGAAGCGGCAGAATACCAAAGACCAGAAACTTCGAGTGGAAGTTGTGTACAGACCAGCAAACAGTAGTAGTGAGGTTGGGGACAACATCAAACAAGAAATTAGGGATGCGTGCAATAAAGGTACAGCAGTTATCATGGGCGACTTTAATCTACATATAGATTGGGCTAACCAAGCTGGTAGCAATATGATGGAGGAGGATTTCCTGGAGTGTAATAGGGATGGTTTTCTGGACCAATATGTCGAGGAACCAACTAGAGGGCCAGCCATCCTAGACTGGGTGATGTGTAATGAGAAAGGACAAATTAGCAATCTTGTTGTGCAAGGCCCCTTCGGGAAGAGTGACCATAATATGTAGAATTCCTTATTAAGATGGAGAGTGACACAGTTAATTCAGAGACTAAGGTCCTGAACTTAAGGAAAGGTAACTTCGATGGTATGAGACGTGAATTGGCTAGAATAGACTGGCAAATGATACTTCGAGGGTTGATGGTGGATAGGCAATGGCAAACATTTAAAGATCACATGGATGAACTTTAACAATTGTACATCCCTGATTGGAGTAAAAATAAAACGGGGAAGGTGGCTCAACTGTAGCTAACAAAGGAAATTAAGGATAGTGTTAAATCCAAGGAAGAGGCATATAAATTGGCCAGAAAAAGCAGCAAACCTGAGGACTGGGAAACATTTAGAATATAGCAGAGGAGAAGAAAGGATTTAATTAGGAGGGGGAAAATAGAGTAGGAAAGGAAGCTTGCTGGGAACATAAAAACTGACTGCAAAAGCTTCTATAGATATGTGAAGAGAAAACGATTAGTGAAGACAAATGTAGGTCCCTTGCAGTCAGATTCAGGTGAATTTATAATGAGGAACAAAGAAATGGCAGACCAGTTGAACAAATACTTTGATTCTGTCTTCACGAAGGAAGACACAAATAACCTTCCGGAAGTACTAGGGGACCGAGGGTCTCATGAGAAGGAGGAACGGAAGGATATCCTTATTAGGCGGGAAATTGTGTTAGGGAAATTGATGGGATTGAAGGCCGATAAATCCCCGGGGCCTGATAGTCTGCATTCCAGAGTACTTAAGGAAGTGGCCTGAGAAATAGTGGATGCATTGGTGATCATTTTCCAACAGTCTATCGACTCTGGATCAGTTCCTATGTACTGGAAGGTAGCTAATGTAACACCACTTTTCAAAAAAGGAGGGAGAGAGAAAACAGGTAATTATAGACCGGTTATCCTGACATTAGTAGTGGGGAAAATGTTGGAATCAATTATTAAAGATGAAATAGCAGCCGATTTGGAAAGCAGTGACAGGATCGGTCCAAGTCAACATGGATTTATGAAAGGGAAATCATGCTTGACAAATCTTCTGGAATTTTTTGAGGATGTAACTAGTAGAGTGGACAAAGGAGAACCAGTGGATGTGTTGTATTTGGACTTTCAAAAGGCTTTTGACAAGGTCCCACACAAGAGATTGGTGTGGAAAATTAAAGCACATGATGTTGGGGGTAATGTACTGAAGTGGATAGAGAACTGGTTGGCAGACAGGAAGCAGAGATTCGGGATAAATGGATCCTTTTCAGAATGGCAGACAGTGACTAGTGGGTGCCGCAGGGCTCAGTGCTGGGATCCCAGCTAATTACAAAATACATTAATGATTTAGATGAAGGAATTGAGTGTAATATCTCCAAGTTTGCAGATGACACTAAACTGGGTGGCGATGTGAGCTGTGAGGAAGACGCAAAGATGCTGCAGGCTGACTTGGACAGGTTAGGTGTGTGGGCAAATGCATGGCAGATGCAGTATAATGTGGATAAATGTGAGGTTATCCACTCTGGGGGCAAAAACACGAAGGCAGAATATTATCTGAATGGCGGCAGATTAGGAAAAGGGGAGGTGCAATGAGACCCGGTTGTCATGGTACATCAGTCATTGAAAGTTGGCATGTAGGTTCAGCAGGCGGTGAAGAAGGCAAATGGTATGTTGGCCTTCATAGCTAGGGGTATTGAGTATAGGAGCAGGGAGGTCTTACTGCAGTTGTACAGGGCCTTGTTGAGGCCTCACCTGGAATATTGTGTTCAGTTTTGGTCTCCTAATCTGAGGAAGGGCGTTCTTGCTATTGAGGGAGTGCAGCGAAGGTTCACCAGACTGATTCTTGGGATGGCTGGATATTTGAGGAGAGACTGGATCGACTGGGCCTTTATTCACTGGAGTTTAGAAGGATGAGAGGGGATCTCATAGAAACATGTAAAATTCTGACGGGATTGGACAGGTTAGATGCAGGAAGAATGTTCCCAATGTTGGGGAAGTCCACAACCAGGGGACACAGTCTAAGGATAAGGGGTAAGCCATTTAGGACTGAGATGAAGAGAAACGTCTTCACTCAGAGAGTTGTTAACCTGTGGAATTCCCTACCGCCGAGGCTTAGAATACAAGAGCAGAGAGGTTATGCTTGAAATGTATAAAACAATTGTTGTGTATCTGTAAAGCATGTTCCGCCACCAGGGAGCTCATCCCCTGAAGTCCCAAGGGATCCCAGCATTCCTTGGGGGCACTGTATGTAAGCCGGCCCCTAAGGCCTGTTCCTCACTCTGGAGTGTCTTATTAAAGACTGAGGTCACTATTACTTTAACCTCCATGTGTGCAGCCTCATCTGTGTTAGGAACACAATAACAATAGTTAGACCCAGCTAGAGTACTGTATGCTGTTCTGGTCAACACATTGCAGGAAAGATGTGATTGCACTGGAAAGGGTACAGAGGAGATTTACAAGGATTTTTCCAGGAGTGGAGAATTTTAGTTAGGACAATAGATTGGATAGGCTGGATTTGTTTTCTTTGGAACAGAGGAGGCTGAGGGGAGACCTTTTTGAGGTGTATAAAATTATGAGGGCCTAGATAGAGTGGATTGGATGGACTTATTTCCCTTAGCAGAGGAGTCAAGAACCATGGGACATAGATTTAAAGTAATTGATAGGAGGTTGAGGGGATTTGAAGGGAAATGACTTCACACAGAGGGTGGTGGGGGTCTGGAACTCACTGCCTGAAAGGGCGGTAGAGGCAGAAACCCGCACCACATTTAGAAAGTACTTGGATGTGTACTTGAATTGCCCCGTAACCTACAGGGCTATGGACCAAGAGCTGGAAAGTGGGATTAGGCTGGATAGCTCTGACGGCCTGCGTGGACACGATGGGCTGAAATGGACTCCTTGCGTGCTGTAAATTTCTATGATTCTAGTCTCACTAGCACGTGGCACTGGGAGTAATCCAAAGATTACTACTTTCTAGGGTCTCAATTTTCCCCGTTCATTTGTGCCATTTTTTTGGCGCACGCTGTTTTTTTGGCGTATTTATTTTTTTCAAACTCTCTCCCTGCGATCTGCGCCAGCGTAACTGACTTAGTTACGAGTTTTCTAGGCCAGTTTTTTCGTGTCCCTCATGACAGCGCCGGTTTTTTCAATTGTTCGCAGTTTGGCCAACATTTTTTTCTCTTAGGTTGGCGTATCTGGTCACTCCCGAAAAATCTTCTGGTGAGTTAATAAAACCAGCACACATTCACAAATCTGCGCTGAAAGATGCCATTATTTTTAAATTGAAGATTTGGGAGGGAGTCAAGAACACTGTCAAGATCAATAATAAAGTTCAACTTTTTTTTTAACCTGTCAACGTAGATGTGTAAATTTGTTGGATTTCAGAAATTCTCTCATTTTTTAACCCACCCACACGCCACCAGCGAACATCTTGAAGCAGGGCTGGAGGGTCGTAGGTTTGGCCGGCAATTGGCCCTGCGCCCGAATGCAGGGGCTCAGCTACAAAACAAGCCACGGGGTGGGGGGAGGAGAGAGAGAGAGCGAGGTACCGATCAGAAGGCTTGGAGCCCGGGGGGGAGGGAGCGGGGGAGGGAGAGAGAGAAGTCACAAGACTCCAATTAGTAAAGGCCAGGGTGGGGGGGGGATGAGGGAGGAGAGAGAGAGAGAGAGAGGTGCCGATCGGAAGGCTTGGAGCCCGGGGAGGGTGAGGGTGAGAGAGAAATCACAAGACTCCAATTAAGGAGGGGGGGGGGCGGGGGGGGGGCAGGAGGGGGAAGAGAGAGAGGAGAAGTTACAAGACCTTTGAGTGTGGTCCACCCATACAGACCTGGAGAGATGCAACTGCGAACCTGTGCTGCCTGCTTTCATGCTGTTTTGAGCTTCTTTCAAGTATGGGGGCAATACTGACAATGCCATACCTTGTGTGAGCCTTCTGCATCAAGGTGCCCTAAGTGGAGGAAGTGCATCCGGGAGGGCGCTGAGCACCTCGAGTCTCATCAACGAGAGGATACAGAAAATAAGCACAGGCAGCGGAAAGAGTGTGCGGCAAACCAGATACCCCACCCACCCTTTCCCTCAACCACTGACTGTCCCACTTCTGACAGGGACTGTAATTCCCGTATTGGACTGTTCAGTCACCTAAGAACTCATTTTTGGAGTGGAAGCAAGTCTTCCTCGATCCCGAGGGACTGCCTATGATGATGATGATGATGCTTCGTAGGAGACAATTGATTCGACTTCATCACATCAGGAACATCAGAGCCCATAGGGTGCTGGGCAGGAGGCCTTACCCACCTCAGGTATATCGAGACAAGCGTTCGCACCTCCACCTGAGTGATACAGACTATGTCAGAAGGCTGCGTTTCCGGAAGAAGTTGTAACAGAAATCTGTGAGTTGGTGAAAGCAGACCTGCAACCTAGAAGTGTCAGGAGGACTGCTTTGTCAGTTGAACTGAAGGTTACAGCTGCACTTTCATTCTATGCCTCCGGATTGTTGCAAGCTACAACTGGGGATGTGTGCGCCATCTCTCAACATGCAACACATGTTTCCATTCGGCAGATCACGGCTGCACTGTACATGCATAGGAATGACTTCATAAAGTTCCCCATGACCGCCCAAGCAATCCATGACAGGGCTGTGTGCTTCTCCAGGATTGCTGGCTTCCCAAAGGTACAGGGCTGCATTGATTGTACCTACATCGCCTTGTGAGCACCTTTGTAGGATTCCGAGGTGTACAGGAACAGAAAAGGCTTCCACTCCATTAATGTGCAGCTCCTGTGTGATGACATGCATCATATCATATGTCAATTGATGCAGGATACCCTGGCAGCACCCATGATGCGTTCATCCTATGCGACAGCGTTATATCTGCCATGTTTCAGCAGCAGCCAGAAGGGCAGAGTTGGCTACTGGGAGGCAAAGGGTACGGCCTCGCCCCTGGCTCATGACGTCCCTACGTGTAAACAAGACGGAAATTGACCATCAATACAACATGTCACACATTGCGACGGACAGCATCATTGAGAGGACCATTGGCATCTTGAAACAGAGTTTACGATGGCTGGACCATTCCGGAGGCTACTTGCTATACTCCTGTGAGATTGTCGGTCACTTCACTGTTGTGTGCTGCATAACTTAGCCACCATGAGTCAGCAGCACCTGGTAGTGGAAGACCCACCTGCGGTGAGAGTGGCTGATGATAATAATGTGGAAGATGCAGGTGACGAGCTGGAGGATGACGACGAGGAAGCCATGCAAGTGCCTGAGGCCGGAGCACGACAGCGGGCCATCGTGCCCCTTTAACGATTGCTCAATCCTTGAGCCAGCAGCTCATCTATGAACACTTTACTGATGCCTGAGGGCTCAGCGACAACTATTCCACATGGACATGTTTACTGTTTGGAGCTGTTCCGCAATGTTGTGTTGTGTTAATGGAACATGATTCAGTTTTAATGTAAAATATATTTTATTCAAAAGTTTACAACGTACTTAACTTTATTAAAATTATTCTTGTATCAAACTTTACTTTAATATCACTTATAAATTTACATAACTTAGAAAAACTTTTAATTTGAGAACAGTAACAATAATAACAACAACAGCAGCAGCAAAGAAAGGCTGCACCCATCTCTCAACCCCCTTATTCTAAAACCACCTGCTGCGCTTGGTCTTGGACATTCCACCACCCCTGCCCGCAGGCAATGGCGCAGTGTTTCTGGGCTTGATACCAAACTTATTCTTTCTAACATCTCGGGTACTTGAGGGTGGGGGGCGTTGGCATCAGGTGTCAAGTTGGAGGGCCCAGGCGGCAAGTTGGAGGGTCCGGCTTTGGGCTCTTCAGAGGCTGGTGTGGGGATTGGAGTGGGAATGACAGTTGATTATGTCAATGGACGCGGGGTCTGGGCGTGTTCCCTTATTGCAGCAGCTAACTCCAACATTCCTCCCTCTTGCGCCCTGACAGTGTCTCAATGACCTGCAACATTCCCTCCCTCATGTTGAGCAAAACTGTGAACTACCTGCAGCGTTCCCTCCCTCATGGTCAGTGACGTGGTTTGCACTACCTCTGACATTCCCACCCTCATGGCCACTATGCTCTCATTGATGATCCCAGATATTGTTCCCATTTCTCGTGTCATTGCTGTTACTTCTCCCGACAGTCCCGCTACCTCATCGCTCACCCCACTGATGGCGTTCAGGAGTGATCAGATAAGGTCAATGCTCTCTGCACTCAGTGACATCATCTGAACCACATCTGTTAGATCCTGCACCTCAGGAGAGCGTGGTCGAGCTCTCCTTCCCATGGGTGTAGCTCGCACCCAAACACTGGGACCCGCAGCCTCAGAAGGTGGGGCCCTGGGTGTGCCTCACTGCAACCCACCATTGGGACCCGCAACCTCAGAAGGTGTAAAACCAAGGAATATCCCATCAACAGTCAAACCACTAGTCACGGAAGGGGCTGTCACCTCCATGAGCGGCACCTCCTCCAAAGTCAGTACAACAGTGGGAGCTTCATCCAGCTCTATCCCCTTCCCCTGCCCTCACCCCCATTTTCTTGGTCGAGAAGGTTGGATTGGAAGATGTTCTCCTTTTTAGGCTCAAACTCGCCTGAATCTTCTTCTGTATTGTCAGGGTTGGCCTCAAGTTCTGCAAAAGATAACAGAACAGTCAAATGGTTAGCAGTAGAGGAGGGGGCAGGGTGGGTGGCATGAGTAAGCTCTCACATCGCAGGCCAGGCAGCAGGCTGATTTGAAGGACCACGATGAATTTGCATGACTTACCCTATTCCTCGAGTGTGGGTCCAGCTTGTGCAGTGGTGATTGCTTTTTTCCAGGCAGGACCCATCAAAGCAGCGCCCCTCTCTTCCAAGGATGTCAGTGGGTGCAGATTTGCCGGGCCTCCACCTATTCGAGTTCTTTCCCTTTTATTATGTGCCACCTTCCTCTGCAAAGATGAAAATGCAACTTTAGAGAGGGTGTTCTTCTTTTGGGTGGGACATATACAGCTGGTCACATTTACAATTGCAATTCCATTGAATAAATGAAAATATTACTTACACTAACTACTTGACCAAGGTCCTGTCATTTCCTTTTACACTGGCCTCCAGATCTCGTGGTGGTCACCATTGCATAGTGATCTTCTGCAACTTGGTTCCAGCATTTCTTCATTTTTTTGGGTGGAACATTTATGTGCCCTCTGCTGGTGTCCAGCTCCTGCCATCTGTTCTCAATCACAGTAACTAGTGCCCCCACTTCTTCTTGTCAGAAATTCTTGATCCTTGCACCGCGTTGCATCTTGTATTGCTCCAGCTGCAATTTTCCCAATGCTCTCACACAGCACTCCTTCTCATACACACAACTGACCCTTTAAAAATGGGCGATTGGCAAATCTAAGCTGTACTGAGCACGCGCGTCCATTGGAACGATGTCAAAAACGTAACTTTTTGCCGTGCATGCGCAGAAGTTGCGGCTTTGTTTTTCGACGCAGACAGCAGGCTCCACCCCGAGGTGACTGGACACGCTGTGCGGCGCCAAATTCGAATTATACATTGGGGAAACTTTGGCAAAATATTTCTGGCACATTTCCACCTAGAAAAATAGGCGTAACTCTGGCAATACGCCAGAAAACAGGCTTGGGGAAAATTGAGCCCCAGGTCTTACTTTTTAAACATCCTCCCTACCTCTGACTGTAGGACCTTAATACATGCCCTCTCTGACACTGGTACCAACATGTACCATAACTTCACCCCTTTCCCCCTGCAGAAGATTCTGCTCCCGCTCCATGATGCCCTTTACTCTGGCAGCAGGGAGGCAACACAGCATGCAGGACTCACGATGACTGTTGCAGAAACATCTGCCTGTTCCCCTAATTATGGAATCTCCCATAACAACATAATTTCTACACTTTGCTGATCCCCCCCTGTGCAATCCCTTGCCCATTGGTGCCATGGTCTGGACTACACTCCTTCATGATATCATCACTCCCAGCAGTCTCCAATGCCGAGTACCGGTTTGAGAGTGCCACACCCGCCGAAGACTCCTGCACTTCCTCCCTCTTCTGGATGGCCACCCAGTTACTATCCTGAATTCTCTCTGCCTGTGGGGTGGCCATGATCTGGAACATATGGTCTAGGAAACTCTCAGCCTCCCTGATGCTTTTCAGTGACTCCAGCTGCCCCTCAAGATTGGAAACCGAGCTCAAGCTTAAGTAGCTGGAAACAGTTCCTACACAAGTAGTCCCCAAGAGATATGAAGTGTCCTGAAGTTCCCACATGGTGCAGGAATTGCAAACAGGTCTCAGCTGGCCATTCATGATCTAAAAATTCTCTATTCCCTCATTCATATCTGGTTTAAACTATTAATTTTAATTAATGGCTCTAAACCTCAGCTCTCGCTGTCTCACACTCCCTCTCTTGGACCAGATCTTGTTTTTTAAAGTACCAGAACAACATCACTTCCCTCAATCCACTTCCCTCAACCTCAATCCCAATCCCAATCCAAATCCCAATCCCAATCCCAGTCCCCTTCCCCTTCCCCTGCCCCTTCCCCTGCAGAGCAACACTCCATTAAACTGGACTCCATGCTACTTATTGCATGCATTAGCAAAAGCCTCCTGTATTTATACTAGCAGAAATTCCAGAGGCCTGAGTCAGTCCCTGACAGTAATTACCAGGTAACCAGTTCTAGCTAGCCACCGAATTAAGTGTGCAACTGCCACTATCAGGCAGCTTGTTTACCATTGCCTAACACTGTGAAAGAAACTACAAGTTACAGTTAAGTTAAATGCAAAATGCAAAACTTAACTGAATTTTAGAAAGAGATCAACCCTTGCCTCAATGCACCAAATTCCCTCACTCACCAAATTCTGAGTTTAGCACTCTGTAGAGCAGTACTCTGTCGAACTGTACTCCGTGCTACATACTCCATGCATTGTCCACCTCTGTCCATTCCTCAGTCCATCTGCCCCTGAAACCCATATTGAAGCCTCTGTCACCTCCAGACTTGATCACTCTAATACTCACCTAGCTGGCCTACCATTCCCTAACTCTGTAACATAGAAACATAGAAAATAGGTGCAGGAGTAGACCATTTGACCCTTCGAGCCTGCACCACTATTCAATATGATCATGGCTGATCATGCAACTTCAGTACCCCATTCCTGCTTTCTCTCCACACCCCTTGATCCCTTTAGCTGTAAGGGCCACATCTAACTCCCTTTTGAATATATTTAACGAACTGGCCTCCACAGCTTTGTATGGTAGAGAATTCCACAGGTTCACAATTCTCTGAGTGAAGAAGTTTCTCCTCATCTCGGTCCTAAATGGCTTACCCCTTATCCTTACACTGTGATCCCTGGTTCTGGACTTCCCCAATATCGGGAACATTCTTCCTGCATTTAACCTGTCCAATTCCGTCAAAATTTTATATGTTTCTATGAGATCCTCTCTCATTCTTCTAAATTCCAGTGAATATAAGCCTAGTTGATCCAGTCTCTCCTCGTATGTCAGTCCTGCCATCCCAGGAATCAGTCTGGTGAATCTTCGCTACACTCCCTCAATAGCAAGAATGTCCTTCCTCAGATTAGGAGACTAAAACTGTATACAATATTCAAGGTGTGGCCTCATCAAAGCCCTGTACAACCATTCTGTAAGACTTCCCTGCTCTTATACTCAAATCCTCTCGCTATGAAATCAATATGCCATTTGCCTTCTTCATTGCCTGCTGTATCTGCATGCCAACTTTCAATGACTGATGTACCACGACACCCAGATCTCGTTGCACCTCCCCTTTTCCTAATCTGTCACCGTTCAGATAATATTCTGCCTTCCTGTTTTTGCCACTAAAGTGGATAGCCACACATTTATCTACATTATACTGTATCTGCCATGTATTTGGCCACTCACCTAACCTGTCCAAGTCACTCTGCAGCCTCTTAGCATCCTCCTCACAGCTCACACTGCCGCCCAGCTTAGTGTCATCTGCAAACTTGGAGATATTACATTCAATTCCTTCGTCTAAATCATTAATGTATATTGTAAATAGCTGGGGTTCCAGCACTAAAGCTTGCTGTACCCCACTAGTCACTGCCTGCCATTCTGAAAAGGACCCGTTTATTCCTACTCTTTGCTTCCTGTCTGCCAACCAGTTCTCTATCCACGTCAATACATTACCCCCAATACCATGTGCTTTAATTTTGCATACTAATCTCTTATGTGGGATCTTGTCAAAAGTCTTTTGAAAGTCCAAATACACCACATCCATTGGTTCTTCCTAGTCCACTCTACTAGTTGTATCCTCAAAAAATTCTCGATTTTTCAAGCATGATTTCCCTTTCATAAATCCATGCTGGCTTGGACCGATCCTGTCACTGCTTTCCAAATGCGCTGCTATTATATCTTTAATAATTGATTCCAGCATTTTCCCCACTACCGATGTCAGGCTAACCAGTCTCTAATTCCCTGTTTTCTCTTTCCCTCCTTTTTTAAAAAGTGGGGTTACATTAGCTACCCTCCAATCCATAGGAACTGATCCAGAGTTGATAGACTGTTGGAAAATGACCACCAATGCATCCACTATTTCTAGGGTCACTTCCTTAAGTACTCTGGGATGCAGACTATCAGGCCCTGGTGATTTATCGGCCTTCAATCCCATCAATTTCCCTAACACAATTTCCTGACTAATAAGGATTTCCTTCAGTTCCTTCTTCTCGCTAGACCCTCGGTCCCCTAGTATTTCCGGAAGGTTATTTGTGTCTTCCTTAGTGAAGACAGAACCAAAGTATTTGTTCAATTGGTCTGCATTATAAATTAACCTGATTCTGACTGCAAGGGACCTACATTTGTCTTCACTAATCTTTTTCTCTTCACATATCTATAGAAGCTTTTGCAGTCAGTTTTTATGTTCCCTGCAAGCTTGCTCTCATACTCTATTTTCCCCCTCCTAATTAAACCCTTTGTCCTCCTCTGCTGAATTCTAAATTTCTCCCAGACCTCAGGTTTGCTGCTTTTTCTGGCCAATTTATATGCCTCTTCCATGGATTTAACACTATCCCTAATTTCCCTTGCTAGCCACGGTTGAGCCACCTTCCCCATTTTATTTTTACGCCAGACAGGGATGTACAATTGGTGAAGTTTTAAATGTCTGCCATTGCCTATCCACCGTCAACCCTTTAAGCATCATTCGCCAGTCTATCCTGGCCAATTCATGTCTCATACCATCGAAGTTACCTTTCTTTAAGTTCAGGACTCTAGTCCCTGAATTAACTGTGTCACTTTCCATCTTAATGAAGAATTCTACCATATTATGGTCGCTCTTCCCCAAGGGGCCTCGCACAACAAGTTTGCCAATTAATCCTCTCTCATTACACAACACCCAGTCTAGGATGGCCAGCTCTCGAATTGGTTCCTCGATATATTGGTCGAGGAAACCATCCCTAATACACTCCAGGAAATCCTCCTCCACCATTTTGCTATCAATTTGGTTAGCCCACTCAATATGTAGATTAAAGTCACCCATGATAACTGCTGTACCTTTATTGCATGCATCCCTAATTTCCTGTTTGATGCCATCCTCAACCTCACTACTACTGTTTGGTGGTCTGTACACAACTCCCACTAGTGTTTTTTTGCTCTTTGGTATTCCGCAGCTCTACCCATACAGATTCCACATCATCCAGGCTAATGTCCTTCCTTACTATTGCGTTAATCTCCTCTTTAACCAGCAACGCTACTCCACCTCCTTTTCCTTTCTGTCTATCCTTCCTGAATATTGAATACTCCTGAATGTGAGTTCCCAGCCTTGGTCACTCTGGAGCCATGTCTCCGTAATCCCAATTACATTATATCCATTAACAGCTATCTGTGCAGTTAATTCATCCACCTTATTACAAATGCTCCTCGCATTGAGACACAGAGCCTTCAGGCTTGTTTTTTTAACACTCTTTGTCCCTTTAGAATTATGAAACCTCCTCCAGTACTACAACATTCCCTCCCCATTGTAAGCAGTTTTGATCTTAGCCCAATGGCTAACTGGACGGTTCAAATCGCCCCCGTCTTATGAGAATTCTATACCGGGGATTATTATTCAGAGAGTAAGTGGAGTAAGTCACAAACAGGAACGCTTCAGTGAAAAATTGCACTTATTTATTTGGTCCAACATACATTGGCTAAAACATGCACTACTAAACGAAATCACTGTTTCTGTGGAGAATAAGATCTAGGTTAAAACAACATACAGTACAACGCTAAGGACCGGTGACATGCAGTAATTCCCTTGTTGCTATGGTGGAGTCTAACTCTCCCCTACCAGTGAATTACCCAGTCGCATGAAGTTCCCTCCCCAGAATAGCCCGAAAAAGCTTCACTTCCAAGAAAACTCTGAGCCCTTTTCACCCCACACAACTCGCCTGGTGCTCTGGTTACCGGCTTGGGACACTCACGACCTTGCTCACCAGTTGGTCTCGATCGCTCAGCCTTTTTCTTGTCACGTCGGTCTTGGTGGAGCGAGAGAGGGGGAACGCTCGAACGCTGGAGAATGCTCCAGAACGCGAGAGAATGGTGGGAAAGAATCTATCTTTAAAAGAGTCCTGCTGCCCTTATCTCTCCCGCCAATCTTTGAAATCCTTTTGCTTCTAAGTACTCCGGTGCTTATTCGGTGATGGGCCATCAGACCCATGTGTATTGGACTGATGGCCCTGGGTCTGGGACATCTCTCGGCTTTTGTGTAGGGAAGAACTGACCCCTCTTGGTCTGGCCAGGCTAGTGGGTCCATTGTTCTGCTTCTCTTCTGAGATGGAGGTAAGAAGTGCCTTTGCTTATTAGAGTTGTTTTCCAATAGTTTCTGCATGCCTCAGTATTTCTGAGGCCCTTTCCTTTTGCTAGTGTGAACCCGTACATTCTGGATAACTGACAGTTCTTTGTCATAACCAACTGCCATGCAGTCTCTGGAGTTTTAACAAACCAGCCTTTTCACGTATCTGCACAGGGTGACCCCATCACAGGGAAAGATCCCTCAGAGAAAAAAACCAATAAAGTCCACAAAATATTCTCGACTGAGTCCATTCTTTAAACAGAGTCTTTACGATCTCTTCAGTCCCCCGTTTAGTGCTTTTTCTTTCCAGAAAACATCACTCGACGAGAGAGCAAAGGCCAAAGTCTCCCACAAGTGAAGCTGTTCCCCTGATTTTACGTTTTAAAACCCCAGAACTATACCTCTTACGGCATGTCACAGTTCCCTTCTACAGAGTCAAAACATAAAAAAACAGTTTCTTTACACATAAGATCCACAAGACGTTGCCAAAAAAAATCACCGCGCACATCACACTGTACAGCATTGACAGGTGGTGACACATTATGAAACTACAACAGCGCACATCTACAACAGAGTGTGAAACTATAACCAGAATATAATACACTTGCTTACAGAACTTTGGTACATTACAAGTTTTGGCAGCGAGAAACCATCATTAACAATTGCACCTCTCCGAGTCGATCTAACATCCTTTGCCACTGCGTTCGGAGCATCTGGCTCTGTCGCCTGCAGCTGGTGTACAACAAATAGCTTACAAGCAACATTTGCATGATGACTAATGCATGGGAACAGACACGGATCCAGGGGGGAATCTCTACACTCAGACCAATGTCCCACCACGGTGGTGAGACAATCCCTTTGATCTCCTCCCCCACATCCACTGGCTTTTGCTCTAAAGTGTAAAAATGTTTCTGGGAGAACTCAATAGCCTTTATTAACTCAGTGAGGTGATACGGCAGAAAAGGAATCGGGTACCCAAAATGTTCCACATAGTCCTGGAGATGCGTGAAGGTGTTGAACACAGTGAGGTGAATGGTTGAGGGTTCGGGGATGGGAGTAATTCGCTCTTGTGCCACTTGAACCTCTGCCTTGGGTTTGAAACAAAAACTACTGTCGCTCACCAGACACCACATGTCCTAGCTGTACTGGTAGCGGAGCGCACTTGTGGTGACACAGTATGTCCCACTCCTCATGTATGTTACCTGTAAAGGTAAGTGATCTGGTGCCATCACTTCCATGGTGCAACTGATAGGTTCCGCACCTGCAGAAGCAAACCCATGTTCTGATTGAGCAAAAGCATTCAAGTGCTGGGGGCACAGTATTACGTGTGCACCCCAGCTCTGGCATCTGGAAAGGTCAGTGCCTGTCATAGCATGCTCCCACTGTATGACATACCGCGGGACCGCTTTAAAATGAACATGCACTCCTCCACGAATGACCCCGATGTTCTCAACCCTGTATACCAGGCTGGCCGGGATGGCCCGCCCATTACCGGCATTCTTACTACAATTCTCATCACTGTGTGGTTGGACTGCCCGCAATCTACAGGGACAGGGTAGGCTTCAGAGGCTAAACGAAGCTGGTATGGGCTCAACGAATTGCTATACGGGTGCAGCGCGGCGAGATGCTTGTTGTTTAATCATGACGAGATGCAACCTTGCCTCCGATCCTCGAGGTTGCTGCGGCCCTCGCCCAGCAACCATGCTCCATACAGCACGCACACCTCATTCCGTGCAGCCTGCTCCAAGGCGTTCCTGTCCTCCCGTATCAAATCATTAACAGTTTTACCGTGCCTCTCCAGCTTCACGATGACCTCCTTTAAATGAAAGGTCATTGCCTGGTCCTCATGTTGCTCTGAACCCACCACTGTGTTCTCTTCCCCTGGAATCTTACGCAGTTGGTTCTTTAACCCAGTGATCTGCATCTGGAGTTGTACATCATCCGTACTATTAACAATACCCGTTCCTGTACTGAACGCTGTGGCTACATCATTCCAGGTCCCTCTTCTCTGCCTCCCGGAACCCACACTATTCCCAACATTCCGAACATTAAATTGTTCTTTATCTACATTTCCATAGTCCAGTTCATAAACCTCCTGAAACATCACTTTTAACAGAGCTTCATAAAGCTTCTCCATCTTCTTTGGGCACCACACAGGCAGGTGGACTTCAGTCAGGTTCAGGATCACAGATGCCACGGAGTAGTGCACGTTCTGAAACAAAACTTTGTCAGTGGGGCTTAACACCAACCCATTCCCTGGACCCCTGGTGGTGGTGGGACACCTATCTACAGTCATCTGTACCATCGGGGCTCTGGGCGGGGACTTCCTGGTGTATGAGATGAGCTCTGTGGTGTTGATGGTGTTCGGGGGATTTGGGATCACACAGAAGTTCACACTCCGATCCCAACCGATCCCACTGCCTGCTAAACACAATCGACACACCAGTTGGGCAGATCTTTTCTGACCCCCACATACATTAATAAATCCCTACCTCGGATTTCCACCACTTATCTCAATACACATTCACATTCACCCCTCCCTGAGAACCCGTGATCGTCCGGTACGTGTCGTTACTTATTCTTTCCCAGTCAGCTGTCTGGTCCCCTGTGTCCATGCTCAGTTTCCTGTGCCACCACCACTTTCCCAGTGGAATGTGTCCCCTACAGCTAAGGCACACCCGTTTACCCTCCGTTACCCTAGCCCAGGAGGTGGTGACCCCTATTCTCGGGCATGGGATGTTCGCTTCACCATAGGTGAACTTGTCACGGCTGGAATACTGAGTGGAAGTCGACCCCAGCCATCCCCGCCATCTCCCCTTGTGGAGATAGACACTCGCCAGATCCTTCGAGCCACCTCCAGCAGTCACGGTCAATCCGTCTCCGCCGGTGCAGCCGAAAACAACCGATTTCTCGGTGTCGCCCTGTGACTCGTGCTGGCTTCAATCATAACGATCAGGATTACTATGACTGACTTCATTTTGTTCTTAGACATTCCCTGAAAACACACAGAAGACAACGTTGTCCTTTCTAGATGCTGCTACACACGATTACCTTTGGTAACCAGAATATATGTAAATCACAAATTATACAGACAAACTAAGGCAACAGATAGGAGAGAAAGAAGTTATGTACAGTGACACCCGTCTCTGGGTGGCCACACTGGGTCTCCTCGACCCTGGGCCTCTTATGACCCCGGCTTCCTACATTCACCGGTGTGTAAAGAAGCATCCACGGCACCCTTGGCCGTGGGATCCTGGCACTCCTCCTCACTCCTGCCCTCACACGCGGAACGGTTGGTCCCTCTGTGAGCTCCTCACAGTCCCAGATTATGGGCTGGAGACCCACACCTGTAGTGCAGCTCACCACTCCCTGCTGTTTCCTTCTCTTATCAGCTCTTACCCCAGGATTGAAAAGCTTGCACCGATTGATATAGAACCACTTCGTGCGTCGGGGCATTTTGACCACATATACCATCGGACTTGCCTTATCCACGATACTGTATAGTCCCATGTATAGCGGTTCAAAAGTCCCTACCTGGGCGAAGTTTCTGACCATTACTTGATCTCCAACCTTCCACTTGTGGTGCCTCTGAGGCTCAAGCAATAAACGATTTCTATAATGTTGCTTCCCCATGTTACTGGCTGCTTGCCAATGGATCGGTTTGATATGCTCAAACAGATTCTTAACAAACCTTTCCCGGTTCACCTCTCTCAACTGACCTTCCGTAAAAACCTGTGCCAGTATATGGCTGGGCGTTCTTATGACCCTGCCAGTCACGGGCTCATGCAGGGAATACCCTGTGCTTCTAGACGGGTTGGCTCGGATCCTGATCAGAACTAACAAAGTAACATAGATACATAGAAACATAGAAAATAGGTGGATGAGTAGGCCATTCGGCCCTTTGAGTCTGCACCACCATTCAATAAGATCATGTCTGATCCTTCACCTCAGTGCCCCTTTCCTGCTTTCTCTCCATACCCCTTGATCCTTTTAACCGTTAACTCCCTCTTAAATATATCCAATGAACTGGCATCAACAATTCTCTGCGGTGGGGAATTCCACAGGTTAACAACTCTCTGAGTGAAGAAGTTTCTCCTTATCTCAGTCCTAAATGGCTTACCACTTATCCTTAAACTGTGTCCCCTGGTTCTGGACTTCCCCAACATCGGAAACATTCTTTCTGCATCTAACTTGTCCAGTCCCGTCAGAATTTTATATGTTTCTGAGATCACCTCTCATCCTTCCAAACTCCAGTGAATACAGGCCCAGTCGATCCAGTCTCTCCTCATATGTCAGTCCAGCCATCCTAGGAATCAGTCTGGTGAACCTTCGCTGCACTCCCTCAATAGCAAGAATGTCCTTCCTCAGATTAGGAGATCAAAACTGAACACAATATTCCAGGTAAAGCCTCACCAAAGCCCTGTACAACTGCAGTAAGACTTCCCTGCTCCAAGACTCAAATTCCCTAGCTATGAAGGCCAACATACCATTTGCCTTCTTCACTGCCTGCTGTACCTGCATGCCAACTTACAATGACTGATGTACCATGACATCCAGGTCTCATTGCACCTCCCCTCTTCCTAATCTGTAACCATTCAGATAATATTCTGCCTTCATGTTTTTGCCGCCAAAGTGGATAACTTCACATTTATCCATATTATACTGCATCTGCCATGCATTTGCCCACTCACCTAACCTGTCCAAGTCACCCTGCAGCCTCTTAGCGTCCTCCTCACAGCTCACACCGCCACTCAGTTTAGTGTCATCTGCAAACTTGGAGATATTGCACTCAATTCCTTCATCTAAATCATTAATGTGCATTGCAAATAGCTAGGGTCCCAGCACTGAACCCTGCGGCACCCCACTAGTCACTGCCTGCCATTCTGAAAAGGACCCGTTTATCCCGACTCTCTGTGTCCTGTCTGCCAACCAGTTCTCTACCCATGTCAGTACATTACCCCCAATACCATGTGCTTTATTTTGCACACCAATCACTTGTGTGGGACCTTGTCAAAAGCCTTTTGAAAGTCCAAATACACCACATCCACTGGTTCTCCCTTGTCCACTCCACTAGTTGCATCCTCAAAAAATTCCAGAAGATTTGTCAAGCATGATTTCCCTTTCATAAATCCATGCTGACTTGGACCAATCCTGTCATTGCTTTCCAAATGCGCTGTTATTTCATCTTTAATAATTGATTCCAACATTTTCCCCACTACTGATGTCAGGCTAACCGGTCTATAATTTCCTGTTTTCTCTCTCCCTCCTTTTTTAAAAAGTGGGGTTACATTAGGTACCCTCCAGTCCATAGATACTGATCCAGAGTCGATAGACTGTTGGAAAATGATCACCAATGCATCCACTATTTCTAGCGTCACTTCCTTAAGTACTCTGGGATGCAGACTATCAGGCCCCGGGGATTTATTGGCCTTCAATTCCATCAATTTCTCTAACACAATTTCCCGCCTAATAAGGATATCCTTCAGTTCCTCCTTCTCACTAGACCCTCGCTCCCCTAGTACTTTCGGAAGGTTATTTGTGTCTTCCTTAGTGAAGACAGAACCAAAGTATTTGTTCAACTGGTCTGCCATTTCTTTGTTCCCCATTATAACTTCACCTGAATCTGACTGCAAGGGACCTACGTTTGCCTTCACTAATCTTTTTCTCTTCATATATCTATAGAAGCTTTTGCAGTCAGTTTTTATGTTCCCGGCAAGCTTCCTCTCATACTCTTTTCTTCCCCCTCCTAATTAAACCCTTTGTCCTCCTCTGCTGAATTCTAAATTACTCCCAGACCTCAGGTTTGCTGCTTTTTCTGGCCAATTTATATGCCTCTTCCTTGGATTTAACACTACTCTTAATTTACCTTGTTAGCCATGGTTGAGCCACTTCCCCATTTTGTTTTTTACTCCAAACAGGGATGTACAATTGTTGAAGCTCATCGATGCCACACAAAAGGTTACTGCAGAAGATAAAGGTACGCGGAGTCAGAGGAAATGTATTAGCATGTTGTCACACATCACACGGTGCGCACATTGTCACACATCACACACCGTCACATTGTCACACATCACACGGTGCACACATTGTCACACATTACACAATGTGTATATTATCACACATCACATGATGTCTCCTTTGTCACATATCACACAGCGCGCACATTGTCGCACGTGTGCATATTGTATCACATCACACGTAGTAATATTGTAACACATCACATGGCATGTATATTGTAACTCAGCACACGTGTGTGTATTGTAACACATCACACAATGTGTATATTGTAACAGCACATGTGTATATTATAACACACCACACTTGTGTATATAGTAACAGATCACAAGAGTGTATATTGTAACACATCACACGCGTGTATATTGTCACACATCACACACGTGCATATTGTCACACATCACATGGCGTGCACATTGTCACACATCTCAAGCTTGTATCTTGTCACACAGCACACGACGTGTATATTGTCACACAGCACATGACAGTTATATAGTCACACATCACATGATGTGTACATTGTCACACATCACACACGTGTATATTATAAAATCACATGGCGCACACTGTCACAACTCAGATATGTGTATATTGTAACACATCACATGGCATGTATATTGTAACACAGCACATGTGCCTATACTGTAACACATCACATGGCGTGTATATTGTAACACATCACACGGCGTGTATATTGTAACACATCACACGCGTGTATGTTGTAACACAGCAGATGTATATATTGTAACACAGCACACAGCGCACACATTGTCACACATCACACACCGTGCACATTTTCACACATCACACGGTGCGCTCATTGTCACACATCACATGCGTGTATATTGTAATACATCACACGCATGTACATTATCACATATCACATGTCGCGCACATTGTCACCCACCATACACGTGTATATTGTCACACATCACATGATGTGTATATTGTCACACATCACGTGTGTATATTGTAACATCACACACAGCACACACATTGGCTCACCTCATACAACATGCATTTGTCACACATCACACACGTGTATATCGTCACACATCACACGGCGTGTATATTGTAACACAGCACACATGTGTATACTGTGGCACATCACACGTGTGTATATTGTAACACATCACACGCGTATATATTGTAACACATCATATGGTGTGTATATTGTAATACAGCACACGTGTGTATATTGTAACACAGCACATAGCGCAAACATTGTCAACATCACACGGCGCGCACATTTTCACACATCACACGGTGCGCCCATTGTCATACATCATACGCATGTATATTGCCGCACATCACACGTGTATATTGTAACACATCAAACGCATGTATATTGTAACACATCATAAGCATGTATATTGTCACACATCACACACGTATATTGTCACACAGCACACGTGTATATTGTAACACATCACACAGCGTGTATATTGTAACACAGCACACATGTGTATAATGTAACATATCACACAGCATGTATATTATAACACATCACACATGAGTGTATATTGTCACACATCACACGTGTATATTGTAACACAGCACATGTGTATATACTGTAACACATCACACGGCAAGTATATATTGTAACACATCACACGGCGTGTGTATATTGTAACACATCACACGACCTGTGTATATTGTAACACATCACACGTGAATATCGTAACACATCACACAACGTGCATATTGTAACACAGCACGTGTGTATATACTGTAACACATCACACAGTATGTATATTATAACACCACATGTGTGTATATTGTAACACATCATACAGCGTGTATATTGTAACACATCACATACATGTATATTGTAGCACATCACACATCTGTGTATATTGTAACACATCACACAAGTGTATATTGTAACACATCACACGCATGTACATTCTCACACATCACACACCGCGCACATTGTCATACATTACACACCGCGCACATTGTCAGACATCACACCGCGCACATTGTCACACGTCACATGGTGTGCACATTGTCACACATTAGACCGCGCACACTGTCACACATCACATCATGCACATTGTTACACATCACACACCGCGCACGTTGTCGCACATCACATCGCACACATTGTCATACATCGCACAATGCGCACACTGTCACGCATCACATCACGCACATTGTCACACATCACACCACGCACATTGTCACACATCACACAGTGCGCACATTGTCATACATCACACACCGGGCACATTGTCATACATCACACACCGCGCACTTTGTCACACATCACAATGTAACCCCACTTTTTAAAAAATGAGGGAGAGAGAAAACAGTGAGTTATAGACCGGTCAGCCTGACATCGGTATTGGGCAAAATGATGGAATCAATTATTAACGATGTCAAAGCAGCGCATTTGGAAAGAGGTGACATGATAGGTCCAAGTCAGCATGGATTTGTGAAAGGGAAAGCATGCTTGACAAATCTTCTGGAATTTTTTGAGGATGTTTCCAGTAGAGTGGACAAGGGAGAACCAGTTGATGTGGTATATTTGGACTTTCAGAAGGCTTTCGACAAAGTTCCACACAAGAGATTAGTGTGCAAAGTTAAAGCACATGGGATTGGGGGTAGTGTGCTGACGTGGATAGAGAAGTGGTTGGCAGACAGGAAGCAAAGTGTAGGAGTAAATGGGGACTTTTCAGAATGGCAGGCAGTGACTAGTGGGGTACCGCAAGGTTCTGTGCTGGGGCCCCAGCTGTTTACATTGTACATTAATGATTTAGACGAGGGGATTAAATGTAGTATCTCCAAATTTGCGGATGACACTAAGTTGGGTGGCAGTGTGAGCTGCAAGGAGGATGCTATGAGGCTGCAGAGTGACTTGGATCGGTTAGATGAGTGGACAAATGCATGGCAGAATAAGTATAATGTGGATAAATGTGAGGTTATCCACTTTGGTGGTAAAAACAGAGAGACAGACTATTATCTGAATGGTGACAGATTAGGAAAAGGGGAGGTGCAGCGAGACCTGGGTGTCATGGTACATCAGTCATTGAAGGTTGGCATGCAGGTACAGCAGGCGGTTAAGAAAGCAAATGGCATGTTGGCCTTCATAGCAAGGGGATTTGAGTACAGGGTCAGGGAGGTGTTACTACAGTTGTACAGGGCCTTGGTGAGGCCACATCTGGAGTATTGTGTACAGTTTTGGTCTCCTAACTTGAGGAAGGACATTCTTGCTATTGAGGGAGTGCAGCGAAGGTTCACCAGACTGATTCCCGGGATGGCGGGACTGACATATCAAGAAAGACTGGATCAACTGGGCTTGTATTCACTGGAGTTCAGAAGAATGAGAGGGGATCTGATCGAAATGTTTAAAATTCTGATGGGTTTAGACAGGTTAGATGCAGGAAGAATGTTCACAATGTTGGGGAAGTCCAAAACCAGGGTCACAGTTTAAGGATAAGGGGTAAGCCATTTAGGACCGAGATGAGGAGAAACTTCTTCACTCAGAGAGTTGTGAACCTGTGGAATTCTCTACCACAGAAAGTTGTTGAGGCCAATTCACTAAATATATTCAAAAAGGAGTTGGATGTAGTGCTTACTACGAGGGGGATCAAGGGGTATGGCGAGAAAGCAGGAATGGGGTACTGAGGTTGCATGTTCAGCCATGAACTCATTGAATAGCGGTGCAGGCTCGAAGGGCCGAATGGCCTGCTCTTGCACCTATTTCTATGTTTATATCTATGTTTCTATGGATAGAGAATTGGCTAATTAACAAAAATCAGAGAGTCGGGATAAATGGGTCCTTTTCAGGTTGGCAATCGGTGGTTAGTGGTGTGCCACAGGGATCGGTGCTGGGACCACAACTGTTTACAATATACATAGATGACCTGGAAGAGGGGACAGAGTGTAGTGTAACAAAATTTGCAGATGACACAAAGATTAGTGGGAAAGTGGTTTGTGTAGAGGACACAGAGAGGCTGCAAAGAGATTTAGATAGGTTAAGCGAAGGAGCTAAGGTTTGGCAGATGGAATACAATGTCGGAAAATGTGAGGTCATCCACCTTGGAAAAAAAAACAATAAAAGGGAATATTATTTGAATGGGGAGAAATTACAACATGCTGCGGTGCAGAGGGACCTGGGGGTCCTTGTGCATGAATCCCAAAAAGTTAGTTTGCAGGTGCAGCAGGTAATCAGGAAGGCGAATGGAATGTTGGCCTTCATTGCGAGAGGGATGGAGTACAAAAGCAGGGAGGTCCTGCTGCAACTGTACAGGGTATTGGTGAGGCCACACCTGGAGTACTGCATGCAGTTTTGGGCACCTTACTTAAGGAAAGATATACTAGCTTTGGAGGGGGTACAGAGATGATTCACTCGGCTGATTCCAGAAATGAGGGGTTTACCTTATGATGATAGATTGAGTAGACTGGGTCTTTACTCGTTGGAGTTCAGAAGGATGAGGGGTGATCTTATAGAAACATTTAAAATAATGAAAGAGATAGACAAGATAGAGGCAGAGAGGTTGTTTCCACTGGTCGGGGAGACTAGAACTAGGGGGCACAGCCTCAAAATACGGGGGAGCCAATTTAAAACCGAGTTGAGAAGAAATTTCTTCTCCCAGAGGGTTGTGAATCTGTGGAATTCTCTACCCAAGGAAGCAGTTGAGGCTAGCTCATTGAATGTATTCAAATCACAGATAGATAGATTTTTAACCAATAAGAGAATTAAGGGTTATGGGGAGCGGGCGGGTAAGTGGAGCTGAGTCCACGGCCAGATCAGCCATGATCTTGTTGAATGATGGAGCAGACTCGAGGGGCTAGATGGCCTATTCCTGTTCCTAATTCTTATGTTCTTATGTTCTTATGTTCTGATGATCCTTTAATGTTTGCCATTGCCTATCCACCGTCAACCCTTTAAGTATCATTTACCAGTCTATTCTAGCCAATTCACGTCTCATACCATCGAAGTTACCTTTACTTAAGTTCAGGACCCTAGTCTCTGAGCTAACTGTGTCACTCTCCATCTTAATGAAGAATTCTACCATATTATGGTCACTCTTCCCCAAGGGGCCTCGCACAACAAGATTGCTAATTAGTCCTTTCTCATTTCACAGCACCCAGTCTAGGATGGCCAGTCCTCTAGTTGGTTCGTCGACATATTGGTCTAGAAAACCCTCCCTAATACACTCCAGGAAATCCTCCTCCACCGTATTGCTACCAGTTTGGTTAGTCCAATCAAGATGTCGATTAAATTCGCCCATGATAACTGCTGTACCTTTATTGCACGGCTCCCTAATTTCTTGTTTGATGCTGTCCCCAACCTCACTACTACTGTTTGGTGGTCTGTACACAACTCCTACCAGCGTTTTCTGCCCCTTGGTATTCCGCAACTCCACCCATACAAGCTAATGTCCTTCCTTACTATTGTGTTAATTTCCTCTTTAACCAGCAACGCTACCCCACCTCCTTTTCGTTCCTGTCTATCCTTCCTGAATGCTGAATACCCATGAATGTTGAGTTCCCAGCCTTGGTCTCCCTGGAGCCATGTCTCCATGATGCCAATTATATCATGTTGATTAATTGCTGCCTGTGCAGCTAATTCATCCACCTTATTATGATTACTCCTCGCATTGAGGCACAGACTTGTCTTTTTAACACACTTTGTCCTTTTAGAGTTTTGCTCTAATAGGGACCTTTTTGATTTTTGCCTTGGTTTCTTTGCCCTCCACTTTTACCTTTCTTCATTCTATCTTTTGCTTCTGCCCCCATTTTACTTCCCTCTGTCTCCCTGCATAGGTTCCCATCCCCCTGCCATATTAGTTTAAGCCCTCCTGAACAGCGCTAGCAAACACTCCCCCTAGGATATTGGTTCCGTTCCTGCCCATGTGCAAACCGTCCGATTTGTACTGGTCCCACTTCCCCCAGAACCGGTTCTAATGTCCCAGGAATTTGAATCCCTCCCTTCTGCACCACTCCTCAAGCCACGTATTCATCTGAGCTATCCTGCGATTCCTACTCTGACTAGCAGGTGGCACTGGTAGCAATCCTGAGATTACTAACTTTGAGGTCCTACTTTTTAATTTAGCTCCTAGCTCCCTAAATTCTGCTTGTCGGACCTCATCCCATTTTTTACCTATATCGTTGCTACCTATATGTACCACGACAACTGGCTGTTCACCCTTCCCCTTCAAAATGCCCTGCATCCTTGACCTTTGCACCAGGAAGGCAACATACCATCCTGGAGTCTCGTTTGCGGCCCGAGAAATGCCTAACTATTCCACTTACAATAGAATCCCCGACCACTATAGCTCTCCCACTCTTTTTCCTGCCCTCCTGTGCAGCAGAGCCAACCACAGTGCCATGAACTTGACTGCTGCTGCTCTCCCCTGATGAGTCAACCCCTCAACAGTACCCAAAGTAGTGTATCTGTTTTGCAGGGGGATGACCTCAGGGGACCCCTGCACTAACTTCCTTCCACTGCTCTTCCTGTTGGTCACCCATTTGCTATCTGCCTGTGTAATCTTTCCCCGTGGTGTGGCCAACTCACTAAATGTGCTGTTCACAGTATTCTCAGCATCGGGGATGCTCCAGAGTGAATCCACCTGCAGCTCCAGTGCCACAACGCGGTCTGTCAGGAGCTGCAGCTGGATACACCTCCCGCACATTTAGTCGTCAGGGACACTGGAAGCGTCCCTGACTTCCCACATAGTACAGGAGGAGCATAACATGTGTCCGAGCTCTCCTGTCATGACTTAATTAACTAAATTAACTTAATTGGCAACAACAATGACAAAGGTTACCTAATGATAAAGGAAAAGAAAAAGAAAAACTACTCACCAATCACCAGCCAATCACTTACCCCCTTGGCTGTGATGTCACCTTTTGATTTCTTTCTACTTCTTTGTTTACCTTCTGCCCCTGCAGATGCACCGGCTAGCCTCCTCGATGTCGGGCCTTTTATAGGCCGCCTCACGAACTCTCTACTAGATGTCCCGCTGCCTCCTCGATGTTGGGCCTTTTATAGGCCGCCTCACGAACTCCCCGCTCGAAGTCCCGCTGCCTCCTCGATGTCGGGCCTTTTATAGGCTGCCTCACGAACTCCCCGCTCGAAGTCCCACTGCCTCCTCGATGTCGGGCCTTTTAAAGGCCGCCTCACGAACTCTCTACTCGATGTCCCGCTGCCTCCTCGATGTCGGGCCTTTTATAGGCTGCCTCACGAACTCCCCGCTCGAAGTCCCGCTGCCTCCTCGATGTCGGGCTTTTTATAGGCTGCCTCACGAACTCCCCGCTCGAAGTCCCGCTGCCTCCTCGATGTCGGGCCTTTTATAGGCTGCCTCACGAACACCCCACTCGAACTAACAGCAAGACCTCCACCCATTTTCTAGGCGACTTTCCCATTTTCTTTCGGAACCTATCCTTGATGGTCCTATTCATTCGCTCCACAATCCCCGATGACTGCAGGTTGTGGGCGACGTGCCATTTACCCTCTACACCTGGCATCTTGAGAGTCGCCTGCATGACTGCCCCTGTGAATTGACTCCTCTGATCGGACTCCACATACTGTGGTAGCCCCCACCTAGAGAACACTTCTCTCACTAGAATCCTTGCGGTCCCCAAAGCTGTAGCTGTTCGACAAGGGAAGGCTTCTACCCATTTAGAGAACACATCTACCAGGACTAGGCAGTACTTGTAACCCCCCTTTGTGGTGGGCAGCTGTCTGATATAATCGACCTGTATGAACTGCCATGGTCCCTCCACTCTCCTAGTGTGTCCCATGGATACCTTCCTTTTCTGGGGGTCAGGGTTGTTTGCAGCACACACCAAGCAATCCGTGCAGAAGTCACGGACGTCCTCCCTCTGTTGCGGCCACCACCCTACCTGTTCCACCCGTTGCCAGGTGGTCTCCGGCCCGGGGTGCCCCGCTCCTGAACCCTCGTGGGCCAATTGAAGGAATTCTCGCCAGTGCTGCTGTGGGACTACCCACTGTTCCCCTCTGAAAACCATCCCTTCCTTTACCATAATCCCTACCACTCCTTATAGACCCTCTACCTTATCTCCCTTAGCCAGCGTCTCCAGAACAGTCTTTAGGACAGGATCCTGTGTCTGGACCATATTTAGGTCCGGGGCCAATGCTACCCCTGCACTCCCTTGTGTCCCACCTTTGTCTCTGATCGCTGCTACCGGGTCGACCCATAAGGATTCCAAAAGGTGCCCGTTCAAGCACCTTCCTTGGCCAGTACGTCGGCCTGCTGATTGCCCTCCGTGCAGGATTCTGTCTTAGAATGGGCCTTGACTTTGTGGATATAGGGTTCCTATCGATGTTATGATCTGTTGCAACAATGGCTTGGTTGCTAGGGGTTTCCCGTCTGCAGATGTGAACCCGCGACGAGATCAAATGGCCAAATATTCTGTACATGAATTACAAGTGAACATGCTGTCCGAGCAAATCGTGTAGGGTATAGGGAACTCTTCGGGTTGGGTAGCCACATACACCACCGCTGACAGTTCAGAGTGCTGGGCGCTCAGGATGCTCGGGAGTTAATGGCCTTGGTGATGCCTGCCTTTGGGTCAAAAATCCCGCACCCAGTGAGTCGCTCCCCTGCCACCACTGTACTGGACACGTCTATATAGATCTCACAGTCCGTGGGATGGATCCCAACCCGAAACCCTATGTCTACGTCCCATACTACTTCAACAGAATATTTGTGAGCCAGCCTTGGGCAGATCAAATTTGCGGCAAGCTTGGACTCACAGAGGTCTTACACGTTCAAATTCATCTGCGAGAGTAATTAAGTCCAGCGAGCAATGCTTGCGCTGCTCATCATGCCATCCTTTATCCAGAAGCATCTGAGTGGGCGTATGATGGTTAAGAGAGTTATCGGGGACACCCCCATGAAGATTTGTGATCTCTTCACGGCCCAATGTGTGGCGAGCAGGTGCCTCTCACAATTGGAGTACCCCCTCTCCACATCTGTGAGGATTCTTGATGAGTATACCACAGGCCTCAGCTTGCCGTGCCGCTCCTGGAGCAGCACTGAGCTTAAACTGCCCCCTGTGGTAGCTACCTCCAAAAGAACTCCTCTCCCCCATCAATTGCTCCTAAATCTCTCTTCAGATGACTAAAAGCTGCCATACAGTCCTCATCCCACTCCCAGCCCACTCCCTTGTGGAGGAGCCGGAATAGAGGGGCTGCTGTAGCGGCATAGTCCTCTATGAAACCCCTGTAGTCCCTGTGAGTCCCAGGAAGGATCTTACCCCCGTTACCATGGTCGGGACAGGTAGCTCCTTTACCACCTTCCTCCTCGCCTCGTCAATGGCCTTCTCCCCAGCAAGCACCGTCAGCCCGAGGAATTTTATTTCCTGCTGGCCGATCTGTGCTTTCCTGGGATTAACCTTGAACCCAGCTTCCTTAAACAGACTCAGCAGCTCAGCCAGCAGTGGGCCATGCTCCTCCCGCTTGTCGGAGAACAAAAGCAGGTCGTCCACGTACTGCACAAGCTGCTGTTGTCTGCTGAACTCTTTTAAACAGTTGGCCATACATTGGTGGAAAAAAGAAGGACTGTTATGAAACCCTTGGGGAAGGCAGGTCCATGTGTACTGCTGACCCTCGAAAGTGAATGTGAACTTATACTGGTCCTCCCTTTTGAGAGGGCAAAACCAGAATCCGTTCGAAATGTCCAGCACCGTGAATGTTTTCGCAGATGCTGGGATACTCCCGATCAGGTCGTCTACGGCTGCAACGGTGGGGACACAGGCTGGAATGTTCTTGTTAATAACCTGATAGTCCACAGTGGCTCTCCACGAATTGTCTGGATTCCTAACCGGCCAAATCGGAGAGTTCGCATGGGTCTCTCTGGGTCTGAACACACCCTGCTCAACCAGTGATACCAATGCTGTCTCTAAATCCGCCTCTGCCTCTCTGGGGAAGTTTTACTGTTTCTGTGGTCGGGCCATGGGGTCTCCTTCTACTCTGACCTCCACCCCACTACCCTCTCACAGTCGTGCTTGTGTGTAGCGAATGCCGCGAGGTTGGCTCGCACATCCGCTCTGTACTCTACCGGGGTAGAAGTGACCAAAAGTTCAAGGTCATAACTACCCTTGGACTTCATTGTACACGCGGTTCCCTTGCCTTGCTTCCCTGGTATAACTACCACCTCCTTCTCCTTTCCCGTGCATGCTGCTCCCCCCATAGACAGTCATTCCGGAAATCCGCCAATATCTTGTGGGCCAGTATGAAGTCTTCCCCCAAAATGCTTATTCCCTCCCGTTCCCACTGCATCAGGACATATTTCCCCAGATTGATGGCTAGCAGGATGGAGAAAGAACCAGTACGTTCATTCCCGGTGAACCCTACTAATGTTTTTGGGACCCCGTTCGATAGAGGTGATGTAGCCGGGTTATCCGCAGATAGATCCCTTGCACTTTCTCCACCTTTCATCTTCACGCACGGTCTTTTCCAAGCATCATAACTTAATGGGCACAGGTAAGCGGGCTGAGAAGTCCCTAGTCATGGGTCAGGATTGTTCGGGGCGGATGGGAGTACGCTGCCTGCTGCCACGTCTACCCTACCCTGCCCTGCCGGAAAGACTGCGCGGAGAGCAGCCACTAATACCACGAAGGGATCAGTGCTGCTTCCCACCACAGCTGCGGCTTTCCACGCTGGCGCTGGAGGATCCCCTTTCCCGTTCCTTTTGTCAGGGACTGGGCAGTCTTTCCTCCAGTGCCCTTTACTCCCACACCCATAACAACCCTGCTTCTTCTCTGAGCTACTCCCTTCCTGGCGCCACTCTTTTCTAACGTTGCCTCCACTAGGCTTTAACTCGTGCACTCTGCCCTTTGGTTTGATATTCTGACCCCTACCATTCTTAAAAGAGAGAGTTAACTGCCGGATCACCCCCTCTTCTGCGGGGATCCCCAGAATCGAACCACCCCTCTGCATTGGCCTTGAGCCTGGGCAGGCTGTTCGCCACCAGTGTCCTCAGCTAGTGAGCCCTAGGCTCCCCCTGCAGCTGCGCCCAGTCGGTGCCTCCCCAGCTAACTGCAATGTCCTTTCCACTTGGGAGAAGGGACTTCCATCATTGAGGCCCATAGCCTCTAGGATGTCATCCTTTATCCCCTCTAATGTACCCTGCCCCCTCTTGCTACCCGCTGAGAGCGACTGGTACAACCTACTATCCAGGGAAAACAAAAGTAATTTCGCTGACTCAGCTTCGTTACAATTATTGATACTCTACATCGGCTTCACATCCGTAAAATGGAGAGATGGGTCCCCTTTACTGGTCAGGTTGGTCAGGTTAGAGACCATTGCCTGCAACTGGGAGGTCGTATACATACCATAAAGTCACTGCAGTGGTCCTTGCTCTTGATGGCCTACGGGCGCACCAAATTTCCGCTGCCAGACAGGGCACATGTGTTGCATATGTATACTTGTATTTACTCTGTATAGCCACCAGAGAGCTCATCCCCTGGAGTCCAAGGGATCCCATATTCCCTTGGGAGCACAGGTATTTAAGGAGGCTTCACAGGTTGGAGAGGCACTCTGGAGACCTGCAATAAAAGACAAAGGTTACACTTTACTTTGAGCTCACAGTGTTCAGTCTGACTCTTTCTCCATACACAACAACTGGCGATGAGATACAGATAGCAAACTCAAAGATGCAGAGAACAGTGGGCATGCTGGAGAAATTCTCAGAGGGAGATGATTGGGAAACATTTCTGGAGTGACGCGACCAATACTTTGTGGCCAACGAGCTAGATGGGGAAGAGAGCGCTGCCAAACGAAGAGTGATCCTCCTCACCGTCAGTGGGACACCAACGTATGGCCTCATGAAGAATCTGCTCACTCCAGCAAAACCCATGGAGAAAACGTACGATGATTTGTGCACACTGGTCCGAGAGCATTTGAACCCGAAGGAAAGCGTTCTGATGGCGAGGTACCGGTTCTACACCTACAAAAGGTCTGAAGGCCAGGAAGTGGCGAGTTATGTCGGCGAGCTAAGACGCCTTGCAAGACATTGCGAATTTGAAGGACATTTGGAGCACATGCTCAGAGACTTTTTCAGACTTGGCATTGGCCACGAAACCATACTTCGCAAACTTTTGACTGTAGAGACCCCAACCTTGAGTAAGGCCATAGCGATAGCTCAGGCGTTCATTGCCACCAGTGACAATACGAAGCAAATCTCTCAGCACACAAGTGCTGCTACAAGTACTGTGAACAAAGTGCTGTTGTTTTCGAATAGTAACGTACAGGGCAGGTCATACATACCTGCAGCTACACGTCCGCAGATGTCTCAGAGTCCACCATCAACGGTGATGAATGCAAGGCCTTTAACACCTAGTTGGCGCTGCAGGGGTGATCATCATTTCCATTCATGCTGATTCAAAGAGTATGTTTGCAAGGGCTGTGGAACAATGGGACACCTACAACGAGTGTGCAGGTGAGCTGCAAATACTGTTAAACCTGCAAACCACCATGTTGCAGAGGAGGACAGATCCATGGAGGATCACGATGAAGCAGAGCCTCAGATCGAGGAGGCAGAGGTACATGGGGTGCACACATTCACCATGAATTGTCCCCCGATAATGCTGAATGTTGAACTAAATGGACTCCTGGTGTCAATGGAACTGGACACGGGCGCGAGCCAGTCCATCATGGGCAAAAAGAGTTTCGAAAGGTTGTGGTGCACCAAGGCTTCAAGGCCAGTCTTAACTCCAGTTCGCACGAAACTAAGAACTTACACGAAAGAACTGATTCCTGTAATCGGCAGTGTTACCGTAAAGGTCTCCTACGATGGAGCGATGCACAAGCTACCACTCTGGGTGGTACCGGGTGATGTCCCACGCTGCTCGGCAGGAGCTGGCTGGGAAAGATACGCTGGAACTTGGACGACGTCTGAGCGCACAGTCTTAAACAAATTTCCTTCGCTGTTCGAACCAGGCATCGTGAAATTCCAAGGAGCGAAAGTGCAGATCCACCTAATTCCGGGGATGCGACCCATCCATCACAAGGTGAGAGCAGTACCGTACATGATGAGAGAAAGGGTAGAGATCGAGCTAGAATGGCTGCAAAGAGAGGGCATCATTTCCCCGATCGAGTTCAATGAGTGGGCTCGTCCTATCGTCCCAGTCCTCAAGAGAGATGGCACCGTCAGAATCTGTGGCGATTACAAAGTTACTATCATTCGTTTCTCCCTGCAGGACCAATACTCACTACCAAAGGCCATCGACCTCTTTGCAACGCTGGCGGGAGGAAAGATGTTCATGAAGCTGGATCTGACTTCAACCTACATGATGCAGGAACTGGAGGAATCATCGAAGACCCTCACCTGCATCAACACGCACAAAGGTCTTTTTGTTTAGAACAGATGCCCGTTTGGAATCCGATCAGCGGCGGCAATATCCCAGAGAAACATGGAAAGCTTACTGAAGTCGGTCTCGCACACCGTGATCTTCCAGGACAACATCTTGGTCACAGGTCGGAACACAGTCAAGCATCTGCAGGACCTGAAGGAGGTTCTTAGTCACTCAACCGCGTGGGGCTCAGGTTAAAACGCTCAAAGTGCATTTTTCTGGTGCCTGAAGTGGAGTTCCTAGGAAGGAGGATTGCAGTGGACGACATCAGGCCCACCAATACGAAGACGGAGGCAATCGAGAATTCACCAAGGCCACAGAATGTGACGGAGCTGCGGTCATTTCTAGCACTCCTGAACTACTTTGGTAACTTTTTACCAGGTTTCAACACCCTGCTAGAACCACTGCATGTCTTACGACAAAAAGGGGATGAATGGGTTTGGGGCAAAAGCCAAGAAAATGTCTTTGTAAAAGCGAGAAAATTGTTAAGCTCAAGCAAACTGCTTGTGTTGTATGTTCCATGTAAACGTTAGGTACTAGCATGTGATGCGTCGTCATATGGCGTCGGGTGTGTATTGCAACAAGCTAATGATTTCAGGAAACTGCAACCGGTTGCTTATGCATCCAGGAGTCTGATATCCCTGTTTTTCGAGTGTAAGGAGTAAGGGGATAAGTACTAATGCATCGGCCTGCATCCAGAGATGGGCGCTCACGTTGTCCTCATACAGCTATGCCATCCGCCACAGGCCAGGCACTGAAAACTGCGCCGATGCTCTCAGTAGGCTGCCATTGCCCACCACGGGGGTGGAAATGGCGCAGCCCGCAGATCTAGCCATGGTTATGGAAGCATTTGAGAGTGAGCAATCACCCGTCACTGCCCGGCAGATCACAACCTGGACAAGCCAGGACCTCTTATTATCTCTAGTCAAAAGCTGTGTGCTTCACGGGAGCTGGTCCAGTATCCCAATGGAAATGCAGGAAGAGATAAAGTTGTTCCAGCGGCGCAAAGATGAAATGTCTATACAGGCAGACTGCCTTCTGTGGGGCAATCAAGTAGTGGTCTCCAAGAAGGGCAGAGACACCTTCATCTTTGACCTCCACAGTACCCATCCAGGCATCGTAATGATGAAAGCGATAGCCAGATCCCACGTGTGGTGGCTCGGTATCGATGCGGATTTAGAGTCTTGCGTTCACAGATGCAATACATGCTCGCTGTTAAGCAATGTACCCAGGGAGGTGCCGCTAAGTTTATTGTCTTGGCCCTCCAAACCATGGTCTAGGGTACACGTCGCCGATGCAGACCCGTTCTTGGGTAAAATATTCCTTGTGGTTGTAGACGTATACTCCAAGTGGATTGAATGTGAGATAATGTCGGCTAGCACGTCCGCTGCCACCACTGAAAGCCTGCGGGCCATGTTTGCCACACACTGCCTCCCCGATGTCCTGGTGAGCGACAACAGGCCATGTTTTACCAGTGCTGAGTTCAAAGAATTCATGACCCGTAACGGGATCAAACATGTCACATCTGCCCCGTTTAAACCAGCGTCCAATGGTCAGGCAGAGCGAGCAGCGCAAGCCATCAAGTAAGGCTTGAAGAGGGTAACTGAAGGCTCACTGCAGACTCGTCTATCCCGAGTCCTGCTTAGCTACTGCACAAGACTCCACTCACTCACTGGGATCCCACTGCTGAACTGCTCATGAAAAGAGCACTTAAGACAAGACTCTCGTTAGTTCAGCCTGATCTACATGAACAGGTAGAGAGCAGGCAGCTTCAACAAAGTGCATACCATGATAGCGCAAATGTGTCACGCGAGATTGAACTCAATGATCCTGTATTTGTATTAAATAATGGACAAGGTCCCACTGGCTTCCCAGCACTGTCATGACTAAAGAGGGGAGCAGGGTGTTTCAAATTTTCAAATGGACTCATTCACTGGATACACTTGGACCAAATCAAACTCAGATTCATGGACTATCCTGAGCAACCCACCTTGGACCCTACCTTTTTTGATCCCCCAACGGTTGACTACGAAGCAGAACCCATCATCCACAGCAGGCAGCCAGCAAGGCCAGCTGAACAGCAGCCCAGCAAGGCCCAACAAATGATTCAACAACACTAGCTTTCACACCGAGACGATCAACCAGGGCAAGAAGGGCCCCAGTTCAATTCACATTGTAAATAGTTGCACTATTGACTTTGCGGGGGGAGTGTTGTTATACATGTATACTTGCATTTACTCTGTACATCCACTAGAGGGTTCATCCCCTGGAGTCCCAAGGGATCCCATAATCCCTTGGGAGCACAGGTATTTAAGGAGGCTTCACAGGTTGGAGAGGCACTCTGGAGACCTGCAATAAAAACTAAGGTCACACTTTACTTTGAGCTCACAGTGTTCAGTTTGATTCTTTCTCCATACACAACAACATGGGTCCTGGTCCCGGCACTTCTGGCGGTGGTTGAGCGTCCTCCTCTGCCTCACAGTCCTCCTTATCTTTCCCTTGCTCTTCCTCATCTTCCCAGGCCGATTCCCGGAGCTACCAAGCAGAACATCCCTTTGGCCTTAGATAGAGCATCGGTTAAATTCTGGATCTGCTCCTGGCAAGGACCATGATTACCCGTATCAAACCCTCTAGTGCTAGCGACTCTGTATGCCACCTGAATATCCTTGAACTGCTCTTCCAGCACCTTTACCTCACTCGACAAGTGAGTGTTCTCCTTCCTAACCGCCCTCTCGTTCCCCTTTGCCTCAGTTACCTGCCATTGCAGGAACTCCTTATGGTTACGGGAGGTTTCCTCCTGGCTTATTCTTCCCCTTTTCTCATCCCTTAGCTGCATGCATAACCTCTCCCTATTACAGCCCTTGTGTCTGACTGTGCCTCGGACTCCCTGAGCTCTGCCTCTAACTTACCAACCTGCTCATCTAGCAGTTGGACTTGTCTTTGTAGACAGATGAGCCATATCGCCTTTGCAATACTGAGCCTATGCTCCTTGCCCTACATCCATTCTGCCGCTGCGTCCGCTGGACGCTGAGCACGCAACAGACCTAGCAGCCACTTCTTAGTGATGTTAACCTTCTTTAATACATATGACGAAATCCCTTCCTCCATTTTGGACTTTTCGCCAGAAGTGCTGCCCATGACTGATTTACATTCTTTTAACCCAGGTCCCTTTGTGGACGCCATGAGACGTAAGCGGTTTAGACCCTAGCCCAATTGGCTAGATGGACGGTTCAAATCACCCCCGCCTTACGAGAATTCTATACCCAGGGATTATTATTCAGAGTGTAAATCGAATAAGTCACAGACAGGAATGCTTTGGTGAAAAATTGCATTTATTTATTTGGTCTAACATACACTGGCTAAAACATGCACTACTAAACAAAATCACTGTCCCTGTGGAGAATAAGATCCAGGTTAAAACAACATACAGTACAACACTGTGGACCGGTGACATGCAGTAATTTCCTTGTTGCTATGGTGGAGTCTAACTCTCCCCCACCAGTGAATTACCCAGTCGCATAAAGCTCCCTCCCCAGAATAGCCCGAAAAAGCTTCACTTCCAAGAAAACTCTGAGCCCTTTACACCCCACACAGCTCGCCTGGTGCTCTGGTTACCGGCTTGGGACACTCGCGACCATGCTCACCAGTTGGTATCGATCGCTCAGCTAGTCCTTCTTCTTGTCACGTCGGTCTTGGTGAAGCGAGAGAGAGGGGGGGAACGCTCGAACGCTGGAGAACGCTCCAAAATGCTAGAGCTGGTGAAAAAGAGTCTATCTTTAAAGGAGTCCTGCAGCTCTTATCTCTCTCTCGCCAATCTTTGAAATCCTTTTGCCTCTAAGTATTCCGCTGCTTAGTTGGTGATGGGCCATCAGACCTGTTATGCTCATAATAAAGTAATGTAACTGAGTACTGTAGGTGTGAACAAGTGTGACCTTAGCTCCTTTATTCAGAGTGTGGGTACAGCATGGGAGGTCTGCTTATATACAGTGCTCCCAAGGGATGTTGGTATCTCTTGGGACTCCAACAGGTACGCCCTCTGGTGGCGGTATGATATTGGTTACATAGAATTGCATACATAACATCACTCCCTCCAAAAATACATAGTACACTTATTTACAGGGTGAGAAGATTTGGGGCCTTTTGTTTCCTAATCAATCATCTCGGTACAAATGCAGGTGTAGTGAGTTGGTTGGTTCTTCGCTGGGCTGCGGTGCAGGTGGCCTTGCTGGGCTGCTGGGGATGGTGAGTTCAGCTTCATGGTCAACCGTGATGTTGGTTGCCACTTGTGTGTGTGTCAAAGGGTCAACGTTGGTGGTGTCCTCTTCGGGTTGCTCGTGGCTTTCTGTGAATCGCAGTTTGGTTTGGTCCAAATGCTTTCTGCAAGTTAGTCCATTTGCGAGTTTGACCTGAAACACCCTACTCCCTTCTTTGGTTATGACAGTGCCAGCAAGCCATTTGGGACCATGTCCATAGTTGAATACAAATACAGGGTCATTGACTTCAATATCGCATGACAAGTTTGCGCGATCATGGTACATGCTTTGTTGATGTTGCCTGTCGTTGACGTGATCATGGAGATCAGGGTGGACAATAGAGAACCTTGTTTTGAATGCCCTTTTCATGAGCAGCTCGGCTGGGGTACCCCAGTGAGCGAGTGGGGTCTGGTGCAGTAGCTGAGCAGGACTTGGGACAGGCGGGTCCGCAGGGAGCCTTCCGACAAGTGTTTCAAGCTTTGCTTGATGGTTTGCACAGCCCGTTCTGCCTGGCTGTTGGATGCGGGCTTGAACGGGACAAATGTGACATGCTTGATCACATTGCGGGTCATGAATTCCTTAAATTCAGCACTGGTGAAGCATGGCCCATTGTCGCTGACAAGGACATCAGGCAGGCCTTGCGTGGCGAACATGGCTCGTAGGCTTTCGATGCTGGCAGTGGACATGCTTACAGACATTATTACACATTTTGAATAAGCATCCACAACAACCAAAAATATTTTGCCTAGAAACGGGCCTGCAAAGTCAATGTGGATCCTAGACCACGGTTTGGATGGCCATGACCACAAACTTAGCGGTGCCTCCCTGGGTGCATTGCTCAGTTGAGAGCAAGTGTTGCATTAGCGCACGCAAGACTCCAAATCTGAGTCGATGCCGGGCCACCACACATGGGATCTGGCTACAGCTTTCATCATTACTGTGCCTGGGTGGGTACTGTGTAGTTCATGTATGAACATTTCCCTGCCTTTCTTAGGCAAAACCACGCGATTGCCCCACAAAAGACATTCCGCCTGTATGGACATTTCATCTTTGCGCCGCTGGAATGGCTTGATTTCTTCATGCATCTTCGCTGAGACGCTGGACCAGCTCCCATAGAGGACACAGTTTTTAACAAGGGTCAATAAAGGATCCTGGCTGGTCCAGGTCCTGATCTGGCGGGCATAACGGGTGACTTTTCACTTTCGAACACATCCATCACCAAGAGCAAGTCTGCAGGCTGTGCCATTTCCACCCTGGTGGTGGGCAATGGTAGCCGACTGAGAGCATCAGCGCAGTTCTCTGTGCCTGGTCTGTGGCGGATTACATAGTTATATGCAGACAGTGTGAGCGCCCATCTTTGGATGCGAGCAGAGGCATTTGTATTAATCCCTTTGCTCTCTGAGAATAGCGAACAGTTTCTAACTCAAACTTAAGACCAAAAAGATACTGATGCATTTTTTTCACCTCGAAAACGCATGCCAGAGCTTCTTTTTCAATCATGCTGTCGGCCCTTTCGGCCTTGGACAAACTCTTGGATGCATAGGTGACCGGTTGCAATGTTCCTGATTTGTTAGCTTGTTGTAACACACACCCGACCCCGTACGAAGATGCATCGCAAGCTAGCACTAAATGTTTACATGGGTTATACAGAACAAGCAGTTTGTTGGAACATAACAGATTTCTGGCTTTCTCAAAAGCAACCTCTTGTTATTTCCCCTATGCCCAGTCATCTCCCTTGCGTATCAACACATGTAGGGGTTCTAGCAAGATGCTTCAACCGGGTAGGAAATTATCAAAATAATTGAGGAGTCCCAGGAATGACCGCAGCTCTGTCACGTTCTGTCATCTCGGCGCGTTCTTGATGGCCTCCATCTTGGCGTCAGTGGGTCTGATACTGTCTGCCGCGATTCTTCTCCCTAAGAACTCGACCTCTGGCGGCAGGAAAGCACATTTCGAGCATTTCAACCTGAGTCCCACATGATCTAGCCAATTTAGAACCTCTTCCAAGTGTTCGATGGTGGCCCGACCTATGATGAATATATCGTCCTGGAAAACCACGGTGCGCGGAACTGACTTTAGCAGGCTCTCCATGTTCCTTCAATCGAATCCCAAATGGGCATCTATTGTAGATGAACAGACGTTTGTGCGTGTTGGTGAGGACTTTCGAAGATTCCGCCAGCTCCTGCGTCATGTAGGCCGAGGTCATGTCCAACTTGGTGAAAGTTTTTCCTCCTGCCAGGGACGCAAATAGGTCGTCTGCCTTGGGTAGCAGGTACTGGTCCTGCAGTGAAAAACGGTTAATCGTTACTTTATAGTCCCCACAAATTCTGACCATGTCATCGCCCTTGAGGACCAGAATAATCGGACTGGCCCACTCGTTGAACTCCAGGCGTGATGATGCCTTCTCGCTGCAGCCTGTCCAGCTTGATCTCCACTTTCTCTCGCATCATATATGGCACTGCCCGTGCCTTGTGGTGGATGGGTCGTGCACCGGGAACCAAGTGGATCTGCACCTTCGCCCCCGAGAAACTTCCGATGCCTGGCTCAAACAAAGATGGAAACTTGCTCAGAACCTGGGCACGTGAGGTGGACGAGAGCACTCGGATGTCGTCCCAGTTCCAGCGGATTTTCCCCAGCCAGCTTCTGTCGAAGAGTATGTGGCCATCTCCTGGTACAATCCATCGTAATAGTTCGTGCACCATTCCATCATAGGAGACTTTTACTGCTGCACTGCCAATTACAGGGATCAGCTCTTTGGTGTAAGTTCTCAGTTTGTTATGAATGGGGTTAAGCTTGGACCTGTGTGCCTTGTTGCAGCACAGCCTGTCGAAGGCCTTTTTGCTCATGATAGACTGACTCGCACCCGTGTCCAGTTCCATGGATACTGGAATTCCGTCCTGTTCGACTGTTAACATGATCGGTGGACATTTCGTGGTGAAGGTGTGTACCCCGTACACTTCTACCTACTCGGTTTGAGTCTCTAGTTCAGTTTAATCCGCCATGGATCGACCTTCCTCTGCAATGTGGTGGCTTGCAGGGTTTGCAGCTCATCTGCACATTCGCTGGAGCTGCCCCATTGTTCCACAGCCTTTGCACACATAGTGTTTGAAGCGGCATTGATGGGCTCGATGATCACCTCCGCAGCGCCAACAAGGTGTTAACTGCCTTGCATTAATGTTTGATGGCGGACTCTGGGTCATCTGAGGTCGTGCAGCTGCAGGCATGTACGTTCTGCCATCTGCATTCCTGCCTGAAAACAATGTTACTTTGTGTACAGTACTTGCCGAAACCCCTTTATGCTGCAAAATTTGTTTGGTGTTATTGCTGGTGGACATAAATACCTGGGCTATCGTTATGGCTTTGTTCAGTGTTTCAACAGTCAATAGTTTGCAAAGGATCACCTCATGGCCAATGCCAAGCACAAAGACGACTCTTCGCATTTGCTCAAGGAATCCATCGAATTCGCAATGTCCTGCAAGGCACCTTAGTTCGGCGACGTAGCTCACCACTTCCTGGCCTTCAGACCATTGACATGTGTAAAATCGATACCTTACTATCAGAACGCTCTCCTTCGGATTTATGTGCTCCCGGACCAGCATACACAGTTCTTCATACGATTTGGTTGTTGGTTTCACCGGAGCAAGAAGATTCTTCATGAGGCCATAGGTTGTTGCTCCGCAGACGGTGAGGAGGATAGCCCTTTGTTTGGCAGCGTTCTCATCACCTTCCAGCTCGTTGGCCACGAAGTATTGGTTGAGTCGCTCCATGGAGGCCTCTGAATTGTCCCCTTCTGAGAATTTCTCCAGGATACCAACAGTTCTCTGCATTTTTGCGTGATGGTTTGTTATCTCGTCGCCAGTTGCTATGTTCATAATAAAGTAACGTAACTGAGTACTGTATAGACGTGAATAAGTGTGACCTTAGCTCCTTTATTCTAACTTCAGAGTGTTGGTACAGCATGAGAGGTCTGCTTATATACAATGCTCCCAAGGGATGCTGGGATCTCTTGGGATTCCAACAGGTATACCCTCTGGTGGCGGTATAATACTGGTTACATAGGGTTGCATACATAACAAGACCCATGTGTATTGGACTGATGGCCCTGGGTCTGGAACATCTCTTGGCTTTTGTGTAGGGGAGAACTGGCCCCTCTTGGTCTGGCCAGGCTAATGAGTCCATTGTTCTGCTTCTCTTCTGAGATGGAGGTGAGAAGTGCCTTTGCATATTAGAGTGGTTTCCAATTGTTTATGCATGCCTCAGATATCTGAGCCCCTTCCCTTTTGCTCGGGCGAACCCGTACATTCTGGATGACTAACAGTTCTTTGTCACAGCCAACTGCCATGCGGTCTCTGCCGTTTTAACAAACCAGCCTTTTCACGTATCTGCACAGGGTGACCCCATCACAGGGAAAGTAGCCTCAGAGAAAAAACCCATAAAGTCCATGAAACATTCTCGACTGAGTCCATTCTTTAAACAGAGACTTGGTGATCTTCACCATGCAGCACAGTTCCATTGTTCTCGACATCCTGGTTGGATTGTACTGCAGGGCTCCTCTAGATCGATCAGGGTGCATAAAACATGTCTTGAAAATGCAGTTATATGCTCTATAATTATTCTGGTGTCACTATGAATTTCATAATATCAAGAACTGAACCGGGATCATCAGCCACTGCAGCTGAGGGCAGCTCTTCTCTGCATACAGCTACACAGACATCTGACTTCCAGCTGCAAACAACAACTTGCATATATAGGGGGAGTGGGAGTCTGTGTTCCATGTCTATGTTGTATGTGTGAGTTTGCAGCCCCTCTTCCATTATTTGAAGGGGCTGCACCTCAAATTCTGCTTGCACTTCAGTCCCATGCTCCTGATCTTTGGGCATCCTGTGCGGAGGGGTGCAGGCAGGTCGGAAGGCCTCCTCGCAGGACTGCTCCTGGGCATGGCCATCAACTGGTCCAGGCAACGGGCGGTCGAGAGGGTAATTCAGCCTGGCTGCCTGCCTATCTTCCGTGGTTACATCTGAGCCAGGGTGTCTCTGGAGATGGAGCACGCGGCCTTCCACGAGAGGTGGGCACTAGAGGGACTGGAGTGCATCATCACCTCTGGCAACCAAATTTTAATTTGATTTAAGTTTACTGTCCAAAATTTAATTTGGTTAATGTGTCGGTTTTAGTGCTCCCCTTTAATCAGGGGGCACTTGATTTACAGATCAACAACAAAATAGTTATAGAGGGAGTGGGACTAGCTGAAGTGCTGTTGCAGAGAGCCGACATGGGCTTGACGAGCCAAATGTCCTCCTTCTGTGCTGTGATAATTCTATGATTCTATGATTCTATATATATAGCTCCTTCAATATACAAAAACATCCCACGGCACTTAACAGAGAAGTAAGAAAAACTAAATGCTGAGCAAAAGGAGAGATTAAGAATGGTGACCAAAAGATTAGTCAAAGAGATAGAATTTAAGGAGGAGAAAGTGATGTAGAGGCAAAGGTATTTAAGGAGGGAATTCCAGAGTGTCGGGTCGAGCAAACTGAAGGCATGCCTCCAATCGTGGGGCAAAGGGAAGGGGGAATGTACAAGAGAAACAATTGTGTTATGGCGACTACCTCAATATGAAAGATCCATGGCTGCTTCCTGGATAGCAAGCATTAACATGCAATGTTTGGTCTGTGTGATCACTAACTAACTGGACATTCATCGAGTGAAGCCTGATGAAACTGATATTCAAGAAAGGAGGGAGAGAGAAAGCAGGCTACTACAGGCCAGTTAGCCTGACATCAGTCGTGGGGAAAATGCTGGAATACATTATTGGCGAAGTGGTAACAGGCACTTATAATATCATAACGGGCCTGAATTCGCACTCCCCACGGGTGCGAACGAGGTGTACACATGCCCGTGGGGTCCCCGCAAGTTCTGGGTTTAGATATGCGAAACGTATGCGCCTAAACCCAGAAATTGCAATCTGTCAAATTGCATCCGAAAGTAAAGGGCTTCTGCGGGATGAGAGTTGGGCTATTTGCTCAACTCCTGCCCAGCGAATGTCCTTCAAATTTTTACGACTGATAAAAGCAGGTATAAGGCCTGCTTTTATCAGTGTAAGACTTTTAGGGGGCAAAATTGCCCTTTTTTATAGCCCCTGTGGGGGGGCACTAATGGGACGCAACGAGGTTATCGCCTAGGAGAAGGCATCGATAGCGCCTCTGGGGAAACTGCTCCAGAGGTTTGGGGGGCGTCGTGCCGGTCGCATTGCTGTCGTTGCCTTCTGGTTTCGACATGATCATTGACATGATCATCCGGGTGTACAAGGGAGAGTTTGGGTTTGAGGCCTCTCTTCATTAACAGCTCGGCAGGAGGGACCCCGGTGAGCGAGTGGGGTCTCGTCCGGTAACTGAGCAGAATGCAGGACAAGCGGGTCTGTAGGGAGCCGTGAGTCACGGATTTTAGGCTCTGCTTAATGGTTTGGACAGCCCGCTCCGCTTGACCTTTAGACGCAGGTTTGAAAGGGGCAGACCTGACATGCTTGATGCCATTACGGGTCATAAACTCGTGGAACTCCGAACTGGTGAAACTCGGTCCGTTGTCGCTGACAAGGACGTCGGGCAGGCCATGGGTGGCAAACATGGCCCAGAGACTTTCAATAGTGGCTGTGGACATGCTGGATGACATGATTACGCATTCAATCCATTTGGAGTAAGCGTCCACTACCATTAAAAACATTTTGCCGAGAAAGGGCCGGCAAAGTCTATGTGGATCCTTGACCATGGTTTGGATAGCCATGACCACAGACTCAGTGGAGCCTCCACAGGTGCGTTACTCAGTTGCATGCAAGTGTTGCACTGATGCATGCATAACTCCAAGTCCGAGTCAATGCCGGGCCACCAAACGTGAGACCTTGCAATGGCCTTCATCATGACAATGCCTGGGTGGGTACTGTGTAAATCTTGCACAAAAGTTTCCCTGCCTTTATTTGTCATAACAACACGATTACCCCATAACAGACACAGACTGAATAGACAATTCATCTTTGCGGTGGCTATAAGGTTTAATTTCATCCTGCATTTCCCTGGGAATGGCAGAGCAATTTCCATTTAGGACACGCCTTTTTCGCTTGACAGTACAGGATCCTGGCTGGCCCAGGTCCTAATTTGGCGAGCCGTGACGGGTGACCCCTCACCCTCAAAGGCGTCCATGACCAGCAGCAAGTCTGCGGGCTGCAGCATTCCCACCCTGGTTGTGGGCAATGGTAGCCGGCTAAGTGCATCAACACAGTTTTCAGTGCCTGGTCTGTGGCGAATGACAATCATAACCGGATAATGTTAGTGCCCATCTTTGGATGCGGGATGAGGCATTGGTGTTTATACCTTTGCTCTCAGAAAACAATGAAATGAGCGGCTTGTGATCCGTTTCAAACTCTAACCGAAGCCCAAACATGTATTGGTGCATTTTCCTATCCCCATATACGCATGCTAAAGCCTCTTTCTCGACCATACGATAGGCTCTTTCAGCCTTAGACAGACTTCTGGATGCGTATGCAACTGGTTAGAGTTTGCCTGATACATTGGCTTGCTGGAGCACACAACCAACCCCATATGATGAGGCGTCGCAGGCCAGCACTAACCGCTTACATGGGTCATAGTGTATCAGTAATTTATTGGAACATAGCAGGTTCCTGGCCTTCTCAAAGGCTGTGTCTTGAGATTTGCCCCAAACCCAGTCATTACCCTTTCTCAGCAACATGTGCAAGGGCTCTAGCAATGTGCTCAAACTGGGTAGAAAGTTACCGAAATAGTTGAGAAGACCCAGGAACGAACGCAGTTCCGTCACACTCTGGGGTCTGGGTGCACTCTTGATAGCGTCTGTCTTCGAATCCATAGGTCTGATGCCAAGTGCTGCAATCTTTCTCCCCAGGAATTCGACTTCTGGTGCCATGAAAATGCACTTGGAGCATTTTAGCCTGAATCCCACTCTGTCCAGACGACGTAGATCCTCTTCCAGGTTATGCAGGTGTTCGGTGGCGTCGCGACCGATGATCAAGATGTCATCTTGGAACACGACAGTTCTTGGGACAGACTTCAGCAAACTCTCCATGTTTCTCTGAAATATGGCTGCCGCTGAGTGAATTCCGAAAGGGCACCTGTGGTATATAAACAGACCTTTGTGTGTGTTGATGCACATCAATTTGTTCGAAGATTCGACCAGCTCCTGTGTCATGTAAGCAGAGATCAGGTCCAATTTGGTGAACGACTTCCCCCCCCCGCTAGCATTGCAAACAGATCGTCAGCCTTGGGTAATGGGTACTGATCCTGTATTGAGATTCGGATGATCGGTACCTTGTAGTCGCTGCAGATCCTGACCGTGCCATCACTTTTCAACACCAATTCGACTAGCCCATTCGCTGAACTTGACTGGTGATATTATTCCTTCCCGTTGAAGTCTGTCCAGTTCGATCTCGACCTTCTCCCTCATTATATATGGAACCGCCAGAGCCTTGTGATGGACGGGTCTTGCATCCGGGCCTAGGTGGATCTGCACCTTGGCTCCCGTGAAGTTGCCGATTCCTGATTTGAACAATGAGGGAAACGTGCTCAGCACTTTGAGCACACGAAGCGTCATCCACTGATGATAAGGCTTTAATATTGTTCCAGTTCCATTTCATTTTCTCAACCTAACTCCTGCCGAACAGCGTTGGGCCATTGCCTGGAATGATCCACAACGATAAATCATGCACAGCTCCATCGTACAATACCTTTACTGCCGCGCTGCCAATGACTGGTATGAGCTCTTTGGTGTAGGTACGCAGCTTCGCATTGATTAGGCTCAATTTGGGTCATTTTGCCTTAGTGTCCCACAGCTTTTCGAAAGCCTCTGACTCATTATTGACTCGCACCTGTGTCCAATTCCATGGATACTGGAACCCCATTTAATTTAACTTCCAGCATTATCGGAGGACTTTTGGTAAAAGAATGTACCCCATACACTTCTTCGTCCTGTACCTCGGGTTGAGTTGCCTGTGCCGCTGGATCGATCATCCTCAGCCACGTGGTGTGTCACAGCACGCTTGCTCGGTTGCGGACACATTCGCTGAAGGTGCCCCATTGTTGCACAGTCTTTGCACACGTATTGCTTGAACCGGCATTGACGGGCCCGATGATAGCCCCCACAATGCCAACAAGGTGAGATTTGATTCACTCCTGATAGCGGACTTTGAGCAGTTACAGGTCATACGAACACAGACGAGTAGGCCCTGTCATGTGCAGCTCTGCCTGCTGACGATATTATTTTATGCACAGTACTTAACGATGCTGGGAAGATATCGGTTTAGAGTTTTTGTCCGTGGACATGCATGCCTGGGCGATCGTGATGGCCCTGCTCAGGTCTATTCAGCAGCCAACAGCTTTCAAAGGATGACCTCGTGGCCAATGCCAAGCACGAAAAAGTCCGGCAGCATTCCCTTAAACACAGCTCCGAAGTTGCACGGCCCAGCGAGACGTCTCAGGTCGGTGACAAATTCCGCCACGTCCTGGCCCTCGGAGTGATTGTGCATATAGAAACAATACTTCGCTATGGTGATGCTTTTTTTCGGTTTATAGTGGCTCCGAACCAGTGTACAAAATTCATCGTAAGTCTTATCCGTTGGTCAAGTCGGTGAGAGTAGTTTCTTGAGAAGGCCATAAATTTTTGACCGACAAACAGTGAGGAGAGCCGCCCTGCGCTTAATTGCATTATCGGTTCCTTCCAATCCGATGGCTATGAAGTACTGGTCGAGGCAATCAGTGAAATCCTCCTAGTCATCCCCATCCACAAGTCTCTCCAAAATTCCAACAGACATGGTTGCGTGAAAGTTCGCATTTTTAACTCGCCGCCAATTGTTAAGTATCGAATATGTCCATGAGGCTAAGTACGGTGAGCTAGTTCAGGCATGACCTTACTTTAGTTTAGTTATTTTCAAAGTGAGGATTCAACATGGCTGCCAACATTATATACACAGCTTGCACGTGTCTGCCAGTGACCATTAGGACTCCGACAGTCGCGCCTTCCGGTGGCAGGTAAAACACAGTTAACATAGATAACAGGCCCCGTGGGGGACATTGCATGGTGGGCGGCGAGGATGGCATCAGCTGATGTCAATACCAGTTTCGCGGGTGAAGAAACTGGTGGACATCTGCTGCTGGGGTGGGAAGGCCATTTGCGCCGTGGGGTGTCATATTTTTCTGTTGGCTTACTCTTCTTTCGGGCCGACAATGGCGGCCCTCACCTCGACCAGGCTGCCATTCTGCAGCCTGGGTGCCGGGCTGTTGGCTCGGTGGAGGGCGTCCCTGGTGGCCCAGTGGTGGCCTTTTGATTGAAGGGGAGGGGCGTTCTGCAGTATCAGTGCTACGCAAAGCATCCACGTAGCTTTGACGTTGCAGGCGGGGCACTGGGCTCCAGAGAGTTCAGCGACACCTCCGATATCGCTCCAACCCCATTGAGGAACGGAATGGACGAAATCCATGCTGGGGGTGGAACTTCTGTGCTGGCCGATAAATGTCCCCTGGACCTGATGGCCTGCATCCTAGGGTCCTAAAAGAATTGGCTGCAGAGATAGTGGATGCATTGGTTGTGATCTACCAAAATTCCCAGGATTCTGAGGAGGCCCTAACGGACTGGAAAACCGAAAATGTAACGCCCCTATTTAAAAAAGGGGGCAGACAGAAAGCAGGGAACTATAGACTGGTTAGCCTAACATCTGTCATTGGGAAAATGCTGGAGTCCATTATTAAGGAAGCAGTGGCAGGATATTTGGAAAGGCATAATTCAATCAAGCAGAGTCAGCATGGTTTTATGAAAGAGAAATCATGTTTGACAAACTTGTTGGGGTTCTTCGAGGATGTAACGAGCAGGGTGAATAAGGGGGAACCAGTGGATGTGGTGTATTTGGATTTCCAGAAGGCATTCGATAAGGTGCCACATAAAAGGCTAGTGCACAAGATAAAAGTTCACAGGGTTGGGGGTAATATATTAGCATAGATTGAGGATTGGCTAACTAACAGAAAACCGACTCGGGATAATTGGGTAATTTTCAGGTTGGCAAACTATAACTAGTGGGTTGCCACAGGGATCAGTGTTGGGGCCTCAACTATTTACAATCTATATTAATTACTTGGATGAAGGGACCGAGTGTACTGTAGCCAAGTTTGCTGCTGATACAAAGATGAGTGGGAAAGCAAATTGTGAGGAGGACACAAAAAATCTGCAAAGGGATATAGACAGGCTAATTGAGTGGGCAAAAATTTGGCAGATGGAGTATAATGTAGGAAAATGTGAGGTTATCCACTTTGGCAGAAAAAATAGAAAAGCAAATTGTAATTTAAATGGAGAAAAATTGCAAAGTACTGCAGCACTTGGACCTGGGGGTCCTTGTACATGAAACACAAAAAGTTAGCAGGTACAGCAAGTAATCAGGAAGGTAAATGGAATGTTGGCCATATTACAAGGGGGATAAAAGCAGAGATGACCTGCTACAACTGTAAAGGGTATTCGTGAGGCCACACCTGGAGTACTGCGAGCAGTTTTGGTCTCTGGATATAATTGCATTGGAGGCTGTTCAGAGAAGGTTCACCAGGTTGATTCCTGAGATGAGGGGGTTGACTTATGAAGATAGGTTGAGTAGGTTGGGACTATACTCATTGAGTTCAGAAGAATGAGAGCTGATCTTATCGAAACATATAAGATAATGAGAGGGCTCGACAACTTGCATGCAAAGAGTATATTTCCACTCATAGGGGAAACTAAAACTAGGGGACCTAGTCTCAGAATAAGGGGCTGCCCATTTAAACTGAGACGAGGAGAAATTTCTTCTCTCAGAGGGTTGAAATTCTGTGGAATTCTCTGCCCCAGAGAGCGGTGAAGGCTTGGTCATTAAATATATTTAAGGCGGAGATAGACGGATTTTTGAGCGATAAGGGAATAAAAGGTTATGGGGAGCAGGCAGGGAAGCGGAACTGACTCCATGATCAGATCAGTCATGATCTTATTAAATGGCGGAGCAGGCTCGAGGGTCAAATGGCCTACGCCTGCTTCTATTTCTTGTGTTCTTGTGTTCTTGTGCCCCAGTCCAGAAGGTTACCGCCTCTAAACGGGGCATGGGGAAATTTTGCCCTCTTAAGGTACAGAAAAATACTTTAAAAAAATAATTTAAACAAGATAAGTTTATTTTTAGACCCTTTAAAATATGTAAATTTATTTTTCAAAAAATTACATTTTGTTTTACATAATTAATTAATTTCCATTTTTATTCACTTGAAATATGTGATGGTGTTTTTTTTAAAGTTATTTTCAATGTTTCTGTGTTTTTGGGGATTCCCATTCATACTTATGGTGGTTTCGTATATACAGAATTACCATACGTATGAATGGGAATCCCTCCACTTTGGTAGATTGGGCTGGTCCATGTGATCCCAGTGATGCGTATGAAACCCTGATGCTTCAGGGATACATGTGCCTCTATGAAGGGTTTTGCATAGAGAGCCAGGACCGCAAGTTTCCGAATCTCCAGGATCACCAGTTAGTTTCATAGACATTTTTGGGGTGGAGCGCATTCGCCCACAGTAAGCCTCTGACCGCAAATTCTGGGCCAATATGATTAGGCAGAGTCAGCATAACTTTATGAAAGGGAAATTGTGTTTGACAAATCTATTAGAATTTTTTGAGGCTGTAATGTGCAGGGTAGATAAAGGGGAACCAGTGGGTGTAGTATATTTGGATTTTCAAAAGGCATTCAATAAGGTGCCACACAAGATAAGTGCTCATGGTGTTGGGGGTAATATAGTAGCATGGATAGAGGTTTGGTTAGCATACAGACAACAGAAAGTAAGAATAAATGGGTCATTTTCAGGTTGCAGGCTGTTATTAGTGGGATGCCGCAAGGATCAGTGCTTGGGCCTCAATATTTTGCCGATGTTACAAAGCTAGGTGAGAAAGTAAGTTGTGAGGCGGACACAAAGAGTGCAAAGGGATATAGACAGGTTAAGTGAGTGGGCAATAAGGTGACAGATGGAGAATAATGTGGGGAAACTAGAGGTTATTTACTTTGGTAGGAAGAATAGAAAAACAGAATTGGCTAAAAATTAGATATAGTCAATAATGTGTCAGTGTCAAGCCGAAATGAGGTTAAGTTGCGCTACCTGAAAATGGTCTCGTTAAGATGCAAAATTCGTCCTCACTCTTCATTAACGTGACTTTAATCATGATTTCAGCACTAAAACATTTGCTCATTGGCATTGCACTGAACTGATGGACCAATATCAAGGACAGTCTAATTCACAGTCATGATTGCCACAGGCTTTATCCATCATCATCATCATCATAGGCAGTCCCTCAGAATCAAGGAAGACTTGCATCGTGGCAACACCCTCGCTCCAAACACTGGCACCTGCTCGACTATGTCAGCGACGAGCCAGGGATCGCAAGGATGTGCGCATCACCCGTGCCATGACAGGAGCTGACGACTGCTGGACGGACCACCGCCTAATCCGATCCATCATTGACATCGACATAGCCCCAAAGTGAAGGGGGCAGCAGGAGCATTGGCGCAAAAAAGCCAATGCAGGGCACTTAAGAACCCAGCTAAGAGAGCCCTCTACAGTCAGCGCCTCACAGCTAACCTGGCGTGCCTTGATGACCCCGAGACGCAGAATGCCCACAGCGCTTGGTCTGCCCTCCAGGCCTCCATAACCAGTGCCTGCAAAGAGATGCTCGGTCACTCAACCAGGAAACACCATGACTGATTTGATGAGAATGATCAGGAGATTCAAGAGCTAATAGATTGCAAGTGCAGGGCATTTCTGAGCCTTAAACAACAAACCAACTCCAGAGCAGCAAAGCAACATTACAGACGGCTCAAGTCTGAGGTCCAACAAAAAACCCGGGACCTAAAGAACAGGTGGTGGATGGAGAAAGCACAGGAGATACAGCAGCTGGCCGATAGCCATGATGTGCGAGGATTCTTCATCGCAGTCAAGACCACCTACGGTCCAAACACCCAAGACCCCACCCCACTGCAGGTTTTATCCACTACTTAAAAGGAAGGTGCATTAATGCTGCAGCTCATCATTGTCAGGCTGCTGGGCTGTTGAGCTGCCCCAACAGTACAGTGAAGAGGCAGACGGAGAAGCATCACTAACAAGTAGTGATGGCAGAACATAGACGGAGGGAGAGAGCCCATAGGTTCTCCACGAAGCTCTCGAGGCCATCTGCAGTTTCCCTCACTGAAAGTCACCAGCCTTCCAACAGCCATGCTGCAGCCACTGGGGGAGCACTTCGTAGGAGCACTCGGGTAGGAAAAGCCACACGAAAGACAGACACTAAGGGATTGCACCAGGGTGATTAGTTAATATTATAATTGCAAATATGTGTCTTGTGATTACTGATAAATGTAATAATTGTGTTTGCAATCTTTTGTGGTGTGTCTCATTTCAACTTTGTGCCTAAGAGAGTGATGTGATATTCTGTGACACAGGGATGGTATGATCATCATCCATCATCATCATAGACAGTCCCTCGAATCGAGGATGACTTGCTTCCATGCCAAAAAGTTCACAGGTGTTTCAATGAAGGACCTAAGTTCAGTTTTGGTCTCCTAATCTGAGGAAGGACATTCTTGCTATTGAGGGAGTGCAGCGAAGGTTCACCAGACTGATTCCCGGGATGGCTGGACTGACATATGAGGAGAGACTGGATCAACTGGGCCTTCATACATTGGAGGGGATCTCATAGAAATATATAAGATTCTGACGGGACAGGACAGGTTAGATGCGGGTAGAATGTTCCCGATGTTGGGGAAGTCCAGAACCAGGGGACACAGTCTTAGGATAAGGGGTAGGCCATTTAGGACTGAGATGAGGAGAAACTTCTTCACTCAGAGAGTTGTTAACCTGTGGAATTCCCTGTCGCAGAGAGTTGTTGATGTCAGTTCATTGGATATATTCAAGAGGGAGTTAGATATGGCCCTTACGGCTAAGGGGATCAAGGGGTATGGAGAGAAAGCAGGTAAGGGGTACTGAGGGAATGATCAGCCATGATCTTATCGAATGGTGGTGCAGGCTCGAAGGGCCGAATGGCCTACTCCTGCACCTATTTTCTATGTTTCTATGTTTCTATGTGTCTCTGCCCTTCTTGGGGACCACTATGTGATTGCCCCACAGAAGGCAGTAGGCTTGTATAGACATTTCATCTTTGCGCCGCTGGAATGGCTTTATCTCTTCCTTCATTTCTACTGGGACACTGGACCAGCTCCCGTGAAGCACAGAGCTTTTGACTAGAGATAATAAGGGGTCCTGGCTTGTCCTAGTTTTGATCTGTCGGGCAGTGACGGGTAATTGCTCACTCTCAAATGCTTCCATAACCATGGCTAGACCTGAGGGCTGTGCCATTTCCACCCCCGTGGTGGGCAATGGCAGCCTACTGAGAGCATTGGTGCAGTTTTCTGTGCCTGGCCTGTGGCGGATGGTGTAGCTATATGCTGACAATGTGAGCGCCCATCTCTGGATGCTGGCCAATGCATTGGTATTTATCCCTTTTTCTCTCGGAAAACAGGAATATAAGTAGCTTTTGGTTAGTTTCCAATTCGAATTTTAGCCCAAACAAGTATTGATGGACTTTCTTTACCCCATAGACACACGCTAATGCTTCTTTCTCAATCATGCTGTAGGCTCTCTCAGTCTTAGACAGACTTCTGGATGCATAAGCAACCGGTTGCAGTTTCCCGAAATCATTAGCTTGTTGCAATGCACACCCGACGCCATATGATGACGCATCACAAACTAATACCAAACGCTTACATGGATCATACAACACAAGCAATTTATTTGAGCATAACAATTTTCTCGCTTTTACAAAGGCATTTTTTTGGCTTTTGCCCCAAACCCATTTGTCCCCTTCCATAGTAAGATATGCAGTGGTTCTAACAGTGTGCTAAGACTCGGTAAGAAGTTACCAAAGTAGTTCAGGATTCCCAGAAACGACCACAGCTCCGTCACATTCTGTGGCCTCGGTGCGTTCTCAATTGCCTCCGTCTTCGCGTTGCTAGGCCTGATGCCATCTGCCGCAATCCTCCTTCCCAAGAACTCCACTTCAGACGCCAGGAGAACGCGCTTCAAGCATTTTAATCTGAGCCCCACGAGGTTGAGTCGACTAAGGACCTGCTCCATGTGCTGCAGATGCTCGACTGTGTCCCGACCTGTGACCAAGATGTCTTCCTGGAAGACCACGATGTGCGGGACTGACTTCAGTAAGCTTTCCATATTTCTCTGGAATATCGCCGCCACTGATCGGATTCCAAAGGTGCATCTGTTATAAGCAAAAAGACCTTTGTGAGTGTTGATGCAGGTGAGGGCCTTCGATAATACCTCCAGTTCCTGCGTCATATAGGCTGAAGTCAGATCCAGCTTCGTGAACGTCTTTCCTCCCGCCAGCATTGCAAAGAGTTCATCGGCCTTTGGTAGTGGGTATTGGTCCTGCAGGGAGAAATGATTGGTAGTTACTTTGTAATCGCCGCAGATTCTGACGGTGTCATCTCCGTTGAGGATTGGGACAATAGGACTGGCCCACTCTCCTCATATGTCAGTCCAGCCATCCCAGGAATCAGTCTGGTGAACCTTCACTGCACTCCCTCAATAGCAAGAATGTCCTTCCTCAGATTAGGAGACCAAAACTGAACACAATATTCCAGGTGAGGCCTCACCAAGGCCCTGTACAACTGCAGTAAGACCTCCCTGTTCCTATACTCAAATCTCCTAGCTATGAATGCCAACTTACCATTTGCCTTCTTTACCGCCTGCTCTACCTGTCTCGTTGCACCTCCCCTTTTCCTAATCTGCCACCATTCAGGTAATATTCTGTCTTTGCGTTTTTGCCCCCAAAGTGGATAACCTCACATTTATCCACATTATATTGCATCTGCCATGCATTTGCCCACTCACCTAACCTGTCTAAGTCACCCTGCAGCCTCTTAGTGTCCTCCTCACAGCTCACACCGCCACCCAGTTTAGTGCCATCTTAAAATTTGGAGATATTACACTCAATTCCTTCATCCAAATCATTGATGAATATTGTAAAGAACTGGGGTCCCAGCACTGAGCCCTGCGGCACATCACTAGTCACTGCATGGCATTATGAAAAGGAACCATTTATCCCGACTCTCTGTTTCCTGTCTGCCAACCAGTTCTCTATCCATGTCAGTATATTACCCCCAATACCATGGGCTTTGATTTTGCACACCAATCTATTGTGTGGAACCTTGTCAAAAGCCTTTTGAAAGTCCAAATACATCACATCCACTGGTTCTCCCTTGTCCACTCTACTAGTTACATCCTCAAAAAATTCCAGAAGATTTGTCAAGCATGATTTCCCCTTCATAAATCCATGCTGACTTGGACCGATCCTGTCACTGCTTTCCAAATGCGCTGCTATTTCATCCTTAATAATTGATTCCAACATTTTCCCAACCACTGATGTCAGGCTAACCAGTCTATAATTACCCACTTTCTCGCTCCCTCCCTTTTTAAAAAGTGGTGTTAGATTAGCTACCCTCCAGTCCATAGGAACTGATCCCGAGTCGATAGACTGTTGGAAAATGATCACCAATGCATCCACTACTTCTAGGGCCACTTCTTTAAGTACTCTGGGATGCAGACTATCAGGCCCCGGGGATTTATCGGCCTTCAATCCCATCAATTTCCCGAACACAATTTCCCACCTAATAAGGATATCCTTCAGTTCCTCCTTCTCACCAGAGTCTCGGTCCCCTAGTACTTCCGGAAGGTTATTTGTATCTTCCGTCGTGATGACAGAACCAAAGTATTTGTTCAATTGGTCTGCCATTTCTTTGTTCCCCATTATAAATTCACCTGAATCCAACTGCAAAGGACCTATGTTTGTCTTCACTAATCTTTTTCTTTTCACATATCTATAAAAGCTTTTGCAGTCAGTTTTTATGTTCCCAGCAAGCTTCTTCTCGTACTCTATTTTCTCCTTCTTAATTAAACCATTTGTCCTCCTCTGCTGAATTCTAAATGTCTCCCAGTCCTCAGGTTTGCTGCTTTTTCTGGCCAATTTATATGCCTCTTCCTTGGATTTAACACTATCCTTAATTTCCTTTGTTAGCCACGGTTGAGCCACCTTCCCCTTTTATTTTTGCTCCAGACAAGGATGTACAATTGCTGAAGTTCATCCATGTGATCTTTAAATGTTTTCCATTGCCTATCCACCATCAACCCTTTAAGTATCATTTGCCAGTCTATTCTAGCCAATTCTCGCCTCAAACCATCGAAGTTACCTTTCCTTACGTTCAGAACCCTAATTTCTGAATTAACTGTGTCACTCTCCATCCTAATAAAGAATTCTACCATGTTATGGTCACTCTTCCCCAAGGGGTCTCGCACAACAAGATTGCTAATTAGTCCTTTCTCATTACACAACACCCAGTCTAGGATGGCCAGCTCCCTGGTTGGTTCCTCGACATATTGGTCTAGAAAACCATCCCTAATACACTCCAGGAAATCCTCCTCCACCACATTACTACCAGTCTGGTTCGCCCAAGAAATATGTAGATTAAAGTCACCCATGGTAACTGCTGTACCTTTATTGCATGCATCCCTAATTTCTTGTTTGATGCTGTCCCCAACCTTACTACTACTGTTTGGTGGTCTGTACACAACTCCCACTTGCGTCTTCTGCCACTTGGTATTCCGCAACTCCACCCATAACGATTCCACATCATCCAAGCTAATGTCCTTTCTTGCTATTGCATTAATTTCCTCTTTAACCAGCAATGCCACCCCGCCTCCTTTTCCTTTCTGTCTATCCTTCCTAAATGTTGAATACCCCTGGATGTTGAGTTCCAGCCTTGGTCACCCTGGAGCCATGTCTCCGTGATGCCAATTACATCATACCCGTTAACTGCTATCTGCGCAGTTTTTTCGTCCACCTTATTCCGAATACGCCTCGCATTCAGGTACAGAGCCTTCAGGCTTGTCTTTCTAACACACTTTGCTCCCTTTAGAATTTTGCTGTAGTGTGGCCCTCTTTGCTTTTGCCTTAGGTTTCTCTGTCCTCCATTTGACTTTTCTTCTTTCTATCTTTTGCTTCTGCCCCCATTCTACCTCCCTCTATCTCCCTGCGTAGGTTCCCATCCCCCTGCCATATTAGTTTAAACTCCTCCCCAACAGCACTAGCCAACACTCCCCCTAGGACATTGGTTCCAGATCTGCCCAGATGCAGACCGTCCGGTTTGTACTGGTCCCACCTTGCCCCAGAACCGGTTCCAATGTCCCAGGAATTTGAATCCCTCCCTGCTGCACCACTCCTCAAGCCAAGTATTCATCTGAGCTATCCTGCAATTCCTACTCTGACTAGTACATGGCACTGGTAGCAATCATGAGATTACTACTTTTGAGGTCCTACTTTTTAATTTAGCTCCTAGCTCCCTAAATGCATCTTGCCGGACCTCATCCCTTTTTGTACCTATATCGTTGGTACCATGGAAACATAGAAACATAGAAAATAGGTGCAGGAGCAGGCCATTCGGCCCTTCGAGCCTGCACTGCCATTCAATGAGTTTATGGCTGAACGTGCAACTTCCGTACCCCATTTCTGCTTTCCCGCCATACCCCTTGATCCCCCGAGTAGTAAGGACTACATCTAACTCTTTTTTGAATATATTTAGTGAATTGTCCTCAACAACTTTCTGTGGTAGAGAATTCCACAGGTTCACCACTCTCTGGGTGAAGAAGTTTCTCCTCATCTCGGTCCTAAATGGCTTACCCCTTATCCTTAGACTGTGACCCCTGGTTCTGGACTTCCCCAACATTGGGAACATTCTTCCTGCATCTAACCTGTCTAAACCTGTCAGAATGTTAAACGTTTCTATGAGATCCCCTCTCATTCTTCTGAACTCCAGTGAATACAAGCATAGTTGATCCAGTCTTTCTTGATATGTCAGTCCCGCCATCCCGGGAATCAGTCTGGTGAACCTTCGCTGCACTCCCTCAATAGCAAGAATGTCCTTCTTCAAGTTAGGAGACCAAAACCATACACAATACTCCAGATGTGGCCTCACCAAAGCCCTGTACAACTGTAGTAACACCTCCCTGCCCCTGTACTCAGATCCTCTCGCTATGAAGGCCAACATGCCATTTGCTTTCTTAACCGCCTGCTGTACCTGCATGCCAACCTTCAATGACTGATGTACCATGACACCCAGGTGTCGTTGCACCTCCCCTTTTCCTAATCTGTCACCATTCAGATAATAGTCTGTCTCTCTGTTTTTACCACCAAAGTGGATAACCTCACATTTATCCACATTATACTTCATCTGCCATGCATTTGCCCACTCACCTAACCTATCCAAGTCACTCTGCAGCCTCATAGATTCCTCCTCGCAGCTCACACTGCCACCCAACTTAGTGTTTGCTCAAATTTGGAGATACTACATTTAATCCCCTCGTCTAAATCATTAATGTACAATGTAAACAGCTGGGGCCCCAGCACAGAACCTTGCGGTACCCCACTAGTCACTGCCTGCCATTCTGAAAAGTACCCATTTACTCCTACTCTTTGCTTCCTGTCTGCCAACTAGTTCTCAATCCACGTCAGCACAGTACCCCCAATCCCATATGCTTTAACTTTGCACATTAATCTCTTGTGTGGGACCTTGTCGAAAGCCTTCTGAAAGTCCAAATATACCACATCAACTGGTTCTCCCTTGTCCACTCTACTGGAAACATCCTCAACAAATTCCAGAAGATTTGTCAAGCATGATTTCCCTTTCACAAATCCATGCTGACTTGGACCTATCATGTCACCTCTTTCCAAATGTGCTGCTATGACATCCTTAATAATTGATTCCATCATTTTACCCACTACCGATGTCAGACTGACCGGTCTATAATTCCCTGTTTTCTCTCTCCCTCCTTTTTTAAAAAGTGGGGTTACATTGGCTACCCTCCACTCCACAGGAACTGATTCAGAGTCTATGGAATGTTGTAAAATGACTGTCAATGCATCCGCTATTTCCAAGGCCACCTCCTTAAGTACTCTAGGATGCAGACCATCAGGCCCTGGGGATTTATCGGCCTTCAATCTCATCAATATCTATATGCACCACGACAACTGGCTGTTCACCCTCCCTTGTGAGAATGCCCTGCACCCGCTCCGAAACATCCTTGACCCTTGCACCAGGGAGGCAACATACCATCCTGGAGTCTCGGTTGCGGCCGCAGAAACGTCTATCTATTCCCCTTACAATTGAATCCCCTATCACTATAGCTCTCCCACTCTTTTTCCTGCCCTCCTGTGCAGCAGAGCCACCCACGGTGCCATGGACTTGGCTGCTGCTGCCCTCCCCTGATGAGTCACCCCCCTCAAAAGTATCCAAAGCGGTGTATCTGTTTTGCAAGGGGATGACCGCAGGGGACCCCTGTACTACCTTCCTTGCACTATTCTTCCTGTTGATCATCCATTCCCTATCTGGCTGTGTACCCTTTTCCTGCAGTGAGACCAACTCACTAAACATGCTATTCACATCCTTCTCAGCATCGTGGATGCACCAGAGTTCATCCAGCCTCAGCTCCATTGCCGCAATGCGGTCCGTCAGGAGCTGCAGGCAGATGCACTTCCCGCACACATAGTCGTCAGGGACACCGGAAGCGTCCCTGACTTCCCACATAGTACAGGAGGAGCATAACACGTGTCCGAGCTCTCCTGCCATGACTTAACCCCTGGATTAACTTAATTTGGCAACAACTAGGCTAAAAGGTTACTTACTGATAAAGAAAATTAAAAAAAAATTACTTACCAATCACCAGCCAATCATACCCCCTTGGCTGTGACGTCACCTTTCGATTTCTTTCTACTTCTTCTTTGTGTCCCTGCTGCAGCTGCACCAGCTGGCCCTTATAGGCCTCCCGAACTCCCCGGACTCACGCTGCTCTGAGCTCCCGTCTCCTCCACACCTGCTGGGCCTTTATAGGCCTCCCGAACTCCCTGGACTCACGCTACTCTGAGCTCCCGCCTCCTCCACACCTGCTGGGCCCTTATAGGCCTCCCGAACTCCCCAGACTCACGCTGCTCTGAGCTCCCGCCTCCTCCACACCTGCTGGGCCTTTATCGACCTCCTGAACTCCCCAGACTCGCGCTGCTCCGAACTCTTGCCTCCTCCACACCTGCTGGTCCTTTATACGCCTCTCCGAACTCCCTGGACTCACGCTGCTGTGAGCTCCTGCCTCCTCCACACCTGCTGGTCCTTCATACGCCTCTCCGAACTCCCCGGACTCGCGCTACTCTGAACTCCTGCCTCCTCCACACCTGCTGGTCCTTCATACGCCTCTCCGAACTTCCCGGACTCGCGCTGCTCCAAGCTCCCACCTCCTCCACACCTGTTGGCCTTTATAGGCCTCCCGAACTTCCCGGACTCGCGCTGCTCTGAGCTTCCTTGATCAATGACCTCCACAGTACCCACCCAGGCATCGTAATTGTCATGTTTGTAACCCTCACATAACTGTAACCTTTATGTAACAACACTGTGCTCTGTATACACCTGAGAAATGCACACCTTGACCACAGGAGGTGAACTTGTGGGAGACACTCCTCACCTGGTCATCCAGGTTTATAAAGGGAGGTCCCACGCAGGGTCATCACTCCTTGGTCCTGTGAATAAAGGTACAGGTCACAGAGTGACCTTGTCTCCAGTATGTGCCTCATGTTGATTTGCTGTAGTGTGTAAGGACACAACAGTAATGATGAAAGCGATAGCCAGATCCCACGTATGGTGGCCCGGTATCGATGCAGAGTTAGAGTCCTGCGTTCACAGATGTAATCCATGCTCACAGTTAAGGAATGTACCCAGAGAGGCGCCACTAAGTTTATGGTCTTGGCTCTCCAAACCGTGGTCTTGGGTACACGTCGACTATGCAGTGCATACCATGATAGCGCAAATGTGTCACGCGAGATTGAAATCAATGATTCTGTATTCGTATTGAATTATGGACAAGGTCCCAAGTGGCTTCCCGGCACTGTCATGGCCAAAGTGGGGAGCAGCGTGTTTCAGGTCAAACTTTAAAATGGATTCATTCACCAGAAACACTTGGACCAAATCAAACTCAGATTCACGGACTATCCTGAGCAACCCACCTTGGACCCTACCTTTTTTGATCCCCCAACATACACACCAGAAACACACTTAGAAACATAGGGCCCAAGTTTCCACATGATTTGCACCTGATTTTTAGGAGCAACTGGTGGAGAATGGACTATCTTAGAAATCGCAATTCTCCACATTTTTTTTCTGCAGTTCTAGTCAGGTAGAACAGTTCTACTTTGGAACAGAATTTTTTCTTCAAAAGGGGGCGTGTCCGGCCATTGACGCCTGATTTCAAAGTTTCCACAGTGAAAATGTACTCCAAACTCAGTTAGAATGGAGCAAGTGAAGATTTTTGTAGAACTGAAAAAACCTGTTCTACACATTAAAAAATCAGGCGCAGGTTACAAATTAGGCGTCCAGAACGAGGTGGGGGGGAAGGGAACTCATTAAATTGTACAATAAATCCTTATTTATACTTCTACAAATATTATACAAATAAATCCAACCTGAATAAACATTTAGAAGCAAAGAAAAGATTAAATAAACCATCTTCCTACCTGTGTGAAAGTGCTTCAGGCACGGAGAATGCTGCAGGCGTTCGTTCCCACGGGAGGGGGAGAAGGAAACAGCCGTTCATTCCCGCGGAGGGGGGGAAGGGAACAGCCGTTTCGTTCCCGCGGGGGAGGGGGGAAGGAGACAGTGAGAAGGCTGCAAGTGCTGATGTGCTGATGGCAATGTGCTTTTATTAAAAAATGTTCAAAAATTAAACAGCTACAAAGAACTACAAAAATGGGCGAGTGCCAATGTTTTTTTCACACTGAGCATGCGCGAACGCTCCAACGCGCAGCATTGCCGGCAGGAAAAAAACTAATTTAAATAATACCCGCCCCCTCCCACTTACAAAATCGGTGCGAGTGTAGGCTCCGCCCCCCTGGGCGCCGTGCCAGGCAGACAAGGAGCTGCAGAACGCTCCAAAATTGCGAGTTTTTTTTAGGCGCCGTTTTAGGCGCGAAAAACGGGAGCCCAGCTCGGAGGGGCGCCCGTTTTTTATCGTGTGGAAACTCGATAAAAAACGGGCGCCCCTCCGAGCTGGGCGCCCGTTTTTCGCGCCTAAAACGGCGCCTAAAAAAAAAACTCGCAATTCTGGAGCGTTCTGCAGCTCCTTGTCTGCCTGGCGCGGCGCCCAGGGGGGCGGAGCCTACACTCGCGCCGATTTTGTAAGTGGGAGGGGGCGGGTATTATTTAAATTAGTTTTTTTCCTGCCGGCAACGCTGCGCGTTGGAGCGTTCGCGCATGCTCAGTGTGAAAAAAACATTGGCACTCGCCCATTTTTGTAGTTCTTTGTAGCTGTTTAATTTTTGAACATTTTTTAATAAAAGCACATTGCCATCAGCACATCAGCACTGAGGCTACCCTTCTCACTGTCTCCTTCCCCCCTCCCCCGCGGGAACGAAACGGCTGTTCCCTTCCCCCCCTCCCCTCCACGGGAACGAAACAGCTGTTCCCTTCTCCTCCCCCCCCCTCCCGCGGGATCGAACGCCTGCAGCATTCTCCATGCCTGAAGCACTTTCACACAGGTAGGAAGATGGTTTATTTAATCTTTTCTTTACTTCTAAATGTTTATTCAGGTTGGATTTATTTGTATAATATTTGTAGAAGTATAAATAAAGATTTATTGTAGAATTTAATGAGTTCCCTTCCCCCCCCACCTCGTTCTGGACGCCTAATTTGTAACCTGTGCCTGATTTTTTAATGTGTAGGACAGGTTTTTTCAGTTCTACAAAAATCTTCACTTGCTCCATTCTAACTGAGTTTGGAGTACGTTTTCACTGTGGAAACTTTGAAATCAGGCATCAGTGGCCGGACACGCCCCCTTTTGAAGAAAAAATTCTGTTCCAAAGTAGAACTGTTCTACCTGACTAGAACTGCAGAAAAAAAAATGTGGAGAATTGCGATTTCTAAGATAGTCTGTTCTCCACCAGTTGCTCCTAAAAATCAGGTGCAAATCATGTGGAAACTTGGGCCCATAGAAACATAGAAATTTACTGTGCAGAAAAAGGCCAGTTCTGTCATGTTTGTAATCTTCAAATAACTGTAACCTTTATGTAACAACACTGTACACTGTATACACCTGAGAAATGCACACCTTGACCACAGGAGGTGAACTTGTGGGAGACACTCCTCACCTAGTCATCCAGGTATATAAAGGGAGGTCCCATGCAGGGTCATGACTTCTTGGTCCTGTAAATAAAAGTACAGGTCACAGAGTGACCTTGTCTCCAGTGTGTGCCTCGTGTTGATTTGCTGTAGTGTGTAAGGACACAACAAGTTCGGCCCATCGTGTCCGCGCCGGCCGACAAAAGCCACACAGTCCTTCGTCAGCAACCCTGAAGATTACATATAAACCTATGAACAATGTCGGAAAGGCAATGAGCACCCAGCACAACCAATCCACCTCACACAACTGTGACACCCCTTATACTGAAAACATCTACACTCCACGCCAACCGCAGCCATGTGATCTCCTGGGAGAGGCAAAAACCAGATTAAAACCCGGGCCAATTTAGGGTGAAAAAATCTGGGAAAATTCCTCTCCAACCCATCCAGGCGATCAACACTAGTCCAGGAGATCACCCTGGTCGTATTCTATTCCCTGCAGTAATTATCATTATATCTGCGCTGACAATAAAAGGTCATCTAGTCTAATCCCAATTACCAGCTCTAGGTCCGTAACCCCTGCAGGTTACTGCGCTTTCAGTGTCCATCCAACCATCTGTTAAAAGTGGTGAGGGTTTCTGCATCCACCATTCTTCCAGGCAGTGAGTTCCAGATCCCCACAACCTTCTGCATAAAAAAGCCCCCTCTCAAATCCTCTCTAAACCTTCCACTAACCACCTTAAAACTGTGTCTCCTCGTAATAGACCACTTCACCAATGGAAATAGACACTATGTCCAGGCCCCTCAATATTTTGTACACCTCGATGAGGTCTCCTCTCAACCTCCCCTGAGAGCAAACCCAATGAGAGCAAACCCAACCTATCCAATCTGCCCTCATAACTAAGATTCTCCATTCCAGGCAGCATCCTAGTAAATCTCCTCTGCACACTCTCTAGTGCAATCACGTCCTTCCTATAATACAGCGACCAGTACTGCATGCAGAACTCCACCTGTGGCCTAAGCAAAGTATTAATACAATTTAAGCATAACCTCCCTGCTCTTATATTCGATGCCTCGGCCAATAAAGGCAAGCATTCCGTATGCCTTCTTAACCACCTTATCCACCTGACCTGCTACTTTCAGGGATCTGTGGAAAAGCGCTCCAAGGTCCCTTTGTTCATCTACACTAATAAGTGGCCTACTGCTTAATGTGTATACCCTTTCCTTATTATTCCTCCCAAAGTGCATCACCTCATACTTCTCTGAATTAAATTCCATTTGCCACTGCTCTGCCCCACCTGACCAGTAGATTGACATCCACTTGTCATAGTTTTTGAGCTGTTGCACCAGGAGCTAGTCTTGTGTTGACAGATGTTTGCTAAGATGAAAAATATTACAATTTGTCTGTTGTTTAGCAGTTTGAAAGTATGTATGTTTTTAAACTTACTTAGCTTTTGAAGTTGAAATCTAATAAAATTGGATGAGATCTTAAGCTGAGGCCTCATCTACTCTCTCAGATGAGCATCAGGTCAACATTTATCCCTCAACCAATACTAATGCAAACAGATAATCTAATCATTTATTTTGTTACTATTTGTGGGACCTTGCTGTGTGCAAATTGGCTACCGTTTTTCCCTACATAACAACAGTGACTACACTTGGTTGTGAAGCATTTTTGTATGACTAGAGGATGTGAAAGGCAATATATGAATGTAAGTTTGTTCGTTCATTCAATGTCCAGAGGGAAACAAACTGGTACACTTATATATATAGCTATCAGTTCAGAAAAATGTCAAAACTGAATAATGGGCTGAAAATTCTGGCCTCACCGGGTCTGTATAAAGTTCTCACGAACCCGGCGAGGCCTCGCAAAAGCCAAATTTTGGGCACGATGCACATGCGCCAAAAACTGGCTTTTCTGTTCTGTCAAGATTTCTGTTGACAGATCCTCCGCATCCCCCAGGAAGGACATTCACGCGGGAGAGATTGGACTATTTGCCCAACTCATGCCCAGCGAATCTCCTTCAAACTTTTACGCCTGGTAAAAGCAGGCACATAGCTTACTTTTATCAGTGTAAGAGTTTTAAAACATATAAAAATTAAATTTAATCATTAAATGTTATGTTAAAAACCCTGTCCATTAAGGTAAGTTTATTTTTAACCCTATTAAAACATATTTAAAACATTCAAAAAAAAAATATTTTTTCTAAAACATTTAATTACATTTCATTTCAATTAATTTTAAATATGTGAGGTGTTTTTTTAATTTATTATGTTGTGCTTCTTGTTTTAGGGGGTTAGTCTCATTGATAGTAATGGGAACTCTTAAAAACAGAGTTCCCATTATGATCAATGAGAATACTACCTAGTGATTGGTGGTCCAGGCCCATGTGACTCCAGCATTTCTGTACGTACGGGGAAGTCATCTCCTCGTACACTGCACATGGAATGAAGGCCTCCGACTGGAACCCAAGGTGCCTCCGTGACCACCAGGTATTTTCGTAAAAATTTTTTGGGTTGGAGGCATCCGTCCAAAGAAAGCCTCCGACCACAATTTTCCTCGCAATATTTTTAAAGTCTGAGTAACAAATAGCTGACCTCAGCTGGGCTGGTCACAAATTATAATTGGTTTCCATTGCAGGTGAGCGATCTTCCATCCTGATTTTCCTCTTCGAGCTCTACCTGTTTGGTGTATTACAGTAAGGGCTGGAGTTTCGGATGTAGGCTTCTTAGAGCGCTAATGGTGGCGGGGCAGTAAATTTTGCACCCTATAAATGTTTACGCCTCCGTTCGGGAAATTAGCTCGAAACTCAGGTGCAATGATCGGGGGCACGAAATCAGGCGTTACGCACCTGTGCTCGGCCACCCCAATCGAAAACCGCCGCACAAAAAATGCAACTTTACTTGCGCATGTGTAGAGGCCTGCTATAGTTCCCGAGCCCAGACGAATGTTTAAGGCATGGCACTAGAAGTTTGCGCATGTGCAGTTCCACCTGTGCACTTTGAGCAGAGCGGGAAAATGGAGGAGCAGGAACGCTCCAGAGAGCACACCGCTGCTCAGCCATGGACGCTGAGGCACTGATACAGGCCATAGAGAGGAGGTGGCCTGCCTTGCATTTTACTGGAGGAAGGAGGCCCATGCCAAAAGGTTTTGGAGGGAGATATCACCGGAGGTCTTTGCAACAGACACAATGCTTAGAACTGCGACCCAATGTCGCAAGAAGTTTAACGATCTCTCGAGGGTCGTCAGGGTGAGTATCGATTACATTAAAGCACTACTGCCATGATTGCAAGATCACTCAGTGTAAAGTCTTTGAGGAAGCTGCCCCTTCTCTATGTGTTCCAGGCCATGGTGTGGGTTGGTGAAGCCACCTGAAAGCTGGAGGTTCAGTTCACCAGCTATGCTCTGTGCATTCAGGTGGTGCGGACCCTCTTGTCCCCAAATCATTCTCACCCCTCCTCGCACTAGCCTTTGACTCTTGATATGCGTTTGCCAAACATCACTCTGAGCCGCAATCCGAGCAGACTCTCACCTCCTCTCAGCCTTCGCACATGCTCTGTGCGCAACCATGCAGATTATAATGCACATCTTTACATGTCCAGACAGTAGCAGCTACTCTACTATAAAAGGCACATGTGCCACAAAATGAGCTGCACACTCACTCACACCTTCTTCTTGTTATTATTGTAGGTGAAATTGGAGCACAATTGCATACCAGAGGTGGAGAGCCTGATCTTCAGGACTTCACTGAGGTGGAACAGCTCACGAACACCCGAGTTCACACGGTGGCTGGCAGCGAAGCAGAGCCCCCTATGGGTAGTGATGGTATGTGAACGGCAATTGCAATTGATGTGAGTTCCTTGACCTCTGATATCAAGTGGCCTACCACCTTTACATATCGATGTACAATGCCACCTTCTTCTTATCTCCCTGCCACCCTCCCTGCTGCTAACCACACATCTGTTGCTTTGTGCTTACAGATGATCAGCCAGAAATGCAGCAGCCGGCCCCTGAACTGTCAACATCGGCCGATGGGAGAGATGACGAGGGAGAGGATGACAGTGTGCTCACTGAGCGGGAGATGCCACATCGGTGGAGGAGCCTGAATTTAGAAACATAGAAATTTACAGCGCAGAAGGAGGCCATTTCGGCCCATTGTGTCAACGCCGGCCGACAAAGAGCTGCATGGACCTCGGTCAGCAGCCCTGAAGGTTACATATAAACCTATGAACAATGAACAATGGCTGAAAGGCAATGAGCACCCAGCCCAACCAGTCCGCCTCACACAACTGCGACACCCCTTACACTGAAACATTCTATACTCCACCCCAACCGGAGCCATGTGAACTCCTGGGAGAGGCAAAAACCAGATAAAAACCCAGGCCAATTTAGGGAGAAAATATCTGGGAAAATTCCTCTCCAACCCATCCAGGTGATCAAAACTAGTCCAGGAGATCACTCTGGCCATATTCAATTCCCTGCAGTGCTTACCATTATATCTGTGCCGGCCAACAAGAGGTTATCCAGTCTAATCCCAATTACCAGCTCTAGGTCTGTATCCCTGCAGGTTACGGCACTTTAAATGCCCATCCAACCATCTCTTAAGAGTAGTGAGGGTTTCTGCATCCACCACTCTTCCAGGCAGTGAGTTCCAGATCCCCACAACCCTCTGCGTAAAGAAGCCCCACCTCAAATCCCCTCTAAACCTTCCATCAACCACCTTAAAACTATGCCCCCTCGTAATAGACCCCTCCACCAATGGAAATAGGCCCTTACTATCCACTATGTCCAGGCCCCTCAATATTTTGTACTCCTCTCAACCTCCTCTGTTCCAATGAGAAGAAACCCAGCCTATCCAATCTGTCCTCATAACTAAGATTCTCCATTCCAGGCAGCATCCTAGTAAATCTCCTCTGCACCCTCTCTAGTGCAATCACATCCTTCCTATAATATGGTGACCAGAACTGCATGCAGTACTCCAGCTGTGGCCTAACCAAAGTATTATACAATTTAAGCATAACCTCCCTGCTCTTATATTCGATGCCTCGGCCAATAAAGGTAAGCATTCCGTATGCCTTCTTAATCACCTTATCCACCTGGTCTGCAACTTTCAGGGATCCGTGGACAAGCACTCCAAGGTCCCTTTGTTTATCTACACTATTAAGTGACCTACCATTTAATGTGTATACCCTTTCCTTATTATTCCTCCCAAAGTGCATTACCTCACACTTCTCTGAATTAAATTCCATTTGCCAGTGCTCTGACCACCTGACCAGTAGATTAATATCCTCCTGCAGCCCATGACTTTCCTCGTCATTGTCACCACACAGCCAATTTTAGTGTTGTCTGCAAACTTCTTAATCATACTCCCTATATTCAAATCTAAATCATTGATAATATACCACAAAAAGCAAAGGACCCAGTACTGAGTACTGTGGAACCCACTGGAAACATCCTTCCAGTCATAAAAACATCCATCAACCATTATCGTTTGCTTCCTACCTCCAAGCCAATTTTGGATACAACTTGCCACTTTGCCCTGGATCCCATGGGCTTTAACCTTCGTAACCAGTCTACCATGTGGAACCTTATCAAAAGCTTTGCTAAAGTCCATATACACTACATCGTACGCACTACTCTCTTCGACCCTCTTGGTTACCTCCTCAAAAACTTCAATCAGGTTAGTCAAATACGATCTTCCCTTAACAAATCCGTGCTGACTGTCCCTAATTAATCCTTGCCTTTCCAAATGTAGGTTTAGCCTGTCTTTCAAGACTTTTTCCAATAATTTTCCTACCACTGAGGTTAGGCTGACAGGCCTGTAATTATTTGGCCTATCCCTTTCTCCCTTCTTAAACAAGAGTACTACATTAACAGTCCTCCAATCCTCCGGCACCATGCCCAAATCCAAAGAGGACTGGAAAATAATGGTCAAGGCCTCTGCTATTTCCTCTTTTACTTCACTCAACAGCCTGGGATGCATTTAATCTGGGCCGGGGGACCTATCTACTTTCAAAGCTGCTAAACCCCTTAATATTTCCTCTCTCACTATATTTATTTCATCCAGAATATCACACTCCTCCTCGATAGCCGTATCTGCATTTTCCTTTTCATTTGTGAAAACAGATGCAAAGTATTCGTTAAGAACCTTACCAACATCTTCCGCCTCCACACAACGATTACCCTCATGGTCTCTAATAGGTCCTACCCTTTCTTTAGTTATCCTCTTACTCTTAATATATTTATAGAACATCTTAGGGCTTTCCTTAATTTTACTAGTCAATAATTTTTCATGCTCTCTCTTAGTATTCCTAATATCCTTTTTAATTTTGTCTATATTCCTCTAAAGATTCTATAGTATTTAGCCATTGGTATATGACATTAGCGTCCCTTTTTTTCTTTATCCTCCCCTGTAAGTCCCTGGACATCCTGCGGGCTGAAGAATTATTATTCCCACCCTTTTTCTTTAAGGGCACATGTTTAGCCTGAGCCTTCCAGTTCTCCTCCTTGAATGCCTCCCACTGTTCCGACACTGATTTACCCACAAGTAGCTGTTTCTAGTCCACTGTGGCCAAATCACTCCTTAACTTAGCAAAATTAGCTTTTCCCTAATTCCGGACTTTTATTCCAGGCCTATCCTTGTCCATATCCATAACAACTTGAATCTGACTGAATTATGGTCACTGGCACCCAAGTGCTCTCCCACTAATACCCCTTTAACCAGTCCAGCTTCATTCCCCAAAACTAAATCCAAGACCGCCCCTCTTGTGTTGGGCTTGTTACATACTGACTAAAAAGGTTCTCTTGAATGCATTTCAAGAATTCCGCACCCTCTATACCTTCACACTAAATTTGTCCCAATCAATATTTGGGTAGTTAAAATCCCCGACTATTACTGCCCTATGGTTTTTGGACTTCACAGCAATTTGCCTCCATATTTGCTCCTCTATTTCCCTCCCACTGTTTGGGGGTTTATAATACACACCCAGCAGTTTGAGGGGCTTGAGGACTCTGAGGCTCCTGGCCCCAGTGGCTTACAGCACCACCCAGTGGGAGGGGAAGCTCAGAGCCCAGCTCCCCAGAGGCTGAGTCAGCCCAGCAGTTCTGCTGAGAGACAGGCAGGCATGGACCTGGACTTGGTGGCTATGTCCAGGTAGACCACGCAAATACACAGCAACCTCTTGGGTGCATTGGAGTAGGTCCCGCAGAGCATCGACGCACTTGCTGTAAGTGTGGCAGAGGCCACCTCAAACATTGCCCTTGTCTCAGGAGTCCAACTGTAATGTATTTAACTCTGTGTAACCTGCATGACACCTGACTACCAGAGGGCCCACCTATTGGAGTCCCAAGGGATCTCAGCATCCCTTGGGAGCACAGTATATAAGCAGGCCACCCATGAGGTACCTGCACTCTGGAGTCATATTGAAGGAGCTAAGGTCACACTTGCTCATTGTACACAGTACTCAGTTTCATCCTTTATTATGAGTGTACCAATTGGCGACGAGGTAACGAACAACCGCGCAAAAATGCAAAAAACAGTCAGTATACTGGAGAAGTTCTCAGAGGGGGAACGATTGGGAAGCCTTCGTGGAGAGACTCGATCAATACTTTGTGGCTAACGAGCTGGAAGGGGACGAGAACGCTACCAAACAAAGGGCGATCCTCCTAACGGTCTGTGGGGCAACAACCTATGGCCTCATGAAGAATCTCCTGGCCCCAGCAAAACCGACAGAGAAATCCTACGAAGAATTGTGTACGCTGGTCTGGGAGCACCTAACTCCTAAGGAAAGCGTTTTGATGGCTACACGTGTCAACGATCGGAGGGCCAGGAAGTGGCGAGCTATGTCGCCGAACTAAGGTGCCTTGCAGAACATTGTGAGTTTGAGGGTTTCCTAGAACAAATGCTCAGAGACTTTTTTGTACTGGGCATTGGACATGAGACAATCCTTCGCAAACTATTGATTGCAGAAACTCCGAATCTAAGTAAAGCCATAATGATAGCCCGGGCATTTATGTCCACCAGCGACAACACCAAACAGATTTCGCAGAGTAAAGAAGTTTCGTCCAGTACTGTGCACAAAGTACGTCGGTCTTGAGTGGAAATGTACATGGCAAAACGTACACGCCGGCTGCTGTGGCCTGACCTCAATTGACCAGAGTTCACGATAAGTCGTTAATGTGAGGCAGTTAACACCTCGTTGACGCTGCGGAGGTGATCATCGGCCCCATCAATGCCGCTTTAAGCACTATGCATGCAATGGTTGCAGAACAATGGGACACCTGCAATGAATGTGCAGACAAGTGGCAAAGCCTGCAAACCACCACGTTGCAGAGGAAGATCGATCCACTGTGGATCAGGCAGAATTAGAGACTCGTACGGAGGAGGCAGAAATGTACGGGGTACACACATTCACTACGAAATGTCCACCAATAATGTTGACAGTATCTATGGAACTGGACACGGGGGCAAGTCAGTCCAAAATGAGTAAAAAGGCCTTCGATAGGCTGTGGGGCAAAAAGGCACACAGGCCCAAGCTCAGCCCCATTCACACCAAACTAAGGACTTACACCAAGGAACTAATCCCAGTGCTAAAGTCAAAGTCTCCTGTGATGGAGCAGTACACAAACTCCCGCTGTGGATTGTGCCAGGGGATGGCCCCACGTTGTTTGGCAGAAGCTGTCTGGGAAAAATCCGCTGGAACTGGGATGACATCCGAGCGCTTTCGTACGCGACGAAGCCTCATGTACCCAGGTTCTGAGCAAGTTCCCATCGTTGTTCAAGCCAGGCTTTGGAAGCTTCCAGGGGGCGAAAGTGCAGATCCATTTGGTTCCCAGTACGCGACCCATCCACCACAATGCTCGGGTGGTACCGTACATGATGCGTGAAAAAGTGGAAATTGAGCTGGACAGGCTGCAACGTGAAGGCATCATCGCGCCGGTGGAATTCAACAACTGGGCCAGTCCGATTGTCCCGTTATTTAAGGAGGATGGCATGGTTAGAATTTGCAGGGACTATAAAGTAACGATTAACCGTTTTTCGCTGCAGGACCAGTACCCGCTACCCAAGGCAGACGTCCTATTTGCGACCCTGGCTGGAGGGAAGACCTTCACCAAGCTGGACCTGACCTCGGCCTACATGATGCAGGACCTGGAGGAATCTTCGAAAGGCCTCACCTGCATCAACATGCACAAAGGTCTGTTTATCTACAACCGGTGCCTGTTCGGAATTCGGTCGGCCGCGGCAATCTTCCAGCGGAACATGGAGAGCCTGCTAAAGTCGGTTCCTTGTACAGTGGTTTTCCAGGACGACATATTGGTTATAGGTCGGGACACCATGGATCACTTGAAGAATCAGGAAGAGGTTCTTAGTCGATTAGATTGTGTGGGATTTGGGTTGAAATGCTCGAAGTGTGTTTTCCTGGCACAGGACGTCGCGTTCTTGGGAAGAAGAATTGCAGCGGACGGCATCAGACCCACCGATGCCAAGACGGAGGCCATCAAGAAGGCGCCGCGACCATAGGACGTGACGGAACTGTGGTCGTTCCTGGGACTCCTTATTTATTTCGGTAATTTCCTACCTGGGTTAAGCACCCTGCTTGAACCCCTACATGCACTACTGCGCAACGGAGACGACTGGGTATGGGGGAATTCACAAGCGGCTGCCTTAAAGAAAACCAGAAATTTGTTGTGTTCAAACAAACTGCTTGTCCTGTATAACCCTTGTAAATGATTAGTGCTAGCTTGCGATGCGTCGTCATACGGGATCAGATGTGAGTTACAACAGGCTAATGAATCGGGGATTTTGCAACCGGTCTCATTTGAGTCCAGGAGTTTGTCCAAAGCCAAAAGGACCTACAGCATGATTGAAAAAGAGGCTCTGGCGTGCGTCTACAGGGTGAAAAAATGCACCAGTTCTTATTTGGCCTCAAGTTTGAGCTCGAAACTGGCCACAAGCCGCTCATATCGCTGTTCTCTGAGAGCAAAAGGATTAATACCAATGTCTCTGCCCACATCCAAAGATGGGCGATCACGCTGTCGGCATACAACTATGTAATCCACCACAGACCAGGCACAGAGAACTGCGCAGATGCTCTCAGTTGGCTGCCATTGCCCACCACTGGGGTGGAAATGGTACAGCCAGTGGACTTGCTCATGGTCATGGAGGTATTCGAGAATGAAAAGTCCCCCATTACGGCCTGCCAGATCAGGACCTGGACCAGCCAGGATCCTTTACTGTCTTTGTTAAAAAAAACTGTGCCCTCCATGGGAGCTGGTCCGGTGTCCCAGTGGAGATTCAGGAGGCAATTAAGGCGTTCCACAGACGCAAAGATGAGTTGTCCCTGCAGGCGGACTGTCTACTGTGGGGCAATCGCGATGTCTTTCCCAAGAAGCAGAGATACGTTCATATATGAACTGCACAGCACCCACCCAGGCATCGTAATTGTTATATATGTAAACCTGTAATTACCATATCTAACCACCAGAGGGCTTATCCCCTGGAGTCCCAAGGGATCCCACAATCCCTTGGGAGCATCTGTATATAAGGAGGCCTCACAGGCTGGAGAGGCACTCTGAGATCTGTAATAAAGGACTACGGTCACACTTATGTTGAGCTTGCAGTATCTAGTCTGACTCTTTATTCAATACTTAACAACTGGCAACAAGATACAGATGACGAACCCCAATGCAACAATGCAGAGAACTGTGGGCATCCTGGAGAAATTTTCGGAGGGAGATGATTGGGAAACCTTCGTGGAGTGACTTGACCAATACTTCGTGCCCAACGAGCTGGAAGGAGAAGGGAACACTGTCAAATGAAGGGCGATCCTCCTAACCGTTTGCGGGGCACCAACGTATGGCCTCATGAAAAACCTGCTCGCTCCAGCAAAACTCACAGACAAGTCATACCATGAGTTGTGCACACTGGTCTGGGAGCATCTAAACCTGAAGGAAAGTGTTCTGATGGTAAGGTATTGGTTCTACACATACAAGAGGTCTGAAGGCCAGGAAGTGGCAAACTACATTGCCGAGCTAAGGCGCCTTGCAGGACATTGCAAATTTGAAGGACACTTGGAGCATATGCTCAGGGACTTCTTTGTACTTGGCATTGGCCATGAAGTAATACTTCACAAACTCTTGACTGTAGAGACCCCCAACTTGAGTAAAGCCATAGCGATAGCCCAGCCATTTATCTCCACCAGTGACAATACCAAACAAATTTTCCAGCACACGAGTGCTGCTGCAAGTACTGTGAACAAAGTAACATTGTTTTCGAATCGAAATGCACATGGCAGGACTTACACACCTGTCGCTGTACGTCCGCAGATGACTCAGAGTCCGCCATCAAGGGTGGTGAATGCAAGGCAATTAACACCTTGTTGGCGCTGCGGGGGTGATCATCGTTTCCATTCATGCCACTTCAAAGAGTACGTTTGCAAGGGCTGCGGAACAATGGGACACCTCCAACGTATGTGCAGGTGAGCTGCAAACCCCGCTAATCCTACAAACCAGCATGTTGCAGAGGAGGACAGATCCACGGTGGACCATGACGAACCACAGCCTCAGACCGAGGAGGCAGAGGTATATGGGGTGCACACATTTACCACAAAGTGTTCCCCGATAATGCTGAACGTTGAATTAAATGGACTCCCAGTGTCCATGGCGCAAGCCAGTCCATAATGAGTAAAAAGACTTTCGATAAGTTGTGGTACAACAAGGCTTCAAGGCCAGTCCTGACTCCCATTCGTAGCAAACTTAGAACGAACACAAAGGAACTGATTCCCGTAATTGGCAGTGCTACCGTAAAGGTCTCTTATGATGGAGCGGTGCACGATTTACCGCTGTGGGTGGTACCAGGCGATAGCCCCACGCTGTTCGGCAGGAGCTGGCTGGGAAAGATATGCTGGAACTGGGACGACGCCCGAGCGTTTTCGTCCGTCGACGATACCTCATGTGCCCAGGTTCTAAGCAAGTTCCCCGCGCTGTTCCAACCAGGCATCGGGAAGTTCCAAGGAGCAAAAGTGCAGATCCATTTGATTCCAGGGGCGAGACCCATCCATCACAAGGCGAGAGCGGTACCTTACATGATGAGAGAAAGGGTGAAGATCGAGCTGGACAGGCTGCAACGAGAGGGCATCATTTCGCCGATCGAATTCAATGAGTGGGCCAGTCCGATTGTTCCAGTCCTCAAGGGAGATTGCACCGTGAGAATCTGTGGTGATTACAAAGTAACTATCAATCGTTTCTCACTGCAGGATCAATACCCGCTACTAAAGGCAGATGACCTATTTGCGACTCTGGCGGGAGAGAAACGTTCACGAAGCTGGACTTGACCTCGGCCTTCATGACGCAGGAGCTGGAGGAATCTTCGAAAGGTCTCACCTGCATCAACATGCACAAAGGTCTTTTCGTTTACAACAGATGCCCGTTTGGGATTCGATCGGTCACGGCGATATTCCAGAGGAACATGGAAAGCTTGCTGAAGTCGGTCCTGTGCACCGTGGTCTTCCAGGACAACATCTTGGTTACAGGTCGGGACACCGTCGGGCACCTGCAGAACCTGGAGGAGGTTCTTAGTCAGCTTAATCGTATGGGGCTCAGGCTAAAACGCTCGAAGTGCGTTTTCTGGCACCTGAAGTGGAGTTCCTGGGAGAAGAATCGCGGTGGACGGCATCAGGCCCACCGATTCGAAGACGGAGGCAATCAAGAACGCACCGGGACCACAGAACGTGACGGAGCTGCGGTTGTTTCTAGGACTCCTGAACTACTTTGATAACTTCTTACCGGGTCTTAGCACATTGTTAGAACTCCTGCACTCTCTACTGCGTAAAGGAAATGAATAGGTATGGGGTAAAAGCCAAGAAAATGCCTTTGAGAAAGCTCGGAAGATGTTCAAACAAATTGCTTGTGTTGTACAATCCATGTAAACGTTTGGTACTAGCATGTGATACGTCGTCATACAGGGTCGGTTGTGTATTGCAACAAGCTAATGAATTTGGGAAATTGCAACCTGTTGCCTATGCATCCAGAAGTCTGTCTAAGGCCGCGAGGACCTACAGTATGATCGAAAAAGAAGCGTTAGCGTGTGTTTACGGGGTAAAGAAAATGCATCAATATCTGTTCGGCCTCAAATTTGAATTGGAAACCGACCATAAGCCACTTATATCCCTCTTTTCTGAAAATAAGGGGATAAATACGAATGCATCGGCCCGCAGCCAGAGATGGGCGCTCACGTTGTCCGCATACAACTACGCCACAGGCCAGGAACAGAAACTGTGCCGATGCTCTCAGTAGGCTACCATTGTCCACCACAGGGGTGGAGATGGCACAGCCTGCAGATCTAGTCATGGTAATGGAAGCTTTCTAGAGTGAGCAATCACCTGTTACCGCCCGACAGATTAGAACCTGGATGAGCCAGGACCTCTTACTGTCCTTAATAAAAAACTGTATGCTCCACGGGAGTTGGTCTAGTGTCCCATTAGAGATGCAGGAAGAAATAAAGCCGTACCAGCGGCGCAAAGATGAAATGTCTATACAGGCTGACTGCCTCCTATGGGGTAAGCGGGTAGTTGTGCCAACAAAGGGCAGAGACACTTTCATTTGTGATCTCCACAGTACCCACCCTGGCATTGTAATGATGAAAGCGATAGCCAGATCCCATGTATGGTGGCACTTTATCGATGCAGAGTTAGAGGCTTGTGTGCACAAATGTAATAAATGTTCCCAGTTCAGCAATGCACCCAGGGAGGCGCCACTAAGTTTATGGTCTTGGCCCTCCAAACTGTGGTCTAGGGTTCATGTCGACTATGCAGGCCCATTCTTGGGAAAAATGTTTTAAGTGGTTGTAGATACGTATTCCAAGTGGATTGAATGTGTGATAATGTTGGCAAGCATGTCCGCTGTCACCATTGAAAGCCTATGGGCCATGCTTGCCACACATAGCCTGCCTGATGTCCTTGTAAGTGACAATGTGCCATGCTTTACCAGTGCCGAATTCAAGGAATTCATGACCCTCAATGGGGTCAAACATGTCATGTCTGCCCCATTTAAGGCAGCGTCCAATGGTCAGGCAGAACGAACAGTTCAAACAATCAAGCAGAGCTTGAAAAGAGTAACTGAAGGCTCACTGCAGACTCGCTTATCCCGAGTCCTGCTTAGTTACCGCACAAGACCCAACTCACTCACTGCAGTCCCTTCCGCTGAACTGCTCATGAAAATGGCACTTAAGAGACAAGGCTCTCGTTAATCCAGCCTGATCTACACAAACAGGTAGAGAGCAGGCGGCTTCAACAGAATACATATCATGATCACGCAAATGTGTCACGAGAAATTGAAGTAAATGATCCTGTATTTGTGTTGAACTATGGACAAGGTCCCAAATGGATTGCTGGCACAGTTTTGGCCAAAGATGGGAGTAGTGTGTTTGTGGTCAAACTCGCAAATGGACTCACCTGCAGAAAACACTTGGACCAAACCAAACTCAGATTTATGGACTATCCAGAACAACCCAAAATAGACTCTACCTTTTTCGACCTTCCAACACACACACGTGGCAATCGACCCAGTGGTTGACCACGAAGCAAAACCCATCACCCCCAGCAGTCCAGCAAGGCCAGCTGTGCAGCAGCCCAGCGAAGGCCCAACAAACGACTCACCAACACCAGCATTTGCACCAAGACGATCAACCAGGGAAAGGAAGGCCCCAGATCGAGTCACATTGTAAATAGTTACACTATTGACTTTGCGGGGGCGGGGGGAGTGTTGTTATGTATGTAAACCTGTAATTACCATGTGTAACCACCAGAGGGCTTGTCCCCTGGAGTCCCAAGGGATCCCACAATCTCTTGGGAGCACCTGTATATAAGGAGACCTCACAGGCTGGAGAGGCACTCTGAGGTCTGTAATAAAGGACTACGGTCACACTTACTTTGAGCTTACAGTATCTAGTCTGACTCTTTATTCAAGACTTAACAGTAATGATGAAAGCCATAGCCAGATTCCATGTGTGGTGGCCCAGCATCGACTCAGATTTAGAGTCATGCGTGTGCCAGTGCAACACTTGATCTCAGCTGAGCAATGCACCCAGAGAGGCACAGCTAAGTTTGTGGTCGTGGCTCTCCAGACTGTGGTCGAGGATCCATGTAGACTATGTGGGTCCATTTCTAGGCAAAATGTATTTGGTTGTCGTGGGCACTTACTCAAAATGAATTGAATGTGCAATAATGTCAGTAAGCTATTGAAAGCTACTAACCATGTTTGCCATGCATGGCTTGCCTGATGTCCTAGTCAGCGACAATGGGCCGTGCTTCACCAGTGCTGAATTCAAGGAATTCATGACCCGCAACGGGATCAAACATGTCACATCTGCTCCATTCAAGCCCGCATCCAACGGCCAGGCAGAACGGGCAGTTCAGACCATCAAGCAAAGCTTGAAACGTGTGTCGGAAGGCTCCCTGCAGACCCGGCTATACCGACTGCTGCTCAGCTACCGCACCAGACCCCACTCACTCACCGGGGTTCCCCCAGCCGAGCTGCTCATGAAAAGGGCGCTTAAAACAAGGCTCTCTCTTGTCCTCCCTGATCTCCATGATCCAAGGAGGGCAAGCAGCATCAACAAAGTGTGTACCATGACCGCGCAAATTTGTCACGCGATATTGAGATCAATGATCCTGTGTTTGTGCTCAATTATGGACATGGTCCCAAATGGCTCACTGGCATGGTCACAGCCAAAGAGGGGAGTAGAGTGTTTCAGGTCAAATTGGCCAATGGACAATTGCACAGAAAATATTTGGACCAAATTGCGGTTCACCAACAGCTACGAACAACCCGAAGAGGACACCACCAACTTTGACCCATCAACACACACACAAGTGGCAACTGACATCATGGTTGACCACGATGCCGAACTCATCATCCCCAGCAGCCTGGCAAGGCCAGCTGCCCAACAGCCCAGTGAAGAACTGACCAACCCATCCACACCCGCATTTGTACCGAGACGATTGACAAGGGAGCGAAAAGCCCCAGATCGTCTTATCTTGTAAATAAGTGTATTGTTGACTTCACAGGGGAGTGATGTAATGTATTTAACCCTTTGTAACCTGCATGACACCTGACCACCAGAGGGCCCACCTGTTGGAGTCCCAAGGGATCCCAGCATCACTTGGGAGCACAGTATATAAGCAGGCCACGCACGAGGTACCTGCACTCTGGAATCTTAATAAAGGAGCTAAGGTCACACTTGCTCATTATACACAGTGCTCAGTTTCATCCTTTATTATGAGTGTACCACCAACGTGTCGTCCACGGCAAACGAGCCAAAGGCGGGCAGAGGAAACATTACAAGGACATCCTCAAAATCTCCCTGATAAAGTGCGACATCCCCACTGACACCTGGGAGTCCCTGGCCATAGACCGCCCTAAGTGGAGGAAGTGCATTCGGGAAGGCGCTTAGCTCCTCGAGTATCGTTGCCGAGAGCATGCAGAAATCAAGCGTAGACAACGGAAGGAGCGTGCGGAAAACCAGGCTCCCTGCCCACCCTTTCCCTCAATGACTATCTGTCTCACCTGTGACAGAGACTGTGGTTCTCGTATTGGACTGTACAGCCACCGAAGAACTCATGCTAAGAGTGGAAGCAAGTCTTCCTCGATTCCGAGGGACTGCCTATGATGATGACCACCAACGAGCCCAGCTCAGTCTCAGTGTGATGCAATCATTGACTGCTGCCGTCCTCTCTGTGTTCCCCACAGTCTGATATGGAAGTGACGGTGCCGAAGTAGGCCAGCAAGTTGTGCTCACACATCGTGCTCCGGATACTGATGCTCTTTCCCGTGTGAGTGGCAGTGGGCCCATGGAAATGGAAGGTGCACCTTCCTCAAGATTACAGCATTCCGGCACCCACTACTACCACTCCGCCTTTGCACCTACCGCAGTCGACACCCAAGCCATTACAGACTGCTACCACCAATGCTGAGGTGGTGGAGTCCACAGCCGGGCCTTCCAGGCCCAGAGCTGGTCCAGGGCATTCTGGTAGGCCATCTGTACTGTCTGCCCCACACGCACAGCAGCCCTCAAGCAGCCTTGCTGTAGGTACTGAAACCACGTTGAGGAGAGGTAAAGGTAAGGGGGCGGGGGTGGGGGGGGACGACGACTTTGCCCACAATGGACAGAAATAATCCCAATGTAAATAGTGGCTATAATTATGTTGTTACACTGTTGCACTTCATTGTGCTTGATGGTGTTTGAAAGGGATATTGTGTTTTGTTTTGTTATTTGTTGGGAGAGCGGGGGGTTTGGTACTGATGGTTGATGTGACGACGTTGGTATCGTTAGTAAAATGTTACTTTGACCATTTTGCATTAGTGTTTTGTGTATCATTGTAGACCTTAATGGAGATGTGCCATTATCGTGGCACTTAGTGTGGTGAGTAAAAGGTGCATCCCTCAGCTTCCTCCATTCAAGAGAACTGATCCATTATGAGCTGCTGACACATAGAAACATAGAAAAATAGAAAATAGTTGCAGGAGTTGGCCGTTCGGCCCTTCGAACCTGCACCACCATTCAATAAGATCATGGCTGATCATTCCCTCAGTACCCCTTTCCTGCTTTCTCTCCATACCCCTTGATCCCTTTAGCCGTAAGGGCCATATCTAACTCGCTCTTGAACTGCATCAACAACTCTCTGCGGCAGGGAATTCCACAGGTTAACAACTCTCTGAGTGAAGAAGTTTCTTCTCATCTCAGTCCTAAATGGCCTACCCCTTATCCTAAGACAGTGTCCCTTGGTTCTGGACTTCCCCAACATCGGGAACAATCTACCTGCATCTAACCTGTCCCGTCCCGTCAGAATCTTGTATGTTTCTATGAGATCCCCTCTCATCCTTCTAAACTCCAATGCATAAAGACCCATTTGATCCAGTCTCTCCTCATATCATCCTGGGAATCAGTCTGATGAACCTTCGCTGCACTCCCTCAATAGCAAGAATGTCCTTCTTCAGATTAGGAGACCAAAACTGAACACAATATTCCAGGTGAGGCCTCACCAAGGCCCTGTACAACTGCAGTAAGACCTCCCTGCTCCTATACCCAAATCCCCTAGCTATGAAGGCCAACATACCATTTGCCTTCTTTACCGCCTGCTGTACCTGTATGCCAACTTTCAATGACTGATGAACCATGACACCCAGGTCTCGTTGCACCTCCGCTTTTCCTAATCTGCCACCATTCAGATAATATTCTGTCTTTGCGTTTTTGCCCCCAAAGTGGATAACCTCACATTTATCCACATTATACTGCATCTTGCATGCATTTTCCCACTCACCTAACCTGTCTAAGTCACTCTGCAGCCTCTTAGCGTCCTCCTCACAGCTCACACCGCCACCCAGTTTACTGTCATCTGCAAACTTGGAGATATTACACTCAATTCCTTCATCCAAATCATTGATGAATATTGTAAATAGCTGGGGTCCCAGCACTGAGCCCTGCGGCACTCCACTAGTCACTGCCTGCAATTCTGAAAAGGACCCATTTATCCCGACTCTCTGCTTCCTGTCTGCCAACCAGTTCTCTATCCACGTCAGTACATTACCCCCGAAACAATGGGCTTTGATTTTGCACACCAATCTCTTGAGTGGGACCTTGTCAAAAGCCTTTTGAAAGTCCAAATACACCACATCCACTGGTTCTCCCTTGTCCACTCTACCAGTTACATTCTCAAAAAATTCCAGAAGATTTGTCAACAGGATTTCCCCTTCATAACTCCATGCTGACTTGGACCGATCCTGACACTGCTTTCCAAATGCGCTGCTATTTCATCCTTAATAATTGATTCCAACATTTTCCCCACCACTGATGTCAGGGTAACCGGTTGATAATTACCCGCTTTCTCTCTCCCTCCCTTTTTAAAAAGTGGTGTTAGATTAGCTACCCTCCAGTCCATTGGAACTGATCCCGAGTCGATAGACTGTTGGAAAATGATCACCAATGCATCCACTATTTCTAGGGCCACTTCCTTAAATACTCTGGGATGCAGACTATCAGGCCCCGGGGATTTATCGGCCTTCAATCCCATCAATTTCCCTAACACAATTTCCCACCTAATAAGGATATCCTTCAGTTCCTCCTTCTCACTAGACCCTTGATCCCCTTGTACTTTTGGAAGGTTATTTGTGTCTTCCTTCGTGAAGATAGAACCAAAATATTTGTTCAATTGGTCTGCCATTTCTTTGTTCCCCATTATAAATTCACCTGAATCCGACTGCAAGGGACCTACATTTGTCTTCATTAATCTTTTTCTCTTCACATATCTTTAGAAGCTTTTGCAGTCAGTGTTTATGTTCCCGGCAAGCTTCTTCTCGTACTCTCTTTTCCCCCTCTTAATTAAACCCTTTGTCCTCCTCTGCTGAATTCTAAATGTCGCCCAGTCCTCAGGTTTGCTGCTTTTTCTGGCCAATTTATATGCCTCTTCCTTGGATTTAACACTATCCTTAATTTCCCTTGTTAGCCACGGTTGAGTCACCTTCCCCATTTTATTTTTACTCCAGGCAGGGAAGTACAATTGCTGAAGTTCATCCATGTGATCTTTAAATGTTTGCCATTGCCTATCCGCCGTCAACCCTTCAAGTATTATTTGCCAGTCTATTCTAGCCAATTCACGCCTCAAACCATTGAAGTTACCTTTCCTTAAGTTCAGGACCCTAATTTCTGAATGAACTGTGTCACTCTCCATCCTAATAAAGAATTCTACCATGTTATGGTCACTCTTCCCCAAGGGATCTCGCACAACAAGATTGCTAATTAGTCCTTTCTCATTTCACATTACCCAGTCTAGGATGGCCAGCTCCCTGGTTGGTTCCTCGACATATTGGTCTAGAAAACCATCCCTAATACACTCCAGGAAATCCTCCTCCACCTCATTGCTACCAGTTTGGTTAGCCCAATCAATATGTAGATTAAAGTCACCCATGATAACTGCTGTACCTTTATTGCATGCATCCCTAATTTTTTGTTTGATGCTGTCCCCAACCTCACTACTACTGGTTGGTGGTCTGTATACAACTCCCACTAGCGTTTTCTGCCCCTTGGTATTCCGCAGCTCCACCCATACCGATTCCACATCATCCAAGCTAATGTCCTTTCTTGTGATTGCATTAATTTCCTCTTTAACCAGCAATGCCACTCCACCTCCTTTTCCTTTCTGTCTATCCTTCTTAAATGTTGAATACCCGTGGCTGTTGAGTTCCCAGCCTTGGTCACCCTGGAGCCATGTCTTCGTGATGCCAATTACATCATACCCGTTAACTGCTATCTGTGCAGTTAATTCGTCCACCTTATTCTGAATATTCCTCGCAATGAGGCACAGAGCCTTTAGGCTTGTCTTTCTAATACACTTTGCCCCTTTAGAATTTTGCTGTAATGTGGCCCTTTTTGCTTTTGGCCTTAGGTTTCTCTGCCCTCCACTTTTACTTTTCTTCTTTCTATCTTTTGCTTCTGCCCCCATTCTACTTCCCTCTGTCTCCCTGCATAGGTTCCCATCCCCCTGCTATATTAGTTTAACTCCTCCGCAACAGCACTAGCAAACACTCCCCTTAGAACATTGGTTCCGGTCCTGTCCAGGTGCAGACCATCCGGTTTGTACTGGTCCCTCCTCCCCCAGAGCCAATTACAATGTCCCAGGAATTTGAATCCCTCCTTTGTGCACCACTCCTCAAGCCACGTATTCATCTGAGCTATCCTGTGATTCCTACTCTGACTAGCACGTGGCACTGGTAGCAATCCTGAGATTACTACTTTTGAGGTGGCTCTTGGTCCAATGTTACCTCCACCTGGTGTGGCTGGCGATTCTGGGCCTCGCCATACTCCTGTTCCTCGTCCTCCTCCTGAGGTGGGCATGCAATCCCTACTGGTAATGCCTGGCCCCTCATGATGGCAGAGTTATGTAGCATACAACACACCACAATGAATTCCGACACCTGTTGAGGGGAGTATTGAAGGCTGCCTCCAGAGCAGTCCAGGCATCAGAAATGCTGCTTGAGCACCCAGATTATCTGTTCGATGATGTTGCAGGTGGCCGTATGGCTCTCATTGTAGCAATGCTCCGCTTCTGTGGTGGTGTTGCGGAGGGGGGTCATTTGCCAGGTGGCTAGGCCGTATCCTTTGTTCCCGTGGGCACTCCCTGGATAGCGAGCATTCACTGCGAGGATGTGCTTTGTGTGGTCGCACACCAGCTGCACATTTAGGGATTGGTATCCCATTCGATTTCTGAATACCTCTGCATTGTCAAATGGTGCTCGCAAGGCCCTTGAACCCCCGGGAAGCCTGCAATCCTGCCAAACTCACATGCCCACTCATTCTGGCTTGCTCTGTTCATTGGGAATGTTATGAAGTCCATTCTACAGGTGCAGAGATGTGGCGAATGCTGCGATGTGCAGCATATTGAGAGATGCTGCATATGTCCCCTGCTGCAGCCTGGAAGGAGCCGAAGCCATAGAAGGCCAGCACCGCAGTCACCTTCACTGCGACAGGCAGCGCAGTCCTGGTGCCAATCTGAGGCTGCAGGTCTGCCTCTAGGAGATGACATATCGCTGTCAGCACTTCCTTTCGGCAGTTTAGCCTTATCACACACTGCTCCTCAGAGAGCTGGAGGTATGAATGTTGCTGCCTGTGAACCCATGGGGGATAAGGCCTTCTGTCCTGATGTCTACTGCCTCTCCTCATCCGTGGCCCAACATGGCCAACAGCCCTTCTATCTTGACGCCATCTAACAAGAGCATGGAGTAGGAGATGCTGGTGAACCAGTAATACCCCCATTAAATTATTTCACTGAAGTTGTAATGACACTATAATGGCAGATAAATCTGCCGCTTTTATGACAGAGGTTCATGCAGCGTGCTGTGTGGAAACATTACACACAATGTGACCTCCAATTTAGAATCCTCCTCCCTCACTTAAATATGCTGCAAATAGCATCTATTCTGGGACTGCCTGGCTTTTCAGGCGTGATTTAGGACGGATGTTAAATGTGGCGTTAGCACCTAATTTAGCAACCGGGGTGCAAGCGGGACATTACACGGCAACATGATCTGAATGACGAGCGAGGCAGTAGCTGAGGCAGGAGCGAGGGGTGCTAGAAGCTGGCTGCCTCGGTAGTAATCATTTCAACACCATTTACCGCCCCTCCGGGACACAAACAGATGCACAATCCAACTGAAAATCCAGCCCAGCTCCAAAGAGGAAAACCTGCACCAAAATCTACTATGGCATCTGCTATAGCACGTGTTAAGATGCAATCACTAATTATCTCTATTGTAATTCTTCTGCTTTCAACCTTCTGGTTAACAAATTGTTTGACTACTTTACCATTGAGAAGTTGAAAATGTGGAAATATGGCATAATGAATCTTTGCCTCATTTCCCATTGCCTCCTGCCCAATCAGGATCACAAAATGGGGCACAAGCCAGTGGAAAATCCAGAGCCGGATTTTCGGCTCATTTGCTCCTCGGTTAGTGCCCCAGCGGGGCATTAAATGCTGTTTTGGGGCGTTATCTCAGGCATCCAGGATTTAGCACCCAACCGGTAGATTCGGCTATTGGTTTGCGCCAGCGCAGAAACTTACCGCCCCGCCCTCCGTTTTCAGCATGATTATGATGTCGATCATCATGCAAGGCTGCGCTAGCATTCTGGATGGAACTTTCGGCCTTAACGCCTCATTTAATGCCCACCCCAGGAAACGCCTGAAAAAAACAAGCGATCCCAGGGTGCAGCAGGCGCTATTGGTGGCATATTTAAATGGAGGCTTATATCATAGTTCCTATATTGCAGTTGTTAGTAACTGCCATGATTGCACGCAGAACGCTGTGTGAGGCGCTGAGTTGCAAACGGCACTTTTATGTGCCATGACACTTTGCTCAAGATCAGTAAGAGATTTCAATGGGGGCAATACTAGTTTGCCAGCGTATCATGCTGGTTGCTATTGGCAGGCGGCTTCAAGCTGGAAGAAGGGTTCTTGGCCATGTTGGGCCACGGATTCGTAGAGGTCACAGATATATGGGGAGGAGGCCTTACCCCCCACAGGTTTACAGGGAACATCGCTCATACCTCCAGCTCTCTGAGGTGCAATGCATTAGAAGGCTGCGCTTCTAAAAAGAACTGCTGTCAGAGATATGCCAGCTCATATAGGCAGACCTACAGCCTACCAGCATCAACAGGACTGCGCAGCCCATCCAGGTGAAAGTGACAGTGGCGATGGCCTTCTATGCCTTCGGCTCTTTCCGGCAGCAGGAGACATATGCAGCATCTCGCAGCATGCTGAACATTGTTGCATTCGGCAGGTTACAGGGGCCCTGTACGCACGCAGAATAGACTTCATAAAGTTCCTAATGAGCAGGGACAACCAGAATGCAATGGCTTTAGGGTTTTGAAGAATTGCAGGCTTCCCCAAAGATCAAGGAGCCATTGACTGCACATATGTCACTTTCGAGCACCATTAGACAATGCAGAGGTCTTCAGAAACCGAAAGGGATACCAATCCCTAAACATAGTGACCACACTCAGCGCATCCTCATAGTGAATGCCTGCTATCCAGGGAACACACATAATGCTTTCATTTTGTGTGTGAGCAGTGTGTCACGAATATTTCAGCAACAAAGACAAGGGCAGGGCTGGCTGTTCGGGTATAAAGATTACGGGCTAGAACTTGCACTTTTTTTGCCTGCTTAACACCCACTTAATGCCCATTTTACCGCTGAAATGATGTATAACGCCCATATATCGCCCATTTTGGCACAAAATGGAAACTGGCCTGCATTTTTCGGAAACTTATCGCCAAGCGTTACTTTCCCCATGTGCTTAACGGCGAGAAAAAATATTTCTGCCTGCCCACTTTTTTGGGGTGGAATCAGCAAGATGGGTGACTTCAACGCCCATAATATCATCCAGCATTATTTTCCTCGCGGAATTAATGTTGAGATTCAATATTAACGCCCGGCGACTATTTTTTGTCGTAAAGAGCATATTTACCCAAACTAGCGGTCATGGAGGTTGCCCATTGTCAATTTCACCACCTCGCACACATTTCGCCCACAATATCGCTCGCCCAAAAAAACGGCCACAAAAAGTGGAACTAACCGGGATGAATCACAGTGTTATGGATGCCATGTTGTAGATCACATTTCGCGTCCTTTAAAAGGCTGCTGTGCTTCAACCTCGGCGGAGTTCGGATGTACTCTGCAGGTCGTTGGAGTTGATGTGAACATCTCTAAAAACATCTTGACCACACTGTGACCGATTGGAATTGAAGAGGTGTGTTCGTTGGGACATTCTTTGTTTGTGTGCAATCGGTGGAAAACAGAGAACTACTGCAATGGGGCCTGTCCTTTCTCACCCTCTCTTGGTGACCAAATACATGCAGCAGACTCGACATCACCGAAGGAACGCCGCACTGCATTATGTGCCCAATGAACGAAGTGACAGACAGATGAGGAGGACCAGACATTACATCCCCACAAGTACAAGGAGAAGCATTCTGACCTCGATTTGCCCGACACCACCTGCCTTCGGAGACTGTGCTTCCACAAAGAGATTATCACTGAGGTATGCCAGCTGATAAGGGCTGATCTGCATCCTGCCAGCACCATCACAACTGCACTGTCATTCGAGGTCAAAGTCACCCTGGCACTGTCGTTCTATGCCTCGGGTTCTTTTCAGGCCACAGCTGGCGACATTTGCAGACTTTCTCAGCATGCTACACATCGCTGCATTAGACTGGTCACTGAAGCCCTGTACACATGCATGAGGGATTTGATCAGCTTCCCTATGACCAGGGAGGCACAGAGTGAGAGGGCTCTAGGTTTCTCCAGAATTGCAAACTTCCCGAAGGTGCAGGGAGTAATAGACTGTACGCATATTGCAATGCAGGCACCTTTTCAGGATGCTGAAGTTTTCAGGAGCCGCAAGGGATTCCACTCCCTGAATGTCCAGTTGGTTGTCGACCACCAGCAAATTATACTGGCAATGAATGCTCAATTTCCGGGCAGCATCCATGATGCTCACATCCTCCGTGAGAGCGCTGTATCTGACTTGTTTAACAATGAGCCACAAGGTCAATGCTGGATGCTTGGGGACAAAGGATATGGCCTCGCCACCTGGCTGATGACCCCCCTGTGTGACACCCACACCAAGGCCAAGAGGCGATACAATGAGAGCCACAGAGCAACTCACAATATCGTTGAGAAAACCATTAGAGTGCTGAAGCAGCGCTTCAGATGTCTGGACCACTCAGGAGGTGAGCTCCAATATCACCCTGAGCAGGTAGCTCAATTTGTGGTGGTCTGCTCCATGCTACACAACTTGGCTATCAGGAGGGGACAAGAATTGCCTGATGAGCCTGACAGTGCACCTCACCAGAAAGAGGAAGAGGAGGACGAGGAGGAGGATGCTGACATGGGGCCATACAATCAGACTGATGCTGAAGCCATGCCCCCGCCCCCCTGTAGACCACATGAAAGGGCTCATGATGGCATGATAGCTGCAAGAGCCTTATGTCAGGAGCTCATCAATGATCGCTTTGCCTGAAAGAACATTGATGTTGTTTACAAGGCTGACACACTGCTGGGTGTGCAGGTCATACATCAATGGTGGGCATCACTCCTTCCCCTTCCCCTCCTGACTCCAAGCCACCTGGCCGAGGAAGTCCTCAGGCGATGCTTCATGGTGGGGGGCGGGGGGGGGGGTGGCGGCCGAAGTGCTGCTTGGACGGATACGGGAGAGGCAGTCCCGAGGTGGGAGTGTGCTCCGAGCAACAAGCAAGATGTTGCTGCTGGCTCTCATGTGTCGTTGGCAATGGGGGTGTGTCACCTTGGGGTGCAGTGCAGCGTTCCTGGACCACTGGGAGTCCTCTGCCACCAGTGTTCCTGGCTACCAGCTCCAGGGCCTCCTCCATCCCTTCCATTTTATTTGTTATTTGTTGGACAAAAACTTGGTGCCAACTATGTTCTTGGTGCTTAGTGATGCTTTTTGCTGCTGGTGAATCTCCGTCATTCCTCCCACAACAGCCAAACAAGCACATATCACAGCCACACATGCTTCAGTCCCTCTGAGCTCCCTCTCTCCTAGTCTCCTCTTCTGCGCATGTCATGGTGACCATTGAGCTCCAGAATTGCGGGAATCGAGCGTTGCCATGCCATTGCTAAGGACGGCCACACTTTACGGCAGAAGGTCAGAAAAATTTAACGCTATCGCTGGTGGTAACGCCCATTTTCAAAAATGTAAACTAGGTGTTTTCAGAAGGGGTGAGAAGCCGACGATCTGAAAACCCTTTTTTAACACACACGCCGGAAATAACGCGCATATTTGGGCGATAACCTCAAAAGTGGAGGTTCTAGCCCTACATCTTGGCCCCCTGGCTCATGTTCCCCCTCCGGAACTCTGCCACAGAAGCTGAGCAGCACTACAGTAACAGCCATGCAACCACCCGTAACATCATCGAACACACAATAGATGTGCTCAAGCAGCGCTTCCGATGCCTGGATCGCTCTGGGGGCAGCCTTCAATACTCCCCTCAACTGGTCTCCAAATTCATTGTCGTGTGCTGCATGCTACACAACTTAACCATCATGAGGGGCCAGGCATTGCCAGTGGGGATTGCAGGACCACCTCAGGTGGAGGAGGACGAGGAAGACAAGCCTGGCGAGGAACCGTATGGAGTTCCACCACAACCACAGGGGAGGCAGCAGGAGATGTGGCCGCAGTAAGAGCCTTAAATCGCCAGCTCATCATTGACCAGTTTGCTTGAATGGGGAAGGTGAGGTTGTAGCTTTGACTCATGACTCTGTGCCACCATGATGGCTCATCTGCACTGAATTCTGCAATGAGACACAAGACATAGAAACATAGAAACATAGAAAATAGGTGCAGGAGTAGGCCATTCGGCCCTTCGAGCCTGCACTACCATTCAATAAGACCAATGGCAAAGGTCCAAGAATCATTTTTATAAACATCAATAACGAACAATGCCCCTCCAACAACCCAAAAAGATTCAATGATTAAATCAAAACTAACTAAACACAAAACTGCTTCCTGCAACAAGTCAATGCAAAATAAGTCATTTCTTAACATACAACTATTTACAAATTGTACAATTCTACATAAATGCATGAACTCTTAATGGCTTTTGATGGCTCTCAGCTACACTTCCCTCCCCCCCCTCCTCCCATCAGCCCCCTCCCATGCCTGCTGCTCCTCCTCAATGAGGCTTCAGTGCCTACAGCAAGGCTGTTAGAGGGCTGCTATGTTGCGGGGGCAGACAATGCAGATGGCGTCTGAGGACGCCCAGGACCAGCTCTTGGCCTGGAAGGCCCGGCTATGGACTGCTGCGTGTCATCATCGGCAGAAGCAGTCACTGGTGGCTGGGGTGTCAACCGTGTATAGTACATGGTTGGCAAGCCAGTGGTGGGAGCGGAATGCTGTCATCCTGAGGAAGGACAGCACCTTCCATTTGCTGGGAGCCACTGACTCTCCGACGGGGCTGGGCCTCAGCATCCGCAGCACGATGTGTCTCCACAATTTGCTGGTCTGCTTTGGCACCGTCCCTTCCCCATTAGACAGTGGGGAACACAGAGAGGCTGGCAGCAGTCATCGACCGCATCACATCACCAAGCTAAAGCATAGCTTGCGCCTGCGATGCACCCGAGGCTGCGACGTTATCAAGGGCACGCTCCATACACTCTGGAATGCACTGTCGCTACTCGAGGCCACCAGCTACTGTGTGTAGGCAATGATGGTCTCGCTGGACTCCTGAATTGCATTGACAATATGCGACACTGCCTCTACAACAGTTGCAGTAAGCTTGTCGATGCTCTCTGGGATCCGTCCCAATGCATCCATAAGCTCACAGTACATTCCTGTGTTGAGCAGACCAACTTTGCTGACTCACCCTCTGGAGAGCTGGCCTGCGAGATTGCTCTCTCGTACTGCTTTGCTGTAGATGACTGGGGCCAGGAACCTCCGAAGACGCAAAACGCTGAAAAATCTCATCATTGCCCGATGAGGAATGTTGAGAAGGGGCAACTGGTGGGCTCTGATTCTCAGTCATGTTGGTTGTGTCTGCAGCCACATCAACACCACCATGGCCTGAGGTTGATGCGTCCCGGGAAGGCTGGCGTGATTGTGGCTGATCTTCTGCAAGCACAAAAACACATACTTGTGGTTAGCAGCAGAAGAGGGGCAGGGTGACATGAGGAAGGTAGCATTGCATATGTTCATTTGAAGTCCCGCCACTACTTCATTAAACATCTCAATACAATCTCTTCAGGTACCCTATCCATTTACATACCCTCACTACCCAAAGGGGACTCAGCATTGCCCCCGGCAACTTCCCGAGCTGCTACTCCAACGAGGGCTGACACCCATTCCTCAACATCAGTAAGTTGTAGTATTTGAGGCGACCCCCCCAGGCCCGTGCGCAGCTGCTCCCTCCTGTTGTGGGAGTACTTCAACAGCAAAGAGAAAAATAGGAAGGGTTCAGAAAGGGTTTCTCTCCTGTTGTGGCACATATGCCTACCATGGTACAATAGGTGAGACTGTGTGAATGTTCCAGTGGCTTTCGTTCAATTTGTTTGGATGTTGCATGTTAGAGGGATGTAACATAGGGGCTGTAGGTGATTTTTCTGAAAGCCATAGCAGCAGTGGGAATGTATTGCCAGGAAGGATGTAAATTAGTGAGTTTACGTGCATCGATCATTCAAAGGCAATGGGTGCAGGAGCAAGCCTTCATCTTTCTTATGCATTGTGAAACCCACCCCACAGACAGCAAGATTTTTGAGAGGGACCATATACATGAAAGACTTCAATAGTGTGAGAGATTCATGTGGGAAGGAAAGAAGGCACACATAAATGTGAATGGTACTCACCCTGACGAATCTGGTAAGATCATTGAACTTTATCGACACTGTCTTCCAGTTCTGGCCACAGTGTCCGCAGCAGAGACCTCCTGTGCTGTGTCCCTCCACAGACTCTTAAAAAAAGGTGGGAGTGGTCTGGCTCCCCCAGCAAGATGGAGTGAGGACCACCTTTTCTCCACTGCGTGGACTAAGGCCTCACTTCACCTCATTACAGAAGCGGCGAGCACGCTGCCTTCCTTTCTGCTCCTCTATCTCTGTCGAAGTGGCTGCAGTGGGATGGTGTATATGCGCATACGCGCAGAAAGCTACTGCGCCCTGCATTAGTGTTTGCGCCTGGGGGAAAAAATGTTTTTCACTGCACATGTGCTAAATGGCCACCTCCTTTAACACAGCAAGTTTTGGCAAAGGGGGCACAAAGTCCGTTGTGCAATGCCTGACTTAATACCAATGCTCCTCCAACTTACATTTTCGCCGAAACTTGCAGTTGAAGGTGCAAACTATTTTCAGGTGCTAACTTTAACGCCCCGCCGTGATTAACACCCCGAAATCCAAAAAGCCCAAAATCCAGCCCCCGGACTTTGTTTGTTGTATAATCATGCCTTTTCATTTATTTTTGTTGTGATTAAAAACAGATTTTTAAAAAATATTTTCGTGTTTTCAATAATCATTATTAAAGTGGTGGCATGGGGGAAGGATGAATAAGACCACAGCTGTTGTTAGAGACACTGACAGCTGGGAGCCAAAATTGCCCACCACCTGAAACGAGACGCACCTACCGCTCTTTGGCATGAATTACTGCCACAATGTATGTGGCGGCCAATAGAGCGAAATTCAGCAACATTGCAGCGGTGTGGGGGCGGACTGGCCGATTAGGCCGTGAAATTCAGCTGATGCCGATTGACTGATAACGAGGTAACAGGACCCTGGCCTTCTTAAAGGGCAGGGTTTGCAATTAGGCTCTGAGCATTGAGTTTGTCTCTGTTGTTTGTGAAGGAATGGCTAATGCAAGAGATTTAAGGAGGGTCAGCCGCTTCTCCGATGTTGAACTTTAGACCCTGGTCCAAGCTGTGGAGGGAAGGAGACGCTTTCTCTATCAGGACACAGGAAGATCCAGTCACGCCACCTTTGTCAATGTGTGGAGAGAGATCACTGTGGAGGTCTCAGGGACCTCAATTCATGAGCGCACCACCACCCAATACCACAAAAGGCTGAATGATATCATTCGACTGATGAAAGTGAGTATATGTTCCCCCAACTCCTCACCTTCCATCTCTAAGCCTCTCCTTCACTTTCTCTTATTTCCCACCTTCACTCATCATCATCATAGGCAGTCCCTCGGAATCGACGAAGACTTGTTTCCACTCTTAAAATGATTTCTTCGGTGGCGGAACAGTCCAATACGAGAACCACAGACTCTGTCACAGGTGGGGCAGATAGTTGTTGAGGGAAGGGGTGGGTGGGACTGGTTTGCCGCACGCTATTTCTGCTGCCTGTGCTTGATTTCTGCACGCTCTCGACAATGAGGCTCGAGGTGCTCAGCGCCCTCCCGGAAGCACTTCCTCCAATTAGGGCGGTCTTTGGCCAGGGTCTCCCAGGTGTCAGTGGGGATGTTGCACTTTATCAGGGAGGCTTTGAGGGTGTCCTTGTAATGTTTCCTCTGCCCACCTTTGGCTCATTTGCCATGAAGGAGTTCCGAATAGAGCGCTTGCTTTGGGAGTCTTGTGTCAGGCATGCGAACAATTTGGGCTGCCCAGCGGAGCTGATCAAATGCTTCAATGCTGGGGATGTTGGCCTGGCCGAGGACGCTGACGTTGGTGCACCTGTCCTCCCAGGGGATTTGTAGGATCTTGCGGAGACATTATTGGTGGTATCTCTCCAGCGACTGGTGATGTCTGCTGTAAATGGTCCATGTCTCTGAGCCATACAGGAGGGCAGGTATTACTAAAGCCCTGTAGACCATGAGCTTGGTGGCAGTTTTGAGGGTCTGGTCTTCAAACACTCTTTTCCTCAGGCGGCTGAAGGCTGCACTGGCGCATTGGAGGCGCTGTTGAATCTCATCGTCAATGCCTGCCCTTGTTGATAAGAGGCTCCCGAGGTATGGGAGATGTTATGTATGTAACTGTGTAATACTTGCCACCAGAGGGCGCGACTGTTGGAGTTCTAATGGTCACCTGCAAACACTTGCTAGCTGAAATGTTGCTTAGGCACTCTGGAGTTGTAATAAAGAAGACTAAGGTCACACTAAAGTTAGATCACAGTACTCAGCCTCGTGGAGTTCTATGCACAACAATTGTCGACGAGTAACAGCATACGAACCTTCACGCAACTATGACTGCCGTTGGAATATTAGAGAGATTCGTAGAAGGTGATGATTGGGAAGCCTTCGTCAAGCGTCTCAACCAGTACTTCATGGCCAACGAGCTGGGAGGAGACACTAACGCGGCCAAGTGCAGGGCAGTTCTCCTCACCGTCTGTGGGCCTAAAATATGCGGCCTCATCAAGAATCTGCTCGCACTGACAAAACCAACAGAGAAGGAATATATAGAGTTGTGCACGATGGTTCGGGACCACCTCAAGCTGATGGAGAGTATCCTCATGGCCAGGTATCGTTTTTACACGCACCATCACTCCAGGGGCCAGGACGTGGCAGATTATGTCGCCGACCTGAGGCGTCTCGCGGGACCTTGCGATTTTGGAGCTGCGTTGGGGCAAATGCTGCGGGACTTTGTCGTGCTGGGCATCAGCCACGAGGTCATTCTTCGAAAGCTGCTGTCTGCCGAAACCCTAGACCTGAGCAGGGCCATCGCGATCGCCCAGGCAAGCATGGCCACGGACGATAACACCAAACAGATATCTTCTCAATATCGCGGCTCACCGGCAAGTACTGTGCATAAAATGACATCGCTAGCAGGCCGAACTGCATATGGCAGGGCCTATACGTCTGCGTTGCAAGACCTGTGATGACTCAGAGTCCGCCATCAGGGGTAAAGGTGACTCCATTAGCACCGTGTTGGTGCTGCGGGGGTAATCATCGGGCCCACCAATGTTGATTCAAGCACTACGTGTGCAAAGGCTGCGCAACAATGGGTCACCTCCAGCGTATGTGCAATCATGCTGCGATATACCACGTGGCAGAGGATGATCGATCCGGTGCGGATCACGCAGCACCTCAACCCGAGGAAGAAGTGTAAGGGGTACATACCTTCACCACCAAGAGCCCTCCTATAATGCTGAAAGTGAAATTAAATGAAGTTCCAGTATATATGGAGTTGGACACGGTGCGAGTCAGTCAATGATGAGCCAGAAACCTTTCGAGAAACTGTGGGGCAATAAAGCATAAAGGCCCTAACTGAGCCCGATTAATGCAAAGCTGCGAACCTACACCAAAGAGCTCATACCAGTCATTGGAAGTGCGGCAGTGAAGGTATCGTATGATGGAGCTATGCATGACCTATCATTGTTAATTGTTCCAGGCAATGGCCCAACGCTGTTCGGCAGAAGCTGGCTAGAAAATATTAGATGGAATTGGAACGACAACAAAGCACGATCGTCAGTGGATGACGCCTCGTGTGCTCAAGTGCTGAGCAAGTTTCCCTCACTATTCGAACCAGGCATAGGCAACTTCACAGGCGCCAAGGTACAGATCCATCTAGGCCCCGATGCAGTGCCCGTCCATCACAAGGCTCGGGTGGTTCCGTACATGATGAGGGAGAAAGTCGAGATCGAACTGGACAGACTCCAACGCGAAGGAATCATATCGCCAGTCAAGTTCAACGAGTGGGCCAGTCCAATTGTTCCGGTGTTGAAAAGCGATGACACAGTCAGAATCTGCGGAGACTACAAGGTAATGATTAACTGAGTCTCACTACAGGACCAGTACCCGCTGCCCAAAGCGGATGACCTGTTCAAAACGTTAGCGGAGGGGGAAGTCGTTCACCAAGTTGGATCTAACTTCTGCCCACGTGACACAAGAGCTGGCTGAATCTTTGAAAAGACTGACGTGCATCAACACACACAAAGGCTGTTAATATACCACAGGTGCCCTTTTGGAATTCGTTCGGCTGCAGCCATTTTCCAGAGAAACATGGAGAGTTTGCTGAAATCTGTTCCGCGCACCATTGTGTTTCAAGATGACATCCTGATCAGGTCGTGATACCATCGAACACCTACACAACCTGGTAGAGGTTCTAAGTCGCCTAGACAGAGTGGGACTCAGGCTAAAACACTCTATGGGCCCAAGTTTCCACACGATAAAAAACGGGCGCCCTCCGAGCTGGGCGTCCATTTTTCGCGCCTAAAACGGCGCCGGAAAAAAACTCGCGATTCTGGAGAGCCCTGCAGCTCCTTGTCTATTTGGCGCGGCGCCCAGGGGGGCGGAGCCTACACTCGCGCCGATTTTGTAAGTGGGAGGGGGCGGGTACTATTTAAATTAGTTTTTTTCCTGCTGGCAACCCTGCGCGTGCGCGTTGGAGCGTTCGCGCACGCGCAATGTGAAGGAAACATTGGCACTCGGTCATTTTTGTAGTTCTTTGTAGCTATTTAATTTTTGAACATTTTTTAATAAAAGCACGTTGCTATCAGCACATCAGCACTGAGGCTTCCTGCAGCCTTCTCACTGTCTCCCTCCCGCCCGCCGTCTGGAACGGCTTCTTCCCCCCCCCCCCCGCCCCCCCGCTGCGTTCGGGTGGGCGGGCCCGCACTCCCTCCCTCCCGCCATCGGGAACGGCTTCCTCCTCCCCCCCTGCTGCCGGGAACGAACGAACGAACTTGTGAGGCTGGCTGAAGCACTTTCACACAGGAAGGAAGGTGGTTTATTTAATCTTTTCTTTGCTTCTAAATGTTTATTCAGGTTGGATTTATTTGTATAATATTTGTAGAAGTATAAATAAGGATTTATTGTAGAATTTAATGACTTCCCTTCCCCCCCCCCCCGCCCCCACCACCTCGTTCTGGACGCCTAATTTGTAACCTGCGCCTGATTTTTTAATGTGTAGAACAGGTTTTTTCAGTTCTACAAAAATCTTCACTTGCTCCATTCTAAGTTCGTTTGGAGTACGTTTTCACTGTGGAAACTTTGAAATCAGGCGTCAGTGGCCGGACACGCCCCCTTTCGAAGAAAAAATTCTGTTCCAAAGTAGAACTGTTCTACCTGACTAGAACTGCAGAAAAAAAAATGTGGAGAATTGCGATTTCTAAGATAGTCCGTTCTCCACCAGTTGCTCCTAAAAATCAGGCGCAAATCATGTGGAAACTTGGGCCCCAAGTGTGTTTTCCTGGTGCCAGAAATCGAATTTTTGGGGAGAAAGATTGCAGCAGACGGCATCAGGCCCACAGACTCAAAGAAGAGACCATCAAGAATGCACCCAGACCACAGAATGTGATGGAGCTGCGTTCGTTCCTGGGACTCCTCAACTATTTCGGTAACTTTCTACCCGGGTTGGACACGTTGTTAGAGCCTTTGCACATGTTGCTACGTAAGGGTGATAACTGGGTTTGGAGCAAATCTCAACACACAGCCTTTGAGAAGGCCAGGAACCTGCTATGTTCAAATAAGTTACTTGTACACTATGACCCATGTAAACGTTTAGTGCTAGTTTGTGACGCCTCATCGTACGGGGTCAGCTGTGTGTTACAGCAAGCCAATGTATCGGGCAAGCCCCCAACCGGTTGCATACGCATCTAGAAGTCTGTCTAAGGCTGAGAGAGCCTATAGTACGGTCGAGAAAGAGGCATTAGCATGTGTATATGGGGTTAAGAAAATGCACCAATACCTATTTGGACTTCGGTTTGCGCTTGAAACTGACCACAAGCCATTCAGTTTGCTGTTTTTAGAGAGCAAAGGTATAAATATCAATGCTTCGTCCCGCATCCAAAGATGGGCACTAACATTATCCGCTTATGACTATGTTATCTGCCACAGACCAGGCACTGGGGTTGAAATGGCGCAGCCCGCAGACTTGCTACTGGTCATGGATGCTTTTGAGAGTGAGGGGTCACCCGTCACAGCTCGCCAGATCAGGACCTGGACCAGCCAGGATCCTGTGCTATCATTAGCAAAGAGTTGCGTCATAATGGGCACTGGTCGGCTGTTCACGGGGAATGCAAAATGAAATTAAGCCGTTTCACCGACGCAAAGATGAAATGTCCATCCAGTCGGATTGGCTCTTATGGGGTAATCGCGTGGTTTTGCTAAAAAAAGGCAGGGAAACGTTTATACACGACCTACACAGTACCCACCCAGGCATTGTCATGATGAAGGCAATTGCCAGGTCGCATGTTTGCTTGCCCGGCATTGACTCGGACTTGGAGTCATGCGTGCATCAGTGCAAAACTTGCTCGCAATTGAGCAATGCACCGGGAGGCTCCACTGAGTCTGTGGTCATGGCCCTCCAAACCGTGATCCAGGATCCACGTAGATTTTGCCGGCCCATTTTTAGGAAAGATGTTTTTAGTAGTTGTGGACGCTTACTCCAAATGGATTGAATGCATAATCATGTCATCCAGCACATCCACAGCCACCATTGAAAGCCTCCGGGCCATGTTCGCCACCCATGGCTTGCCTGACATCCTTGCCAGCGACAATGGACCATGCTTCACTAGCTCGGAATTCAACAAGTTTATGACCCGCAATGGCATCAAGCATGTCAGGTCTGCTCCATTTAAGCCCGCAGCTAACAGTCAAGCGGAGCGGGCAGTCCAAACAATCAAGCAGAGCATGAAACGTGTGTCGGACGGCTCCCTGCAGACCCGCTTGTCTCACATTCTGCTCAGTAATCTGACGCGACCCCACTCGCTCACCGGGGTTCCCCCGGCAGAATTGTTTAGGAAGAGAGGCCTCAAAACCAGGCTCTCCCTAGTTCACCAGGATCCTAATGATCACGTGGAAACCCGGCGACACCGGCAGAACATGTACCACGATCACGCGGCTGTTTCACGTGACATTGATGTTAACGACCCTGTGTTTGTCCTGAATTACGGTCATGGTCTCAAGTGGGTTACTGGCACTGTTTTGGCCAAGGAAGGGAATAGGGTGTTTATGCTCAAACTGTTAAATGGTCAAACATTTTGAAAAGGGAGGGTGAACAGACAGTTGTCGTAGGTACCAACAATATAGATAAAAAATGAGATGAGGTCCTACAAGACGAATTTAGGGAGCTAGGAGCTAAATTTAAAAAGTAGGGCCTCAAAAGTAGTAATCTCAGGGTTGCTATCAGTGCCACGTGCTAGTGAGAGTAGGAATCGCAAGATAGCTCAGATGAATACGTGGCTTGAGGAGTGGTGCAGAAGGGAGGGATTCAAATTCCTGGGACATTGGAACCAGTTCTGGGGGAGGCGGGACCAGTACAAACCAGACGGTCTGCACCTGGGCAGGATGACCAAGGCTGGGAACTCAACATCCAGGGGTATTCAACATTCAGAAAGGATAGACAGAAAGGAAAAGGAGGTGGGGTGGCATTGCTGGTTAAAGAGGAAATTAATGCAATAGTAAGGAAGGACATTAGCTTGGATGATGTGGAATTGGTATGGGTGGAGCTACAGAATACCAAAGGGCAGAAAACACCAGTGGGAGTTGTGTAAAGACCACCAAACAGTAGTAGTGAGGTTGGGGACAGCATCAAACAAGAAATTAGGGATGCATGCAATAAAGGTACAGCAGTTATCATGGACGACTTTAATCTACATATTGAGTGGGCTAACCAAACTGGTAGCAATGCGGTGGAGGAGGATTTCCTGGAGTGTATTAGGGATGGTTTTCTAGATCAATATGTTGAGGAACCAACTAGAGGGCTGGCTATCCTAGATTGGGTGATGTGTAATGAGAAAGGACTAATTTGCAATCTTGTTGTGCGGGGCCCCTTGGGGAAGAGTGACCATAATATGGTAGAATTCTTTATTAAGATGGAGAGTGACACAGTTAATTAAGAGACTAGGGTCCTGAACTTAAGGAAAGGTAACTTCGATGGTATGAAGCGTGAATTGGCTAGAATACACTGACGATTGATACTTAAAGGGTTGACGATGGATAGGCAATGGCAAATATTCAAAGATCACATGGATGAACTTCAGCAATTGTACATCCCTGTCTGGAGTAAAAATAAAACGGGGAAGGTGGCTCAACTGTGGCTAACAAGGGAAATTAAGGATAGTGTTAAATCCAAGGAAGAGGCATATAAATTGGCCAGAAAAAGCAGCAAACCTGAGGACTGGGAGAACTTTATAATATAGCAGAGGAGGACAAAGGGTTTAATTAGGAGGGGGAAAACAGAGTATGAGAGGAAGCTTGCTGGGAACATAAAAACTGACTGCAAAAGCGTCTACAGATATGTGAAGAGAAAAAGATTAGTGAAAACAAACATAGGTCTCTTGCAGTCAGATTCAGATGAATTTATAATGGGGAACAAAGAAATGGCAGACCAGTTAAACAAATACTTTGGTTCTGTCTTCACGAAGGAAGACACAAATAACCTTCTGGAAATATTAGGGGACCAAGGGTCTAGTGAGAAGGAGGAACTGAAGGAAATTCTTATTAGGTGGGAAATTGTGTTAAGGAAACTGATGGGATTGAAGGCCGATAAATCCCTCTGGCCTGATAGTCTGCATTCCAGAGTACTTAAGGAAGTAGCCCTAGAAATAGTGGATGCATTGGATGATCATTTTCCAATAGTCTATCGACTTTGGATCAGTTCCTATGGACTGGAGGGTAGCTAATGCAACACCACTTTTTAAAAAGGGAGGGAAAGAGAAAGCGGGTAATTATAGACCGGTTAGCCTGACATCAGTGGTTGGGATAATGTTGGAATCAATTATTAAGGATGAAATAGCAGCGCATTTGGAAAGCAGTGGCAGGATCGGTCCAAGTCAGCATGGATTTATGAAGGGGAAATCATGCTTGACAAATCTTCTGGAATTTTTTGAGAATGTAACTAGCAGAGTGGACAAGGGAGAACCAGTGGATGTGGTGTATTTGGACTTTCAAAAGGCTTTTGACAAGGTCCCACACAAGAGATTGGTGTGCAAAATCAAAGCACATGGTATTGGGTGTAATATACTGACGTGGATAGAGATCTGGTTGGCAGACAGGAAGCAGAGAGTCGGGATAAACGGGTCCTTTTCAGAATGGCAAGCAGTGACTAGTGGGGTGCCGCAGGGTTCAGTGCTGGGACCCCAGCTATTTACAATATACATTAATGATTTAGATGAGGGAATTGAGTGTAATATCTCCAAGTTTGCAGATGACAATAAGCTGGATGACGGTGTGAGCTGTGAGGAGGATGCTAAGAGGCTGCAGGTTGACTTGGGCAGGTTAGGTGAGTGGGCAAATGCATGGCAGATGCAGTATAATGTGGATAAATGTGAGGTTATCCGCTTTGGTGGCAAAAACACGAAGGCAGAATATTATCTGAATGGCAGCAGATTAGGAAAAGGGGAGGTGCAATGAGACCTGGTTGTCATTGTACATCAGTCATTGAAAGTTGGCATGCAGGTACGGCAGGCAGTGAAGAAGGCAAATGGTATGTTGGCCTTCATAGCTAGAGGATTTGAGTATAGGAGTAGGGAGATTTTACTGCAGTTGTACAGGGCCTTAGTGAGGCCTCACCTGGAATATCGTGTTCAGTTTTGGTCTCCTAATCTGAGGAAGGACGTTCTTGCTATTGAGGAAGTACAGTGAAGGTTCACCAGGACTGACATATGATGAAAGACTGGATCGACTGGGCCTTTATTCACTGGAATTTCGAAGGATGAGAGGGGATCTCATAGAAATATATAAAATTCTGACGGGACTGGACAGGTTCGATGCAGGAAGACTGTTCCTGATGTTGGGGAAATCCAGAACCAGGGGACATAGTCTAAGGATAAGGGGTAAGCCATTTAGGACTGAGATGAGGAGAAACTTCTTCACTCAGAGAGTTGTTAACCTGTGGAATTCCCTACCGCAGAGAGTTGTTGATGCCAGTTAATTGGATATATTCAAGAGGGAGTTTGATAGGGCCCTTACGGCTATAGGGATCAAGAGGAGAAAGCAGGAAAGGGGTACTGAGATGAATGATCAGCCATGATCTTATTGAATGGTGGTGCAGGCTTGAAGGGCCGAATGGCCTACTCCTGCACCTATTTTCTATGTTTCTATGTTTCTATGTTTCAAACATGCAGAAAGCATTTAGATCAGTCCAAATTGTGATTTATTGACAACCAGGAACAACTTGAAGAGAACATCACCATCGACGATCCACCAACACACACCCAACCAGCTATCGACCTCACTGTCAATCACAAGGATGAACCCACCGTTCGTGACAGTCCGGTCAGACCAGCCACGGTGCAGTACAGCAATGGTCCGGCCAACTCACACACGCCAGGGTGTGAACTTAAACGATCAACCAGGGAGCGAAGGGCTCCATATCGCCTCAACTTGTAAATAACTTGTAGAAAACATTTTGGGGGGGGGAATGATGTTATGTATGTAACTATGTAATACTTGCCACCAGAGGGCGCGACTGTTGGAGTCCTTATGGTCACCTACACAAACGTGCAGGGCCAGTATTGAAGGTTGGCTGGCATGTTGTTTAGGCATTCTGGAGTTGTAATAAAGAAGACAAACAACCTTCCGGATATAAAAGGGGTCAGAGGGTCTAGTAAGGAGGAGGAACTGAGGGAAATCTTTATTAGTCGGGAAATTGTGTTGGGGAAATTGATGGGATTGATGGGATTGAAAGCCGATAAATCCCCAGGGCCTGATGGACTGCATCCCAGAGTACTTAAGGAGGTGGCCTTGGAAATAGTCTAAGGATAAGGGGTCAGCCATTTAGGACCGAGATGAGGAGAAACTTCTTCACCTAGAGAGTGGTGAACCTGTGGAATTCTCTACCATAGAAAGTAGTTGAGGCCAATTCACTAAATATATTCAAAAGGGAGTTAGATGAAGTCCTTACTACTAGGGGAATCAAGGGGTATGGTGAGAAAGCAGGAAGGGGGTACTGAAGTTGCATGTTCAGCCATGAACTCATTGAATGGCGGTGCAGGCTAGAAGGTCTGAATGGCCTACTCCTGCACCTATTTTCTATGTTTCTATGTTTCTATGTAAGACTAAGGTCACACTAAGTTTAGCTCACAGTACTCAGCCTCGTGGAGTTCTTCTATACACAACAGGAAATGGTCCATGTTGTCCAGGGCCACTTCGTGGATCTTGATGACTGGGGGACAGTGCTGTGCGGCGAGGACAGGCTGGTGGAGGGCCTTTGTCTTATGGATGTTTAACGTAAGGCTCATGCTTTCGTACACCTCAGTAAATACGTTGAATATGTCCTGGAGTTCAGCCTCTGTATGTGCGCAGACGCAGGCATTGTCCACGTACTGTAGCTCGACGACAGAGGTTGGGGTGGTATTGAACCTGTCCTGGAGACGACGAAGGTTGAACAGGTTCCCACTGGTTCTGTAGTTTAGTTCCACTCCAGCGGGAAGCTTGTTGACTGTGAGGTGGAGCATGGCAGCAAGGAAGATTGAGAAGAGGGTTGGGGTGATGACGCAGCCCTGTTTGACACCGGTCCGGACATGGATTGGGTCTGTGATGGACCCGTTGGTAAGGATCAAAGCCTGCATGTCATCGTGGAGCAGGCGGGAGGATGGTTACGAACTTTTGGGGGCATCCGAAACGGAGGAGGACACTCCATAGACCCTCGCGGTTGACAGTGTCAAAGGCCTTTGTAAGGTCGAAGAAGGCCATGTATAAGGGCTGTTGCTGTTCCCTGCATTTTTCCTGCAACTGTCGCGCTGCAAAAACCATGTCCGTTGTGTCCCGTAGGGGATGAAATACGCACTGTGACTCCGGGAGGAGCTCCTTGACCACAGGGAGAAGACGGTTGAGGAGGAATCTTGCGACGACTTTCCCAGTGACTGATAGCAGGGAGATTCCTCTGTCGTTGCCGCAGTCGGACTTGTCCCCTTTTTTAAAGATGGTCACAATCACTGCATCTCTGAGATCACCCGGCATGCTCTCCTCCCTCCAGATGAGAGAGATGAGGTCATGTATTCGCATCAACAGTGCCTCTCCACCATAGTTCAGTGCCTCAGTGGGGATTCCATCCACTCCCGTAGCCTTGTTGTTTTTAAGCTGTCTTCTGGTTTTTTCTACCTCATGCAGTGTTGGGGTTTTGCTGAGGTGGTGGCAGATCGCATGCTATGGGATGGAGTCGAGAACACTCAGGTCAAAGGCAGAGTCTCGATTGAGGAGATCTTCGAAGTGCTCCTTCCAGCAGGCCCTAACTGCGTCAGTGTCATTGATGAGTGTTTCCCCGTTCTTGGCCAGCACTGATCCTCCTCGGTGACTTCAATGCTAGGGTCGGCAAGGACACAGCCCTCTGGCGAGGCACCACCTTCACTATACAGATACTGAAGCACCATTTGATTGCTGAGGGATCTATTGTGTCTGTAAGCACTCTAGTAATGACTCCACGAGGTAAGGTATTGTACTTGAATTGTGGTGACTTTAGTCCATTTATTACAGCTCCTGAGTGAGGGTACAGTAAGGTGAACTCCCTTTTATACCTGGTTACCTGTAGTGTACAGGTGACCCCTAGGTCTCCACCAGTTGCACCCTCTGGTGGTACAAGCATAGAGTATACAGTGTGAAGATACATCCAGTAGTCTTATGTGACTGTACATTGAGGGTACATGGTATAAACTTATGTTATCCATACACAACATCACTCTCCCCTAAGTCTTGTACCACTGGCCTTTGCATTTTGTGCTTTGGCCCTAGACTTGAGTGCCCAAAGCCCTTGCACCTTGTCTATGCTTTGGCTTGGCTCTCTCCCTGTAGACCCCCAAGTCCTTATTGCCACAACATTGGGAAATGGTCAGCAGTGGATGGTTAGAGGTTGCAGTGGGGGTTGAGTGGGTTCTGGGTGTGATCCATGTGTGTCCATGGCTACATACATCTATTTCCCCCCCCCTCCACCCCATACATAGACCATGTGTGTGGCTCAACACCTGCATGTGCATACATGTACAGACTGAAAGAACAGAAAAAAAAGAGGATTAATTACATCACTGTTTGGGTTCAGCAGTAGTGGAACAAGTACATTTTACAGGTAAGATAGATACGAGGTATTACAGTCTTGCCCCTAGGGTATAGGTGCAGGTGGGTGAGGACGCTAGTTCCAGAGTAACCGGACTGTCTCCAGGTTGTCTGATGGTGGCGCTGCGCCCCCTGCCAGCTGGGTGGGCTCAGATCACTCACCTGGCTGAGTCTCAGGGCCTTTGCCGTTGCCTAGTGGTGGTCAGAGCCACAGGAATGTGTGGCCTCCCTGTCCTCCTTTGAGGGCTGCAGTGTCTCCCTGCTGCCCTTCAGCGGTACTGGGAGCCTGGTCATCCCAGGTCCCGTTGGGAGGGCTGGAGGTGCTAGCCTCTTGCTTCCTGTACTGACCCTGGTGGCCAGAGAGGCAGAGCCAATCTGGGGCAGGGTACCAGTAGTGGTGCCTTTGCCACCCACTGATCGCTGGCCCTGCAGCTGGTGTGCTCCCTCTGTGTGTGGTCGCACTCCCTGGGGCCTCACATTGGTCCTGGAGGCGCAGGCTACATGATCAGATAGCCCGCTGGACCTGGGTGCTTCTGACGGGAGGTTGCCCTTGGTTTTGTCGGCATACATGTAGAACCCAGCATCACACATCATTTCTTCTTTTACTGTTGTAATACATTGGCTCCAACCACAATCGCCTGACTCGACACTGTTCGTTATATTTACATACTTGCATTTGTCAATTACATCTTTTCCATGTGTATTACCGGCATCGCTGTACAAAGTTACATTCACATACTTGCATTTGTCAATAACATCTTTTACATGTGTATTACCGGCATCGCTGTACAAAGAGTGCAACTGTCCCTTTAATTTCGATGGGTTGCTGGTCTCCTTTAAGAGGGCCTTGCAAGCTTTACCCCAATCTGGTTCTTGCAATCTTTACCCCAATCTCGGCGTCACATGTTGCTCCCTCAATGCTGCCCCTTGTGGTCTGGCCGCCGCCATCTTTACTTCAGACACTTCACCTCGTGGTGCGGGCGCCATCTTCTTTCTCTCCACGAAGTAAGCTGCGGTGATCCTTTTCTCCCCAGGTTCTGCCATGGAAACAGGGAAGTTACCTCCTGCGCCGATCTTCTTCCTCCGGAGTCCTGCCACTGGAGCCTGGAAGGTGAGGTTGGGTCGTTTGGGCTGGATCATCTCGCAGTTGGGTTGAGCAGTCTGTGTCGTCTCCACGCAGTTGAGTTGGGCGGTTGGTTTTTCAGTGTTCGAGCCTTTCCACAAAGGCCTTCCAATCTTCTCCTTTGGCGAATTGTTGAAAGTTGTCAAGGTTAGCCATTTTTCATGTGGAAATTTGTAATCTCGTCGCCAGTTATTGTGTCTGTAAGCACCCTAGTAATGATTCCATGAGGTAAGGTATTGTACTTTAACTGTGGTGACCTTAGTCCATTTATTACAGCTCCTGAGTGAGGGTACAGTGTGGTGAGTTCCCTTTTATACCTGGTTACCTGTAGTGTACAGGTGACCCCTAGGTCCCCACCAGTTGCACCCTCTGATGGTACAAGCATAGAGTATACAGTGTGAAGATACATCCTATAGTCTTATGTGACTGTACATTGAGCGTTCAGGGTATAAACTTATGTTATACATACACAACAGGATCTATATCTATGTGTGCATATTTGCAATGGAGGGTCCCTTTCATGTTAGTGTTACACCTACATGTAATGGACCCACACTTGCACTAATTGCCAAGGCCTCATGACACTGCTAATTTGCTTTGCAGGCCAAGGTCTCCCACAGCCATTTGGAGCAACAGAGGACGGTTGGGAGCGAGGCCGATATCCAGCAGCTCAATGACATGGAAGAGAGGGTTCAGCGGCTAGTGGGCACACTTGTTGTCTTCCCTGTGGCCGCCAGTCGTGTGGATTCCGCTGGGGGCAGAATCAGTAAGTGAAGGCCTTCCTTTAATGTCATCTCTCCCTGGAAGACCAAGCGCCTACCAGTCAATTGCTTATGATTGTGTGCAAGTTGCTTGCTGGATGGTGCAATGCCCTACCTCACCCTGGCAGAACCCCTTATGCCATTTATGATTGCAGATGATACCTGAGTGTGAGCCAGAGAGTGACCGACACCTTTAAGGCGAGTGCGAGCCACGGTCAGGACAAGACCCTTGAGCCGAGTGCAGACATCGGCGGCATGTCCAATGAGATCGATCAAGAGGGGGACACTGCTGCCAGCACCATGTCACTGCTTCCTACACTCGCACGCACCAGCTCAGATACTGGGAGTATGCATTCGGGTCAGTTAGATTTAGCAGAGGGGTCGGCACTGGGTGATGCACCAGGGCCTAGCGGCATAATCAAGGGCAAATAGAACCTCAGGTGCCATATCTCCAGGGGGGGGGTGGGTGCGAGTTCACACAGGAGTTCTGCTACAGAGGACTGATGAGCCCCTTGATGTGGTGACTTTTGAAACAAGGGTGGAGGTCATGCATTCGCAGATGTTGGGGGCAATAGCAAGGGTGCCCGAGAGCCTGTCGCAAGTGGTCAGGAGCGTGGAGGAGTCTGCCTCCCGTAACGTGGACAGCTCTGCGCGCACCATGGAGCCCATCATTTCCAGTGTGAAGACGATGCTGGACTACCAGAGTGACTGTGATGATGCGTGTCGTGGGCGATGTGGCAGCTGCTATTACAGCACAGGCACAAGGGAACTAACGTCTAAGTGCTGTATTGGAGAGGATGGTCGCTGGCCTGGAAGCTCAGAATGCTCCCAAGCACTCTGAGCAACAGGCCACTGACGTCTTACTGCTGTTGTGTCTGGTGGCATCGAGACTGCAGTCTCAGCTGGATGCCACGCGAGCTCTGACTACTGCCATCTTGTCTGAGTCCACCACAGTCAACCGGGGGCCTTCCGGTGTTGCGCCACACCACCGAACTGTGCTTCTGCAGATTGGTGAGGGAGGTGGGGTGCTGCCCCGGGGGAGTGGCGCCGGGTCATTGGAGCAGGATCCTGATGTGTCTCTCAGGATCACAGCAGTCCTGAGCTGAGACCTCCCACTCTGACATTGCTGCCAACCATGGATTTGTCCCAGCAAATTCTGACTGAAGGTGCCGAGGAGGATGTGGCTCAGTCTGCAGCCGGCCCTTCCAGGACCAGAGCTGGTCAAGGGCCTCCTAGAAGGACATCTGTAGCTTCTGCACCTGAAACACAGCAGCCTTCCCAGAGCCATGATGCAGCCACAGAGGTGACATTGCGCGTCGTTCCAGAATAGGTATGCGTAAGAGGGGTTATAAGAAAATGCACAAGGGTGAGAATTGAGAATGTGTATCTTTTGTGGATCCATTATTTCTTGTGTCATAAATCTTTATTTTGGTTTTGAATATCAGTGCAGGTGTCTTATTTCACTGTGGGGAATGCTGTGTGAAAGGGCTCATTGGTTTGTGTTATGTATTTAACCCTTTGTAACTTGCATTACACCTGACCACCAGAGGGCCCACCTGTTCGAGCAGGTCACCCACGAGGAAACTTAATAAAGGAGCTAAGGTCACACTTGCTCATTACACACAGTACTCAGTCTCACCATTTATTATGAGTGTAACAGTATTCCCATGGAGATGCACAGATGAAGGCTAAAGTGCGCATGAACTCAGCGGAAATGAGCAGGAATGAGACCGTTTAGGACTTCCCTTGCAGGATCCAGATGGTGACGCAGCCTCCTGCATGGCCGCCGACCCGCATCCTATTCCTCCTCCTGCGCCTCCTCCTCCTGGTCCTCCTCCTCAGGTGGTACTGTTGCCTCGTCCTCCAGTGGTTGTGCCCTCATGATTGCCAGGTTGTGAAGCATGCAGCAGACGACCACAAATAGGGAGACCCGTTCAGGCGAGTACTGCAGCACTCCTCCAGAGCAATGGAATCTCTGTTTAAGGATTCCGATGGTCTGCTCAGTGATGGACCTGGTGGTTGAATGAGAGTCATTGTACGATTGCTGCGCACCAGTCCTGGGGTGGTGAAGGGGAGTCAGCAACCAAGTGCACAGTGGGTAGCCCTTGTCCCAAGCAGCCAGCCACAATCTTGGTTTGGCCCAGTAAAGATGCCTGGCACACCGGTCTGCCGCAGGATGAAAGCATCGTAGCTGCTGCCAGGATACCGGGCATTAAATGCCATGATTTTGCAGTTGTGGTCACACACCAGCTGGACATTGAGGGAGTGGAATCCCTTGCGGTTACAGAAGATCTTGGGATTGTTCTGCGGTGCCCTCAATGCCATGTGGGTGCAGTCTATGGTGCCCTGAACCCTGGGGAAGCCCACTATACTGATGATCTGGTCTGGCACTCCAACTGTTTCTACCTGCTCAAAGGAAAGGATATGTAGTCCCTCTTCCTCTTATACAGAGCATCTGTCACCAGACGAATGGAGCTATGCGCGGCAAACTGTGAAATGTTGGAAATGTCTGCTGATGCAGCTTGATGCCTCCTGTCCATCTGGCTTACTATGTTGTGCTGGGGGTCTGGGAACATAAAAACATAAGAATAGGAGTAGAAGTAGGCCACTTGGCCCCTCGAGCCTACTCCGCCATTCAATAAGATCATGGCTGATCTGATCTTGGCCTCAACTCCACTTCCCTGCCCACTCCCCATAACCCTTGACTCTCTTATCATTCAAAAATCTGTCTATCTCTACCTTAAATATATTTAAAGACCCAGCCTCCACGGTTCTCTGGGGCAGAGAATTTCAAAGATTCATGACTCTCTGAGAGAAGAAATTCCTCCTCATTTCCTTTTTAAATGGATGACCCCTTATTCTCAAACTATGCCCCCTAGTTTTAGATTCCCTCACGCGGGGAAACATCGTCTCTGCATCCACCCTGTCAAGCCCCCTCAGAATCTTATACGTTTCAATAAGATCACCTCTCATTCTTCTAAATTCCAATGAATATAGGCCCAACCTGCTCAATCTTTCTTCATGAGACAAATTCTTCATCTCAGGAATTAACCTAGTAAATATTCTCTGAACAGCCTCCAATGCAAGTATATCCTTCCTTAAATATGGAGACCAAAACTGCACGCAGTACTCCAGGTGTGGTCTCAACAATACCCTGTATAGTTTTAGCAGGACTTCCCTACTTTTATACTGCATTCCCCTTGCAATAAAGGCCAACATTCCATTTGCTTTCCTAATTACTTGCTGTGCCTACATGCTAATATTTTGTGATTCCTCAGTACCACTGCATTTTGTAATCTCTCCCTCTTAAATAATAATTTGCTTTTTTATTTTTTCCACCAAAGTGGATAACCTCACATTCTACTCCATCTGCCAAATTTTTGCCCACTCACTTAGACTGTCTATATTCCTTTACAGATTATTTGCATCCTCTTCACTACTTGCTTTCCCACCTATCTTTGCATCATCAACAAATTTGGCTGCGTTACACTCGGTCCCTTCATCCAAGTCATGAATATAGATTGTAAATAGTTGAGGCCCAGCACTGATCCCTGTGGCACCCCAATGACAGATGTTAGGCTAATTGGTCTACAGTTTCTTGCTTTCTATCTCCCTCCTTTCTTGAATAGGGGCACTATATTTGCAGTTTTCCAATCTGCTGGGACCTCACCAGAATCCAGGGAATTTTGGTAGATTACAACCAATGCATTCAAAATCTCTGCAGTCATTTCTTTTAACACCCTATGATGCAGGCCATTGGGTCCAGAGGACTTGTCCAGCTTTAGTCCAATTAGTAATGGGCTACATGGAGATGGCAGAAACTCTGAACAAATATTTTGTATCAATCTTTATGGTAGAGGACACTAACAATATCCTAACAGTGGATAGTTAAGGGCCTATAGCGGGGGACGAACTTAATACAATCACTAAGGAGGTGGTACTCAGTAAGATAATGGGACTAAAGGCAGATAAATCCCCTGAACCTGATGGCTTGCCTCCTAGGGTCTTAAGAGAAGTAACGGCAGGAATTGTGGATGCATTGGTTGTAATTTACCAAAATTCCATGGATTCTGGGGAGGTCCCAGCAGACTGGAAAACTGCAAATGTAACGCACTTATTTAAAAAAGGAGGCAGACAAAAAGCAGGAAACTATAGACCAGTTAGCCTAACATCTGTGGTTGGAAAAATGTTGGAGTCCATTATGAAAGAAGCAGTAGCAGGACATTTGGAAAAGCAAAACTCGGTCAGGCAGAGTCAGCATGGATTTATGAAGCGGAAGTCATGTTTGACAAATTTGCTGGAATTCTTTGAGGATGTAAAGAACAGGGTGGATAAAGGGGAACCAGTGGATGTGGTGTTTTTGGACTTCCAGAAGGCATTTGGCAAGGTGCCACATAAAAGGTTACAAGATAAAAGTTCACTAGGCTGGGGGTAATATATTAGCATGGATAGAGGATTGGCTAACTAACAGAAAACAGAGAGTTGGGATAAATGGTTCATTCTCTGGTTGGCAACCGGTAACTAGGGGGTGCCACAGGGATCAGTGCTGGGACCCCAACTATTTACAATCTATATTAATTATTGTGTTCCTAACACAGATGAGACTACCACAGAAAGTAGTTGAGGCCAATTCACTAAATATATTCAAAAGGGAGTTAGATGAAGTCCTTACTACTCGGGGGATCAAGGGTTATGGCGAGAAAGCAGGAAGGGGGTACTGAAGTTTCATGTTCAGCCATGAACTCATTGAATGGCGGTGCAGGCTAGAAGGGCTGAATGGCCTGCTCCTGCACCTATTTTCTATGTTTCTATGTTTCTATGCACACAGGGAGGTTAAAGTAACAGTGACCTCAGTCTTTATTAAGATACTCCAGAGTGAGGACCAGGTTTTAGGGCTGGCTTATATACAGTGCTCCCAAGGGATGCTGGGATCCCTTGGGACTTCAGGGGATGCACTCCCTGGTGGCAGAGCATGGGAGTGCATGCTTTACAGATACACAACATCACTCCCCGCCAAAGTCAAAGTGAAAACTATTTACAAGGTGAGGCGATTGGGAGCCTTTCTTTCCTTGGTGGACCGCCTCGGTACAAATGTCTGTTCTGGTGTGTTGGTGTGTTAGTGTGTTAGCTGTGCCCTCGCTGGGCTGGCGTGTTGTTGGCCCTGCAGGGCTGCTTGGCGAGCCTGCCCTTGCTGGGCTGTTGGGTGTGATGGGTTCGATTTCCTGGTCCGGGGTGGTGTCGTTGATCCTTTGGGTGTGTGTTGTGGGCTCGAAAAGGGTTGTGTCTGCTGTGGGTTGTTCAGGGCAGTCTGTGAACCGCAGCCTCGTTTGGTCCAGGTACTTTCTGCAAATTTGTCCATTGTCTAGTTTGACTACAAACACCCTACTCCCTTCTTTAGCTATTACCCTGCCCGCGATCCACTTGGGACCATGTCCATAGTTTAGCACATACACAGGGTCATTCAGATCAATTTCCCGTGACACAGTGGCGCGATCATCGTTTACATTTTGTTGCTGCCGCCTGCTCTCTACCTGATCATGCAGGTTGTGAGAGTCTGGTTTTAAGTGTCCTTTTCATGAGTAGCTCAGCCGGGGGCACCCCTGTGAGCGAGTGGGGTCTCGTGCGGTAGATGAGCAGTACTCGGGACAGGCGGGTTTGGAGTGAGCCTTCTGTGACTCGCTTAAGGCTCTGTTTGATGGTTTATACTGCCCACTCTGCCTGCCCATTGGAGGCTGGTTTAAACAGGGCCGAGCTGATATGTTTGATCCGATTGCGGGTCATGAATTCTTTAAATTCGGCACTGGTGAAACATGGCCCGTTGTCACTGATCAGTATGTCAGACAGGCCGTGGGTGGCAAACATGGTCCTCAGGCTTTCAATGGTGGCGGTGGCGGTGCTTCCCGACATTATTTCACATTCAATCCATTTTGAAAGAGCATCCACCATCACCAGGAACACCTTACTGAGAAACGGGCCCGCATAGTCGACATGGATCCTTGACCATGGTCTGAAGGGCCAGGACCACAAACTTAGTGGTGCCTCTCTGGGTGTGTTGCTCAACTGAGCACACACGCTGCGTTGCTGTACACAGCACTCTAATTCAGAGTCGATACTGGGCCACCACACGTGGGATCTGGCTATCGCTTTCATCATTACTATACCCGGGTAAGTGCTGTGGAGATCCGAGATGAACGTCTACCTGCCCTTTTTGGGTAGAACTACGCGGTTACCCCACAACAGGCAGTCTGCCTGAATGGACAGCTTGTCCTTTCGCTGCTGGAACGGCTTGATTAGCTCTTGCATTTCAACGGGGATGCTGGCCCAGCTCCCATGCAGTACACAGTTTTTTACTAGGGACAGCAGAGGATCTTGGCTGGTCCAAGTCCTAATCTGGTGGGCCGTGACAGGTGATTTATCATTTTCAAACGCTTCCATGACCATCAACAAGTCTGTGGGCTGCGTCACCTTCAACAAGTTTGCAGTCTGCGCCATTTCCACCCCCGTGGTGGGCAATGGCAGCCGACTGAGAGCATCCGCACAGTTCTCGGTGCCTGGCCTGTGGCGGATGGTATAGTTATATGCTGATAGCGCGAATGCCCACCTTTGTATGCGGGCTGAGGCATTAGTATTTATCCCCTTGTTTTCAGCGAACAGGGATATGAGGGGCTTATGATTGGTTTCCAGCTCAAATTTGAGGCCAAACAGGTACTGATGCATTTTCTTTATCCCGAACACACACACGCTAATGCCTCTTTCTCAATCATGCTGTAGGCCCTCTCGGCCTTAGACAATCTCCTGGAGGCATAGGTGACAGGTTGCAACTTCCCCACAACGTTAGCTTGTTGTAATACACACCCGACTCCGTACGACGACGCATCACATGCTAGCACAAGTCTTTTACACGGGTTATACAATACAAGCAGCTTGTTGGAGCATAAAATGTTTCTGACTTTCTCAAAAGCAATTACTTGTTTTTTTCCCCATATCCAGTTCTCACCTTTACGCAATAACACATGTAGGGGCTCTAAGAGGGTGCTTAACCCCGGTAGGAAGTTAACAAAATAGTTGAGGAGTCCCAGGAACGACCGCAACTCTGTGATGTTCTGTGGCCTGGACGCATTCCTGATAGCCTCTGTCTTGGTGTCTGTGGGCCAAATGCTGTCCGCCGCGATCTTTCTCCCCAAAAACTCCATGAAGACGCATTTCGACCTCTTCAGCTGCAGCCCTACGCGATCGTCGCTGGAAGATCTCCTCCAGGTTTTGTAGGTGCTCAACGGTGTCCCGACCCATGACCAATATGTTGTCCATGCGTGTAACCAACTTGAGTAGGTTCTCCATGTTTCTCTGGAAGATCGTTGCAGCTGACCGAATTCCAAGCGGGCATCTGTTGTAGATGAACAGTCCCTTGTGCGTGTTGATGTACGTGAGGCCCTTCGAAGACTCCTCCAGCTCCTGCATCATGTAGGCCGAAGTCAGGTCGAGCTTGGTGAAAGTCTTGCCTCCTGCCAGCGTCGCAAATAGGTCGTCTGCCTTAGGTAGCGGGTTATGGTCCTGTAGCGAGAAATGATTAATAGTTACTTTATAATCGCTGCAAATCCTGACCGTGCCATCACTTTTGAGTACTGGAACAATCAGGCTGGCCCACTCGCTGAATTCCACTGGGGAGATTATGCCCTCACATTGCAGCCTGTCCAGCTTGATTTCCACTCCCTCCCTCATCATGTGAGCTACCGCTCGCGCCTTGTGGTGAATGGGTCGTGCCTCTGGGACCAAATGGATCCGCACCTTCGATCCGGAAAAGTTTCCAATGCCTGGCTCAAAAAGGGAAGGAAATTTGTTGAAAACCGAGGTACATGAGGCCTCATCGACATGTGATAGCGCTCGGATGTCATCTCAGTTCCAGCGGATTTTACCCAGCCAGCTCCTTCCAAGCAGTGTGGGGCCATCGCCCAGGACAATCCAGAGTGGCAGTTCGTGCACTGGGACCTCGTACGTGACCTTGACAATGGCGCTGCCCAGGAAAGTGATAAGCTCTTTGGTGTAAGTTCTCAGTTTCGTGTGAATGGGGCTCAGGGCTCGTCTGAGTGACTTGTTGCACCACAGTCTCTCAAACATCTTTTTACTCATGGTGGATTGGCTAGCGCCAGTGTCCAGTTCAATGGCTACGGGTAAGCCATTCAATTTTACATTGAGCATTATAGGTGGACATTTCATCGAAAAATGTGTTCACCCCATGTACTTCAGCATCTTCCTCCTCTCTCTGAGGCTCGTTATTGCTTTGATCCACCATGGACCGATCTTCCTCTGCCATGTGGTGGTTAGCAGGTTTTGCAGAGCTTACAGCTCATCTGCAAGCTCGTTGAAGGTGCCCCATTGTTCCACAGCTCTTGCAAATATACCCTTTGAAGTGGCATGAATAGGCTGAATGGAAGCCTCCACAACGCCAACAAGGTGTGAATTGCCTTGCATTCATCCTTTGTTGCGGACTCTGAGTCATCTGGGTCACCTGAGGCCTGCTGGCAGTTGCAGATTCGTGTTTTCTGCCCTGTACATTTCTGCTCGCAAACACAATTCCAGTTAATTTATGAACATTGCTAGCACTTGTGTGCTGAGAGATTTGTTTGATGTTATCACTGGTGGACATAAACGCCTATGCTATTGCAATGGCCTTACTGAGGGTCGGTGTCTCCACAGTCAAAAGTTTTTGTAGGATGGTCTTGTGGCCAATGCCCAATACAAAAAAGTCTCTGAGCATCTGCTCCAGGTTGCCATCAAACTCACATTGTCCTGCAAGTCGCCTTAGCTCGGCAACGTAGCTCACCATTTCCTTCGGGTTAAGACGCTCCCGAACCAGCGTACACACTTCAGATCGCTGGCACGTGTAGAACCGATACCTCGCCATCAGCACGCTCTCCCTCGGGTTAAGACGCTCCAGAACCAGTGTACACAGCTCCTCATACGACTTATCTGTGGGTTTCACCGGAGCCAGAAGATTCTTCATGAGGCTGTAGGTCGGTGCCCCGCAGACCGTGAGGAGGACCGCTCTCCTTTTTGCAGCGCTTCCTTCTCCGTCCAGTTCGGTGGCTACAAAGTACTGGTCTAGCCATTCAACATAGGTTTCCCAGTCCTCACCCTCTGAGAACTTCTCCAGGATGCCCAGTTTGCTGCATCTTTGAGTTGGATTCGTGTACTCGTCACCAGTTATTGTGTTCCTAACACAGATGAGACTGCACACAGGGAGGTTAAAGTGACAGTGACCACAGTATTTATTAAGATACTCCAGAATGAAGAACAGTCCTGAGGGGCCGGCTTATATGCAGTGCTCCCAAGGGATGCTGGAATCCTTTGGGACTGCAGGGGATGCACTCCCTGGTGGTGGAACATGGGAGTGCATGCCTTATAGATAAACAACATTTATGACTTGGAAGAAGGGACTGAGTGTAACGTAGCCAAGTTTGCTGACGATACAAAGATGGGAGGAAAAGCATTGTGTGAGGAGGACACAAAAAATCTGCAGAAGGACATAGACAGGCTAAGTGAGTGGGCAAAAATTTGGCAGATGGAGTCTAATGTTGGAAAGTGTGAGGTCATGCACTTTGGCAGAAAAAAATCAAAGAGCAAGTTATTATTTAAATGGAGAAAGATTGCGAAGTGCTGCAGTACAGCGGGACCAGTGGATACTTGTGCATGAAACACAAAAAGATAGTATGCAGGTACAGCAAGTGATTAGGAAGGCCAATGGAATCTTGTTATACAGGGTATTGGTGAGGGCACACCTGGAATACTGCATGCAGTTTTGGTTTCCATATTGCCGAAAGGATATACTTGCTTTGGAGGAATTTCAGAGAAGGTTCACTAGGTTGATTCCGAAGATGAGGGGGTTGACTTTTGAGGAAGGGTTGAGTAGATTGGGCATCTACTCATTGGAATTCAGAAGAATGAGAGGTGATCTTATCAAAACATATAAGATTGTGAGGGGGCTTGAAAAGGTGGATGCAGAGAGGATGTTTTCACTGATGGGGGAGACTAGAACGAGAGGGCATTGTTATATATGTAAACTTGTATATCCTTTGTACAGCCACCAGAGGGCTCATCCCCTGGAGTCCCAAGGAATCCCATAATCCCTTGGGAGCACAGGTACTTAAGGAGGCCTCACAGGTGGAAAGGCACTCTGGAGACCTGCAATAAAAGACTAAGGTGACACTTTACTTTGAGCTCACAGTATCCAGTCACTCTTTATTCATACACAACTGGCGAAGAGATACAGATAACGAACGCCACCTCAACGATTCCGAGAACAGTGGGCATGCTGGTGAGGTTTTCGGAGGGAGATGATTAGGAAAACTTCATGGAGCGATTCGACCAATACTTCGTGGCCAACGGGCTGGAAGGAGAAGCGAACGCTGCCAAACGAAGGGCAATTATCCTCACCGTCTGCGGGGCACCAACGTATGGCCTCATGAAAAATCTGCTTGCTCCAGCGAAACCCACAGAGAGATCATACGATGATTTGTGCACACTGGTATGGGAGCATCTGAACCCGAAGGAAAGCGTTCTGATGGCGAAGTACCGGAAGTGGCGAGTTATGTCGCCGAGCTAAGACGCCTTGCAGGACATTGCAAATTTGAAGGACATTTGGAGCACATGCTCAGAGACTTTTTCGTACTTGGCATTGGCCAGGAAATGATGATTCGCAAACTTCTGACTGTAGAGACCCCAACCATGAGTAAAGCCATCGTGACAGCCCAGGCTTTCATCGCCACCAGTGACAATACTAAGCAAATCTCTCGGCATACAAGTTGCTAGAAGTACTGTGAACAAAGTGATGTTGTTTTCAAATTGCAACGTACAGGGCAGGCCTCACTTGCCTGCAGCTGCTCATCCGCAGATGTCTCAGAGTCCACCAAATGCAAGGCCATTAACACCTTGTTGGTGCTGTGGGTGTGATCATCGTTTCCATTCATGCCGCTTCAAATGGTACATTTGCAAGGGCTGTGGAACAATGGGACATTTCCAACGTATGTGCAGGCGAGCTGCAGATCCTGTTAATCCTGCAAACCACCATATTGCAGAGGAGGACAAATCCACGGCGGATCACGATGAACCAGAGCCTCAGACCGAAGAGGCAGAGGTATATAGGGTGCACACATTTACCACAAAGTGTCCCCTGATAATGCTGAAGGTTGAACTAAATGGACTCCCGGTGTCAATTGAGCTGGACACAGGCACGAGCCAATCCATTATGAGCAAAAAGACTTTCGAAAAATTGTGGTGCAGCAAGGCCTCAAGGCCAGTCTTGACTCCAATTCGCACAAAACTGAGAACTTACACAAAGGAACTGATTCCCGTAATCGGCAGTGCTGCTGTAAAGGTCTCCTATGATGGAGCGGTGCACAAGCTATCACTCTGGGTGGTACCGGGCGATGGTCCCACGCTGCTCAGCAGGAGCTGGCTGCGAAAGATACGCTGGAACTGGGCTGACGTCTGAGCACTCTCGTCCGCTGATGACACTTCTTGTGCCCAGGTCTTAACCAAGTTCCCCTCGCTGTTCGAACCAGGCATCGGGCAGTTCCAAAGAGCAAAAGTGCAGATCCACCTAATTCCGGGGGCACGACCCGTCCATCACAAGGCGAGAGCAGTACCGTACTTGATGAGAGAAAGGGTAGAGATTGAGCTAGACTGGCTGCAAAGAGAGGGCATTATTTCGCTGATCGAATTCACCGAGTGGGCCAGTCCAATCGTTGCTGTCCTCAAGGGAGACGGCACCATCAGAATATGTGGTGATTACAAAGTAACTATCAATTGTTTCTCCCTGCAGGGCCAATACCCAATACCAAAGGCTGCTGGCGGGAGGAAAGACATTCACGAAGCTGGACTTGACCTCGGCCTACATGACACAGGAACTGGAGGAATCATCGAAGGGCCTCACCTGCATCAACACGCACAAAGGTCTCTTCATTTATAACAGATGCTCGTTTGGAATTCGATCAGCGGTGGCGACATTCCAGAGAAACATGGTAAGCTTACTGAAGTCGGTCCCGCGCATGGTAGTCTTCCAGGACGACATCTTGGTTACAGGTCGGGACACAAAGGAGCATCTGCAGAACCTGGAGGAGATTCTTAGTCGACTCAACCGCGTGGGGCTCAGGTTAAAATGCTCGAAGTGCGTTTTCCTAGCGCCTGAAATGGAATTTTTGGGGAGAAAAATTGCGGCGGATGGCATCAGGCCCACCGATTCGAAGCGGGAGGCAATCGAGAACGCACTGAGGCCACAGAACGTGATGGAGCTGCGGTCATTTCTAGAACTCCTGAACTATTTTGTTAACTTCTTACAGGGTCTCAGCACACTGTTAGAACCACGGCACGCCTTACTGCATAAAGGAGATGAATGGGTATGGCGCAAAAGCCAAGAAAATGCCTTTGTAAAAGCTAGAAAATTGTTATGCTCAAACAAATTGCTTGTGCTGTATGATCCATGTAAGCGTTTAGTACTAGCATGTGATGCATCGTCATATGGCGTCGGGTGTGTGTATTGCAACAAGCTAATGATTTTGGGAAATTGCAACCGGTTGCTTATGCATCCAGGAGTCTGTCTAATGCTGAGAGAGCCTAAGCATGATTGAAAAAGAAGTGTTAACGTGTGTCTATGGGGTAAAGAAAATGCATCAATATCTGTTTGGGCTAAAATTTGAATTGGAAACTGACCATAAGCCACTGATATCCCTGTTTTTCGAGCGTAAGGAGTAAGGGGATAAATACTAATGCATCGGCCTGCATCCAGAGATGGGCGCTCACGTTGTCCTCATACAGCTATGCCATCTGCCACAGGCCAGGTACAGAAAACTGCGCCGATCCTCTCAGTAGGCTGCCATTGCCTACCACGGGGCTGGAAATGGTGCAGCCTGCAGATTTAGTCATGGTTATGTAAGCATTTGAGAGTGAGCAATTACCCGTCACAGCCCGACAGATTAGAACCTGGACGAGCCAGGACCCCTTATTGTCCCTAGTTAAAAACTGCGTGCTTCATGGGAGCTGGTCCAGTGTGCCAGTGGAAATGCAGGAAAAGATAAAGCCGTTCCAATCGGCGCAAAGATGAAATGTCTATACAGGCAGACTGCCTTCTGTGGGGAAATCGGATAGTGGTTCCCAAGAAGGGCAGAGACATCTTCATCAGTGACCTCCACAGTACCCACCCAGGCATCGTAATGATGAAAGCGATAGCCAGATCCCACGTGTGGTGGCCCAGTATCGATGCGGACTTAGAGTCCTGCGTGCACAGATGTAACACATGCTCGCAGTTAAGTAATACGCTCAGGGAGGCGCCACTAAGTATATGGAGGGTCTTGGCCCTCCAAACAGTGGTCTAGGGTACACGTTGACTATGCAGGCCCGTTCTTGGGTAAAATGTTCCTTGTGGTTGTAGATGCGTACTCCAAATGGATTGAATGTGAGATAATGTCAGCTAGCACGTCCGCTGCCACCACTGAAAGCCTGCGGGCCATGTTTGCCACGCATGGACTACCCGATGTCCTGGTGAGCGACAACGAGCCATGTTTTACCAGTGCCGAGTTCAAAGAATTCATGACCCGCAACGGGATCAAACATGTCATATCTGCCCCGTTCAAACCAGCATCCAATGGTCAGGCAGAAAGAGCAGTGCAAACCATCAAGCAAGGCTTGACGAGGGTAACTGAAGGCTCACTGCAGACTCGACTATCCCGAGTTCTGCTTAGCTACTGCAAGAGACCCCACTCGCTCACTGGGATTCCACCTGCTGAACTGCTCATGAAAAGGCACTTAAGACAAGGCTCTCGTTAGTTTACCCTGATCTACATGAACAGGTAGAGAGCAGGCGGCTTCAACTAAGTACATACCATGATAGCGCAAATGTGTCACGCGAAATTGAAATCAATGGTCCTGTATTTGTATTCAATTATGGACAAGGTCCCAAGTGGCTTCGTGGCACTGTCGTGGCCAAAGAGGGGAGCAGAGTGTTTCGGGTCAAACGTTCAAATGGACTCTCACCGGAAACACTTGGACCAAATCAAACTCAGATTCCCGGACTATCCTGAGCAACCCACTTTGGACCCTACCTTCTTTGACCCCCCAACATATACACCAGTGACAACCGACACCGCGTTGGCCACGAAACAGAACCTATCATCCACAGCAGTCCAGCAGGACTCACCACACCAGCAAGGCCAGCTGCACAGCAGCCCAGCGAGGGCCCAACAGATGGTTCACCAATACCAGCATCTGCACCGAGACGATCAACCAGGGAAAGAAGGGCCCCGGATTGTCTAACCTTGTAAATAGTTACACTGTTGACTTTCGGGGGCGTGGGGAGGGGGGAGTGTTGTTATATATGTAAACATGTATATACTTGGTTCAGCCACCAGAGGGCTCATTTCCTGGAGTCCCAAGGGATCCCATAATCCCTTGGGAGCACAGGTACTTAAGGAGGCCTCACAGGCTGGAGAGGCACTCTGGAGACCTGCAATAAAAGACTCAGGTCACACTTTACTTTGAGCTCACAGTATCCAGTCAGACTCTTTATTCATACATAATGGGCATGATCTTAGAATAAGGGGCCACCCATTTAAAACTGAGATGAGGAGAAATTTTGTCTCCCAGAGGGTTGTAAATCTGTGGAATTCGCTGCCTCAGAGAGCTGTGGGAAGCTGGGACATTGAATAAATTTAATACAGAAATAGACAGTTTCTTAAACAATAAGGGGATAAGGGGTTATGTGGAGCGGGTGGGGAAGTGGATCTGAGTCCATGATCAGATCAGCCATGATCTTATTGAATGGCGGAGCAGGCTCGAGGGGCCGTATGGCTTACTCCTGTTCCTATTTCTTATGTTTGCCTAGTACTTTTTCTCGACTGAAAGTGATTATGTTAAGATCCCCCCTCCCGATAGCCCCTTGATTATCAATTATTTGGATGTTCTTAATATCTTCTACTATGAAGACCGATACAAAATATTTGTTCAAAGTCTCTTTCATTTCCCTGTTTCCCATGATAATTCTCCAGTCTCATCCTCTAAGGGACAAATGTTTATTTCAGCTACTCTCTTCCTTTTTATATACCTGTAGAAGCTCTTGTTTTTAAATTTGTTGCTAGTTTACTCTCATAAACTATCTTCTCATTAATTTTTTAGTCCTCTTTTGCTGGTTTCTAAAAAAAAATCCAATCCTCTGGCATTCCACTATTCTTCGCAACATTATATGCCTTTGTTTTCAATTTGATATCATTCTTTACTTCCTTTGTTAGCCACAGATGGTTCATCCTTCTCTTAGAGTTTTTCTTTATCCTGGTATATATCTTTTCTGAGAGTTATAAAATATCTCCTTAAATATTTGCCACTGCTTATCTACCATCTTACCCTTTAATCTATGTTCCCAGTCCACTTTAGCCAACTCTGCATTCATACCTTTGTAGTTGCCTTTATTTAAGTTCAGGACACTGGTTTGAGACCTAGCTTTCTCATCCTCAAACTGAATTTGAAATTCTACGATGCTATGATCAGTCTTCCCAAGAGGATCCTTTACTATGAGATCATTAATTAATCCAGTCTCATTGCACATTACCAGATCTAAAATAGTCTGTTCCCTGGTTGGTTCCACAACATACTGTTCCACAAAACCATCCTGAATACACTCTATGAACTCTTCCTCAATGCTATCTTTGCCAATTTGATTTGTCCAATCAATATGAAGATTAAAATTGCCCATGATTATTGCCGTACCTTTCTTACAAGCCTCCATTATTTCTTGATTTATACTCTTTCCTACAGTGTAGTTACAGTTAGGGGCCGATAGCCTGACTTCTTTCCCTTATTATTTCTTATCTGCACCCAAACTGATTCTACATCTTGATCTTCTGAGCCAATATTATTTCTCACTAACGCACTGATCCCATCCCAGACCTACCATACCTCCTTTTCCTTTCTGCCTATCATTCCGAAATGTCAAATATCCCTGAATATTCAGTTCCCAGCCTTGGTCATCTTACAACCACGTCTCTGTAATGGCTATCAGGTCATACCCATTTATTTCTATTTGTGCCATCAACTCATTCAGATAAAGAACTTTTAATTCTGTCTTTTTACCATTTTCCCCACTCTGACCCCACTTTCTGATGCACTCTTATGTGTATATGCTCTGTCCCTTCCTGTCACACTCTGGTTATCAGTACCCCCACCGTTATCCTGCACTATTGCCTTCTCCTTTCTCTTTGACTTTTTTAATTACTGCTCGCTTGATCCCTCACCCCCACTATTTAGTTTAAAGCCCTATCCTAGTTATTCAGTTCGCCAGGACACTGGTCCCAGCTTGGTTCAAGTGAAGCCCATCCTGACGGAACAGCTCCCTCTTATCCCAGTACTGGTGCACGTGCCCCATGAATTGAAACCCATTCTCCCACACTAATCTTTGAGCCACGCATTCATCTCTCTGATCTAATTTATCCTATACAAATTTGCTTGTGGCTCGGTAGTAATCCAGAGATTATTACCTTTGTGATTCTGCTTTTTAATTTAGCCCCTAGCTGCTCATATTCTCTGAGCAGAACCTCTTTCTTTGTACACCTACGTCATTGGTGCCTATGTGAACCACGACAACTGGATAGCTCCCCTGCCACTCCAATTCCTCTCCTGCCCAGAGGAGATATCCTTTACCCTGGCACTAGGCAAGCAACACAGCCTTCGGGACTCATGCTCTCGGCTGCAGAGAACATTATCTATCCCCTTAACTATACTGTCCCCCCCCCCCCCCCCCCACTGCAGGGACTGCAGGGAGGATGAGCAAACTGACCACATACTTGTTGAACAAGAGCAAGGGCTGAGGCTCCTCCATCACTAAATCCTGGGTCCCCATACCTGCCTCACTCATAGTCACACCCTCCTGTCCCTGACCACAGACCAAATTTGAATTATTTAACCTAAGGGGAGCGACTGCCTCCTGGAACACAGTGTCCAGGTAATTCTCCCTGATGTGTCGCAGTGTCTGAAGCTCGGACTCCTGCTCATCAACTCGGAGCCGAAGTTCCTCGAGCCTCCAACACTTACTGCCGATGTGGTCACCGTTGCTGACACTGGTGTCCACCAGCTCCCACATACTGCAGCTGCAGAACATCACGTACCCTGCCATCTCTAATGTATTTCATTTAATTAATTAAGTTTTCAAGCTTTGAATGTTTGATTTAGAAAGAAAAAAGAGAGAGAAATACTGACCAACCAATCACTTACCTGCCTTCCACATAGCTTCACTACTCTTCCTGGTAACCACTTTAACCATTTATGGTGATGGTTCTTCACTAACCTTCTGATTTAACTTCACACTTCTCTCTCGAACTCTACTTTTATCATGACTCTCTTTCTGCCTTGATTATTTCTCTTCTACTGACGGCCAAGTTTGGCTTTAACAACGAGAACCTGGTTCATGGCTGTTATTTGAGAAACAACTCTGCTGGTTTTCTATCAGTAGTGTTATGAGGAGTATTCTGATAGGTAATCAGAAAATTAGCCAGTTTGTGGTCCAACGACAATTGCCGTTTCTTTAGATTTGGATCCAACATTTGCTTGATGAGGGCACGGTTGACAATTTGTACTGTGCGCTCTGCTGCACCATTTGAAGCAGGGTAGTACGATAGAACTTTGGTATGGTTCACACCATTTCTGCTCTCTAACTTCATGAATTCTTCTGAACAAAATTACAGCTCAATTCGACACAATTTCTTCTGGGAGGCCATATGAAGAAAATAATCTTCGTAAATTGTCTAGTGTTTTGCTTGTTGTTATTTTCCGAATCGGAAACACCTCTATCCACTTTGAATGATTATCTATCACTCTGAACAATTGCTATCCTTTGAGCTCAACAAAATCTACATGTAACCTTTGCCACACACTGGAAGGTCATTTCCATGGCTGTAATGGTACTGATGATGGTTTCTTGCTTACCGATTGACATGTTGTACACTAACTGATGATGTACTCTATATCTTTATCTAAACCTGGCCACCATAAGTAACTGCATGCAAAACTCTTGGTCAAGCACATTCCCAGGTGCTGGTCATGAAGATCTCCTAATAATTTGGACCTGAACCTATTTGGGATAACCACTTTTGCTCCCCACATGATACAATCTTTATCCACTGACAATTCATTCCTACGAACAAAGTATGGATGAATCTCTTCCTCTGATACCTGGTTTAGCCATCCTTTTGCTATATAATCATACACCTTTGACATAACTGGGTCATGATTGGTTGCTCTACCAATATCTTTAGCTGTAACTGGCAACTCAACAATGTATGAGAAATAGAACATTTCTTCACTATTATGTGTAACTTGTGATGAGGATGATAACCTGGACATTGCATCAGCATTACTGTGATCAGCTGATTGTCTGTACTCAATGTCATATGTATATGCTGACAAAATCAAAGCCCATCTCGAGCTGCAACTAAGGTTGGAGCTGGGGACTTTGGATGAAGCATTGCTGCCAGGGGCTTATGTTCAGTAACTATGGTAAACTTATGACCACATAAGTATTTGTGAAATTTGTTTACCCCAAAAATCAATGCCAAATCTTCCCTTTCGATCTGCCCATAATTCCGCTCACTGGCACTGAGAGTGCATGAAGCAAAAGCAATTGGTCTTTCCTCCCCACTATCTAGTACACAAGAGATCAACTCATATGGAGAGGCATCACGTGCTAGCTTGATCTCCTTAGATACATCATAGTGAACTAACATGGCACTCTCTACAAACTGGGTTTTACACTCTTTGAACGCTGTGTCGCATTCTTCTGGCCACTTCCAAGGGACCTGTTTTCTGAACAGTTCATTCAGCGGATGTAAAACTGTCAAATTTGGGAGGAACTTCCTGTAATAATTCAAAAGACCCAAAAATGATCGAAGTTCAGAAACATTCTTGGGAGTGGGTGCATTTCTGGTTGCATCCAGCTTTCTCTTGGTTGGATGTAAACTATCTCTGTCTACTCAGTGCCTTAAGTACCCCACTGAGTTTTGAAACATCTCACACTTGCGAGCAGTCACTCGTACTCCATGCTTCTCTAGCCATTTGAGCACTTCATTCAACACCTTATCACGGTGCTGAAATGAGTATGTCATCTAAATAACACTATCCCTTCAATCTCTTGAAAAATTTGGTTCATCACTGCCTGTAATATCTCAAGGGCAGAAGACGCTCCAAATGGTAGCGTATTGAACTGATATAGACTAGGTGAGTATTTATAGTCAAGCATGACTTGGACTGTTCATCCAACTCAAGTTGTAGGTAGGTGTTTGTTAGATCTAACTTCGAAAAGATCTGACCACCTCTCAGTGTTGTGAACAAATCTTCCACATTTGGCAATGTAGTGGGTAGATTACACTCTAGAACCTGGTTTACGGTTACCTATAATCACCACATAACCTTACCTTACCATCAGACTTAGGTACAACAACAATGGGTGTAGTCCAATTACTCAGATCTAGATTAGAGATAATGTTCTCAGTTTCTAGGCTTTTGAATTCTTGCTCAACTTTCTCCTTGAGTGCGTATGGTACGGAATATGGCTTGCAGTAAACTGGCCTTGCATCCTTCTGCATTCTGACACTCGCCTTGAAGTCTTGGATCGGACTGCCTGTTTCATAAAACACCTTCAGATACTATTTGATAACATCTTTTGATGCAAATTTCGCTTCCACACAAAAAATCTCATTCCAATCCAGCTTTAGTGATCCCAACCAATTTCTACCTATCAAGATAAGCTCTGATACTGATCCTTGTATTTCACTGGTATGGTGACACTTCCAACTACAGGGATTTGCTCTCCTGAGTAGCTCTATCTTCGAGTTCTCTAGTCGATAATCATGCAACTTGTTGAGATGTAGCGATTCCAGTACTATGCTCATGGATGCACCAGTGTTGATTTCCATGGGTTTCCTGGTTCCTGCAAAGTCTACTTAGATGACAATACTTCGCAAATCGCTGTTAGATACCTTCATGCTCCTTACGACGTGAATCTCCAGAAACTCCTAGTCAATGAATCTCCAGAAGCTTCTCTTCAATACTATGTAGTGTCTGGTAATTTCTACTTCTAGCATTGCCAGTCGGTTTACTCATCTGTCGGTATGCCTTTGAAAGATGCCCAGTTTTCTTGCAGTAGAAACACTCTGCCTTCACATATGGACAGTTTTGAGCGATGTGTTGTCCCAGGCACCAATAGCACAACTTCAATGCACTGTCACCTTAACCAGTTGCTGAGGCCTTGGGGCCCAACTACCTTTTACTTTTAGCCTGCGGCCGATTCACCTCGGTTGTCTGACGACTGGAAATGTCATGCAATTCTCAGGAGTATTGGTCGACCATATCCATTGAATTAGCTGTCTGACACGCTAAATCAAAAGTCAAGTTGGGGTTGTGAACAATTTCCTTCTGTTTCGTTAATTTTCCAATCCACAAACAAAGCGGTCACGCAAAGCTCAGTCCTGAAAGTTTCCAAAATGACAGTGAATGGATAGCTTTTTTAAAGCTACAATGTACTCACTGATACCTTTGTCTCATGTTCCAAAATGATAACTTTCAGCAATTTCCAGGGCTCAGGACTGTAGTGCTGTAGAATCTCCTTCAGTGGCGTGCCCTTCGGCTTGGTGAGAACAAGCACATTTTTCAGGGTTTCATACACCTCTGGTCCTGTTTCAGTCAAGAAAATAGCCCATTTCTTTCTAAAACCGCCCGATTAAAGTATACATCATCGGGGATATCGATGATACTAGTCGCAGTGAAAAACATTTCTAGCCACTCCACATATGCTTTGAAAGTCTCTTGGTCATGATGGAACTCACCCAAGTGCTCTATTATTCCGATAGGTGCAGCCATCTGGACTCTGTCGACATCGACAGTTCAGCCATGTATGCTGAAATTTACCTTGGATTTTTAAGTTTTTCTGCAAAACAAAGAATCTCTAACAGTCCCTCCATCGGTTGGCAAGATTATCCTCCAACAAAAATTTCAGTTAGGAAATCCAAGATCCCATCTTCATCGCCACTTCTGTGATATCTTGAGACAAGGCATTGGGAGTGGATGGAATCCCCGCTGTGGCACTAAAGTATAGCGGAGAGGCACTATTGACACAAATGCATGACCACCTCTCTCACAGCTGGAAGGAGGAGAGCATGCCGGGAGATCTCAGAGATGCAGTGATTGTGACCATCTTTTTAAAAAGGGGACAAGTCCAACTGCGGCAACTACAGAGGAATCTCCCTGTTATCAGCTATTGGGAAGGTCATCGCTAGAATCCTCCTCAACCATCTTCTCCCTGTGGCTGAGGAGCTTCTCCCGGAGTCACAGTGCGGATTCCATCCACTACGGGGCACAACGGACATGATCTTTACGGCGCGACAACTTCAAGAGAAATGCATGGAACAGTATCCAAACTTTGTACATGGCCTTCTTTGACCTTAGAAAGGCCTTTGACACTGTTAACCGTGAGGGACTATGGAGTGTCCTCCTCCGTTTCAGCTGCCCCCAAAAGTTTTTCGCCATCCTCTGCCTGCTCCACGACATGCAAGCTGTGATCCTGACCAATGGATCCACCACAAACCCAATCCATGTCCAGACAATGGTCAAGTAGGGCTGCGTCATCGCGCCAACCCTCTTCTCGATTTTCCTCGCTGCAATGCTCCACCTCACACTCAACAAGCTCCCTGCTGGAGTGGAACTAAACTATAGAACCAGTGGGAACCTGTTCAACCTTCGTCGCCTCCAGGCCAGATCCAAGACCGTCCCATCCTCTGTCGTCGAGCTACGCGGACGACGCTTGCTGAACTCCAAGTCATATTCAACATCTTCACTGAGGCATTTGAAAGCATGGGCCTTACACTAAACATCCGTAAGACAAAGGTCCTCTACCAACCTGACCCCGCCACACAGCACTGCGCCCCAGTCATCAAGATCCACGGCGCGACCTTGGACAACGTGAGCCACTTTCCATACCTCGGGAGCCTATTATCAGCAAGGGCAGATATCGACGATGAGGTTCAACACCGCCTCCAGTGCATCAGCGCAATCTTAGGCTGCCTGAGGAAGAGAGTGTTCGAAGATCAGGCCCTCAAATCTGGCACCAAGCTCATGGTCTACAGGGCTGTAGGGATACCCAACCTCCTGTATGGCTCAGAGTCGTGGACTATATACAGTAGACACCTCAAATCGCTGGAGAAACATCACCAGCATTGTCTCCGCAAGATCCTGCAAATCCCCTGGGAGGACAGATGCACCAACGTTAGTGTCCTCAATCAGGCCAACATCCCCAGCATCGAAGCACTGACCACACTCGACCAGCTCCGTTAGGTGGGCCACATTGTTTGCATGCCTGACACAAGACTCCCAAATCAAGTGCTCTACTCAGATTCCTGCACAGCAAGCGAGCCCCAAGTGGGTAGAGGAAATGTTTCAAGAACAACTTCAAAGCCTCCTTGAAAAAATGCAACATCCCCACCAACACCTGGGAGTCCCTGGCCAAAGACCGCCCTAAGTGGAAGAAAAGCATCCGGGAGGGCGCTGTGCACCTCGAGTCTCGTCACCGAGAGTGTAATGTCTGTAAGCTTGTAATGTTTGTAGCTCCACACTGTGGATGTGGACATATTGTGTACTGCAACTACAGAGTTAATAATTAAACAGAAGCAGCAGGTTCTGCAGACTTCTGAGAGCTGCCTGCCATGTTAGAAATCTGTGTGTGCTTGTGCTCTGTGAGTATATCACATTTGGCGGCGAAATTGGATTTTTCGGATGATTTAAAGCTGAAATTTTGTTGGTAAGGATTCAGCCAGCCGACAGAGAGATTTTGGGAGCTTCTCTGTCTTTGGAAAAAGCTACAAAATCTGAGGTAAAATACAGCACACTGTGTGAACAGCTAGAAATTAAAATGGCAGCACCCGCAGGTGTAATGGAACATTTGGGTGAATATAGACACGACCGGGAACGTTTTAAAGCGTATGTGGATCGGCTAGAAATGTATTTCACTGCAAATAACATAATCGAAGTTCCAGACAATGCAGTCCAGAATCAGGCGATATTGGAGCATAAGAGAGCGATTTTCTTATCGGAAATGAAATTCTGGTAAATCTGCTTGTGCCTGACGAGCCAAAAGACACAACGCTTAAAGAGATTTTAATGAAGCTGGAGCAGCACTATAACCCCAAACCGTTAGAAATTGCTGAAAGCTATTGTTTCAGTATACGAAATCAAAAGACTTGAAAGTATTAAGTCTGATGATTGTATCAGTGATTACATTGTAGCATTAAAAAAGCTATCGATGCACTGTAATTGTGGAAACTTTCAAAACCGAGCATTGCGGGATCATTTTGTTTGTGGGGTGAAAAATGATGTGATCAGAAGAAAGTTATTGACGACAGATGACTTGACTTTTGAGATTGCTTGTCAGACAGCGAGGTCGATGGGCATGGCCGAACAATATTCCCGAGAATTTCATAATAATTACGGTCATCAGTCAACCGAGGTGAATCGCCTGCAGACTCAAAGTAAAAGGCGATGGGGGCCCAAAGTCTCAGAAACTGGAAATTCTAACAGAGCGTCGAAGTCATGCTATTGGTGCCTGGGCTAATACATTGCTCAAAGTTGTCCATATGTGAAGGCAGAGTGTTTCTTCTGCAGAAAGACTGGGCATCTTGCGAAGGCATGCTGACTGAAGGGTAAATCAGCTTTCAAAGCTATGAGTAGAAATCCCCAGAGACTGCATAGCATGGAAGAACAACAACAGGACATGGAGATGTTAGAGTTACATGTCATCAGGAGCACAAGGTTAATGGACAATGATTCGGAAAGTATCAAAGTCCAAATAGATGTTGCGGAATACAAGATACCAATGGAACTCGACACTGGTGCATCCGTGAGTGTAGTACCAGAGTCGCTAAACCTCGACAAATTGCATGATTTCCCATTGGAGAAATCCAAGATGCAGCTGCGAGACTACTCGGGAGAGAACATTCCTGTGGTAGGTCGTATCACCGTACCGGTGAAATATAAGGATCAATTTCAGAACTCGCCTCAAATAGTAGTGAAAGGAGACAAGCCTGCCTTACGAGGAAGAAATTGGTTGAGATCACTGAAGCTGAATTGGAGTGAGATTTTCTGTGTGGAAGCGAGATTTGCATCAACGGATGCTGTTATCAAGAAGTATCCGAAGATGTTCTGCGAAACAGGCAGTCCGATCCAAGACTTCAAGGCGAGTGTCAGGGTACAGAAGGATGCTAGATCGGTTTACTACAAACCACATTCCATACCATATGCACTCAAGGAGAAAGTTGAGCAAGAACTCAAAAGACTAGAGACTGAGAACATTATTTGTAAGATAGATCGATGTAATTGGGCTACACCCATTGTGGTTGTACCTAAGTCTGATGGCAAGGTAAGATTGTGTGGTGATATAAAGTAACCGTAAACCAGGTTCTAGAGGGTAAGTCCCCAATACATTGCCGAATATAGAAGATTTGTTCACAACACTGAAAGGTGGTCAGATCTTCTCAAAACTGGATCTTACGAATGCCTACTTACAGCTTGAACTAGATGAGGAGTCCAAGTCATGTTTGACTATAAATACTCATCTAGGCATATATCAATTTAATAGGCTACCATTTGGAGTGTCTTCCACCCTTGCCATATTCCAAGGGGTGATGAACCAGATTTTGCAAGGTATTGAAGGGGTAGTATGTTATTTGGATGACATACTAATTTCAGCACCAAATAGACAAATTCATAATAATATATTGAATGAAGTCCTCAAACGGCTAGAGAAGCACAGAGTACGAGTGTCTGCTCGTAAGTGTGAGTTATTTCAAAACTCAGTGGAGTACTTAGGGTACAGAGTAGACAAAGATGGTTTACATCCAACCATGGGAAAACTGAATGCAATAAGAAATGCACCCACTCCCAGGAATGTCACTGAACTTCGTTCATTCTTGGGTCTTTTGAACTATTATGGGAAGTTCCTACCAAATTTGGCTACAGTATTACATCCACTGAATGAACTATTGAAAAAACAGTTCCATTGGAAGTGGTCAAAAGAATACGACACAGTATTCAAGGAGTGTAAAAGCAAATTGGTAGAGAGCACCATGTTAGTTCACTATGACATATCTAAGAAGATTAAGCTAGCATGTGATGTCTCTCCGTATGGAGTTGGGGCAGTAATCTCTCATGTATTAAGCAGTGGGGAGGAGAGACCAATTGCTTTTGATTCACGCACTCTCAGTGTCAATGAGAGTAATTATGCGCAAATTGAAATGGAAGCTTTGGCATTCATTTTTGGGGTCAAGAATTTCCACAAATATTTGTATGTTCGTAAGTTTACCATTGTTACGGACTATAAGCCCCTAACAGCAATCCCCCATCCAAAGTCCACAGTTCCAACATTAGCTGCAGCCCGAATGCAGAGATGGGCTTTGATTTTGTCAGCATATACATATGATATTGAATACAGATGATCAGCTGATCACAGTAATGCTGATGCAATGTTTAGATTGCCTTCCCCATCACAAGTTACACCGGATAGGGAAGAAGTGTTCTATTTTTCATACATTGATGAACTGCCAGTCACAGCTGAAGAGATTGGTAGAGCAACCAAACGTGACCCAGTGATGTCAAAGGTGTATGAGTATATTGCAAATGGATGGCCAAACCAGATAACAGACAAAGATATACATCCATTCTTCATTCGAAGGAATGAATTATCAGTCGATAAAGATTGTATCATGTGGGGTGCAAGAGTGGTTATACCAAATAAATTTAGGTCTAAATTATTCGGAGATCTCCATAACCAGCACCTGGGAATGTGCTTGACCAAGAGTTTTGCACGCAGTTATTTATGATGGCCAGGTCTTGATGAAGATATAGAGTACATCGTGACTCAGTGTACGACATGTTAATCGGTAAGTAAGCAACCACCATCAGTACCATTACAGCCATGGAAATGGCCTCCCAGGGTGTGGCAAAGGCTACATATTGATTTTGCTGAGTTAGAAGGACAACAATTGTTCATTGTGATTGATAGCCATTCAAAGTGGGTTGAGGTGTTTCCAATGTGGAAAATAACAACAAGTAAAACATTTGGACATATTGCAAAGTTTATTTTTTTCATTTGGCCTCCCTGAAGAAATTGTTTTGGATAATGGACCACAATTTTGTTCAGAAGAATTTGCACAGTTCATGAGCAAAAATGGTGTGAGACATACCAAGGTTCCACCATACCACCCTGCTTCGAATGGTGCAGTAGAGTGCACTGTACAAATTGTAAAACTTGCCCTCATAAAACAAATGTTAGATCCAAATCCAAAGAAATGACAGTTGTCATTGGATCACAAATTGACTAATTTTCTTATTACATATCATAATACTCCTCATACAACTAATGGTAGAACACCATTGTTTCTCAAACGACAGCCATAAACCAGATTCTCGTTGTTAAAACCAAATTTGGCACAGTCCGTAGAAGAGATACAATTTAGACAGAAAGAGAATCATAATAGAGGTAGAGTAAAAGAGAGTAGTGTGAAATTAAACCAGAAGGTGAGAGTGAAGAACCATCACCATAAATGGGTAAAGTGGTTACTAGGAAGAGTAGTGAAGATATGTGGTCCTCGCACATATTTGATCAAGATGTTTGATAATGGACAGATTTGTTCATATTGATCATATTTTACCTACAGACATGGAAGTACTTGAAAGTGGGAATGATTCAATTATTTCTGACTCATTAGATAGTTTTGATATACCAGTAACAAATCCTACATCCAATGTACTAGAAACAAATCCAAGAGAAAATCAGAATTTAAGTCTGAGTCCGAGTCAGGGAAACAAACAATCTGAAGTTAGAGTGAGTTCAAAAGAAAATCAAGGAAATTCCATGGAGGAAAACGTTCCTCAGGATAAGCCTCGAAGGAGTTTAGATTCAACACCATGTTTGGAAGGTTCTGTTCGAGAGCGAAGGTATCCTTTTCGAAATAGAAAACAAGTGGTTAAGTTAAATTTGTAAATATGGAAAAAAATAAGTCTATATCCTGTGTTATGTATAAAAATGCAAGATATGTATGATGTTGTTATAATAACTTCTTCATTAAGGAAGGAGAAGTATAATGTCTGTAAGCTTGTAATGTTTGTAGCGCCACACTGTGGATGTGGACGTATTGTTTACTGCAACTACCGAGTTAATAATTAAACAGAAGCAGCAGATTCTGGAGACTTCCGAGGGCTGCCTGCCATGTTAGAAAGCTGTGTGTGCTTGTGCTCTGTGAGTATACTACAGAGAGCATGTCGAAAAAAAGCGCAGGCTGCAGAAGGAGCGTGCGGCAAACCAGACAACCCATCTGTCTCACCTGTGACAGAGACTGTAATTCCCGTATTGGACTGTTCAGTCACCTAAGAACTCACTTTTAGAGTGGAAGCAAGTCTTCCTCGATTTCGAGGGACTGCCTATGATGATCTTGAGACACAGTAAATACAGAGGGCCGAAATTCAATACCGCCATTTTTGAGGCGGTATCACCACCTGAGTGCTGATTTTACTGCCAGGCTCAGGCTCAAACTGCCAAATTCAATTTATACATCCAAAAATGAGAGAGCAATGCTAAAAAGTGGCGTTGCACACTCATCCTGGGGCAGGAGCTCAGGAGGCCTATTAAATTTCGCAATGGGAGCCTGCTGCCATGCTAGCTGAAAAATGGGAAGAAAAGGGAAGAAAGAAAACAAACCTTAAACTTCCCCAACCGACATACAAATTTCCCGACTGTTACAACTAATGAAAAGAAGATGAAATAAATAAATAAATAGCTTACCTTGATCTCTGGGCGAATACACCTGAGCACCACGATGTTCCCTCCACTTTTCCCAGGCAGTATGGACACCTTGCAGGAGCGGCGCCAAGGGGCCATTGTACGCTGGATGATGTCACCACGTGGGTGTCATTAGACGGTGCAGTGTTACCTCTTGGCGCCTCTACCAAAGATCCTAATTAATTTCTTCCGAGCTGTGGATGCTGCTTAACACCGGTAGTAGGCCTTTGGCGCCCGTAAACCGCCTAGCACCAGTATTAACGGGCTGCATTATAAAGGGAATTTCAACCCCAGAGAACTGAACAATATGGCTCCTAGAACTGATGTAATTGTTATTACATCAGTAGTCCACTAGGTGGCTGTACAACAATAATGGCCATATTGTGCAGCATTCTGCAGTTTACCACGAAATAGGACACCTATTCCGGTGAGTACTGGAGGATTCCTCCTGAGCGGTCAAGGCAGCAGAACCATTGCTTCAGCACCTGGTCTGTTCGATGACGTTCCTCATGGCAGCATGGCTGTCATTATATGAATGCTGGCCACGAGTGGTAGGGTTGTGGAGGGGTGTCATCAGCCAGGTGTAGAGTGGACAGCCCTTGTCTCCAAGCAGCCACCCTTGGGTTTGAAATGGTAGCTGGAAGATTGCTGGCACACCGGACTGGCGCAGGATGAAAGCATCACCATGATGCGCTGGGCATTCACTATGATGCGCTGGGCATGGTCGTACAACTGCACATTAAATGCCTTTGCGGTTACGGAACATCTCACGATTGGTATTTGTGCCCGCAAAGCCACGTGTATGCGGTCGTTGGTGGCCTGCACCATGGGGAAGCCCACTATCCTGGCAAAATCAAATGCTCGCTGTTCAAAGAGAAGTCAATGAAGTCCCATCTTCTGCAGTACAGAGCCACAGACCTCCCGGATGCAGCGCTGAATGACGAACTGGGAGATGTTAGCTATTTTGCCTGCTCCAGACCGGCAAAAAAATTGAGAGCCATGGTCACCTTAAAGGCCACTGGCAGAGCTGTCGTTGCCCTGCGCTGAGGCTGCAGTTCTGGTTGTAGGAGGTGGCAGAGTTCTGTGACCACCTCCTTGCTAAAGCAGAGCCTCCCTACACTCTCGCAGGCTGAGGAGCTCTCTGTAGACCCTAGGTAGAAAAGGCCTCCTGCTGAGAGTTTTCCTGCCCCTCCTCCTCCTCTCTCTGTGAGTACCTTGTCCTCTTCTTTGCTGCCTCCGCTCCATCTCCGTCTTATTCAAGCGCAAGGCGGACTGCAAGTAGAGCTCCATGACTGTGAGCAAGTGGTGTGAGCAGAACCTGTTAAATGAGAAGCAAGATGTTCTCCACTTGCAGCAACACTCCCTGTGACCTCAGCAAGTTTAAATAACTGTAGAATGCTCCAAACAGTTGCATAAACTTACACAGAGCCAGTAGAAATGAAAACGCAAGCCACCTGCATGTTGTTGCTGATCCCTTTAAATAGCATTGATGGGGGTCCTTCCTGCTGCTGAACGCATGGTCAGTTGGTCATGATTAGGAGAGGGTGTTAAATGGAGCGGAGACGTTGAAAATGACAGATCGTGTGTCAAATGAGCTTTGCGCGCTCATTGATGTCACGATCTGCCTCATCTAAATATCGGCAGAGAGCGGCAACGCTGCCGACATACCCAAAATAGTGGCCACCTCAGGATCAGCCAGAGGTGGGCGGAAGTGAGACGGCCACCAATTTTTATACCAACTGGCCATTAAGGCTCCAATTTTGAGGCCCCATTGTCTAATACATAGCTAAATGGGAGGAATAATCACACTGTTTCAAACCATTCAGCAGTAGGTACGTTTATGTAGTAAGCGGACTTTGTTAGAGCAAACAACCACCATTGAAAAGTGGAGCAAGGACACAGTATTATTTATTAATAGTAAGGGTATATTTTCAGGACATTGAACATTTTGGGAGTTGAGAGTTATATGTGTGTCCATCTTGAAGATACCCAGTATTCATGTCTGTGATAAGAGGTTTGGCAGTTGGGAATGTTTATGGTGCTCTCCTTTTCTCTCTGTGTTTTCCCCTCCCTCTCTTCCTGCATCTGTTATTCTTTCTCTCATTACTCTGTTCCATATATCTGTTACTCCATTTATCTTTCTCTCCTGTTATTCTCTTTTTGTTATGCTTTTCTTGTTCTGTTACTTCTTGTTCTTCTCTATTCTTGTTATTTTTTTTCAGACCATAGCAGAGAGCCAGTGGAGAGAGAACAAGCAGGAGCGCATGAAATGGCCAGAGCCAGCAGTGGAAGATATGGAGAGATGAGTCATCAGTATGTCTATTATAAATACATTGTTGACGTTGGGCCTGACTCTGGAGTAGAAGAGTGTGGTCAGATTCGGTGCTATCTGCTAGCAGGGCACGATGTACCCAGAGTTGAGATTGTTGATTGTGTATAAAGGTGATTGGAAGATGGGATGTGATAGTTTATGGGTAAGTTTGTAATTTCTTTGTAAATTATTGTTTTATTTTGTATGTTTTTAAAAATGTTATTGGGTAAATAGTGGGATGTCTGAGGAACCGGCATAGCAATTCCGTTGCTCCAGACCGACCGAATGGGCAGAATTTTTTGCTGAAATGTGATTGGGCAGAAAACATCTATGGGTAAAAATGTTTTGTAGAATACGATGAGCAAATAATGAAAAAAGCTGATTAGGAAGAAGGAAAAGAGTCTTGACCATTGAGGAAGAAGAAAATAAACATAGCCAAGAATAAAGGTGTTGGGGTTCAAAGAAGAAAACTGACAGATTTCGCAGCAGACACTTTACTATTTTATCAATATCTATCACATATTAAAGATCTTGCACCTGCGTGCACATCCTGTCAACTTTTCCATTATAAATTCTCATGTCCACATTTATAATGAAAATTGCTTATGTAAACTTGTCATGCTGTAATTATAATCTTCTGCCAGTGGTGGCAATGTAGCACCTCAGTTATGCATCAACCAGATCCATAGCCTCTACTGTAGAGAAATACATATACTCTAACCAACTTTGCTTCCAAAATCGCCATAATTGTTGCTATTTAACTACAGACGATCATATCAAATCAAGGTATGATAATCACAGTTTGGGATTTCTGACCATGTCACCAGAGGGGGTCTTGGTGTAATATATGTTAAAAAAATACTACTATTGAGCTAAATTTGGCTCCGAGGGTTAAATTCATGGGAGTGCAGGTCTTTGGGGAACCCGATGTTATGCATGCTGGTTTTTAAAGAGAAAGCCGTGACTTTAAAATGCAGACTGAATTATGTCTGCACACTCCAGTTCAATTATCCCTCATCCAATAAGACCACTTCACCTGTCTTCATTCTTCGTATGCAACATCACTACAGTTTAACAGATCAATTGTTACATTTGATTTGGATGAAGGAAATGTCATAATTGGATAGAGAAACTGTTTACTGCCAAATTAAAGAAGGAACTTAAATATCTTTTCTGTGTTCACTCATCTGGTAGCCAACAATGCCTGCAAAGTACTCCATACGAAGATTAAGTTGACATATGGTAATACTTTAAGAACGGTGTTAAGTGTATGCATACCTTCACAACATTTCAGGAATTCACCACTACCAAATCCACGCAGGCTTCTGATGTCATGCCAGAGCATGTGACTCAATCTGCCTCAAGTTTCTATAGGACATCAGAGCAGTACCCAGCATTACAATGATACTATACCAGTACCAGTCAGAAAAAGGACTTCTGTTATAAGCATCACCATTTGTTCATCCTATTCTTCATATTTCTTGATTAAGCTCCACAGTATTCTAGAATTGAACTTCTTCCCTCAACATAATCAAACAACTACAAGTTTCAAATGACAATTGTAAGTTTACTGCTGAAAGGTCACTCACCCTCGCATCATTTGCCAAGTGACCCTGGATGTGACAAAAGGCTGTTCTGATGAAATTGGGATGGAGCAGACAGAAACAGACTGTTTCTCGTGATTGAAAGGCCCTGAATGACGGGATATAGATACAAGATTAAATAGAAGAGATTTAGGATAGAACATAAGTGTTATGTATGTAAACTTGTATATACCTTGTACAGCCACCAGAGGACTCATCCCGGAGTCCCAAGGGATCCCACAATCCCTTGGGAGCATAGCTACTTAAGGAGGCCTCACAGGCTGGAGAGGCACTCTGGAGACCTGCAATAAAAGACGAAGATCACACTTTATTTTGAGCTCATAGTATCCAGTCAGACTTTATTCATATACAACAACTGCCGACGAGATACAGATGCCAAAGCCAATGATGCCGAGAACAGTGGGCATCCTGGAGAAATTCTCGGAGGGAGATGATTGGGAAACCTTCGTGGAGTGACTCAATCAATACTTCGTGCAAACGAGCTGAAAGGAGAAGCGAACGCTGCCAAATGAAGTGCAATTCTCCTCACCGTCTGTGGGGCACCAATGTATGGCCTCATGAAAAATCTGATTTCTCCAGTGAAACCCACAGAGAAATCATACGATGATTTGTGCACACTGGTCCGGGAGCATCTGAACCCGAAGGTAAGTGTTCTGATGGCGAGGTACCGGTTCTACACCTACAAAAGGTCTGAAGGCCAGGAAGTGGCGAGTTATGTCGCCGAGCTAAGGCGCCTTGCAGGACATTGCAAATTTAAAGGACATTTAGAGCACATGCTCAGAGACTTATTCGTACTTGGTATTGGCCATGAAGTGATACTTCGCAAACTTTTGACTGTAGAGACCCCAGCCTTGAGTAAGGCCATAGCGATAGCCCAGGCATTCATTGCCACTAGTGACAATACTAAGCAAATCTCTCAGCACCTCTCAGTGCTGCTACAAGTACTGTGAACAAAGTGATGTTGTTTTCAAATCGCAACATACAAGGCAGGCCCCACTTGCCTGCAGCTGCACGTCCACAGATGTCTCAGAGTCCACCATCAAGGGTGATGAATGCAAGGCCATTAACACCTTGTTGGCGTTGCGGGGATGATCTTCATTTCCATTCATGCCACTTCAAAGGATGCGTTTGCAAGGGCTGTGGAACAATGGGACACCTCCAACGTATGTGCAGGCGAGCTGCAAATCCTGTTAATCCTGCAAACCACCATGTTGCAGAGGAGGACAGATCCACGGCGGATCACGATGAACCAGAGCCTCAGACCGAGGAGGCAGAGGTTTATAGTGTGCACACATTTACCACAAAGTGTCCCCCGATAATGCTGACAGTTGAATTAAATGGACTCCCGGTGTCAATGGAACTGGACATGGGCGCGAGCCAGTCCATTATGAGCAAAAAGACTTTTGAAAAATTGTGGTGCAGCAAGGCCTCAAGGCCAGTCTTGACTCCCATTCGCACAAAACTGAGAACTTACACAAAGGAAATGATTCCCGTAATCGGCAGTGCTACTGTAAAGGTCTCCTACGATGGAGCTGTGCACAAGCTACCACTCTGGGTGGTACCGGTTGCTCGGCAGGAGCTGGCTGGGAAAGATACGCTGGAACTGGGACGATGTCCGAGCTCTCTCATCTGCTGACGACACTTCGTGTGCCCAGGTCTTAAACAGGTTCCCTTCACTGTTCGAACCAGGCATCGGGAAGTTCCAAGGAGAAAAAGTGCAGATCCATCTAATTCCGGGGGCGCGACCCATCCATCACAATGTGAGAGCAGTACCGTACATGATGAGAGAAAGGGTAGAGATCGATTTGGACCAGCTGCAATGAGAGGGCATCATTTCAGCTATCGAATTCAACGAGTGGGCCAGTCCAATTGTTCCAGTCCTCAAGGGAGATGGCACCGTCAGAATCTGTGGTGATTATAAAGTAACTATCAATCGTTTCACCCTGCAGGATCAATACCCACTACCAAAGGCTGACGACATTTTTGCCACGCTGGGGGGAGTAAAGACGTTCACGAAGCTGGACTTGACCTTGGCCTACATGTCGCAGGAGCTGGGGGAATTATCAAAAGGCCTCACCTGCATCAACATGCACAAAGGTCTCTTCATTTATAACAGATGCCATTTGGAATTCGATCAGCCACGGCGATATTCCAGAGAAACATGGAAAGCTTACTGAAGTCGGTCCCGTGCATGGTGGTCTTCCAGGACGACATCTTGGTTACAGGTTGGGACACAAAGGAGCATCTGTAGAACCTGGAGGAAGTTCTTAGTCGACTCAGCCGCGTGGGGCTCAGGTTGAAACACTCGAAGTGCGTTTTCCTGGTGCCTGAAGTGGAGTTCCTGGGGAGAAGAATTGCGGCGGACGGCATCAGGCCCACCGATTCGAAGACGGAGGCAATCGAGAACGCATCAAGGCCACAGAATGTGACAGAGCTGCAGTCGTTTCTAGGACTCCTGAACTACTTTGGTAACTTCTTACCGGGTCTCAGCACATTGTTAGAACCACTGCACTCCTTCCTGTGTAAAGGAGATGAATGAGTATGGGGCAAAAGCCAAGAAAATGCCTTTGTAAAAGCTAGAAAATTGTAATTCTCGAACAAATTGCTTGTGTTGTATGATCCATATCAACATTTGGTACTTGCATGTGATGCGTCATCGTACGGTTTTGGGTGTGTATTGCAGCAAGCTAATGAATCTGGGAAATTGCAACTGGTTGCTTATGCATCAGAAGTCTGTCTAAGGCTGAGAGAGCCGACAGCATGATTGAAAAAGAAGCATTAGCGTGTGTCTGTGGGGTAAAGAAAATGCATCAATTTCTGTTTGGGCTAAAATTTGAATTGGAAACGGACCATAAGCCACTAATATCCCTGTTTTCCGAGAGTAAGGGGATAAATACGAATGGATCGGCCTGTATCCAGAGACGGGCGCTCACGTTGTCCGCATACAACTACGCCATCCACCACAGGCCAGGCACACGAAGCTGTGCCGATGCTCTCAGTAGGCTGCCATTGCCCACCACTGGGGTGGAAATGGCGCAGCCCCCAGATTTAGTCATGGTTATGGAACCATTTGAGAGTGAGAGTGAGTATTCAAAAAGGAGTTAGATGAAGTCCTTACTACTAGGGGAATCAAGGGGTATGGTGAGAAAGCAGGAATGGGGTACTGAAGTTGCATGTTCAGCCATGAACTCATTGAATGGCGGTGCAGGCTAGAAGGGCCGAATGGCCTACTCCTGCACCTATTTTCTATGTCTCTATGTTTCTATGTCACAGCCCAACAGATTAAAACCTGGACGAGCCAGGACCCCTTACTGTCCCTAGTAAAAAATTGTGTTCTTCACGGGAGCTGGTCCAGTGTCCCAGTGGAAATGCAGGAAGAGATAAAGCCGTACCAGCGGTGCAAAGATGAAATGGCTATACAGGCAGACTGCCTTCTGAAGGGGTGCAAAATTCACAAGAACCCACCCCTGTGTTTGGGCTCATTCGAAAGGAAATTTAATTTGGACTATCTACCGGAAAGTTTGGAATCCTAAAGTGCTTAGGGAAGAAACTACGAACTTTAATAGAATTTTGAACTTTTACAAGACAAATTCAAGGCTGTGGGCAGGCTTAAAAGGATTGACAGGAGATAACCTGATTAGTGAGACTACCTGGGTGTGAGGACTAAAGTAACCTGTCTGGAGAAATGGGTATTTGAGAATCCTTCTCCACAAGAGACATTAACATTACAAAATAGCTAACCATCAACTTGAAACTGGAAAACCATTTCAGCATATACATCACAAAGAGGCCCAATACAGCCTGTATGTGAAAAACTAAGCACAAAAGGTCATTACAATTACCAAACTAATATTTCCATCAGGAAACAGTTTTCGAACATCAACCCACCCAAGACATATTAACTTTTAATGAGCCCACCAAAATATTACAACGAAGAATCAAGCCCGCCAAATTTAAACAAAGAATTCTGAACTGATTTGGCGCCAAGATTAGAACCACTCAAACCGTATAACTGGCCCCTGTTTTTAACTGCGGTTAGGTTGTTAAGTAGCTACAAGGTTGCTACTACCTCAGATGACTCACTTTGCCATACAACCGAGACCAAGCTGATGTCATCAAGACAAGGAGAGAAACCAACGCACAAGTTGTAAACTAACTTCTCCAGCCTCGAAGTCCTGAAGTACTGAAGGAAGGAAGAACATCAACATCGCGGCAGCACCGACTACAACCAACGTGGTATCAACGGAAAACCACCGCAATCGACCAAACTCGAAACAAAACTCCAACGGGGAAAAACCGAAGAATCGAAACGTTTCCACTCTACAATCTAATCCTGACCTACCAACGGGTGAAACATTACCTGAAAGACTGTAGAAACCTATTTCTAACCAAAGAAAACGGGTATTTACCTCACAGATCCAAAACGTGCCTTACCGCATCAGCGGACTCAACCCAACTGAAGATTGCGCAGCAAGAAGTCTTCTCCGACATTCGGGGTACGACAAGCAGGCTCTACCACATCCAGCGAACCCTGAAACCGTGATCTACCGTTAACTGTCAAAAGGATTGGTAAGCATAGTCCCTGTCTGCCCTGGAGTCCACCTAGCTAGGGTTAGGTATTGGGAGGCAGGCGGTGTAATTCTACTGTAACCCCCTTTGAATGTAATGTGTTGTTCTCTATTAAAGTCATTATAAGCTATTGTAACCCCCTCTGAGTGTGTAAGGTATTGTTCTTTAATAAGTTTGCATAAGTTTCGACATTGTACTTTCTTATTGGAGTAATTATAAGTTTGTAATTTTCTTGACTGTAATAAAATCAAAGTTCTTTTGCATCAAACCAGTGTCCTTTGCACTTTGTCACATCCCCCAAATAAATCCACAGTCTAGAACCCAAGGGAGTGGGAGCGATTCGAACCGCTCAAGTTGGTCAGAAGGAAACCTGACCCCCTCATAGAGACCACCCCTTACACTTCTGTGGGGCAATCGGGTAGTGGTCCCCAAGAAGAGCAGAGACACTTTCATCAGTGACCTCCACAGTACCCGCCCAGGCATCGTAATGATGAAAGTGATAGCCAGATCCCACGTGTGGTGGCCCGGTATCGATGCGGACTTAGAGTCCTGCGTGCACAGATGTAACACATGCTCGCAGTTAAGCAATGCACCCAGGGAGGTGCCACTAAGTTTATGATCTTGGTCCTCCAAACCGTGGTCCAGGGTCCATGTCGACTATGCAGGCCCGTTTTTGGGTAAACTGTTTCTTGTGATTGTTGATGCATACTCCAAATGGATTGAATATGAGATAATGTCGGCTAGCACGTCCACTGCCACCACTGAAAACCTGCGGGCCATGTTTGCCATGCATGGACTACCTGATGTCCTTGTGAGCGACAATGGACCATGTTTTACCAGTGCCAAGTTCAAAGAATTCATGACCCGCAACGGGATCAAACATGTTACATCTGCCCCGTTCAAACCAGCATCCAATGGTCAGGCAGAGAGAGCAGTGCAAACCATCAAGCAGGGCTTGAAGAGGGTAACTGAAGGCTCACTGCAGACTCGACTATCCCGAGTTCTGCTTAGCTACTGCATGAGACCCCATTCGCTCACTGGGATTCCACCTGCTGAACTGCTCATGAAAAGAGCACTTAAGACAAGGCTCTCGTTAGTTCAAACTGATCTACATGAACAAGTAGAGAGCAGGCGGCTTCAGCAAAGTACATATAATGTTTCACGCAAAATTGAAATCAATGATCCTGTATTTGTATTAAATTATGGACAAGGTCCCAAGTGGCTTCCCAGCACTATTGTGGCCAAAGAGGGGAGCAGGGCGTTTTGGGTCAAACTTTCAAATGGACTCATTCACCGGAAACACTTGGACCAAATCAAACTCAGATTCCCGGACTATCCTGAGCAACCAACGTTGGACCCTACCTTCTTTGACCCCCCCAACGTATACACCAGTGGCAACCGACACCGCGGTTGGCCACGAAGCAGAACCCATCACCCGCAGCAGCCCAGCAAGTCCAGCTGCATAGCAGCCCATTGAGGGCCCAACAAACCATTCAACAAAACCAACATTTGCACCGAGACAGTCAACCAGGGAAAGAAAGGCCCCAGATCAACTCATCTTGTAAATAGTTACACTGTTGACTTTGGGGGGGGGAGAGTGTTGTTATGTATGTAAACTTGTATACACCTTGTACAGCCACCAGAGGGCTCATCCCCTGGAGTCCCAAGGGATCCCACAATTCCTTGAGAGCATAGGTACTTAAGGAGGCCTCACAGGCTGGAGAGGCACTCTGGAGACCTGCAATAAAAGACTAAGGTCACACTTTACTCTGACCTCACAGTATCCAGTCAGACTCTTTATTCATATACAACAATAAGAATATAAGAAATAGGATAAACAGAGAGCAGGATAAACATTTTTACACTGAGAGTTATAAGTGATTGAAACTGAGACCATATTAACAGTTAAGAATAGATTAAGCGAGGTGGTTGAGGGAAAGGGTAATAAAGGGATATGGGAAAAAGGTAACTCACTATGAGTTGAAGGATATACCATTAATAACCAGATCACTTTGCCAATACAATACAAAATGTGAAAAGGGTGGGAAAAGACCATTAGGTCTAGTAAAGCCTCCTTCCATACAATTTCCTAGGAAACTCAAAAAAACACAAAACAGCTTGTGGCTAATTCAGGATAAATTCTGAGAAATTCTTTTCTGACTCACTAGGGCAATGAAGCAGAGTTCCAGGAAACTGCACCCCCTGCTAAATCCTCACAATGACAACTACTAGCAACTTACTTTCTGTAGCAGTAAATGCCCTTAAAACCCTGTTTAAATCCCTTTGTGGCCTTGCCTTTCCATATCTCTGTAACCTCCTCAAGCCCACACGTCGAATTCTCTGTCCCTTTAGCTCTGACGTCACGTGCAACACACCACTTCCTGCATTCATCCCAGCAGTGGCAGCTATGCTTTAAGCTGCCTAAGATCCATGCACTTTAATTCCCTCCTTAAACCCCTTCAGTAAATTACCTCCCTCTTCTTCTTTAAGATCATCCTTCAAACCCACTTCCTTGATTACGCCTCCGTGAAATGCTTTGGGACTTTCTTCTACAGTAAAGGTGCTATATAAATATAAGTTGTTATTGTTGTTGTCCTCGCCACACAGGAAGCTGTCATTTTTAAAGAGGTGCAGCCTGGGTTAGTAATCTATTTCAGAGGATGATGACTCTGCAAAAAGAAATACTTCCTGCCACCTAAGTTAACACTGTGCCAATTAATTTTATATGCAAGGCCTCTAGTCCTACGATCCGTGTGCATCTCAAATAACATATCAAACCTAACTAAGCCAGAATGATGTCTAGCATAAAGAAAGAAAAAGCTTGCATTTATATAGTGCCTTTCATGAGCTTAGGGAATCTCAAAACGCTTTACAGTCAGTGAAATACTTTTGAAATAATTTGAAATATGGTGGCCTAGAAATAGGACAAGACCCGAAAATGGGCGGGGTGGATCGTGATGCGCGATTAACCCATGCCCACGCAAAATTCGTGCTGTCTGCTAAAATAAATAATAGTAGCGATCAGCCCAATGCTGAATGTGCTGCTGAATGGCTGCTTGCTTCAGCAGGGAGTCCAAGTTCATGCAAAGGCTAACACCACTTAAAGCTAGCCTGCACCTCTTAAAGGGGAGGTACCTTCTGGCTGCAGCAGATGCTGGAAGTGGCTGGGGAAAAGAGTATAAACAAGAAGAAGACGTACTGATGCTCAACAGGGCAGAGAGCATGCTCCAAGATTCCCTGGCACAACAGTGAAGACTTTGGTACAGGAGAGGGACAGAAGGAGAGAGGTCCTCTAATCCACAGAGGTCCAGGAGGCCCTCCAGACAAGCTGTGCGAAGGCAATGGGAGCACATCGCGGTCAATGCCAACAATATAGCCCCAAGGACATGTATGTTGTGCTGCAAGATGTGTAATGGTCTCACACGAGTGGTCAAGGTCAGTGAATTCATCCTCAAAAGCCATATCCTTACAATTGAACCACTAGGCTCAGATACTGCTCAATGCACCACCCCTCCCTTCACTTGCCTACCAACAATCTCTATCGATCACGACTCGTACCTCACATTCATAGCTTCACCCCACCCTCACACACTTAGCACTGCTGCAAGCCTCACACCCACATCTCTCAGCTTGCACACACTGCCATGACAGGCACATCACGCAAACACATTGCACCATACTCACTGATGCACTCCCCTTTCTCTTGCAGAACAAGGTGACTCATAACCGGAAGCATCAGGGAGTATCCACAGGGGGACGGGCACACCTGCATGACCTAATTCCCATGGAGGAGACAGTGCTGGAAATCATTGGAGCAGACATCACTGAGCCTGTAGCCAGCAGCGGGGCTAAAAATAATCCAACATAAGGGGATCCTCATACCTAATCATTCTTCTTACATCCCACTTCCCTCTCTTCTGATGGTGTAAGCATGAACCTCTTGCTTTCCTCCTCCCCTCACCACAACCTTACCCTTGTGCCTTTCTCCTTTCAGATAGCCAAGAACTGCAACCAGGCAATGGTGGAGGAGCAGGAATTGTAAGAGGAAGAAGACAGTGATGCTGAAGACACAGCACATTCACTCGATTTCACACTTGCAACCACCAGCTCAGATATTGACATTCCGCGTACTTTAGCGGATAGGTTAAATGTGGGATCTGCACGTGGTGAGCCACCGGGCACAAGTGGCCTGAGCCAGGGCAGAAGGAAAGGGTAGCTCAGGTTCCAGCTCAAAGGAGGGCTGAGGTCGCACATGAGTTCTGCTGTAGAGGAATCAGATGAGGACTTCGATGGGGCAGCCTACAGAACAATGCTGATGGGTATGCACAATTAAATGCTTGGCACATTGGCAGGCCTGCCAGAGCAATATCATGGAGCATGGAAGAATCCAGCACCAGTCTTGCATAGGGCTTTGTGTAGAGCTTGGAGCCCATGATTGCCAGCATGGAATTGATGGGTAAATCTATTAGCGCACTTGTAGACTCAACCATGATGCATCATCTGATGGCTGATGTCTCAGCTTTAATTTCAGCACAAGCAGAAACTACCCTGTTAAGTATGGAAGAACTCCACAAGACTGAGTACTGTGAGCTAAAACTGATGTGACCTTAATCTCTTTAACACAATTCCAGAGTGCCTAAGTAGCATGGCAGACAACCTTTTATACTCTCTTGCAGGAGGTGTGCAGGTGACCCTTGGGCCTCCAACAGTTGCGCTCTCTGTGGCATGTCTTACACATTTACAATGTCTATGTGCATAACACACCCAATGTCTGAGTGCTGCAGTGGAAGCTCAGACCTCTGCCATGCAAGCTCAGCTTGCTGCCATCGTGGCCGCGGTTACCAGTGTAGAAAGGGGCCTGCAAGGTGTTGCAGCTGTTAAGCAATCTGTCCTCCAATGCCGCCCCAAGGGCATGTTCATGGAGCACGAACTTGCTGTTCTCTCTCAGGGTGACAGCATTCATGCTCCCACCACTGCCAGTGCCCTTGCTTTTGCCTATCAGCCAGCCAGCCCAGATTGCTGCCGTCCATGCCGAGATCGTGCCGTTCGAAGCCAGGCCCTCTAAGCCTGGAGCTGTTTGGGGTTGTCCTCCAAAGCCATCTGCAGTCTTCCCCACTGAAAGTCAGCAGCCTTCCATCAGCCATGCTGCAGCCACTGGCATAGCACTGTGTAGGAGCATTAGGAGAGGAAAAGGCACATGGGAGACAGGCGCTAAGGAATTGCATAAGGGTGATTAGTTGTATGCAATATTGGATGGTTTAATTTATAAATTTGTTTAGGAATGTTTGTTTGGTTGTTGCTTTTATTGTAGCATTGTGGCCAAGGGATGCTGTGATGGTCGGTAACAGAGGGAGGTAAGGTGTGGGACTGTTGGTGAATGGAGAATTGGAGTTGCATGCACTGGTACTGCAGTTGGATGAATCTATTACGGTCAGCCCGGCCATAAAGGGGCTTTGTTGATTGTCTCCTCCCTTCCTCCTCCTCCACTCTTCACCATATACTGCAGGACTCCGAGAGAGAGAGAGAGAGAGCAAGAGCGAGAGGTTCAGGCAGCGGAAGCGTTGTTTAAGTACTCCAATGGTCTGCTCTATCGCATTCTGTGTTGCAGCATGGCTTTACTTGTATATATGCTGCCAACGTGTGCTTGGGTTGCGCACATGAGCCAGATGGTCAGCATCATCCACCCTCTGGTTTGTCATGGTGACTTAAATATCGTACAGTGGATTGCCACAGAATAAAAGCATCATGACTGCTGGCAGGATACTGAGCATTGACCTGCATTATGTGCTGAGTATGGTTGCACACCAGCTGGACATTGAGGAAGTGGAATCCCTTCAGGTGGCGGTACATGTCCAAATTCACATCCGGTGCCCACAAAGCGACATGTATCAGTCAATGGAACCCTACATCATGGGGAAGCCTGCTATCGTGATGAACCCCATGCTCGCTCCGCCTGCTTCTCTTTGGCAAGAGAGAATGAAATGTATTCGTCTCTCTTTGCATGCAGAGCCTCAGTGAGCTCCCTTGTGCAACAGTGCACGGCAAACGAGCTGATGTTGGAAATATCGCTTGCTCCAGCCTGGAAGGAGTCCTTTCATAAAAATTCATGGCGACGCTCACCTTGACAGCCAGTGGCAATGCCATCCTCACCCTGCTCTGAGGCTACAGTTCTGCTTGCAACAGGTTGGAAGTTTCAATGAGTACTACCTTAGTGAAGCAGAGTCGTTGCATAAACTGTTCCTCGCTGAGGCTGAGGTAGGATAAATGCTCCCTGAAGACGTTGGGTGGATATGACCTCCTGCTAAGGGCCTTTCTCCCCCTCCTCCCTCTTTGAGTAGCTTGTCCATCTCTGTGTTGGCTCTGCTCATTCTCCTTGTCATGCTGCAGGCCAAGGGGAATATAAACTATTGCACCCATGTCTGGGAGAAACCGGTCTGAGCAGAAGCCTTGAAGTAACCTCCTACATCACTACTTGGACACTTCAGCAATTTCAAATAAGATAACAAATCTCCAAACAAACTCATCAAGTACCAGTAGATATCAAACAGCAACTAATCTGCTGCTGACCGCATGTTTAGCTGACTGTTGAGGTAGAAAATGGCAATGTTGACATCAAATCAGCGTTACGCGCAGACTGATGTCTCGATCTGTCTTCTCAGCATATCTTCGGCTCACAACCTCACCAAAATGGTGTCCAGCACGATCCAGAAGTGTATGCACATGGCACAGATGCCATTTTGGACTCAAAACACATAGTTTCTTGTAGTGCAGGAAACTCAGCAGCCAATTTATACACAGCAAGGTCCCACAAACAGCATGCGATAATCACCACATAGTATAATTTTAAAATAATGTTGCTTGAGGGATAAATATTGGCCAGGACCCCAGGGAGAAGTCCCCTGCTCTCCTTCGAATAATGTCATGGTGTCCACCTGAGAGGACAGTCATAGCCATAGTCTAACATCTCATTTGAAAGATACCGCCTCCATCAATGCAGCACTCCCTCAGTACTGCACTGGAGTGTCAGCCTAGATTATATGCTCAAGTCTCTGGAGTGGGCTGGAACTCACAACCTTCTGACTCAGAGGGAAGAGTGTTACCACTGAGCCAAGGCTGACACCCTAAAATTAGATATTGGCCCATATTTTACAGTGCCTACTGGTGCGTAAATGGTGCGTACGCGCCCATTAGGGCTCCGCAAGTTCCTGGTTTTTTGCACATGAAGCGCATGCGTGACAACCTGGAACTTGCAATCTGTCAAGAACCTTCTTGACAGATTCAACGCATCCCAGGAATAGGGCATTCGTGGGTGGAGAGTTGGGCTATTTGCCCAACATCTGCCCAGCAAATGCCCATGAAATTCTTATGCCTGGTAAAAGCAGGCATAAGGCCTGCTTCTTAAATAAATATAAAAATAATTTAATTGCAATTATTTAAAAATTAAATCACCTGTAAAATGAGTTCAGGTTATTTTTAGGATACTCAAAGGAAAGGTGGGGCTGATTAAGGCTCAAAAAGGAAATCTTCTTTTGTAGACAGGGGGCATGGTTGAATTTCTTAATAAATACTTTGCTTCTGTCTTCTCTAAAGATTAGGATGCTGGCAATGTAATAGTAAAGGAGGAGGGAGAGAGAAATTCAATAGGATAAAAATAAAGATGGGGTATTATTTGGGAGAAAGCATGAAAACAGGTGCTAAGTGGATGCTGTGATAATAAGATATGCCCAGTTAAAAGTCTGGTTTTAGCCTGCACTTTTGAGGCTAATTTGTGATTGCCATGATTTAAACGTGCTTAGAGGTGTGAAATCAGATATCTGCATGTTTAGCACTCAAGCCCTGATTAGGATCAATTTTCCTGGAGCGTGTATGCAGCCTCCGCACACGCACTTCCACTGAAGATGTTGAGTGCACTGTCTGACAGAAAAGGCAAGCATTAGGATGGCTCAAGGACCAAGGGAGAGGGCTAGCAGGTTCTCAGAGGTTGCGCTGGAGATCCTGGTGGAGGAGGTACAGCGGAGGAGGGATGTCCTGTACCCGCAGGGGGAAGGAGGACCACAGAGGCAAATAATGTGGCGGATGTGGGAGGAGATTGCTGGAGAGGTCACAGACAGGAGTCCTGCTGCCAGGACATGGCTTCAGTGCCGGAAGAAAATTTATAATTTGACACGAGTGGTCAAGGTAAGATCCCATCTCACAAACACATTTCTCAATAACTGCACCACAACCAGCATCATAACCTCAACACACTTCATCCACCATCTAAATATAAACTGACATTCACACACCCCACACTATTGCATTCTTCACATGCACTATTCACACCTCAGAAACATCTCACAGCTCTTCAACCATGTGAGGCATCAGACACACAAACACACCTGCCAATACATTCATTCACAATCACCACTCTTCCTGTTCCAGGACAAGATAGCACATCATAGGTGTCAGCAGGATCTGACTAAGGGAGGGAAAGCACGACAGAATGAGATCACTCTTGAGGAGGCAGTACCGGCATTGATCGGGTGGGGAGTGGCAGACACTGTGGCCACAGGCAGAGCAGGAGACACATCATCTAGAGGCATGTGGCCACTTCAGCTTTCTTACATAGCCACAAATATTCATGATCCCTGATCCCCCAGGCACCAGCTCAGAGACCAGCACCACACATAACTTAGAGGCTAGTGTAGAGCATGGATCATCACAGTGGAATGCACATTGCTCTAGTGGGCAGCAGCCACACTGGGTGGAAGGGACACCACAGGTGCCACCCTGCCAGGGGGCAAAGATGCATACCAATTCTGCTGTAGAGGAGTCCACCTCCAACTTGGTCCGTGGCTTGACGCAGAGCCTGGGACCCATCCTCTCCACGTGGAAAGGCTGGCCAATTGTATGCGGCGACCTGAGGAGCACAACATCATGCAGCATAGAAACATAGAAACAGAGAAAATAGGTGCAGGAGTAGGCCATTCGGCCCTTCGAGCCTGCACCACCATTCAATAAGATCATGGCTGATCATTCACCACAGTACCCAATTCCTGCTTTCTCTCCATAACCCTTGGTCCATTTAGCTGTTAGGGCCATATCCAATTCCCTCTTGAATATATCTAACGAACTGGCATCAACAACTCTCTGCAGAAGAGAACTTCACAGGTTAACAACTCTCTGAGTGAAGAAGTTTCTCCTCATCTCGGTCCTAAATGGCTGACCCCTTATCCTTAGACTGAGACCCTTGGTTCTGGACACCCAGGACATTCTTCCTGCATCTAACCTGTCCAGTCCTGTCAGAATTTTATATGTTTCTATGAGATCCCCTCTCATCCTTCTAAACTCCAGTGAATACAGACCCAGTCGATCCTGACACATCCTTGCTATACAGTATAAATGCACACGAGGCCTATGCTTGAGAGAAGGTAAGTCTGTGACCTGTCCTTTATTCCTTAGCACTCAAGTGATGAAGGTGAGTGGAGCTTCCCCTTTTATACCTGAAGGTCCAGGTTAGGAGTGTCTCCCACCTGGTGGTCATTGTTCTCACAGTGTACAACTTAGGTCAGATTATACATGGGTTACAATGCTGGTTGAATACATGACAGATCCAGTCTCTCCTCATATGTCAGTCCTGCCATCCCGGGAATCAGTCTGGTGAACCTTTGGTGCACTCCCTCAATAGCAAGAATGTCCTTCCTCAGATTAGGATACCAAAACTGAACACAATATTCCAGGTGAGGCCTCATCAAGGCCATGTACAGCTGCAGCAAGACCCCCCTGCTCCTATACTCAAATCCCCTAGCTATGAAGGCCAACATACCATTTGTCTTCTTCACCGCCTGCTGCACCTGCATGCCAACCTTCAATGACTGATGTACCATGACGCCCAGGTCTCGTTGCACCTCCCTTTTTCCTAATCTGCTGCCATTCAGATAATACTCTGCCTTCATGTTTTAGCCACCAAAGAGAAAACCTCACATTTATCTACATTATACTGCATCTGCCATGCATTTGCCCGCTCACCTAACCTGTCCAAGTCACACTGCAGCCTCTTAGTATCTTCCTCACAGCTCACACCGCCACCCAGCTTAGTGTCACCTGCAAACTTGGAATTATTACTCTCAATTCCCTCATCTAAATCATTGATGTATATTAGAAAGAGCTGGGGTCCCAGCACTGAGTCCTACAGCACCCCACTAGTCACTGCCTGCCATTCTGAAAAGGACCCGTTTATCCCAACTCTCTGCTTCCTGTCTGCCAACCAGTTCTCTATCCACATCAATACATTACCCCCAATACCATGTGCTTTAATTTTGCACACCAATCTCTTGTGTGATACCTCGTCAAAAGCCTTTTGAAAGTCCAAATACACCAAATCCACTGGTCTCCCTTGTCCATGCTACTAGTTACATCCTCAAAAATTTCTAGATTTGTCAAGCATGATTTCCTTTTCATAAATCCAAGCTGGCTTGGACCGATCCTGTCACTGCTTTCCAAATCCGCTGCTATTTCATCTTTAATAATTGATTCCAACATTTTCCCCACTACTGATGTCAGGCTAACCGGTCAATAATTACCCGTTTTCTCTCTCCCTCCTTTTTTAAAAAGTGGTGTTACATTAGCTTCCCTCCAGTCCATAGGAACTGATCCAGAGTCGATGGACTGTTGGAAAATGATCACCAATGCATCCACTATTTCTAGGACCACTTCCTTAAGTACTCTGGGATGCAGACTATCAGGCCCTGGGGATTTATCAGCCTTCAATTCCATCAGTTTCTCTAACTCAATTTCCTGACGAATAAGGATTTCCTTCAGTTCCTCCTTCGCGCGACACCCTCGGTCCCCTAGTATTTCCGGAACATCATTTGTATCTTCCTTCATGAAGACAGAACCAAAGTATTTGTTCAATTGGTCTGCCATTTCTTTGTTCCCCATTATAAATTCACCTGAATCTGACTGCAAGGGACCTACGTTTGTCTTCACTAATCTTTTTCTCTTCACATATCTATAGAAGCTTTTGCAGTCAGTTTTTATGTTCCCAGCAAGCTTCCTCTCATACTCTATTTTCCCCCTCCTAATTAAACCCTTTGTCCTCCTCTGCTGAATTCTAAATTTCCCCCAATCCTCAGGTTTGCTGCTTTTTCTGGCCAAATTATATGCCTCTTCCTTGGATTTAACACTATCCCTAATTTCCCTTGTTAGCCACGGTTGAGCCACCTTCCCCATTTTATTTTTACTCCAGACAGGAATGCACAATTGTTGAAGTTCATCCATATGATCTTTAAATGTTTGCCATTGCCTATCCACCGTCAACCCCTAAAGTATCATTCGCCAGTCTATTCTAGCCAATTCATGTCTCATACCATCGAAGTTACCTTTCCTTAAATTCAGGACCCTAATCTCTGAATTAACTGTGTCACTCTCCAATCTAATAAAGAATTCTACCATATTATGGTCACTCTTCCCCAAGGGGCCGCGCACAACAAGATTGCTAATTAGTCCTTTCTCGTTACACAGCACCCAGTCTAGGATGGCCTGCCCTCTAGTTTGTTCCTCGACATATTGGTCTAGAAAACCATCCCTAATACACTCCAGGAAATCCTCCTCCACCATACTGCTACCAGTTTGGTTCGCTCAATCTATATGTAGATTAAAGTCACCCATGATAACTGCTGTACCTTTATTGCACGCATCCCTAATTTCTTGTTTGATGCTGTCCCCAACCTCACTACTACTGTTTGGTGGTCTGTACACAACTCCCACTAGAGTTTTCTGCCCTTTGTTATTCCGCAGCTCTACCTATACAGATTCCACATCATTCAGGCTAATGTCCTTCCTTACTATTGCATTAATTTCTTCTTTAACCAGCAACGCTATCCCACCTCCTTTTCCTTTCTGCCTATCCTTCCTGAATGTTGAATACCCTTGGATGTAGAGTTCCCAACCTTGGTCACCCTGGAGCCATGTCTCCGTAATCCCAATTATATCATATTCGTTAATAGCTGCCTACGCAGTTAATTCATCCATCTTATTACGAATACTCCTCGCATTGAGGTACAGCGCCTTCAGGCTTATCTTTTTAACACACTTTGCCCCTTTAGAATTTTGCTTTAATGTGGCCCTTTTTGATTTTTGCCTTGGGTTTCTCTGCCCTCCACTTTTACTTTTTTTCTTTCTATCTTTTGCTTCTGCCCCCATTCTACTTCCCTCTGTCTCCCTGCATAGGTTCCCATCCCCCTGCCATATTAGTTTAACCCCTCCCCAACAGCACTAGCAAGCACTTCCCCTCGGACATTGGTTCCAGTCCTGCCCAGGTGCAGACCGTCCAGTTTGTACTGGTCCCACCTCCCCCAGAAACGGTTCCAATGTCCTAGGAATTTGAATCCCTCCCTTCTGCACCACTCCTCAGGCCATGAATTCATCTGAGCTACCCTGTAATTCATACTCTGACTACCACGTGGCACTGGTAGCAATCCTGGGATCCAGGGCAAAGTGGCAAGTTGGGTCAAAAATTGGCTCAGAGGCAGGAGGCAAAGAGTAATGGTTGATGGATGTTTTTGTGACTGGAAGGCAGGTCCACAGATCCCTGAAGGTAGGAGGCCAGGTAGATCAGGTGGTTAAGAAGGCATATGGGTTACTTGCCTTTATTAGTCGAGGCATGGAATACAAGAGCAAGGATGTTATACTTGAACTGTATAAAACATTGGTTAGGCTGCAGCTGGAGTACTGTGTGCAGTTCTGGTCACCAATTACAGAAAATATGTGATTGCACGAGAGAGGGTACAGAGGAGATTTACAAGAATGTTGTCTGGACTGGATAATTTTGGCTATGAGGAAAGATTGGAGATGCTGGATCTGTTATCTTTGGAGGTATATAAAATTATAAGGGGCCTGGATAGAGTGGATAGGAAGGACCTGTTTCCCTTGGCAGAGGGGTCAACAACCAGGGGGCACAGATTTAAAGTAATTGGGGGGAGGTTTAGAGGAGATATAAGGGGAAATTTCTTCACCCAGAGGGTGGTGGGAGTTTGGAACTCACTGCCTGAAAGGATGGTAGAGGCAGAAACCCTACAGGGCTACGGACCAAGAGCTGGAAAGTGGGATTACGCTGGATAGCTCTTGGTCGGCTGGCGCGGACACGATAAGCCGAAATGGCTTCCTTCCGTGCTATAAATTTCTATGATTCTAATCTATGATTCTATATAAACACCAGCACTGACAGTTGTGCCAAATGGCCTGTTCCTGTGCTGTATTTTCTATGTAATTCTATGTAAAAAAGACTGCGCCATTGCTCATGACAAAAACATTTAAGATTTAGGGTGTGTGCAAGATGTAGGAAGGTGTGGGAAACATGTACCAGGTTGGAGTTGGGTACTAGAATCAGCCGAGAGGAGGTTATCAGTAAGGTATTGGAACATGCATTGATGGAGCTGGGGGTCTGGGATTGCAAGGGCCCTGGAGCAGATGGTTGTGGATATGGAAGCAATGGTACATGGTTTAGAGATGGCAGGAGTGGGATAGTACTTGGTAGAGGCTGGATTGTAGGAGGACTGAGGGGACTGGGGGCACTGAAATCTGTGCACGGAAAGGAAAAAATGGGGTAGGAGGCACGGTATAGGATGAGAAGCAATTCAGGACACAGGTCTGAGGATCAGGAGTGGTTAGAATCATAAGGTCTCTCTGTTCCTCTACACTTCTCAGGTGGCAGCAGGCAAGGCAATGGAGGTCCGTCAGCAGAGTTGTCATCAGAGAATCATAGAAATTTATGGCACAGAAGGAGGCCATTATGTCCGTGCCGGCCGACAAAGAGCTATCCAGCCTAATCTCATGTTCCAGCTCTTGGTCCATAGCCTTGTAGGTTACAGCACTTTACGTGCCTATCCAAGTACTTTTTAAATGTTATGAGGGTTTCTGCTTCTATCATCATTTCAGGCAGTGAGTTCCAGACCGCCACCACCCTCAGGTTGAAAAAAGTTCACCTCAACTCCCCTATAATCCTTCTACCCATTAATTTAAATCTATGCCTCCTAGTTATTGACCTCTCTGATACGTCCTGACTATACAGTATAAATGCACACGAGGCCCATACTTGAGAGAAGGTCTCTGTGACCAGTTACCTTTATTACCAAGACCTCAAGTGATGAAGGTGGGTGGAGCTTCCCCTTTTATACCTGAAAGTCCAGGTTAGGAAAGTCTCCCACAAGTTCACCCCCTTGTGGTCAATGATGAAGTATAATGTGGATAAATGTGAGGTTAACCACTTTGGTGGTAAAAACAGAGAGACAGACTATTATCTGAATGGTGACAGATTAGGAAAAGGGGAGGTGCAAAGAGACCTGGGTATCGTGGTACATCAGTCATTGAAGGTTGGCATGCAGGTGCAGCAGGCGGTTAAGAAAGCAAATGGCATGTTGGCCTTCATAGCAAGGGGATTTGAGTACAGGGGCAGGGAGGTGTTGCTACAGTTGTACAGGGCATTGGTGAGGCCACACCTGGAGTATTGTGTACAGTTTTGGTTTCCTAACCTGAGGAAGGACATTCTTGCTATTGAGGGAGTGCAGCGAAGGTTCACCAGACTGATTCCCGGGATGGCGGGACTGACCTATCAAAAAAGACTGGATCAACTGGGCTTGTATTCACTGGAGTTCAGAAGAATGAGAGGGGACCTCATAGAAACATTTAAAATTCTGACGGGGTTAGACAGGTTAGATGCAGGAAGAATGTTCCCAATGTTGGGGAAGTCCAGAACCAGAGGTCACAGTCTAAGGATAAGGGGTAAGCCATTTAGGACCGAGATGCGGAGGAACTTCTTCACCCAGAGAGTGGTGAACCTGTGGAATTCTCTACCACAGAAAGTTGTTGAGGCCAATTCACTAAATATATTCAAAAAGGAGTTAGATGAGGTCCTTACTACTAGAGGGATCAAGGGGTATGGCGAGAAAGCAGGAATGGGGTACTGAAGTTGAATGTTCAGCCATGAACTCATTGAATGGCGGTGCAGGCTAGAAGGGCCGAATGGCCTACTCCTGCACCTATTTTCTATGTTTCTATGTTTCTATGTTCTCAAGGTGTACAACTTAGGTCAGCTTATACATGGGTTATAATGATAGTTGAATACATGACATCACCTGCCCCCCAAAGTCTTATTGGGATTACAGGTTAAGTCTCTCTGGTGGTTTACGCTCCCTTGTAGAGCGCCTGAGTTGGGACTCCAGTTGTTGAGCGCTGGCCTGAGTGTCTGCTGTTTGCGGTGCCTCAGGCCTATCCGGACTGTCCACAGTGACTGGGCTCTCCTCCACTTGGTTCCGGTGTTCGGTCACCTGTGGTGGAGTACACTCTACGTCGTGTTCTTCCTCTGCTTCTTCTATGGGGTTGCTGAACCTCCTTTTAGTTTGATCCACGTGTTTGCGGCAGATTTGTCCATTGGTAAGTATAACTACCAGAATCCTATTCCTCTCTTTGGCAATCACAGTGCCTGCAAGCCATTTGGGCCCTGCAGCATAGTTAAGGACAAAAACGGGGTCATTGACGTCAATACATCGCGACCTAGCATTCCTGTCATGGTAGTCACATTGTGACTGACGCCTGCTCTCAACAATTCCCTTCATAGTAGGGTGTATAAGGGATAATCTGGTTTTGAGCGTCCTTTTCATTAGCAGCTCTGCGGGTGGAACCCCTGTGAGTGAGTATGGTCGGAATCTATTGGCCAACAGGAGGCGTGATAAGCAGCTTTGTAGGAAACCCCCTTGGATTCTGAGCATCCCCTCTTTGATTATCTGCACTGCTTGTTCTGCCTTGCTGTTTGAGGCCGACTTGAACGGTGCCGTTCTGACATGGTTGATTCCATTGCCTGCCATGAAGTCCTGGAATTCAGTGCTTGTGAAGCATGGGCCATTGTCACTGACCAAGACATCTGGTAGACCATGGGCGGCGAACATTGCCCGTAGACTTTCTACCATGACAGAGGATGTGCTTGAATTTAAAATGGCACACTCAATCCATTTGGAGTAGGCGTCTACTACAACCAAAAACATTTTTCCCATGAAAAGACCTGGGTAGTCCACATGGATGCGTGACCATGGCTTGGCGGGCCAGGACCATGTGGGCTTCCCTGGGTGCATTGCCCAGCTGAACGCACATGTTGCACCTGCGAACACAAAGTTCCAGGTCTGCATCTATCCCTGGCCACCAAACATGTGACCTGGCAATTGCCTTCATCATGACAATGCCCGGGTGCTCATTGTGAAGTTCTCTGATAAACACCTCTCTGCCCATCTGGGGCATGACTATTCGGTTTCTCTACAGTAGGTAATTGGCCTGAATCGAGAATTAATCCTTGAGCCAATGAAACGGTTTAAATTCCTCAGGGCATGCCCCGTACGTGGCTGCCCAGTCCCCATTCAGGACACATTTCTTAACTAAAGACAGTAGCGAGTCTTTATTTGTCCAGACTTTAATCTGACGGGCTGTCACAGGTGAGCCTTCGCTTTCGAAAGCTTCAACAGCCATGACCATCTCAGCATCATGCTCAGTCGCCCCCTCAATGGTGGCTAGTGGGAGCCTGCTGAGTGTATCGGTGCAGTTTTCAGTGCCCAGTCTGTGCTGAATTGTGTAGTCATAGGCGGCTAACGTGAGTGCCCACCTCTGTATGCGGGCCGATGCATTCACATTTATGGCCTTGTTGTCGGCCAAAAGGGACGTTAGGGGTTTGTGATCTGTCTCCAGCTCAAATTTCCTGCCAAACAGGTACTGGTGCATCTTTTTTACTGCATATACACATGCTAGCGCCTCCTTTTCTACCATCCCATAGCCCCTTTCTGCCTGGGACAGATTTCTGGAGGCATAAGCTACCGGCTGTAACTGACTATTGGCATTCACATGCTGCAACACACACCCGACCCCATAGGACGACGCATCGCACGTTAAAACAAGTTTCTTACACGGGTCATATAACGTTAACAGTTTGTTGAAGCATAACAAATTGCGTGCTCTATCAAAAGCCCTTTCCTGGCTGTCCCCCAGATCCAATCGCGACCTTTGCGTAGGAGCACGTGTAGCGGCTCTAACAGCGTGCTCAATTTGGGAAGAAAGTTACCAAAATAATTCAGGAGCCCCAGGAACGAACGCAGCTCTGTTGTGTTACGGGGTCTGGGTGCTCTCTGGATCGCTTCCGTTTTGGACGCAGTAGGTCTGATCCCGTCTGTTGCTACCCTCCTCCCCAGGAATTCTACCTCTGGAGCTAAGAAGACGCACTTCGCCTTTTTCAGTCGCAGCCCTACCCGGTCCAGTCTGCGTAGCACCTCCTCCAGGTTGTGGAGGTGTTCTTCAATATCGCGACCCGTGATGAGGATGTCGTCTTGAAAAGCCACCGTCCTTGGAATCGACTTGAGGAGGCTTTCCATATTTCGCTGAAAGATCGCGGTGGCTGAATGAATCCCGAATGGACATCTGTTATACTCAAATAACCCCTATTGTGTGTCGTGATGGTGGTCAGCTTCTTCGACTCACTCGCCAGCTCCTGGGTCATGTAAGCTGAGGTCAGGTCCAATTTTGAAAAAAGTTTGCCACCGGATAGCGTCGCAAAGAGGTCCTCCGCTCTCGGTAGCGGGTACTGGTCTTGGAGTGACACCCGATTGATGGTGGCCTTGTAATCGCCACATATCCTGACCAACCCATCCGCCTTGAGCACCGGCACGATCGGGCTCGCCCAGTCACTGAATTCGACTGGCGAGATGATGCCTTCCCTCAGCAGGCAGTCTAATTCGCATTCTATCTTTTCCCGCATCACATACGGCACCGCTCTGGCCTTGTGGTGTACTGGCCTGGTGTCTGGGTTTATGTGAATCACTACCTTGGCCCCCATGAAAGTTCCGATGCCGGGTTGAAATAATGAGTCAAATTTGTCCAGGGCCTGTGAGCATGATACTCGCTCCACAGAGGAAATTGCATTGACATCGCCCCATTTCCAGTTCATGACAGTAAGCCAACTCCTCTCCGGTAGTGCGGGACTGTCCCCCGGGACAATCCAGAGTGGCAACTTGTTCTCTGAATCTTTGTGGGTCACAACTACCGTGGCGCTGCCTAACACCGGAATGATCTCCTTTGAATATGTCCGTAGCTGTGCGTCAATCGGCAATAATTTTGGCCTCCTGGCCTTGGACACTCACAACCTTTCGAACTGTTTGATACTCATCAGGGACTTGCTGGCCCCCGTGTCTAGCTCCATTAATACTGGAATGCCATTGAGGAGCACTTTCATCATTATCGGTGGCGTCCTGGTATATGAACTGTATATGTGCTCCACATGAACTCGCTGAACTTCAATTTTCAGCGATTTCCCCCAGTATTCATTTGGCCTCATAGGGCTTACATCGGGCCCGTCCTCCTCGTACATAAACCTGGCTGCAGGCATCCTGCACATACACGCCAAGTGACCGCTGACATTGCAGTCTCTGCAGGTATGCTGCTGATACCTGCAAGCTCTGGCTGGGTGTTTGCCTCCACACCTACAACATGAACTGGAGGCCCCCGTTGTTGGAAACAAAAGGTCCATTACCAGTCGATCGTCTCTGACTGTCTCTGTAACTGTCCTTAGGCGCACCATTAACAGGTGTTGATGGCCCCATTACTGGCCGCATTGTCCATTGCGATGGCATGAATCACCGTTCAGCTAGCTATTGTCTCTGTTGAATTCCCCCTTTGGGTTCGACTACATGCTGAGGCATGTCCGATTGCCCTTGCCTGCCAAGAGAACTGTGTGCCGCGTTAACAATGTTGACTCCCTGGTCGTTTGCTGCATTAAGGCCAAGATTTTTGGCATACATCATTCTGGTCTCTTCCTCCCCTGAGATAAATGTCTGGGCTATCAGAGCTGCCGCTTCCAAGGTCAAGTCTTTGGTCTCAATCAGTTTCCTGAAAACCCCAGCGTGCCTGATGCCCTCAATAAAAAAGTCTCGCAGCATCTCCGCCCTGCATGCATCTGGGAACTTACATAGGCTCGCCAGTCGCCGGAGATCTGTCACGAAGTCAGGAACGCTTTGGCCGTCTCGCCGCCGGTGCGTGAAAAACCGGTGTCTCGCCATATGCATGCGGCTCGCCGGTTTAAGGTGTTCCCCGATCAGCTTACTGAGCTCTTCGAACGTCTTGTCCGCCGGCTTCTCTGGCGCTAGAAGGTCCTTCATCAGGGAGTATGTTCTGGATCCACAAACCGTCAGGAGATGAGCCCTGCGTTTGTCAGTCGAATCCTGTCCCAACCATTCCTTAGTGACAAAACTTTGCTGTAGTCTCTCAATAAAGTCGTCCCAATCATCACCAACACAGTACCTCTTTTCTCTGCTGCTAGTGGCCATGCTCTCGTGGTTTAAATCCCAGTTTCTCTTCGCCAATGATACGTCCTTACTATACAGTATAAATGCACACGAGGCCCATATTTGAGAGAAGGTCACTCTGTGACCAGTTACCTTTATTACCAAGACCTCAAATGATGAAGGTGGGTGGCGATTCCCCTTTTATACCTGAAAGTCCAGGTTACATAGAAACATAGAAACATAGAAAATAGGTGCAGGAGTAGGCCATTCGGCCCTTCTAGCCTGCACCGCCATTCAATGAGTTCATGGCTGAACATGCAACTTCAGTACCCCATTCCTGCTTTCTCACCATACCCCTTGATTCCCCTAGTAGTAAGGACTTCATCTAGCTCCTTTTTGAATATATTTAGTGAATTGGCCTCAACAACTTTCTGTGGTAGAGAATTCCACAGGTTCACCACTCTCTGGGTGAAGAAATTCCTCCTCATTTCGGTCCTAAATGGCTTCCCCCTTATCCTTAGACTGTGTCCCCTGGTTCTGGACTTCCCCAACATTGGGAACATTCTTCCTGCATCCAACCTGTCTAACCCCGTCAGAATTTTAAACGTTTCTATGAGGTCCCCTCTCATTCTTCTGAACTCCAGTGAATACAAGCCCAGTTGATCCAGTCTTTCTTGATAGGTCAGTCCCGCCATCCCGGGAATCAGTCTGGTGAACCTTCGCTGCACTCTCTCAATAGCAAGAATGTCCTTCCTCAGGTTAGGAGACCAAAACTGTACACAATACAACCAGGTGTGGCCTCACCAAGGCCCTGTACAATTGTAGCAACACCTCCCTGCCCCTGTACTCAAATCCCCTCGCTATGAAGGCCAACATGCCATTTGCTTTCTTAACCGCCTGCTGTACCTGCATGCCAACCTTCAATGACTGATGTACCATGACACCCAGGTCTCTTTGCACCTCCCCTTTTCCTAATCTGTCACCATTCAGATAATAGTCTGTCTCTCTGTTTTTACCACCAAAGTGGATAACCTCACATTTATCCACATTATACTTCATCTGCCATGCATTTGCCCACTCACCTAACCTATCCAAGTCGCTCTGCAGCCTCATAGCATCCTCCTCGCAGCTCACACTGCCACCCAACTTAGTGTCATCCGCAAATTTGGAGATACTACATTTAATCCCCTCGTCTAAATCATTAATGTACAGTGTAAACAGCTGGGGCCCCAGCACAGAACCTTGCGGTACCCCACTAGTCACTGCCTGCCATTCTGAAAAATCCTCATTTACTCCTACTCTTTGCTTCCTGTCTGACAACCAGTTCTCAATCCATGTCAGCACACTACCCTCAATCACATGTGCTTTAATTTTGCACATTAATCTCTTGTGTGGAACCTTGTCGAAAGCCTTCTGAAAGTCCAAATATACCACATCAACTGGTTCTCCCTTGTCCACTCTACTGGAAACATCCTCAAAAAATTCCAGAAGATTTGTCAAGCATGATTTCCCTTTCACAAATCCATGCTGACTTGGACCTATCATATTACCTCTTTCCAAATGCACTGCTATGACATCCTTAATAATTGATCCAATCATTTTACCCACTACCGATGTCAGGCTGATCGGTCTATAATTCCCTGTTTTCTCTCTCCCTCCTTTTTTAAAAAGTGGGGTTACATTGGCTACCCTCCACTCCATAGGAACTGATCCAGAGTCAATGGAATGTTGGAAAATGACTGTCAATGCATCCACTATTTCCAAGGCCACCTCCTTAATTTCTCTGGGATGCAGTCCATCAGGCCCTGGGGATTTATCGGCCTTCAATCCCATCAATTTCCCCAACACAATTTCCCGACTAATAAGGATTTCCCTCAGTTCCTCCTCCTTACTAGACCCTCCGACCCCTTTTATATCTGGAAGGTTGTTTGTGTCCTTCTCAGTGAATACCGAACCAAAGTACTTGTTCAATTGGTCCGCCATTTCTTTGTTCCCCGTTATGACTTCCCCTGATTCTGACTGCAGGGGACCTACATTTGTCTTTACTAACCTTTTTCTCTTTACATATCTATAGAAACTTTTGCAATCCGTCTTAATGTTCCCTGCAAGCTTCTTCTCGTACTCCATTTTCCCTGCCCTAATCAAACCCTTTGTCCTCCTCTGCTGAGTTCTAAATTTCTCCCAGTCCCCAGGTTCGCTGCTATTTCTGGCCAATTTGTATGCCACTTCCTTGGCTTTAATGCTATCCCTGATTTCCCTTGATAGCCACGGTTGAGCCACCTTCCCTTTTTTATTTTTACGCCAGACAGGAATGTACAATTGTTGTAGTTCATCCATGCGGTCTCTAAATGTCTGCCATTGCCAATCCACAGTCAACCCCTTCAGTATCATTCGGCAATCTATCCTAGCCAATTCACGCCTCATACCTTCAAAGTTACCCTTCTTTAAGTTCTGGACAATGGTCTCATGGTCTCTGAATTAACTGTTTCATTCTCCATCCTAATGCAGAATTCCACCATATTATGGTCACTCTTCCCCAAGGGGCCTCGCACAACGAGATTGCTAATTAATCCTCTCTCATTACACAACACCCAGTCTAAGATGGCCTCCCCCCTAGTTGGTTCCTCGACATATTGGTCTATAAAACCAGCCCTTATGCACTCCAGGAAATCCTCCTCCACCGTATTGCTTTCAGTTTGGTTAACCCAATCTATGTGTATATTAAAGTCACCCATTATAACTGCTGCACCTTTATTGCACGCACCCCTAATTTCATGTTTGATGCCCTCCCCAACATCACTACTACTGTTTGGAGGTCTGTACACAACTCCCACTAACGTTTTTTGCCCTTTGGTATTCTGCAGCTCTACCCATATAGATTCCACATCATCCAAGCTAATGTCCTTCCGAACTATTGCCTTAATTTGCTCCTTAACCAGCAATGCTACCCCACCTCCTTTTCCTTTTATTCTATCTTTCCTGAATGTTGAAGACCCCTGGATGTTGAGTTTCCAGCCCTGATCATCCTGGAGCCACATCTCCGTAATCCCAATCATATCATATTTGTTAACATCTATTTGCACAGTTAATTCATCCACCTTATTGCGGATACTCCTTGCATTAAGACACAAAGCCTTCAGGCTTGTTTTTTTTAACACCCTTTGTCCTTTTAGAATTTTGCTGTACAGTGGCCCTTTTTGTTCTTTGCCTTGGGTTTCTCTGCCCTCCACTTTTCCTCATCTCCTTTCTGTCTTTTGCTTTTGCCTCCTTTTTGTTTCCCTCTGTCTCCCTGCATTGGTTCCCATCCCCCTGCCATATTAGTTTAACTCCTCCCCAACAGCACTAGCAAACACTCCCCCTAGGACATTGGTTCCGGTCCTGCCCAGGTGCAGACCGTCCGGTTTGTACTGGTCCCACCTCCCCCAGAACCGGTTCCAATGCCCCAGGAATTTGAATCCCTCCCTGCTGCACCACTGCTCAAGCCACGTATTCATCTGCGCTATCCTGCGATTCCAACTCTGACTATCACGTGGCACTGGTAGCAATCCCGAGATTACTACTTTTGAGGTCCTACTTTTTAATTTAGCTCCTAGCTCCTTAAATTCGTTTCGTAGGACCTCATCCCTTTTTTTACCTATGTCGTTGGTACCAATGTGCACCACGACAACTGGCTGTTCTCCCTCCCTTTTTAGAATGTCCTGCACCCGCTCCGAGACATCCTTGACCCTTGCACCAGGGAGGCAACATACCATCCTGGAGTCTCGGTTGCGACCGCAGAAACGCCTATCTATTCCCCTCACCATTGAATCCCCAATCACTATTGCTCTCCCACTCTTTTTCTTGCCCTCCTGTGCAGCAGAGCCTGCCATGGTGCCATGAACTTGGCTGTGCTGCCCTCCCCTGATGAGTCATCCCCCTCAACAGTACCCAAAGCAGTGTATCTGTTTTGCAGGGGGATGACCACATGGGACTCCTGCACTACCTTCCTTGCACTGCTCTTCCTGTTGGTCTTCCATTCCCTATCTGGCTCTGGACCCTTTCCCTGCGGTACGACCAACTCGCTACACGTGATACTCATGTCATTCTCAGCATCGTGGATGCTCCAGAGTGAATCCACCCTCAGCTCCAACTCCACAACGTGGACCGTCAGGAGCTTGAGGTGGATACACTTCCTGCAGATATAGTCGTCAGGGACACTGGTGTCGTCCCTGAGTTCCCACATGGTACAGGAGGAGCATAACACCCGACCGAGCTCTCCTGCCATGACTTAACCCTTAGATACACTTAAATTGGCAACAACAATGTTAAAAGTTACTCACTGATATAGAAGAGAAAAAAGAAAAACTACTCACCAATCACCAGCCAATCACTTACCCTCTTGGCTGTGACGTCACCTTTTCATTTCTTTCTACTTCTTTTTTGCCTTCTCCCTGTAGCTGCACAAGTCACGCCTTTTATAGGCCTCTCCACGCACCTCCTCGACGCTGCTCCCGGCTGCCGCCGACGCTGGGCCCCGGACTCCCTGCTGTGCCTTTTATAGGACCCTCCACGCACCTCCTCGACGCTGCTCCCGACTGCCGCCGACACTGGCCCCAGACTCCCTGCTGTGCCTTTAATAGGCCTCTCCACGCACCTCCTCGACTCTGCTCCCGACTGCCGCCGACGCTGGCCCCGGACTCCCTGCTGTGCCTTTAATAGGCCTCTCCACGCACCTCCTCGACGCTGCTCCCGACTGCCGCCGACGCTGGCCCCGGACTCCCTGCTGTGCCTTTAATAGGACCCTCCACGCACCTCCTCGACGCTGCTCCCGACTGCCGCCGACGCTGGCCCCGGACTCCCTGCTGTGCCTTTAATAGGCCTCTCCACGCACCTCCTCGACGCTGCACCCCGGACTCCCTGCTGTGCCTTTTATAGGCCTCTCCACGCACCTCCTCGACGCTGCTCCCGACTGCCGCCGACGCTGGGCCCCGGAGTGTTAGGAGTGTCTCCCACAAGTTCACCCCCTTGTGTTCAATGTTCTCAAAGTGTACAACTTAGGTCAGCTTATACATGGGTTATAATGATAGTTGAATGCATGACATCATCTGCCGCCCAAAGTCTTATCCTATGCGACAGCGTTATATCTGCCATGTTTCAGCAACAGCCAGAATGGCAGAGCTGGTTGTTGGGAGACAAAGGGTACGGCCATGCCACCTGGCTCATGATGCTCCTACACGTAACCCGGACGGAAGCTTACCGGGAATACAACAAGTAGCACATTGCAATGTGCAGCATAATAGAGAGGATCTTGAAGCAGCGTTTCCATTCTGGAGGCTACTTGCAATACTCCCCTGAGATTATCGGTCAGTTCACTGTTGTGTGCTGCATCCTGCACAACTTAGCCATCTTGGGGCAGCAGCAGCTGGTAGTCGAAGACCCACCTGAAGTGAGAGTGACTGATGGTGAGGAGGAAGATGCAGATGAGGAGGAGGAGGAGGAGGAGGAGGAAGACGTGTAAGCCATGCAACTACCTGAACCCAGAGCACAACGGTGGAGGAGGGCAGGCGTCGTACCCCTTTAACGATTGCTCAAGCCTTGCACCAGCAGTTCCTCCGTGAACGCTTTGCTACCTGAAGGCTCAGCAGCAACTATTCCAAATGGACCATGTTTACTGTTTGGACAGGTTCTGTAATGTTATGTTGTGTTAATGGAACAAATAATGGAAATAATTCAGTTATAATTTAAAATATATTTTATTCAAAAGTTTAACACTTGTTTGTACTTAACTTTAATTTAAATATTCCTGTATCAAACGTTAAAGTTTTCAGTTAAGATCACTTACAAATTTTTAATCTTGTAAATTTACATCACTTACCAAAAACTTGTAATTTGAGAACAGTTACAACAGTAACAACAATAACCATAACAACAACAGCAAAGAAAGGCTGCACCCATCTCTCCTCCACCCACTGCGCTTGGTCTTGTTGACTCCACCCCTGCCCACAGGCGGTGGCGCAGCATTTCTTGGGTCGGTAAAAAGCTTATTCTTTCGAGCATGTTGGGTAATGCGCACTTCTTGATGGGGGGGCATGGGCAGGCGGTAATGTGGAAGGCCTGGCTTGGGCCTCTTCAGAGGTTGGTCTGGGGATTGTAGTGGGAGTGGCAGTTGATTCAGTCAATGGCTACGGGGTCTTGGCATGGTCCCTTATTGCAGCAGCTAACTCCAGCATTCCCACCCTCATGTGCCCCAACATGTCTCAACTACCTGCAACATTCCCTGCCTCATGTTTACCAAGAGTGTATTCCCTCCCTCATGTGCCTGGACAGTGTTCCCATTTCTCGAAAAAATTTTGTTACTTCTCCTGACAGACCCGATACCTCATCACCCACCCCACTGATGGTATCTAGGAGTGATCGCGTAAGGTCAATGCTCTCCGCGCTCATTGCCATCATCTGAACCACATCTGTCACATCCTGCACCTCAGGAGAGCGCGGTCGAGCTCTCCTCCCTCTCCTCACCCTGGGTGTGCCTCACTGCATCCCACTGGGACCCACAGCCTCGGATGGTGGGGCCCTGGATGTGCAGTACTTAACATTGAGCAAAGCCAGACTGTGGAATTTGCAGGACTTACCCTCTCTCTCTCTCGAGTGTAAGCCCAGCTTGTGCAGTGGTGGTTGCTTTTCTCCAGCCAGGACACATCAAAGCAGCGACCCTGTCTTCCAAGGATGTCAGTGGGTGCAGATTTGCCGGGCCTCCTCCTGTTTGAGTTCTCTCTCTTTTGTTGTGTACCACCTTTCTCTGCAAAGATGAAAATATAGACCCAGAAATCGCGGCCTCCCCGGGTCCGTAAGGAGTTTCTACGGACCCGGGAAGGCATTGGAAGTCGGTTTTCAGCGCTCAATGCGCATGTGCTGAAAACCGACTTTTCCAATCTGTCAAGCTGGAGCTTGACAGGTCTTCCGCATCTCGGGAGCGAGGACATTTGCAAGGGTAAGATTGCAGTATTTACCCATATCTTGCCCAGCAAATGTCCTCAAAACTCTTGCGTCTGATAAAAGCAAGCGCATAGCCTACTTTTACAGGCATAAGAGTTTTAAAACACACAAAAATATTGTAAAATAAAATTTTAAAAACACGTTATTGTGAAAACCCTCCCCACTATGATAAGTTTATTTTAAACCATAATATAAAAACTTTTTTTTATCGGAATATACATTTTTTTAAATACATAAATAACTTTAATTTAAATTCATTAAAATATGTTGTGCATTTTTTCTATCTTTCATTATTGGTTGTGTGTGCTTTGGCGGCTGTTTCTCATTCATAATAATGGCAACTTTTCTCGGTCAACATGGACAAAAATGTTAGGGCTGATTCAAAGAGGCATATGGTGGTCCAGTCCACGCGCACGGTGGACGAGGGGTACGGGTCACGCGCACGCAGTGCTCTAGCTGCCGCGCATTGTAGTGACTCAATCGCCCCGCCCCCGGACGGGAAATGGCGGTCGTGGCAGCACAGGTGCTGGAGTTGAATATGGAGGACGAGCAGGTAAATGTTAGCCGGGGAGCACACCGCCTCCCTTTCCTTGTCTCTCCGTCACGAGTGAGTCTCCAACCGGTCAGTGTATCCCTGCCCCGGGGCCCCGAGCTCCCGAGCTCCGCTCCCGTCCCCGGGGTCCCGGTGTGTGTGTGTGTGCGCGAGAGGAGAGAGAGAGAGAGAAAGAGAGGGGGGAGGAGGGAGGAGGGAGGAGGGAGTTGGCGGCAAGAGGTTGGCGGCGAGCATGCGGCGGAGGGGTACCCCACACACACACACACACACACGTCTGTTCCCTCCTTCCCCGCGCGCGCGCACACGACACCCCTCCCCCGCCACATCTTCACCCCTCCCTCCCCCCCACACACACTGTTGGTGGGTACACGTGGGTGGGTGGAGGAGATGTATGTACACGTGGGTGGTGGTGGGGGCGAGGAGGTGTATGTATACGTGGGTGGTGGTGGGGGGGGCGAGGAGGTGTATGTATACGTGGGTGGGGGGGGCGAGGAGGTGTATGTATACGTGGGTGGGGGGGGTGAGGAGGTGTATGTACACGTGGGTGGTGGTGGGGGTGAGGAGGTGTATGTACACGTGGGTGGTGGGGGGGCGAGGAGGTGTATGTACACGTGGGTGGTGGGGGGGGGCGAGGAGGTGTATGTACACGTGGGTGGTGGGGGGGGCGAGGAGGTGTATGTACACGTGGGTGGTGGGGGCGAGGAGGTGTATGTACACGTGGGTGGTGGGGGCGAGGAGGTGTATGTACACGTGGGTGGTGGGGGCGAGGAGGTGTATGTACACGTGGGTGGTGGGGGCGAGGAGGTGTATGTACACGTGGGTGGTGGGGGCGAGGAGGTGTATGTACACGTGGGTGGTGGGGGCGAGGAGGTGTATGTACACGGTGGTGGGGGGGCGAGGAGGTGTATGTACGTGGGGGTGGGGGGGCGAGGAGGTGTATGTACGTGGGGGTGGGGGGGCGAGGAGGTGTATGTACGTGGGGGTGGGGGGGCGAGGAGGTGTATGTACGTGGGGGTGGGGGGGCGAGGAGGTGTATGTACGTGGGGGTGGGGGGGCGAGGAGGTGTATGTACGTGGGGGTGGGGGGGCGAGGAGGTGTATGTACGTGGGGGTGGGGGGGCGAGGAGGTGTATGTACGTGGGGGTGGGTGGGCGAGGAGGTGTATGTACGTGGGGGTGGGTGGGCGAGGAGGTGTATGTACGTGGGGGTGGGTGGGCGAGGAGGTGTATGTACGCGGGTTGGGGGGGAGGTGTATGTGTGCGCGCGGGGGGCTGTGGGCGTGTGCGCGCGGGGGGTGGGGTGGTGGTGCATGTGCGTGCGCGGGGGGGGAGGGGAAAGGTGTATATATGTGCGCGTGGTGGGTGGGAGGTGTATGTATGTGCGTGGGGGGGGGGAAAGAGAGGTGTGTGTATGTATGTGCGCATGGGGAGGGGGGGGAGGTGTGTATGCATGTGCGCGTGGTGGGGGGAGGTGTATGCATATGCGCGTGGGGGGGGAGGTGTATGCATGTGCGCGTGGGGGGGGAGGTGTATGCATGTGCGCGTGGGGGGGGTGTGTATGCATGTGCGCGTGGGAGGTGCATGTATGTGCGCTTGGGGGGATGAGAGGTTTATGCATGTGCGCGCGGGTTGGGGAGGTGGATGCACGCGCGCGGGTTGTGGGGGGGGGGGGGGAGTGCATGCGCGCGCGGGTTGTGGGGGGGGAGGTGCATGCGCGCGCGGGTTGTGGGGGGGGAGGTGCATGCGCGCACGGGTTGGGGGGGGGAGTGCATGCGCACGCGGGTTGTGGGGGGGGGAGGTGCATGCGCGCACGGGGGGGGGAGGGGGAGTGCATGCGCGCGCCGGGTTGGATGGGGGTGCTGCGCACGCGGGTTGGGCCAGGAGCTGGATGCGCGCGCGTGGGTTGTGGGGGGGGAGGTGCATGGGCGGGGTGGAGTTGGGGTGGGGAAAGAGAGGCGGGGGGGGGGCGGCGATGGAGATGCCTGGCGGGGGGGTGATGGAGTCCTGTGTGGCTTCTCCGTCGAAATGTCACTGTCGGGCTGCCGGATATTTCTCGGGCTGCCGGATATTTCTCAGCCTCCAGATGTTCAGCTTTTTTGTGAACAGTTACATTCAAACCCTATCAATTAATTTAAAAAATTGATGATTTATAGAATGTGCTAACTGTGTGCTGCTGCTTCATTTCAATTTTAATAAACACAAAAGTAACTGTTCCCGGTCTTTGGAACACTTTGTTAGTTTGTGTAAAGTGTACTTGAAAATGGCTAATAATGGGAACAATGATGGCACACGTTGCTTATCAAGTTTCTTTATTTTTTGTGCGTTCAGTAAAATTCTGTTGCTTTTATTTGTCAGCTTGGCTCAGGTATTCTTATGTATATTGTTATGTTCTTAAAAACAGGGGGCACAGATTTAAAGTAATTGATAGAAGGATTAGAGGGCAGTTGAGAACTTTTTTTCACCCAGAGGACGGTAAAGGTCTGGAACTCACTGCCATGGAGAGGCAGAAACGCTCATCGTTTTTATGAAGTGTCGTAACCCGCAAGGCTATGGAACAAGACCTGGAAAGTGGGATTAGGCTGGACAGCTCTTTTTTTCGATCGGCACAGACACAATGGGCCAAATGGCCTCCTTCTGTGCAGCAAATTTCTGTAAGGTGGTAGCACGATGGCCTCTCAATTCCACTCCAGGACTTGGAACGTGTACAGTAGTATGACATTTGAGTGCATTAGAGGGAGTGCTGCACCTTCGGATGTGTTTGTCACTAGTATGGATTAACTGGGCATTCCATTCATCTTGTGTTTGTGAATGTTGCTGCCCCGGTAGTAATTCATTATCGGTGAATACCTACATTTTTTCTCCCTGTACATAAAAGTATTCTACTGTGTTGACTCTTCAGATATCACTTAGATGTCCCAAAATATTGTAGAAATTTAACAAAGATTGCAGGTTCTGATGTCCTAAAATAACATGAAGATCAAGGGGTTTATTTAGTCCTGAGTGTGACATTTATGTTGCATCCTGTAATAATTCCATTACATTTAATTGACTTGAGTTAATTGCAATTATTAAGACGTGCTGTGTAGCAGTAGTAAAATAATAAGAACATAAGAAATAGGAACAGGAGTAAGCCATATGGCCACTTGAGCCTGCTCCGCTATTCAATAAGATCATGGCTGATCTGTTCGTGGACTCAGCTCCACTTCCCAGTCTGCTCCCCATAATCCCTTATCTCTTTATCGTTTAAGAAACTGTCTAGTTCTGTCTTAAATGTATTCAATGTCCCAGCATCCACAGCTCTCTGAGGCAGCGAATTCCACAGATTTATAACCCTCTGAGAGAAGAACTTTCTCCTCATCTCTGTTTTAAATGGGCGGCCCCTTATTCTAGTTCTAGTCTCCCCCATCAGTGGAAACAGCCTCTCTGCAGCCACCTTGTCAAGCCCCTTCATAATCTTATATGCTTCGATAAGATCACCCCTCATTCTTCTGAATTCTAATGAGTAGAGGCCCAACCTACTCAACCTTTCCTCATAAGTCAACCCCCTCATCCCCAGAATCAATCTCGTGAACTTTCTCTGAACTGCCTCCAAAGCAAGTATATCCTTTTGTAAATATGGAAACCAAAACGGCACAGTATTCCATGTGGTCTCACCAATACCTTATAAAGCTGTAGCAAGACTTCCCTGCTTTTATACTCCATCCCCTTTGCAAATTTTTGTGCCCTCCTCACACATTGCTTTTTCTCCCATATTTGTATCATCAGCAAACTTGGCTACGTTACACTCAGTCCCTTCTTCCAAGTCGTTAATTTAGATTGTAAATAGTTGGGGTCCCAGCACTGATCCCTGCGGCACCCCACTAGTTACTCGTTGCCAACCAGAGAATGAACCATTTATCCCAATTCTCTGTTCTCTGTTAGTTAGCCAATTCTCTATCCATGCTAATATATTACACACAATCCTGTGAACTTTTATCTTGTGCAGTAACCTTTTATGTGGCACCTTGTCAAATCCCTACTGGAAGTCCAAATACACCGCATCCACTGGTTCTCCTTATTCACCCTGTTTGTTACATCCTCAAAGAATTCCAGCAAATTTGTCAAACATGACTTCCCCTTCATAAATTCATGCTAACTCTGCCTGACCGAATTTTGCATTTCCAAATATCCTGCTACTGCTTCTTTAATAATGGACTCCAACATTTTCTCAACTACAGATGTTAGGCTAACTAGTCTATAGTTTCCTGCTTTTTGTCTGCCTACTTTTTAAAATAGGGACATTACATTTGCAGTTTTCCAATCTGTTGGGACCTCCCCAGAATCCAGGGAATTTTGGTAAATTACAACCAATGCATCCACAATCCCTGCCACCACTACTCAAGACCCTAGGATGCAAACCATCAGGTCCAGGAGATTTATCTGCCTTTAGTCCCATTATCTCAGAGCAGCACCTCCTTAGTGATTGTGTTAAGGAGGAGGAGGAGGGGGAGGGAGGGAGGGAGAGGTTCGGCTGGGGAAGCATTTGCGCTGGGGGACAACGAACTTCAACTGGGGGAGGCAGCACTTGCGCTGGGGTACGGGACTTCAGCTGCAGGAGGCAGCACTTGCGCTGGCGTACGGGACCTCAGCTGGGGGACGCAGCACTTGTACTGGGGTGCGGGACTTCAGCTGGGGGAGGCAGAACTTGCGCTGGGGGCAAGGGACTTTGGCTGGGGATAGGGATGCATTTGCGCTGGGGGTAGGGATGCATTTGTGCTGGGGTAAGGGATTTTGGTTGGCACTTGGTGACTTCTGTGGAGATCTATCCTCTGGCTTCTGGAAGTCAAAGTAGATAGAGTTAGAATTTGCGAAGCCAGTGAGAACTTGGGCTGGGCGGTTCCAGCTACACATTCCAGAGAAACTTCAGGGTGTGGCTTATTCTCCAAGGGGATTAATCAGAGATGAGCACTGCAAAGGGATATAGTTAGATTAAGTGAGTGGGCAGTTAGATGGCAGATGGAGTATAATGTAGGGGAATGTGGGGTTATTCACTTTGGTGGGAAAAATTGTAAAACAGAATATTTTTTAAATGGTGAGAAACTTTTAGATATTGGTGTTCTTGTGTAAGAAACACAGAGCTAGCATGCAGGTACAGCAAGCAATAAGGAAGGCAAATGGTATGTTGTCCTTTATTGCAAGGGTGTTGGAGTATAAGAGTAAGGAAGTCTTGCTACAATTGTACGGGGCCTTGGTGAGACCACACCTGGAGTACTGTGCACAGTTTTGATCGTCTTATCTAAGGAAGGATATACTTGCCTTGGCGGCAGTGCAATGAAGGTTCACTAGATTGATTCCAGGGTTGAGAAGGCTATCTTAAGATGAGAGATTGTGCAGAATAGGCTATACTCTCGAGTTTAGAAGAATGTGAGGTGCTCATTGAAATGTACAAGATTCTGAAGGGATTGACAGGGTAGATGCTGAGGTTGTTTCCCCTGGCTGGAGTGTCTAGAACTAGGGGGCACAGTCTCGGGATAAGGGGTAAGCCATTTAAGACGGGTAAGGAGGAATTTCTTCACTCCGAGAGTTGTGAATCTTTGAAATTCTCTGCCCCAGAGGACTGTGGATGCTGAGTCTCTGAATATATTCAAGGCTGAGATAAAGGACAACATGCCATTTGATTTCCCTATTGTTTGCTGTACCTGCATGCTAGCTTTCTGTGTTTCTTGCACAAGGACACCCAAATCTCTCTGAACACCAATATTAAAAGTTTCTCACCATTTAAAAAAAAAAAATCTGTTTCTATTCCTACCAAAGTGAATAACTTCACATTTCCCTATATACTCCATCTGCCACCTTACTGCCCACTGATTTAGTCTATCTATATCCCTTTGCAGATGCTTTGTGTTTTCCTTGCAGCTTACTGTCCCACCTAGCTTTGTATCATCAGCAAACTTGGATGCATTGCACTCGGTCCCTTCTAGGTCATTAATATAGATTGTAAATAGCTGAGGCCCAGCACTGATCCTTGCGGCACCCCACTAGGTACAGCCTGCCAACCTGAAAAAGACCCTTTCTGTTTTCTGTCCATTCACCAATCCTCTATCTATGCTGATGCATTACCTCCAATCCCATGAGCCTTTATCTTGTGTAATAATCTTTTATGTGGCACCTTATCGAATGCTTTTTGGAAATCCAAATACACTATATCTACTGGTTCCCCTTTAACTACCCTGCTAGTTACATCCTTAAAAGACTCATCAATATGTCAAACATGATTTCCCTTTCATAAAACCATGTTGACGCTGTCTAATCATGTTATGATTTTCTAAGTGCCCTGATACCACTTCCTTAACAATGGATGCTTCCTTCCGTCTAATTCCTCTGAGGCTTTTTTCTCTTGCCTCTGCAAGCGGATGCTGTAAATTTGAAATTACAGCATAAAATGCTGGAAATGCTTAGCTGGTCAGGCAGCATCGCGACCTGAGACGTGAACTCTGTTTTCCTCTCCAAGGATGTTGTGTGACCTGCTGAGTATTTACAGCAGGTTCTGTCTTCTCAGAGGACTTCATTTACCATCCGAGCCCTTGCAAGCGTCCAGCACCACTCCCTACACACTTGGGGAAAAAAACTTTTCATATCTATTGCAGAAAGCCACCACTTCAATAAAATAAAACAAACACAGTCCAAAACTTTAAATCCAAATGTTGGGGTAAAAAGAAGACTTCTCTTCCTCAAGGTGGACTCCCTGATATAAGGAATCAACACCTGCCTGTATTGTATAGTGACCACAGAATCATGCAGACGAAACCTCGGTTTACCGGTTTTATTCCGATGAACACTTCAAAGTACAAGAGTACAAACTACAAGCACAGTTTTTCGATTTGTGCGACCCTCCTACAAAACCACCGATTGGCCTACTGCTCAGACTGGCTGAGTGGTTCTCCCGCACCTGTCCATCTCCCATGGTGTCACCCTTCTGGAATGTGTTCAACTTTGCCTCATGATGTGTTGATTGACCTTGCTTCCCAGGGTATGCTATCTTTCCAAGCTGTTGATTCTCCACTGCCCTTGTTATTCAGTACAGTTCAGTATATTTTCATCTATTTTCTGTACTAAGGGTCAATGCAGTGTTGGCTGCTTATGATGGTTCATTAACCATCAGGGATTGCTGCCTCCCTCTTAACCCAATGTAAGCGAGTTTTATATAATCGGTCAATATTACAATCCATACCGTAAGACACAGGAACTTCCCAATTCCTCAGAACCTCCTAATTCACTTATACTCCTTACTCAAGTGTATTTTTTATCCCCTTACAATCCCCCCCCCCCCCTAATGGCCCTTGGCTATATGCCCAAGGTAGGCCATTTCCCAATTAATTCCTCATGGGTGAGCTTCTAGGGTTGTCCTTTCTACTTCCCGAACTGCAGGATCCACCTGTTGGCTTTCCCCTCAAGGTTATACCAGATAAGTTCTTTCTGCCGGACTGTCTATATTCCCTTTATTCAATGTTTTCACTATTTTTCGGGCTATTGCCTGTCTCTTATGTCAGTTACACTTTTTACAGGCTAATACTACCAAGATGATCAGTATGTTCCCTTGCACTACAACCAGTACATGTGACAATCCGTATCCACAGATGCACTTGCACATTGAGTCCAGCATTCCATTTTCTCAGTGTTTGAATTCTGCCCTGCCTGGGGTATCCTCTGTTTCTTCTATCTTTCCTCCACCTGGGGTCTTTTCTATGTTGCTTCGAATATTCTCTTTCATTGTGTCCAATTCAGTTGAATTTGTTCCTCATTCAATTCGAGTATCGGTTTTCCTTGCGGCCCGATGGCCTTCACATACCCTTCTCAGATAGTGTCTGTCATTATCCCATTGATGGTTTCTTCTTTCAGTTCAGAGTTTATAACGTATCCATTTATGTGTGTCTCATCAAGCGGGGTAAAGCAGAAGTCAGTATTCATGATGGCGCATGAGGTATTTATGACCATCATCTCAGTCGCTGTGGTGCTCACACACCATTCCCCATTTCCTTGTGGAGCAGCGGTAGTTTTGTAGTCCCGCACTAAGGGGTGATACTCAAGGTGCACCCTTCTACTTGGTCATCTCCACAGTCAAATTTGATCATAGTTGATCTCAACATAAAACAACTTGGTTATTTTTATAACAATCATCTATGCTGAGACTCTTAGTACTATTGATCCTCTTCAGTTACATTTCTGGATTGTCATGGTACTGCATGCGAGTTTGATTTTTTATATCCTCTATTATTTGTTTGATATAGGGGATCTCCCTTTGTCACATCATACTGTGGTATAGATAGTACAAAACCTATTATATTTAAATGTCCGGTTACACATCTGACCTTTGGGACCCAAGCATGACTGTTTCTCTGCACCTCACAGGCATGAGTCATGTTTTTGTCCAAGGTCCAGTTAGTAAATACATTAAGTGTTATCCAATCCGGCATCTTTTCATTTTGAAGTTGCTCTAGGTTATGTTGTATACCATTGAGTAACCATGCTCTGTATCCTGCGCATACTATATCTGTCTATGATTCTACTCAAGTTTCTTTCCGCTCTATTTATCGAATTTATAGTTCTGGCGTGGTCTTGCAATGTGTGGGCCACTTGTAATAATTCTCTTTCCGCGCCATATCCCAGTTGTGCCTGTACTTTTCATTATCCTCATCGCTTTCCAACAATCCCTGTAAGGTTCGTGTTAGGGCGTCGACTCGATCATCTATTGTGTGCAGGTCTATAGTGTTTACCGTCACAACTCCCGCCACGTATCCCGCGCCTACCATTTCCAGTATCCCGCTTTTTCCCCGATCCCGCTTTTTACCTGACCCTCTTTCCACATTAAACCATGGTTTTGATTCAGGACCTTCAAGTGCTCGCAGGGTCAGGTTTCTCTACAGGCTTATGGTGTTTGACTGCAGAAGCTGGTGATGGTTAGGTCTGTTAAATTTAGGAATCCAGTAATTATTCGTTGACGTACTCCGAAGTGTATCTTATCCTTGGTCTGCCTTATTACCAATCCAACCCTTTTGCCCCAGTGTTTATAGTTAGACACGTTGGTGGCGCTGGGGGGGTGTGGTGTTCGGGACCCTGGTAGTGCTCGCTGTTGCTAAAGTAGTAGGTGGGACCGTGTTGGTGGGTCTATCTCGGGAGATAACCCTCCACCACCATTCATAGATGTTGAGTGAAATCTGCACCCCCTTCCTCCGGGTGCAGTATCTTTGTCCCCCCCTCCTGGTTATATAACACACCGCGGTCTTATTCCCACTAATTATTGGTCCCATATTACTGGCCCATCTCCAATGTTGTTTTGTTTCTTGCTACGTTTTATGCCCGTTATTCCGATGCTACAATTTAAGTCCCCTATTGCTCCGTCTGTCACCGTCAGCGTTTTTGATTTTTTTATCACAACTAATGTCGCCCGAGTCCCTGTAATACAGGCCTTGCTGTCCCTCAGCCTATTGTCCTTGATATGAGGCTGCGTTACCCCACGTGGTTCCCACGAACACCAAAATCCTGCAAAAAGACAATTTCTTGGTTGTCACCGGTTAATGCCGATACCCCTTATAACTATGCATGCGCACATGTCACTTACCATTATTACCTGATAGGGTCCGGTCCATTTTGGTGTGAGCCCAGACTTCTCTGGGTTAATCCTCACCATTACCTGACTGGTCTCTTTGGGGTATTTGAACCTTCTGTTCTTTAGTGTCGTTTTCTAAGTGCTTGAATACTTGCTGGTCTCTAGCTTGTGCCTTTAAATCATGTAACTGCTTACAGAGTTCCATCACAAACCTCCGTATCCTGTCTTTATAAGGTCTTGCGTCCTCGCTTCCTGTAACCAAGACTTCTGGCAGTCCCATTAGTTCAAAGGGTGTCAGTCAAGTTGTCCGACTAGGGGTTGCCCTGAGCTTCATCAGTACTCGGGGTAACCTGTCTACCCATCCCTTTCCAGTCTCTTTGATTGCCTTGACTAGGGCTGCTTTTAAGGTCCTATTCATTCGTTCCACCAATCTGGAAGATTCCAGATGATATGGAATATTTTTGCCTGATCCCTAGTAAAGTGCAGGCCTATTTTATCACCTTCCCTGTGAAGTGTGTACCTTGATCTGAGTCCAGCTGCAGTGGCATTCCCCATTGGGGTATTATAACTAGGCAGTATGTCTTCCCCTTGTTGCTGGGTAATGGTCCAGTAAAATCTATCTAAGTTTTCCGAGGGTCCTTCCTGCTGGAGCTTATGTCCCATTCTGACCTTTACTTTCCCCCCTGGGTTGTATTTTGCACATGTCGGGCACCTTCTACAGTGGTTCTCTATATCTCTACCCAGTCCCTTCCAGCATCTGGACATTGAGCTTATCATGTTGGTTCTACCTGCATGGACATACCTGTGGTATAAATTCCCATCTTTCCTCCGTACCCCGTCAGTCCCATGTTGGGCTGCTCTCTGCTTCCACCCCTCCTTTTCCTGTGGAGTGGCTTCTCCCTGTACCTGAAGCATGTTTCCTTCCTCAGGCCCGACGTACATACTCCAACCTGGGCTTCCCCGGCCAGTATACCTGTCTCCACCACCCCCTTGGCTGCCTCGTCTGCCCATCGCACACTCTTGGGAGGTTTCCACTTATTTCTAAACAAGCCTCGTGTTTTATTGTCCCTCTTCCTGAAGTCATGTATCCCTGACTACTCCAGGCTATCATATAATCATGCACTATTCCAAAAGCATACCGACTGTCTGTATAGATAAGAACATAACATAAGAACATAAGAATTAGGAACAGGAGTAGGCCATCTAGCCCCTCGAGCTTGCTCTGCAATTCAACAAGATCATGGCTGATCTGGCTATGGACTCAGCTCCACTTACCCGCCCGCTCCCCATAACCCTTAATTCCCTTATTGGTTAAAAATCTATCTATCTGTGATTTGAATACATTCAATGCGCTAGCTTCAACTACATCCTTGGAAGTCCACAGATTCACAACCCTCTGGGAGAAGAAATTCCTTTTCAACTCGGTTTTAAATTGGCTCCTCCGTATTTTGAGGCTGTGCCCCCTAGTTCTAGTCTCCCCGACCAGTGGAAACAACCTCTCTGCCTCTATCTAGTCTATCCCTTTCATTATTTTAAATGTTTCAATAAGATCACCCCTCATCCTTCTGAACTCCATCGAGTAAAGACCCAGTCTACTCAATCTATCATCATAAGGTAACCCCCTCATCTCCGGAATCAGCCTAGTGAATCGTCTCTGTACCCCCTCCAAAGCTAGTATATCCTTCCTTAAGTAAGGTGCCCAAAACTGCACGCAGTACTCCAGGTGTGGCCTCACCAATACCCTGTACAGTTGCAGCAGGACCTCCCTGCTTTTGTACTCCATCCCTCTCGCAATGAAGGCCAACATTCCATTCGCCTTCCTGATTACCTGCTGCACCTGCAAACTAACTTTTTGGGATTCATGCACAAGGACCCCCAGGTCCCTTTGCACCGCAGCATGTTGTAATTTCTCCCCATTCAAATAATTTTCCCTTTTACTGTTTTTTTTTCCAAGGTGGATGACCTCACATTTTCCGACATTGTATTCCATCTGCCAAATCTTAGCCCATTCGCTTAACCTATCTAAATCTCTTTGCAGCCACTCTGTGTCCTCTACACAACCCGCTTTCCCACTAATCTTTGTGTCATCTGCAAATTCTGTCCCCTCTTCCAGGTCACCTATGTATATTGTAAACAGTTGTGCTCCCAGCACAGATCCCTGTGGCACACCACTAACCACCGATTTCCAACCCGAAAAGGACCCATTTATCCCGACTCTCTGCTTTCTGTTAGCCAGCCAATTCTCGATCCATGCTAATACAATTCCTCCGACTCCGTGTGCCTTTATCTTCTGCAGTAACCTTTTGTGTGGCACCTTATCGAATGCCTTTTGGAAATCTAAATACACCACATCCATCGGTACACCTCTATCCACCATGCTCGTTATATCCTCAAAGAATTCCAGTAAATTAGTTAAACATGATTTCCCCTTCATGAATCCATGTTGCGTCTGCTTGATTGCACTATTCCTATCTAGATGTCCTGCTATTTCTTCCTTAATGATAGCTTCAAGCATTTTCCCCACTACAGATGTTAAACTAACCGGCCTACAGTTACCTGCCTTTTGTCTGCCCCCTTTTTTTAAACAGAGGCGTTACATTAGCTGCTTTCCAATCCACTGATACCTCCCCAGAGTCCAGAGAATTTTGGTAGATTATAACGAATGCATCTGCTATAACTTCCGCCATCTCTTTTAATACCCTGGGATGCATTTCATCAGGACCAGGGGACTTATCTACCTTGAGTCCCATTAGCCTGTTCAGCACTACCCCCCTAGTGATAGTGATTATCTCAAGGTCCTCCCTTCCCACATTCCCATGACCAGCAATTTTTGGCATGGTTTTGGGTTTTTGTGTCTTCCACTGTGAAGACCGAAACAAAATAATTGTTTAAGGTCTCGGCCATTTCCACATTTCCCATTATTAAATCCCCCTTCTCATCTTCTAATGGATCAACATTTACTTTAGTCACACTTTTCCATTTTATATATCGGCAAAAGCTTTTACTATCTGTTTTTATGTTTTGCGTAAGTTTACTTTCGTAATCTATCTTTCCTTTCTTTATTGCTTTCTTAGTCATTCTTTGCTGTCGTTTAAAACTTTCCCAATCTTCTAGTTTCCCACTAACCTTGGCCACCTTATACGCATTGGTTTTTAATTTGATACTTTCCTTTATTTCCTTGGTTATCCACGGCTGGTTATCCCTTCTCTTACCGCCCTTCTTTTTCACTGGAATATATTTTTGTTGAGCACTATGAAAGAGCTCCTTAAAAGTCCTCCACTGTTCCTCAATTGTGCCACCGTTTAGTCTGTGTTTCCAGTCTACTTTAGCCAACTCTGCCTTCATCCCATTGTAGTCCCCTTTGTTTAAGCATAGTATGCTCTTTGAGACACTACTTCCTCACCCTCAATCTGTATTACAAATTCAACCATACTGTGATCACTCATTCCGAGAGGATCTTTTACTGGGAGATCGTTTATTATTCCTGTCTCATTACACAGGACCAGATCTAAGATAGCTTGCTCCCTTGTAGGTTCTGTAACATACTGTTCTAAGAAACAATCCCGTATGCATTCTATGAATTCCTCCTCAAGGCTACACCGTGCAATTTGATTTGACCAAACGATATGTAGGTTAAATTCCCCCATGATTACTGCCGTTCCTTTTTCACATGCCTCCATTATTCCCTTGATAATTGCCCGCCCCACCATGAAGTTATTATTTGGGGGCATATAAACTACGCCCACCAGTGACTTTTTCCCCTTACTATCTCTAATCTCCACCCACAATGATTCAACATTTTGTTCATTGGAGCCAATATCATCTCTCACAACTACCCTGATATCATCCTTTATTTACAGAGCTACCCCACCTCCTTTCCCTTCTTGTCTATTTTTCCGAATCGTCAGATACCCCTGTATGTTTAATTCCCAGTCTTGGCCACCCTACAACTATGTTTCAGTAATGGCCACCAAATCATACCCATTTGTAATGATTTGTGCCGTCAACTCATTTACTTTATTTCGAATGCTGCGTGCGTTTAGGTAGTGTGTTTTAATACTAGTTTTTAAACCATAATTTTTAGTTTTGACCCCTCCTGCAGCCTCTTACTATTCATATTATCACTTCCTATCAGCTTGTGGTTTACACTTACCCCAGTACTACTCTGCTCTGTTGCCTCCTGCCTTTTGCATTCTTTCTTGGGGTCCTGTTCATCTGAGCTCTCACCCACTCTAACTAGCTCAGAGCCCTCTCCTGGGTTCCGAATACTCCTCGCATTGAGGCACCGAGATTTCAGGCTTGCCTTTTTATTACACTTTGACACTTTAGATGTTTACTCTTTTTCCCTTAGCCAGCCTCAGAGCCTCAGTGAGAGCCACCAATTCAGCCACTTGAGCGGATTGGCCCCCTTCTAGCCGTCCTTCCCGCCTCGCCCTCCTTCCCGCCTCGCCCTCCTTCCCGCCTCGCCCTCCTTCCCGCCTCGCCCTCCTTCCCGCCTCGCCCTCCTTCCCGCCTCGCCCTCCTTCCCGCCTCGCCCTCCTTCCCGCCTCGCCCTCCTTCCCGCCTCGCCCTCCTTCCCGCCTCGCCCTCCTTCCCGCCTCGCCCTCCTTCCCGCCTCGCCCTCCTTCCCGCCTCGCCCTCCTTCCCGCCTCGCCCTCCTTCCCGCCTCGCCCTCCTTCCCGCCTCGCCCTCCTTCCCGCCTCGCCCTCCTTCCCGCCTCGCCCTCCTTCCCGCCTCGCCCTCCTTCCCGCCTCGCCCTCCTTCCCGCCTCGCCCTCCTTCCCGCCTCGCCCTCCTTCCCGCCTCGCCCTCCTTCCCGCCTCGCCCTCCTTCCCGCCTCGCCCTCCTTCCCGCCTCGCCCTCCTTCCCGCCTCGCCCTCCTTCCCGCCTCGCCCTCCTTCCCGCCTCGCCCTCCTTCCCGCCTCGCCCTCCTTCCCGCCTCGCCCTCCTTCCCGCCTCGCCCTCCTTCCCGCCTCGCCCTCCTTCCCGCCTCGCCCTCCTTCCCGCCTCGCCCTCCTTCCCGCCTCGCCCTCCTTCCCGCCTCGCCCTCCTTCCCGCCTCGCCCTCCTTCCCGCCTCGCCCTCCTTCCCGCCTCGCCCTCCTTCCCGCCTCGCCCTCCTTCCCGCCTCGCCCTCCTTCCCGCCTCGCCCTCCTTCCCGCCTCGCCCTCCTTCCCGCCTCGCCCTCCTTCCCGCCTCGCCCTCCTTCCCGCCTCGCCCTCCTTCCCGCCTCGCCCTCCTTCCCGCCTCGCCCTCCTTCCCGCCTCGCCCTCCTTCCCGCCTCGCCCTCCTTCCCGCCTCGCCCTCCTTCCCGCCTCGCCCTCCTTCCCGCCTCGCCCTCCTTCCCGCCTCGCCCTCCTTCCCGCCTCGCCCTCCTTCCCGCCTCGCCCTCCTTCCCGCCTCGCCCTCCTTCCCGCCTCGCCCTCCTTCCCGCCTCGCCCTCCTTCCCGCCTCGCCCTCCTTCCCGCCTCGCCCTCCTTCCCGCCTCGCCCTCCTTCCCGCCTCGCCCTCCTTCCCGCCTCGCCCTCCTTCCCGCCTCGCCCTCCTTCCCGCCTCGCCCTCCTTCCCGCCTCGCCCTCCTTCCCGCCTCGCCCTCCTTCCCGCCTCGCCCTCCTTCCCGCCTCGCCCTCCTTCCCGCCTCGCCCTCCTTCCCGCCTCGCCCTCCTTCCCGCCTCGCCCTCCTTCCCGCCTCGCCCTCCTTCCCGCCTCGCCCTCCTTCCCGCCTCGCCCTCCTTCCCGCCTCGCCCTCCTTCCCGCCTCGCCCTCCTTCCCGCCTCGCCCTCCTTCCCGCCTCGCCCTCCTTCCCGCCTCGCCCTCCTTCCCGCCTCGCCCTCCTTCCCGCCTCGCCCTCCTTCCCGCCTCGCCCTCCTTCCCGCCTCGCCCTCCTTCCCGCCTCGCCCTCCTTCCCGCCTCGCCCTCCTTCCCGCCTCGCCCTCCTTCCCGCCTCGCCCTCCTTCCCGCCTCGCCCTCCTTCCCGCCTCGCCCTCCTTCCCGCCTCGCCCTCCTTCCCGCCTCGCCCTCCTTCCCGCCTCGCCCTCCTTCCCGCCTCGCCCTCCTTCCCGCCTCGCCCTCCTTCCCGCCTCGCCCTCCTTCCCGCCTCGCCCTCCTTCCCGCCTCGCCCTCCTTCCCGCCTCGCCCTCCTTCCCGCCTCGCCCTCCTTCCCGCCTCGCCCTCCTTCCCGCCTCGCCCTCCTTCCCGCCTCGCCCTCCTTCCCGCCTCGCCCTCCTTCCCGCCTCGCCCTCCTTCCCGCCTCGCCCTCCTTCCCGCCTCGCCCTCCTTCCCGCCTCGCCCTCCTTCCCGCCTCGCCCTCCTTCCCGCCTCGCCCTCCTTCCCGCCTCGCCCTCCTTCCCGCCTCGCCCTCCTTCCCGCCTCGCCCTCCTTCCCGCCTCGCCCTCCTTCCCGCCTCGCCCTCCTTCCCGCCTCGCCCTCCTTCCCGCCTCGCCCTCCTTCCCGCCTCGCCCTCCTTCCCGCCTCGCCCTCCTTCCCGCCTCGCCCTCCTTCCCGCCTCGCCCTCCTTCCCGCCTCGCCCTCCTTCCCGCCTCGCCCTCCTTCCCGCCTCGCCCTCCTTCCCGCCTCGCCCTCCTTCCCGCCTCGCCCTCCTTCCCGCCTCGCCCTCCTTCCCGCCTCGCCCTCCTTCCCGCCTCGCCCTCCTTCCCGCCTCGCCCTCCTTCCCGCCTCGCCCTCCTTCCCGCCTCGCCCTCCTTCCCGCCTCGCCCTCCTTCCCGCCTCGCCCTCCTTCCCGCCTCGCCCTCCTTCCCGCCTCGCCCTCCTTCCCGCCTCGCCCTCCTTCCCGCCTCGCCCTCCTTCCCGCCTCGCCCTCCTTCCCGCCTCGCCCTCCTTCCCGCCTCGCCCTCCTTCCCGCCTCGCCCTCCTTCCCGCCTCGCCCTCCTTCCCGCCTCGCCCTCCTTCCCGCCTCGCCCTCCTTCCCGCCTCGCCCTCCTTCCCGCCTCGCCCTCCTTCCCGCCTCGCCCTCCTTCCCGCCTCGCCCTCCTTCCCGCCTCGCCCTCCTTCCCGCCTCGCCCTCCTTCCCGCCTCGCCCTCCTTCCCGCCTCGCCCTCCTTCCCGCCTCGCCCTCCTTCCCGCCTCGCCCTCCTTCCCGCCTCGCCCTCCTTCCCGCCTCGCCCTCCTTCCCGCCTCGCCCTCCTTCCCGCCTCGCCCTCCTTCCCGCCTCGCCCTCCTTCCCGCCTCGCCCTCCTTCCCGCCTCGCCCTCCTTCCCGCCTCGCCCTCCTTCCCGCCTCGCCCTCCTTCCCGCCTCGCCCTCCTTCCCGCCTCGCCCTCCTTCCCGCCTCGCCCTCCTTCCCGCCTCGCCCTCCTTCCCGCCTCGCCCTCCTTCCCGCCTCGCCCTCCTTCCCGCCTCGCCCTCCTTCCCGCCTCGCCCTCCTTCCCGCCTCGCCCTCCTTCCCGCCTCGCCCTCCTTCCCGCCTCGCCCTCCTTCCCGCCTCGCCCTCCTTCCCGCCTCGCCCTCCTTCCCGCCTCGCCCTCCTTCCCGCCTCGCCCTCCTTCCCGCCTCGCCCTCCTTCCCGCCTCGCCCTCCTTCCCGCCTCGCCCTCCTTCCCGCCTCGCCCTCCTTCCCGCCTCGCCCTCCTTCCCGCCTCGCCCTCCTTCCCGCCTCGCCCTCCTTCCCGCCTCGCCCTCCTTCCCGCCTCGCCCTCCTTCCCGCCTCGCCCTCCTTCCCGCCTCGCCCTCCTTCCCGCCTCGCCCTCCTTCCCGCCTCGCCCTCCTTCCCGCCTCGCCCTCCTTCCCGCCTCGCCCTCCTTCCCGCCTCGCCCTCCTTCCCGCCTCGCCCTCCTTCCCGCCTCGCCCTCCTTCCCGCCTCGCCCTCCTTCCCGCCTCGCCCTCCTTCCCGCCTCGCCCTCCTTCCCGCCTCGCCCTCCTTCCCGCCTCGCCCTCCTTCCCGCCTCGCCCTCCTTCCCGCCTCGCCCTCCTTCCCGCCTCGCCCTCCTTCCCGCCTCGCCCTCCTTCCCGCCTCGCCCTCCTTCCCGCCTCGCCCTCCTTCCCGCCTCGCCCTCCTTCCCGCCTCGCCCTCCTTCCCGCCTCGCCCTCCTTCCCGCCTCGCCCTCCTTCCCGCCTCGCCCTCCTTCCCGCCTCGCCCTCCTTCCCGCCTCGCCCTCCTTCCCGCCTCGCCCTCCCTCCTTCCCGCCTCGCCCCTCAATCCTGTCCGTGGTGTCCTGTTGATACAGCGCCAGGACCCATCTACGCATGGATCCATGTCTGCCTACTCAAGCCTGACTACTTCCTTTGTCTTCTCCTGTCAGGCTACACTGATGCTCCTCTCCCTGCAAAATGATCTGCCTTTTGTCTTTTATTGTTACTGTCCCATTTCGGGGGGGTGGGGTGGGGTTGGGTAAGAGTCCTTTGTGTGTCGGATACCGGTTTTAGCCTTCCTGTGTAAAGCACTTCCACTAAAGTATGTAGGATTGTTATGCCACTGGCCTAGGCCTGTCCCAATGCAAACTTTGCTATGGTACGTATAGATGTGGAAGGGCATATTCTGGTCGGGTAATCCCAAGGCTGGAGCACTTCAGAGCTTGTTTTAACTTACAAATGCCGTTTCCTGATATTGGGAGGGTTTCCCCCCTTTGACCAGGTCCTGTATCGGTTGGGCCATCTCGGCACATTCGTGTATACGATTTTTCGATTTGTGTGATCCTCCTACAAAACCACCGATTGGCCTACTGCTCAGACTGGTTCTGAGTGGTTCTCCCCCACCTGTCCATCTCCCATGGTGTTACCCTTCTGGAATATGTTCAATTTTGCCTCAGTTTCTCATGACGCGTTGATTGCTCTTGCTTCCCAGGGAATGCTATCTTTCTAGGCTGTTGATTCTCCACTGCCCTTGTTATTCAGTACTGAGTGTATGTTTTCATCTTCTATTTTCTGTGCTAAGTATTGGCTACTTATGATAGTTCATTATCCATCAGGCATTGCTGTCTCCCTCTTCTTAACTCAGTGTATACCCGAGTGTATAAGCGTGCTTTACATATATAAGCGAGTTTTACATAATCGGTCAATATTACAATCTATACCATAAGACAGAGGAACTCCCGATTCCTCAACCTCCTAATTCTTTTATGCTTCTTACTCAAGTGTACTTTTTACCCCCTTACACAAACTTACCTGAACGATATGTGTGTCCCTTTAAGAGGTGTAGACATTGCCACTGTCCACCTGCTTGCCTGGCACGCTTTGGATACAGCGCTCGGGTCAAAGTTTGCGCTTGTGACGTCGTGTCGGTGTTGCCCGCCGATTTACGTCACAACACCGTCATTTTGTCCAGCATGGTGCTGCCAGTTACCGGCAGCGCAAAGGTAAGGACGAAAACAGCAGCAGCTGCAGGAACCACCAGCAACTGGCAAAAGAGCGACGGCCGCCATTTTAGAGTCAGTTAATGGCGCTATGGAGTGGCGCTAAGGCCACGAATTTCTCGCCCAAGATCTTTCCCTCTTGCAGGGCTTGTTGTATACACATCCATACCTATTACTCCCTTCAAGTTTTATTGAGAAAGTGAGAATACTATGGTGTAAAGAAAAGAGAAAAATTACAGTTATATTTGGCAATGTTGTCATATTTTTCATGTGTGTATATTTAGAGAGAATACACATTGGGACTTGTGCTTATAGAAAACCAAACAAGTGAGTGAGTAATACAGTTTTGATTGCTTTAGCTTCTGTCAGCAATTAGTGTCTTATTTATACCATATGTTGACATTGCAAGTTTGTTTAATGTATTTTAAAGAGGGTGACAAAATAGAAATGTTGTTCTTTGAGTACTGACCATTATAAAAGGAGATATACTCCCGAGATAAGAGGTGCTGTACAGTGAAGCTATCAGAGGGAATGGGCCTAGCTTGCTCATACATTGCGGAATGGTGAACAGTCTAACCCCAGAAAAAACATTACTGGTTAGATAAGCTGTATACTTTAATGGGAGTGCGTCTATGCCCCGAACAAGAAGAATTCCTGTTAAACTTAAAAAAAATATATATGCATGGAAATCTACTCATTAGAGTCCAACTACTGATTAAATCTCATAAATAGCTAACAGGAGCATTAAAGTACAACTTGGCATGCCTGTGATGATTTTGTCACATCAGTACTAAACATGCAGTATAACTGGGGTATAAAATCAATAACAGCAATACAGTACTGTTAATTAGCACAGTGGGCTGGGGAATCTGGTGCATGTAGGTAAATTTGTGCCCTTAAATTACTAGGTGCTGAATGCTGAGAGAATTGTGACACTCAAGGACACTTCTGCCATCAAAACAGTGGTAGTGTAACAATTAGAACTTGAAAATGGTAGTCCATGTTTACGTACTGTCATACTGTGTTGGGTAAGAACTCATATCTGAAGAAGAATTTTCTCATTTAATTGTCTCATCTAATTTTTCTGTCTTATAAGTATAATAAAATTTGATATTCCGGGTGTTTGTTCTGTACAAAGTACTAGTGAAAATATAAATTCTACTTCCCAGTTTGGTTTAGTTGTTTTCCCCTTGGTATTAAAAACCAAAGTACTAATATAAAATATCACATTTTTAGCTGAAAATGTTATAAATATATAACCTCATCTACAGTGACCACCAATATCTTATGAGCCTGACCCTATTTCAATAGTGAGCATTTCACCAGCCTAATCTGTGCTGATGTGTCACTGCTACCCATTACATAACCTATATGTATTATGTAGTTTTGTACTAATGGACCATAGGTCATTAATGAGATTTAATTTTCAATTTTCTTTTGCCCATAGATAGATCTTTTAAAATTTCCTTCGGATGAAGACCAGTGGAGGTAAGCAGTACCATGATTAGTACATAATAATTTCCACTCATTTTTATGATGTAAAGTGTCTTTTTATTGATTGGAGCTCATTTAGTGTGAAAACTATAATACACAGCAATACAATATTAGGCTAAACTATAGAATGCAGTAGAGGCATTTCATTATCTAGTGTGACTCTGCTGTAAAACTTAAATGAAAATTTCTAATTATAGTGAGTCTTTATAAAAAAAAACAATTGTATGACTAATTCCAAACATTAAAGTGTTTGTTTCCTCACCCTATTCATTTCCTCACGCTATTCAAAAAAAAAAATCGTGGTGGTCTTATTGATTTGAAAATGTATTTAAAAAATGTGCTATCTTGATTTTTAGTGCTTCTGTCATCTGTGAGGCTATCCAAAGATGATAATGGTAGATTAGAGTTTATTTTTGTTTCAGTGAATGGTTCTCTTGCCAGGAAGATTTGTTGGTCAGTTAGATAGCCCATAGTTCCCCCTGCATAGCTCTTTCTCTTGTGCTCTCTCACTCACCTTGTTCCATCCTTCCTCACTATGCTTATTCACCTTTACTTTTTCCCGTTCCACCTCCCTTGTGGGAAACTTTGTGTGAAACATTAACATAATCAAGAAATAAATACTGGATATGATTGGTGTGAATTTGTTAGGTGTACAGTGTGGAAAATAAAAACTTTGTTCCAGAATGATTTATTCTTTGCAGTGCACGAACACAAGAATTAGGAGAAGGAGTAGGTCATTCGCCCCCTCGAGCCTGCTCCACCATTCAGTGAGATCATGGCTGATCTTCGACCTTAACTCCACTTTCCTGCACTATCCCCATATCCCTTGATTCCCTTAATATCCAAAAATCTATCGAGTTCTGTATTCTAGCCTCCACAGCCTGCTGGGTTAGAGAATTTCAAAGATACACAACCCTCTGAGTGAAGAAGTTTCTCCCCATCTCAGTCCCACTTATTCTGAGACTGTAACACCTGGTTCTAGATTCCTCAGCCAAAGGAAACATCCTCCCTGCATCTACCCTGTCAAGCCTTGTAAGAATGTTGTATATTTCAATGAGATCACAACAACAACTTGTATTTATATAGCGCCCTAAACGTAGCGCTACGTCCCAAGGCGCTTCACAGGAGTATTATGTGATAAAAATTTGACATCACCTCTCATTCATCATATAGGCCTAATCTACTCAATCTCTCCTGATAGGAAATCCCCCCCCATTCCAGGAATCAGTCTGGTGAACCTTTGTTGCACTCCCTCAATGGCATGTATATCCTTTTTTAGGTAAGGAGACTAAAACTGTGTATACTACTCCAGCTGCGGTCTCACCAGGGCCCTATAATTGCAGTAAGACATCTTTACTCTTATACTCATCCTCTTGTAATAAAGGCCAACATATCATTTGCTTTTTTAATTGCTTGCTGTACCTGCCTGTTAACTTTGTGATTCGTGTACAAGGACATCAGGTCCCTCTGAACACCAACATTTCTCAATCTCACCGTTTATAAAAAAAAAATACCGTGTATGGACTTCAGACAGAGTGCTTTAATTACTGATTTTGTATCTTGTACCTCTAGATTTTACTATTCCAGTGCACACCTGGCCAACCTCCCTTGCACCCTCAATAAACTTAAACTCATCCAAAATTCTTCTGCCCGTAACTCGCACCAAGTCCCTGTACAATGGCTCCCGACTGGAAACGCCTTGATTTTAAAATTCTCAAACTTGTTTTCAAATCCCATGGCCTCATCCCTCCCGATCTCTGAAATCTCCTTCAGCCCTATAACTCTCTGGGGTATCTGCGCTCCTTCAATTCTGGTCTTTTGCGCATTTCCGATTTTAATCACTCCACCATTGGCAGCCATGCTGCTGATGCCCTAAGCCTTGGTAATCCCTCCCTAAACTTCTACCTCTCTTTCCTCTTTAGGTGCTCCTTAAGACCTACCTCTTCGACCAAACTTTTGGTCATCTGCCCACATATCTCCTTATGTGGCTTGGTACTAAATTTTGTTTGATAATTCTGTGAAGCGCCTTGGGACTTTTTCTACGATTTCTACGTTAAAGGCATTATACAAAAGCAAGTTGTCGTATTGTATCCTGCCATCAAAAATGTTGTCCGATGTAAAATAAATTACTATTCAGGCCACATTGAGCAAACTTCACCAAAGTTGCTGAGGTGAAAAATGGAAAATAGTGATTGCTCTTGAGGTTGGTGTTAATGCACTTTATTGAGCCAGAATGGAGGAAACCTCAATATGCATCTAGCCCATACTGTACTCTGTGGGAGAGCTTGATGCTGATACTTGGTGCCTCAAATAAAAAAAGTATTAATTTCCAGTAAGAAGTTTCTGAAATGTAAATAGTGTCAAATAATAACTGCACATGACTGAAATTCTTGGTTTCCATTTTTGTTTAATTCTTGAGGTTTAGGTTTTTATTTGAGAAACATATTCAGGAGAAAATTGGGAAAATGTTGGCATTAGCCCAGGTGTAATAAATAATTTGAGAAAATTATTTCTAATTCTGGTGTGGGGATCTCCAATTGCATAAACTTGGCTTGATATAGTGCCAGACCCTAAGTTTCATCTTCCCTCCTGAAATTCCAATTTTGTTATGGAAAGCATTACAGTAATCTTAGATTTTTTTTTAGTTGGGGGCGGGGCGGGGGGGGGGGGGGGCAGGGAGGAGAAGAGATATCTTCAAGAAAAATGGGAAAGTGAAAGAGCATTGGGAATAAACATGAATCATTCCACATCAGCCATTTTGGGATAAATATGAACATTTTCCAGATATGACAGGAAATTGAATCATTTTGGAAACTTGAGAGGCCCTGACAGAAATATTGTATTATCTAATTAATTTTCAGTATTCAGAATAGTATGTTTAAAACATTGTTTAACAACTTTTTCCCCTAAACAATATCCACACATTCAGCATTCAAATTTTGTTTTCAAATCTTCATTTTTGCAGACTACAACATGCCAAGATACATGCAAAACACCGTGGGCATGAGGCTATGCATGCAGAAATGGTGCTTATTCTTATTGCCGCCCTTGTAATAGCTCAGGTTGTGCTAGTCCAATGGAAACAGCGTCATTGTAGATCATATAATGTGAGTTTTATTTTTAATATTACAACTTCCAACCTATGAATTGATAGCACACAAGCTTAAAAAAATCTGTTTCTCGCAACTAGCAGTTTTACTGCCATGTGAGAAATTGAAATCTTTGCATCACTCCAGTAGAGGGTATTTGGCTAAAGTTGGGGATTAGGCAGAGTAAAGAGTGAGCTTTGCTCTGCTCTGCTATACCTGACCTGGAATTGGTTAATGTTGTTATGTGGTGCCCAGCTTTGACGTTCTTCACTGTGGTCACAAAAAGTCAAAAGTGTGTATTTGCAAATAATTTTTTCTATTTGTTTTTAAAAAAAAAATTGGTTTTAACTACTCTGTCTAAACCATATTTACAAAATCATTGGGTATTTAAGCAGGATTTTTACATTCATGATCAAATTGTGGTAATTATAAGAGGGAAACAGTCACGAGGACACAAAATGGATGTCAATACTGAACTTGTGACTTAAGACTGAAAATTATTACAGATGTGTTTGATTCTTCTTGGATGATTAATGGGTTTTTCAAATAACCTGTAATAATGCACTCTGCTAACTACACATTGTGAAGCTTCGAAAGTAGGCGTATTACATATTGCATGCAAACAATATGTAAAGGCAGTTATTGATTTTTGGTTTGTCATTTTTTTATAAAGTACTATTATTTCTGACCAAATTGAATATTCACCAAAAATATTTTTTCCTTTATCTCCTTTTTGCCTGCTATTTATAAATTGCAAGTATAAATATGTAACAAAACTACACATCTAAGAAGGAATTTCAATAGTAATTCTTTTCAAATCTCCCTAAAGATAGCAGGTGGTTGTAGACAAGTTACTAAAATGTACCTGCTCCCAAGCTGGATTTGAATTTAAGGACCCAATTTGGAACACGTCATCTGTTATGTTTAGTTGTTACTAATAATCTTTAATAGGAACAGCCTGTTTATATTTTGAGAAGTTTGATTAAGTTTTGTGCAGCTGCCACAAAGACAAACCTGCAATCATAATGGTGTGAAGCATGGGTCTTAATTTATGTGCAATTTGGCTACTCAGATTTCAGCTGCAATGTAATGGATCCAAAATGGCTGCTGCTATAATGGATAGTATACTTTAGCTGTTATGCAATATCTACTATTACAGCATGGCTTTTCACGTGCATTGTCTGTTTTAATACTCCTTGTTTTAACAAGTAATTTCAATTAGTTTTTTTTAAATTAGTGCTCTAATTCTTGTATTGAAATATAGTAATAAAAGGAACAGGCTTGCTTAATGGAAAGGAAATTGGGAGAGAATGCCATCTCATTTTCAGACCTTTCTGGATAGTAATAATTGCTGTTATTTAACATAAGAATTATTGCAAAGCTGTACGGTAGTAACATTGTGTGGCCCAAGGCAAACTGTGTGTGACCTGGCAGATTGCAGACTTTGCACTCGGGCACTGTAAATAGTAAAACAAACTTTTTAAGTGTTCCTTGATATAAATTGTAACCTCATTATAAAAAAATAATTTAAAGGGTCAGAAAAATTCAGAAAACTTTAGTTTTATAAATGAACAGTCTGTGATTAACCCGGTTAGCTAAATTTGAGGTATGTTGGTGCAAAATGCGGTAGAGTTGGTAGAAGAGAAATCTCATGTTTCTCTTATTAACCCGTAGCTTGTTGATCATTCAGCACATTATTCTAAATATGTACACATAAAGGTTAACATAAAACAATTTAAAAAAGTGAATGGCAGCTGTTCGTTCTGTCTGCACACTCGCCATAATGTAAATTCACTCAACTTTATGAACTTCATTTGCAAGACAAGCCAGGCCAAAAATCGGCAGTGATAAATTAAATGTCCTGCTGCCTTCTAATTATTTAGACCCCCACTTTAGGATTTGCTTGAGGTCCAGGTCCTATTTAGCTCATTTAAGCCTTTTAATGAGAAAAATATTTAGCCTTTGGGCAACAGTCTGATTTGTCAGGAAATTCCATGGGATATGATGTATGGATAAGTAAAATTTGTGCTAATAAAATCCAGATGGTAATGGTGCCGTTAAACAATAAAGTAGATGATGTGTTTTTCTATATCAAGATGTTGACGGTACCAGCACCAATGGTATTAAGAGTGCAGACGCACAACTGCATCTTGTTCTATCAATTGACTACTGAATTTTGCACAGTCCAGCATGATAACATGTCCACAACATATTAATTGCTTTAGAAATTTCCATGTTTTCTGGATTGCAGAGTATTTTGTGTAAATTGCTGTATTCTATCACATAGTTGAAATAAATTTGTTCCAACCTAATTCACTTCCCAAGATTATTGAGTGAATTAAAGTAGGCATATATATTATCCAACTTCCTGGTCAGAAAGGAACTCTGCTTTGTCATTTTAATTTCAAAAGTTATGTTTCCTTATTCTTCCAGTTAATCCATTTTAAATAAGTCAAAACCTACAGATGAAGTTGTTACGCTACAGTTAACTCCATTATAAGACATGGGCATAGAATATACTATAATCTACTAAATGCTTTTACTGATTCAAACTGAAATGTAAAACCACTTGCCCCCAAAAGTTCCAGTTTTCTGGTGTTCATTAACCACTTTGTTACACAGACAGAAGTACAAGTGTAACCTACGTCAAAGTACTATCAATGTAGTTCATTGAATTTTGATTCATGTTTACATTATACTGACAAGCTAGCAGTATGTTTATTGCGATTCAATTAGTAGACCTTCTATGATTTTACTTTTAAGACTGTTGCAAATCTAATCATGACGTTGTTTCACGATAAATATAATGGCAGGGTAAAGCTAGATCATTAAAAATTTAGGTAACTTGTCATGCTATGAAAGTTAACGGCATATATTAACCTTTTTTTATTTAATCATGATCTGTAGAGATTGTGCTGTATGCTGATAAACATTCATAGTGGACTTGTGCATTTTCTTTGACAGCTGGTCACCTTGCTCCAGATGTGGATTGTTCCTTTATATTTCACAGTAAAACTTTACTGGTGGCGCTTTCTCTCCACATGGGGGATGTTCTCTGTTATTACCAGTTATGTCATCTTCAGAGCTACCCGTAAACCCCTTTCCGGAAGAACACCACGGTATGAAACTACTGCAGTAACCCTCAGTGAAAATTGTGTCTTTTTGTTCTGCCTTGTTAATTATGGTTGCTGTGTGACTAAAATATTGTGAGGAATTTATATTTAACACTGATATGTGATTTTGAGTGATAGGCAGGTACAGTTTTATAACCCATCTAGTGCATTTTTCAATTCCTCATGGAGTAATCTGACATCTGTATTGAGTGTTCATGAGTTTATTAATGCAAATAGCTTCCATGAAGAATCTTTAATTTTATGTATATATATTTTTAACATTCTTCATTACAACAGCTTAACCATAAAAAATAGTACAAAGAATACAATCTCTAGTGTTTGCAAGGTACCTTGTAAGAAATCAACATTCAGTGTGTTAGAATCCTGATCAATCAATCCGTTCTTTATTGCAAACATATGCACCCACATTTTCAAAGCTGTGTTCACTAGTCATTTTTACAATTTCACTGGAGTATTCCCATTTCATGCTTAAGATACTTGTATGGAGCAGTACCAATAACTTGTACACTAACCTTCGACGGTTTGATTGATTGAAATCTTTTTGTTGTGGTACATTCCTTCAGTCACTTGATCAATTTTGCATGCATCACCAAAGCTTCTAATATGCATTCACTTATATCCTGCCACTTAAGAGTTGAAGTATTACTGAATTTATAATGTAAATAAAAAATCAGCATTGCTTTTATGTGTGTCATATATTCAGAGGTGTTGCTCAGAGTTTTATAGCAATAGGAGTTTTTATGTTATGTAGGTGTGAACATCTAGACCACTGATTAACAGTGAATGAATAAGTCATATTCTGTTTTTTCCTCTAGACCTACAACCCTCCAAGAACTGTGTTCCTCCAACTCTGGCCTCTTGTGCACCCCCACTTCCTTTGACCCACCATTCATGGCCGTGCCTTCAGCTTTCTAGGCCGTAAGCTCTAAAATTCTCTACCCAAACCTCTTCACCTTTCCATCTTTCTTTCCTTTAAGATGCGACTTAAAACCTACCTCTTTGATCAAGCTTATGGTAATCTCTCCTAATCGAATCATAGAATGGTTACAGCACAGAAGAAGGCCATCCAGCCTGTTGAGTCTGTGCTGACTCTGTCCCACTAGCATGCTCTTTTCCTGTAGCCTTGCAAAAAAAAAAAAAAAATTATTTCAAGTACTTATCCAACTTCCTTTTGAAAGCCGTGATTGAGTCTGCCCCCACCACCCTTTTAGGCAGTGCATTCCAGATCCTAACCACTCGCTGTGTTTTTAAAAAAAAAAAAGTTTTTTCTCATGTCGCCTTTGGTTCTTTTGCCAATCACTTTAAATCTGTGTCCTCTGGTTATTGACCCTTTTGCCAATGGAAACAATTTCTCTCCATCGACTCTGTCCAGACCCCTCATGATTTTGAACACCTCTATCAAATTTCTCAATATTCTCTGCTCAAAGGAAAATAACTCCAATCTATCCATGTAACTGAGGTCCCTCATCTCTGGAATCATTCTCGTAAATCTTTTCTGCACCCTCTAATGCTTTCACATCCTTCCTAAAGTGTGGTGCCCAGAATTGGACACAATACCCCAGGTGAGGCGAGCGTTTTATGCAGGTGGTTCATAATTACCACGCTTTTGTACTCTGTACCTCTATTCATGAAGCTCAGGATCCCATAAGCTTTTTTAACTGCTATCTCAACCTGCCCTGCCACCTTCAACGATTTGTGCACATATACCCCTAGGTCTCTCTGTTCATGCACCCCCTTAAGATTGTACCCTTTAGTTTATATTTTCTCTCCTCGTTCTTGCTACCAAAATGTTTCACCACACTGTCTCCAATGCAAGTATATCCCTCCTTAAATAAGGAGACTAATACTGTACACTGTACGCAGTACTCCAAGTGAGGTCTCACCAACATCCTGTACAATTGCAGCAGGACTTCCTTACTTTTATACTTAATCCCCCTTGAAGTAAAAGCCAACATTCAATTTGCTTTCCTAATTACTTGCTGTACCTGCATGCTAACTTTGAGTTTCATGTACAAGGTCCCTCATCCCTCTGCAGCATTTTGTTGTCTCTCCCCATTTAAATAATAATTTGCTTTTTTGTTTTTCCTACCAAAGTGGATAACCTCACATTTTCCCACATTATACTCTATCTGCCAATTTGTTGCCCACTCACTTAGCATATCTATATCCCTTTGTAGATTCTTTGCGTCCACCTCACAACTTGCTTTCCCACCTATTTTTGTTGTAGCAAATTTGGCTACATTACACTCCGTCCCTTCAACCAAGATATTTATATAGATTGTAAATAGTTGAGGCCCCAACACTGTTCCCTGTGGCACCCCACTTGTTACAATTTGCCAACCGGAAAATGATCCATTTATTCCGACACTCTGTTTTCTGTTAGTAGCCAATCCTCTATCCATGCTCATATTATCCCCAACCTGGTGAGCTCTTAACTTGTGCAGTGACCTTTTATATGGCACCTTATCGAATGCCTTCTGGAAATCCAAATACACCACATTCACTGTTTCCCCTATGTCCACCCTGCTCGTTACATCCTCAAAGAACTCCAGCAAATTTGTCAAACATGATTTCTCTTTCATAAAACCATGCTGACTCTGCTTGACTGCATTATGATTTTCTAAATGTCCTGTTACTACTTCCTTAATAATGGACTCCAGCATTTTCCCAATAATAGATGAAGAGGACCGAGTGTAATGTAGCCAAGTTTTCTGATTATACAAACATGGGTGCGAAAGCAAGTTGTGAGGAGGACGCAAAAAATCAGGCTAAGTGAGTGGGCAAACATTGGGCAGATGTAGTCTAATGTGGAAAAGTGAGGTTATCCACTTTGGTAGGAAAAATAAAAAAGCAAATTATTATTTAAATGGAGCGAAATTACAAAATGCTGTAGTACAAAGGGATCTGGGGGTCCTTGTGCATAAAACACAGTTAGTATGCAGGTACAGCAAGTAATCAGGAAGGCAAATGGAATGTTGGCCTTTATTGCAAAGGTGATGGAGTATAAAAGCAGGGAAGTCCTGCTACAACTATACAGGGTATTGGTGAGACTACATCTAGAGTACTGCGTGCAGTTTTAGTCTCCTTATATAAGGAGGGATTTACTTGCACTGGAGGCAGTTCAGAGAAGGTTCACTAGATTGATTCCTGAGATGACGGGGTTGACTTAAGAAAGATTGAGTAGGTTGGGCCTATACTCATTAGAGTTTAGAAGAATGAGAGGTGATCTTATTGAAACATATAAGATAATGAGGGGGCTCGACGAGGTAGATGCAGAGAGGATGTTTTCCCCTCGTGGAGGAATCTAGAACTAGGGGGCATAGTTTCAGAATAAGGGGTCGCCCATTTAAAACTGAGATGAGGAGGAATTTCTTCTGAGGGTTGTAAATCTGTGGACTTCTCTACCCCAGAGAGCTATGGAGGCTAGATCATTGAATATATTTAATGTGGAGCTAAACAGATTTTTGAACAATAAGGGAGTGGAGGGTTTAGGGGAGCGGGCAGGGAAGGGGAGCTGAGCCCAAGATCAGATCAGCCATGATCTTATCAAATTGGCAGTGCAGGCTCAAGGGGCCAAATGGCCTACTCCTGCTCCAATTTCTTATGTTCTTATGACCGGTGTTAGGCTAACTGGGACTCGTCCACCTTTAGTCCCATTAGTTTTGCCTAATACTTTTTCTCTAGTGATAGTGATTGTTTTAAGTTTCTTCTCTCCTCCTCTCTCTTTCCCCCCCCCCCCCCCCCCAATAGCCCCTTGATTATCAATTTTTGGGATGCTTTTAGCATCTTCTACCGTGAAGACCGATACAAAATATTTGTTCAAAGTCTCTGCCATTTCCCTGTTTTCTATTAATAATTCCCCAGTCTCATCCTCTAAGGGACCAACTTTTACTTTAGCTGCTCTCTTTTTATATACCTGTAGAAGCTCTTTAATGTTTGCTTTTATATTTCTTGCTAGTTTACACTCACAAACTATCTTCTCTCTCTCATTTTTTTTTTTAGCCTTTTGCTGGTTTCTAAAAAATTCCCAATCCTCTAATTCTTCACAACATTGTATGCTTTTGTTTTCAATTTGATACCATCCTTTACTTCCTTAGTTAGCCAGAAATGGTTCATCCTTCTCTTAGTCTTTCTTTCTCACTGGAATATATCTTTGCTGAGAGTTATGAGATATCTCCTTAAATGTTTGCGACTGGTTATCTATCGTCTTACCTTTTAATTTATTTTCCCAGTCCACTTTAGCCAACTCTGCCTTCATGTCTTGTAATTGTCTTTATTTAAGTTCAGGACACCAGTTTGAGACCTAGCTTTCTCACCCTCAAACTGAATTTGAAATTCTACCATGCTATGATCACAAGATGATCCTTTACTATGAGATCATTAATTAATCCCATCTCATTACACATTACCAGATCTAAAATAGCCTGCTCCCCTGGTTGGTTCTGCATTGTATTCTAAGAAATCATCTTGCATACACTCTATGAACTCCCTTCTTAAGGCTACCTTTGCCAATTAGATTTGTCCAATCAATATGAAGATTAAAATCCACCGTACCTTTCTTAGAAGTCTCCATTATTTCTTGAATTATACTCTGTCTTACAGTGTAGTTACTGTTAGGGGGCCTGAAGACTACTCCCACCAGTGACTTCTTTCCCTTATTATTTATTACCACCCAAACTGATTCTACATCTTGATTTTCTGAGCCATTATAATTTCTCAGTACTGCACTGATCTCATCCTCTATTAACAGAGCCACCCTGCCTCTTTTTCCTTTCTGCCCATCCCTCCGAAATGGCAAACAACCCTGAATATTCAGTTCCCAGCTTTGGTCACTTTGCAACCACGTCTCTAATGGCTATCAGATCATAGCCATTTATTTCTGTTTGTGCCGTCAACTCATCTATCTTGTTACGAATGCTGCGAGCATACAGGTAAAGAGCTTTTAATTTTGACTTTTTAACCATTTTCCCCACTCTGACCCCACTTTCTGATGCACTCTTGTGTATACGCTCTGTCCCTCCCTATCACACTGTGGTTATCATTACTCTTATCGCTATCCTGAACTATTGCCTTCTCCTTTCTCTTTGACTTTTAAAAATTTCAGCTCACAGGATCCCTCCCCACTAATTTAAAACCCTATCTGCAGCCCTAATTATTCAATTTGCCAGGAAACTGGTCCCAGCCTGGTTCAAATGAAGCCCATTCTGACGGAACAACTCCCTCTTATTCCAGTACTGGTGCCAGTGCCCCATGAATTGAAACCCATTTCTCCCACACCAGTCTTTGAGCCACGCGTTTATCTCTCTGATCTTATTTACCCTATACAAATTTGCTTGTGGCTCAGGTAATAATCCAGAGATTATTACCTTTGTTGTTTTGCTTTTTATTTAGTCCCCTACTGCTCATACTCCCTCAGCAGGACCTCTTTCTTTCTCCTACCTATGTCGTTGGTATCTACATGGACCACAACAATTGGCTCTTTCCCCTCCCACTTAAGTTCCTCTCCAGCCCAGAGGAGATGTCCTTAACCCTGGCACAGCCTTCGGGACTTGCGGTCTCGACTGCAGAGGACAGTATCTATCGCCCTAACTATACTGTCCCCTACTACTAAAACATTTCGTTTTGCTCCCCCAACTTGAATGCCCCCTGTACCACAGTGCTGTGGTCAGTTTGCTCATCCTCCCTGCAACTCCTGCTGTTGTCCACACAGGGAGTAAGAACCTCATATCTGTTAGACAATTGTAAGGGCTGAGGCTCCTCAGTCAGTACATTCTGGGTCCCCATATCTGCCTCCCTCGTAGTCACACCCTCCTGTCCCTGACCACGGACCAAATTTGAATTATTTAACTTAAAGGGTGTGACTCTCTGCTGAAATACAGTTACAGGTAACTCTCCCCCTCCCTGATGTCAGTGTTTGAAGCTTGGACTCCAGCTCATCAACACGGAGCCGAAGTTCCTCGAGCAGCCAACACTTACAGCAGATGTGGTTGCCACCGGGAAAGTCGTCGCTAAAGTCCTCCTCAACCGTCTTCTCCCTGTGGCCGAGGAACTCCTCCCCTATGAGGCACAACGGACATGATTTTTGCAGCGCGACAGCTGCAGGAAAAATGCAGGGAGCAGCGCCAGCTCTTATACATGGCCTCCTTCGATCTTACAAAGGCCTTTGACACTGTCAACCGCGAGGGTCTATGGAGTGGCGTCCTCCATTTCGGATGCCCCCAAAAGTTCGTCCCCATCCTCCGCCTGCTCCACGATGACATGCAGGCCGTGATCCTCACCAAGAATCCATCACAGACCCAATCCATGTCCAGATCAGGGTCAAACAGGGCTGCGTCATTGCCCCAACCCTTTTCTCAGTCTTCCTCGCTGTCTTCTCCACCTCACAATCAACAAACTCCCTGCTGGAGTCGAGCTAAACTACAGAACCAGTGGGAACCTGTTCAACCTTCGTCGTCTCCAGGCCAGGTCCAAGACCACTCCAACCTCTCGTCGAGCTACAGTAACGGACGACGCCTGCGTCTGCGCACATAGAGGCTGAACTCCAGGTCATAGTCGACGTATTTACTGAGGCGTACAAAAGCATGAGCCTTACACTAAACATCCGTAAGACACAGGTCGTCCACCAGCCTGCCCTCGCCGCACAGCACTGCCCCCCCAGTCATCAAGATGGCACGGCCCTGGACAACGTGGACCACTTCCCATACCTTGGGAGCCTCCTATCAACAAGAGCAAGCATTGACGACGAGCTTCAACACCGCCTCCAGTACGCCAGTGCAGCCTTCGGCCGCCTGAGAAAAAGTGTGTTTGAAGACCAGGCCCTCAAAACTGCCACCAAGCTCATGGTTTACAGGGCTTGTAGTAATACCCACCCTCCTGTATGGCTCAGAGACATGGACCATGTACAGTAGACACCTCAAGATGCTGGAGAAATACCACCAACGATGTCTCCGCATGATCTTACAAATCCCCTGGGAGGACAGACGCACCAACATTAACGTCGTCGACCAGGCAACATCCCCAGCATTGAAGCACTGACCACATTTGATTAGCTCTGCTGGGCATGCCACATAGTTCGCATGGCAGACACGAGACTCCCAAAGCAAGCGCTCTACTCGGAACTCCTTCACAGCAAATGAGCCAAAGGTGGGCAGCAGAAACGTTACAAGGACACCCTCAAAGCCTCCCTGATAAAGTGCAACATCCCCACTGATACTTGGGAGTCCCTGGCCAAAGACCGTCCTAAGTGGAGGAAGTGCATTTGGGAGGGTGCTGAGCACCTCGAATCTCATCGGCAAGCGCAGGCAGCGGCAAGAGCGTGCAGCAAACCAGTCCCACCCATCCCTTCCCTCAACGACTATCTGTCTCACCTGTGATAGGGACTATGGTTCTCGTATTGGACTATTCAACCACCTAAGAACTCATTTTAAGAGTGGAAACAAGTCTTCCTCGATTCCGAGGGACTGCCTATGATGATGATGATGGGACCATACTGGTGTCCACTAGCTCCCACATGCTGCAGCATTAACACATCACCTCCCCTGCCATCTCTAATGTATTTAATTAATTAAGTTTTGATTGTTTAGTTTTTAATCCCGGCTCTCAATTTAAACCAATGCCAAAAAAAAAGAAATAAATACTGACACACCAATCACTTCCCTGCTTTCACCTTGGATTCTTTTTACTTCTTGCCCTCCTAGTCCGTTGGTGCTGTTCCGGCTAGCTCTTTTAAGGTTTATCGCTCCTCCCACTCTCGTGCCTTTTCTGAAGTGTGCCCTATGATCACTGTTCCCTAAATATTCACCTGCTGACACATGTTCCACATGACCTACCTCATTCCCAAGAACAATATCCAGCAATGCCTCCTTCCGCCGGAAACATACTGATCAAGAAAGTTCTCCTGTACACACTTCAAAAATTCTTCCCACTCTCTGCTCTTTACACTATTATCCCAGTCTATATTAGGATAGCTGAAGCCCCCCATTATTTCTGCTCTCTAGTTCTTTCATCTCATTTCTCTGCAAATTTGCTCCTTCATATTTTTTCCCACAACTTGGTGACCTATGGAATACACCTAGTAGTGTAATGGCACCTCCATTATTTCCTAACTCTAGCCATATAGATTCTGTATTTGACCCCTCCAGGACATCCTCTCTCTCCAGCAATGTAGCATTCTCCTTAACCAATACTGCCACAGTACCTCCTATCTTTCCTTCCTTATTTTTCCTGAACACCCTATATCCAGGAATAATTAGTACCCAATCCTGCCCTTTTTTGAGCCATGTCTCTGTTATTGCCATGACATCATAGTCCAATGTGGTTATTTGCACCTGCAACTTATCAACCTTATTTACTATGCTTTGTGCGTTCACATACATACACTAAACCTATTCTAGACCATCCTGTCTTCTTAGTCTGACCCGACCTAATACCTTAATATTTCTTGCTTTAGTACTATCCATCTCTCCCAATCCTTTGTGCTCATTGTTTCGCCTTTCTAATGCTACGTCCTGGTGTCCATCTCCCTGCCAACTTAGTTTCGACCCTCCCCAACAGCACTAGCAAACCTCCCCGCGAGGATATTGGTACCGGCTCTGTTGAGGTGCAACCCGTCCGGCCTGCACAGGTCCCACCTCCCCCAGAACTGGCTCTACTGCCCCAGGAATCTAAAACACCCCCTCCTGTTCCATCTCTCCAGCCATGCATTCATCTGTTCTATCCTCCTCTTTCGATACTCTCGCACGTGGCACAGGAAGTAATCCGGAGATTACTATCTTTGAGATCCTGCTTTTTAATCTGTCTTCTAACTCCCTAAAATCTGTTTGAAGAGCCTCATCCCTCTCTCTACCTATGTCGTTGGTACCAATATGGACCATGACCTCTGGCTGTTCATCCTTCCCCCTCAACAGCCACTCTGACATCCTTAAACATGATACCAAGGAGGCAGCATACCGTCCTGGAGTGAACGTCTGCGGCCGCAGAAATGTCTGTCTGCTCCCCTAACTATCGAATCCCCTACCAATATTGCTTTCCCTGTCCTCCTCTTTCTCCCCAACCCCTCCCCATCTACAGCTGTGACACCCGTGGTACCATGGACTTGGCTCTGGCTGTACTCCTTAGAGGAACCATCGCCCTCACCAGTACTCAAAACAGAATACTGGTTGGAGAGTGATATGCACTTGGGACTCCTGCACACTACCTACCTGGTCCTCCTCTTCTGTCTGGCAGTCACCCATTCCCTTTCTGTCTATGCATTCCTGAGCTGCGGGGTGACCACGTAATGTGAAACGTGCTATCCACGTAGCTCTCAGCCTCGCGGATGCACCGCAGTGATGCCAGCTGCTGCTCAAGCTCCAAAACCCGGAGCTTAATCTCTTCCAACTGATGACACCTCCTGCACACATGGTTGAGTTTGCATATGGCACAGGATTTGCATTCCGCTGGACCGAGCTGCCCTGCCATGCCTTTATTTAATCGACTATTAAGTAACTTATTTTTCTTAAGTTTATTTCTGTTTTTTTTTCAAGTCTTATATAAATTATCACCGACTACTCACCAATCAGCTCCTTCCTTTGCGTTGACGTCACTTACCTTGCTCCCCGACACGCGCGCTCTCTCCGGGCTCTTGGGCCTACCTTTATCTGTGGCCTTTGTCTCCTTCTTTGGCTCGGCGTCAATTTTGTCTGTTTACATTCCTGTGAAGTGCCTTGGGACGTTTTAGCATGTTAAAAAAGCTACATAAATGCAAGTTGTTGGTGTTCCAGGATGTTTAATTTTGCTTTGTGGATTGAATTCCATGACTCTTCAATATTCTGTGAAATATCTAAGTAAGTATATAAATATATATATGTATATTTCTTTACCTATGTATCTAATTTTTATCCCTACAGTATTAAAGTTGAGAATACACAGCAGGATTGTATAAAGGTGTCAAGTTGGAGTTAGATAGCATTTAGTGTTTAGGAAAGAGATAGTGTTTAGTAGCATAGGATAAAGGCAATGGGATTTACCTGCGCTGCAATTTAACAGCATGAAAGCATCCTTGGTCTGCAGCATCTTTGGTGGGGTACCTGGGGTGGGATATAGGGTTTTATTCACTGATGGATCCCTGGTGTGCGGGGAGGAGAGCGTGGAGCTGATAGTACTGGGTGGAGATGGGAGTGAGGGAAAGGGTATTCCAGGTCTGTATAAGCTTTCTTAGAGATCTCTGCAAACATGAAATTTAGTACTTGTAATTGGTTTGTGGATCAATCTCTCTCTTGCTCTCCCTCTCAGGTTTTTGTGTCTGTCTGACACGTGTCAGAATTAGAGATTCAAATTAGGATGAGAAAAGACAACTTGTCACTGTCTATCTCCCTCTATTTAACATGTTTTCTGAAATTTATAATTCAAATCGAACAAAAACTACATGTGTATAATTAGTACAGTCTCATGTTTTTTTCTCTAACTCTCACATCAACCCACTTTCTTTTTAAAAGCACATATGAATTTTAATCAAATAAAGCTTTTGAAATTTGTCCTCCAGCTTTTTATCTAAGTAATTTTTGAAAATAACAATGAATATTTTTAAAGACTCGAGCGAGAAGTATTCCATTATTTGACCAGCTAAATGAGAAATTCTGCATGCTGCACATGCTCAGACTGCAGGATATATCTTCAGCTGATGGACTTAATATTTTTAGCCAGGGTTGTTAGTCTAAATCCAAACATTTGATAGAGACTGAGGGCTGCAAATAAGGATGATGAATGATAATTCAAATAAGTTTAATCTAGCTATTGTCAGACATTTTTAAAATTTTGGACATTTGAAATTTTGGTTACTGAGGAAAAAGTGGAAGTTTTTTTTCAAATTCAGTTCTGAATAATTTGATTAACAAATCACCATTGTGAAAAGCTGACATTTTGAGAGAAATTTACCATTATAAATATTGACATAGGAAGTTTCAATGTTAAATATTGACACCAAAATGTATTTAAAATCATGACACAGGAAGCAAGGTTTGTCGACAGGAACATAAGAACATAAGAAATAGGAGCAGGAGTAGGCCATTTGGTCCTTCGAGCATGCTCCGCCATTCAATAGGATCATGGCTGATCTGGTCCTGGCCTCAGCTACACATCCCCGCCTGCTTCCATAACCCTTGATTCCCTTATCATTCAAAAATCTGTATCTCCACCTTAAATATATCAAAGACCCAGCCGTCACAGCGCTCTGGGGTAGAGAATTCCAAAGATTCATGACCCTCTGAGAGAAGAGATTCCTCCTCATTTCTGTTTTAAATGTGCTACGCCTTACTCTGAAACTATGCCCCCTAGTTTCTAGATTTCCCCCATGAGGGGAAACATCCTCTCTGCATCTACCTTGTCGAGCCCCCTCAGTATCTTATATGTTTCGATAAGATCACCTCTCATTCTTCTAAACTTCAATGAGTATAGGCTCAACCTTTCTTCATATGCCAACCCCTTCATCTCGGGAATCAATCTCGTGAACCTTCTCTGAACTGCCTCCAATGCAAGTATATCCTTCCTTAAGTAAGGAGACCAAAACTGTACACTGTACTCCAGGTGTGCTCTTACCAATACCCTGTACAGTTGGAGCAGGACTTGCCTACTTTTATACTCCATCCCCCTTGCAATAAAGGCCAACATTCAATTTTTCTTCCTGATTACTTGCTGTACCTGCATGTTAACTTTTTGTGTTTCATGTACAAGAACCTCCAGATCCCCCTCTCCTACAGCATTTTGTAATCACACCACCTTTAAATAATAATTAGCTTTTTTATTTTTCCTACCAGTGGATAACCTCATTTTCCCACATTATAGTCCATCTGCCAAATTTTTGCCCATTCACTGAGCCTATCTATATCCCTTTGTAGATTCTTTGCGTCCTCACAACTTGCTTTCCCATCTATCTTGATCAGCAAATTTGGCTACATTACACTCGGTCCCTTCATTCAAGTCATTAATATAGATTGTAAATAGTTGAGGCCCCAACACTGATCCCTGTGGCACCCCATTAGTAACAGTTTGCCAACCTGAAAATTACCCATTTATCCCTACTCTCTGTTTCTGTTAGTTAGCTAATCCTCTATCCATGCTAATATATTGCCCCCAACCCCTTGAGCTCTTACCTTCTGCAGTAATCTTTTGTGTGGCACCTTATCGCATGCTTTGTGGAAATCCAAATACACATCAACTGGTTCCCCTTATTCACTGCTCTCAAAGAACTTCAGCAAATTTGTCACACCTGATTTCCCTTTCATAAAACCATTCTGACTCTGCTTGACTGCATTATGATTTTCTAAATGTCCTACTACAGTAAACTCTCGTTTACCCGGATATGAATGTAACAGAAAACCCGCCGTAACGGAATTTAAAATATTGCAAGATTCGGCAGTTTAACTGTCACAAACGTGAATATCTCGCTCACTTCAACTATCGTAAGCGTGGACAGGTTGCTCAGTTACACATAAATTGACGCAGGCGTGGACTTTTTGCTCACTTTTCAACTGTCGCACACATTGAAAGCAGTTCATTGCAAGGCATCAGTCTGTCGAGTGTACTTGTTCAAAACACCCTGAAATCAAACAATTTAAAATGTCTTCTGACAGCACTAAAAGCAAATGCAGTGTTAGGAAATGAAAAGTATTGAACATTCAGCAGAAATTAGAAATTATGAAGAAGTTTGAAGCTGGCAGAAGTGTGCGTACTTTGACGGACTATATTTTAAAAATCAATCGCAAATGTTAACGCAGAAAAAGCATCTGCAGATGAAACATTGGCAGAAGTAGCAATTGAAGAAGCAATGGCAGAATAAGCAAATTTAACATCATAAAATAACATGAACTAAATATTTTGTTTCATTTATTAGACATTTATTTTTAATTTTGAAAAGTTATGAATCAATTTTCATTTATTTTATTACATTCAAATAACATGAACTAAATCTTCGTTTTATTTATTCGACCGTATAAATTTAGCACTTGTCAATTATTTTATATTTTGAAAAATTATGAATTGATTTTCAATCTGAATAGCTCATTGGAAAGAGCGGATCAAGATCTATACGATACGATATATAAAATATTTTGTGGGTGGTTTTATCACCTTCAAATATTAACATTAAAATGTAAATACACCCTATCGGAAAATTTGTTTACCCGGAGTTGCCGAATCCCCAAACAATCTGGGTAAATGAGAGTTTACAGTACTTCCTTAGTAATGGACTCCAGCATTTTCCCAATAATAGATGCTAGACTAACTGGTCTATAATTTCCTGCTTTCTGTCTCCCTCCTTTCTTAAATAGGGGCGTTACATTTGCAATTTTCCAGTCCGCTGGGACCTCTCCAGAATTCAGAGAATTTTGGTAGAACACAACCAATGCATCCACTATCTCTGCAGCCACCTCTCCTAAGACCCTAGGATGCAGGCCATCAGGTCCAGGGAATTTGTCCACCTTTAGTCCCATTAGTTTGCCGAGTACTTTATCTCTAGTGATAGTGATTGTTTTAAATTCCCCCCAATAGCCCCTTGTTCATCAATTATTGGGATGTTTTTAGTGTCCTCTACCGTGAAGACCGATACAAAATATTTGTTCAAAGTCTCTGCCATTTTCCTGTTCCTACTATTAATTCTCCAGTCTCATCCTCTAAGGGACCAACGTTTACTTTGGCTTATTCGCTTCCTTTTTATATACTTGAGCTCTTACTGTCTATTTTTATATTTCTTGCTAGTTTACTCTCATATGCTATCTTCTGTCTTTATCATTTTTTTAGTCGTCATTTGCTGTTTTCTAAAAATGTCCCAATCCTCTGGCCTTCCACTGTCCTTTGCAACATTGTATGCCTTTGTTGTCAATTTGATACCATCCTTTACTTAATTAGCCAGGGATGGTTCATCCTTCTCTTAGCATCTTTTTTTCTCACTGGAATATATCTTTGAGAGTTATGAAATATCTCCTTAAATGTTTGCCACAGCTTTTCTATAGTCTTACCCTTCAATATATTTTCCCAGTACACTAATCAATTCTGCCTTCATACCTTTTTAATTACCTTTATTTAAGTTCCGGACACTAGTTTGAAACCTAGCTTTCTCACCCTCAAACTGAATTTGAAATTCTACCATGCTATGATCACTCTTCCCAAGAGGATCCTTCACTACAAGATCATTAATTAATCCAGACTTATTACACGGTACCAGATCTAAAATAGTCTGCTCCCTGGTTGGTTCCACAACGTATTGTTCCAAGAAACCATCCCGCATACACTCTATGAACTCTTCCTCAAGGCAACCTTTGCCAATTTGATTTGTCCACAATCAATGTGAAGATTAAAATCCCCCATGATTATTGATGTACCTTTTTTTACAAGCCTCCATTATTTCTTGATTTATACTCTGTGCTACAGAGTGGCTACTGTTTTGGGGCCTGTAGCCCACGCCCACCAGTGACTTTCCCTTATTATTTCTTATCTCCACCCAAACGAATTCTACATCTTGATCTTCTGTGCCAATATCATTTCTCACTACTGCACTGATCTCATCCGTTATTAACAGAGCTACCCCACCTCCTTTTCCTTTCGGTCTATCAACAAAATGGCAAATACCCCTGAATATTTAGTTCCCAGCCTTGGTCACCTTGCAACCACATCTTTAATGGTGTCTGCCATACGCAAGATTTTTAATAATATATATTTGTCTATATATAGTAACACAGCAGATGATTAGATTTTATTTCTAGTCCCCTTTCTGTCTTTTGGTTTTATTATCCTGAGAACTTGTATTTATATAGCACCTTTAATGTAGTGAAACGTCCCAAGGCACTTCACAGGAGTATTATAAGCTTAAAAAAAATTGACACCGAGCTACGTAAGCAGAAATTCAAAGAGTTATGTTTTAAGGGGCGTCTTGAAGGAGGAAAGAAAGATAGAGAGGCGGAGAGGTTTAGGCAGGCAATTCCAGAGCTTAAGGCCTAGGCAACAGAAGGCACGGCCATCAATGGTTCAGCGATTATAATCAGGGATGCTCAAGGGCAGAATTAGAGGAGCGCAGACATCTCTTGGGGGGGGGGGGTGGAAGGGAGGAGAGACTGGAGGAAATTAGAGATAGTTAGGGGCAAGGTCATAGAGGGATTTGAAAACAAGAATGAGAATTTTGAAATCAAGGCGTTGCTTAACTGGAAGTCAATGTAGATCGGCGAGCACAGGTGTGATGGGTGAGCGTAACTTGCCGCAAGTCAGGACACGGGCCTCCGAGTTTTGGATCAGTTCTAGTTTATGTAGAGTAGATTGTGGAAGGCTAGCCAGGAGTGTGTTGGAATAATCAAGCCTAGAGGTAACAAAGTAATGGATGAGGGCTTCAGCAGCGAATGAACTGAGGCAAGGGCAGCGATGTTACGGAGGTGGAAATAGGCGGTCTTAGTTATGCTGTGGATATGTGGTCGAAGCTCATTTCAGGGTCAAGTATGACACCAAGGTTGCGAACAGTCCAGTTCAGCCTCTAACAAAGGTTGGGAGAGGGTTGGAGTCACTGGCTAGGGAACAGAGTTTGTGGCGGGGACCGAAAACAATGGCTTCGGTCTTCCCAATATTCAATTGGAGAAAATTTCTGCTCATCCAAAACTGGATGTCGGACGTGTAGTCTGACAATTTAGAGATCCTGGAGGGGGTCGAGAGAAGTGGTAGTGAGGTAGAGCTGGGCGTCAGCAGCCTACATGTGGAAACTGATGCTGTGTCTTCGGATGATGTCGCCAAGGGGCAAGATGTAGATGAGAAATAGGAGGGGGTCAAGGATAGATCCTTGGGGGACGCCAGAGGTAACGATGCGAGGGTGGGAAGACAAGCCGTTGCAGGTGATTCTGATTTAGATGGATAAGAATGGAACCAGGCGCATGCAGTCCCACCAAGCTGGATGACGGTGGAGAGGCATTGGAGAAGGATAGAGTGGTCAACTGTGTCAAAGGCTGCAGACAAGTCAAGAAGGATGAGGAGGGATAGTTTGCCTTTGTCACAGTCACAAAGGATGTCATTTGTGACTTTGATGAGAGCCGTTTCAGTACTGTGGCAAGTGCGGAAACCAGATTGGAGGGATTCAAACATGGAATTGTGGGAATGATGGGCACGAATTTGGGAGGCGACAAGACGTTCAAGGACATTGGAGAAGAAAGCTAGGTTGGAGATGGGGTGGTAGTTTGCAAGGACAGAGTGGGTCAAGGGTTTCTTTTTTGAGATAGTGATGGCAGATTTGAGGGAGCGGGGGACAGTACTTGAGGAGAGGGAACCGTTAACAATGTCAGCTAACATGGGAACCAGAAAAGGAAGTTGGCTGGTAGCAGTTTGGTGGGAATAGGGTCAAGGGAGCAGGAAGTGGGTCTCATGGACAGGATAAGCTTGGAAAGGCCATGAGGGGAGATCGGAGAGAAACTGGAGAAAGATGTGAGGTTAGGGCAGGGGGGATCCTTAGAGGAAGTTTTGCCTGGTGAACTTGGGGAAGGAAGGGAAGAGGCAGAGGCGGCTGAACGGATGGTTTTAATCTTGGAGACAAAGGTCCATGAACTCTTCACACCTATTGTTGAAGGTGAGGGTGGGGAGAGGGGTTGAAAAAGATGGTTAGCAGTGGAGAATAGAAGCTGGAGTTTATCTTTATATTCCAGAATGATTCTGGAATAGTGACCAATTCTGGCAGACGAGAGCAGGACCTGATAATGGTTGTGTGGTCTAACCAGATCTGGCGGTGAATGGCTAAACCAGTTGTCCACCATATCCATTCAAGTCTGCATCCCTTGAACTTGAGGGAGCGAATATCAGGGCTGTACCAGGGGCAATGGCCAGAGTGAACGAGTGTAATTGTTCTAACAGGCACTAGGGCATCAAAGGTGGTGGTAAGAGTGTGATTGAGCAGATCGTTAGCTGCTGAAATGTCATGGTGAATGGAGGGCCAAAGGCTGGACAAGTTGGATGTCATAAGTGCAGTTGTAAGAAGGTTAGGAGACATTTTTTCCGGGGAGGACACAGAAGGAGGTAGGGTAGGGGGTGGTGGAAGGGGGATGTGGGTGGAGAGCGATACGAGGAAATGGTCAGATGGCCTTATCTGCGATTGACATGAGATGGAGGTTGAAATCACAGAGGATGAGAAGTCGTTCGGTGCAGAGGCAAAGGGAGGAAAGTAGTGAAGAAATATCGGTAATATTTTTATGGTATTTGGGTGAGCGGGAGAGAATCAGAATTTTAAATGAGAGGGGTGGAATAAGGTGAGATACGCAAAGGAGGAGAAAGTGCCAGAGGAGTAGGGAGACAGACCAAGGTTTGATTTGTTAATGCCATTATAGTTTAAGTGCCTTGGGGCGCTTTTCTACGTTAAAGGCACTGTATAACTAAATGTTATTATTAGCGTCATCGTTTGTCCTTCGTTCTTTGAGGACAGTGGATCAGGGGGTGGGGGGGGGGCTAGTGGAAGAACTGGGAATCGGATGGTGTGGGGGGAGCTGGGGATCGGATTGGGGGTGGGAAAGAGGACAGAGAATCGGGCGGGGAAAGAACAGGTTGGGGGGGGGGGGGGGGGGAAGAGAAGAGGACCGGGGGCGGGCAATGAGGATGGGATGAGGATGGGATCGGGGGCAGGGGAAAAGAGGGCGGGGGCAGGGGAAGAGAGGACGGGATCGGTGGTGGCGTGTGAGAGGACAGGATAGGGTGGGGGAGGGGAGGTGGTGCAGAGAGGTCAGGGGATCGGGGGGAGGGGGAAGTAGATCAGGGGATCGGGGTGGGTGGGGGGGGGGAAAAGAGAGCGAGAGGGGACAGGTGGGGGGGTGGGTGAAGAGGACGGGATTGGGGGGGTGAAGAGGATGGGATCGGGGGGTTGGGGTGAGGGAGGGCGGGGGAGAGGGGGGGATGATCACATTCACCCCCCCCCCTCCCGGACCTGGATCACGCTGTTGACTATGAACGACAGCGAGTTGATTTCTCAAAGCCTGGTCCCTGTGTAGAAAGTGTCATCGTTGGACTGGATGAAATCTGAAAGTCAAGGCATTGTCACTATTCACTTCATACCCAATAAACCTGTTAACAATCTGTAACCCATACACAATGCCCCATCTGTCACTGCAGCTCTCACCAGAGTGTTTAGTTTGACGGAGTGATTAACTTCCGGTTGACTCATGATGTTATCCTGCTCATGAGCCAGGCCAATCAATGATGTAATTCTCAGCATGCTAGAAGTCTACAGTTCTGCAAGTGATGTCACTTACAATGATATCGCCCTCGCCTGTTCTGGTAGAAGGAAATGTGCCTCACTAAACCAACCTCGCAGTTTAAATTATGTAAAATAGTCATTGCTGTGGATTGCAATCTGCAGATCAGGCAGCATTTACAGATAGAGGAACAGAGCTAATGTTTCACGTTTTGAAACGTTAACTCTGCTTCTCTCTCCATAGATGCTGCCCGAGTTGCCGAGCATTTCCAGCATTTTATGTTCTATCACTCAACTGGTTGGGAGGAAGTCAATTGGGTAAACTGTTTGTGGCCATGTGAGAGTTGTTTTGCCTTTCTAGGTAGCCCTCCACGTTTAACAGGTAGATGCCACTGTCATGGCTGCACTGGAGCAGATTGGCTCGGGGAGCCCACTGGTGATAATGACCTGGTCAAATTACACTTTTCAGAGACTTTGAATTACTCTCCAGCAGCAGGATCAAATTACATACTCCAGGCAAACTCTTGGATGTGTCTTGTCTTTCAAGGGGACCAATCAGAAATCTGTTCCAACCCACTTGTGCAAATAAACACAGCCTGGAAAATCTGGCAAAGAAAATGTTCCTATGGCCCAAGAATGTGGAGAAAGAAAGGCAGGTAGACCCCAGTGGTGTGGATACTAAGGCCGGAAGATTAGGTGCTGTTCCTCGAGGTTGCATTGAACTTCATAGGAACCGTGTAGGAGGCCAAGGATAGAAAGGTCAGATTGGGAGTGGGATGAAGATTCAGCAAAGCTATCACCCAATCTGCGCCTGGTCCTCCCAATGTAGATGGGACTGCATTGTGAGCAACGAATACAGTATAGCAAATTGAAAGTACAAGTAAATTGCTGTTTCACCTGGAAGGAGTGTTTGGGGGCCCTGGATGGTGGGAAGCCAGGAGTTAAAAGGGCATGTGTTGCATCTCCTGCGCTTGCAAAGAAAGGTGCCGGGGGAAGCGGAGCAGGTGCTGGTGGTGATGCAAGAGTGGTCAGGGTATCATGGGTAGGAATGGTTCCTGCAGAATGCTGAAAGGAGAGGGAAGGATATGTTTGGCCTCGGTGGTGGAGAATGATCCTTTGAATGTGGAGGCTGGTGGGGTGAAAAGTGACGACAAGGGTGATTCTGTTGTTATAGTTCTGAGAGGGAGAAGGAGGAGGGGTGAGGGTGAAAGTGCGGATAAAGGGACAGACAAGGTCGAGGACCGTGTCAACCACGGTGCAGGGGAATTCTTGGCTGAGGAAAAAGTAAGTCGTTTCTGAAGCTCTGGTGTGGAAGGTGGCATTATCGGAACAGATGCAAAGGAGATGGAAAAACTGGGAGAATGGAATAGATTCTTTTATAGGAAGTGGGGTGGAAAGAAGTATAATCAAGGTTGCTGTGGGAGATGGGCTTGTAATAGACATTTGTGGGCAGCCTATCCCCAGAAGTGGAGATAGAATAGTCGAGGATAGGACTGAAGGAAAGAGTCGGAAATGAACCATGTTGAAGGTAAAGGTGGGGTGAAAGTTGGAAACAAAATTGATTAAATTTCCTAACTCAGGGCGACAGCAGTAAGTGACACCGACAGCCATTCATGTACTAGAAAAAGAGGTCAGAGAGGGGAACGGAGTAGAACAGGAACAATGAATGTTCCACAAATTGCAGGCATAGCTAGCACCCATATGGATTCTCACAGTAACGCCTTTTATTTGAACAAAGTGAGTAGAGTTGAAGGAAAAGCTGTTCACTAAGGACAAGTTATTAAAAAATTCTAAAACATTTAATTACATTTAATTTCAATTCATTTAAAATATGTGAAGTGTTTTATTCTGTGTTTCGGTATTTAGGGGGTTTTCTCAGTGATAGTAATGGAAACTCGTATAAGAGTTCCCATTTGTATCAGTGAGAATACTGTATTGTGATTGGTGGTCCAGACCCACATGACTCCAGATTGTACGTATGTGGAAGACATCTTCCCATGCGCTGCACAGCGAATCTAGGCCTCCGACTGGAATTCTACGTTCCTCCGGGACCACCAGGCACTTTCATGGATTTTTTTCGGGTCAGAGGCGTTCATACGAAGGAGAAGCCTCCGACCGCAATTTCACCCCATTGTTTCAGGTCGGTGACATTTCATCAGAATTGGAAGATGCTGACAATGAACAGCTTTCAAGCAAGTGGAGAGCTAGCGAAAATGCAAGGCAGAAAAGAACAAAAGGGAAAAGTTTGTGATGGGGTGGAGAGCAGGATTGATTAAATAACAAGTGATTATGGTACAGGCCAAAATGAGGAGTATAGAAACAAAAGATGGGTCTGGAGGAGATATAAATGTTTACAGCAGAATAGCAGAAGGCGAGAGAAGCATGGACAAATTGGCAGAGGTTTCCGTGGCCCAGGGATGTGGCGAACAAATGAATATATCCATCAAAAGAAAATGCGGGAGGATAAAGCCTGCATATTAAATGACTCCCACTCTAGTTCTTCACCATGTTTCACTCCAAACAACAGCAACTTGTATTTATATAGCACCTTTAACGTAGTAAAATGTCCCAAGGTGCTTCACACTGAGCCACATAAGGAGAAATTAGGGCAGATGACCAAGAGCTTGGTTAAAGAGTTCGGTTTTAAGGAGCGTCATAAAGGAGGAAAGAGAGTTAGGGAGGCAGAGCTATTTAGGGAGGGCATTCCAGAGCTTAGAGCCTAGGCAGCTGAAGACACAGCCACCAATGGTTGAACGATTAAAATCAGGGATGTTCAAGAGGCAAGAATTAGAAGAGCGAAAATGGGGATGGCGGGGGGCGTTGTGGGGATGGAGGGGCAAGGTCATGGAGGGATTTGAAAACAGATGAGAATTTTAAAATCGAGACGTTGCATAACTGGGAGCAAATGTAGGTCAGCGAGCAAGGGAGATGGGTAAGCGGGACATGGTGCGAGTTAGGACATGGGCAGTTGAGTTTTGGATGACAAGTTTAAGTAGGTAGAACGCGGGAGGTCAGCCAAGAGTGCATTGGAATAGTCAAGTCTAGAGGTAACAAAGGATCGATGAGAGTTTCAGTCGCAGATGAGCTGTGGTAGGGGAGGAGGCAGGCAATGATCCGGAGGTGGAAATGGGCATTCTTAGTTATGCCGCGGATATGTGGTCAGAAGCTCATTTCAGGGTAGATATGACACCACGGTTGTGAACAGTGTGGTTCAGCCTCAGACAGATGCTAGGAAGAGGTGGCTAGAGAATTGAGTTTGTGGCGGGGACCGAACACACTGGCTTTGGTCTTCCCAATATTTAATTGAGCAGAAATGTTCTCCATTCAGTACTGTATGTCGGACAAGCAGTCTGACAATTTGGAGGCCATGGAGGGGTAGAAAGAAATGAAACAGGTAAATACATTCTTGTATATCTGTTGCAATTGTGATCAGTGTATAACTTAATTTTCTGCTTCGAGAAGTTGTACTGGGCCCAAGTTTCCCCAGGAGTTCCTTTTTTTTTTGGAGCAACTTGATTTTTCTGGACTATCGTTTTAGTTGCAATTCTGGCCATTTAATTTGCGCCAGTGTAAGTGAGTTAGTTTTTTTTTAGTTTTTTTTTCCAAAAGGGGGCGTTCCCAGTCACGTACCCCTGTTTTAGGTGTTTGGCCAGCAAATAGTTGCTCCAAACTAACTTAGGCCAGCATATTTTGCCACTTGTGTCCGCACAGAAAAACCTTACCTAAAGTTAAGGAATCAGCACAAGTAACTACATTTAAAGCACCACCAAGCACCAAACAAAGCACAAAAAGTAATAAGCAATTAATTAACAAATAAAATAGAAGGAACCCTGCACCTAAAGTACCAAAATCAATCAGTAAATAACAAATAAAAAAATAGAAGTCCTACCTTAGAGAATGCAGCAGGCCGCCGATGAGGGAGCCCATTTGGCCAGCGCTAGGGACGGCGTGCTTCGGACCCCTCCCAAACAGCCTGCGGCGCGTGTTTGTAGAAACGGCCTGCCAGGAGCTACTGCACATGCGCGCAGACTCTAGCAGCGGGACCTGGCTCTGCTCCCAATCCATTGGGCCACGCTGCGCCACGACCGAGGAGAGGCTGGGGAGCGGCCAGAATACAGATGTCTTTTTTTGGCACGCTTGGAGGCGGACAAAAGCAGCGCACCTCGGGTGAGGGCGTCAGAAAAACAGGTTAGGGAAACTCTATCCCATTGTAACTATCTAAATGCCTGTTGTTGTAATAAGTCAGAGATAGTTATCCCTTTGCATAGAAAATGCTCCAAGGCACTTCAGAAAAGCGTAATATTAAAAAAAATGGATGACCAAAGTAGCGTACCTAAGAGGGGTGAACAAAAACTTAGTCAAAGCGGTGGATTTTTAGAAGGGTCTTAAAAGAGGAGAGGTGTAGTGTTTTAGGGAGAGAATTCAGGGTGTTGGCATTTGAAGACACAGCTGCTAATGAGCGAGATGCAGAGACCAGAGCCGTAAGAACGGCGAGTTCCAGGATTGGTGGGGGTGGGGCGGGGAGAGGAGGAGATGTGGGGTGTTGGAGAGTTGTAGAGCTGGAGGAGGTTAATAAGTATATAAGAAATAGGAGCAGGAGTGGCCATTTGGCCCCTCAAGCCTGCTCCGCCATTTAATAAGATCATGGCTGATGTGATCATGGACTCAGCTCCACTTCCCTGCCCGCTTCCCATAACCCTTCATTCCCTTATCGTTCAGAAATCTGTCTAGCTCCACCTTAAGTATATTCAGTGACCCAGCCTCAGCTCTCTGGGGCAGAGAATTCCACAGATTTACGACCCTCAGAAGAAATTCCTCCTCATGTCAGTTCTAAATGGGCGACCCCTTATTCTTAAAATTATGCCCCCCCCTAGTTCTTGATTCCCCACGAGTGGAAACATCTTCGCTGCAACTACCTTGTCAAGCCCCCTCAGTATCTTGTTTCAAAATGATCACTTCATTCTTCTAAACTCCAATGAATATAGGCTCAATCTACTCAACCGTTCTTCATAAGTCAACCCTTTCATCTCAGGAATCAACCTCTGAACTGCCTCCAATGCAAGTATATCCCTTCTTAAATAAGGAGACCAAAACTGTACGCAGCACTCCAGGTATGGCCTCCCCAATACCCTGTACATTTGTAGCAGGACTTCTCTGCTTTTATACTCCAGCCCCCTTACAATAAAGGCCAACATTCTATTTGCCTTCCTGTTTACTTGCTGTACCGGCATACTAACGTTTTGTGTTTCAAGCACAAGGACCCCCAGGTCCCTTTGTCCTGCAGCATTTTGTAATCTCTCCCCATTTAAATAACTTGCTTTTTTATTTTTTCTGCCAAAGTGGATAACTTCACACTTTCCCACATTATACTCCATCTGGCAGAAGTAGAGATGGGTGAGGGTATGTCTGGAGGTGACGATAACTGTTTTGAGTTAATGTACTAATGCTACAGGTCCAGTGTAATGCAACCTAAAAATGTAACTACATTTTTTGAAAGATATATTTTAGGAAGACTAGATTTTAGCTTTTGCTTAAATTATTTTTCTTAATTTTGTTGCATTTTTAATTGAATTTCATCTTTTTCATGTATATTTCATTGTTAAAGTATCAGGCAGATTCCATTAGCCACACAAATTTAAGAACACAGCCAGAGTCTGAAATCTTGTTCTCCATTAATAGGAAAAGATTTTGATCAGTCTAAACCTAGATATGTTACTGGTGAAGGGGTTATTGCAGCAAAGAAAATCATCACATTTTTCACAAATAATTGGCCTGATAAATAACCAGGTCATTCTGTGGATAGCCAAATTGTAGAAGCACACGACAGGCATTACCACCAGGTGACAAGTCCTCCAAAACTGTCCTAAGTTTCAGTAAGTAAAGATGTTTACATCATCAGTGAAACTTATTGCAAGTTTCCTTGTTTTCAAATCCCTCCATGTCCTCGCCTCTCCCCCTCCCCATCTCTGAAATCTCCAGCCCTACACCCCTCCTTGATCTCTGTTCCCCTCCATTTCTGGCCTTTTGAGCATCCCTGATTTTCATCATTGGCAGGCGGCCTTCAGCTGCCTGGGCCCTAAGCTCTGGAATTCCCTCCCTATGGGCTCAATTTTGGCCAGGAGTTGCTCTTTTTTTTGGAGTAGGCTGCTTTTTCTAGCCTAACTTTAAAAAATCCCCAGTTTCCCCAATAAATTTGCACCAGCGTAACTCACTTAGTTACAGTTTTTAGTTTTTTTTTTCTCAAAAGGGGCATTACCAGTCACCTATGCCAGTTTTGGCTATTGAAGCAACTTTGGCCAGCTAATAGTTACTCCATTTCTACTTAGTGTATGTGGCCACTTCAGAAAACCTTTGCAGAGAGTTAAAGAAATCGGCGCATGTAAGTACATCAGAGGCCGTTCGGCCTGGTATAGGGGCGGGAAGCGGAGAGGAACTGGACCTGAACCAACCAAGCCTTGGGGAACAGACTTGCAAAACCATCCTTCCTTTGCACAATTAAAATAATAAAAAATTAAAGTCCTACCTTCAGCACTCGGCCCGGGACTCTCAGAACGCACGCAGGAGAACTCATAGAACTCACTGGGAGGCCACTCGGCCAGGGATAGGGGCGGGAGAACGAACAAGGAGGCCACTCGGTGTGGGCTAGGGGCAGGAGCGATCGAACTGGCTGGCATAAGGGCAGTATCAAGCCTTCAAAATGTTATTAAAATCCACCTTATTTACTGCTTGGTGCTGGGAAAGGGAACAAAATTTCTACATTTTGGGCATCCAGTGTCAGAAAAAAGCACTGCCAGATGAGGATTAGCAAAGTTAAATGGAATATAAAAAGCTTGTATTTTACCTTGATATCATTTGGCAGCAGAAGAATTGCTGGGTAAAGACAAAACTCATTTCATCCGACCTCTCCTTATTAAAAGTCTTTATCTATCTCTGTTCATTGCCGTGCCTCAGTAACCTTCCTCATGGGAGGAATTGGCTATTGTTTTTAGAACAGTGCTCGATCTGTAATGGCCGATTGCCAATGCGCAGCGCAGAATGCAGGCTCCACCCTCCGAGTCGACTGGCCACGCTGCGCGACTGCAGTGAAGAGGCCAGACAGCGGCCAAAGTTGCAACATTTTTTTCCTTAAGATCAGGTAAGTGCGCCGAAAAACAGGCTTAGCCAAAATCTACCCCTAAATATCTGTCTCTCTACCTCTCCTCCTTTAAGACACTCTTTTAAACCTACCTCTTTGACCGAGCTTTTGGTCACCTGTTCTCATATTTCCTTTGTGGCTTGGTGTCAAATTTTGTTTGATAACGCTCATGGTGAAGTACCTTGGGACGTTATACTATGTTAAAGGCTATATAAAAGCAAGTTATATATTTAATGTGTAATATGTATAATCCTTATCAGTGTTTTGTTTCTGTGTATGAAAATATATATACACTGTCCCATCAAACACTCCCAGGGCAGGTACAGTACAGGTTAGATACAGAGTAAAGCTCCCTTTACATTGTCCCTTCAAGCACTCCCATGGTCGTCGTGACGGCATGCCACTCCAGAGAGCAACACGAGCTAGTGCAAGAGGGTGAGGCAGTGAAGTGGTCGACTGGATTGGACGCTCCCATAATCCAGGTTGCTGATTTGAGCATGGGCAGGTACAGCTAGAGTGGCGAGGTCGGGGCCCTGGAGCAGCATGGGCCAGCCCACACTGCAATATGTGTGCACAGTAGGTCTGTGCAGCAAAACTGGTCTCCAGTTGTCTTGGTTAATCTTTGCCACTGGACCAAGACCTAGCTTGACAAGCCCGTGTGGTGGCTGGTGTGCAACGGCCACCACACATTTTTTTTTAAATCCCGTGCAGGCATCTTCCACCGTTCATGTCGTTTGGGACCTGAAATATCAGGTACTTCATTGAAACACCTGTGAACTCATCCCTTTTTGGTGTGGAAGCAAGTCATCCTCGCTACAAGGGATTGCCTAAGAAGAAGAAAATACATTCTAAATGTAAAAACTAGTATCTACTTGCTTCAGTCATGGTTCAGTGGCAGCACTCTTGCCTCGAAGTCAGGAGTTCAAGCCCCACTCCAAGATTTCAGCGCATAATCTAGGCTGACATTTTAATGCAATACCGAGGGAGTGCTGCACTGTCAGAGGTATGGTGTTTTGGCTGAGATGTTAAACCAAGGCTGTTTGCCTTCTCATGTAAATGTAATAGATTCCATGGCACTATTTGAAGAAAAGCAGGGGAGTTCTCCAGGTGTCCTGGCCAATATTTATCCTTGAACCAACATCACAAACAGTTTATTTGGTCATTATCTCATTGCTGTTTTTGGGACCTTACTGTGCTTAAATTGGCTTTCATATTTGCCCACGTTACAATAGTGACTGTACGTCAAAAATAATTATTTAACTGTGAAATGCTTTGACATGTCCTGAAGTTGTGAAAGTCGCTATAATAATGCAAGTTAGTTTGTTCTTTAATAGAGCTCTGTTTACTTGAGTTATGTTACTTTGTAGTATCAAGTCGTATGCCAGTTCCATTGGCAGTAAATGGCTATTACTCATCCGTTTCTGTTAGAAAGATCACAAAGATTTATAGTAATTGGCTCACATTCTGACGTATTGTATTGTTTAAAATCAATGGTTCTCAAACTAGGGTCTGTGGACCAGGAGTAATTTGTAAAACTGACACTGATTCAGTTCTTGCAAATTATTCTCAACAGCTGGGCCCACCTCCTCGGAGGCCTACAGCTCTCACTCACTTTGCAACGAGCGCTCCCTGTCGATTCCTCGTGACTCTCTGCCATCTCCTGACACGTAATCAGAAAGCCTGCGGAGCCCTTCAAATACATGCTTGAACATGTTTGCGCAAACACGTGCAAACCCACAGTACAGCTGTTACAGAACATGCCAGTGGAACAGTATGGTGGTGAGGCATGCTTCCAGCAGCATGTGTATGAGTGCTCATACCCTCACCTTGGCTAGCCTGTTGATGGCTTAAAAAAAATGTCCAGCAACAAGTGGCTAATAGTGGCCATATGTTGCTGTGGAGTACTCAGAATTGGTGAGAAGCAGGCACACCCATCTCTCTGATATCCATAAATAAATACCTGTTTTTTTTAAAAGCATTATTAAAACATTCTTTACATGCCGCACTTTCATACTGAGTGTTATACAGTATTATAATTTATATGGGGGTCCATGATTACTAATCCATTTGAAAAGGGGTTCTTCAACCAAAAACGTTTTAGAACTGTTGCATTAAATCACTTACTTGTTGCATATTGCTGGCTTTTACTTCATGTGTCGTGTACTAGATTTTGTAATTGTTTCATTGTTGTGGGTTTATCGGGAAAATTCTAAATGCTTTAAGATTTTCACACATTAAACAGTTCAGACCATTGTAAAGTTCATGTCTGTTTTTTGTCAGTCAAAAATCAAATAGAAAAGATCTACTCCTGAACAGTGTTTTTTTTAAATTAAATCAACAGGATGGTCTACAAATGGTTTCTTCTGATCTACAAACTAAGTTATGCAGTGGGAATTGTGGGATATTTGGCGGTAATGTTTACAATGTTTGGCTTCAATTTGTTCTTCAGGTATGGTACTTTTTGGAATGTTTTATTAACACAATTTGAAATTACTTTTTGTTAGCCACTATATTTTGCATTCACTAACGTTTCCACGTGTTTCAACCACCGAATTTAGTAAAGCGTAATTGTTTCATGAGGTTTCTTGTGAGTGAATCAGCTTGCTCCAGTTCTTCTTTCAGATCAAATTGCAGTACTATATGCTTGCAGAAGATGCTTTTTGATGTGGTTTCTCATTCATTGCCTGGTTCTTGGGAGCAGAAGTTATAAATTCGTGATGGAAGCAAACTAGTTATATGCCATCAAACATATAACATAGTTTTCTGTAGCTAACGTTTTGGAATTATTGCACATGCTATAAATCTGTACGGAGCATAAAGTAAACTCATGGTTACACATGTTTAACATTTATTGGGCTCGATTTTAGGCTTTTCTGATTTCCGGGAATTGGTTACACTTTAGTAAAGAAGTTTAGGCATCTGGGCCCTGCGCCAGAGTGCGCAGTGCAAAGGGAGGCGTTGTACAACTTTCGAGGCGCAAATATGGGAAACTCATGAACTAAAGTGCCGGGCCGTGTGCGCTCCGAGAGAGACCTGGTGGAGGGGGGTGGGGGTGAGATCCTTATATATTTAAAAAAAACATTGCCCACCACACAAATCGCTAAAAAAAAGGGAATAACAAACACTCGCACTTACCTTTGCAGCACTTTACCTTCCTCACTGCCGCCGTCATGGCTGGACCACTCTTGTTACCCAGGCGGTCATTGCTTGGTGCGTTTCCAGGCGCACGGGTTGGGTTCGAGTCAAAACTCTTGACTGTGTTGCAACGAGAGGCATAGCACACCTGGCGCAGCTCTTCTCGACAGTGCTAAGCGCCACCGCAAAACCCGACCCAAGGATCGCGACCGGACGCAGAAGACCTCGCCGCCCCATTTTACGTCGCTCCAGGGCGAAACCCAGAGCGCATAGGACCAGAAAATCCAGCCCAATGGCTTTGCAGTAATATCAAACAAGGACAGTTTGTCAAAATGGTAGGGTATAGTCAGGAATGGGAAATTGATCTTTTCTGTTGGGCAAGGATAAAAATTCAACTTTGGGTACATTGCTTCTGAAGAGCACCATTGTCAACTGAGCTACAGGTTACAATTTTACCATCTCAGTTAGCCATTGGAGCTGAAGCTGAAAAGTTGATCGTTCAATTTTCTTTTTCATTAAACATAGAATAAAGACTGAAGACTCGATGGATTTTGGTGTAATTTTGCTTTTCTATGGCTTGTATTACGGGGTTATGGGAAGAGATTTTGCTGAGATTTGTTCTGACTATATGGCCTCTACTATTGGAGTAAGTAATATTTTTACCGTAAGAAAACGATTTCTTTTCAAGATAAACCAATACTTTGCTTCATATGCTAAATATTCTTGTTTTGTGTACTTCTATTCACAGTTCTATAATTGTGGTAGTATGCCATCCAGGAATCTATCTGATGACATTTGTGCTGTGTGTGGTCAGAAAATCTATGTGGATATCAGTGAAGAAGGAATTATAGAAGACACCTACCAGCTCTCCTGTAATCATGTGTATCCTTTTTTGTGATGTGTATCCTTTCTGTCACCATTACACAATTTAATTCAGTTTACTGTTTGGGCAAAAAAAACTCTGTGGCCTCTACATTGAGATGTGCACGTTACAAACGGCTGCAGTACTGCTATGTTTCTTGTGGTGGTGCTGCCAAACTATCAGAATTCACTGTTTTCCATTGTTACTAGGTTTTCCCTCTGGCCCATAGTTTGGGATTTATATATCAACATCGTGAAATTTGCATTGATTTGGTACGCTGTGTAGTTTAACTATATTTATAAACGGGACATATTGGTCCCAGGCCAGCTTTTAGTTATTAAGACTACCTAAAAACACAATTATACTACAAGTACTGGTCTCCAAGTGTGATGAACCTGAAGATTGTGCTGTGCTGCTAGTTGAGTCTAGCAAATGTGGAGAGAGCTCTGCACATGCATTGTTAATTTTTTATATTAGGAGAGTGGGCAGCTCTCTTGTAACTAAAAATAAAAACAGGAAATTAAGTTTTAAGTTACCAGGCCATCCATGCGACAGCCTGGAAGCTTTTAAAGGTAGCTTTATACCAGGCTGCAGTTACAGTACATCTGGTATGAAGCCCAAGTGATTTAAGACTAGCTATTAGAGATAGTCTTGTACCCCTTAACTCAAGATGGATACAGATGAAGGAAGTAATTTTGCCCTATCTTAATTATCATTCATATGGAACTTTAAAAAATCTTGGCTTCTCCTTCCCCTGCATCATCTAACTATCTTTTAAATTAGTTTAAGGCTTTTGCCACCTATCTGGAAGACTTTTCCAAATATTGATCACTTTGTGTGATGAAGTACTTTCCAATAACCTGTTTGAAATGTCTATCTCTCTTTGTTGTAGTATTCTTAATGTCTGGTAATAGTACAGCTTAACCTAATCTATGCTGTTTTATATCTTTTATACCTCTATTCAGTCCCACTTGAGCCAGCTCCTATCAAAGCTAAAGAGCCCCAATTTCTACATTGATGCTACGGATAGGCATTTTTGTTTTCTGATGGTGCAATTGACTAGCAAACAAAATGGAATGCAGTGCTCAGGGAGTGGTCTTAGAGTTTTAGCATGATATCTTCCAACTTGTACTCAGCTGAGCAATATCATTTAAGCATTCTATTTACTTTTTAAAATTGCTGTTCCATAATGATTTGACATATAAAGTGGCAAATCTACTGTTGGCTTCGCCAAATGTCTTTTCACCTCACCTTTAGCTATTGTTTATGCCATATGTAGTATTCCTGTGACATGTATTTTTCAGTTACTACTTGCATTTATATAGTGACTTGAACATAGAAGTACATCTAAGGCACTTCAGAGGTGTAATCGGACACAAGTGGGCGGCAAGCCAAAGAAAGAGATATTCAGAAAGGTGACCAAAAACTTGTATCTTATATCCCTCATAACATCTTAGCGGCAAAGATGTCTATGAGCTCCTCACACGAAGGTGAGCGTGGAGGTGCCATTGGAAAAGAGCTTAAGAAAAGAGTTGGTAGTAGAGAAAAGAAGCCAGTGTTATTTTTCGTCTCAGTGACGATCCTCGAGCAGCGGGTGGTCTTGGTAAAGGAGCGTGAGGCCTAAGAGCTCTTGATGTGAAAACAGAAAATGCTGGAAATCTCAGCAGGGACAGGCAGCATCTGTGGGGAGAGAAACAGAGTTAACATTTCAGGTTCTGACAAAGGTTCATTGACCTGAAAAGTGAACTCTGTTTCTCTCTTCACAGGTGCTGCCTGACCCGCTGAGATTTCCAGCATTTTCTGTTTTTATTTCAGATTCCAGCATCTGCGGTATTTTGCTTTTGTATTAGCTCTTGATGTGGTTCAGTCAAGTCTGGTAATGGATGGCTAAACCAGTTGCACGCCACATATACTTAAGTCTGCTCCCTTTGGACTTGAGGAAGCGAAAATGGGTGCAATACAAGGGAGAGCAATCAGAATGGGAATGACTAAATATTTGACTGGGGACAAGGCCATCAAAGGTGGAGGCGAGGGAGTGGTTGACTAGATATATGGTTTAGAAATATTGGGCCCAAGTTTCCACATGATTTGCGCCTGATTTTTAGGAGCAACTGGTGGAGAACGGACTATCTTAGAAATCGCAATTCTCCACTTTTTTTTCTGCAGTTCTAGTCAGGTAGAACAGTTCTACTTTAGAACAGAATTTTTTCTTCAAAATGGGGTGTGTCCGGCCACTGACGCCTGATTTCAAAGTTTCCACCGTGAAAACTTACTCCAAACTAAAGTAGAATGGAGCAAGTGAAGATTTTTGTAGAACTGAAAAAACCTGTTCTACACTAAAAAATCAGACGCAGGTTACAAATTAGGCGTCCAGAACGAGGTGGGGGGGGAGGTGGGGGGAAGGGAAGTAATTAAATTCTACAATCAATCCTTATTTATACTTCTACAAATATTATACAAATAAATCCAACCTGAATAAACATTTATAAGCAAAGAAAAGATTAAATAAACCATCTTCCTACCTGTGTGAAAGTGCTTCAGCCATCGTTCGAAGGAAACCGCCGTTTGTTGCCGCACAGGGGAGGGAGGGGAAGGAGACAGCGGCTTTTTGTCACACGGGAGGGAGGGGAAGGAGACAGCGGCTTTTTGTCACACGGGAGGGAGGGGAAGGAGACGGCGGCTTTTTGTCACACGGGAGGGAGAGGAAGGAGACAGCGGCTTTTTGTCACACGGGAGGGAGGGGAAGGAGACAGCGGCTTGTTGCCGCGCAGGGGAGGGAGGGGAAGGAGACAGCGGCTTGTTGCCATGGAGGGGAGGGAGGGGAAGGAGACAGCGGCTTGTTGCCGCGGAGGGGAGGGAGGGGAAGGAGACAGTGAGAAGGGTAGCCTCAGTGCTGATGGCAATGTGCTTTTATTAAAAAATGTTCAAAAATTAAACAGCTACAAAGAACTACAAAAATGGCCGAGTGCCAATGTTTTTTTCACACTGAGCATGCGCGAACGCTCCAACGCGCACACGCAGCGTTGCCGGCAGGAAAAAAACTAATTTAAATAGTACCCGCCCCCTCCCACTTACAAAATTGGCGCGAGTGTAGGCCCCGCCCCCCTGGGCGCCACGCCAAACAGACAAGGAGCTGCAGAACGCTCGAGAATAGCGCGATTTTTTTTCTGACGCCCTTTTAGGCGCGAAAAACGGGCGCCCAGCTCGGAGGGGTGCCCGTTTTTTATCCTGTGGAAACTTGGGCCCTTTGTGGTAAATTGAGAGCCAAAGGCAACTTGGAAGTACAATTGTAAGTGACTTGGACAGCTTTTTCCAGGGGCTGGCACAGAAAAAAGTGGAGTTGAAAGGCGGTAGGAGAATGTACGCAATGAGGGATACAAGGACATGGTCGGAGATGGCCTTGTCTGATTCAGACCAAAGGAGAGGCCACGTTAAATGGCAAGGGTGTAAGCGATGGCCATGCCCATGAATAGTCGTGAGTTTCTGAAGGAATTTATACTCTTTCAATATACAATATCTTCCACTTAACTGCATTGAATTTCATCTGTCACTGATTTTGCCCATTTGCCAACTCTTCTTGTAAGCTGCTTCATTGGACTTAATATCAATGGTGAATTTGGCTAGTTTGCAGTGGATTCTAAATCATTCATGTAGGTTAAGAACAGTTGGAGCCTCAGCAGTAATCCCTGCTCTGCAAACATATGTACTGCTTACTTTCCTTCAACCAAATTTCTTATCCACATTCAGATTTTACCCAAATTCCCAATGTTTTTAGTTTAGTAGGCATTGTGAGGAACTTTATCAAAGGCTCTTTGGAAATAAATGTACACCCTAATACTGTTTTCCACTGTACATTTCAGATGTCACTTTCTCAGAGGTAATGAGATTCATCAGGCAAGATATTGGCCCAGAAATTGCTGAAATGGCACATCTTCTGGTGAGCGACATGAACTGGACTTTCTACCTTACCATTCAAATTGCACTATATTTGTACTGGAAATGCAAATTGATAGTGGTACAGTGATGTCAACACCTTATCTGGGACCTCATGAACATCATGCCCAATGGTCTATCTCCTTACCTAATGAAACAAAAGGATAAAAAAGTGAGCAAATGACTGAAGAAAATAGGATAGAGACTGAGAAATAGAAAGGGAAAGAAAAAATAGACGAAGGAAAAATACAATTTAAAAAAAAAAAAACAAGCATAAAAGTATATTAACCTAGTTGTGTTTGAGAATTGTTGTATTGGTCCTTGCGAAGTTATTAGTGAATGGCAGGGTAGGTGTGCGAAATGTACAAACGTTCTTTGGCCATGCATGATCATCATGATTAGGAACAGTGGAACTGCTTCATAGGAATTGCTAGACAAAAAAAGACCAGGATTCATCTAGTTTGCCTTCTACCATCCTGGTAATTGTATGACTCCTAACAGGAATCTAGATGGCATGACTGGCACAAAAATATTGAAAAGATAGATAAAGTTGTTAAAAACCTCTAGAAACAATTTACTACCTCAGAGTGAGACTCCACAGTTTCATTGTTCCCATTCTGGGCCTCCAAGGTTGACTGCCATATCAGGACCATAAATCATATCATTAACCGGGTCCTTACAATATGAATTACCAGCCCTAAATGTCTGCTGTGAGATTAATTTGCGTTAACGGCACAAATCCAAAAATTCCATGCCACACAATTTATTTCCATGAGGCTTGTGGGAAGGTTGCAAATTTTTCAGATTTTTCCAGGCTTATTGTCCAACAATTTGTGGAGAATCAGAATTCTTGGCCTATCTCCTCTTCGCCACAAATTGCTGTATTTGTTACAAACTAATAATGGTGAGTGCCGTGAACTTGCTATTATTTCCCAACAGTTTCGAAAGCTAGATTCTGTTATTTACTAGGTTATTCTTGTACAGGATACCCTTAGATTATCTCATGATCGATTCCATTACTAGGTAGTGATGATGGTTCTGCAATTTATGGGTTAAACTTGTCTCCTTTTTTAAAAATGGATACTATATTAACTACCTTCCCCAACATATAATGAGCACGGCACAAGTTTCATCCCTTAGTATTCTGAGATATATACCATCTGTTGCCGTGGACTTGCTTGGTTTAAAGCGCTTTAAGCCTGTCTGAAACCTACACCTTGATGAAGTCAAAGTCTGTAATTCTGCATGGATTATTGCTGTTAATACTGCACATGTTACTGTAGTCTTCTCTGATAGAAACATAGAAAATAGGTGCAGGAGTAGGCCATTTGGCCCTTCGAGCCTGCGCCACCATTCAATACGATCATGCAACTTCAGTATCCCATTCCTGCTTTCTCTTCATACCCCTTGGTCCCTTTAGCCGTACGGGCCACATCTAACTCCCTTTTGAATATATCTAATGAACTGGTCTCAACAACTTTCTGTGGTAAAGAATTCCACAGGTTCACAATTCTTGTGAGTGAAGAAGTTTCTCCTCATCTCGGTCCTAAATGGCTTACCCCTTATCCTTAGACTGTGACCCCTGGTTCTGGACTTCCCCAACATCGGGAACATTCTTCTTGCATCTAACCTGTCCAATCCCATCAGAATTTTATATGTTTCTGAGATCCCCTCTTTCTTCTCAATTCCATTGAATATAAGCCTAGTCGATCCCATCTGTCTTCATGTGTCAGTCCTGTCATCCCGGGAATCAGTCTGGTGAACCTTCGCTGCACTCCCTCAATAGCAAGAATGTCCTTCCTCAGATTAAGAGACTAAAACTACACTATATTCAAGGTGTATCACCAGCAAGGCTCTGTATAACTGCAGTAAGACCTCCCTGCTCCTATACTCAAATCCTCTCGCTATGAAGGCCAACATGCCATTTGCCACCTTCACCGCCTGCATGCCAACTTTCAATGACTGATGTACCATGACACCCAGGTCCCATTCCACCTCCCTTTTCCTAATCTGTCACGATTCATATAATATTCTGCCTTCCTGTTTTTGCCACCAAAGTGGATAACTTCACATTTATCTACATTACACTGCATCTGCCATGCATTTGCCCACTCACCTAATCTGTCCAAGTCACCCTGCAGTCTCTTAGCATCCTCCTCACAGCTTACACTGCCACTCAGTTTAGTGCCATCTGCAAACTTGGAGATATTACATTCAATTCCTTCGTCTAAATCATTAATGTATATTGTAAATAGCTGGAGTCCCAGCACTGAACCTTGCGGTACCCCACTAGTCACTGTCTGCCATTCTGAAAAGGACCCGTTTATTCCTACTCTTTGCTTCCTATCTGCCAACCAGTTCTCTATCCACGTCAATACATTACCCCCAAGACCATGTGCTTTATTATTGCACACTAATCTCTTGTGTGGGACCTTGTCAAAAGCCTTTTGAAAGTCCAAATACACCACATCCACTGGTTCTCCCTTGTCCACTCTACTAGTTACACTCTCATAAAATTCTAGAAGATTTGTCGAGCATGATTTCCCTTTCATAAATCCATGCTGACTTGGACTGATCCTGTCATTGCTTTCCAAATGTGCTGCTATTACATCTTTAATAATTGATTCCAACATTTTCCCCACTACCGATGTCAGGCTAACCGATCTATAATTCCCTGTTTTCTCTCTCCCTTTTTTAAAAAGTGGGGTTACATTAGCTACCCTCCAATCCATAGGAACTGATCCAGAGACGATAGAATGTTGGAAAATGATCCCCAATGCATCCACTATTTCTAGGGCCACTTCCTTAAGTACTCTGGGAAGCTGACCATCAGGCCCTGGGGATTTATCGGCCTTCAATCCCATCAATTTCCCTAACACAATTTCCTGACTAATAAGGATTTCCTTCAGTTCCTCCTCCTCGCTAGACCCTCGGTCCCCTAGTATTTCCGGAAGGTTATTTGTGTCTTCCTTAGTGAAGATCGAACCAAAGTATTTGTTCAATTGGTCTGCCATTTCTTTGTTCCCCATTATAAATTCACCTGATTCTGACTGCAAGAGATCTACATTTGTCTTCACTAATCTTTTTCTCTTCACATATCTATAGAAGCTTTTGCAGTCAGTTTTTATGTTCCATGCAAGCTTACTCTCATACTCTATTTTCCCCCTCCTAATTAAACCCTTTATCCTCCTCTGCTGAATTCTAAATTTCTCTCACTCAGGTTTGCTGCTTTTTCTGGCCAATTTATATGCCTCTTCCTTGGATTTAACACTATCCCTAGTTTCCCTTATTAGCCATGGTTGAGCCACCTTCCCTGTTTTATTTTTACGCCAGACAAGGATGTACAATTGTTGAAGTTCATCCATGTGATCTTTAAATGTCTGCCATTGCCTATCCACCGTCAACCCTTTAAGTATCATTCGCCAGTCTATTCTAGCCAATTCACATCTCATACCATCGAAGTTACTTTTCTTTCAGTTCAGGACCCTAGTCTCTGAATTGACTGTGTCGCACTCCACCTTAATAAAGAATTCTACCATATTATGGTCGCCCTTCCCCAAGGGGCCTCGCACAACAAGATTGCTAATTAATCCTCTCTCATTACACAACACCCAGTCTAGGATGGCCAACTCTCTAGTTGATTCCTCGACATATTGGTTTGGAAAACCATCCCTTTTACACTCCAAGGAATCCTCCTCCACCATATTTCTACCAGTTTGGTGAGCCCAATCTACATATAGATTAAAGTCACCCATGATAACTGCTGTACCTTTTATTGCACGCATCCCTAATTTCCTGTTTAATGCCATCCCCAACCTCACTACTACTGTTTGGTGGTCTGCACACAACACCCATTCGTGTTTTCTGCCCTTTGATGTTCCGCAGCTCTACCCATACAGATTCCTGTCCTTCCTTACTATTGCGTTAACCTCCTCTTTAACCAGCAACGCTACCCCACCTCCTTTTCCTTTCTGTCTGTCCTTCCTGAATATTTAATACCCCTGGATGTTGAGTTCCCAGCCTTGTTCACCCTGGAGCCATGCATCCGTAATCCCAATTACATCATATCCGTTAACGGCTATCTGCTCAGTTAATTCATCCATCTTATTGCGAATGCTCCTCACATTGAGACACAGAGCCTTCAGGCTTGTTTTGTTGACACTCTTTGTCCTTTTAGAATTATGTTGTAATGTGGCCCTTTTTGATTTTTGCCCTTGATTTCTCTGCCCTCCACTTTTCCTTACCTCCTTTCTACCTTTTGCTTCTGTCCCCATTTTACTTCCCCCTGTCTCCCTGCATAGATTCCCATCCCCCTGCCATATTAGTTTAATCCCTCCCCAACAGCACTAGCAAACACTCCCCCTAGGACATCGGTTCCGGCCCTGCCCAGGTGCAGTCTGTCTGGTTTGTACTGATCCCACCTCTCCCAATATCCCAAGAATTTGAATCCCTCCCTCTTGCACCATTCCTCAAGCCACATATTCATCTTAACTATCCTGCTATTTCTACTCTGACTAGCACGTGGTAGCAATCCTGAGATTACTACCTTTTTGAGGTCCTACTTTTTAATTTAACCCCTAGCTCCCTAAATTCAGCTTGTAGGACCTCATTCCGTTTTTTACCTATACCGTTGGTACCTATATGCACCACGACAACTGGCTGTTCACCCTCCCACTCCAGAATGCCCTGCAGCCGCTCCGAGACATCCTTGACCCTTGCATCAGGGAGACAACATGCCACCCTGGAGTCTCGATTGCGGCCGCAGAAACGCCTATCTATTCCCCTTACAGTAGAATCCCCTACCACTATAGCTCTCCCACTCTTTTTTTTTTCCTGCCCTCCTGTGCAGCAGAGCCACCCATGGTGCCATGAACTTGGCTGTTGCTGCCTTCCCCTGATGGGCCATCTCCACCAACAGTACTCAAAATGGTGTATCTGTTTTGGAGGGAGATGACTGCAGGGGACCCCTGAATAACCTTTGTAACCTGAATACTGTAAGATGAATACTTCAAGGGAATAGCTGTTGTATTTAGCATTTGCAACTAAATTAATTTCCAGTTCCCTCTTTTCTCTCATCACTCTCTCTTGACATGTTTCTGTAGTTTCCTGTAATCATCCCAGGGGCACCCTCACTCCTTCTGCCTCTTGTATCTTTTTCTGGTTGACATATTCATCCATTTAGTATCTTGTTTTTTGAGTCAATACGTGCTAATATAAATGCATTTGTCCTGCATATTCCTCAATATTCCTTTATGGTATTCTATTTGTCTTCTATTAAGGTGTTCTATTTCCTCCCCAATCATTGTGTTTTACTTCTTCCTTCACACTCTTGTACTTGGCTATTTTAAAAGTTAGACCTAGATGTTTATCGTCCGTTGTGTATGATCTCAAATGGTATTGAACTTAATCATGTTGTGGTCACTATCACTGAGGTGCCGCAACTTAAACTTTTTATACAAAAGCAAAATACTGTGGATACTTGAATCTGAAATAAAACAGAAAATGCTGGAAATCTCAGCGGGTCAGGCAGTATCTGTGGAGAGAAACAGAGTTAACGTCAGATCTGACTAGTTTTGTTTTATTTTAAACTTTTTATATGCTACCAAGTCACTTAACCAATACTAAGTTGAATTGAGAAGTGCCTTTTGTGGTTTCTCTGATGCATTGCATCATGAAGCAGTCATGCACTATATTTATCAATTGCCATTGTTGATCACTTGACATTCTCAATTTATATTTGGTTGAAATCCCTCATAAACTTTCTACATTCACATATCCTTTTTGTCTCTTCACACAAATTCTGTTTCCTTCTGTCATCTGTAGCAAATTCCTAGTGTAGTTTTAACTTTCTTTGTTAGTAACCTCCAGCCAGAGTATTTCATTGCGTAGCTTTGCTCTTTCTACTTTCTTTACCTCCAAAGTATCTGACATTTTGAGCAACACCCACTCCTTTTCTAACAGTTGGATTTCCTGAATGGGTTTTATTCATATCCATTTTGAGAGGTAAGCCATTGTTTCCATTCAAGTTCCTTACTGCTGCAGCAGTCTCTAATTTGTAACGAATGCTTCTGGCATTCATGTATAACCATTTTAATATAGGGTTTTCTGTATCTTGTGCCTTCGGAACCAGACTGCTGAAAACTGAGGCCAATACTGCTGTATCTAGTCCTCATCTGAAACTGTTTTGCATTGATGCAAAAGTAGTAACATAAAAATTCTTAACTACATAAATTTGTGTGATTTTTGAAGGCACACTTGAAAATTGAGTCTCTTCTTCCCCTCCCCAAATTCATTTCAAATAGTTTCAATATCTGAATACACGTAACTGGTGTATAAGTCTAGTTTTTAATGAACAAATGACTATTGGGGCAATTACATCTGTTAATTTATAGAGCGCTTAAATTATCTGGGTGGTTGATTCATTATTCAGTCATTTCTGAGCAGGGAAACAGTAAAATGTGTGGTATGTCCCAGTGCAGGTGACTGGATTAAAAAGTGAAGTGATTCATAGTGGTAAATTTAAAATGTTATTTCTTTTTTTTGCAAGAACTAGCAGATAACGGGGAATGCCCAAGCAACACAATTTTTAGTTCACCATCTTTGGTGTATCTGTTTTACCCTTGTATCTTTCTTGGCAGCGCTTAGCTTGCTACACAGGAAAGTCTGTGTTGGAGAGTTTTGGCATGACTACTGTGACTGCAATTCCTTATCTAGCTGGCAGTAGGGGAATTTAAAGTAGACTTGGCCAAGCCATGTTCAGTTTTTGCCCCAAAGAAGAAACACCATTTTCTGGCAGATAGTTGAGAACTTACAAAATTCACCCAAATATGGTAATGAGTGAAAGTAAATTTTGGGCTTCAAACTTACTGGATCAGTATTCAAGCTCTTCGCTAACTGCAGTATTGTCATTTAATTATACTCTGATATCCAACAATAATAAACTGTTGAAATACTGCCTGTTTTGTGAAGATTGGTTGAGTAATTTATTTTATACTTTGTTTGGAGGCCAAAGCATTGCACATATTCAATTGATGATTCATTACTGTGTTTTAAAAATAAATAAATTCTTCCCCCAAATGGCCTCCACTGTCAAAGAAAATTCCAGAAAATGCTTACTCTGCTATGCCTGTAGAATGGTGACGTCATCAGTTGACTAATGTGTGTGTACGCGCATGAGCTACGCATCTAAAACTTTACCATCTAGTTACATTTGATAACAGAATTTTGGAATGCTGTATTTTACAGTTACACATGAACCACTCACATTGTTGGCACAAAAACAAAATACTGTGGAGGCTGAAAATCTGAAATAAAAACATAAAATTCTGGAAAAACTCAGCAGGTCAGGCATCATCTGTGGAGAGAGAAACAAAATTAACGTTTCAGGTCGATGACCTTTCGTTAGCGCATTGTGCATTGCACATGAGAAACGTGTTTTGTTGTGCTCATCAATGTTGGTAACTAAACAGTGAATCAGCACAAACAGATTGCTCGATGACAATTATTTTGTTACTGACAAATAGCAGAATATCCTTAACTGGACACATTCAGATTTCATGAATTCTGCATTCGTGGTTGGTGCATTGTGGGTAAAAAGCAGACATGCCCATACTGTAATGAAAAGGTGGACCTCAAAAGAATGCTGAATAATCCGTATCCTTTATAATTTAGTTACATTTCAGATGAAACAAGTTGAATAAGAGCTACGTGGAAGTCATTGATGACTTAAGTAAATATTGGCACAATTTGTTTTTGTCATTTTAAGTAATGATTTTGATTTTAGTGAGCTTGCAGGCGTGTGTGCATGTGTTGCCACAAAAAAATAGTGCTAGTCTGCGATAGAAGTTCCCGATGATGATTAAACTCCGCGGTATTAGTTTCTACACTATTTACAAAACGGCCCATGACACATGCAAGTTTTGGACATGGTCCCTTTTAAGGCAAGTATGGAAGGTGCCCTAAGTATGTGTGTTTTCTGTCCCTTCTCATGCCCCGCACCCGCCCCCTCCCCCGCCCACACACACACTATTATTTTGGATTTTGCCCACTTGATAAACTGCTTTGATAGTTGCGTAAAAATAAAACGGGGAAGGTGGCTCAACCATGGCTAATAAGGGAAATTAGGGATAATGTTAAATCCAAGGAAAAGACATTTAAATTGGCCAGAAAAAGCAACAAAACTGGGGACTGGAGAAATATAGAATTCAGCAGAGTTATCTTAATGTGGCACCTTATCGAATGCCTTCTGGAAATCCAAATACACTACATCTACTGGTTCTCATTTATCCACCCTGCTCGTTACATCCTCAAAGAACTCTAATAAACTTGTCAAACATGATTTCCCATTCAGAAAACCATACCGACCTCTGCTTGATTGTATTATGATTTTCTAAATGTCCGGCTACTACTTCCTTTGTTTGGACTCCTTATTTAACCATCCAAGAGTTGATTATCTGCAAGGAAACTTGTCTGAGTACAGAACATTTTTGATTTGTCAACATTTTATGTATTTAAAACTGATGGTAAATGAATTAGAGCAATAAAAGCAAGGCTGATTGGTCTATTAGAGGTGATTGTACATCTTTTGGACATGCATAATATTTACTGTCATCCAATGAAAAATGAACAATTTGTGTGCAAGATGCCTCGCAGTTCCCAAAGTGTAAAATATTAACAAATATTAAGTGTGCACCGAATATTATATTTTCTTTAACTTCTTCACAGGTGGGAGCGCACACATGTTTTGTATGGCCAGCTTTTGGATTGGCTGCGATACCTAGTTGCATGGCAGCCTGTAATTATAGGTCTCGTACAGGGTATTAACTATATACTAGGTCTAGAATAAGACCCTCGCATTTTTTTGTGATGTACATTATAAATGACAAGAACCAGTTTAAATTCTGTATATTCTGTACTTTATATTGTGTATAAAAAAAAAAGTTTACTCTGAAAATATGACACTTAGCATTACATAGCTGCAAAATGTTTTGTTGGTAAATTAATTACTTTTTATTGTGGTGATTATGCTGTCACTTAACTAACGTGCAATATTTTTTTAAAGATGCAGTAAAGCCAGATTTTGTAAAAAGGAGCCTCAGTTTGTTTCACTGCAGAAGAATGCAGTCCCCGACAACAGCAATGTTAACAAATATTAAAGGAAGTATTTACCATGCTATATTCCTATGATTCATTGTTGATTGTAGCTTATAATGCTGATTTGGAAATTGTAAATATTACTTCAAAGGAAATTTGATGATAAAATGCACAGATACATAATAGCTTATTAAAAAAAATGAATGAAGTTCATAATTCTTGTAATTTCAACACTTAACAGCAATGTTGTGAAAAATTATTCTGGTGTAAACAACTGTTTATAGATCTACACAAACCTAATTCATACTTCCTGTAGTGATTTTCTTTGATATTTAATATTGACCACCAATACTGTATTGACTTACAGTGGGTTGCTGATTTTATATTTATTCTCTTTCAAGATGTTCATTTAGCCATTCATGTGGCAATAAAATGTGTTGTCTGCTACAGTCCAGATACTTATTTTTGTTTAATTTTGAAGGTACTAACTCTTGTCTTTTTGGTATTTTACTTTTTAATTCTAATCATTTGAAACTTGATACTTTTATATTGCATTAAGATAGGAAAAAATAATAGCTTTGGCTAATTTGACTTTGAACCTAAACATTGCCATCTCTGTTTCTGGTACTTTTTAATCCACAAAGCTGTTTTACAATTCAGAGTACAATTTATATTTAGAAGTATTATATATTTATAATTTATAAGTCTGCCCATTTAGGGCCCTCTTAATTTTTTTTGCAATATTTGCATTCTTTTTAATTTAAAAGTATTGTCTAAACTATGAATGATGTCACAGGATACTGGCTATAAATAATTATTGAGCCGGAGAGTGAGACACAAATGAATCAACAGTTAGCGTTGTGACTGAAGATTACGTCCTGAATTAAACCTAGAGAATTTCTGTTTTCAATGTCTTTTGGTAAACGATATTAATTGAAAATTGATTTCAGATATCCAGGAAAAAGGCTTCCTTTGTCTCTGTCATTGGGGAGTAGTCATACACAAAACTGCCATGATTTATCCACATTAAACACTTCACTTTTACAAGTGAGCCATCATCAGTAATAAATGATAAATAAATCAATAAATCAACCAATCACTATAACGTTTTGAAAATGATTACACCATTCCACACCATAACTATTTTTTGACGTAATAAATTTGCTAATTAACTGTTGACATGCCTAATCACAACCGACTATCTCAGCCAGTTCCTCCGAACGTATGTCTTGAATTACAAGCTACTGCTTCATGCATTGCTAAATCAGACGTGCTTCAGAACTGTCCCTCCTTTACCATATTGATTGCTTTTACAGAATCCTAGGTAAACTAACACAAATCTACACGCAACAGGTAGGTGGAGGTAAAAGCTGAATAAAGTACTTTAAAACATCCAGTAACACAGGATCTTTACACCCTCAAGTGAATTTTGTATAGTTTATCAAATTATTTGAAGCTGTCTGCACAACAATACATTGTAAACCCCCAAATGGCTGAGCCACTGTGCGAACGCTCATTGTAATTGCTTCTTCAGAAATTAATGCAAAAACACACAACTCCATGGGGTTGGGGAGAACAGACACCTATGTAGGAACAAGCCCATCCCTTTTTAAATAATCTCAACCCCAGAAACCCAGCTTTTCCCCATACCCTTCAATCATTTTCTCTCCAGAAACTTAGCTTAAACTCATTTATATTACTCTCTTGCTCTCTCTCTTGAGCAACTGCTTCCACAACGTCATTACTCTTTGTGTAAATAAATGCTCACTGACTTCCCTCCTTGTTCCATGACACAATAATAAGGTATGGATTCGGGATGGTGCAGGCTTGATGATTCAAATGGCCCTTTCTCATTCCAGACTTCTTTTATAATACTCCCGGTTGAACGCGACAGGCACTGTTCCCGCAGGTAACGGCGGGGAACCCATTCGACCAGTGCTAGGGACGGCATACGTCGGGCCCCTCCCACACTGCCTGCACAGATTCGGGGCGAGGAGCTACTGCACATGCACACACACTCCAGCGCGCATGAGCAGGGCTGCCGGCACTAAATGTGCTGCTGTGAGCTAGCCCTGCCGGCAGATCTTCGGCGCCACGCTTTGGCCCCACCCCCCGCAGCTGCTAGTGCGCTGCGCCGACCTGGAACGGGCCCGAGAAAGATTGCAGAATACCGAGGTAGGCTTTAGGCACATTTTTTTGTTCCAGGAAACAAGCATGCCTCTTCTAAAGGAGGGCCGAAACTTGAGCCTATTGTCACTAATGACTGAGGCAGCAGTGTATCTAGGGAGCAAGATAATTAATATCTCAAGATTAACGTCTTGGAGGACTTGTCTTGATATAAAGATAATTGTCATCATTCAGTGTTCTCATTCAGTGAACCTCATTAGTTCAGTGTTCAATATTTTCAGTTCACTTTTTCTATCTTTCAGTTTCTGGGATTGATACTTGGACTCTGCAGTGAGCAGAGTGCCGCCTCTCACATCTACAATCTTCATCTCAGAAAGTTGCAAAAAATTGTTTCCGCTAAAGGTTTCACAATTATTGAACCATACATTTGTTCCAGTCAGGACAATTTAACTTCTTGACTGATTTTTAACTTTGGTTTGTAAGTATTTGTACCATCAGTATTGTGTTTTTGTGCTTCTGTGCAATTATATTGTAAATAAATCATAGGTTTATCCTGAATATAGTGTCTGACAGTATGGTATTTGCCACCATTCAGAGAAGGCAGGAAAACATAATGGACATCCAATATGGTCTCTGGTGTATTGTACCTAATTGTTAGTCTTGTGGTGTGCTATTCTATCAATGGCGTGCATAACATGCAGGTTTTAGCTCATTGGAGACTTGGAGTAATTTTAGAAAAGACAGACTTGCATTTATATAGTGCCTTTCATGACCAATAAAGTATTTTTGAAGTGCAATCACTTGTAAAGTAGGAAACACAGCAGCTAATTTTTATACAACATAACCAGGAGGTCAATGAGGGCAGTGCGTAGTGTATATGGATTGTATATGATGGCTGCCTGAGGAAAAGAGTGTTCTAAGACCAGGCCCTCAAATCTTCCACCAAGCTCATGGTCTACAGGGCTGTAGTAATACCCGCCCTCCTGTATGGCTCAGAGACCATGGACCATAGACAACTCAAGTTGCTGGAGAAATATCACCAATGATGTCTCCACAAGATCCTACAAACCCCCTGGGAGGACAGATGCACCAACATCAGTGTCCTTGTCCAGGCCAACATCCCCAGCATTGAAGTACTGACCACACTTGATCAGCTCCGCTGGGCAGACCACATAGTTCACATACCAGACACGAGACTCCCAAGCAAACGCTCTACATGGAACTCCTTCATGGCAAACAAGCCAAAGGTGGACAGAGGAAACGTTACAAGGACACCCTCAAAGCTTCCCTGATAAAGTGCAACATCCCCACTGTCACCTCGAGTCTCATCGCCGACTGCATGCAGAAGACAAGCGCAGGCAGCGGAAAGAACGTACGGCTGTCGGTCCCACCTGTGGCTCTCGTATTGGACTGTTCAGCCACCTAAGGACTCATTCTAAGAGTGGAAGCAAGTCTTCCTCGATTCCGAGGGACTGCCGATGATGATGGTATATGGATTTTAGCAAAGCTTTTGATTAGGGCCCACATGGCAGACTGGTCATGAATGTAAAAGCCCATAGAATCCAGGGCAAAGTGGCAAGTTGGATCCAAAATTGGCTCCAAGGCAGGAAGCAAAGGGTAATGATTGATGGGTGTTTTTTTAACTGGAAGGCTGTATCCAGTGGGGTTCCGCGGGGCTCAGTGCTGGGTCCCTTGCTTTTGTGGTATATATCAATGACTTAGATTTGAATATAGAGGGTATAATTAAGAAGTTTGCAGATGACACTAAAATAGGCTGGTGAAGAAGAAAGCTGTGGACTGTAGGAAGATATCAATGTATTGGTCAGGTGGGCAGAACAGCGGCAAATGGAATTCAATCCTGAGAAATATGAGGTAATGCATTTGGGGAGGTCTAACAAGCAAGGGAATGCACATTCAATGGTATGACACTGAAAAGTGTAGAGGAACAAAGGGACCTTAGAGTGCAGATCCCTGAAGGTAGATAAGGTGGTTTAGAAGGCATATGGAATATTTGCCTTTATTAGTCGAGGAATGGAATACAAGAGCAAAGGATGTTGTGCTTGAACTGTATAAAACACTGGTTAGTCTGCCGCTGGAGTACTGTGTGCAGTTCTGGTCACCACATTACAGGAAAGATGTGATTGCACTGGAAAGGGTGCAGATGAAATTTACAAGAATGTTGCCTGGACTGGAGAATTTTGCCAATGAGGAAAGATTAGAGATGCTGGGTCTGTTTCCTTTGGAACAGAGGAGGCTAAGGGGAGACCTTATTGAGGTGTATTAAATTATGAGGGGCCTGGATAGAAAGGACCTGTTTCCCTTGGCAGAAGGGTCAACAACCAGGGGACATAGATTTAAAGTAATTGGGGGGAGGTTTAGAGGAGATATAAGGGGAAATGTCTGCACCCAGAGGGTGGTGGGGGTCTGGAATTCACTGCCTGAAAGGATGGTAGAGGCAGAAAGCCTCACCACATTTTTTAAAAAAAATACTTGCATGTGCACTTAAATATACAGAGCTATGGACAAAGAGCTGGAAAGTGGGGTTAGGCTGGATAGCTCTTGGTCGGCTGGCGTGGACACGATGGGCCGAAATGGGCTCCTTCCATGCTGTATTTTTCTGAATCTATAACAAGCTTTCACAAATAACAATGCAATAAGACCAGAAAATCGTTTTTTAATGTGATTGAGAGATAAATATTGGCCAGGACACCAGGGATAATTTCCCTGCTCTTCAAAATAGTGCCATCGGATCTTTTGCGTCCACCTGAGAAAGCAGAGAGGGCCTAGGTTCAACTGAGAGATGGCACTTCCAACAGTACAGCACCCTATGAGCACTGAACTGGAGTGTCAGCCTAAATTTTTGTGCTCAGGTCTCTGGAGTGGGACTTGAACCTACAACCTTTTGACTCAGGCGAGAGTGCTACCCCTGAGCCACAGCTGGCACTACTTTTATTGTCAAGCGCAAAAATGGTGGCTACGCATTTTACACCCTGCCTGATTGAAGTCAATGGAATAAACCAATCTCGAGTTTGGACAATTCTGCAGTTCCTGATTTTAGAGTTCCACTTGGTGGTAAGAAGCTCTTGCAAATGGTGTAATGGGCTGACATTGAACTCCTTAGTTGATGTACAAAATGATGAGGTCTTGAAAGGTATTCTAAAAGTAGATTGTGTTTCCTGTGGTCGGCTTGGTTTCCCCTTTGGATTTAGAAGATGTTCTTAATATTTTAAGACCTAGCAATTGCTGAGGTTATGCTGTCTTGTACCTAAAAGCAAGCATCAATGCATTGAAATCCAAATTGGGATCCTTTAAAAATCATTTTCAAGATGCTACCACATGACCTCGACAATTAATTGCAAAAAAAATTCAGACATTAAAGTTCAACTTTGTGTGCATCACAGGGTAAGATGAGAATAATGGGGTGACTTTTATGGTTTTAAAAAGTTAGTGAATGCAAAACACTAGGTATCTGGATGAGACAATCTGTTTCTCTGGTGTGTCTCATTTTTTGAAATCACCCCCAAAGTTCAGAGTAGCTGTCTTAATTGGTTATATTCAGACAAGAGGTTTTGAATTCTCCACAGATGGATGTTTCTAAGTGAGTTAAACATTTTTGTTAAATTCCCTGGATATAAAAATGTCACCAGAAAGGTTGTGGTTTTTATTGTTTTAAGATGCAATGTGAGAGGCTAGGCTTCAGGACAAGCTGAGACTAAAGCACTTAAAATAAACTCTGGAAAATTCAACATGGCAAATTTACACAGAAGTTGCCTGATCTTATACAGCCTTTAGGGAAAGTTATCGAAAGTTCCTGTTGTTGTAAGTGGCAGTTCATTGTTCTCAATTACTTCCTTTCCCCCCCCCCCCCCCCCCAAGACTTTTGATACCAGTGTCTGGCACAAAGGAATACATATCTGTAGGCAGTCTCAACTAAATTCCCAGTGGATGAAAATGTGACCTGAAAAACTGCCTTTAACTAACCTTAGACGAGGGGATTAAATGTAAATTTGCGGATGACACTAAGTTGGGTGGCAGTGTGAGCTGCGAGGAGGATGCTATGAGGCTGCAGAGTGACTTGGATAGGTTAGGTGAGTGGGCAAATGCATGGCAGATGAAGTATAATGTGGATAAATGTGAGGTTATCCACTTTGGTAGTAAAAAGAGAGAGACAGACTATTATCTGAATGGTGACAGATTAGGAAAAGGGGAGGTGCAACGAGACTTGGGTGTCATGGTACATCAGTCATTGAAGGTTGGCATGCAGGTACAGCAGGCGGTTAAGGAAGCAAATGGCATATTGGCCTTCATAGCGAGGGGATTTGAGTACAGGGACAGGGAGGTGCTACTACAGTTGCACAGGGCCTTGGTGAGGCCACACCTGGAGTATTGTGTACAGTTTTGGTCTAACTTGAGGAAGGACATTCTTGCTATTGAGGGAGTGCAGCGAAGGTTCACCAGACTGATTCCCGGGATGGCGGGACTGACATATCAAGAAAGACTGGATCAACTGGGCTTGTATTCACTGGAGTTCAGAAGAATGAGAAGGGATCTCATAGAAACGTTTGAAATTCTGAAGGGTTTAGACAGGTTAGATGCAGGAAGAATGTTCCCAATGTTGGGGAAGTCCAGAACCAGGGGCCACAGTCTAAGGATAAGGGGTAAGCCATTTAGGACCGAGATGAGGAGAAACTTCTTCACCCAGAGAGTGGTGAACCTGTGGAATTCTCTACCACAGAAAGTTGTTGAGGCCAATTCACTAAATATATTCAAAAAGGAGTTGGATGTAGTCCTTACTACGAGGGGGATCAAGGGGTATGGCGAGAAAGCAGGAATGGGGTACTGAAGTTGCATGTTCAGCCATGAACTTATTGAATGGCAGTGCAGGCTCGAAGGGCCAAATGGCCTACTCCTGCACCTTGTTTCTATGTTTCTATTCAGACTCGGAGATTATGAAGATGGCTGACACAAAAGTAGACATGATCTGGTACCTATTTGAGGTTCGGTCAAAGGCGCATTGTTGGGGACAAGTAGAAAAACTTGGGTTATTTCTAAAACTAACAGGTGCCTGAAATGGGAAAGTGTTATATTCTCAACAATTAACTTTCTTCACACTAATAAAATGTTCTTTAGTTAAGACATATTTAGAGTACAAAAGAATACTTAGATTTTAGTTTCGATTTAATAGCAAAAATAGTTTTATTGAAGTTTTGCAAGCTTGCTAACTGATTTTCAGTTCCGGACACTGGTGAGGTTGATGGTTCCTCTGGAGATGCAGCCAGAGCCAAGTCCATGGCACCGAGGGTGGCTCAGCTGCACAAGGGAGGAGGAAGAAGAGTGGAAGAGCAATAGTAGGGAATTCAATAGTTACGGGAACAGACAGGCGTTTCTGCAGATGTAACTCCAGGATGATATGTTGCCTCCCTGGTGCCAGGGTCAAGGATGACACTGAGCAGTTGCAGGACATTCTGCGGGAGGAGGGTGATCAGACAGAGGTCGTTGACCAACGACATAGGTAGAAAGTGAGATGAGATCCTGCAGGAAGATTTTAGGGAGCTAGGAGAGCGATTTAAAAAGCAGGACCTCAAAGGTAGCAATCTCCAGATTACTCCTGGTGCCACGTGCTAGTGAGTACAGAAATAAGAGGAAAGAGCGGATGAATGCGTGGCTGGAGAGATGGTGCAGGAGGGAGGGCTTTAGATTCCTGAGACATTGGGACGATTTCTAGGGGAGGTGGGACCTGTACAAGCTGGACAGGTTGCACCTCAACAGAGCTGGGACCAATATCCTCGTGGTGGGGTGGTTTGCTAGTGCTGTTGGGGAGGGTTTAAATTGGCTTGGCAGGGGGTTGGGAACGTGAGTAGTTTCAGAACGGAAAGAAGCAAAGCTGGAATTGGAAGACAGAAAATTAGTAAGTGAATTTGAAAGGCAGAGAAAACAAAGGCTAGAAAATAGACAAGGGAGTTTGGCAGTGCTAAATGGTATATATTTTAATGCAAGTCTATGGAATAAGACAGATGAGCTGAGGGCACAGATAGATACATGAGGGTATGATATTGTAGCTATTACTGAGACATGGCTAAAAGAAGAATAGGAATGGCAGCTCAACATTCCTGGTTACAGGGTTTTCAGACGGGATAGAGAGGGGGAGTCACAGTATTGATTAAAGAAACAATTACAGCTGTGAGGAGGGATGATGTGTTAGAAGGATAATTAAATGAGACTATGGGTTGAACTCGAGAACAAAAAAGGGATGATCATACTGCTGGAGTGTACTATAGACCCTCAAACAGTCAAATGGAGATAGAAGAGCAAATATGTAGGCAAATTTCTGAAAAGTGCAGAAACTATAGGGCAGTAATAGGGGATTTCAACTACCCTACTATTAACTGGGCTAAAATTAGTGTAGAGGGTGCAGAATTCCTAAAATGCATCAGGAGAACTTGCTTAGCCAGTACTTAGCAAGCCAAACAAGAGAAGGGTTTCAGAGTTTTCAGACGGGATAGAGAGGGGGAGTTACAGTATTAAAGAAATAATTACAGCTGTGAGGAGGGATGATATGTTAGAAGGATAATTAAATGAGGCTATATGGGTTGAACTGAAGAAACTTAGTTTTAGGGAATGAAGCTGGACAGGAAGGGGCATCTGGGAGAGCATTTTGATGCTAGTGATCAAATTCAGTTAGATTTAGGGTAGTTATGGAAAAGGACAAAGACCAGGAATAAAAGTTCTTAATTGGGAAAAAGCCAATTTTACTAAGCTGAGATGTGATTTAACTAAAGTGGGCTGGAAACAACTACTTGAAGGTAAATCAGTGTCAGAACAGTGGGAGGCATTCAAGGTGAAGACTGAGGGTTCAGAGCAAGTATGTTCCCTTAAAGAAAAAGGGCAGGACTAACATCTAGAGCCCTCTGGGGTCAAGGGACATGTAGGGTAGGATTAACGAAAAAAAGGGAGGCTTATAACAGATACCGAGGGCTCAATACTGCAGAAACCTGAGAGGGGTATGGAAGGTGCAGGGGGGAAATTATAAAGGAAATTAGGAAAATAAAGAGCATGAAAAAATATTGGCAAGGAAAACCCAAGGATGTTTTATAAATATATTAAGAGCAAGAGGACAACTAAAGAAAGAGTCGGGCCTATTGGAGACCATAAAGGTAATATGTGTGTGGAGGCGGAAGACGTGGGTAGGGTATGTTAATGAATACTTTGCGTCTGTTTTCACAAAAGAAAGGGGCGATGCAAATGTTGCAATCGGAGGGGGGGGAGGAGTGTGAAATATTAAATTAAATAAATATAGTGAGAAGTAGTATTAAGGGGTTTAGCATCTTTTGAAAATAGATAAACCCCCAGGCCCAGATAAAATGTATACCAGGCTGTTAAGGGAAGCAAGAGAGAAAATAGCAGAAGCTCGTCCCATCATTTTCCAATCCTCTCTGGCTACAAGTGTGGTGAACTGGAGGACTACCAACATTGTACCATTGTTTAAAAGGGGAGAAAGGGATAGACCGAGTAATTACAGGCTAGTCAGCCTAATTTCGGTGGTGAGAAAAGTATTAGAAAAAATTCTAAGGGTCAGGATAAATCTTCATTTAGAAAGACGGATTAATTGAGGACAGTCAGCATGAATTTGTTAAGGACAGGCCGTTTCTGACTAACTTGAGGTAACGAGGAGGCTCGATGACTAGTGCATTTGATGTAGTCCATATTTATTTTAGCAAGGCTTTTGTTAAGGTCCCACACGGCAGACTAGTCATGAAAATAAAAGCCAAAGTGGCAAGTTGGATCCAAAAATAGGTGAGGCAAGAAGCAAAGGGTGGCTGAGGCAGGAAGGTTGATGGGTGATTTTGTGACTGAAAGGCTGTTTCCAGTGGGGTTCCACAGGGCTCAGTATTAGGTCCCTTGCGCTTTGTGGTATACATCAATGATTTAGATTTGAATGTTGGGGGTATGATTAAGAAGTTTGCAGATAGTTCTAAAATTGGCTGTGTGGTTGACGATGAAGAAGAAAGCTGTCGACTGCAGGAAAATATCAATGAACTAGTCAGGTGGGCAGAACAGTGACAAATGGACTTCAAGTGTGAGGTAATACATTTGGGGAGGGATAATAAGGCAAGGGAATGCACAATAAATGGTAAGACACTGAGAAGTGCAGAGAAACAAAGGGACCTTGGGGTGCAGGTCCACAGATCCCTGAAGGTAGCAAGACAGGTAGATAAGGTGCTTAAGAAGGCATATGGAATACTTGCCTTTGTTAGTCGAGGCATGGAATAAAAGAGCAAGGACGTTGTGCTTGAACTGTATAAAACACTAGTTAAGCCACAGCTATAATACTGCGTGTAGTTCTGGTCACCACATTACAGGAAAGATGTGATTGCATTAGAGAGAGTACAGAGGAGATTTACGCGAATGTTGCCTGGACTGGAGAATTTTAGCTGAGGAAAGATTGGACAGGCTGGGGTTGTTTTCTTTGGAACAGAGGAAGCGGAGGGGAGACCTTATTGAGGTGTATAAAATTATGAGGGGCCTAGATATGGTAGATAGGAAGGACCTATTTCCCTTAGCAGAGGGGTCAACAACCAGGGGGCATAGATTTAGTGATTTGTAGGAGGTTAAGAGGGCATTTGAGGAGTAATGTTTTCACCCAGAGGGTGTTTGAGGGGCTGGGAGGGGGGGGGGGGGGTGTCATCTGGAATTCATTGCCTGAAAGGGTGGTAGACGCAGAAACCCTCACCACATTTAAAAAGTACCTGGATATGCACTTGAAGTGCCATAACCTGCAAGACTACGGACCAAGAGCTGGAAAGTGGGATTAGGCTGGATAGCTCTGTCGACCAGTGCTGACATGATGGGCTGAAATGGCCTCCTTCCGTGCTGTAAATTTCTATCATCTACCTTAGATCCTAAACAGTCGCTGCCTTGTGGATGTGCACTACAATTGGGAATGTGATCCATGTTCCGTCCAAGATCATGAATAATGAAGGAAAATTTACCTTTCACTCATTCCTTGTTTTTTGAATGAAGGGGGTCTACAGATAACCAATTTCCATTTATTTTGTTATCCTTCTTGAAACATTGTAGTGCCATACTACATTTAGCTATTTGAGAAAAATGCTATTTTTATTTTAGAGCGCTGAGGTTATTTGTCTTAGATCTTATATCAAATATTCAAGATTGAACAAGTAATGTGTTATTAATTAGTGGCATATACTTGGTAGGGGGGGAGAACTGAGGAAGAACATGAGCCAAGTTTTTAAAAGCTGAGGCCTTGATGATGGACATGATGCCGGGAGAGGGAGCGGGGGGGTGGTACCTGGGAGATTGGATCGTAAAAATGTACCTCTGCTTGGGGCAAAACGGTACAGGCTGTGCTGTGGGCCAAATATTTATATAGACTTGGGGGGGGGGGGGGGGGCGAAAGCAAATTTTACCTTGCTGGATTTCCACGTTATGCATAAACTCTGCCCCCAGTGCCGAGCTCGATATATGAAATGGGTGTGAGTAATCCTGTGGCTTTACCTGCTCAAGTAGGATTCATAAAGGGAAGTAAGTGCCTCTGTATTTGCCTGAAAATTCCTTTTCTTCACAGTAGGAAGTTTCCATTTTTGTTACACATTTTGCTCTATGTATTAGTTGCAATAGCTGGGGAGAGTGCCATATTTTCATTTGTTTTGCATTTTTTTGCCAGTGCTTTCCATCGTAAACCGGGGTTGGGGGTAATATATTAGCATGCATAGAGGATTGGTTAATGAACAGAAAACAGAGAGTAGGGATAAATGGTTCATTCTCTGGTTGGCAACCAGTAACTAGTGGGGTACCGCAGGGATCAGTGCTGGGACCCCAACTATTTACAATCTATATATTAACGACTTGGAGGAAAGGTCCGAGTGTAATGTTGCCAAGTTTGCTGCTGATACAAAGATGGGAGGAAAAGCAATGTGTGAGGCGGACACAGAAAATCTGCAAAAGGATATAGACAGGCTAATTGAGTGGGCAAATATTTGGCAGATGGAGTATAATGTTGGAAAGTGTGAGGTCATGCACTTTGGCAGAAAAAATCAAAGAGCAAGTTATTATTTAAATGGAGAAAGATTCAAAGTGCTGCAGTACAGCGGGACCTGGGGGTACTTGTGCATGAAACATAAAAGGTTAGTATGCAGGTACAGCAAGTGATCAGGAAGGCCAATGGAATCTTGGCCTTTATTGCAAAGGGGATGGAGTATAAAAGCAGGGAAGTCTTGCTACAATTGAACAGGGTATTGGTGAGGCCACACCTGGAATACTGCGTACTGTTTTGGTTTCCATATTTACGAAAGGATATACTTTGGAGGCAGTTCAGAGAAGGTTCACAAGATTGATTTCGGAGATGAGGGGGTTGACTTATGAGGAAAGGTTGAGTAGGTTGGGCCTTTACTCATTGGAATTCAGAAGAATGAGAGGTGATCTTATCGAAACAAATAAGATTATGAGGGGGCTTGACAAGGTGGATGCAGAGAGGATGTTTCCACTGATTGGGGAGACCAGAACTAGGGGGCATAATCTTAGAATAAGGGGCCGCCCATTTAAAACTGAAATGAGAAATTTCTTCTCTGAGGGTTGTGGATCTGTAGAATTTGCTGCCTCAGAGAGCTGTGGAAGCTGGGACATCGAATAAATTTAAGACAAAAATAGACAGCATCTTAAACGATAAGGAAATAAGGGGTTATGGTGAGCGGGCAGGAAAATGGACCTGCATCCATGATCGGATCATCCATGAATCATATTGAATGGCGGAGCAGGCTCAAGGGGCCGTATGGCCTACTCCTGCTCCTATTTCTTATGTTTTTATGTAATTGTTGCTGCTGCTATTGAAATAGCAGCATATTAACGTGTATATAGGCATTCCATTGGGGTTCCAATAGTGTTGCATGATATAGAATTTTACAGCACAAAAGGAGGACATTGAGCCCGCGCCAGCTCTCAAAGAGCCATCCATGTAGTCCCATTCCTTTGACCTTGCCCCATAATCATTTAATTTTCAAATATCGACTTTACTTTTAAAAGTGATTATGTATTTTACCTCTATTTGGTAGGGTACGCCATATCCTTTGTATTTTCAGAAGAAATCTCATAACATCTCCCTTCATTCTTTTGATGGTCTCAAATTAATGCCCTCTGTTTACCAATTCACTAACCAATGGAAATAGTTTATTTTTCCCATTTATCTTATCAAAACCCTGCACAATTTTGGATACCTCTATCAATCTTCTCTGTTGAAAAAAAACCCTACATATTTGCTCTTGGGGGGAGAAACCCTTTTGTCCTCCACTCAGGATTGTCTTGATTGTGTATTGTTTATAGTTTTACAGTGAAGCTTAATTTTAGTTGCACGTACACATGGGACCAAATAAGTCCTCATTAACTCGGTATGCTAGCCATGAATCACATTTATATTTACAATGGAGTATCGTATATACAAAGTTATCGCAATTGTCTTGCTTTGTATAATAACAAATGTAATTACAAATTGTCTGCTGCACTAAGTAAAAACAATTCTACATGAAAATCAGTTGTCTTTTTAAAAAAAAATCTTAATCTTGGATATCTTCATCCTTGAGGATGTTGTATACGCAAAAACTTGGCTTGAGTCTCTCATCCTTTTTTCTGTACTTTACTATGAACTTTTTTCTATTTTAGTATTTAAGCAATTGTATAGCATTATAAAAGTTGTCTCGTACATACTCATAGGACATTGCACCCACAGCTTTACATCTTAAAAGTGTACATCACATCTTTCCAATTGGCTCATTACCACTTTAAGTTAACCATGCTGTTACCCCAATATAGATAGGTAAGAAAAGCTACAATCACCTAACAATTAAATTAAGTTTTTTTTTTAAACTACCCAATTGCAGCTTCCAAATACACCAACACCAACCAATCGAATACCTGAAATGTTTTTCTGTGATCGGCCATCTTGGTTTACCACAATACTACTCTCTAATATTTTATAATATAATCTCTCAAAATAATCCTAAAAAGGAGGGAATGATCACAATAAAATATGTTCAATGTTTTCAGTTAAACAGTTTAAACCATTAACTCAAATTTCTAAGCGAAAAAGTCTAAATGAAGGTTTTCTTGAATCACTGAGCAAGACCTAATATTTAATAGGCACTTTAATGCTGAACTCGGACATTACTGATGGAGCTCTACAGTCAGTCATGTCCAGATCATGGCAAATAAACATCTGTTCAAGACGCTGGTCACTGGAGATTTGACGATATGATAAATGTCCCTGGTCCAACGCTCCACTAACAACCTCTTCAACAAACACATTTACTTAACATTTTAAGTTTTGTAGAGTGGTATGTGAATGATTTGCAAATATATCTACAAGGGCTGTATTTTTTCAGTGTTAGTAATGTGTAAAGGGATGAACAAGCTGGATCTTTGCTTACTTGAAAAGTGAAAACTTACGGGTGACTTAATAGAGGTCTTAAAATTATGAAAGGTTTTCATCAAGTAGACAGAGTTTGCAATTGTGGAGAAGAGCAAATCTGGAGACCATCAATATAAGATGGTCACTAAGAATCAAATAGGGAATTCAGCAAAAGCTGCTTTACCCAGGAAGTGGTGAGATTGTGGAACTCGTTGCCACAGGGAGGTGTTGGACCAAATAGGATAGATGCATTCAAGGGGATGCTAGATAAGCATAAAAGGGAGTAGGTTATGCTGATCGATGAGGAAGGATGGGAGAACGCTAAGATGGAGCATAAACACCGGCATGGGCTGGTTGGCTCGAATGGTCTGTTTCTGTGTTGTATATTCTACGTAATTCTATGTAGTAATATCCTGTATTAGTCATGTGATATATTGTTACAGTAAATTTGCTATATTGCATTGACTGGCAAGTCACACTTACATTTAGGCTGCAGCAGGACTGTGGTGAACATGAGCAATAAAGACTGCAGCAGTTTAAGAAGGTGGGCCCACCACCACTTTCTCAGCAACCAGGGATGGGCAGTAAATACCTCATCAGTGTCACCAGGTCCTGAGATCAAACTGGTATGTAAAAAAGAAATCACAATCCTGGCCTTACCATGAGAAGTGGTACAAAAAACGTTTAGAATTTTAAAGGTTTGTAAGAAAAATTAACTTTGTATCAGTCAGTGTTCTGATGTATTTTGCTTCCTTGTGTTCCACACTAAGCCATAGCAAAGAAGTGAATATACAGCAAAGCTTTTGCGTTGGCAGCTTTGACTATTGGCAATGGTCACAACACTGCCGATACAGCAAAAAAAATCTTGTCTTTTACAGCTTTCTGGAAGTTCATTTGAAAGTTAAAGACGTTGGGAGAATAAAAGTAAAAAAATGAAACAAACCCCCAATTCTTTTTGATTATCAGTGGTCTGCACTTTCCTTGGCATCACATTTTGACATTTGAATGATTTCCAAACCCTTCCACATCTACACTTTTTTTGTGGATATTTTATGAGCATTGCTAACTTTCTAGCCTCTTGTTTTGGTGGACATTCAAAAACTTCAGCTGTGCAGAAGTTGATGTGGAATGCAAGAGTCTAATTTGGCATACAAACACGGTGAAGCACACAATCTGAACAAAATAAAATCGCACCGAATTTCTCCTTTCCGAGCTATATGTCCTGGCTTTAAAAGGAAGATTGTTCAGTCTTTGAAAGAAGTTAAACAAATCTGGCCTTTCAGAATGTTCTTGCATGAATACGAGAATATATAGCATGGCAATGAAAATGTGGAAAACAAAATTGGCAGACAACTTATCGTGCCATAAAAATTACAATGTGGTATTTAAATAAAGCGTTTTAAGAAACCACAGGGAAGCAGTTGTTTTATATTGGCATGTGTTTAAAGGTATTTGGTTAGATCTGAAATTTGATAATTTTTGAAATATAACCTAGGCATGTGAAGAAAAATGAAAACTGTCTGGCAGGAATTTACAGCTGGGGCATTGTGCCCCAAACGAGCAGCACTAGACATTGATATTTTATTGTTAGTGAGTCCCAGAGATTTGAGTAAGTTTAGAAGAATCTAGATGGCTGAGGATTGATTTTTCCACAGATATTATAACTTTTATTTATATAGCGCCTTTAACGTAGTAAAACAACCCAAGGCACATCACAGCAGTGTTACAAGGGTGTAAGAGAAAAGATAGCCATCCGTGGCTAACTAAAGAAATAAAGGACGGTATCCAATTAAAAACAAGGGCATACAAAGTAGCCAAAACTAGTGGGAGGACAGAAGATTGGGAAACTTTTAAAAATCAGTAAAGAATGACTCAAAAAATGATTAAGAAAGAGAAGATAGACTATGAAAGTAAATTAGCACAAAATATAAAAACAGATAGCAAGAGTTTCTATAGGTATATAAAAAGGAAAGGAGTGGCTAAATTAAATGTTGGTCCCTTAAAGGACGAGACCAGGGAATTAGTAATGGGGAACATGGAGATGGCAGAAACACTGAACAAATATTTTGTATTAGTCTTTACGGTAGAGGACACTAACAATATTCCAACAGTGGATAGTCAAGGGGCTATAGGGGGGAGAAATTTAACACAATCACAATCACTAAGGAGGTGGTACTCAGTAAGGTAATGGGACTAAAAGCAGATAAATCCCATGGACCTGATGGCTTGCATCCTAGGCTCTTAAGAGAAGTAGCAGCAGGGATAGTGCATGCATTGGTTGTAATTTACCAAATTTCCCTGGATTCTGGGGAGGTCCCAACAGATTGGAAAACTGTAAATGTAACGCCCCTAATTAAAAAAAGACAGACAAAAAGCAGGAAACTATAGACCAGTTAGCCTAACATCTGTGGTTGGGAAAATGTTGGGAGTCCATTATTAAAGAAGCAGTAGCAGGACATTTGGAAAAGCATAATTCGGTCAGGCACAATCAGCATGGATTTATGAAGGGGAAGTCATGTTTGACAAATTTGCTGGAATTCTTTGAGGATGTAACAAATAGGATGGATAAAGGGGAACCAGTGGATGTGGTGTATTTGGACTTCCAGAAGGCATGTGACAAGGTGCCACATAAAAGGTTACTGCATAAGATAAAAGTTCACAGGGTTGGGGGTAATATATTAGTGTAAGGGATATAGAATTGTGGCAGACAGCTAGGTGTTTACAACACAATGCTGAAGGTCGTGAACTAATCAGTATTAGGAGGGTCTGAGGAATAATTGCCGATTGTATGTAACACTAACTTATGTAAGTATAGCCACACTTATAAAACAATATGGTTAACTTTAGTAGCACTTAACAAAACAGCAGAAGTCAGCAGTGACAATTTTGATTAGAAGTCTCTGAGGAAGAGATAAGAAAGCCAGTATTTTGGGAGCAGTTACTTCAGGCGTCATATAGACTATGGCAAAGTGCAAATCACGGAACAAACATAATTAACATATGATGGGAGATGGACAATTGCATGTACCACTCAGCCAGTCTGATAAGAATCGACAAATCAATGTAACTCCGCTTATACCAATAGACCTATCGATTTTGTAGGAGGGTAGCTCCTCCAAAACCTGTATAAATTATACTTGAACCTTCAAAATACAAGAGATTTCAACAATTGAACCCTCCCTTGCATTTGCTCGAAATAAAGCCAGTTAAACTGAAGGTTTTGTTTGTTTAATTTCATGGTCGTTATACGGAGGGCGACGGGCGAGGTGTCAATTACCTATATCAGGTAGTCTGCCTCGAGGGAGAGAAGTCTTCCTTTTACCCCAACAATTATCATGGATAGAGAATTGGCTAACTAACAGAAAACAGAGAGTTGGGATAAATGGTTCATTTTCTGGTTGGCAATCAGTAACTAGTAGTGTGCCGCAGGGATCAGTGCTGGGACCTCAACTATTTACAATCTATATTAAATTGTAACGTAGCCAAGTTTGCTGACGATACAAAGATAGGAGGAAAAACAATGTGTGAGGAGGTCACAAAAAATCTGCAAAAGGACATAGACAGGCTAAATGAGTGGGCAAAAATTTGGCAGATGGAGTATAATGTTGGAAAGTGTGAGGTCATGCACTTTTGGCAGAAAAAAAAATCAAAGAGCAAGTTATTATTTAAATAGAGAAAGATTGCAAAGTGCTGCAGTACAGCGGGACCTGGGGTACTTGTGCATGAAACACAAAAGGATAGTATGCAGGTACAGCAAGTGATCAGGAAGGCCAATGGAATCTTGGCCTTTATTGCAAAGGGAATGGAGTATAAAAGCAGGGAAGTCTTGCTACAGTTATACATGGCATTGGTGAGGCCACACATGGAATACTGCGTGCAGTTATGGTTTCCATATTTACGAAAGGATATACTTACTTTGGAGGCAGTTCAGAGAAGGTTCACTAGGTTGATTCTGGAAATGTGGGTGTTGACTTATGAGGAAAGGTTGAGTAGGTTGGGCCTCTACTCATTGGATTTCAGAAGAATGAGAGGTGATCTTATCGAAACATACAAGATTATGAGGGGGCTTGACAAGGTGGATGCAGAGAGGATGTTTCCGCTGATAGGGGAGACTAAAACTAGAGGGCATAAGGGGCCACCCATTTAAAACAGATGAGAAATTTCTTCTTTGTGGGTTATAAATCTGGAATTCGCTGCTCAGAGCTGTGGAAGCTGGGACATTGAATAAATTTAAGACAGAAATCGACAGTTTCTTAAATGAAAAGGGAATAAGGGGTTATGGGGAGCGGGCAGGGAAGTGGACCTGAGTCCATGATCAGATCAGCCTTGATTGTATTAAAGGCGGAGCAGGCTCGAGGGGCCGTATGGCCTACTCTCTGCTCCTATTTCTTATGTTCTTATGTTATGTAAAACAGATCAATTTGACACCGAGCCACAAACAAAGAAATTAAGGCAGATGACCAAAAGCTTGGTTAAAGAGGTAGGTTTTAAGAAGGTTAGAGAGCCGGAGAGGTTTAGGGATAGAGTTCCAGAGCTTAAGGCCCAAACAGTTGAAGGCACGACCACCGATGATGGAGCAGTTATAATCAAGGATGTTCAAGAGGGCAGAATTTGAGGAGCGCAGACCTCTTGTGGGGTTGTGAGGCTGAAAAAGATTAGAGATGGGAAGGGGCAAGGCCATGGAGTGAATTGTAAATGAGGATGAGAATTTTGAAATCGAGATGTTGTTTAACTGGGAGCCAATGTAGGTCAGAAAGCACAGGAGTGATGGGTGATCGTGACTTGGTGCGAGTTATTACACAGGCTGCTGAGTTTTGGATGACCTCAAGTTTGCATAGTGTAGAATGTGTGGGAGGCCAATCAGGAGTGAGTTGGAGTAGTCAAGTCCAGAGGTAACAAAGACATGAATGAGGGATTCAGCAGCAGAAGAGCTGAGGCAGGGGTGGAGATGGGCGATGTTGCAGAGGTGGAAAAAGACGGTTTTAGTTATGCAGTGGTTATGTGGCTGGAAACTCATTTCAAGGTCGAATATGACACCTAGGTTGCGAACAGTCTTGTTCACCAGAACTACCCACACTGTCACTAATCACTCCATCAAACTAAACACTCTGGGTAAGAGCTGCAGTGACTGATGGGACATTATGTGTGGGTCATGGATTGTTAACTGGTTTATTGGGTATGAAGTGAATAGTGACAGTGTCATGACTTCAGATTTGCAAGGTCATAAAAGACCTTGCAAATAATTACTCCAATCATAGTTAAGGCATCTGCAATGTTTTCACCTACCCGGGACGACTCTCGCTGTAAGTTGTAGCTCTTATACTCCCGCCGTGCAGTGGTGTCCTCTCGCAGGTCGGGGTGGCCCATGATGTTGCAGGGGCCCGGCGCTCCAGCTCTTATACTCCCGACCTGCGGTGGTGTGCGACGGCTTCAGAGTGGGTGACTGGGTGGCATCACCGGGGCCCAGGTTGCCGGTTAAAGCATAGGCAGGGCCATGCACGGCCGAGGAGTGGGAAGGTCGGAGCGGATGAGCAGCAAGAGATCGTGGCGGAGGTGCGGTGAATGATTGAGGCAGAGGAGTGATGAGAGATCATGGCTGAGATGTGACGAGTTGAGCAGTGAGAGATCGTGGCGGAGGTGTAGCAAATGAGCGTGCAGGACCCAGAAGAGCTGAGGGCCCAGAGCCAGCGCGGGCCAGCACACACTGCGATATGTCCGTGCAGCAGAGCAGGTCTCCAGTCATCCTGGTTTACCCTTGCCACTGGATAAGGCCTAGCTCTGTCAAGCCCATGTGGTAGCTGATGTGCAATGGTTGCCACACATTAAAAAAATCCATGCACAGGCATCTTTCACCCCCCCCAATTGGAGGAGTTCAGGACTGGAACATTGGGGTCCTTCATTGAAACATCCATGAACTCAACTCTTTTGGTGTAAAAGCAAGTCATCCTTGTTCGAGGGACCGCCTATGATGATGATGACCCTCAGATTGATGCTAGGAAGAACATAAGAAATCGGAGCAGGAGTAGGCCATGTGGCCCCTCGAGCCTGCTCCGCCATTTAATACGATCATGGACTCTGGTACACTTCCCTGCCTGCTTCCCATAACCCCTTAATCCCTTATCGGTTAAGAAACTATCTATCACTGTCTTAAATTTATTCAATGTCCTGGCTTCCACAGTTTTCTGAGGCAGCAAATTCCACAGATTTACAACCCTCAGAGAAGAAATTCCTCCTCATCTCAGTTTTAAATGGGCATCCCCTTATTCTAAAATTATGCCCCCATCAGTGGAAACATCTCTGCATCCACCTTGTCAAGCCCCCTCATAATCTTATACGTTTCAATAAGATCACCTCATTCATCTGAATTCCAATGAGTCAAGGCCCAACCTCCTCAACCTTTCCTCATAAGTCAACCACCTCATCTCTGGAATCAACCTAGTGAAGCTTTTCTGAACTGCCTCCAAAGCAAGTATATCCTTTCGTAAATATGGAAACCAAAACTGCACGCAGTATTCCAGGTGTGGCCTCACCAATACCCTGTATAACTGTAGCAAGACTTCCCTGCTTTTATACTCCATCCCCTTTGCAATAAAGGCCAAGATTCCATTGCCCTTCCTGATCATTTGCTATACCTGCACAGTAACCTTTTGTGTTTCATGCACAAGTACCCCCAGGTCCCGCTGTACTGCAGCACTTTGCAATCTTTCTCCATTTAAATAATAACTTGCTCTTTGATTTTTTTTCTGCAGAAGTGCATGACCTCACACTTTCCAACATTATGCTCCATCTACCAAAACTTTGCCCACTCACTTAGCTTGTCCATGTCCTTTTACAGATTTTTTGTGTGCTCCTCACACATTGCTTTCCCTCCCATCTTTGTATCATCAACAAACTTGGCTACGTTACACTCAGTCCCTTCTTCCAAGTTGTTAATATAGATTGTAAATAGTTGAGGTCCCAGCACTGATCCCTACAGCACGCCACTAGTTACTGATTGCCAACCTGAGAATGAGTCATTTATCCCGACTCTCTGTTTTCTGTTAGTTAGCCAATCCTCTATCCATGCTAAAATATTACCCCCAAGCCCGAGAACTTTTATCTTGTGCAGTAACCTTTTATGTGGCACCTTATCAAATGTCTTCTGGAAGTCCAAATACGCCACATCCACTGGTTCCCCTTTATCCACCCTATTCGTTATGTTCTCAAAGAATTCCAGCAAATTTGTCAAGCATGACTTCCCCTTCATAAATCCATGCTGACTCTGCCTGACCAAATTATGCTTTTCCAAATGTCCTGCTACTGCTTCTTTAATAATGGGCTCCCAACATTTTCCCAACCACAGATGTAAGGCTGACTGGTCTATAGTTTCCTGCTTTAGTCTGCCTCAGAGGGATGGAGTCAGTGCTTCGGGAACACAGTTTGTGGCAGGGACCAAACATAATGGCTTTGGTCTTCCCAATATTTATTTGGAGAAAATTTCTGCTCATCCCAGTACTAGATGTCGGACAAGCAATCTGACAATTTAGATACCAAGCAGGGGTTGAGAGAAGTGGTGTAGAGGTAGAGCTGGGTGTCGTCAGTGTACATGTGGAAACTGACTCCGTGTTTTCGGATGATATAGCCAAGGGGCAGCATATAGATGAGAAATAAGAGGGGGCCAAGGATAGATCATTGGGGGACACCAGAGGTAACGATGCGGGAGTGGGAAGAGAAGCCATTGCAGGAGATTTTTGGGCTACAATTAGATAAGAATGGAACCAGGCGAGTGCATTCCCACCTAGCTGGACAATGGTTGGAGGAGGATGGAGTGGTCAACTGTGTCAAAGGCTGCACACAGGTCCAGAAGGATGAGGAGAGATAGTTTACCTTTGTCACGCTCTCAAAGCATGTCATTTGTGACTTTCTTGAGAGCCGTTCCGGTACTGTGACAGGGGTGAAAACCAGATTGAAGGAATTCAAACATTCAATTCATGGAACGATCATCATGGATTTGGGAGGCGGCAACACGTTCAAGGACTTTGGACAGGAAAGGGAGGTTGGAAATGGGGCGATAGCTTGCAAACAAAGTGGGTCAAGGGTTGGTTCCTTGAGGAGAGGGGTGATGACAGCAGATTTGAATGAGAGGGGAACAGTATCTGAGGAGAGAGAATCATTAGCAATGTTGGCTAACATGGGAGCTGAAAAGGAAATTTGGTGGTCAGCAGTTAAGTGGGAATAGGGTCAAGGGTGTCTCATGGACAAGATGAGCTTGGAGAGATCAAGAGCGGAGATTAAAGAGAAACTAGAGAAAGATGTGAGTTTAGGGCTATGGCAGGTGGGAGCGTCAGATGAAGTTTGGCCCTGTGGGCTAGGTGAAGGAAGTGAACTCGCAGAGGAAGCTGATCGGATGGTCTTAACCTTTGAGACAAACGTTTCCTCACACTTGTTGGAGGTGAGTGTGGTGGAGACAAGGGAGACGGGTTTAAGGAGATGGTTAGCAGTAGAGAATAGTAGCCGGGGGTTATTTTTGCAATCCTGAATGATCCTGGAAAAGTGAGCAGTATACTACCAAATGATTTACGTTAATGTTCAAAAATTAAAATCTCTTCTGTAATGCTATGCAATTTGTTTATGTATAAATACTTCTGCAGTAGTATTGTTGAACACACTGCTTCTGGACGCATCAGGAAACCCGGTTTGACTCCAACGGTCATCGGGGTCATTTTAACTTTAGGTGGTGGCAGAGATTGGGTAGTAGCGGATTGGCTATACATTATGTTCAGCCATGAACTCATTGAATGGTGGTGCAGGCTCGAAGGGCCGATTGGCCTACTCCTACACCTATTTTCTATGTTCCCACGATTTTCCTATCCTTTGACTTCAATGCTGATTGGTGTATAATGGATGGTCGATCTGTTACCATTCTTTTCTGCCACCTCCAAAAGTTAAAATCAGCCCTGGTCCTCGGGTCTCTGTATTCTGAACCCTTCTTGGTCGCTACTACTTGCCGCCTTGTCAACAAGTGAATGAAATTTTGGCAGTCTTCACAACATGTGTGAATCTGTGCACAAGATCATAAGATAATTATGGCTAAGGAAGGCCATGCAGCCCGTTTTGATTCATCCATCTGGAAAAAGCCTAAAGTCTTCCCATTTCAAAATGTAATTGTTTCTTAGATGATTCCTAGGTTTTCACCTCCACTACTTTGTGAAGGTCCATTCCATATGTTGGTTATTCACTGTGTAAAGAAGAACTTCCTGATATTTTAAATTTATCTTTTACGAGCTTGAACCTGTGTCTCCTTGTTCTATTCTCTCAATTTAAAGTAATTTTCTGGATTTACCTCTTCTATTTCCTTAGTAATCTTGTAGGATCCCCTTTCAAACATCATCTTTCCAGGCTGAAAAGCCCAAGTTTTCCCAATCTTTCATCAACTCAGACCTTTGACAATAGGAATCAGACTCATGGCTCTTTGCACTGCCTCCAATGTCTTATTGTCTCCTTTTATCTCTCGGGTGTCCAGAACTGGACACAATACTCAAGGTGAGCTCTAACCAGATAGCTCTACAGGTTGTTCCCCCACCTGCCCAAATCATCTCAGTTTTACATATTTTGACACTAATGGTCTACTCTGCACTTTTGTATAAAATACATTTTTTCTCTTTTGTAATCTCTTGTCCGGCATTGCTCCCTATATTGTGACCCTATTATTCTTCTCTGACTTTCACATTAGCTTCTCTTGGTCTTCACCCCACTTTTGACTGATTAAACCTCCAGTGACAAAGATTACAGTGAGAATGAAAGGGATTATTTTGTTTATTTTATAACCAGTGTTGTGATAAGCACTGTACATGAAACTGCGTAATATAAAAGCAAGTCAAATCGTTTATTTAGTATAATCAAAAAGTGTTCTGGTTGTCCAACATTGTTGTCATGGCCAGATTCATTTTTGTTTACCATTGCCATAAGAATGAATGCCATTGTTGTATCAATGTTGATGCCATTGCTGGTGATCCAAAAACAGGAAAAAAAGGTTTTGCATATATTCAGGTCCACTGCATTTGCATTAATATTTGGCTTTACATTTTTTTTAAAGATAAGAATGGTTCAAGTAGATTGTTTCAATTATCAGCAAATTCACGCACAACGTGTCATGTAAAGGGGGACAAAAAAAATTGCATTTAACTTTTTTTTTTAGCAATAAACTAGGAGTGGTTGAGTTAGGAAAAATTAAAACATTTTTCAACAGTTTGAGAAAAATAGTCTGAGTCGTGAACCACTAGTAAAAAAAATATGTACTGTATAAATGACTACATAATTATAGATAGTGGCAAGTAAGTTTATGGATCTAATTTTATTTAAACGTTGCATTTGTGTCTGAATCCCAACGTAAAATTACAATCATGTAGCTCATGCGAAACCAAGTATAATTTGCCATGTATGTGACATGGACAAAACAAGCATTTGTGGTGGAAAGGGTTTAAAAAACAAACTGACATGTCACCGTCTAACAACTCAAGATTCGATTCACAGCCAACAGCAGCCATTGGAATCAGTACGAAATACTCTTGTTCTCATGTAACAACAATCAACAAAAAAACTGCTAAAATCTCTATTACACTTAAATGCCAGCCATGGGCAACTAAACATGAATAATAGCATGGTCCATAGCTGTCCTGATTCAATAATTACTATTTTGCTAGATTGAAAATTAATTACTGGCCTATGACCACCACTAGACTGTCTAACAATGCTTGTTGTAAACAATGGCCCAGATTTTGTGGGGCCGATGACTGCGTACGCAGAGTACATGTAGTCGTAAGCCTTGTAAAGGACCCCGCAAGTTCTGGGTATCCACATGTGCTGCGCATGTGCGAAAAACCCAGAACTTGTGATCTGTCGAGGTTCGCCTAAGGGTTTATATAAATATTAATTTAAAATAAAACATCATCCACAAATATTTAAAATTAGTTTGTAAATTTTGGCCCGAATTAAAATATATCTATTTTTTTAATTTTTAATGTAAAGACTTAATTAAAGAGACTTTTAATTAAATGTCAAAATGGGAACATTTATTTTTATTCCAATTGTGTAAATTATTTAATTATTTGGGGATTCCTCCTATGCTAATGAGGATTCTCTGTAAATGGAACCCCCATAAGCATGATAAAGAATCTTCCTTTCTGATAGGAGCACCTGGCCCATGTGATCCCAGGGATGCTTCTGAACCGCCTGCATCCCTGGGATCTGTGGACCTTTATGTAGCCGTACGTCTGCAGGCCCAGGATCCAAAATCTCCGAAGCCCAGGAGCCAGCAGGTAGGTTCGCATTTTTCGGTTCGGAGGAGTACTCCAGAGGTGCACCTCCGACCGTAAATTCTGGCCCTATATCTCCCTCACAATGGAAAGGAGGGGGCTGTATTTGTACATTCACGCAAATCTTGGGTATATGTTGGAATGTAGCCTGATTTTTGCATAAGTTAGAATAATGTGCAACAATGTTAAATGGATGTGTATTGTAATTTTGGTATGTTGGCTTTTTTGATATTTAACTTTATTGTATAGCATCTTACTGAGTTGCTTACTACAAATGCAGTACTGTAGTTAAGCTGAAAATGCACATAATTCATAGTGCAGTTCAGATTTCCACAGTGCAGTTATACAGGTTGAACCTCCCTTATCCAGAACCCTTGGGACCTGGCCTGTTCTGGATAAAGGATTTTTCTGTACGAGTGGTGGTCACATTAAATTGGATGGTACAGGTACTGAGCAAAGGGAAATTGGGGCTGGCTGGTTTAAGGCTGGGAGTGCAGCAGAGAGATCATGGGAGGAGGGGGGGGGGGAAGGAGAGACGGTGGATCGTGGGGTCAGGCCAGCGATTGTGGGAGTCGGCAGCGAGGAAAGACTTCAATTTGTTCATGTTCGAGTTCTGCACATGCACCACCCGGTGCCCAGGAATGGTTCTGGATGAGGGGTGGTTCTGGATAAGGGAGTTTCAACCTGTAGTTACCTATAAAGCAAATAGCAACAGAAAACATGAAAATCACTTGTAGGTGAAAAACTTTTGGAGCTGTAAACTAGAGTGTTTATACTTTAGTCTGCTGAATGTAGTCAATGCCACAGAACCAATGAATAATAAAAATTGCATTTTTATTACCACATATTATAGGGCTTTTAGTAGTATTTTCACTGAAATTATGTGATTATATCTAGATTTACTTGGAAATTGCAGATCAGTGGTCTTGATTATTACATGTCTGTTTAGGTATGAAGTGACTTTTGCATCTTTGTTTTTTTTTAAATAAAGTCCAGGATCCAGAGGAAGATAGTAAAGATAATGCTTCCAGTTGCTGGTAAGCAGCAGGCATGTAGAAGTACTGGTGGAGTCAGTGGGGGAAGTGATGTGGTTATAGTAATATTTGGAGGGTGGTTTAAGGTATGAAAATAGTTAAAGGGTCAATGTTCCCTCTAATTTATTTTTGTGCATGGTCTCTTTAACAGGCTGTGCGGCCCATTCAAATTTTCATTCCTGCACGGTTTCTCTCGTAAATCCAGTGAGCGCACTGTGTGGGATCTCCAGACCTCTGCACAGCTGAGTGGGAATGTTGCTGGTGTGGTGTGGGAGAAACAAGACAGTTTTGGGTATTGGAGGGTGTTGTGTGTCTGTAAAGCATGCACTCCCATGTTCCGCCACCAGGGAGCGCATCCCCTGAAGTCCTAAATGATCCCAACATCCCTTGGGAGCACTGTATATAAGCCGGCCCCTAAGGCCTGTTCCTCACACTGGAGTGTCTGAATAAAGACTGAGGTCACTGTTACTTTAACCTCCCTGTTTGCAGGCTCATCTGTGTTAGGAACACAACAGAGGGTTCTTGCATTTTTAAGTACTGGAGTTGTATGTTGGGAATGTGGGAGGATGTGCTGGGATATGATAGTGGTACGAGGTTTTTCTTGGGCTGTCGAAGCACTGGGATAGTGATAACATAGGAACAGGCTTTAACCTGTTCCACCATTCAATTAGATCGAGGCTGATCTGTATCTTAACTCCATTTCACCAACTTGGTTCCATAATCCTTAATACCCTTGCCTAACAAAAAACTATGAATCTCCATTTTGAAATTTTCAATTGACTTTGCCTCAACAGCTTTTGTGGAAGTGAGTTTGAGATTTCCACTACACTTGTGTGAAGATGTGCTTTTGGACATCTCCCCTGACTGGCCTAGATCTAAATTTAAGGTTATGGACCACCCGGCATCGACCTTGGCACCAGCTACGAACATGACAACGGCACACCAGTCGACCCTGCAAAGTCCTCCTCACTAATATCTGGGGACGGGCCAAAACTGGGAGAGCTGTCCCATAGATTAGTCAAGCAAAACCTGACATAATCATACACTCAGAATTATACCTTGTAACCAGTGTCTCAGATTCCTCCCACTGGCAGGACAGATCCACCAGAGGTGGCAACACAGTGGTATACAGACGGGAGGAGATGGTCCTGGGAGTCTTCAACATTGACTCTGGACCCCATGAAGACTGATGGCTTCAGGTCAAACATAGGCAAGGAAACCTCCTGCTGATTATCACCTACCACCCTCCCTCAACTGATGAATCCGTACGCCTCCATGTTGAACAGCACTTGGAAGAAGCACTGAGAGTAGCAAGGGCACAGAACTCTGGGTGGGGGACTTCAATGTCCATCACCAAGAGTGGCTCGGTAGCATCACTACTGACCGAACTGGCCAAGTCCTGAAGGACATAGCTACCAGACTAGGACTGCGGCAGGTGGTGAGAGAACGAACACGAGGGAAAAACCTACTTGACCTCATCCTCACCAATCTACCTATCGCAGATACATCTGTCCAAGACAGCATTGGTAGAAGTACAGTCCTTGTGGAGACTAAATCTCATCATCTCGCTGAGGACGCCCTCAGTCATGTGTGGCACTGCAACCGTGCTAAATGGGATAGATTCACAACAAATCTAGCAGCTGAAAACTGGGCATCCATGAGATGCTTTGGGCCATCAGCAGCAACAGAATTGTATTCCACCAGAATCTGTAATCTCATGGCCCAGCATATCCCTCACTCTACCATTACCATCAAGCCAGGGGACCAACCCTGGATCAATGAGGAGTGCAGAAGAGCAGGCCAGGAGCAGTTTAAAAATGAGGTGCCAATCTGAGGAAGCTGCAACACGAGACCACATTGGAGTTCAGAAGAATGACAGGTGATCATATCGAAACATATAAGGTAATGAGAGGGCGGGACAAGATTGATGCAGAGAGTATATTTCCACTCATGGGGGGAAACTAAAACTAGGGGGCAAAGTCTCAGAATAAGGGGCTGCCCATTTAAATCTGAGATGAGGAATTTCTTCTGAGGGTTGTAAATCTATGGAATTCACAAACCCAAAGTGCTGTAGAAGCTGGGTCTTTGCTGAAAAATCTGTATCTCCGCCTTAAATATATTCAATCAGGGAATAAGGGGTTATGGGGAGCAGGCAGGGAAGTGGAGCTGAATCCATAATCAGATCAGCCACGATCTTATTAAATGGCAGAGCAGGCTCGAGGGGTCAAATCATATACTTCTCCTATTTCTTGTGTATATGTATGCCAAACAGCAGAAGAAGCATGCTATAGACAGAGCTAAGTGATCCCACAATCAATGGATCAGATCAAAGCTCTGCAGTCTGGCCACATCCAGTCATGAATGGTGGTGGAAAATTAAACAATGGGAGGAGGAGGCTCCATAAATATCCCCATCATCAATGATAGCGGAGCCCAGCATGTGAGAGCAAAAGACATGGCTGAAGCCTTTGCAACCATCTTCAACCAGAAGTGCTGAGTGGATAATCCATATTGGCCTCTTGCTGAGGCCCCACCATCACAGAAGCCAGTCTTCAGCCAATTCGATTCACTCCGTGATTTTCAGAAATGGCTGAGTGTACTGAACACCGCAAAGGTTATGGGTCCTGACAGCATCCCAGTTGTTGTGCTCCAGAGTTAGCTGCGCTTCCAGCCAAACTGTTCCAGTACAGCTACAACACTAGCATCGACTTGACAATGTGTAAAATGTTATGTATTGGCAACCTGTATCGTACCGCCACCAGAGGGCCTACCTGTTGGAGTCCCAAGAGATCCCAGCATACCTTGGGAGCACTGTATATAAGCAAGCCTCCCATGCTGTACCAGCACTCTAGAGTTTAAATAAAGGAGCTAAGGACACACTTACTCAATGTCTACAGTACTCCGTTGCATTACTTTATTATGAGTGCAACAATTGGCGACGAGATAACGAACAACCACGCGAAAATGCAAAGAACTGTTGGTATCCTGGAGAAATTCTCAGAAGGGGACGATTGGGAGGCCTTTGTGGAGCGACTCAACCAATACTTCATGGCCAACGAGCTGGAAGGGGACGAGAATGCTGTCAAACGAAGGGCGATCCTCCTTATCATCTGTGGGGCAACAACCTATGGCCTCATGAAGAATCTTCTAGCTCCAGTGAAACCAACAACCAAATCCTATGAAGAACTGTGTACTCTGGTCCGCGAGCACCTAAATCTGAAGGAAAGCGTTTTGATGGCAAGGTATCGATTCTACACATGTCAACGGTCTGAAGGCCAGGAAGTGGTGAGTTAAGGCGCCTTGCAGGGCATTCCTGGAGCAAATGCTAAAAGACTTTTTTGTGCTTGGCATTGGCCATGAGGTTATTCTTCACAAACTATTCACAGTTGAAACACCGAACCTGAGCAAAGCCATAACGATAGGCCAGGCATTTATGTCCACCAGCGATAACACCAAACAAATTTTGCAGCATAAAGAGGTTTTGGCAAGTACTGTACACAAAGTAACATTGTTTTCAGGCAGGAATGCATATGGCAGAACATACGTACCTGTAGCTGCACGACCTCAGATGACCCAGAGTCTGCCATCAATCGTTAATGTGAGGCAGTTAACACCTTGGTGCTGCAGAGGTAATCATCGAGCCATTTATATATGTAAACCTGTAATTACCATATCTAACCACCAGAGGGCTTATCCCCTGGAGACCCATGGGATCCCACAATCCCTTGGGAGCTCCTGTATATAAGGAGACCTCACAGGCTGGAGAGGCACTCTGAGATCTGTAATAAAGGACTACGGTCACACCTTACTTTGAGCTTGCAGGATCTAGTCTGACTCTTTATTCAAGACGTAACAACTGGTGACGAGATACAGATGACGAACCACAAAGCAGAGAACCATGGGCATCCTGGAGAAATTTTCAGAGGGAGATGATTGGGAAACCTTTGTGGAACAATTGGACCAATACTTCGTGGCCAACGAGCTGGAAGACGAAGGGAACGCTGCCAAACGAAGGGCGAACCTCCTCACCGTTTGCGGGGCACCAACGTATGGCCTCATGAAAAATCTGCTCGCTCCAGCAAAACTCACAGACAAGTCATACGCTGAGTTGTGCTCACTGGTGTGGGAGCATCTAAACCCAAAGGCCTGTGAGCATCGGAGGCAGCGGGACTTCGAGCGGGGGGAGTTCAAGGAGCGGCCTATAAAAAGGTCTGTGAGCGTCGGAGGCAGCGGGACTTCGAGCGGGGAGATCGAAGTGCATCAAGAAACCAGCTGGTGCAGCTGCAGCTGGGAGAAAGGCAAAAAAGAAGTAGAAAGAAATCGAAAGGTGACGTCACAGCCAAGGGGGTAAGTGATTGGCTGGTGATAAGTAATTTTTCTTTTTCTTTATCAGTAAGTAACCTTTAGCATTGTTGTTAAATTAAGTTAATCTAGGGGTTAAATCATGGCAGGAGATCTCGGACATGAGTTATGCTCCTCCTGTAATATGCGGGAAGTCAGGGACGCTTCCAGTTTCCCTGACGACTACATATGTGGGAAGTGCATCCGCCTGCAGTTTCTGGCAGTTTTACTCTGGAGCATCCATGATGCTGAGAATGATGTGAATAGCACGTTTAGTGAGTTGGTCTTACCACAGGAAAAGGGTCCACAGCCAGATAGGGAATGGGTGACCAACAGGAGGAGCAGTGCAAGGAAGATAGTGCAGGGGTCCCCTGCGGTCATCCCCCTGCAAAACAGATACACCGCTTTGGGTACTGTTGAGGGGGATGACTCAGCAGGGGAGAGCAGCAGCAGCCAAGTTCATGGCACCGTGGTTGGCTCTGTTGCACAGGAAGGCAGGAAAAAGAGTGGGAGAGCTGTAGTGGTAGGGGATTCAATTGTAAGGGGAATAGATAGACGTTTCTGCAGCCGCAACCAAGACTCCAGGATGGTATGTTGCCTCCCTGCTGCAAGGATCAAGGATGTCTCGGAGCAGGACATTTTGAAAAGGGAGGGTGAACAGCCAGTTGTCATGGTGCATTTGGATACCAACGATATAGATAAAAAATGGGATGAGGTCCTACGAGACGAATTTAGGGAGCTAGGAGCTAAATTAAAAAGTAGGACCTCAAAAGTAGTAATCTCAGGATCGCTACCAGTGCCACGTGCTAGTTAGAGTAGGAACCGCAGGATAGCTCAGATGAATACGTGGCTTGAGGAGTGCTGCAGAAGGGAGGGATTCAAATTCCTGGGGCAGTGGAACCGGTTCTGGGGGAGGTGGAACCAGTACAAACCGAACGGTCTGCACCTGGGCAGGACCGGAACCAATGTCCTAGGGGGAGTGTTTGCTAGTGCTGTTGGGGAGGAGTTAAACTAATATGGCAGGGGGAGGGGAACCTATGCAGGGAGACAGAGGGAAATAAAATGGAGACAGAAGCAAAAGTTAGAAAGGAGAATAATAAAAGTGGAGGGCAGAGAAACCCAAGGCAAAAAACAAAAAGGGCCACATTACAGAAAAATTCTAAAGGGGTAAAGTGTGTTTAAAAAGGCAAGCCTGAAGGCTCTGTGCCTCAATGCGAGGAGCATTCGGAATAAGGTGGACGAATTAACTGCGCAGATAGCAGTTAACGGATATGATGTAATTAGCATCACGGAGACATGTCACCAGGGTGACCAAGGCTGGGAAATCAACATCCAGGGCTATTCAACATTTAGGAAGGATAGACCGAAAGGAAAAGGAGCAGGGTGGCGTTGCTGGTTAAAGAGGAAATTAATGCATTCGTAAGGAGGGACATTAGCTTGGATGATGTGGAATCGGTATGGGTGGAGCTGCGGAATACCAAAGGCAGAAAAAGTTAGTGGGAGTTGTGTACACGCCACCAAACAGTAGTGGTGTGTTTGGAGACAACATCAAACAAGAAATAAGGGATGTGTGCAATAAGGGTACAGCAGTTATCATGGGCGACTTTAATCAACATATTGATTGGGCTAACCAAACTGGTAGCAATGCGGTGGAGGAGGATTTCCTGGAGTGTATTAGGGATGGTACTAGAGAGCTGGCCATCCTAGACTGGGTGATGTGTAATGAGAAGGGACTAATTGCCAATGCTGTTGTGTGAGGCCCCTTGGGGAAAGAGTGACCATAACATTGTAGAATTCTTTATTAAGATGGAGAGTGACACAGTTAATTCAGAAACTAGGGTCCTGAACTTAAGAAAAGGTAACTCCGACGGTATGAGCCGTGAATTGGCTAGAATAGACTGGCAAATGATACTAAAAGGGTTGATGGTGGATAGGCAATGGCAAACATTTAAAGATCACATGGATGAACTTCAACAATTGTACATCCCTGTCTGGAGTAAAAACAAAACTGGGAAGGTGGCTCAACCGTGGCTACAAGGAAAATTAAGGATCGTGTTAAATCCAAGGAGAGGCATATAAATTGGCCAGAAAAAGCAGCAAACCCAAGGACTGGGAGAAATTTAGAATTCAGCAGAGAAGGACTAAGGGTTAATTAATAGAGGGAAAATAGAGTACGAGAGGAAGCTTGCCGGAAACATAAAAACTGATTGCAAAAGCTTCTATAGATATGTGAAGAGAAAAAGATTAGTGAAGACAAACATAGGTCCCTTGAAGTCGGACTCAGGTGAATTTATAATGGGGAACAAAGAAATGGCAGACCAATTGAACAAATACTTTGTGTCTTTCTTCGTGAAGACAAAACCAAATAACCTTCCGGATGTACTAGGGGACCAAGGGTCGAGTGAGAAGGAGGAACTGAAGGATATCCTTATTGGGCGGGAAATTGTGTTAGGAAAATTGATGGGATTGAAGGCCAATAAATCCCTGGGGCCTGATAGTCTGCATCCCAGAGTACTTAAGGATGTGTCCCAAGAAATAGTGGATGCATTGGTGATCATTTTCCAACAGTCTATTGACTCTGGATCAGTTCCCATGGACTGGAGGGTAGCTAATGTAACACCACTTTTTAAAAAAGGAGGGAGAGAGAAAACGGATAATTACAGACTGGTTAGCCTGACATCAGTAGTGGGGAAAATGTTGGAATCAATCATTAAGGATGAAATAGCAGCGCATTTGGAAAGCAGTGGCAGGATCGGTCCAAGTCAGCATGATTTATGAAAGGGAAATCAGGCTTGATGAATCTCCTATAATTTTTTGAGGATATAACTAGCAGAGTGGACAAGGGAGAGTCAGTGGATGTGCTGTATTTGGACTTTCAAAAGGCTTTTGACAAGGTCCCACAAAAGAGATTGGTGTGCAAAATCAAAGCACATGGTATTGGGGGTAATGTACTGACGTGGATAGAGAACTGGTTGGCAGACAGAAGCAGAGTCAGGTGCAAGGGTCAAGGATGTCTCGGAGTGGGTGCAGGACATTCTAAAAAGGGAGGGAGAACAGCCAGTTGTCGTGGTGCACATTGGTACCAACGACATAGGTAAAAAAAGGGATGAGGTCCTACAAAACGAATTTAAGGAGCTAGGAGCTAAATTAAAAAGTAGAACCTCAAAAATAGTAATCTCGGGATTGCTACCAGTGCCACGTGCTAATCAGAGTAGGAATCGCAGGATAGCGCAGATGAATACGTGGCTTGAGCAGTGGTGCAGCAGGGAGGGATTCAAATTCCTGGGGCATTGGAACCGGTTCTGGGGGAGGTGGGACCAGTACAGACCGGACGGTCTACACCTGGGCAGGACTGGAACCAATGTCCTAGGGGGAGTGTTTGCTTGTGCTGTTGGGGAGGAGTTAAACTAATATGGCAGGGGGAGGGGAACCAATGCAGGGAGACAGAGGGAAACAAAAAGGAGACAAAAGCAAAAGACAGAAAGGAGATGAGGAAAAGTGGAGGGCAGAGAAACCCAAGGCAAAGAACAAAAAGGGCCACTGTACAGCAAAATTCTAAAAGGACAAAGGGTGTTAAAAAAACAAGCTTTGTGTCTTAATGCAAGGAGTATCCGCAATAAGGTGGATGAATTAACTGTGCAAATAGATGTTAACAAATATGATGTGATTGGGATTACGGAGACGTGGCTCCAGGATGATCAGGGCTGGGAACTCAACATCCAGGGGTATTCAACATTCAGGAAGGATAGACTAAAAGGAAAAGGAGGTGGGGTAGCATTGCTGGTTAAAGAGGAGATTAATGCAATAGTTAGGAAAGACATTAGCTTGGATGATGTGGAATCTATATGGGTAGAGCTGCAGAACACCAAAGGGCAAAAAACGTTAGTGGGAGTTGTGTACAGACCTCCAAACAGTAGTAGTGATGTTGGGGAGGGCATCAAACAGGAAATTAGGGGTGCATGCAATAAAGGTGCAGCAGTTATAATGGGTGACTTTAATATGCACATAGATTGGGCTAGCCAAACTGGAAGCAATACGGGGGAGGAGGATTTCCTGGAGTGCATAAGGGATGGTTTTCTCGACCAATATGTTGAGGAACCAACTAGGGGGAAGGCCATCTTAGACTGGGTGTTGTGTAATGAGAGAGGATTAATTAGCAATCTCATTGTGCGAGGCCCCTTGGGGAAGAGTGACCATAATATGGTGGAATTCTACATTAGGATGGAGAATGAAACAGTTAATTCAGAGACCATGGTCCAGAACTTAAAGAAGGATAACTTTGAAGGTATGAGGTGTGAATTGGCTAGGATAGATTGGCGAATGATACTTAAAGGGTTGACTGTGGATGGGCAATGGCAGACATTTAGAGACCGCATGGATGAACTACAACAATTGTACATTCCTGTCTGGTGTAAAAATAAAAAAGGGAAGGTGGCTATCAAGGGAAATCAGGGATAGTATTAAAGCCAAGGAAGTGGCATACAAATTGGCCAGAAATAGCAGCAAACCTGGGGACTGGGAGAAATTTAGAACTCAGCAGAGGAGGACAAAGGGTTTGATTAGGACAGGGAAAATGGAGTACGAGAAGAAGCTTGCAGGGAACATTAAGGTGGATTGCAAAAGTTTCTATAGATATGTAGAGAAAAAGGTTAGTAAAGACAAACGTAGGTCCCCTGCAGTCAGAATCAGGGGAAGTCATAACGGGGAACAAAGAAATGGCGGACCAATTGAACAAGTACTTTGGTTCGGTATTCACTAAGGAGGACACAAACAACCTTCCGGATATAAAAGGGGTCAGAGGGTCAAGTAAGGAGGAGGAACTGAGGGAAATCTTTATTAGTTGGGAAATTGTGTTGGGGAAATTGATGGGATTGAAGGCCGATAAATCCCCAGGACCTGATGGACTGCATCCCAGAGTACTTAAGGAGGTGGCCTTGGAAATAGCGGATGCATTGACAGTCATTTTCCAACATTCCATTGACTCTGGATCAGTTCCTATCGAGTGGAGGGTAGCCAATGTAACCCCACTTTTTAAAAAAGGAGGGAGAGAGAAAGCAGGGAATTATAGACCGGTCAGCCTGACCTCAGTCGTGGGTAAAATGATGGAATCAATTATTAAGGATGTCATAGCAGCGCATTTGGAAAGAGGTGACATGATAGGTCCAAGTCAACATGGATTTGTGAAAGGGAAATCATGCTTGACAAATCTTCTGGAATCTTTTGAGGATGTTTCCAGTAAAGTGGACAAGGGAGAACCAGTTGATGTGGTATATTTGGACTTTCAGAAGGCTTTCGACAAGGTCCCACACAAGAGATTAATGTGCAAAGTTAAAGCACATGGGATTGGGGGTAGTGTGCTGACGTGGATTGAGAACTGGTTGTCAGACAGGAAGCAAAGAGTAGGAGTAAATGGGTACTTTTCAGAATGGCAGGCAGTGACTAATGGAGTACTGCAAGGTTCTGGGCTGGGGCCCCAGCTGTTTACATTGTACATTAATGATTTAGACGAGGGGATTGAATGTAGTATCTCCAAATTTGCGGATGACACTAAGTTGGGTGGCAGTGTGAGCTGCGAGGAGGATGCTATGAGGCTGCAGAGTGACTTGGATAGGTTAGGTGAGTGGGCAAATTCATGGCAGATGAAGTATAATGTGGATAAATGTGAGGCTATCCACTTTGGGGGCAAAAACACGGAGGCAGAATATTATCTGAATGGCGGCAGATTAGGAAAAAGGGAGGTGCAACGAGACCTGGGTGTCATGGTTCATCAGTCATTGAAAGTTGGCATTCAGGTACAGCAGGCGGTGAAGAAGGCAAATGCTATGTTGGCCTTCATAGCTAGGAGATTTGAGTATAGGAGCAGGGAGGTCTTACTGCAATTGTACAGGGCCTTGGTGAGACCTCGCCTGGAATATTGTGTTTAGTTTTGGTCTCCTAATCTGAGGAAAGATGTTCTTGCTATTGAGGGAGTGCAGCGAAGGTTCACCAGACTGATTCCAGGGATGGCTGGACTGACATATGAGGAGAGACTGGATCACTTGGGCCTTTATACACTGGAGTTTAGCAGGATGAGAGGGGATCTCATAGAAACGTATAAGATTCTGACGGGACTGGACAGATTAGATGCGGGAAGAATGTTCCTGTTGTTCGGAAAGTCCAGAACCAGGGCACACAGTCTTCGGATAAGGGATAGGCCATTTAGGACTGAGATGAGGAGAAACTTCTTCCCTCAGAGAGTTGTTAACCTGTGGAATTCCTTGTCGCCGAGAGTTGTTGATGCCAATTCATTGGTTATATTCAAGAGGGAGTTAGATATGGCCCTTACATCTAAAGGGATCAAGGGATATGGAGAGAAAGCAGGAAAGGGGTACTGAGGGAATGATCAACTATGATCTTATTGAATGGTGGCACAGGCTCGAAGGGCCGAATGGCCTACTCCTGCACCTATTTTCTATGTTTCCATGTTCTGATGGCGAGGTATTGGTTCTACACGTTCAAGAGGTCTGAAGGCCAGGAAGTGGCGAGCTACATCGCCGAGCTCGGGCGCCTTGCAGGATATTGCGAATTTGAAGGACTCTAGCAGCACATGCTCGGGGACTTCTTTGTACTTGGCATTAGCCACGAAATAATACTTTGCAAACTTTTGACTGTAATGACCCCAACATGAGTAAAGCCATAGCGATAGCCCAGGCATTTATCGCCACCAGTGATAATACCAAACAACAAATTTCTCAGCACACCAGTGCTTCTGCAAATACTGTGAACAAAGTAACGTTGTTTTCGAATCGAAATGTACAGGGCAGGACTTACACGCCTGCAGCTGCACGTCCCCAGATGACTGAGTCCACCATCAAGGCTGGTGAATACAAGGCCATTAACACATTGTTGGCACTGCGGGGGTGATCATCGTTTCTATTCATGCTGCTTCAAAGGATAAGTTTGCAAGGGCTGTGGAACAATGGGACACTTCCAACATATGTGCAGGCAAGCTGCAAGCCCTGCTAATCCTGAAAACCACCATGTTGAGAAGGACAGATCCACGGTGGATCACGACGAACCAGAGTCTCAGACCGAGGAGGCAGAGGTATATAGGGTGCACACATTTACCACAAAGTGTCCCCTGATAATGCTGAAGGTTGAACTAAATGGACTCCCGGTGTCTATGGAGCTGGACACGTGCGCAAGCCAGTCCATAATGAGCAAAAACACTTTTGATAAATTGTGGTGCAGAAAGGCCTCAAGGCCAGTTCTGACTCCCATTCGTACTAAACTGAGAACGTACACAAAGGAACTGATTCCCGTAATCGGCAGTGCTACCGTAAAGGTCTCCTACGATCGAACGGTGTACGAGGTACCGGGCGATGGCCCCACACTGTTCGGCAGAAGCTGGCTGGGAAAATACGCTGGAACTGGGCGCTTTCGTCCGTCGACAACACCTCATGCCCAGGTCCTAAACAAGTTCCCTTCGCTGTTCAAACCAGACATCGGGAATTTCCAAGAAGCAAAAGTGCCGATCCATTTGATTCCAGGGGCGAGACCCATCCATCACAAGGCGAGAGCAGTACCTTACATGATGAGAGAGAGGATGGAGATCGAGCTGGACAGGCTGCAATGAGAGGGCATCATTTCACCAATCGAATTCAATGAGTGGGCCAGTCCGAATGTTCCAGTCCTCAAGGGAGACGGCGCTGTCAGAATCTGCGGTGATTACAAAGTAACTATCAATCATTTCTCCCTGCAGCATCAATACCTGCTACCAAAGGCAGATGACCGATTTGCGACGCTGGCAGGAGGGAAAACATTCACAAAGCTGGACTTGATCTCGGCCTACATGACGCAGGAGCTGGAGGAATCATCGAAAGGCTTCATCTGCATCAACACGCACAAAGTTCTTTTCATTTACAACAGATGCCCATTTGGGATTCGATCGGCCGCGACGATATTCCAGAGGAACATGGAAAGCTTGCTGAAGTCAGTCCCGCGCACCGTGGTCTTCCAGGATGACATCTTGGTTACAGGTCGGGACACCATTGAGCACCTGCAGAAACTGGAGGAGGTTCTTAGTTGACTTAATCGTGTGGGGCTCAGGCTAAAACGCTCAAAGTGCATTGTCCTGGAGCCTGAATTGGAGTTCCTAGGGAAAAGAATCGTGGCGGACAGCATCAGGCCCACCGATTCGAAGACGGAGGCAATCAAGAATGCACCGAGACCACAGAGCGTGACGGAGCTGCGGTCGTTTCTAGGACTCCTGAACTATTTTGGTAACTTCTTACTGGGTTTTAGCACATTGTTAGAACCCCTGCACTCTTTACTGCGTAAAGGAGATGAATGGGTATGGGGTAAAAGCCAAGAAAATGCCTTTAAGAAAGCTAGCAAGCTGTTATGTTCACACAAACTGCTTGTGTTGTACGCTCCATGAAAGCGTTTGGGACTAGCATGTGCTGCGTCGTCATATGGGGTCGGGTGTGTATTGCAACAAGCTAATGAATTTGGGAAATTGCAACTGGTTGCTTATGCATCCAGAAATCTGCCTAAGGCTGAGGGGGCCTACAGCATGATGGAAAAAGAAACATTAGCGTGTGTTTACGGGGTTAAGAAAATGCATCAATATCTGTTTGGGCTCAAATTTGAATTGGAAACTGACCATAAGCCGTTTATATCTCTCTTTTCTGAAAGCAAGAGGATAAATACGAATGCATCGGCCCGCATCTAGAGATGGGCGCTCACGTCCGCATACAGTTACGCCATCCGCCACAGGTCAGGCACAGAAAACTGTGCCGATGCTCTCATTAGGCTGCCGTTGCCCACCACAGGGGTAGAGATGGCACAGCCCACAGATTTAGTTATGGTAATGGAAGCATTCGAGAGTGAGCAATCACCTGTTTCCACCCGACAGCTTAAAACCTGGACGAGCTAGGACCCCTTACTGTCCTTAGTCAAAAAACTGTGCGAGCCACAGGGGTTGGTCTAGTGTCCTGCTAGAGATGCAGGAAGAAATAAAGCCGTACCAGCGGCACAGAGATGAAATGTCTATACAGGCAGACGACCTCCTATGGGGCAATCAGGTAGCGGTGCCAAAAAAGGGCAAGGACACTTTCATTAGTGATCCCCGCAGCACCCATCCAGACATTGTAATGATGAAAGCAATAGCCAGATCCCACCTGTGGTGGCCCGGTTTCGATGCAGACTTAGAATCCTGCATGCACAAATGTAATACATGTTCACAGTTAAGCAATGCATCCAAGGAGGCGGCACTAAATTTATGGTCCTGGCCCTCCAAACTGTGGTCCAGGGTCCATGTCGACTATGCAGGCCCATTCTTGGGAAAAATGTTCTTTGTGGTTGTAGATGCGTACTCCAAATGGATTGAATGTGTGATAATGTCAGAAAGCACGTCCGCTGCCACCATTGAAAGCCTACGGGCCATGTTTGCCACGCACGGCCTGCCTGATGTCCTTGTAAGTGACAATGGGCCATGCTTTACCAGTGCCGCGTTCAAGGAGTTCATGACCCGCAATGGGATAATCATGTCACATCTGCCCCGTTTTAAACCAGCGTCCAATGGTCAAGCAGAACGAGCAGTTCAAACAATCAAGCAGAGCTTGAAAAGGGTAACTGACGGCTCACTGCAGACTTGCTTATCCCGAGTCCTGCTTAGTTACTGCACAAGACCCCACTCGCTCACTGGGGTACCTCCAGCTGAACTGTTCAGGAAAAGGGCACTTAAGACAAGGCTCTCGTTAGTCCACCCTGATCTACACGAACAGGTAGAGAGCAGGCGGCTTCAACAGAATACATATCATGATCGTGCAAATGTATCACGCGAAATTGAGAGAAATTATCCTGTATTTATGTTGAACTATGGACAAGGTCCCAAGTCGCTTCCTGGTACTATTCTGGCCAAAGAGGGGAGTAGGGTGTTTGTGATCAAACTCTCAAATGGACTCACCTGCAGAAAACACTTGGACCAAACCAAACTCAGATTTATGGACTATCCAGAACAATCCACCATAGACTCTATCTTCGATCCTCCAACACACACACAAATGGCAATCGACCCAACGGTCGACCACGAAGCAGAACCCATCACCTGCAACAGCCCAGCAGGACTCACCACCCCCAGGAGCCCAGGAAGGCCAGCTGCGCAGCAGCCCAGCGAGGGCCCAACAAACGACTCACCAAAACCAGCATTGGCACCGAGACGATCAACCAGGGAAAGGAAGGCCCCAGATCGACTCACATTGTAAATAGTTACACTATTGACTTTGGGAGGGGAGAGTGTTATGTATGTAAACCTGTAAATACCATGTCTAACCACCAGAGGGCATATCCCCTGGAGTCCCAAGGGATCCCACAATCCCTTGGGAGCACCTGGATATAAGGAGACCTCACAGGCTGGAGAGGCACTCTGAGGTCTGTAATAAGGACTACAGTCACACCTTACTTTGAGCTTGCAGTATCTAATCTGACTCTTTATTCAAGACGTAACAGAGCCCATCAATGCTGCTTCAAACACTGCATGCAAAGGCTGTGGAACAATGGGACACCTCCAGCAAATGTGCAGATGAGCTGCAAACCCTGCAAACCACCACGTTGCAGAGGAAGATCGATCAATGGTGGATGAGACTGAGCTAGAGACTCGAACCGAGGAGGCAGAAGTGCACGGGGTACATACCTTCACCACGAAATGTCCACCGATCATGTTAAAAGTTGAACTGAATGGAATTCCAGTATCCATAGAACTGGACACAGATGCGAGTCAATCTATCATGAGCAAAAAGGCCTTCAACAGGCTGTCGTGCAACAAGGCATACAAGCCTAAGCTTAGCCCCATTCATACCAAGCTACGAACTTACACCAAAGACTTGATTCCTGTTGGCAGCGCAGAAGTAAAATCTCCTATGATGCAGCAATGTATGAACTCCCGCTATGGATTGTACCAGGAGATGGCCCCATACTGTTCGGCAGAAGCTGGCTGGGAAAAATCCGCTGGAACTGGGATGACATCCGAATGCTCTCGTCCATCGATGACGCCTCATGTGCCCAGGTTCTGAGCAAGTTCCCGTCATTGTATGAGCCAGGCATTGGAAGTTTCTCGGGGGCAAAGTTGCAGATCCACCTGGTTCCCGGTACACGACCCATCCACCACAAGGCACGGGTGGTGCCATAAATGATGTGAGAGAAAGTGGAACTTGAGCTGGACAGGCTGCAGCGAGAAGGCGTCACAGCGCCGGTGGAGTTCAATGAGTGGGCCAGTCCATTTGTTCCGGTTCTCAAGGGCGACGACACAGTCAGAATTTGTGGGGACTATAAAGTAACGATTAACCGTTTTTCGCTACAGGACCAGTACCCACTACCCAAGGCAGACGTTCTATTTACAACCCTGGCTGGAGGAAAGACGTTCACCAAGTTGGACCTGACCTCGGCTTACGTGACGCAGAAGCTGGGGGAATCATCGAAAGGCCTCACCTGCATCAACACGCACAAAGGTCTGTTTATCTACAATAGATGCCCATTTGGGATTCGATCGGCCGTGGCAATTTTCCAAAGAAACATGGACAGCCTGCTAAAGTCGGTTCCACGCACCGTGGTTTTCCAGGACGACATACTGGTCACAGGTCGGGACACCATCGAACACTTGCAGAATCTGGAAGAGGTTCTAAGTCGGCTAGATCGCGTGGGACTCGGGTGGAAATGCTCGAAGTGTGTTTTCCTGGTGCCAGAGGTCGAGTTCTTAGTGAGAAGAATCGCGGCAGGCGGCATCAGACCCGCTGACGCCAAGACGGAGGCCATCAAGAACGCGCCGAGACCACAGAACGTGACAGGCTGCGGTCGTTCCTGGAACTATTCAACTATTTTGGTAATTTCCTACCCGGGTTATGCACCTTGCGAGAACCTCTACATGTGCTACTGCGCAAGGGAGACGACTGGGTATGGGGGAAATCACAAAAGACTGCTTTTGAGAGAGCCATAAATCTGTTATGTTCCAACAAACTGCTTGTTCTGTATAACCCATGTAAACGATTAGTGCTAGCTTGCGATGCGTCTTCATACGGTGTCGGGTGTGTGTTGCAGCAAGCTAACGAATCGGGAACATTGCAACCGGTCGCCTATGCATCCAGGAGTTTGTCCGAGGCCGAAAGGGCCTACAGCATAATTGAAAAAGAAGCTCTGGCGTGCGTTTACGGGGTGAAAAAAATGCACCAGTATCTGTTTGGTCTCAAGTTTGAGCTAGAAACTGACCATAAGCCGCTCATATCGCTATTCTCAGAGAGCAAAGGGATTAACACGAATGCCTCTGCCCACATCCAAAGATGGGCGCTCACGCTGTCTGCATACAACTATGTAATCAGCCACAAACCAGGCACAGAGAACTGCGCTGATGCTCTCAGTCGGCTACCATTGCCCAGCGTACTTATTTGGAAAATAGAAGCACATGGTTTTAAAGGGACAGTGGTAACTTGGGTAAGAAATTACCCAAGGGATAGGAGGCAGAAAGTAGTTGTGAATGGATGTTTTTCTGACTCGAAAGAAGTATTCAGTAGGTTCCCCCAGGGGTCGGTGTTTGTATTGCTTTTCTTGTTGTATATAAATGACCTAAACTTGGGTATAATTTTTGAAGTTTGCGGACGATGCAAAACTTGGCAAAGTAGTAAATAGTGAGCAGGATAGTAGCAGACTTCAGGAGGACACACAGACTGGTGAAATGGACAGACACATGGTAGATGCAAATTGATGCGGATAAGTGTGAAGTGATGCATTTTGGGAGAAACAACATGGAGAGGAAGTATAATCCAAATGGTACTATTTTGAGGGGGTACAAGAACAGAAGGATCTTGGTGTATATTCACAGCTTTGAAGGTAGCAGAGCAAGTTGATATGGTGGTTAAGAAAGCACATGGAATATTTGGCTTTGTAAATAGGGGCATCGAATACAAAAACAAGGAAGTCATGCTAAACCTATACAAGTCTCTGGTTAGGCCTCGGCTGGAGCAATGTGTACAATTCTGGGCACCACACTTTAGGAAGGATGTCAAGGCTCTGGAGAGGAAACAGAAGAGGTTTATCAGGATGATACCAGGGATGAGGGAATTCAGGTATGTAGAGAGATTGGAGAAGCTGTGACTGTTCTCAGCGCAGAGAAGTTTAAGGGGAGACATAATGCAGGTATTCAAAATTATGGCGGGTTTTGATAGAGCAAGTAGGGAGAAACTGTTTCCTCTTGCAAGTGGGTCAGTAACCAGAGATCATAGATTTAAAATAATTGGTAAAAGAACTAGAGGCAAAATTGAGAAATTTCTTCGCACAGTGTGTTGTTAGCACCCGGAATGCAATACCTGAAAGAGTGGTGGAATCTGATTCCTTAGGAACTTTTAAAAGGCAATTCGACATGTACTTGAAGAGGACTAATTGGCAGCATTATGGGGAAAAAGCTGGGGTGTGTGACTAAATTGGACAGCCCTTTCAAAAAGCCAGCACAGGTGTAATGGACCGAATGGCATCCTTCTGTGCCATCTATGATTCTATTTTAATGGAGACATTAACCATTTAAATTAAATAGGTTAACATCTCTATTAAAATCCTGGAAAGAGGGATTTGATGCCAGTGCATTAAGTGCTTGTACAATAAGATTGCTTACAATAATTTCAGACAATTGTTTTTGAATTGCAATAAAAATGAAACAAGATTTACGTTAATAATTTCAATTCCATTTATTACTCTTCCCTACAGAGTAAAAATCCATAAAATAAAATGGCTTGATTGCATATGTATATTATTTAAAGTAGAATCTTTTATTTCATCAGAAATACTTTTTTCATGGCTTGATGCAGCACAATCCCTTTTGGAACAACTTGCATTTCTATAAGTAAACTTATTTTTCATGCATAATTAAAATATATACAATGTGATTAAAATAAAGGGAAAAGTAGATGTGAAATTTAAAATATTTATATAAAAGCTTTCTGCATACATATTTTGCACATCTGATTGAGCAACTTATAAGACTCTTCTCCTTGTAGATACTTTTATCATTTAAATGCCTGCATCTTATAATTTCTAAGGCATATGACCACTGTTCCTGGAAATAATTGAGCATTGTTTTGACAATAAGTAACTAATTCCTAGGAAATAAATGTTCCAATATGATCGCAGATTTTTGATATTCATTAAGTTCACAAAGTATGCTAAGAGATTATAAAATGAAAGTTCAAACATTTCACATAACCTTTCTGGTTGCAGTGATACCTATGAAGCTTTCAACTACTTAAAAATTGCTTTGATTAGCTACTTATAAACTTGCAGGAAACAACATGCATATATGATTTATTGCTTGAAATGCAAGTCAAAGTGTTCTCATTAACTTATTAAGGACTATGGTAACTATTTCAAAGCTTGGATTTGGCACACTGCTATGGTTAAAATCCAAGAAGTACAGAACTCAGTCATTAGTTACTTCCATTGCTGAGCACTAAAATTGATAAATTGCCAACAAAGCTGTATCGATATTTGTGCCATTGTTATTTAATGTGTGTTTTCTAAGTATATATATATATATATATAATGTCATGTATGTACATGCTGTTTGTAGCCCCCCAGATGGTGCTGCTCTGTAATAAAAGGCCAGCCATTTTGTGACTCTGGTACTTTGGCACTAAATAAAGCAAAAGCAAGGTTGTACTTTGCTTCGTTAAACAGTACTCAGTTTGAACCTTTTTTCATACATCACATTTGGCGACGAGAATACAAGAACCTTTTTTTGCAAAAGGAGCACGAATGGATTTTTAGAGCGATTCATGGAGGGAGAAGATTGGGCAGACTTTGTGAGCTGTTTGAACCAGTACTTCGTGGCCAACAAAATGAAGGGGGTCGACGATGCAGATCAGCGCTGGGCCGTGTTCCTCACTGTGTGCGGTTCAAAGATCTACAATCTGATAAAGAATCTACTCATGCCTAGTGATCCAACAGAGAAAACGTACGAGGAGTTGTGTACATCGATACGGGAGCACCTCAAGCCAGACGACGGCATCATCATCTCGAGGTACAGGTTTTATACATACGTTCAATCGGAGGGCCAGAGTGCAGCGGAATTCGTTGCCAACCTGAGATGCCGAGCAGGACCGTGCAAGTTCGGGACGATGTTGGCAGACATGCTGCGGGATTTCTGTTATCGGTATCAACCACGAGGTGATCCTGGGCAAACTTCTGGCAGTGGAGGATTTGGATTTAAAAAGGGCCATCCAGATCACTCAATCATGTAGGACAATGGACAGGAGTTTAAAGCAAATATTGGTGAAAAACCAAACCTCGGCAAGAACTGTAAATACGGTTGATTCGGCGTTCGGCAGAGCCTATCCAGCTGCGTTCGCGAAACCTGTGGCTGCCCAAAGTCCGCCAGTGGGAATGCATCCGACTTCTCCGTGTTGGTGTGGAGGAAATCATCGGCACCAGCAGTGCCGATTTAAGGAATATAGTTGCAACGGCTGTCTGCGAGTGGGGCATTTCCAGTGCAATTGTCCGCAGATGAGCAAGCGAACTGCGACACACCATGTGGAGGATGAGAGTCAGACTAGCGTGGATCCGGATACGCAATTTGAGATGCCAGAGGAGGAAGTGTATGGACTGTACTCTTTCATAACCAAGAGTAAACCAATTTTAATTAATGTGAAGTTTAACGGGATACCGGTATCGATGAAATTGGACACGGGCGAGTCAATTGATCATGAACGAGAGGGCATTTAATAAGTTGTAGGATACGAAGACTGTGAGGCCCAAGCTGAGCCCTGTTAATGCCAAGCTGCGCGTATATGCCAAAGAACTGATAAAGGTGATTGGCAGTGCACAAATTAATGTGTCGTATAACGAGTTATCGCTGTGGATTGTTCCAGGCAATGGCCCAACACTGCTCGGCAGGAGCTGGTTGGAAAAAAATCAGATGCGACTGGAACGACATAAAGGTGTTGTTGTCGGAGGAAGATACATGTGCCCAAGTATTGAGCAAGTTCTCCTCGCTGTTCGAACCGGGTATCGGCAACTTCACAAGAGCCAAGGTGCAGATTCATGTGGACTCCGATGCAAAACCCGTCCATCATAAAGTCGGGCAGTGCCATATATGATGAGGAAGGAGGTCGAAATTGAACTGGACAGACTCCAGCGTGAAGGGATCATTTCACCGGTCGAATTTAATGAATGGGCCAGCCCCATTGTGCCATCACTTTTCAGCACAAGAACAATCAGAATCTGTGGAGACTACAAGGCTACGATCAATAGGGTTTCGAAACAAGAACAGTGCCCGTTACAGAAGGCTGATGACTTGTTTGCAACCCTAGCCGGAGGGAAGTCGTTCACAAAACTGGACTTGATGTCGGTCTATATGACGCAGGAGTTGGTCGAGACGTTGAAGAGACTTATATACATTAACACGCACAAAGGACTGTTTATTTACCACAGGTGCCCGTTCGGAATTCGCTCGGCTGCAGCAATATTCGAGCAGAAAATGGAAAGTCTACTGAAGTCCGTTCCCAGAACCGTCGTGTTCCAAGATAACATCCTGATCACCGTTCGTGATTCCAAGGAATGTCTGAACAACCTGGAAGAGGTTCTACTGCGTTTGGACAGAGCAGGACTCAGACTTAAACACTTGAAGTGCGTCTTCATGGCACCGGAGGTCGAATTCCTCAGGAGGAAAATCGCCGCTGATGGCATCAGACCTACTGACGTGAAAACCAAAGTCATCAAGAATGCTTCCAAGCCGCAGAACGTGACGGAGCTGCGTTCGTTCCTGGGTCTACTCAACTACTTTGGTAACTTCCTACCTAAATTGAGCGCCTTACTTGAACCACTGCACATGCTATTGAGAAAAGGCAACAACTGGGTGTGGGGCGCATCGCAAGACAGAGCTTTCGAGAAAGCCACCAATTTGCTTTGCTCAATCAAGCTGCTGGTTAGTTTTAGTTTTGGCCTGTGACGCATCGTCATATGGAATTGGTTGCGTGTTACAACAAGCCAATGAGTTGGGGAAACTTCAACCTGTCATCAACAGGTCCCACATATGGTGGCCAGTAATTGATTGAGCTGGAAGCATGGGTGCATCAGTGCAACACCTGCATGCAGCTCAGCAAAGCACCAACGGAATTGCCACTGAGTCTGTGGTCATGGCCATCCAAACCTTGGTCCAGGATCCATGTAGATTTTGCAGGTTCCTTCCTGGGCAAGTTGTTTTTGGTGGTGGTGGATGCTTATTCGAAGTGGATAGAATGCATAATCATGTCATCCAGTACATCCACAGCAACCATAGAGAATCTCAATGTCAGGTTGTTATTAAGCTCAAGAATGGGCAAACTTGCAAGAAACACATGGATCAAACAAAGCTGAGGCACACAGACGAGCCAGAGCAGTTGGACGAAGAAACCGTCGACGACCAATCAACCTACCAGCAGCCTTCAGTAAACTCAAGGGTCATCAGTAAACCCGGAATTTCCATCACGGACTTGTTCAATAAAAATGGACTTGCAATTCCTGACATGGCCACTGCCACCCCCAACAAGTCAGTCATCCAGCCACCAGCCACAACAGACTCCGCACATTTTCCCAAGGCCGGAATCGAACTGAGACAGTCAACCCGGGAGCGTAAAGCACCGGACCGTCTCAACCTGTGTAAGACCTCAGAGGAGGGTATTGTCATGTATGTACATGCTGTTTGTAGCCACCAGATGGTGTCATTGTTGGACGCCACTGAGCAGCACGCACATGGTGCTGCTCTGGTATAAAAGGCCAGCCATTTTGTGAGTCAGGCACTTTGGGACTAAATAAAGCAGAAGCAAGGTTGTACTTTGCTTAGTTAACCAGTACTCAGTTTGAACCTTTATTGCATTCATAACATATATATATTTCTCTCTTATGCTGAAAAATTCATCACAGATAAAGAACATCTTTAAACCCATTTGATTTCTTTCATCCAGAATATCAACCCTACTATATTTCCCCGTGACAGCTGCTTATTACACAACTCTAATGTACTGTCCCAATCACCCTTCCTGGCAACCGGGTCCAGTCAGTAAGCACCCTCCATGTAAAGAAAACATTCTTGATGTTCATCCTAAATTTCTTCGCCCACATGTTGAACGGATGAAACGTAATCCTGCTCCCTTAATGGCCTCGATTTTAACACCCCTGACCCCGCCTTGATGGGCATGTAAGAGTCGGTTGCGGGGTGAAAATCCTAAGAATCGAGATCCCGTCTCCAAGCCGCCGTGTTCCCAGTGGGATGCAACAGGCCCTGGATGAGGCTGTGGCTAAAAACAGGTGGAGGCCTACTTAAGATTCAAAAGTCGCAGCCATCTGTAATTTTAAGGTCCACACAGGGAGTCCTATGCTGTCTGCTGCCCGGCAGCAGCAATAAGGCGGGAGGAACAGACTGGCCAGAAGTGGCCCAGGTAAGTTTTAATACTTTGCCTGTCTTTGAACTCTTTGTGGGCAAGGAGGAGCAGGAGTGCTCTCTCACCAGGCCCCTCAAGGTCCTTGGGCCTCTCCAGCCCAGAATCCTACTACCATTGGGGAATCCCCAGCACCAGATCTTTGGGTAATCCCTAGCACCCATCCCCATGATCTTCAATCAAGAGAAAACCTGGTCTGCCCCTACCACCGCGAAGCCAGGGAATCCCCTCCATCCACTGACTGTTGGCAGATTCTCACTGGTGGTCAGTCTAGCTGGGTGTTGTGTGGGACTCTGCAAATATTTATTCAAATGAGGCCTTGCCATTCAGATAAGCAGTGCGTCTGTAAAATAGAGCGTAATGCAATTGCTGATGTATATAATAAAAGGATCATATGACAAGGTCACATGACATTCCTGTAGAGCCATCTTCTGTGCAGTGTGCTTAGTGATGTCATAAAGAATATATCACATTGGCGATGAAGATAGGATAAACAGATTCCCTAGCTGAAATTTGTGTTGGATGATTCCTGCTAAACAGAGACTTTGAGAGGTGTTTTGTTTTGCAGGACATGTAAAAATACGGTAAATTTCAAGTACACTGTTGACATGCCAGAGTCCAGATGGCAACACCTATGGGAATAATAGGGTGCTTGGGTGAGTTCCATTGTGACCGAGACACTTTCGGAGCATATGTAGAGTAGCTAGAAATGTTTTTCACCGCAAATAGTATTGTTGAAGTCCCTGATCATGAAAACCATAACCAGGTGGTGTTAGAAAGAAAACAGGCTATTTTCTTGACTGAAGCAGGCCCCGAAGTGTATGAAACCCTGAAAATGTTGCTGGTTCCCATCAAGCCGAAGGGCATGCCACTAATGGAGGTTCTAAGAACAACACTACAGTTCTGAGCCCATGGAAATTGCTGAAAGTTATGGCTTTGGAATACAAGATCAATTACATGATGAGAGTATCAATGAGTACATTGTAGCTTTAAAAAAAGCTATCCAATCACTGTCATTTCAGAAACTTTCAGGACCGAGCATTGCATGACCGCTTTGTTTGTGGGATGAAAAATGAAGCAATCAGAAGAAAGTTGTTGACAACACCTCGCTCAAAATTGTCCATATGTTAAGGCAGAGTGTTTCTTCTGCAAGAAAACAGGGCATCTTGTAAAGGTATGCCGACTGAAGAGTAAATCGATGTTCAATGCTAGAAGTAGCAAACGCCAGAAACTACATAGCATTGAAGAAAAGCAATAGGACGAGGATGTTCTGGAGATACATGTCATCAGGAGTACAAGAATACTAACAATGATTTGCGAAGTATCGTCATCCAAGTAGACGTTGCAGGAACCAGGATACCCATGGAAATAGACACTGGTGCATCCATGAGCATAGTACCGTAATCGCTATATCTTGACATGTTGAGTGATTTTCCACTGGAGAAGTTGAAGATAGAGCTGCAAGGCTACTCAGGAAAGCAAATTCCTGTGGTAGGATGTATCGCTGTACCGGTGAAATTTAAGGATCAGTTTCAGAGCTTGCCTCTGTTAGTACTGGCAGGAGACAAGCCTGCCTTAATGGGTAGAAATTGGTTGGGATCACTGAAGCTGGATTGGAATGAGATTTTTCATGTCAAAATGAGATTTACATCAAACAGTATCCGAAGGTGTTCTGTGAAACAGGCAGTCCGATCCAAGGCAAGTGTCAGAGTGCAGAAGGACGCTACATCAGTTTAGTGCAAGCCGTGTCCCATACCATGCGCACTCAAGGAGAAAGTTGAGCAAGAACTCAAAAGACTAGAAACAGAACATTATTTCTAAGGTAGATCTAACTAATTGGGCTACACCCATTGTTGTTGTACCTAAGTCAGATGGTAATGCTGATGCTATGTCCAGGTTACCATCCCTATCACAAGTTACACCCAATAAGGAAGAAATGTTCTTTTTTTTTATATGTTGATGAACTGCCAGTCACAGCTGAAGAGATTGGTAGAGCAACCAAACATGATCCAGATATGTCAAAGCTGTATGATTACACAGCAAATGGCTGGCCAAACCAGGTATCAGAGAAAGATATTAATCCATACTTGGTTGATAGGAATGAATTATCAGTGGATAAAGATTGTATAAAATGGGGTGCAAGAGTAGTTATTCCAAATAAGTTCAGGTCCAAATTATTAGGAGATCTTCATGACCAGTACCTGGGAATGTGCTTGACCAAGGGTCTTGCACAGAGTTATTTATGGTGGCCAGGTCTAGATAACGATATAGAGTACATCGTTAGTCAGTGTACAACATGTCAATCAGTAAGCAAAAAACCACCATCATTACCGTTACAGCCATGGAAATGGCTTCCCAGAGAGTGGGACTATATATTATGATAATACGCCCGTTAACACATATAATAGTCAAACAAAATGACAAGAGATGACCGTAAGAAACTGTACCAGGAGACATAGAGGTGTTGGGATAGAATGGCGACAAAATAGTAAGAACACGGAATGTGTAACATGTTCGGGGACATCTGTTTCATTTATAATGGCATATGATACCAAACAGCAGCAAGGAACCAGCCAGGGAGAGTATGACCTGGGAATGCCAAAGCAAGAAGCATCTGATTGCCCCAACAATGCAGATCCCCCGACTAAGACAACGACTAAGTTTAAGATTAGTGTTAGTGAAGAGATATTATATTATAATGTACACCATGAGTTGGTACCCATTGTGTTAAAATTGACTAATCTGGAACTCCTGAATGCTGTTCTAAAAGAACGCAGCAGTTGTACCGAAGATTGGTACAACAAATCCTAAAACAAAGTAACAATGATGTCTGCAGTACAATCGGGACCTGGGTAGTAGAACAGATAAGGGAATATTTGGCACAGATCCACTGAGGGGAGGTTCCCCTATGGATCAGCAATGACCAATTGGTCAATTTGACCATGCATTCGAAGGAAGTACAAGGATGCCAACTCAGGGGAATGATGCACATAATATCCCACACAAGTGGAATGTAATAATGATACAGGGGGACTAATAGGATTGGTATTGGCCATTCCAGTAATTATGGAAGGTGATAGCCCAAAGGAAGTGTATGATGTACAAAACATAGGGATTGTTAGAGAAGGTGTGTATATAGCTTATCACGAGATGTTACCATCTGCTGTAACATACGGAAGCAGTTTGATAGGAACAAAATTAGAAGGATGTTACTCATCAGGGCACCACAAAATGCCCTTATAAAAATTAATTATGATCCTGAGACGGCTTGCGGATTTAATATTACTAGTACGCAGGTAAATTGTACCGTGGAAACCGTGGGCGCCCAATGGGGAAAGACACCCGGGGCGTATGTAAGCAATGGAGAATACTGTGTAACAACTAATCAGAAATCCTTTAAGTACAATCAGCAGGAATGCCAGATCCCCACTGCTACATTCTGCTCTGTTCCGGAAATACCTGTGAGAATCGGAAAGGAAGAAGTAATGGACATCCATCGACGAGAGTCAACATCGATACAGGTGTCAGGAGACATAAAGGAGGAACTCGCTAAGTACGTGAACGAACATATTTGGGTATGAGGTACCCCCGTTACCAGAACACCTCGTCAAACTGCGAGAAACAGTCGCCAAGAGTCAGACGGTCTACTATACTCTCAGGCAGGACATTCGGAAGGATATCGAGGACATTAAAGTTACCACATGGTGGGATGACCTATGGAACTGGGGACTGAACATTCAAATCCATCCTTGGATAAGGATAATATCCCATGTACTTATCGTGATTCAATTACTGATTGTGTTATATTTGTTATGTTTGCAACGTGCTGAAGCAAGAAAACAGAAGGCCCGACGATCAGTAAAGGCAATTAAGGCCAGGTCAACCTCTGGGCAGGATAATCTTTATGAACAGAGGATGGACAAGGAAAGCATTGTTTGAGGTTTGAAGAGACACGTGATGGTACTCCAGACTAGATGGCCACTAGTCAAGGAAACCGGAAGGTGTTCTTCAACAAATCTCAACGGTATGGCCTACTTGTGTATAGCCAAGAGCCATAAGGGGGGAATTGTAGTAGGTTAAGGAATTATCGACAGATGATAGGAAAATGAATCTTAGATTTTGAAGGAATACATAGAACAGTTTGTGTGTTTAACTCTTAAAGAATGGTGGAGCAGGCTGAGAAGCCCATAAAGTCAAACCTGTAGAAATAAACACATTCCGAGAGGCAGAGATAACACACTGAAAGAAGCCAAGAGGGGAGCCAAATGCTCGGGAAAATGAAGGAATCAGGCAATCTGATAAGAGTTAACAAATGTTTTAAACCAATGTTTAACTGAACTAAATTCCCACCTTTCATGTTAACAAATGTGTTCACAAATAATGCTGTGCCAGGCTGTTCTACCTCTTGCGGCACTGATCTGACTCATGCCTATCGTGGGACACTGACGAAACAATATCAGCCAGCTTGCCCCATATTTTTTGATAAATCCAGGGTGGAGGTTTCCCATGCCCACCCCATTAATTGGCCCCACCAAGTCTCGACCTCATTGACTAAGGACTCATTAGCCTCATCTGAGAAGCTTTTGCCTTCCTTCTCCCTGCAATCTCCTGTAGACTGTCTCCCGAATCCTCCTGAGACATCTCCATCATTTTACTTTCACCACTCCTTCAAAATCCATCCTCATTGAAAAGCTTCCTTCTCTCTCTCCCTCCCTTTGCCTTCTGAGCATGCGCAGATGATGCCTGACCTCCCGAATCACGGGGAAAGTTCTTTGCCTGAAAAAAAAAACGTGGATGCGCAGAAAGGCCGTTGCTATGGACGCCAGCCTTGCATGACTGAATACATCACTAAGGCTCATTTCACATCGCTAAGGCTATCGCCCAAAATAAAAAGCCGAAACTAGTGGTCTTTAAAATAGCCGATATTCCAGCGATCCTGAAAAATAAAAAATCACTAAGGCCGGAAATATCGCCCATTTTTGCCGATAGTGATCATAGTGGAAAGTCTAGCCCCATATCTTTTGTGTATAACCATGCAAGTTATATATAATGATTATTTTGTTATGATTACTTTTTCATTAAGGAGGGAGAAGTGTAATATGGAGCTCTCCCTGGTGGACTACTGCTCCGCTAGTGGACTACTGTGGTAATGCAACTGCTGATGTATATAATGTTCCTGTCGAACCATCTTGTGTGTAATGTGCTTGGTGATGTCGTAAAGAATATATCACAGTCTCCACATCCTTGTTCTTGTCCATTACTGGGCTCCCCTAAACACTTCCAGAACCCGTAATAATCGAGGCTAATGGATTTGGAACTATTTTTCCTGACTTACTTCCTCTATCCTCTATGTGTCTTGTAATACCTACTGCTATAAAGATCCTTCTGAGATCAGCATGCCTCTCCATGTTCAGTATCACCAAGCAGTCCCCCAGTCCTGCTCCTACTAAGCCTAATAGAGATTGCACTGGAAAACTCCCATTCCTGCATCACAATTTTCTAGTCCCAACGGCCTTGATTGCCATTTCTGTATGCCAGAGGCAGGAACTCTCAAGAATTGAAGTTCAATGGCAATTGGGATAAGTGAAATTGAGCAATGCTGTCTGTTTAGTGCATTAGCCAATGGACCTTGGTAGAAGCAGGGAGAGGAAAGAGTGTATGGCGGGGCACAACAGAGAAGAGAATGCAAGAGGAGGGCAAGGAGTGGAGAGAATGTGAGGGGAGGGCAAGGGAAGAGGCAGAGGAGCAGAACGCATGGCAAGAGAAAATGCAGTTGAAGGAGAGGGAACAAGGAAATGAAAGGAAGTCAAAAAAAGGAAGGGGGAACAAAGACAATGAAGGGGATGGTAAATAGATGGCAATAGAGAAAGGAGAAATTCATTGAATAATTAAAGATGCAAATACTGGGTGCAGCTCATTGGGGAGGGAGAGAAGAGAAGCTGGGAGTGGTGCTTTGGGGTGGGGAGTAAGAAGCATGAACTGGGGAGAGGGGGAGAGGGGGAGAGGGGGAAGGACCAACATACACTGAGGGGGGGATCGGGAGTACCGGCATAGACTGGGGGGGCACGAGAGGATTAGGAGTACCGACATACACTGGGAGGGGTGGGAGAAGAGGATGGGAAGTACAACATACACTAGGCGGGGGTGTAGAAGAGGATGGGAAGTATCAACATACCCTGGAGGGGGGGGGGGGGGAAGGATGGGGAGTACCAACATACACTGGGGAGGGGAGCGAGAGTACCGACATATACTGGGGGGGGGGTGGAAGAAGAGGATGGGAAGTACCAACATACACTGGGGGGGGGGGGGGATTGGGAGTACCAACATACACTGGGGTGGGGGGGGAAGAAGAGGATGGGAAGTACCAACATACACTGGGGGGGGGGGCGAGAAGAGGATGGGAAGTATCAACATACACTGGGGTGGGAGGGGGGAGAAGAGGATGGGAAGTACCAACATACACTGGGGGGGGTGAAAGGATGGGGAGTACCAACAAACACTGGGGCGGGGGGGAGAAGATGGGGAGTACCAACATACACTGGGAGCCGGGAGGAAGAGAATGGAGAGTATGGGCATAAATTGGAGAACGTGCAAAAAAGAGTTACAAGGCTGATACCAGAACTGAGATGTTATAACTATCAGGAAAGATTGAACAGGCTGAGGCTCTTTTCTCCAGAAAAGAGAAGTCTGAGAGATGGCCTGATAGACACCTTTAAAATTATGAAGGGGTTCGATAGCGTAGACATAGAGGCGATATTTCCACCTGTGGGGGAGTCCAAAACTAGGGTCCATAAATAAAAGATAATCACTAATAAATCCAATAGGAAATTTAGGAGGAGCTTATTTATTCAGATAGTGATGAGATTGTGGAACTCACTAGCATGTGGAGTGGTTGAGGCGATTAACATCAATGCATTTAATGAGAACCTAGATAAGCACATGAGGGAGAAAGGAACAGTAGGGTATGTTAATAAACTTAGATTAAGTAAGGTGGGTGGAGGCTCGTATAGAGCATAAACAACGGCATAGACATGTTGGGCCAAATGGCCTGTTTCAGTAAATTCTGTGAAATAAACTGGGTGAAGGGGGCAGAAAGAGAGGAGGGGGAGTACCAGCATAAACTGAGGTGGGGGAAGAGGAAGGAGGCTATTAACATACACTGGGGGAAGTGGAACAAAGTACCAGAAAAATCTTGTAAGGGAAGGAGCAGAGTGCCAGCTTGAAAGGAGAAATGTGGGGAAAAATTAGCAGCTTAACTAAGTTGAAGAGGTAGACGAGGAATACCGTGCCTCTGTGAATTGGGTCTGGAGCGGGTAGAATGCCTTTGTTAGAGGTCGTGGGTTTGGGAGGTGCTGTTGAAGAAACCTTGGTGAGTTATTGCAGTACATCTTGTAGATGGTACACATTGCAGCCACACTGTGCTAGTGGAGGAGGGAGTGAATGTTTAAGATGGTGGATGGGGTATCAATCAAGTGGTTAATTTGTCCTGGATGGTGTTGAGCTTCTTGAGTGTTGTTGGAGCTGCACTCATCCAGGCAAGTGGGGAGTATTCCATCACACTCCTAGCTTGTGCCTTGTAGATAGTGGAAAGGCTTTGGGGAGTCAGGAGGTGAGACACTTACCGCAGAATACCCAGCTTCTGCTCTGTTCTTGTTGCCACAGTATTTATGTGGCTGGCCCAGTTAAGTTTCTGGTCAATGGTAACCCCCGGGATGTTGATGGTGGGGGATTTGGTGATGGTAATGCCATTGAATGTCAAGGGGCGGTGGTTAGACTCTCGCTTGTTGGAGATAATTATTACCTGGCACATGTGTGGCGCGAATGGAATTTGCCACTTCAGCCCATGCCTGAATGTTGTCGTTCAGGTCTTGCTGCATGCAGGCATGGACTGCTTCATTATCTGAGGAGTTGCAAATGGAACTGAACAGTGCAATCATGAAAATCTCCACTTCTTACCTTATGATGGAGGGAAGATCATTGATTAAGCAGCTGAAAAGGTTTGGTCCAAGGACACAGCCTTGAGGAACTCCTGTAGCAATGTCCTGAGGATGAGATGATTGACCTCCAACAAACACAACTATCTTCCTTTGTGCTAGATATGACTCCAGCCAGTGGAGCATTTACTCCATGAATTCCATTGACTTCAATTTTACTAGTGCTCCTTGATAGAAACATAGAAAATAGGTGCAGGAGTAGGCCATTCAGCCCTTCTAGCCTGCACCGCCATTCAATAAGTTCATGGTTGAACATGAAACTTCAGTACCCCCTTCCTGCTTTCACGCCATACCCCTTGATCCCCCGAGTAGTAAGGACTTCATCTAACTCCCTTTTGAATATATTTAGTGAATTGGCCTCAACTACTTTCTGTGGTAGAGAATTCCACAGGTTCACCACTCTCTGGGTGAAGAAGTTTCTCCTTATCTCGGTCCTAAATGGCTTACCCCTTATCCTTAGACTATGACCCCTGGTTCTGGACTTCCTCAACATTGGGAACATTCTTCCTGCATCCAACCTGTCCAAACCCGTCAGAATTTTAAACGTTTCTATGAGGTCCCCTCTCACTCTTCTGAACTCCAGTGAATACAAGCCCAGTTGATCCAGTCTTTCTTGATAGGTCAGTCCCACCATCCCGGGAATCAGTCTGGTGAATCTTCGCTGCACTCCCTCAATAGCAAGAATGTCCTTCCTCAAGTTAGGAGACCAAAACTGTACACAATACTCCAGGTGTGGCCTCACCAAGGCCCTGTACAACTGTAGCAACACCTCCCTGCCCCTGTACTCAAATCCCCTCGCTATGAAGGCCAACATGCCATTTGCTTTCTTAACTGCCTGCTGTACCTGCATGCCAACCTTCAATGACTGATGTACCATGACACCCAGGTCTCGTTGCACCTTCCCTTTTCCTAATCTGTCACCATTCAGATGATAGTCTGTCTCTCTGTTTTTACCACCAAAGTGGATAACCTCACATTTATCCACATTATACTTCATCTGCCACGCATTTGCCCACTCACCTAACCTATCCAAGTCACTCTGCAGCCTCATAGCATCCTCCTCGCAGCTCACACTGCCACCCAACTTAGTGTCATCCGCAAATTTGGAGATACTACATTTAATCCCCTCGTCTAAATCATTAATGTACAATGTAAACAGCTGGGGCCCCAGCACAGAACCCTGCGGTACCACACTAGTCACTGCCTGCCATTCCGAAAAGTACCCATTTACTCCTACTCTTTGCTTCCTGTCTGACAACCAGTTCTCAATCCACGTCAGCACACTACCCCCAATCCCATGTGCTTTAACTTTGCACATTAATCTCCTGTGTGGGACCTTGTCGAAAGCCTTCTGAAAGTCCAAATATTCCAAATCAACTGGTACTCCTTTGTCCACTTTATTGGAAACATCCTCAAAAAATTCCAGAAGATTTGTCAAGCATGATCTCCCTTTCACAAATCCATGCTGACTTGGACCTATCATGTCACCATTTTCCAAATGCGCTGCTATGACATCCTTAATAATTGATTCCATCATTTTACCCACTACTGAGGTCAGGCTGACCGGTCTATAATTCCCTGCTTTCTCTCTCCCTCCTTTTTTAAAAAGTGGGGTTACATTGGCTACCCTCCACTCGATAGGAACTGATCCAGAGTCAATGGAATGTTGGAAAATGACTGTCAATGCATCCGCTATTTCCAAGGCCACCTCCTTAAGTACTCTGGGATGCAGTCCATCAGGCCCTGGGGATTTATCAGCCTTCAATCCCATCAATTTCCCCAACACAATTTCCCGACTAATAAAGATTTCTCTCAGTTCCTCCTCCTTACTAGACCCTCTGACCCCTTTTATATCCGGAAGGTTGTTTGTGTCCTCCTTAGTGAATACTGAACCAAAGTACTTGTTCAATTGGTCTGCCATTTCTTTGTTCCCCGTTATGACTTCCCCTGATTCTGACTGCAGGGGACCTACGTTTGTCTTTACTAACCTTTTTCTCTTTACATACCTATAGAAACTTTTGCAATCCACCTTAATGTTCCCTGCAAGCTTCTTCTCGTACTCCATTTTCTCTGCCCTAATCAAACCTTTTGTTCTCCTCTGCTGAGTTCTAAATTTCTCCCAGTCCCCAGGTTCGCTGCTATTTCTGGCCAATTTGTATGCCATTTCCTTGGCTTTAATACTATCCCTGATTTCCCTAGATAGCCACGGTTGAGCCACCTTCCCTTTTTTATTTTTACGCCAGACAGGAATGTACAATTGTTGTAATTCATCCATGCGGTCTCTAAATGTCTGCCATTGCCCATCCACAGTCAACCCCTTAAGTATCATTAGCCAATCTATCTTAGCCAATTCATGCCTCATACCTTCAAAGTTACCCTTCTTTAAGTTCTGGACCATGGTCTCTGAATTAACTGTTTCATTCTCCATCCTAATGCAGAATTCCACCATATTATGGTCACTCTTCTGCAAGGGGCCTCGCACAATGAGATTGCTAATTAATCCTCTCTCATTACACAACACCCAGTCTAAGATGGCCTCCCCCCTAGTTGGTTCCTCGACATATTGGTCTAGAAAACCATCCCTTATGCACTCCAGGAAATCCTCCTCCACCGTATTGCTTCCAGTTTGGCTAGCCCAATCTATGTGCATATTAAAGTCACCCATTATAACTGCTGCACCTTTATTGCATGCACTCCTAATTTCCTGTTTTATGCCCTCCCCAACATCACTACTACTGTTTGGAGGTCTGTACACAACTCCCACTAACGATTTTTGCCCTTTAGTGTTCTGCAGCTCTACCCATATAGATTCCACATCATCCAAGCTAATGTCTTTCCTAACTATTGCATTAATCTCCTCTTTAACCAGCAATGCTACCCCACCTCCTTTTCCTTTTATTCTATCCTTCATGAATGTTGAATACCCCTGGATGTTGAGTTCCCAGCCCTGATCATCCTGGAGCCACGTCTCCGTAATCCCAATCACATCATATTTGTTAACATCTATTTGCACAGTTAATTCATCCACCTTGTTGCGGATACTCCTTGCATTAAGACACAAAGCCTTCAGGCTTGCTTTTTTAACACCCTTTGTCCTTTTAGAATTTTGCTGTACAGTGGCCCTTTTTGTTCTTTGCCTTGGGTTTCTCTGCCCTCCACTTTTCCTCATCTCCTTTCTGTCTTTTGCTTTTGCCTCATTTTTGTCTCCCTCTGTCTCCCTGCATAGGTTCCCATCCCCCTGCAATATTAGTTTAACTCCTCCCCAACAGCACTAGCAAACACTCCCCCTAGGACATTGGTTCCGGTCCTGCCCAGGTGCAGACCGTCCGGTTTGTACTGGTCCCACCTCCCCCAGAACCGGTTCCAATGCCCCAAGAATTTGAATCCCTCCCTGCTGCACCACTGCTCAAGCCATGTATTCATCTGTGCTATCCTGCGATTCCTACTCTGACTAGCACGTGGCACTGGTAGCAATCCCGAGATTACTACTTTTGAGGTCCTACTTTTTAATTTAGCTCCTAGCTCCTTACATTCTTTTCGTAGGACCTCATCCCTTTTTTTACCTATGTCGTTGGTACCAATGTGCACCACGACAACTGGCTGTTCTCCCTCCCATTTCAGAATGTCCTGCACCCGCTCCGAGACATTCTTGACCCTTGCACCAGGGAGGCAACATACCATCCTGGAGTCTCGGTTGCGTCCGCAGAAACGCCTATCTATTCCCCTCACCATCGAATCCCCTATCACTATCGCGCTCCCAATCTTTTTCCTGCCCTCCTTTGCAGCAGAGCCACCTACGGTGCCATGAACTTGGCTGCTGCTGCCCTCCCCTGATGAGTCATCCTCCCCAACAGTACTCAAAGCAGTGTATCTGTTTTGCAGGGGGATGACCACAGGGGACCCCTGCACTATCTTTCTTGCACTGCTCTTCCTGCTGGTCTTCCATTCCCTATCTGGCTGTGGACCCTTCTCCTGCGGTAAGTCCAACTCACTACACGTGATACTCACATCATTCTCAGCATCGTGGATGCTCCAGAGTGAATCCACCCTCAGCTCCAATTCCGCAACGCGGACTGTCAAGATACACTTCCCACACACGTAGCGCCCAGGGACACCGGAAGTGTTCCCGAGTTCCCACATGGTACAGGAGGAGCATATCACGTGATGCCACACTCTGTCAAATGCTGCCTTGATGTCAAGGGTAGTCACTCTCACCCCACTTCTGGAGTTCAGCTCTTTTGTCCATGTTTGGACCAAGGCTGTAATGAAGTCTGGAGCTGAGTGGTCCGGGCGGCACCCAAACTGGGCAACAGTGAGCATGTTATTGATAAATGCTGCTTGATAACACTCTCGACGGTATCTTCCATCACTTTGCTGATGATTGCGAGTAGACTGATGGGGTGATAATTGGCCGGATTGGATTTCTCCTGCTTTTTGGGGACAGGTACCTATCTGGGCAGTTTTTCACATTGTCGGGTACATGCAAGTATTGTAGCTATACTGGTACAGTTTGGCTACAGGCATGGCTAGTTCTGGAGCACAAATGTTCAGCACGACAGCCAGGATGTTGTCGGAGCCCAAAGCTTTGCTGTATTCAATAAGGTCAGCTGTTTCTTGATATCATGAGGAGTGAATCAAATTGGTTGAAGATTGGCTTCTCTGAAAGTGGGGACCACAGGAGGAGGTCGATATGGATCATCTACTCAGCACTTCTGGCTTAAGATAGTTGCAATCGCTTCAACCTTTTCTTTCGTACTCATGTGCTGGGCTGTGCTGTCATTGAGGATTGGCCATGTGATTACAGATTGTGGTGAAATACAATTCTGCTGCTGCTGTTGGCCCACGTCACCTCATGGATGCCCAATTTTGAGCTGCTAGATCTGTTCTGAATCTATCCCATTTAGCACGGCCGTATTGCCACACAACACGATGGAGGCGTGAAGTGTGAAGACGGGACTTGGTCTCCACAAGGAATCTGCGGTGGTCGCTGCTAGCAATGCTGTCATGGACAGATGCATCTGCAAAAGGTAGATTGGTGAGGATGAGGTCAAGTAGGTTCTCACATCACCTGCTGCAGGCCCAGTCTGGCACCTATGTCCTTCAGTGCTACTGAGCCACTCTTGGTGATGGGCATTGACATCCCCCACCCAGAGTACATTCTGTGCCCTTGCTACCCTCAGTGCTTCTTCCAAATGGTGTTCAACATGGAGGATTACTGATTCATCAGCTGAGGGACGGCGGTAGATGGTAATCAGCAGGAGGTTTCCTTGTCCATGCTTGATCTGAAGCCAGGAGACTTCATGGGGTCCAAAGGCAATGTTGAGGCCTCCCAGGACTACCTCCTCCCAACTGTATACCACTGTGCCACCTCCTCTGGTGGGTCTGTCCTGCCGGCAGGACAGGGCATACCCAGAGATGGTGATGGAGGAGTCTAGGACATTGGCTGAAAGGAATGATTCTGTGAATATGACTATGTCAAGTTGTTGCTTGTCGAGTCTATGAGTCAGCTATCCCAATTTTGGCATAAGTCCTCAGATGTTGGTGGTAAGGACTTTGCAGGGTCGACATTGCTTGGTGTGCCATTGCCGTGTCCGAAGCCGGTGCCTAGGTGGATGCTGGGTGATTCATCCAGTTTTATTCTTCTTCTTGTTACCCGTAGCGGTTGTGTACAACTGAATGGCTTGCTAGGCCATTTCAGAGGGCAGTTAGGAGTCAACCACATTGCTGTGGGTCTGGAGTCACATGTAGGCCAGACCAGGTAAGGACAGAGGATTTCTTCCCTAAAGGACATTAATGAACCAGATGGGATTTTATGACAATCAGATAGTTTCATGGTCACCATTACTGATACTAGTTTTTTTATTCCAGATTTAATTAATTAACTGAATTTAAATTCCCCAGCTGTCGTGATGGGATTTGAACTCACGTCATTGGACCATTACTCCAGGCCTCTGGTTTATTAGTCCAGCAACATAACCACTATGCTGCCATTCCCAGCATTAAAGCACTGTCATGTCAAGACAGTTTAAATCTGAACTTGTTTGAAATAGCTTTCCTAAATTAATAAATTGTAATTGAAATCAGGGCAATGATTGCCTTTCAGATATGTGATTTGTGAGAATGCAATTTTGTTAGCAGCAATGAAAAGTTATCAGCCAATCGCACAGTAATTGCAGCCATGGTCTCTTAATGCTCCGAAGCAGCGAATAAGCCATTTGGCCAGTGTAACTGTTGAAAAGTTGGTTAATCCAACTGTGAAATAATTCAATTTATGAAAAAAATTCTGAATGCTAACTGAGTTTTAGCAGTGACTCCTGCTCCATAATGGATCAGTATGTTCTATGCATTCTGATTCAAACAATCTTTTTGCATAGTGTATATTGACACCACTGTGCCAGCCAATGGATTGCACTGTGCCAGCCAATGGATTGCATTGTGTCAGCCAATAGGTTATACTGTGCCAGCCAATAGGTTGCAATGAGTTGCACTGTGCCAATGAGTTGGAGGCGTGGCAGGACTTGCAGAAAACAATCTATTTTACATCGAACAAAGTCTATTTACTCAGCAAAAACAGTCTACTTGTGCCCTTTTGTCGTGGTGGGGCACCCCAAGTACTTTGCAACTTCAATGGGGGCAGAAAGTTGGTGGTAGCAGATCGACCACTTTTTATACACCCTGCCTAGGTTTTTTGTTCCATTGGCAATTACCCCTGCTATCTCTACAACTTGAAGGAACAAGCTGAGGATCTGGAAGAAGGTGCCCATGGGAAGTCCACATGGTCTACAAAAGTTATAGCACAACAGTATAGAATAGGCTTGATTGATCAGCTAGTCTTCTGCTCACCTTTGATTTCATATGTTTTGTAAGACCAAGCTAAGACATGCAAGTGGAAGCACTGAACATATGATAAAAAGTACATTGGCGCTCATTAAAGATGGACCTGGGGGAAATAGTTAGCAAGAGTGTAGCAAGTAAGGTAATAGGGTGTTATGCAAACAACGACAACAACTTGTATTTATATAGCGCCTTTAACAACCACCGGACGTCTCAAAATGCTTTACAGCCAATTAAGTACTTTTGGAGTGTAGTCACTATTATAATGTGGGAAACGTGGCAGTGAATTTGCGCACAGCAAGCTCTCACAAACAGCAATGTGATGATGACCAGATAATCTGTTTTTGTTATGTTGATTGAGAGATAAATATTGGCCAGGACACCGGGGATAACTCCCCTGCTCTTCTTCGAAATAGTTTCATGAGATCTTTTACGTCAACCCAGGAGAGCAGACGGGGCCTCGGTTTAACGTCTCATCCAAAAGACAGTACCTCCGACAGTGCAGCATTCCGTCAGCACTGCACTGGCGTGTCAGCCTAGATTCATGTGCTGAAGTCCCTAGAGTGGGACTTGAGCCCACAACAATCTGACTCAAGCGAGTGTGCTGTTGACTGCTCCATTATAACATGACATACTTGCAGGGAGAATGTATTGCTGGAAGGAATTTTCATGGTCCGAATCACTGCCTCAAACTCCATGCCCATTATTTTTTTTTATGCGAAGAGGGCTCAGCAAACAACGGGTGGTGAACTCTTTATTAAAGAGCTATGGTTGATTTGCTCATGAGGGAGTGTTTAGAGTGGTAATTGTGCATACTATGTGAAGTATATCTATATAATAGTCTTGAGACTCACGGCATATCTCAAAGTGTCACAAGTGCATCGCAAACAATGGGGTAGAAATTCCATACGAAGTTTCTACGGACCCGGGAAGGCATCGGAAAAGCCGGTTTTCAGCGTGCAATGCGCATGCCAGATCGTAGCCAGATCGGGAGCGAGGACATTTGTACGTGCAAGATTGCAATATTTACGCATATCTTGCCCAGCAAATGTCCTCAAAAATCTTGCGCCTGAAAAAGCAGGCGCAAGTATTTTAAAACACACAAAAACATATTAAAATAAAGTTATGAAAACATATTTTATTGTTAAAAACCCTCCCCACTATGATAAGTTTATTTTAAGGCATAATTAAAAAAACCTTTTTAAAAATCGGGAAAATATATTTTTTTATAAGACATTAATAACTTTAATTTAAATGAATCTTAAATATGTGTGCATTTCCTATATTTTTTATTGGTGTTTTGGGTGTTTGGAGGGGTTTCTCATTCATAATAATGGGAACTTCAACTTACTGAGTTCCCATTATTAGAAATGAGAAAATATTTACCTGATATTGGGTGTCTAGGCCCACGTGACTCCTGCGCATGTCCCTACGAGCACGCGCTGCGACGCAAGGGAGAGGAGGCCTGTGGATCGGGATCTCGAGCTGGTGCAGCAGCCTCAGGTAGGTGCGCATTTTTTCTCTAAAATCTAGTCGAACACCCGCGGGAAAGAAAAAGCGGAATTTCTACTCCATTATTATTAGTACTTGCCTGTTAAGATACCAATTGAATAATCAAAAGTCAAGAAGTAATAAGAAGTACCAATGAAGAGTAATCAGTGGAAACCGAGAAATCAAATTCCTCAATATCTTTTCAAAGCTATCCTTTACAAACTAACAAACTGAAAAAAGGAGCGAATAAACTTGCTCAAACAATTCCTTTCCATTGTTTTCATGCCATTTTCCTCATTCTTTCAGGTCAGTTTATACAGCCAAAAATATTGTGTAGCATAACAATCACAAAAAGTTAGAGTTATGAAAATCAGAAAACTTATAAAATTGGTTATTGAAGTTTACAAATGCGTGTTAGAAATTACCCCCAGTTGTCCTGTTGTTCTGGTCAGAGCCTGGATCTTGAGTTGTGAGCTATTGAATTCCAGCTGCTTTTGACACATTGCCATAGATTTTGACTTTTTGGCGACCGATCAGCGGAGCACCTGGAGTAGCCACTGCGGAAAGGCAGTTCAACTGAAGATTGGTAATCGGGCTGGAGCGGCTGCCAGCAAGCTGGAGTTCAGAAGAATGAGGGGTGATCTTATAGAAACATTTAAAATAATGAAAGGGATAGATAAGATAGAGGCAGAGAGGTTGTTTCCACTGGTCGGGGAGACTAGAACTAGAGGGCACAGCCTCAAAAACGGGGGAGCCAATTTAAAACCGAGTTGAGAAGAAATTTCTTCTCCCAAAGGGTTGTGAATCTGTGGAATTCTCTGCCCAGGGAAGCAGTTGAGGCTAGCTCATTGAATGTATTCAAATCACAGATAGATAGATTTTTAACCAAAAAGGGAATTAAGGGTTACGGGGAGCGGGCGGGTAAGTGGAGCTGAGTCCATGGCCAGATCAGCCATGATCTTGTTGAATGGCGGAGCAGGCTCGAGGGGCTAGATGGCCTACTCCTGTTCCTAATTCTTATGTTCTTATGTTCTTATGTGGTGGGATGGTGGGGGAGGCCGTCGTGATCGCGGATGTTGGAGGTCCTAAATTATTTTTGTGGGCCATGGAACTGATTGGAGGCTGCAATAAATGCTTAAGCTAGTTGTCAGGGATCTATCCCTGCACCCGATGACGGCCCCGAAGATTGCAAGAAATTGGTCCTCAGGCCCCATCTAAAAGACTGAAGTGAGCGCCTCCAGGCAGCAGACTGGAAAAGTGAATGTTGGGCCGTCTGCCTGGTCAGCACGAGTCAAACTGTGAGGCTAATGGGAGGAGATCCAATCCTGGGCTAGTGGAGCTGGGGGTGGGGGTCAGCGCTCGATGCCTGCCCCACTCATCGCTGACCAATTGAGCAGAAAGGACCTGAAATAGGTGTCAAGCTCATTTACATATAAAAGGGGCATAATGCCTGTTTTAGTTGCCCGCCAGGGATGCATGAAAAATGGCGCAACCCAGTTTTGGGTCAGATGTTTTTCAGACACCTTTCGTTACACCCGTTTTATGCCTTTGTAAAAATATAATTGCAATGCGACACAATGGGGCTGCTTCTGGTTTGCCGTGGAAATCGAATAAGTGGTGGACTGTGCATCCACAATGCCCTCCCAATGGTATCAGCAGGAGGCCCAAACCATTTTTATGGTCTGGCCTTATTTTATTATCAAGCATGAGCTGTCGATGAGATTCATGCTTGTCCATTGGAAAATCTGACAGGGTACCTGCGATTTAAAGGCTGCCTGCACCTCTTAAAGGGGCAGTGCACTTTTTCATAACTCAACATTAGAACATAGCAGGGGCTGCCACAGTATGAAAGCAATGCACACAGTGTCGAAAATAATATAGAAGAACTGAGGCAGTAATACGTTGCAAGGAACCAGATATAGTAGAGGTTACTGAGATATGGCTGCAAAAAAAAATCAGAAATGGGAATTAACCATTACAGGGTATACATATTTAGAAGGAGGTGGAGGAAAAAATATGCAAACAAATTAGGGAAATAAGTAAAAAACAGAATTATAATCATGGGAGATTTCAACTAACTTGAAATTAATTAGCCAGAAGAGGTAGATAAAGGGAATAGAGTTCCTACAATGTCTACTTGACTCCTTTCTAACACAGTATGCAAGAAGCCCAACAAGGGAGGAATTGCTTTTGGATCTGGTAATGGGGAATGAACCAGAGAGGGTGAGGAAAATAAAAGGGGAACATCTGGGCAATAGTGATAATTAGGATAATAATTGAGAAGAATATAAGTATGACAAAATCCAAGGTAATAGAATAAAGAAAAGTTGATTTTGAAGGGCTGATAATAGAACTTGGGAAAATAAAATGGACAACAATGTTGGCAAACAATGATGTACAATAGCAATAGGAAACATTTAAAAGGGTGTTCAACAGAGTCTTGGAAAATATATTCTGCTAAAAAAAAGAACAAACTAAACACTAATGAGATACATTGGATGAATAAAGACATAAAGGAAACATTTAAGGTAAGGAAAGGGAAATGCACTAAGTATTATGTCTTGAATAAAGAGTCAGACTAGATACTGCAAGCTCAAAGTAAGTGTGACCGAAGTCCTTTATTATAGATCTCAGAGTGCCTCTCCAGCCTGTGAGGCCTCCTTATATATAGGTGCTCCCAAGGGATTGTGGGATCCCTTGGGACTCCAGTGGATAAGCCCTCTAGTGGTTAGACATGGTAATTACAGGTTTACATACATAACAATACTCCCCCCCCCCCCCCCAAAGTCAATAGTGTAACTATTTACAATGTGAGTCAATCTGGGGCCTTCCTTTCCCTGGTTGATCGTCTCGGTGCAAATGCTGGTGTTGGTGAATCGTTTGTTGGGCCTTCGCTGGGCTGCTGTGCAGCTGGTCTTGCTGGACTGCTGGGAGTGATGGGTTCTGCTTCGTGGTCAACCGCTGGGTCGGTTGCCACTTGTGTTTGTGTTGGAGGGTCGAAAAAGGTAGAGTCTATTGCGGGTTGTTCTGGATAGTCCATAAATCTGAGTTTGTCTTGGTCCAAGTGTTTTCTGCAGGTGAGTCCATTTGCGAGTTTGACCACAAACATCCTACTCCCCTCTTTGGCCAAAACAGTGCCAGCAATACACTTGGGACCTTGTCCATAGTTCAACAAAAATACAGGATCATTTACTTCAATTTCTCGTGACACATTTGCGCGATCATATGTATTCTGTTGAAGCCGCCTGCTCTCTACCTGTTCGTGTAGATCAGGGTGGACTAACGACAGCCTTGTCTTAAGTGCCCTTTTCATGAGCAGTTCAGCGGGAGGGACCCCGGTGAGCGAGTGGAGTCTTGTGCGGTAACTAAACAGTACTCGGGATAAGCGAGTCTGCAGTGAGCCTTCAGTTACCTTTTTCAAGCTCTGCTTGATTGTTTGAACTGCTTGTTCTGCCTGACTGTTGGACGCTGCCTTAACCGGGGCAGACGTGACATGTTTGACCCCATTGCGGGTCATGATTTCCTTGAAATCGGCACTGGTAAAGCACGGCCCATTGTCACTTACAAGGACATCAGGCAGGATGTGCGTGGCAAACATGGCCTGTAGGCTTTCAATGGTGGCAGTGGACATGCTTGCCGATATTATCACACATTCAATCCACTTGGAGTACGCATCTACAACCACAAAAAACATTTTTCCCAAGAATGGGCCTGCATAGTCAACATGAACCCTAGACCACAGTTTGGAGGGCCAAGACCATAAGCTTGGTGGCACCTCCCTGGGTGCATTGTTTAACTGGGAATATGTATTACATTTATGCACACGGGACTCTAAGTCTGCATTGATACCGGGGCACCACATGTGGGATCTGGCTATTGCTTTCATCATTACAATGCCTGGGTGGGTACTGTGGAGCTCACTAATGAAAGTGCCCCTGCCACGACCCGATTACCCCATAGGAGGCAATCTGCCTGCATCTCTAACGGGACACTAGACCAACTCCCGTGGAGCACACAGTTTTTTGCTAAGGACAGTAAGGGGTCCTGGCTCGTCCAGGTTCTAATCTGTCGGGCGGTAACAGGTGATTGCTCACTCTCGAATGCTTCCATTACCATAACTAAATCTGCGGGCTGCGCCATCTCCACCCCTGTGCTGGGCAATGGCAGCCTACTGAGAGTATAGGCACAATTTTCTGTGCCTGTCCTGTGGTGGATGGCGTAGTTGTACGCGGACAACGTGAGCGCCCATCTCTGGATACGGGCCGATGCATTCGTATTTATCCCCTTATTTTCAGAAAAGAGAGATTTAAGCGGCCTATGGTCGGTTTCCAATTCAAATTTGAGCCCAAACAGATATTGAAGCATTTTCTTTACCCCGTAAACACACACTAACGTTTCTTTTTCGATCATACTGTCGGCCCTCTCGTCCTTAGACAGACTTCTGGATGCATAAGCAACCGGTTGCAATTTCCCAAATTCATCAGCTTGTTGCAATACACACCCGACCCCATATGACGTCGTATCACATGCTAGTACCAAACGTAAACATGGATCGTACAACACAACCAATTTGTTTGAACATAACAGCTTCCAAGCTTTGTCAAAGGCATTTTCTTGGCTTTTACCCCAATACCCATTCATCTCCTTTATGCAGTAAAGAGTGCAGGGGTTCTAATAATGTGCTAAGACCCGGTAAGAAGTTACTAAAGTAGTTCAGGTGTCCTAGAAACGACCAGAGCTCCGTCACGTTCTGTGGTCTTGGTGCGTTTTTCATTGACTCTGTCTTCGAATCGGTGGGCCTGATACCATCCGCCGCAACTCTTCTCCCCAGGAACTTCACTTCAGGTGCCAGGAAAACGCACTTCGAACATTTTAGAGTGAGCCCCACACGATTAAGCTGACTAAGAACCTCCTCCAGGTTCTGCAGGTGCTCGACGGTGTCCCAACCTGTAACCAAGATATCGTCCTGGAAGACCACGGTGCGCGGGACCGACTCCAGCAAGCTTTCCATGTTCCTCTGGAATATCGTCGCTGCCGATTGAATCCCAAATGGGCATCTGTTGTAAACGAAAAGACCTTTGTGCGTGTTAATGCAGGTGAGGCCTTTCGAAGATTCCTCCAGCTCCTGCATCATGTAGGCCAAGGTCAAGTTCAGCTTCGTGAACGTTTTCCCTCCCGCCAGCGTCGCAAATAGGTCATCTGCCTTTAGTAGCAGGTATCGATCCTGCAGTGAGAAACGATTGATAGTTATTTTGTAATCACCACAGATTATGACGGTGCCGTCTCCCTTGAGGACTGGAACAATCAGACTGGCCCACTCATTGAATTCGATCGGTGAAATGATGCCCTCTCGTTGCAGCCTGTCCAGCTCGATCTCCATCCTCTCTCTCATCATGTAAGGTACTGCTCTCGCCTTGTGATGGATGAGTCACGCCCCTGGAATCAAATGGATCTGCACTTTTGCTCCTTGGAACTTCCCGATACCTGTTTCGAACAGTGCAGGGAACTTGCTTAGGAGCTGGGCACATGAGGTGTCTTCGGACGAAAGCGCTCGGACGTCGTCCCAGTTCCAGTGTATCTTTCCCAGCCAGCTCCTGCCGAACAGTGTGGGGCTATCGTCTGGTACCACCCAGAGTGGTAAATCATGCACCGCTCCATCGTAGGAGACCTTTACGGTAGCACTGCCAATTACAGGAATCAGTTCCTTTGTGTACATTCTAAGTTTGGTACGAATAGGAGTCAGGACTGGCCTTGAAGCCTTGTTGCACCACAACTTATCGAAAGTCTTTTTACTCATTATGGACTGGCTTGCACCCGTGTCCAGCTCCATGGACACAGGTTGTCCATTTAATTCAACCTTCAGTATTATCGAGGGACACTTTGTGGTAAATGTATGCACGTCATATACCTCTGCCTCCTCGGTCTGAGGCCCTGGTTCGTCATGATCCATCGTGGATCTGTCCTCCTCTGCAACATGGTGGTTTTCAGGATTAGCAGGGTTTGCAGCTCGCCTGCACATACATTGGAGGTGTCCCATTGTTCCACAGCCCTTGCAAACGTATCAATTGAAGCGGCATGAATGGAATCGATGATCACCCCGCAGCACCAACAAGGTGTTAATTGCCTTGCATTCACCACCCTTGATGGCGGACTCTGAGTCATCTGCGGACGTGCAGCTACAGGCTGTAAGTCCTGCCCTGTGCATTTCGATTTGAAAACAATGTTATTTTGTTCACTGTACTTGTAGCAGCACTAGTGTGCTGGGAAATTTGTTTGGCATTGTCACTGGTGGAGATACACGCTTGGACTATCACTATGACTTTACTCAAGGTTGGGGTGTCTACAATCAACTGTTTGCGAAGTATTACTTCATGGCCAGTGCGAAGTACGAAGAAATCCCTGAGCATATGCTCCAAGTATCCTTCAAATTCGCAATGTCCTGCATGGCGCCTTAGCTCGGTGTCGTAGCTCGCCACTTCTTGGCCTTCAGGCCTCTTGAAGGTGTAGAACTGATATCTCGCCATCAAAATGCTTTCCTTCGGGTTTAGATGCTACAAAACAAGTATGCACAACGCATCGTACAACTTGTCTGTGGGTTTTACTGGAGCGAGCAGGTTTTTCATGAGGCCATACGTTGGTGCCCCGCAAACCGTGAGGAGGATCGCCCTTCATTTGGCGGCGTTTCCTTCGTCTTCCAGCTTGTTGGCCACGAAGTATTGGTCAAATCGCTCCACGAAGGTTTCCCAATCATTTCCCTCTGAAAATTTCTCCAGGATGCCCACAGTTCTCTGCATTGTTGTGGTGGGGTTCGTCATCTGTATCTCATCGCCAATTGTTATGTCTTGAATAAAGAGTCAGATTAGATACTGCAAGCTCAAAGTAAGGTGTGACCGTAGTCCTTTATTACAGATCTCAGAGTGCCTCTCCAGCCTGTGAGGCCTCCTTATATACCGGTGTTCCCAAGGGATTGTGGGATCCCTTGGGACTCCAGGGGATAAATCCTCTGGTGGTTAGACTTGGTAATTACAGGTTTACATACATAACACTAAGTACATGGATAGCAGGGGAGAGCATGACAAGGGAGAATACAAAGAGACTAGGAGAGAAGTCACAAAAGAAACCAATTAAAAAAGCAAAGATGAACTATGAAATTAAATTATCAAGGAGCAAAATAAAATAGTAAAATAATCTACAGGCACATAAATGAAAGAATGAAAAGCAGGATGGGAATAGGGCCACTAAGGGATGGTCAGGATAAAATCACAGGCAGTGAAAGTGAAATGGCAGAAATATTAATTAATTATTTTGCTTCAGTATTTACCAGGAAGACAGATCAGGTGGACATGACATCAAATGAGATTAGAAATAGTGGGCCCAAGTTTCAAGCCGCGCCTAGAACGGCGCAGTGCCGACCTGGATGCCCGTTTTTCACGCCACGAAGTGCGCCTAAAAAAACCCTCCAGATTCTCCACCTCCCTGCAGGTCCTCTGGCCCTCGGCGCAGCGCAGCAGGAGCTGTAGGGGGTGGAGCCAGGTCCCGGCGCTGAAAACAGTGCCGGGACCTCTGCACATGCGCGCTACAGTGGGCGCGCAAGTGCAGTAGCTCCAGGCGCCCGAAACTGTGAGGGAGGGGCCCGAAGCATGCAGCCCCTAGCCCTGGCCGAATGGCCTCACTGGGGCTGCGTGAATAAGGCTCCTCCCACGGCTAGCTCCTGCTTCCTCCCGACCCGACTCGACTCCCGCTTCCCGCCCCCAGACCGGACCCGACACCCGCTCCCTCCACCCCCCCCCCCCACCCCCGGACCGGACCCGACACCCGTTCCCCCCCCGCCCCCGGACCGGACCCGACACCCGCTCCCACCCCCCCTGCCCCCAGACTGGACCCGACACCCGCTCCCCCCCTCCCCCCCTCCCCCTCCGCCCCCGGACTGGACCCGACACCCGCTCCCCCCCCCACCGCCTCCGGACTGGACCCGACACCCGCTCCCCCCCTCCCCCCCTCCCCCTCCGCCCCCGGACTGGACCCGACACCCGCTCCTCCCCCCACCGCCTCCGGACTGGACCCGACACCCGCTCGCCCCCGGACCGGACCCGACACCCGTTCCCCCCTCCCCCCCGCCCTCGGACCAGACCCGACACCCGCTCCCCCCCCCCCGCCCACGGACTGGATCCGACCTGACCTCCCTCCCCCCGACCTGACCTCCCTCTCCCTCTCCCTCCCTCCCTCCCCCCGACCCGAACCGAACCGACCTCCCTCCCACCACCCCCCCGACCCGACCCAACGCCACCTACCTGTAAATCTGGTGCTGGGGACGGGCCCTGCCCGAAGTCTCGGGGCCCGGCCCGTTCAGCCTCCCTCACCCTTCTCCTTCCCCCCCACCCCCCCAATCTCCTTCCCCCCCAATCTCCTTCCCCCCCACCCCCTAATCTCCTTCCCTCCCCACAATCTCCTTCCCCCCCAATCTACTTCCCCCAATCTCCTTCCCCCCCTAATCTCCTTCCCCCCCCCAATCTCCTCCCCTCCCAATCTCCTTCCCCCCCAATCTCCTTCTCCTCCCCCCAATCTCCTTTCCCCCATCTCCTTCCCCCATCTCCTTTCCCCCATCTCCTTTCTCCCCTTTATCCCCTTCTCCCCCCCTCCCCCCTTCCCTCCCTCCCCCTTCTCCCCATCCCTCCCCCTTCTCCCCATCCCTCCCCCTTCTCCCCCCCTCCCCTTTCTCCCCCTTCCCTCCCCCTTCCCTCCCTCTGCTCCCCCCTCTCTCCCTCTACCTCCCTCCTCCCCTCCTCTCACTGTCAGAAACACAGACACTGACAGACAGAGAATGCGAGACACACAGACAGACAGAGAGATAGAGACACTGACAGAGACACACTGGGGGGGGCATCCCAGCACGCTGTTGGAGGGCGACCGGTGCTGCAGTCGGTAAGTAGAAAATGTTTTATTTATTGATTTTTTAAAAAATTATTTCTTATTAATTTTTTTTGATTGATTTATTGGTTGATTTATTGATGTATTTATCATTTATTATTGATGATGGCTCTTTATTTGTAAAACAGAAGTGTTTAATGTTTGCAAACTTCCCTTTAAACACCCCCCTCCCCCATTCCCTACGCCTGATTTGTAACCTACGCCTGATTTTCTAAAGTGTAGACAAGGTTTTTTCGAGCCTACAAAAATCTTCACTTACTCCATTCTAAGTTAGTTTAGAGTAAGTTTTCACTGACGAAACTTTGAAAACAGGCGTAAGTGGCCGGACACGCCTCCTTTTGAAAAAGAAGTTCTGTTCCAAAGTGAAACTGTTCTAACTGACTAGAACTGGAGCAAACTAAATGACGAGAATTCCGATTTCTAAGATACTCCGTTCTACACCAGTTGCTCCTAAAAATCAGGAGCAAATCATGTGGAAACTTGGGGCCAGTATAACTGCAATAAAATAAAAACAGGAGAAATATTAAATAAACTAATCAAACTCAAAGAGGACAAACCTCTGGTCCATAAGGATTGTGTCTGCGCATTTTAAAAGAATCTCGGGAAGATTTGTCAGAAAAACATTTAGTACCAAAGGTGGATAGCTAACTCTATTTAAGAAGGGATATAGAACATGTGCTGGGAATTATAGACCAGTCAGCTTAACACTGGTAGTAGGAAAAATAATGGAATCCCTACTAAAGGAGAAAATAGAAAAACATCTAGAAACCAAAAATATAATGGTCCAGATTTTGCGGTCAGCAGCGAAATGATGGTGCTCGCTGCAGACCTCGAAGAAAGTTACCCACAAACTTTTAGCAGGCTCTGTGGTGTTGATTTCATCTTTTTTGGTGTTACTTTCATTCTGCCACCATTTATAGGGGATGTCTGGCATCCACCAACAATAATTTCATCAAGCAGGCTAAGCAGTCAATCAGATTGAAGAATTCTCACAGACAACAAACCAGGAAGTAAAAAGCAGTTTTTATCATTCACCTTTTATAATTTTACAGAAAGCGAAATAAAGATTGGGGACACATGCATGGTATAAACAAACTTAAAAAAAATTATTACTTTAAAAATCTATGGAATTTTTATCTTGGAATGGAGAGAATGACACTTAACAAATATAAAATTAGATTTTCAGGGCCAGAGAAGTTGTTCAGCAGTAATTCTGATTTAGTACGCCATTAAAAAAAACTCAGTTACACCTCATTCAACAAGGCTTAACTTTTTCAAGGGTTTTTACAGCAAAAATAGTGCACAAAAAGTGGAAGTTCACATCAATTCAGCAATTTCTAATTAAATTATATCTGCGAGGACAGCAACAGCACACTCTAGAAACAGAAACATAGAAACATAGAAAAATAAGAGCAGTAGTAGGCTATTCAGCCCTTCGAGTCTGCACCATCATTCAATATGATCATGGTTGATCCTCTATCTCAACACCATATTCCCGCTTTTTCCTCATACCCCTTGATGCCCTTTGTTTTTAGAAATCTATCTATCTCCCTCTTAAATATATTCAGTGACTTCGCCTCCACAGCCTTCTGTGGTAGAGAATTCCACAGGTTCACCACCTTCTGAGTGAAAACATTTCTCTTCATCTCGGTCCTAAATTTCCTACCGCGTATCCTGAGACTTTGACCCCTTGTTCTAGACTTCCCAGCCAGGGGAAACTTCCTCCCCGCATTCAGTCTATCCAAACCAGTCAGAATTTTATATGTTTCAATGAGATCCCCTCTCATTCTTCTAAACTCTAGTGAATACAGGCCTAGTTGACCCAATCTCTCCATATACAACAGTCCTGCCATCCCAGGAATCAGTCTGGTGAACCTTCACTGCACTCCCTCTATGGCAAGTGTATCCTTTCTTAGGTAAGGAGACCAAAACTGCACACAATACTCCAGGTGCGGTCTCACCAAGGCCCTGTATAACTGTAGTAAGACATCCTTGCTCCTGTACTCAAATCCTCTTGCAATGAAAGCCAACATACCATTTGCCTTCCTAACTGCTTGCTGCACCTGTTTACTTTCAATGACTGGTGTACAAGGACACCCTGGTCCCTCTGTACACCAACATTTTCCAAACCATCACCATTTAAATAATACTTTGTCCTTATTTTTTACCTACCAAAGTGGATAACTTCACATTTATCCACATTATACTGCATCTGCCATGTGTTTCACTCACTCAACCTATCTAAATCGCCTTGCAGCGTCTTTGCATCATCCTCACAACTCACAATCCCACCTAGTTTTGTGTTATCAGCAAACTTAGAAATATTACATTTGGTTCCCTTATCTAAATCATTCATATATATTGTGAATAACTGGGGCCCAAGCACTGATCCCTTGGTACCCCACTAGTCACTGCCCGCCACCCCACAAAAGACCTGTTTATTCCCACTCTGTTTCCTGTCAGTTAACCAATTTTCAATCAATGCCAATACATTACCCCCAATCCTATGTGCTTTAATTTTGCACACGCACCTCTTATGTGGGACTTTATCAAAGGCCTTCTGAAAATCCAAATACACTACATCCACTGGTTGTCCCTTATCTATTCTATCAGTTACATCCTCAAAAAAACTCCAGTAGGTTTGTCAAACATGATTTTCCTTTCATAAATCCATGTTGACTTTGTTTAATCCCGTTGATATTATCTAAGTGTGTCGTTATCACATCCTTTATAATAGACTCTAACATTTTCCCTACTGCTGATGTCATTGAAGATAGGCATGCAGGTACAGCAGGCAGTAAACAAAGAAAATGGCATGCTGGTCTTCATAGCGAGGGGATTTGAGTATAGGAGCAGGGAGGTCTTGCTGCAGTTGTATAGGGCCTTGGTGAGACCACACCTTGAGGATTGTGTGCAGTTTTGGTCTCCTAATCTGAGAAAGGACTTTCTTGCTATTGAGGGAGTGCAGCGAAGGTTCACCAGACTGATTCTCGGAATGGCAGGACTGACATGAAGAAAGACTGGATCGACTAGGCTTATATTCACTGGAATTTAGAAGAATGAGAGGGGATCTCACAGAAACATATAAAATTCTAATGGGATTGGACAGGTTAGATGCAGGAAGAATGTTCCTGATGTTGGGGAAGTCCAGAACCAGGGGTCACAGTCTAAGGATAAGGGGTAAGCTATTTAGGACCGAGATGAGGGGAAACTTCTTCACTCAGAGAGTTGTGAACCTGCGGAATTCTTTACCACAGAAAGTTGTTGAAGCCAGTTCGTTAGATATATTCAAAAGGGAGTTAGATGTGGCCCTTTTGGCTAAAGGGATCAAGGGGTCTGGAGAGAAAGCAGGAATGGGGTACTGAAGTTGCACGATCAGCCATGATCTTATTGAATGGTGGTGCAGGCTCAAAGGGCTGAATGGCCTACTCTTGCACCTATTTTCTATGTTTCTATGTTTCTATGTCAGGTTAACTGATCTGTAGTTCCCCATTTTCTCTCTCACTCCTTTTTTAAATAGTGGGGTTACATTTGCCACCCTCCAATCTGCAGGAACTGTTTCATAATCTATCGAATTGTGGAAGATGACAACCAATGCATCTACTATTTCCATGGCTACCTCTTTTAGTACTCTGGATGCAGATCATCAGGCCCTAGGGATTTATCAGCCTTCAGTACATTAGTTTCTCCAGCACTATTTTCATACTAATAATCATTTTCTTTAATTCCTCTTGCTCACTAGACCCTTGGTTCCCTAGCATTTCTGGGACGTTATTTGTGTCCTCTTCCATGAAGACAGAACCGAAGTATTTATTTAATTGTTCTGCAATTTCCTTATTCCACATTACAAATTCTCCCATTTCTGTCTGTAAAGGACCTACATTTGTCTTCACTAATCTTTTTCTTTTTACGTACTTGTAGAAACTTTTGCAGTGGAGGAGTTGGGCGTCACCGACAGCAACTTCAGGATTTCCGCATTTAAATGTGCATGTGCAAACTCCAGAAGTTGCTCAGTTTTACATAGTAATGACAGCCAATGCTGACAGTTTTGCCATCATTACAACCACAAATTCCGGACCAATAATGAATAGTCAACATAGATTTCAAAAGGGGCAATTTTGCTTGATTAACCCTGATGGAATTCTTTGAAGAGGTAAAGGATAATGCAGTAGATGAAATATATCTAGATTTCCAAAAGACCTTCAATAAGGTACCACATAGAAAATTAATGAATAAGGTCAGACAATGCGGAGTCAGGGAACAAGCTAGCTGGCTGAAAGATAAAAAGCAGAGAGTAGCGGTTAAGGGTAGCTATTCAGAGTGACAGGAGGTGGGAAGTGGAGTCCCACAATGATCAGTGCTGGGATCACTGTTGTTCACAATTCATGTTAACAATTTAGGCTTTGGAATGAAAAATGCAATTTCTAAATTTGCAGATGATACCAAATTGGGGGGTTAGAGAACACTGGGAAGGACTGCAACAAATTACAAGACAACATTAATAAACTTGCATAATGGGCATTTTATTGCCAAAGAATTTCAACAGATGTGTTAGGTATTATATTTTGGTAAGAAAAATAAGGAGATCATATATTGGAAAGTAATAATCTAAATGGGGTAGAGGAGCAAAGAGATCTGTGAACACAAATACATAAGTCACTAAAAGTTGTGAAGCAGCTTAATAAGGCCATAACAAAAGCAAACTAAGCACTAGGGTTTATTTCCAGAGGTATAGAATTAAAAAGTAAAGAAGTTATGCTAAACTTGCATAGAACCTTGATTAGACCACATTTGGAGTACTGTATACAGTTTTGGTCTCCATATTATAAAACAGATATAGAAGGCACTGGAAAGGGCGTAAAAAATATTTACAGGGGTGATACCAGAACGTAAGGTTATACCTATCAGGAAAAGCTGAACAGACTGGGTCTCTTGCGAAGATGTCTTCCATTGAGAGAGTGGCCTCCTCTGTAGAACATGGATCGCGGCACACTTATGTGTCTCTGCAGGCCCCGACTGAAAGACTTTGTTTACATCAAGTGATAATGGCCAGGAACTTGCGATCCTGATGATGGTGAACTGACAGCTTTTGCCTTCATTTCGCCTTTGAATCTGACCGTAAATTCAGGATTTAGCGCATGCGCAGCCTAAAACAAAAATCCTGATGTTACGGTTGTCATTCACTGCTCCTCCAAGGCTGCACTGTGGACCACACCAACCCTCTGCTCCGCTCACCCCCCTCCCCACCCCCGAGCCAGCAATCAGTGAAATCACTGATCTGATGAAAACTTCCTCTTTTTGAACAAATATCGCTGTTAGTAACCCCATGTGAAGTTAGACCTATTCAAATGAGGTATAAATCCAGTGCAGTACTGTAAGAATAAAAGTGTTTAGTAATGATAAAATTGATTCTGTATATATATAAATGTTAAAAGTGTAGATTATATGGAAAGGCTGCAGTGTTAAAAGAAACAAAATGGATGAGTTCCCCAAGTTCATATCAGCATGGCTTTGAAACTCACCAAACTAGAAAAGATGTTAATTGGAAAGCCATTAACCTAATCAAAGAATGGCACTGACCCTCAGACAGACACATGTATGAGGAGAAGCTAATCAGGAACGGCCCTGGAAATAATACCCAATCCTGAGGCTTTCTGAGAAACAATGGCCGTAGAGATATAATAATCCAAGCAAAGATTGCTGGATCTCTCTTCTCCTTAGGACACAGCAAAAGCAGGAACCTCCCTCCACAGCAGAAGCAAGGATGAACACCATGTGCTTGTGCTTTGCCAGAGGGAAATAAATAAACCTTTTTTATTGTAACATAATTGTATCTGTTGTAACTAAGTAGATCCGTAGGATAGCTGAGGACTACTGTTTCTCTGATAGATGTGCATGTGTGTATGTTTAATAAACTATTCCAAATTGTTTTAAAAGAATAGGTCTTACTGTCAATTTAATGCCAGAGATTTAGAAATCTTTCAGTGCTGAGGGAGTGCTACACTGCCAGAGGTGCCATCTTTTGGATGAGACGTTAAACCGAGGTCCCATCTACTCTCTCAGGTAGATGTAAAAGATCCCATGGCACTATTTTGAAGAAGAGCAGGGGAGTTATCCCGAGTGTCCTGGCCAATATTTATCCCTCAATCAACATAACAAAAACAGTTTATCTGGTCATTATCACATTGCTATTTGTGGGAGCTTGCTGTGCATAAATTGGCTGCCGTGTTTCCCATATTACAACAGTGACTACACACCAAAAGTACTTCATTGGCTGTAAAGTGCTTTGAGACGTCCGGTGGTCGTGAAAGGCGCTATATAAATGTAAGTCTTCTTTCTTTTAACTGGGTTATTACTGGCATCTAATAACTATAGTAAACAACCATTCTGGCCCTGAAAAACTAATTTTATATCAATGGAATGTCAAATTTCTCCATTAAGTTCAAAATTATTAGATTTTAAAAATAATTTTTTAAGTTTTGTTTTCCGTTCACGATATTTCAGCTTCTACCTTAACCCAATGTGTATATCCCAACCTTTATTTTGTTCTCTGTAAGTTTTTTAAGAAGTGATTGATTATTGCTGCTTTCTATTTCCTGGTTCCCTGTCTCTGAGAATTATGTAATGTGATTGGCTGCTTAGCAGCTCCCACAATATTTCAACTGCATGTCGGAAAATCCAAACTTCTTGCCACAGAGATCGATATCTCTTTGGGAAGCTTATTTCAGGGCCAGCACCGAACGCCTTTGCTTCACCACTGACTGCAAATTACAGGCCATTAAATTATTTCAAATGTATTCTTTTCACAACATTCTCAGCAAGCACACTAACCTCAGATGCCTAACACATCTGTCCAACCTTTCCAAAAGAAACTCCCACTCTTCCTGCAGGGCAAACTGGCACAGAACAGGATGCAGATGACAAGATAGGGAGGAGTCTGTCATCTATACAAGTGCTTACATCAATGGAGGAGGCTGCTATCATCACTGGAGTGGGGCACGGTGTAGCGTTGCAGATGGAGAGGCTAGAGGACACGTGCAGCAGAGGTGTCCGGGCACTCCCTTTCCTGTTCTACTTCTACCGAACTTTCTCCCTCACACACTCTGCATACCAAACCGGTGGTGATCAGCACGACCACTTATCTGGTACTCCTTACCCTTGCCAGGACCCACTCACCCTTGTCCCTTTGTCCAGGTCCATCAGACATCCGTGACCATCCTGCAGCAAAAGAGGAGGCGATAATCCCTTACAAGCCATTCCTTCCAAGCTCACAATCTGTAAATGGTGAGTTAGAGGAGTCTGCACTGGGTGAATCACAAGTGAAAGGCAGCAGGTGTGGGTGGAAAAGGACTAACGTGCAGAAGGCATTTGGACCGAACCAAACTGCAATTCACAGACAGCCACAAGCAACTCGAAGAGGACACCACCAACTTTGACCCTTCCACACACACACAAGTGGCAACCGACATCACGGTTGACCACGCAGCTGAACTCATCAGCCCCAGCAGCCCAGCAAGGTCAGCTGTACAGCAGCCCAGTGAAGAAACAACCAACTCACCTACATCTGCCTTTATACTGAGACTATCAATTAGGGAGTGAAAGGCCCCAGATCATCTCACCCTGTAAATAAGTGTACTATTGACTTTGGGAGGGAGTGATGTTATGTATGCAACTCTATGTAACCAGTATTATATCGCCACCAGAGGGCGATCCGGTTTGAGTCTCAAGGGATCCCAGCATCCCTTGGGAGCACTGTATATAAGCAGGCCTCCCATGCTGTACCAGCACTCTGGAGTTTGAATAAAGGAACTAAGGTCACACTTACTCACGTCCATAGTACTCAGTTGCACCACTTTATTATGAACATAACACTCGCCATCCCTGTTATCCTCAAAATCATGCTCTAGGCCCCCCTCTTCTGAAGCTTCCAGGCATCGACAGCTTGCATGGAAAAGTTGTGGTGCATGCAGCACACCAGCACAATCTTGAAGATTCTCTCTGGGCAGCACTGCAGTGCATCTCTGAACCTGTCCACACAGCAGAAACTCTGCTTTAGCAGCTCGATGGTCTGCTTAGTGAATGCCCTGGTGGATGGATGGGCCTGAGGTTGGGTTGTGCAGTCATATCATCAGCCACATCTGGAGGGATAGCCCTTTTCCCCAAGCAGCTATCATTGGATTTTTTTACTAGGATTGAATATTAGAGGAAACTGAAGGCTGGTGAAGGATGAAGGCATCATGGCAGCTGCCCCAGAATCTTACACATGCCTGCATGATATGTTGAGGGGTAGCCCTTGCAGTCGACATAAATGCCAGGAAGTTCCATGGAAGTCTGCAGGGCAATGTGCGTGCAGTGGACAATGCCCTGCACTGGGAGGAATCCTGCTATTTTGGTAAATCCCAGAGCCTTAACTTGCTCCTTGTGAATGTCCACGAGAAACTTGAAGTAAACAAACAGTGCATCCATAATCTGTGTGATGCAGGCATGGACTGTAGACTGGCTGCTGTTTACAGTGTCACCTGCTGCAGCCTGGAACAAGGCTGCGACCTGAAAAAATTGAGGGGAGTTGTCACTTTTACTGCCACTGTGGAGACTGAGCACATTGTGGCAGTGGGCTGCAGTTCCTGCTGCATGGTCTCCTTATGCATTGCTCCTCCGAAAGCTGCAGGTATGAGGTTCAGGGTCTGAAGACTGGCGGTGGGTAGGGATACCTTCTAGCTCAGTGTTTCTCAAACTTTTTTGGTTGAAGACCTTTTCAGATTGATTAGTAATCACGGATCCTCATCTAAATTTTAATACTATATAATACTCATAATATAAAAGTGCTGAATGTAAAGAGTATTTTAATAATGCTTTTAAGAAAACAGGTATTTAACTTATAGATACCAGTGAGATGGGTGTGTCTGCTTCTCACTGCAGAGTCTGTCTATCCTTGGTGTGATGTTTGACAATTTATTTAAAGCTGCACCTGCCATTCACTTTCCTACTTGTTACATTAATTTTAAGTACTATCCTAAAAACTACTGCTGATCTGAGAATTTTTATTATGAACTTTCTTTTCTCATTATAATTTAAAATTAGCAAAAGCATCAATTTTAATTCAATTCTAAAGAGCTAAAGAAATGAAATCAAAAAGAACTCAAGACGAAATAAAACCTCCAAAACATACAGCTGCTTGAGTGGTTGGCTTCACATCCATCTGACGACATCCACATCAAACAAATTTGTTCTTTTCAAAACTAAGGCCAGGAGACACACTGGGGGAATTTTAACCCCCAAACTCGGGGTCGGGTGGGATGTTAAAATCTTAAAAATCTCAAAAGTCGACCCAACCTGCCTCAAGCCTACTGTTATGTCTGTAATGTACTTATGAATGACTCTACAAGGCAATGTGTTATACTCAAACTGTAGTGACCTTGGTCCTTTATTTGTAACTCCAGAGTGAGGCAGCCACATGGTGGCTATCCTTTTATACAGCCGCTGCCACCAGGGCAGGAAACCCCGGTCTCCACCAGTCGCTCCCTCTAGTGGTGCCAGCATAGTCTATACACAGTGTAAACCTTATTGACAGTACATCAGGTAAACAAGTCTCCATCTTATGCAACTATACAGTGACTACACAGAGAGTATATCTATAGTCTGCATATATAATGGCACTCTCCCCCAAGTCCTTTGTGCCAATTACCTTTGCACTATGTACTCTGGCTTAGCTCTCCCCAGACTTAAGTGCCAATAGTCCTTGCACCTTGGCTGTGTTTTGGCTTGGCTCTCTCCCTGTTAACCCCCAAGTCCTTTTGCCACAATGTTGGGTAGTGGTTACCAGTTTGTATGGTTCGATGATGCAGTGGAGGTTCAAGTGGGTTCTGGGTGTGATCCATGTGTGTGTCCATGGCTACATACATCCATTTCCTCCCCCCGAACAGCAAGATCATGCAGTTGGCCCGTTATTTTAACATACTGGATCAGACACAGTGCAAGTACAAAGAAAGGACAAAAGAAAAACATTATTTTTCTTTACAGTTTGTATCGTGACACCTTGGTTCAGTGACTTACATTCGTTATGTTTTACGGTCGTGTGCCAGGATTGGGTAGATTGCATTCATGGTTCAGTCATGGTCATTACTGAGGTAGCAGTACAGGTATGCGAGGACGCTAGTTCCAGAGCAACCGGACGGGGTCCTAGTCGTCTGCGCCCCCTGCTAGCGGGGTGGGCTTGGTTCACTCACATTGCCAGGACTCAGGGCCTTTGCTGTTGCCTCGTGGTGGGCAGAGCCACAGATGGATGTCCTCCATGTCCTCCTTTGAGGGCTGCAGAATCTTCTGCCTGCTCTCTAACGGTGTTGTGAACCTGGCTGTTCCAGGTTCCGTTTGGGGAACTCGTTGTTTCTGATCTTACACTCCCGGACATGGCCGAGGTAGCGACTGGGTCTACGCTGTCTCCACCCAGGTGGTGGGCAACGGCGGCCGACTGCACGTATTGGCGCCGTTTTCATTTCCAGGTCCGTGGCGAATAGTGCCATCGGGTGCTTGCAGCGTGGGATAGACCTGGGGCAGGGTATCAGGATCAGTGCCTTCACCCTCCTGAGGTCGCTGGCCTATAACTTGTGGGGACACCTGGGGCAGGGCATCAGGATCAGCGCCTTTACCACCCCCCGAATTCGTGCGCTTGCTACTTTTGGGGACACTCTATTCCCGACATCTTGCAACAACATTTTGTTCTTTACATTAGGAATAGTACCGACATCTCGCAACAACATTTTGTTCACAATCTTAATCGGTTCGTTACATTGATTGCCATGCATACAATGTCTCTTTAAGTTCAGTTGGTTGCAGGTCTCCTTTAAGAGAACATTGCTGGCTTTACCCCAATCAAATCCTTTGTTAGACACCACGTGTTGGTCCCTCAGCATTGCACCTCATGATATTGCCGCGGTTATCTTTTTTTTCAGCCACGCTGCACCTCGCTGCAGCAGAGATGCCATCTTGCCTCTGTCCTCGCGGTCGACTGCCTTGATCCTTCTCTCCCGCGATTCTGCCACAAAAGCTGGAAGAGTGCCTGTGAATTCGATCTTCCTCCCCAGGAGTCCTGCCACTGGAGCAGGGAAGGTACTTTTAGGTCGTTCCGGTCGGATCATTGCCACGCAGTCATGATGGATGATCTGTGCCTCAGGTGCTGCACTGGTCTGTTCTCTGGTGCCTGGCCCAAGCGAAGGTGAGGTTTTGCTCTGCCTCTGAGCACAGGGGATATTGATTGCTGGAGTGAAGAGGTCTTCCTTTTTCCACTGGATCTTCCCCATCCACTTTCTTCTGAGTAGCGTTGGACCAGCACCTGCAACAATCCACAGAGGGAAATTGTGCACCATGCCATTATGGATTACACTTACATCTGTACTACCAATCACTGGGATCAGCTCCTTAGTATAGGTGCGCAACTTTTCCTGTACTGGAACCAGCTCAGGTCGTTTTTCATTCCATAGCCTCTCAAAGGCATCCTGGCTCATCACTGACTGGCTCGCTCCCGTGTCCACTTCCATGAAGACTGGAATGCCGTTTATCTCGACTTCCATCTTTACTGGACGACGATCTGTGATTCAGGTATACACTCCATACACTTCTTCTTGGGGCTGAGCTTACTCTCTGGCCAAATCATCATACTCCCTGCTGGATTCAAAGTCATCTGCCAACTCCTCTGCTAGACGGTGAGTCGTATTTCTTTTACACATACGCTGGAGGTGGCCCTTCGTGTTACAGGCTTTGCATACATACTCAGCAAACCGACACTGGTGAGCCCTATGGTTTCCTTCGCAAAGCCAGCATGGTACTACTCAATTAACACCCGATCGGCGGACTCTGAGTTCTGGATGATACGTCCTTACTATACAGTATAAATGCACACGAGGCCCATGCTTGAGAGAAGGTCAGTCTGTGACCTGTCCTTTATTCCTTCGCACTCAAGTGATGAAGGTGGGCGGAGCTTCCCCTTTTCTACCCGAAGGTCCAGGTTAGGAGTGTCTCCCACAAGTTCACCACCTAGTGGTCATTGTTCTCACAGTGTACAACTTAGGTCAGATTATACATGGGTTACAATGCTGGTTGAATACATGACATCACCTTCCCCCCCAAAGTCTTATTGGGATCACAGGTTGAGTCTCTCTGGTGGTTTACACTCTCTTGTAGAGCGCCTGAGTTGGGGCTCCGGTTGTTGGGCGCTGGCCTGAGTGTCTGCTGTTTGCAGTGCCTCAGGCCTGTCCGGACTGCCCACAGTGACTGGGCTCTCCTCCCTTTGATTCCGGTGTTCGGTCACCTGTGGTGGAGTGAACTCTATGTTGTGTTCTTCCTCTGCTTCTTCTACAGGGTTGCTGAACCTCCATTTTGTTTGATCCACATGTTTACAGCAGATTTGTCCATTGGTAAGTTTAACTACCAGAATCCTACTTCCCTCTTTGCCAATCACAGTGCCTGCGAGCCATTTGGGCCCTCTAGCGTAGTTGAGGACAAAAACAGGGTCATTTACATCAATACATTGCGCCTTCGCATTCCTGTCATGGTAGTCATATTGTGACTGGCGCCTGCTCTCGACAATTTCTTTCATGGTGGGGTGTATAAGGGATAACTGGGTTTTGAGCGTCCTTTTCATTAGCAGCTCTGCGGGTGGAACCCCTGTGAGAGAGTGTGGTCGGGATCTGTAGGCCAACAAGAGGCGTGATAAGCACCTTTGTAGGGAACCCCCTTGGATTCTGAGCATCCCCTGTTTGATTATCTGCACTGCTCGTTCTGCCTGGCCGTTTGAGGCCGGCTTGAACGGTGCCGTTCTGACATGGTTAATTCCATTGCCTGCCATGAAGTCCTGGAATTTAATGCTTGTAAAGCACGGGCCATTGTCACTGACCAAGATGTCCGGTAGACCGTGGGTGGCGAACATTGCCCGTAGACTTTCTACCATGATAGAGGATGTGCTTGAATTTAAAATTTCACACTCGATCCATTTGGAGTAGGCGTCTATTACAAAAACATTTTTCCCATGAAAGGACCTGCATAGTCCACATGGATGCGTGACCAAGGCTTGGCGGGCCAGGACCAGGGGTTAAGGGGGGCTTCCCTTGGTGCGTTGCCCAGCTGGCCACACGTGTTGCACCTGCGAACACAAAGTTCCAGATCTGCGTCTATCCCTAGCCACCAAATGTGTGACCTGGCAATTGCCTTCATCATGACAATGCCCGGGTGCTCATTGTGGAGTTCTCTGATGAACACCTCGCTGCCCATCTGGGGCATGACTACGCGGTTTCCCCACAGTACGCAATCGGCCTGAATCGAGAGTTCATCCCTGCGCCTGTGAAATGGGTTAAATTCTTCAGGGCATGCCCTGTACGTGGCTGCCCAGTCCCTATTCAGGACACATTTCTTGACTAGAGACAATAGCGAGTCTCTATTTGTCCCAGACTTTAATATGACGGGCTGTCACGGGTGAGCCTTCATTTCCGAAAGCTTCAACAGCCATGACCATCTCAGCAGCATGCTCGGTAACCCCTCAGTGGTGGCTAGTGGGAGCCTGCTGAGTGCATCGGCGCAGTTTTCGGTGCCCGGTCTGTGCTGAATTGTATAGTCATAGGCAGCTAACGTGAGTGCCCACTTCTGTATGCGGGCCGATGCGTTTGTATTTATAGCCTTGTTGTCGGCCAAAAGGGACGTTAGGGGTTTGTGATCTGTCTCCAGCTCAAATTTCCTGCCAAACAGGTATTGGTGCATTTTCTTTACCGCATATACACATGCGAGCGCCTCCTTTTCTACAATCCCGTAACCCCTTTCTGTCTGGGACAGACTCCTGGAGGCATAAGCTACCGGCTGTAACTGACCCTTGGCATTGACATGCTGCAACACACACCCGACACGATAGGATGACGCATCGCACGTTAACACAAGTTTCTTACATGGGTCATATAGCGTTAACAGATTGTTGGAACATAACAAATTGCGTGCCCAATGAAAAGCCCTTTCCTGGCTGTCCCCCCAGACCCATTCGCGACCTTTGCGTAGGAGCACGTGTAGCGGCTCTAGCAGCATGCTCAATTTGGGAAGAAAGTTACCAAAATAGTTGAGGAGCCCCAGGAACGAACGCAGCTCCGTCATGTTACGGGGTCTGAGTGCTCTCTGGATCGCTTCCGTCTTGGACGCAGTAGGGCTGATCCCATCTGCTGCCCCTCATCCCCAGGAATTCTATTTCTGGAGCTAGGAAGACGCACTTCGCCTTTTTCAGTCGCAGCCCTACCCGGTCCTGTCTGCGTAGCACCTCCTCCAGGTTGTGGAGGTGTTCTTCCGTATCGTAACCCATGATGAGGATGTCGTCCTGAAAAACCACTGTCCCTGGAATCGATGATAGTCAGCTTCTTCGACTCACTCGCCAGCTCCTGGGACATGTAAGCTGAGGTCAGGTCCAATTTTGAAAAAGGTTTGCCACCGGCGACCCGAACAACTCTTTGGCGAGCACACCCTCCCTCTCCCCCCAAACCTGGGCTCGGGTGTTTCCGGATTCGTGATGTCAGAAAGACATTCCAAAGTCCTGAAAAATGCATAATCCAGATTTTTATTTAATGCAATTCAGATCCCTTTAATGTTGGTATTCCCCACTTAATTAATTTTGATTTTATCCCCCTTGATCTAATGAATAACTCTCATTATGGTTTTTATATTTACTTATTTACTGTTGCCCCTTAGTTTAAATTACTTATCACCTCCTCCTCTCCCGCCCCCGCCCTGCCCCGCCCTCTGCACTTAATTCCCAATCTTATATTCTTCTGTTTAGAAATTCATTTCATTTAGTGATTCACCCAGCTCTGTTTTCTCTACATCTGTTTGTGGTAATATTTTTACCTTTTTTTTGGAGGTGGGATCACATACCATGACTCTCACTTCACCATCTGAAGGAAGCAAAATCACTCTCTGAATTCAGCAATAGATAACAATGCAGTATTCTGGAATGTTGTTGCAACAGACAGAAAGCACTTTCAATGATTTGATGAGGGAGATATTGGAACAGGGTAATGTGTGGAACTGCTGCTGAGTGCGAAAAGTGAAATATGATGCTACTCCATCATCATCATAGGCAGACCCTCGAAATCGAGGAAGACTTGCTTCCACTCTAAAAGTGAGTTCTCAGGTGGCTATACAGTCCAATGCGGGAATTACAGTCTCTGTAACAGGTGGGGCAGACAATGATTGAAGGAAAGGTTGGGTGGGAGCTTGGTTTGCCGCACGCTCCTTCCGCTGTCTTCGCTTGGTTTCTGCATGCTCTTGGCGACGAGACTCGAGTTGCTCAGTACCCTCCTGGATGCTCTTTCTCCACTTTGGGTGGTCTTGGGCCAGGGATTCCCAGGTGCTGGTGGGGATGTTACACTTTATCAAGGAGGCTTTGAGGGTGTCCTTGAAGCATTTCCTCTGTCCACCTGGGGCTCGCTTGCCGTGCAGGAATTCCGAGTAGAGCACCTGCTTAGGGAGTCTCGTGTCGGGCATGCGGGCATGTGGCCCACCCAACGGAGCTACTTATATTGAAGTACAGTACACAGACCACATGGAACAGCCACAGTACATTATGATAGTCATACTCAGCAGTTGCAATTACTGTAGAATGCATATGGAAAGCGGCCTGTTTTAGTTCTAGTCCATTACTCACACTGCCTCGTTCACCAGCTATATGTTCTCTGGCTTCCCCAGAACAATAGCTCCAACCAGTGCTTATGGAGCAACTGTTCAAAGGATATCTTCACCTGTATTTAAGCATCCCAATTCAGTGCCGGACAATCGAGTTTCCCTCAATTTATGTTTCTTCACTGTTTGGGCCCCATTTTCCCCAACCCCTTTTTTCGGCGCAGTTACTCTAAATGCGGCGACTTTGCGCGCTGGAAACGGCACCGGAAAAAAGTGGCCCCATCCTGCCCGCTCTGCTGAGTCTCTGGTGTCCCAGCGTGACGTACATAGTCCAGTGGGGGGGGGGGGGGGGGGGGCGGAGCAACAGGCCAGCGCAGAAAACACTGCTGGCAGCTGCTCGCATGCGCAGTGGAGTCTGCGAACATGCTTCTGCCCTCTCAGCGTGTCCTGCGGGCTGTGAGCAGGACCCGATGCTCGCAGCCCCTAACCCCGGCCGAAGGGATGCTCCAATGTTCGCCGCACCCTATCCCCGGCTGAGTGGCCTCCCGCACTGGCCGGCCGGCCCGCTGACTTCCCGGGCTGAGGTAGGACTTGAGTTTTATTTTTTATTTATTGATGGTCGTGCTTTGTTTAGTGAGGAGAGTTTTGATTGGGGGCAGGGAAGAGGAGAGTTTTGATGGGAGTGGGGGGGGGGGGATGAACTTTACAAAAAAACTTGTTTCTGGCATAAAGGTAGGACTTCTATTTTTTATTTGTTATTGATTGATTGCTTATTACTTTTTATGGTTTGTTTAGTGCTTTGTAAGTCTTGCTGCAGGTCCTCTCAGCTTCCTTGTATTTTTTATTTGTTATTGAATGCTTATTTTTGTGCTTTGTTTAGTGCTTTGTAAGTCTTGGTGCTTTAACGTACTAACCTGCACCGAATTCTTAACTGCCAGCAAGGTTTTTCAGAGCTGGCCACACACGCTGACCTAAGTGGATTTGGAGTAAGTTTTAGCTGGCCAAAGTGGCATAAATGGCCAAAACTGGTGTAAGTGGCTGGGAATGCCCACTTTTGAAAAAAAAACTCAACTAAAAAAATCGTACCTAAATGAGTTACTCTGGAGCAAGTTTATTGGGGAAAATGCCATTTTTTAAACTTACGCCAGAAAAACCAACTTACTCCAAAAAAATTGGAACAAGTCATGGCCAAAATTGGGCCCTATATGTGTACTTGCATCTGTCTATTCTCACTGTACATTTTTTTTGCATTTTGAATAACACTTTCATGTGTGGTTCTTTCATTTGGTGACACAGGAAATGGGCATGTAAATAAGTATATATTGAGGTGAAAGGAGGGGAGAGACACAGCAGATGAAGCCACAGATGACACACCACATAAATAAGTGCAACTAGAAAATAGCTCACAAATGACTTTATATTACTTTGTAGCAAAATAAGATTGAAATTAAATATTCATTTTGTTTCATGCAATCAAAATTTGGAGCCAAATATTAGACACAAGAGAATGTCATCAAATAATGGGAGCAAGCAAATATTACCAAATTAACGCATCTAATTAATCACTCAAGTTGCTGTGACAGAATTAATTCAAAAACATGAGCATTTGTTGGTAATTATATAATTTGGGAAATTTTCCAATGTAGTTTGGAAAATTCACTTTCCATAGCAAGCATGCAGTTTCTATGAACCAAAACTTGACCTTACATGCTAATTATCAGGGATCATGTTGCTAAATTAGATCGAGAAAATTTCGGCTCACTGTGTCAGGAACATGCAATGTACCCAGAATCACATGGACAGATATCTGATGATCTGCCTCCCCGCTGTGACTCCTGCATGATCTTATTTCTGAATAAATATGATTCAGTCCTTTGCAGCCGGAAAGCTTTTCTCCAGTTTGGAGATAACTGAAGTGTACAATGTGTATGCTGTATTATTTCTTCTCTGCATCCAACAATAGAAGAGTTCACTGTTTTGCCCTGGAACAACACAATTTTGTAATATTTGCTTGCTCCCATTATTTGATAACATTCTCTGTGTCTAACATCTGGCTCTAAATGTTGATTGCGTGTAACAAAATTACTATTTAATTTCAATCTTATTTTGCAACAAAGTAATATAAAGTAATTTGTGAACTTTTTCCAGTTGCGCATTTTTATGTGGTGTGTCATCTGCTGTGCGCAGAACATACACCATGGGCTAGACTTTCCACTCAGATCACTAGGGCCCAAAAAATGGGTGATGTTCCAGCCTTAGTGATGTTTCAGCTTTCAGGGTCGCTGGAAGATCACCCATTTTTCGGATTGCTACTTTTGGCCTTTTTTCCCCGGCGATAGACCAGCGATGTGGATTGGGCCTTAGTGATGCGAAATGGGCCTCAGCGATGTGGAAGGCAAGGTTTTCCTAACAACGGCCTTCTGCGCATGCCAGTTTTTTTTGCAATCAAGTTTTCCCACAATTCGGGAGGTCTGGGGTCATCCACGCATGCGCAGAAGGCAAAGGGAGGGAGAGAGGAGAGAGAGACAGAGAGTGAGAGAGAGAGAGAGAGAGCGATAATAATAATAAGTATGTCCAACCTGGAAGTGTCGGCGGAGAGTGGCCAGGATGTGGAGGGGAGGAGAGTGGTTAGGATGTGGAGGGGAGGAAGAGGGCCAAACCCTTCTCTGACGAGGCCAACGAGGCCCTCGTCCAGGAGGTGCACTCGTGGTGGGCCAAATTAACCCAGGCTGGGCGCGAGAAAACTCCACTCCGGGCCTGCTGGAAGATTTGGGGCGAGATCACCGACGTGGTCTCGTCAGCATCCCACGAGGCGAGGGGGTCCAAACAGTGCCGCAAGCACTGGAACAGCCTGGTTGCTTCAGCAAGAGTAAGTATGAAATAGATTTTAAATTGTAATGATCCACATAATATGTAAATCTCCCGGATTGAAATTAAACTGGTTATTTTTGCACATATATTCTCTGCTAAGATCTGAACAGGGCTTTTTAAGTCTAATTTTGGCACCGTCTCCTTTTGGGTTATGTTGGTGGATGGAGTACGACTGAGCACTGAGGTGTCCAGTCAACTTTACCCAGACTGTGTCAGTCTCTCCGGCTGCTGTCACTTACACAGTGACCCAGCATGGACTGGGGGAGAGCTGCCCTGGCTCACTGTCTGCCCTGGGACACTTTGGGACATTAGCTCCTGTCATTGCCTGAGCTCTCCAACTGTCCTGATTCCCACCACCCCTGGGGGCCCTTCAATGGAAATTGTAATCAAGATGTTTGTGTCAAGCATTAGATCCTAAACACGATCTTTGCTTTAACCATGCATCAATTGTGGATACAAATTCTATTCGCATATAATGTTGGAAACTGTTGCCTTTCCATGATAATACCTAGTCAATTAGCTTATGCCATGCTATTGTCTCATTTGCAGAGGAAGATATCTAAGAATTGAACTGAGGGCAGGTGCATGGGAGGAAGCCCTGCCCAGCTTGCCGTCCTGACTGACATTGGAGGAACGCGCTGCGGCACTGGTCAGCAGCCACAGTCGCTCGGCCACCACCCGTGGTGAGGCAGGGTTGCGTTCCTTGCGTCACGTAAGTAATGTGTAAAGCGGTGTTATTTCAAAGTAATGTAACGGCAATTCATATGCGAATTATGTCATGTTATGCATGCAGCTTCTGTCCTACTCTCAGGTTAACAACATAAGAACATAAGAAACAGGAGCAGGAGCAGGCCAACTGGCCCCTCGAGCCTGCTCCGCCATTTGATAAGATCATTGATGATCTGATGTAGGGATCAGCTCCATTTCCTGCCCGCTCCCCATTAATTTTCACTCCCTTATCATTCTGTCTCTCTCCGACTGATCCAGCCTCCACAGCTCTCTGAGGCGGTGAATTCCACATAGATGTACGACCATATGTACTACCATATGATGCATTAATATGTATTGTCTCTCGATCACAGTTATTGCAGTAGTGCTGCTCCTCCTACGTATGTCAGCACAGCTCAAGAATCCCTTCTGTTCTAATAAGCTCAGTTGTGTTTTGCAGGTCGCACAACTCCGGTGGCACAGAGGGAGGCCACACCTGGACCTGCCTCTGCACCTGGCAACGTGCATGTGGTCATCACCATGGTTGGAGGGAGGAGGGAGACAACACAGAACCAGAACCAGAGGAGGAGAATGTTATGGGAAGGGAGGAGGATGCCCCTTGCATCACATTGGATGTTGTACCTGCAGCCACTTCTTCATCATCATCTTCAACAGAAGAAGTAGCGAGACCAAGCGGCTTGCAGTCAGCGACTCCAAAGCGTTTAGTGCTCACGCCAACCCCACAGAGATCAAGTCAGCGAGGTCAGCACACGCAGATCGCATTGACGGCATGGAGGAGTGTTGCGATAAGTCGCGAGCTCCTTCAGGCGTTTGGTGTGTTCACGGGGAACATTTCCCGGATGTCCGCTTGCATATCGGAGGATATGCAGCAGATGATCCAGGTGACGCGTGAACAGACCGCCGCCATCCATGACTTGCGGCATGCGAAACTGGTGGGAGACAGCACTGCACCCCAAGGTGCCGTCCCACCAACCGGCAGCACAGATGCGAGTCAGGGGGAAGGACTTCCACAGGAATGTCTTCCCCTCCACCACCCCTGAGCCGATCCTGCCACCGTAACCCCCACCACAGCAGGAAGTCTTGCGGTCGCCCACTGCACATCCGCCTCGTCCTGCTACCCAGGGATTCAAACGAGGGGCTAAGACATGGGAGGTAGTGGACCTGGAGGCAAGCGTAGCCGTATGGTGGTGGGGGGGGTGGGGGTTGTTATTGTTATTGTGTTGTTATACTGTTGTTGTTATTATTGTTATTTTTTTAATTTATTGTTGTGTGACCGTTTGAAACATAGAAAGTAGGTGTAGGAGTAGGCCATTTGGCCCTTCGAAACTGCACCACCATTCAATATGACCATGGCTGATCATGCAACTTCAGTGCCCCATTCCTGCTTTTTCTCGATATCCCTTGATCCCTTTAGCCGTACGGGCCATATCTAACTCCCTCTTGAATATATCCAACGAAATGGCCTCAACAACTCTCTGTGGTAGAGAATTCCACAGGTTCACAATTCTCTGAGTGAAGAAGTTTTTCCTCATCTCGGTACTAAATGGCTTACCCCTTATCCTTAGACTGTGACCCCTGGTTCTGGACTTCCCCAACATCAGGAACATTCTTCCTGCATCTAACCTGTCCAATCCTGTCAAAATTTTACATGTTTCTATGAGATCCCCTCTCATTCTTCTAAATTCCAGTGAATACAAGCCTAGTCAATCCAGTCTTTCTTCATATGTCAGTCCCGCCATCCCGGGAATCAGTCTGGTGAACCTTCGCTGCACTCCCTTAATAGCAAGAATGTCCTTCCTCAAATTAGGAGACCAAAACTGCACACAATCCTCAAGGTGTGGTCTCACCAAGGCCCTGTACAACTGCAGTAAGACCTCCCTGCTCCTATACTCAAATCCCCTCGCTATGAAGGCCAGCATGCCATTTGCTTTCTTTACTGCCTGCTGTACCTGCATGCCTACCTTCAATGACTGATGTACCATGACACCCAGGTCTCGTTGCACATCCACTTTTACTAATCTGTCACCATTCAAATTGATATGTACTTGCTATACAGTATAAATGCACACGAGGCCCATACTTGAGAGAAGGTCACTCTGTGACCAGTTACCTTTATTACCAAGATCTCAAGTGATGAAGGTGAGTGGAGCTTCCCCTTTTAGACTTGAAAGTCAAGGTTAGGAATGTCTCCCATAACTTCGCCCCTTGTGGTCAATTTCTCAAGATGTACAACTTAGGTCAGCTTATACATGGGTTACAATGATAGTTGAATACATGACACAGATAATTATCTGCCTTCTTTCCGAGAGGGATGGAGTACAAAAGTAGGGAGGTCCTGCTGCAACTGTACAGGGTATTGATGAGGCCGCACCTGGAGTACTGCGTGCAGTTTTGGTCACCTTACTTAAGGAAGGATATACTAGCTTTGGAGGGGGTACAGAGACGATTCACTTGGCTGATTCCGGAGATGAGGGGATTACCTTATGATGATAGATTGAGTAGACTGGGTCTTTACTCGTTCATGTTCAGAAGGATGAGGGGTGATCTTATAGAAACACTTAAAATAATGAAAGGGATAGACAAGATAGAGGCAGAGAGGTTGTTTCCACTGGTCGGGGAGACTAGAACTAGGGGGCACAGCCTCAAAATACGGGGGAGCCAATTTAAAACCGACTTGAGAAGGAATTTCTTCTCCCAGAGGGTTGTGAATCTATGGAATTCTCTGTCCAGGGAAGCAGTTGAGGCTAGCTCATTGAATGTATTCAAATCACAGATAGATAGATTTTTAACCAATAAGGGAATTGAGGGTTATGGGGAGCGGGCGGGTAAGTGGAGCTGAGTCCTTGGCCAGAACTGCCATGATCTTGTTGAGTGGCGGAGCAGGCTCGAGGGGCTAGATGGCCTACTCCTGTTTCTAATTCTTATGTTCTTATGTTCTTATGTTCTTGTTTTTGCCACCAAAGTGGATGACCTCACGCTTATCCACATTATACTGCATCTGCTATGTATTGCCCATTCACCTAACCTGTCCAAGCCCCCCTGCAGCCTCCTATCATCCTCCTCACAGCTCGCACTGCACCCAGCTTAGTGTCATCTGCAAACGTGGAGATATTACATTCAATTCCTTTGTCTAAATCATTAATGTATATTGTAAATAGCTGGGGTCCCAGCACTGAACCCTGTGGCACCCCACTAGTCACTGCCTGCCATTCTGAAAAGGATTCCCACTCCTTGCTTCCTGTCTGCCAACCAGTTCTCTATCCACGTCAATAAATTGTGCCTTAATTTTGTACACTAATCTCTTGTGTGGGACCTTGTCAAAAGCCTTTTGAAAGTCCAAATACACCACATCCACCGGTTCTTCCCTATCCAGTCTACCAGTCACATCCTCAAAAAATTCGGGAAGATTTGCAAGCATGATTTCCCTTTCATAAATCCATGCTGATTGGACCGATCCTGTCACTGCTTTCCAAATGCGCTGCTATTACATCTTTAATAATTGATTCCAGCATTTTCCCCACCACCGATATCAGGCTAACAGGTCTGTAATTCCCTGTTTTCTCTCTGCCTCCTTTTTTAAAAAGTGGGGTTCGATTAACATAAGAACATAAGAATTAGGAACAGGAGTAGGCCATCTAGCCCCGCGAGCCTGCTCCGCCATTCAACAAGATCATGGCAGTTATGGCCATGGACTCAGCTCCACTTACCCGCCCGCTCCCCATAACCCTTAATTCCCTTATTGGTTAAAAATCTATCTATCTATGACTTGAATATATTCAATGAGCTAGCCTCAACTGCTTCCTTGGGCAGAGAATTCCACAGATTCACAACCCTCTGGGAGAAGAAATTCCTTCTCAACTCGGTTTTTTGAGGCTGTGCCCCCTAGTTCTAGTCTCCCCGACCAGTGGAAACAACCTCGCTGCCTCTATCTTGTCTATCCCTTTCATTATTTTAAATGTTTCTATAAGATCACCCCTCATCCTTCTGAACATCAACGAGTAAAGACCCAGTCTACTCAATCTATCATCATAAGGTAACCGCCTCATCTCCAGGATCAGCCTGGTGAATCGTCTCTGTACCCCCTCCAAAGCTAGTATGTCCTTCCTTAAGTAAGGTGACCAAAACTGCACGCAGTACTCCAGGTGCGGCCTCACCAATACCCTGTACAGTTGCAGAAGGACCTCCCTGCTTTTGTACTCCATCCCTCTTGCAATGAAGGCCAACATTCCATTCGCCTTCCTGATTACCTGCTGCACCTGCAAACTAACTTTTTGGGATTCATGCACAAGGACCCCCAGGTCCCTCTGCACCGCAGCATGTTGTCATTTCTCCCCATTCAAATAATATTCTCTTTTACTGTTTTTTTTCCCCAAGGTGGATGACCTCACACTTTCCGACATTGTATTCCATCTGCCAAACCTTAGCCCATTCGCTTAACCTATCTAAATCTCTTTGCAGCCTCTCTGTGTCCTCTACACAACCCGCTTTCCCACTAATCTTTGTGTCATCTGCAAATTTTGTTACACTACACTCTGTCCCCTCTTCCAGGTCATCTATGTATATTGTAAACAGTTGTGGTCCCAGCACCGATTCCTGTGGCACACCACTAACCACCGATTTCCAACCCGAAAAGGACCCATTTATCCCGACTCTCTGCTTTCTGTTAGCCAGCCAATTCTCTATCCATGCTAATACATTTCCTCTGACTCCGCGTACCTGTATCTTCTGCAGTAACCTTTTGTGTGGCACCTTATCGAATGCCTTTTGAAAATCTAAATACACCACATCCATCGGTACACCTCTATCCAATATGCTCGTTATATCCTCAAAGAATTTCAGTAAATTAGTTACACATGATTTCCCCTTCATGAATCCATGCTGCGTTTGCTTGATTGCACTATTCCTATCTAGATGTCCCGCTATTTATTCCTTAATGATAGCTTCAAGCATTTTCCCCACTACAGATGTTAAACTAACCAGCCTATAGTTACCTGCCTTTTGTCTGCCCCCTTTTTTAAACAGAGGCGTTACATTAGCTGCTTTCCAATCCGCTGGTACTTCCCCAGAGTCCAGAGAATTTTGGTAGATTATAACGAATGCATCTGCTATAACTTCCGCCATCTCTTTTAATACCCTGGGATGCATTTCATCAGGACCAGGGGACTTGTCTACCTTGAGTCCCATTAGCCTGTCCAGCACTACCCCCCTAGTGATAGTGATTGTCTCAAGGTCCTCCCTTCCCACATTCCTGTGACCAGCAATTTTTGGCATGGTTTTTGTGTCTTCCACTGTGAAGACCGAAGCAAAATAATTGTTTAAAGTCTCAGCCATTTCCACATTTCCCATTATTAAATCCCCCTTCTCATCTTCTAAGGGACCAACATTTATTTTGTCACTCTTTTCCGTTTTATATATCTATAAAAGCTTTTACTATCCGTTTTTATGTTTTGCGCAAGTTTACCTTCGTAATCTATCTTTCCTTTCTTTATTGCTTTCTTAGTCATTCTTTGCTGTCGTTTAAAATTTTCCCAATCTTCTATTTTCCCACTAACCTTGGCCACCTTATACGCATTGGTTTTTAATTTGATACTCTCCTTTATTTCCTTGGTTATCCACGGCTGGTTATCCCTTCTCTTACCACCCTTCTTTTTCACTGGAATATATTTTTGTTGAGCACTATGAAAGAGCTCCTTAAAAGTCCTCCACTATTCCTCAATTGTGCCACCGTTTAGTCTGTGTTTCCAGTCTACTTTAGCCAACTCTGCCCTCATCCCATTGTCGTCCCCTTTATTTAAGCATAGTACGCTCGTTTGAGACACTACTTCCTCACCCTCAATCTGTATTACAAATTCAACCATACTGTGATCACTCATTCCGAGAGGATCTTTTACTCGGAGATCGTTTATTAATCCTGTCTCATTACACAGGACCAGATCTAAAATAGCTTGCTCCTTTGTAGGTTCTGTAACATACTGTTCTAAGAAACAATCCCGTATGCATTCTATGAATTCCTCCTCCAATCCATAGGAACTGAACCAGAGTCCATGGAATGTTGGAAAATGACCACCTATTTCGAGGACCACTTCCTTAAGTACTCTGGGATGGAGACTATCAGGCTGTGGGGATTTATCGGCCTTCAGTCCCTTCAATTTCCCTAATACCATTTCCTGACTAGTAAGGCTTTCCCTCAGTTCCCCCCTGCTCACTAGACCCTCGGTACCCTAGTATTTTGGGGAGATTATTCGTGTCTTCGTAGTGAAGACAGAACCAAAGTATTGTTCAATTGGTCTGCCATTTCCTTGTTCTCCATTATGAATTCCCCTGATTCTGACTGCAAGCAACCTACATTAGTCTTCACTAATCTTTTTCTCTTCACATATCTATAGAAGCTTTTGCAGTCAGTTTTATGTTCCCGGCAAGCTTACTCTTATACTCTATTTTCCCCCTCCTAATTAAACCTTTTGTCCTCCTCTGTTGAATTCTAAATTTCTCCTCATCCTCAGGCTTGCTGCTTTTTCTGGCCAATTCATATGCCTCTTCCTTGGATTTAACACTATCCCTTATTAGCGACGGTTGAGCCACCTTCCCCATTTTATTTTTACGCCAGACAGGAATGTACAATTGTTGTAGTTCATCCATGTGATCTTTAAATGTCTGCCATTGCCTTTCTACTGTCAACCCTTTAAGTATCATTCGCCAGTCTATCCTAGACAATTCACGTCTTATACCATCGAAGTTACCTTTCTTTAAGTTCAGGACCCTAGTCTCTGAATTAACTGTGTCACTCTCTATCTTAATGAAGAATTCTACCATATTACGTCAAATCAAGTCAGTTATGCCACATCACATCAACTTAATTCAAATCAAATCCACCAGTACAAATCCAAATCCCATCAAATCTAATCAAATTCAATCCTATTCAACCAATCAAATCATGTCGAGTCAAATTAAATCAAATCTCATCAAATGAAAATAAATCAAATCCAACCCAGTCATGTCAAGATAAGTCAAATCAAATCAAAACAAAGCAAATCCAGTCAAGTCAACTCAAGTCAAGTCAAGTCAAACCCAATCCAATCAAGTCATACCAAGTCAAGCCAAATCAATTGAATTCAAGTCAAATCAAGCCATCCAGTCCAAATCCAATTCAATGCAATCAAATCCAATCCTATGCAATCCAATCAAATCAAGTCAAATCAAATCAGCTCAAATCACAGTAAGCCAAATTATATTAAATTAAAGCAAATCAATCAAATTAAATGAAATATAGACAAATCAAATTCACCGGTCCATTCTAAACCAAAGCAATGCAATCAAATCCAATGCTATCTACCAATCAAGTCAAATGAAGTCACATCAAATCAAATCTAATCCAATCCAATCTATTCCAATCCAATTAAGTCAAGTCAAATCAAATCAACTCAAATCTACCAGTCCAAATCCAAACCAGTCCAAGCCAATCCAATCAAAGCAAATCAAATTAAATCAAGTCAAATGTAGTCAAATCAAATCCACCAGTTCAAATCCAATCCAATCAAATCCAATCCTATCTAACCAATACAATTAAGTCAAATCAATCAAATCAACTACAATCAATTCAATTCAAATCAAACCCACCAGTCCAAATCCAATATAATTCAATTCAATCTAGTCAGGTGAAGTTAGCTTAATTCAACTCAAGTCAAATCATATCTACTGGTCCAAATCCAATCCAATCAAATCAAGTCAATTAATTTAAGTAATATCAAATCAGATCCCCAGTCCAAATGGAATCTAATCTAATCAAATCCAATCCTGCCCAACTATTCAAATCAAGGCAAGTCAAATTAAATCAAATTGAACCCAATCAAGTCACATCAAATCAAATCAAATCCAATCAAATTGACTGGTCCATATCCAATACAATACAATGCAATATAATCCATTCAAATCAATTCTAATCTTATCCTCTCAAGTCAAGTCAAATCAAATTAATCAAAGGAATTGAAATCAAACCAAACATGTAAAATCAAATCAAATCAACGAGTCCAAATCTAAAACAATGCAATGAAATCCAGTCAAATCTGATCAAATGCAATTGTATCCAATCAATCAAATCAATCATATCAAATCAAATACAGTTCAATCCAACCAAGTCAAGTTAAGTCTGATCAAATCAAATCAAATACACTAGACCAAATCAAATCCAATCTAATCAAATCAAGCCGAGTCCAGTCAAATCAATTCAAATCAAGTCCAATCCAATCAAGCCGAGTCCAGTTAAGCCAAGTCAAATCAAATCCAATCCAATCCAATCCAATCAAATCAATACAAATCAATGCAAATCCATTCCAATCCAATCCAATCCAAGCCAAGCCAAGCCAAGCCAAGCCAAGCCAAGCCAAGCCAAGCCAAGCCAAGCCAAGTCAAGTCAAGTCAAGTCAAGTCAAATCAAATCAAATCTACCAGTCAAAAACCCATCAAAGGCAATGCAATCCCATCAAATCTAATCTAATCATCTCCATTCCAATCAAATCAAATTAAGTCAAATTAATTTAAATCAAAGCAATCAAATGAAATTGATGAAACCCAACAGTAAAATCCAAAGCAATGCAATGCAATAATAGCAATTCTAATTCAATCAACTCAAGTCAAATCAAATCAAATCAATTAACATCATATCAAATCAAATCCAATCCAATACAACTGAATCCTTTGCAATCCAATCAAATCAGGTCAAGTCAAATCAAATTAAACAAATCAAATCAAGGCAAATTAAAATTAAATCAAAACAAATCCAAGCCTATCCAACCAATTAAATCAAGTCAAGTCAAGTCATGAAATCAAATCAAATCTACCAGTCCAAATCCAATGCAATCAAATCAAACTAAATTGATTCAAATCAATCCAAATCCACCAGCTCACTCCAGTCCAAGACAAATTAAATCAAATCCCTTCAAATCAAATCAAATCAAGCTAAGTCTTATCAAGTCAATCAAATGAAATCAAATCAAATGAAATAAAATTCACCAGCGCAGTCCAAATCCAATTCAATCCAATCTACTCAAGTAAAGTTAAGACAAATCAAATCAATCAAATAAAATACAATATCAAACAAAGTCAAATCAATTCAAATAAATTAAATCAAGACAAATTAAAACAAGAAAAATAAACTAAAATCAAATCATTTCAAAACTAATCAATCAAAACAATTTACAGCAAGTCAATCAAATCTGATCCTATCAAATCATATCAATTTAAATCAAGTCAGATAAACAAATCAAAATCATATCACAACAAAGCAATCAAATCAATTCCAATCAAATTAAATCATTTCAAGTCAAATTAAAATCAAATCAAATTAAGTGCAATCCAATTTAGTCATGGCAAGTCGAATCAATCACATATCATATAAAAACAGATCAAAATTGTCCCCTGTACTCACAAGTCCAAGCCATTAATATAAATCAAATATCCTTCTCTTCTTCTCAGGCAGTCCTGGCACTGAACAAATCGAATCAAGAAAAATTAAGGCAAATTAAATCAACCAAATCACTGTAAATCAATCAATCAAATCAAATCAAGTCAAATGAAATGAAAACAAATCAAATCAGGAATGAAATAAAATCGTCAAGTCCAGTCAAGTCCAGTCAGTGAAATACAATTTGCCAGTCCAGTGCAAATTCAATCCAATCCAATCCAATCAGATCAAATCAATCAAATGAATTTCAATCAAATCAAATCAAATCCACCAGCACAAATTAATCCAATCAAATCCAATCAAATAAAATAAAAATCAAGTCAAATCCAATCCAATTCAATCAAGTCAAGTCTCATCAAAACAAATCAAATCAAAGGCAGTCCAATATAATACAATACAACCAAATCAAATCAAAGCAAATCTATGAAGTCACTCAAATCAAGTCAATTCAGTGCAATGCAATGAGATCAAATCAATCAAATTGTGTCAAGTCAAATTTAATCCAGTTTAGTCAAGTCAAGTGAAATAAAATCAATCAAATCAAATCTATAAAATTAATTGAATGATATAAATGCAAATCCAATTAAATCAAACCAGTCCAAATTCAATCCAATCAAGTCAAGTCAAGTCAGACATATCAAATTAATCAAAACAAATCAAATCAAATCCACCATTTCAAATCCTATCAGATGCAATCCAATTAAATCAAATCAAATCTAATCCAATCCAATCAAACCAAATCTAATCCAATCCAATCAAATCAAATCTAATCCAAACCAATCAAATCATGTCAAGTCTGGTCAAGTTGAGTCAAATTAATTTAAATCAAATGAAAACAAATCAAATTAAGCATTGAAATCAAATCCTTCTCTGCTTCTTCGGCAGCCCCTTGGAGTTGAGAATGACTTGCTTCCACACTAATATAAATTCTCAGGTGACTGATCAGTCTAATGCGGAACCTACAGTTTCTGTCACAGGTGGGGCAAACGGTGGTTGAAGGAATGGGTCGGTGGGGTACTTGGGTTGTCGTGCACTCCTTCTGCAGTTTGCGCTTGGCTTCCATTTGCTGCCGGCGAAGAGACTCGAGGTGTTCGGCACCTTCCCGGATGCTTTTCCTCCACTTTGAGCAGTCTTGGGCCAGGGATTCCCAGATGTCAGGGGGAATGTTGCAAGGAGGCTTTGAGGGTGTCCTTGAAGCATTTCCTCTGCCCACCTGGGGCTCGCTTGCTGTGTCGGAGCTCAGAGTAAAGCGCTTGTTTTGGGAGTCTAGTATCGGGCATGCAGACAATATGGCCCGTCCATCGGAGCTGATCAAGCGTGGTCAATGCTTCGATGTTGGGGATGTTGGCCTGAGCGAGAACACGGACGTTGGTGCGCCTATCCTGCCAATGGATTTGCAGGATCTTGCAGATGCAGCATTGGTGATACTTCTCCAGTGCTTTGAGGTGCCTGCTGTACAAGGTCCATGTCTCTGAAGCATATAGGAGGGTGTGTATCATTACTGCTCTGTACACCATGAGCTTGGTGCCGGGTTTCATGTCCTGGTCTTCAAACACTCTCTTCTTCAGGCGACCAAAGGCTGCACTTTTTTACACTGAAGGCCCTGTTGGACTTCATCATCGACGTCAGCCCTTGTTGACAGTAGGCTCCCGAGGTATGGAAAATGGTTCACGTTGTCCAAGGCCTCGTCGTGGATTTTGATAATCGGGGAGCAGTACTGCATGGCGGGGGCAGGTCGGTAGAGGACCTTTGTCATACAGGTGTCCAAATCAATTAAAATAAGGCACTCAATTACAAATTCAATCCAATCCAAAACTAATCCAATTAAGTCAACTCAATTTGAGCAAATTAAATCAAATCAAATCTATCAAATGAAATATAATCCACCAGTCTAGTCCAAATTCATCCCAATCCAATCTAGTCAAGTCAAGTCAGTCAAATCAAATCAAACCAAATCAATTCACATCAAATAAAAGAATTGAAATCCATTCCAATCTAATTCAATTCAAGTCAAATTAATCAAATCCAATCAAATAATATAAAATCTATCCATCCAGCCCAAATTCAATCAAATCAAATCTAATCTAGTCAAGTGAAATTAATTAAATCAAATCAAATCAAGTCACATCAAATCAAATCAAATTCATCTCATCCCATACAATCCAATCCAATCAAATAAAATCAAATTAATTCAACTAAAGTTAAATCAAATCCAATCCAATCAAATCCAACCCAACCAACCCAAGTCAAGTCAAGTCAAGTCAAATCAAATTAAATAAAATCCACCAGCCATTCAGACAGTCAGGTCCCGGTCATGGAACGTAACCATCTGTTCAAAGTACTGGTCACTGGATATTTGATGGTGTGATAAATGTCTCTGGGTTAGCTCTCCACCAACAATCTCTTCAACAAATGCATTGACTTAACATTTTAAGTTTTGTAAAGTGGTAGGTGAAAAGCATTGCAAATATATCTATGAGGCTTGTATCTTTCAATATCTTCCAAGTCATAGTCAACATATTTACTGAGGCGTAAGAAAGCATGGGCATTACGCTAAACATCCGTAAGACAAAGGTCCTCCACTAGCCTGTTCACGACGCTCAGCACTGCCCCCCAGTCACCAAGATCCACGGCGTGGCCCTGGACAACGTGGACCATTTCCCATATCTCGGGAGCCTCTTACTAACAAGAGCAGACATTGACGACGAGATTCAACACCGCCTCCAGTGCGCCAGTGTAACCTTCGGCTGCCTGAGGAATAAAGTGTTTGAAGACCAGGCCCTCAAATCTGCCATCAAGCTCATGGTCTACAGGACTGTAGTAATACCCGCCCTCCTGTATGGCTCAGAGACATGGACCATGTACAGTAGACACCTCAAGTTGCTTGAGAAATACCACCAACAATGTCTCCGCAAGATCCTACAAATCCCCTGGGAGGACAGACGCACCAACGTTAGTGTCCTCGATCAGGCCAACATCCCCAGCATTGAAGCACTGACCACAATTGACCACCTCTGCTGGGCAGGCCACATTGTTCGCATGCCAGACACGAGACTCCCAAAGCAAGCGCTCTACTCGGAACTCCTTCACGGCAAACGAGCCAAAAGTGGGCAGAGGAAACATTATAAGGACACCCTCAAAGCCTCCCTGAAAAAGTGCAACATCCCCACTGACGCCTGGGAGTCCCTGGCCAAAGACTGCCCTAAGGGGAGGAAGTGCATCCGGGAGGGTGCTGAGCACCTCGAGTCTCATCGCTGAGAACATGCAGAAATCAAGCGCAGGCAGCGGAAAGAGCGTGCAACAAACCTGTCCCACCCATCCTTTCCCTCAATGACTATCTGTCCCACTTGTGACAGGGACTGTGGTATTGAACTGTTCAGCCACCTAAGGACTCATTTTTAGAGTGGAAGCATGTCTTCCTCGATTTCGAGGGACTGCCTATGATGATGATCTTTCAATGTTACCAATTAATAATATTATTATCCTGTGTTAGTCATGAGATTGCATCATTAAATTTGCTACATTACATTGACAGGCAAGTCACTGTCGCATTTAGGCTGCAGCAGGACTGTGGTGAACATGAGAAACGAGGACTGCAGTGGTTCTAGAAGAAGGCAGCCCCCCACCACTTTCTCAGAGCAATCAGGGATGGGCAATAATACCTCATCAGCGACGCCCACTGTTATGTATGTAATAACTCGCTAGACTGAATACTGTAAACTAACACTGATACAAACCTGGCTTTGCTTTATTGGGGCCCAAAGTGGATTACATTACATGATGGCTTGCCTTTTATACCTGGGCTGCACACACGTGCGTACAGCCCAATGACCTCCGACAGTGGCGCCACCTGGTGGCTAGTAACCCCAAGCATACATACATGACAATATCCCCCTTTAAGATATTAGTAACAGTCTTTATACAAATTAAGACGGTTCGGGGCTTTCCGCTCCCGAGTTGATTGTCTCAGTTCAACTCCAGCCTTGGGCGAGTGTTCTGAGTCTGTTATGACTGGGGGCTGGGTAGCTGATCTGCTGGGAATGGCAATGACCATGTCAGGGATTGAAAGTCCAGATTCACTGATGACAGCTGAGTCCTCTGATGACTGAGGGTAGTTTGGTTGGTCACTGATTGTGTCTTCCTCAGACTGTTCCGGTTCATCCATGTGCCGTAGTTTTATCTGATCAACATGTTTCCTGCATTGGAACCGGTTCTGGGGGAGGTGGGACCAGTACAAAATGGACGGTCTGCACCTGGGCAGGACCATAACCGATGGCCTAGGCAGAGTGTTTCCTAGTGCTGTTGGGGAGGGTTTAAACTAATATGGCAGGGAGATGGGAATCTATGCAGGGAGGCAGAGGGAAGTAAAAATGGGGCAGAAGCAAAAGGTAGGAAGGAGAACAGTAAGAGTGGAGGGCAGAGAAATCAAGGGCAAAAATCAAAAAGGAAGGATAGACAAAAAGGAAAAGGAGGTGGGGTAGCGTTACTGGTTAAAGAGGAGATTAACGCAATAGTATGGAAGGACATTAGCTTGGATGATGTGGAATCTATATGGGTAGAGCTGCGAAACACCAAAGGGCAGAAAACATTAGTGGGAGGTGTGTACAGACCACCAAACAGTCGTAGTGAGGTAGGGGATGGCATCAAACAGGAAATTAGGGATGCGTGCAATAAAGGTACAGCAGTTATCATGGGTGACTTTAATCTACATATCGATTAGAAACATAGAAACATAGAAAATAGGTGCAGGAGTAGGCCATTCGGCCCTTCGACCCTGCACCACCATTCAATATGATCATGGCTGATCATTCACCTCAGTACCCCTTCCCTGCTTTCTCTCCATATCTCTTGATCGCTTTAGCCGTCAGGGCCATATCTAACTCCCTCTTGAATATATCTAACGAACTGGCATCAACAACTCTCTGCGACAGAGAATTCCAGAGGTTAACAACTCTCTGAGTGAAGAAGTTTCTCCTCATCTCTTATCCCTTATCCTTAGACTGTGACCCCTGGTTCTGGACTTCCCCAAAATCAGGAACCTTCTTCTTGCATCTAACCTGTCCAGTCCCGTCAGGATTTTATATGTTTCTATGAGATCCCCTCTCATTTTTCTAAACTCCAGTGAATACAGGCCCAGTCAATCCAGTCTCTCCTCATATGTCAGTCCCGCCATACCGGGAATCAGTCTGGTGAACCTTCGCTGTACTCCCTCAATAGCAAGAACGTCCTTCCTCAGATTAGGAGACCAAAACTGAACACAATATTCCAGGTGAGGCCTCACCAAGGCCCTGTACAACTGCATTAAGACCTCCCTGCTCCTATACTTAAATCCCCTAGCTATGAAGGCCAACATGCTATTTGCCTTCTTCAGCGCCTGCTGTACCTGCATGCCAACTTTCAATGACTGATGTACCATGACACCCAGGTCTCGTTGCACCTCTGCTTTTCCTAATCTGCCACCATTCAGATAATATTCTGCCTTCATGTTTTTGCCACCAAAGTGGATAACCTCACATTTATCTACATTATACTGCATCTGCCATGTATTTACCCACTCACCGAACCTGTCCAGTGTCAACCTGCAGTCTCTTCGCATCTTCCTCACAGCTCACACCGCCACCCAGCTTAGTGTCGTCTGCAAACATGGAGATATTACACTCAATTCCTTCATCTAAATTATTGATGTATATTGTAAATAGCTGGGGTCCCAGTACTGAGCCCTGCGGCACCCCACTAGTCACTGCCTGCCATTCTGAGACAGGCCCGTTTATCCCTACTCTCTGCTTCCTGTCTGCCAACCAGTTCTCTATCCACATCAGTACATTACCCCCAATCCCATGTGCTTTAATTTTGCACACTGATCTCTTGTTTGGGACCTTGTCAAAAGCCTTTTGAAAGTCCAAATACACCACATTCACTGGTTCTCCCTTGTCCACTCTACTAGTTACATCCTCAAAAAATTCCAGAAGATTTGTCAAGCATGATTTCCCTTTCATAAATCCATGTTGACTTGGACCGATCCTGTCACTGCTTTCCAAATGCGCTGCTATTTCATCTTTAATAATTGATTCCAACATTTTCCCCACTACTGATGTCAGGCTAACCGGTCTATAATACCCTGTTTTCTCTCTCCCTCCTTTTTTAAAAAGTGGGGTTACATTAGCTACCCTCCAGTCCATAGGAACTGATCCAGTGTTGATAGACTGTTGGAAAATGATCATCAATGCATCCATTATTTCTAGAGCCACTTGCTTAAGTACTCTGGGATGCAGACTATCAGACCATGGGGATTTATCGGCCTTCATCAGTCATTGAAAGTAGGCATGCAGGTAACGCAGGCAGTAAAGAAAGAAAATGGCATATTGGCCTTCATAGTGAGAGAATTTGAGTATAGGAGCAGAGAGGTCTTCCTGCAGTTGTATAGGGCCTTGGTGAGACCACACCTTGAGGATTGTGTGCAGTTTTGGTCTCCTAATCTGAGAAAGGACTTCCTCGCTATTGAGGGAGTGCAGCAAAGGTTCACCAGACTGATTCCCGGGATGGCAGGTCTGACATATGAAGAAAAACTGGATCGACTAGGCTTATATTCACTGGAATTTAGAAGAATGAGTGGGGATCTCATAGAAGCATATAAAATTCTGACGAGATTGGGCTGGTTAGATGCAGGAAGAATGTTCCCAATGTTAGGGAAGTCCAGAACCAGGGGTCACAGTCTAAGGATAAGGGGTAAGTCATCTGGGACCGAGTTGAGGAGAAACGTTTTCATCCAAAGAATTGTAAACTATGGAATTCTCTACCACAGAAAGTTTTTGAGTCCAGTTCGTTGGATATATTCAAAAGGGAGTTAGATGTGGCCCTTATGGCTAAAGGGATCAGGGGGTATGGAGAGAAGGCAGGAGTGGTGTACTGAAGTTGCATGATCAGCCGTGATCATATTGAATGGTGGTGCAGGCTCAAAGGGCCAAATGTCCTGCTCCTGCAGCTATTTTTCGATATTTTTCTATGTTTTCTATATTTCCCATTCTTGAGCTTGGCGATAAAAACTCTGTTACCCTCCTTGGCCGTAACAGTATGGGCGATCCACTTGGGACTATGACCATAATTTAGTACCTACACAGGATCATTAACAGAAATGTCGCGTGACACAGCAGCGCGATCATGATACTACTGCTGACTTTGATGTCTGTATTCAACATGATCGTTCAAGTCAGGATGGACAAGAGAGAGCTTGGTCTTGAGCCCTTTCTTCATCAATAGTTCAGCAGGGGGTCCCCGGTAAGCGTGTGGGGTATTGTCCTGTAACTAAGCAATATGCATGACAAGCGAGTCTGCAGTGAACCTTCAGTTACATGTTTCATACTCTGCTTGATGGTTTGGACAGCACGCTCTGCTTGACCATTAGATGCGGGTTTGAATGGTGCTGACCTCACATGTTTGATACCATTGAGTTTAATGAACTCTTGAAACTCCCGACTAGTGAAGCAAGGTCCGTTGTCGCTTACAACGATGTCGGGCAGACCATGAGTGGCAAACATGACACGAAGGTTTTCAATGGTAGCTGTGGATGTACTGGAGGACATGATTATACACTCTAGCCACTTGGAATAAGCATCCGCCACAACTAAAAATATCTTTCCCAGGAAGGGACCTGCAAAGTTGATGTGGATCCCGGACCATGGTTTAGATGGCCACCACGACAGACTTAGCGGCGATTCCGCTGATGCTTTACTTAGCTGCATGCAAGTGTTGCACTGATGCACACATGATTCCAGATCAGAGTCAATTCCAAGCCAGCATACATGAGACCTGGCAATGGCTTTTATCATGACAATACCTGGATGAGTGCTATGGCATAACAACACGATTACCCCACAGTAAACAATCTGACTGAATGGATAGTTCGTCTTTGCGACGGTTGTAAGGTTTGGTCTCATCACCCATTTGCTTGGGTATGGCAGGCCAATCACTACTAAGGACACAACATTTCACAACCAATAATATCGGGTCCTGGCTGGTCCAGGTCTTAACTTGTTGAGCCGTGACAGGGGTTCTTTCACTTTCAAAAGCATCCATAACTAACCGTAGGTCTGCAGGTTGTGGTGTCTCCACAACGGCAGACGGCTCAGTGCACCGGCACAATTCTCGGTGCCAGGTCTATGGCGAATGACATAATCATAGGCAGATAATGTCAGCGCCCACCTCTGGATGCGGGACAATGCATTGGTATTTGTTTTCCGAAAACAATGAAATGAGTGGCTTGTGATTTGTTTCCAGTTCAAACCGAAGACCAGACAGGCACTGATGCATCTTTTTAACCCCATACAAATAGGCTAATGCTTTTTTTTCTACCATGTTGTAGGCTCTTTCTGCCTTTAGCAAACTTTTAGAAGCATACGCAACAGGTTGTAGTTTACCCAACTCATTAGCTTGTTGAAGCACGCAACCAACTTCATATGGCGAAGCATCACAGGCTAATACTAAATGTTTACATGGGTCATAATGTACCAGCAGCTTGTTAGAGCAAAGCAGATTAGTAGCTTTCTCAAAAGCTCTATTTTGAGACGCACCCCAAACCCAGTTGTTGCCTTTTCTTAGCAGCATGTGCAGTGGCTCTAATGAAGTGTTCAATCTAGGTAGGAAATTACCGAACTAGTTGAGTAGACCACGGAACGAATGCAGCTCCATCACATTCGAGGCTTGGGTGCATTTTTGATGGCCTTGGTTTCGATACCGTAGGCCTGATGCCATCAGCAGCAATTTTCTTCCCCAGGAATTTGACTTCCGGTGCCATGAAGACGCACTTTGAACATTTCAGTCTGAGTCCCACTTTGTCCAGACGATGTAGAACCTCTTCCAGGTTGTTCAGATGTTCGGCAGTGTCATGACCAGGATGTTATCTTGGAACATGACGGTTCTAGGGACGGACTTCAGTAGACTCTCCATGTTCCTCTGAAATATGGCTGCAGCCAAGCGAATTCCGAAAGGACACCTGTTGTAGATAAACAGTCTTTTATGAGTGTTGATGCACGTAAGTTTCTTCAGCGTCTCGACCAGCTCCTGTGTCATGTAGGCCGACGTCAGATCCAGTTTGGTGAACGACTTCCCTCCGCCTAGTGTTGCAAACAGGTCATCAGCCTTCGGTAATGGGTATTGATCCTGTTTTGAAACTCAGTTGATCGTAACCTTGTAGTCTCCACAAATCCTGACAGTGCCATCACACTTCAACACAGGAAAAATGGGGCTGGCCCATTTGTTAAATTCGACCGGTGATATGACCCCTTCACGCTGGAGTCTGTCCAGTTCGATTTCGACCTTCTCCCTCATCATGTACGGAACCGCCCGAGGTTTATGATGGACGGGTCTTGCATCCGAGTCCATGTGGATCTGCACCTTGGCTCCCGTGAAATTGCCGATGCCTGGTTCAAACAGCGAGGGGAACTTGCTCAGCACTTGAGCACATGGAGTATCATCCTCCGACGACAACGCTTTGATATCGTTCCAATTGCATTTGATTTTTTCTCGCCAATTCCTGCCGAACAGCGTTGGACCATTGCCTGGAACAATCCATAATGGTAAATCATGAACCGCACCATCATACGACACCTTGACTACTGCACTGCCAATCACTGTTATGAGTTCTTTAGTGTACGTACGCAACTTGGCATTGACTGGACTCAGCTTAGGCCTCACAGCCTTAGTATCCCACAGCTTGTCGAATGTCCTCTGGCTCATTATTGATTGACTCGCACCCGTGTCCAATTCCATTGGTACCGGCACACCGTTAAGTTTCACATTAATTATTATCGGTTGGCTCTATGTTAGGAACGAATACAGTCCATATACTTCCTCCTCTGGTATCGCGGATTGCATATCCGGATCCGCGCTATACTGGTCATCATCCTCCACATGGTGTGTCACAGCACGCTTGCTCAGTTGCGGACACATGCGCTGGAGATGCCCCAGTCTCAAACAGCCTTTACAAATGTCCTGTTTAAACCGTTACTGATGAGGCTGATGATTGTCCCTACAACGCCAGCACATTGAAATCGGACACATTCCCGTTGGCGGACTTTGGGCAGCCACAGGTTTCGCATACGCAGTCGAGTAGGCCCTGCCATATGCAGCTCTGCCAAACGACGATACAATCTTGTTTACAGTACTTGCTGAGTTCCGATTTTTCGATGATATCTGATTTAAGTTTTTGTCTGTCGTCATGCATGCCTGGGCAATCGTGATGGCCTTGCTCAAATCCAGCGTCTCCGCCGCCAGTAGCTTACGCAGGATCACCTCGTGGTTAATGCCGATTACAAAGAAGTCCCGCAGCATGTCTCCCAATGCATTTTGTAACTTACACGGTCCAGTTAGACATCTTAGGTCGGCAATGAATTCTGACACATCCTGGCCCTCAGAACGAACGTGCTTGTAGAATCGATATTATGAGATGATGATGCCTTCTTCTGGTTTGAGATGGTCACGTACCAGAGTACACAATTCCTCATAGTCCTTGTCCATTGGACTTGCAGGCGAGAGAAGATTCTTGATGAGTCCATAGATTTTCGGACCGCAAACCAAGAGGAAGACCACCCTGCGCCTAACTGCGTCAGTGGGTTCCTCCATTTTATTGGCCACGAAGTACTGGTCCAGGTGAAGTACAAAATCTACCCAGTCCTCTCCCTCCACGAATCTCTCCAAAATTCCAATTGTGCTCATTTTTGCATGCGAAGGTTCTTAAGTTACCTCGTTGCCAAATGTTATGTAAGTAATAACTCGATAGACTGAATACTGTAAACTAAAACAGGTACAAACCTGGCTCTGCTTTATTAGGGCCCAAAGTGATTACATTACATGATGGCTTGCCTTTTATACCTGGGCCGCACACACGTGCGTACAGCCCAATGACCTCCGACAGTGGCGCCACCTGGTGGCTAGTAACCCCAAGCATACATACATGACACCCACATCCCAAGAACAACAAGTATGTGTAAAACAAATCGCAATCCTGGCCTTACCATGAGAAATGCTATAAAAATCTTTTATTTCTTTTTTAAACTTTTTGTTTCTTTTAAGTAATAAGTTAACTTTGTACCTGTGTTCTAATGGATCTATGCTTTCTTGTGCTGTTCTGCACCAAGCCTGAAAGTAGTGAATATACAGCAAAACTTTTGTTTCTGTGTTTGGCATCTTTGACTATTGGCCTCGACACTGCTGATACAGCAAAAAATATATATATTCAGTCTTTCCAGCTTTCTGGAAGTTAATTTTCAAGTTACAAAAGTTGAGGGAAGGTGGAACGTAAAACAAAACAAAACCTTAATTTTTTTTTGATTTTCCGTGATCATTGTATGTCTGCACTTTCCTTGGCATCGCATTTTGACTGATATTTGAATGATTTCCAAACCCTTCCACATCTACATTTTTATCGTAGATATTTTATGAGCATTGCTCACTTTCTAGCCTCTGTGTGCTGGTGGAAATTCAAACATTGCAGCTGTGATGCAGAATGCAAGAGTCTAATTTGGCATACAAACACGGTAAAACACATAATCTGAACAAAATAAAATCGCACCGAATTACTCCTTTCCAAGCTATATGCCCAGCTTTAAAAACAAGCTGGTTCAGTCTTTGAAAGAAGTTAAACAAATCTGACCTTTCAGAATGTTCTTGCATGAATACTAGAATATATAGCATGGCAATGAAAATGTGGAAAATAAAATTGGCAGACAACTTTATTTATCGCGCCATAAAAATTACAATGTGGTATTTAAACAAAGTGTTTTAAGAAACCACAGGGAAGCAGTTGTTTTATATTGGCATGTGTTTAAAGGTATTTGGTTAGATCTGAAATTTGATAATTTTTAAAATATAACGTAGGCATGTGAAGAAAAATGCAAACTGTCTGGCAGGAATTTACAGCTGGGGCATTGTGTTCCAAACAAGCAGCACTAGACATTGATATGATATTAATGTTAGTGAGTCCCAGAGATTTGAGTAAGTTTAGAAGAATCTGGATAGCTGAGAATCTATCTTTCCACAGATATATACTAACAAATGTTTTATGTTAATGTGCAAAAATTAAAATTTCTTCTATAATGCTATGCAATTTGTTTATGTATAAATACTCTTGCAGTAGTATTGTTGAACACAATGCTTCTGGTCGCACCAGGAAACACGGTTTGACTCCAACATTTGAAAAGGTCAGAGGGGCAATTTTAACTTTAGGTGGTGGCAGAGATTGGGTAGTAGTGGGTTGACCACATTTTATGCACCTCCCCCACCCCCTCCCCCGATTTTCCTATCCTTTGACTTCAATGCTGATTGGTGTATAATGGATGGTTGATCTGTTACCATTCTTTTCTGCCACCTCCAAAAGTTAAAATCAGCCCTGGTCCTCGGGTCTCTGTATTCTGAACCCTTCTTGGTCGCTACTACTTGCCTTCTTGTCAACAAGTAAATGAAATTTTGGCAGTCTTCACAACATGTGTGAATCTGTGCGCAAGATCATAAGATAATTATGGATAAGGAAGGCCATTCAGCCCATTTTGATTCATCCATCTGGAAGAAGCCGAAGGTCCTCCCATTTCAAAATGTAATTGTTTCTTAGATGATTCCTAGGTTTTCCCCTCCACTACTTTATGTGGAGGTCCATTCCATATGTTGATTATTCACTGTGTAAAGAATAACTTCCTGATATTTTAAATTGATCTTTTACGTGCTTGAACCTGTGTCTCCTTGTTCTATTCTCACAATTTAAAGTAATTTTCTGGATTTACCTCTTCTATTTCCTTAGTAATCTTGTAGGATCCTCTTTCAAACATCATCTTTCCAGGCTGAAAAGCCCAAGTTTTCCCAATCTTTCCTCATAGCTCAGACCTTTGACAATAGGAATCAGACTCATGGTTCTTTGCACGGCCTCAACTGTCTGAATGTCTCCTTTTGTCTCTCGGTGCCCAGAACTGGACACAATACTCAAGGTGAAGTCTAACCAGATCATTCTACATTTTGTTCCCCCAACCTGCCCCCACCCCAAATCATCTCAGTTTATGAATGTTGACACTAATGGTCTACTTTGCACACATATAAAATACATTTTTGCCCTCTTGTTGTAATCTCTTGTCCGGCATTGCTCCCTATATTGTGACCCTATTATTCTTCACTGACTTTCACATTAGCTTCTCTTGGTCTTCACCCCACTTTTGACTGATTAAACCTGCAGCGAAAAGGATTGCATTGAGGATGAAAGGAATCATTAGTTTTATTTATTTTATAACCAATGTTATAATAGATAAGCATTGTACCTGAAACTGCATAATTTAAAAGCTTGTCAAATCATTTATTTAGTATGAATATAGTGTCTTCTCGTTATTCAACATTATTGTCATATCCAGATTCATTTTTTTGTATCAGCATTAAACCATTGTTGGTGCCATTACCAGTGATCCAAAACTGCCAAAAACTGCAAAAGATTTTGCCATATATTCATGTTTTCTGCATTGGAGCTAGTCTTTGGCTTGAAATCCTTTTAAAAAATAAGAATGGTTCAAATGAACTGCTTCAATTATCAGAAAATGCACACAGTGTGAAGACTGTAAATGGTATCATGTAAAGTGGGACCTAAATAAATTACATTTTAGCTTGGAGTTTATATTTTTTTATTGATATACTAAGTTGAGATGTGAAAAATGAAAAAAAAATGTCCAATGATTTGAATGATATGTCCTCTGGTTGAGTCATAAACAAGTTCAAATATATGTCTTGTATAAATGATTACATAATTACACATAGTGACGAGTAAGTATAAGGATCTAATTTAATTGTGGGCATTATATGACTTTCATAAGCCATTTGAACATTGTTTTTATTTCTGAACCCAATATCAAATTACAATCATGTAGCTCATTCTAAACCATGCATAATTCTCCATGTATTTGTTATTGATAAAGCAAACATTTGTGGTCGAAGGGTTTATTTTAAACGGACATGTCACAGTCTAACAAATCAAGATTGCAGCAGCCATTGGAATCAGTGGGCAATACTCTATTATTCTGATGTAACAATCTTCAACAAAAAACCTGCTAAAATCTCTAAATTACACTTCAAACAATGCGGCAGATAAATCAGTTAGAGTAAACAACTCAATTATTGGGTGCCAAAGATGGCTGAAGGAAATCTACACCCACCGCCCAGCTAAACATGCATAATAGCATTTTAAAAAATTCATTCCTGGGATGTGGGCATCGCTGGTAAGGCCAGCAATTATCGCCCATCCCTAATTGCCCTTGAGAAGGTGGTGGTGAGCCGCCTTCTTAATCCGCTGCAGTCCTTGTCGTGAAGGTACTCCCACAGTGCTGTTAGGGAGGTAGTTCCAGGACTTTGACCCAGTGACGATGAAGGAACATGATATATTTCCAAGTCAGGATGGTGTGTAACTTGGAGAGAAACTTGCAGGTGATGGTGTTCCCATGCGCCTGCTGCCTTTGTCCGTCGAGCTAATAGAGGTCGCGAGTTTGGGAGGTGCTGTCGAAGCAGCCTTGGCGAGTTGCTGCAGTGCATCTTGTCGATGGTACACATTGCAGCGACTGTGCGCCAGTGGTGCAGGGTGTGAATGTTTAAAGTGGATGGGGTGCCAATTAAACGGACTGCTTTGTCCTTCATGGTGTCGAGCTTCTTGAGTGTTGGTGGAGCTGCACTCATCCAAACAAATGGAGTATTCCATCACTCTCCTGACTTGTGTCTTGTAGATGATGGAAGGGCTTTGGTGTGCAAAATCAAAGGGGATAATATACTGACGTGGATAGAGAACTGGTTGGCAGACAGGAAGCAGAGAGTCAGGATAAACGGGTCCTCTTCAGAATGGCAGGCAGTGACTAGTGGGGTGCTGCAGGGCTCAGTGCTGGGACCTCAGCTATTTACAATATACGTCAATAATTTAGATGAAGGAATTGAGTGTAATATCTCCAAGTTTGCAGATGACACTAAGCTGGGTGGCGGTGTGAGCTGTGAGGAGGACGCTAAGAGGCTGCAGGTTAGGTGAGTGGGCAAATGCATGGCAGATGCAGTATAATGTGGATAAATGTGAGGTTATCCACTTTGGGGGCAAAAATACGAAGACAGAATATTATCTGAATGGTGGCAGATTAGGAAAAGGGGAGGTGCAACGAGACCTGGGTGTCATGGTTCATCAGTTATTGAAAGTTGGCATACAGGTACAGCAGGCGGTGAAGAAGGCAAATAGTATGTTGACCTTCATAGCTAAGGGATTTGAGTATAGGAGCAGGGAGGTCTTAATGCAGTTGTACAGGGCCTTGGTGAGGCCTCACCTGGAATATTGTGTTCAGTTTTGGTCTCCTAATCTGAGGAAGGACGTTCTTGCTATTGAGGGAGTGCAGCGAGGGTTCACCAGACTGATTCCCAGGATGGCTGGACTGACATATAAGGAGAGACTGGATCGACTGGGCTTTTATACATTGGAGTTTAGAAGTATGAGAGGGGATCTCATAGAAACATATAAGATTCTGATGGGACGGGACAGGTTAGATGCGGGTAGAATGTTCCCGATGTTGGGGAAGTCCAGAACCAAGGGACACAGTCTTAGGATAAGGGGTAAGCCATTTAGGACTGAGATGAGGAGAAACTTCTTCACTCAGAGAGTTGTTAACCTCTGGAATTCGCTTCCGCAGAGAGTTGTTGATGCCAGTTCATTGGATATATTCAAGAGGGAGTAAGATATGGCCCTTACGGCTAAGGGGATCAAGGGGTATGGAGAGAAAGCAGGAAAGGGGTACTGAGGGAATGATCAGTCATGATCTTATTGAATGGTGGTGCAGGCTCGAAGGGCCGAATGCCCTACACCTGCACCTATTTTCTATGTTTCTATGTTTCTATGAGTCAGGAGGTGAGACGCTCACCACAGAATACCTAGCCTCTGACCTGCTTTTGTAGCTACAGTATTTATGTGGCTGGTCCAGTTAAGCTTTTGGTCAATGGTGACCACCAGTATGTTGGTGGGGGATTCGGCGATGTTAATGCGGTTGAATGTCAAGGGGCGGTGATTAGACTTTCACTTGTTGGAGATAGTCATTGCCTGGCACTTTTGTGGCGTGAATGTTACTTGCTGCTTATCAGTCCAAAACTGAATGTCAACTAGGTCTTGCTGCCTTTGGGTATGGACTGCTACAGTATCTGATGAGTTGTGAATAGAACTGAACATTGTGCAATCATCAGTGAACATCCCCACTTCTGACATTATGATGAGGGAAGGTCATTGATGAAACAGCTGAAGATGGTTGGGCCTAGGACACTGCCCTGAGGAACTCCTGCAGCGATGTCCTGGGGCTGAGATGATTGACCTCCAACAACTACATCCATCTTCCTTTGTGCTAGGTATGACTCCAGCCAGTGGAGAGTTTTCCCCCTTATTCCCATTGACTTCAGTTTTACTGGGGGTCCTTGATGCCACAGTTGGTCAAATGCTGCCCTGATGTCAAGGGCAGTCACTCTTATCTCACCTCTAGATTTCAGCTCTTTTGTCCATGTTTGTACCAAGTCTATAATGAGGTGTGGAGCCGAGTTGTCATGGCAGAACCCAAACTGAGCATTGGTGAGCAGGTTATTGGTGAGTAAGTGCTGCTTGATAGCACTATCAATGACACCTTCCATCACTTTGCTGATGATTGAGAGTAGAGTGATGGGGTGGAAATTGGCTGGATTGGATTTGTCCTGCTTTTTGGGGATAGGACATACCTGGACAGTTTTCCACATTGTTGGGTAGATACCAGTCTTGTGGCTGTACTGGAACAGCTTGGCTGGAGGCGCAGCTAGTTCAGAAGCACAAATCTTCAGCATGACAGCCAGGATGTTGGCTGGGCTCGTAGCCATTGCTGTATCCAGTGCACTCAGCCATGTCTTGATATCAAGTGGAGTGAATCGAATTGGGTGAAGACTGGCTTTTGTGATGGTGGGGATCTCAGGAGGAGGCTGATATGGATCTTCCACATGGCACTTCTGCATGAAGATGGTTGCAAACGCTTCAGCCTTGCCTTATGTACTCACATGCTGGGCCCTGCCATCATTGAGGAGAGGGCTGTTCATGGAGCCTTCTCCTCCAATTAGTTGTTTAATTGTCCATCGCCATACACAACTGGATGTGGCAGGACTGCAGAGCTTTGATCTGACCCTTTGATGTTGGGATCGCCTAGCCTTGTCTCTAGCATGCTGCTTCCGATGTTTAGCATGCATGTAGTCCTGTGTTGCAGCTTTCCCAGTTGGCACCTCATTTTTAGGTACACCTGGTGCTGCTCCTAGCATGCTCTTCTACACACCTCATTGAACCAGGGTTGGTCCCCTGGCTTGATGGTAATGGTAGAGTGAGGAATATGCCAGGCCATGAGGTCACAGATTTTGGTGTATTACAATTCTGCTGCTGCTGATGGCCCACAGCTTTAAGCTACTAGATCTGTTCTGAATCTATCCGATTTAGCATGGTGTTAGTGCCACACAACATGATGGAGGGTGTCCTCAGTGTAAAGACAGGATTTTGTCTCCAAAATGATTGTGTGGTGGTCATTGCTACCAATGCTGTCATGAGGACGAGGTCAAGTATGTTTTTCCCTAGTGTTGGTTCTTTCACTACCTGCCGTAGGCCCAGTCTGGCAGCTTTCAGGACTCAGCCAGCTCGGTCAGTAGTGGGGCTACTGAGCCACTCTTGGTGATGGACATTGAAGTCCCCCACCCAGAGTACATTCTGTGCCTTCGCTACCCTCAGTGCTTCTTCCAAGTGGTGTTCAACATGGAGGAGTACTGATTCTTCAGCTGAGGGAGGGCGGTAGGTGGTAATCAGCAGGAAGTTTCCTTGTCCATGCTTGACCTGAAGCCATGAGACTTCATGGGGTCCGGCATCAATGGAGAGGACTCCCAGGGCCACTTCCTCCCGACTGTCCCTATTCTGGAACATTGGCTGAAAGGTATCATTCTGTGAGTATGATTATGTCAGGCTGTTGCTTGGGACAGCTCTCCAACTTTGGCACAAGTCCCCAGATGTTAGTGAGGAGGACTTTGCAGGGTCGGCTGGGCTGGATGTGCCTCCATCGTGTTCAAAGCTGGTGCCGAGGTCGATGCTGGGTGGCCTGTCCAGTTTTATTCTTATTATTATTTTTAGTAGCGGTTGTGTACAACTGAGTGGCTTGCTACGCCATTTCAGAGGACAGTTAAAAGTCAACCACATTCCTATAGGTCTGGTGTCACATATAGGCCAAACCAGGTAAGGACAGCAGATTTCCATCCCTAAAGGGCATTAGTGAACCAAATGGATTTTCATGGTCACCATTACTGATACTAGCTTTTTATTCCAGATGTATTTAATTAACTGAATTTAAATTCCCCACATGCTGTCTCTGGATTAATTGTCCAGCAACATAACCACTAATGCTACCGTTCCCACGTGGTCCATAGCTATTCTGATTGAGTAATTACTATTTTACTAGACTGAAATGAATTACTCGCTTATGACCACCACTAGATTGTCTAACAATGCTGTGTTTTAAACTGTATCTCTCTCACAATTGAAAGGAGGGACTGTATTTGTACAATCACACAGATCTAAAGACACTTGTATGTTTGAATGTACTCTGATTTTTGCTTAATATAGAATAATTTGCAACAATATTAAATGGATGTGTACAGTAATTTTGGCATGTTGATTTTTAATATTTAACTGCTACTGTACAGCATTGTACGGAGATGTTTACTACAAATGCAGGAGAGTCCAGGAGAAATATATCCCACAAAAAAACAAGAACAAACTAACCAGTTGTGATACACCATGGATGAATAACAAACTAAGGTCAAAGTTGAAACTAAAGAAAAAGACATACACTAACAAAGCAATGGATGGCAAAAGGGAATATGGAAATTTTAGGAACGAGGTAAAAAAAATTAGGATAGCAAAGAGAAACTACAAAAATGTATTATCAACGAACATAGGAACAGGAGTAGGCCATTTAACTCCTCGAGCCTGTTCCGCAATTCAATAGGATCATGACTGATCTGTGATCTAACTCCATTGTTTTTTGCCCCATACCCTTTAATATCTTTGTTTAATAGAAATCTATCAATCTCAGATTTAAAATTAACAATCGGCCAAGCATCAACTACCATTTGCAGAAGAGAGTGCCAAACCTCTACCACCAGTTGTGTGTGGAAGTGAATTCTTATTTCGCTCCTGGATGGCCTGGCTCTAATTGTTAGATTATGGCCCCAGTCCTAGAACCACAATCAGCAGAAATAGTTTGTCTTGGAAATTTGATATTGTTAAAAACCTGCTGGTGTTCACAGCTGCCGAAAATGATGGCGCTGGGAGGACCTGTAAATTGGCGCTATTGGCTAATTATCATTAGCCCAGCACTAACCTTATTGTGCAAGGCCAGTCTGTTGGCATTAAACCCGACAGGAGGGTCCAATAGAGCGTGGCCACATCATTGCAACAAGAACAGTCTTTTCTCAAAGCAATGCTGTCATTTCAGAAAGCAGTTCAGTCCCTTAAAGGCCTTACACTGCCTTCTGAAATGAAAAAAAATCATGTAAAAATAGGTAGTCTTTAGCCTTTGCCATTCAACTGATTTTTGAAGAAAATGTTACATTAAATGGAATTCCCAAATGGGAGTCTTCAGCTATTAAAGCAACTAAAAGAAAATGCTAAAAGTGCTTCATCACTAACACAAATGGCTCAGCAAGCCAGGGAAGGGGCATCCAGGGTCTCGCATGCAGCACTGCAGCTTTGTGCAGGGGCTCAATACTGCAAGTGAGGTCCTCTACTCACAGGGGCCAGGAGGCACTCCAGAAGGAATTAAGTGGGACCAGATCACCAAGGCCGTCACTGCCAGTAGTGTCACCCCCACCATCTGATTCCACTGCCCAAAGACGCTTCATGACCTCAGACCAATGATCAAGGTCAATGATTGCATCTTCAAAAGCTGTCTCCTACCAGCTCCACCACTAGCCTCACACACTTTTTCCCCTTACCCAATCACTCACCTACCAACAATCTGTACCAAACAAGAGGCACACCTCCCATTACTAGCTTCATCTCATCCTCTTGGAGGAGACAGTGCTGGCCATTCTTGGCAGGGGCATGGCTGAGCTCCTGGTCACTGGCGGGACTGAAAGGATACAAGGTGCTGGTATCCTCATACATTATCCTCCTTCTCGCATGGAGCTCTTGCTTTCCAGCCCTCCCCTCACCACAACTCCACCCTTGTGCCTTCCTCATTTCACACACTCAAGAAATGCAGCCTGCCCAGCCAGTGGATGACCAAAGTGAGAGAGAGGAGAGTGAAGAAGAAGAAGAAACATCGTCATTCGATTTTATACTCCCAGCCAAAGCTCCTCAAGGTCGTGCTGCAATGGCAACTGCAGTGTCCCCCACTGAAAGTCAGGCTTCCACCAGCCACTGTGTGACATCTCCCCTGCTCTTCTTCGAAAGAGTGCCATGTGATCTTTTACGTCCATCTGAGAGAGCAGACAGGCCTTGATTTAACGTCTCATCTGCAGGACAGTAGATATCATCTACTTGGATTTTCAAAAGGCTTTCTATAAGATACCACATGGTAGGCTCATGAAAATGGTTAGGGCTTGTGGAGTCAGGGGACAAATAGCTGAATAGATAGAAAATTGGCTAAAAAATAGAAAGCAGGGAGTATGCTATATAAAGGACATTGAAGCACTGGAGCAAGTGTAAAAAAGATTTACAAGGAGGGAACCAGAATTGAGATTATCGGGAAAGATTTAATAGGTTGGGGCTTTTTTCTTTAGAAAAGGCTTAGAGGGGCCAAAGGGTAGTTATTCAGTTTGGAGGAAGGTCAAAAGTGGTGTTCCATAAGGATCAGTGCTGGGACATTGTTATTCATAATTACATTAATGGTTGGACTTTGGAACAAGTAACTCAAAATCAACATTTGCAAATGACATCAGACGGGGTATTGCTAACACTGAGGAAGAATGCAACATAATACAAGACAACATTAGAAAACTTGTAGACTGGGCAGTTAGGCAGCAAATTAACAAATGTGAGGTGATGCACTTTGGTAGGAAAAATAAAACATCATCTACACCTTAGAAAATAAGAAACTAAAGGGGGTAGAAGAGCAAAGGGACCAAGGGATACAGGTGAACAAATCATTAAAAGCAGCATTGCAGGTCAACAAAGCAATAAAAATGCTAACAAAGCACTGGGATTTATTTCTAGGGACATAGACCTCAAGGGGTGAAGTTATGTTAAACTTGTATCGAACCCTGTTCAGGCCGCACATAGAGTACTATGCACAGGTCTGGTCTCCATACTATGTAAAGGACATGGGGCTAGAACCTCCCCTTTTTTTGCATGTTTAACACCCACTTAATGCCCATTTTACCACTGAAATGACGTATAATGCCCATATATTGCCCATTTTGGCACAAAATGGAAACTGATGGGCCTTTTTAGGAAACTTAGCACCGAGCGATACTTTCCCCATGTGCTTAATGGCGGGAAAAAATATTATCACCCGCCTACTTTTTTTGGGCGGCATCATCAGAATGGACGAAAACAATGCCCATAATATCACCCAGCATTACTTTCCGCACGGAATTAACGCCGAGATTCAATAATACCGCCCGCCCATTTTTTATGTCGTAAAGAGCTCATTTGGCAAAACTAATGCCCAGGAGATCGCTCACCGTCACTTTCACCATCTCACATACATTTCGCCCACAATATCGCTCGCCCAAAAAAACGGCCAGAAAAAGTGGAACTGTTCTGAATGAACAGCAGTGGTGTGGCTGGCATTTTTAACATTGCAGGTCGCTTCATTCAAAAGGCTGCTTCAACTTCGGGGGAGTTTGCATTGACTCTGAAGTTCTTCTCAGGTGACGTGAACATTTCAACAGACATATTTTCAGACTCTGGACTATTGGGGGTTTACTCTAGGTGTATTTTAGTGAGGAAATCATTGCTTCTGATCAATCGCTATTATACTTTCAATGCAATGGGGCCACCAAACAATAACTGTGCTTAAGCAGCACTTCAGATGTCTTGACCACTCAGGAGGGGAGCTATAATACAACCCTAAGCAAGTAGGCAAATTCATGGTCGTGTGCTCGATGCTGCACAACCTGGCTATCAAGAAGGGCCAAGAATTGCCAGAAGGCACTGATGCTCCACCTCATGAGAGAGAGGAAGAGGAGGACGAGGGGCTGGACCCTGACCTAGGGCCAGACAATCAGGCTGGCTATGCAACCATGTCCACAATCCCCTCCAGACCGCAGGAAAGGCCCGTGGTGGCTACATAGCGGCAAGATTCTTACGTGAGGAGCTGATATCCAAACAATTTGCCTGAAAGAGCGTTGATGTGAGTGACAACGCCGACACACTGCTGTGTGTGTGCAGCTCAGACATCAATGGTGCCCATCACCTTGGTGCCAGTTAAAGTTTACGTTGATTGATGTTAAGTTGTATTTAACCCTTTCATGTTAAGGAATCATCAGTGTGTAATTGTCCAGCTATCTGAGACAATGCGCAACAAGGTTATGTTCTATAACAAAAATGTTATACTAACATTGGTCTGAAATCATAAGTATCACAGGCAATAATACCCAACCCCCGCCCACACCCAACTTTTTCCACCATTGACATTCAACATGTCCAGCAACACAGAATAAATGCAAAGCAGGAGATTGGTCCCCAGCCCTCATACATTACAACAAATTGCATACACCTAGATGGAGATATAACTCAGGCATCACCTGCGGACATGCACCTCACTTTCCTTCCCCCCTTCCCTTCTTCTCCCCACCTCTACCCCTTCCCCTTTTTGCTCCATGGCACCTGGCGGTGCCTCATTGTGGGGGATGAAGGCAGATGCGGTGATGCAGAAGCAGGATCTTGGTCCTTGCTCTCATCTGTCGTTCACAGTGGTGGGGCGGAACCTAGGGGTGGAGTGCCATGCTCGGGGACCACTGGGAGGTCTGTGTCAGCAGTGTTCCTGGCTATCGCATCCAGGGCCTCCGCCATTCACGGAATGTACTCAGTCATGGTGGCCAGCTGTCAGGATATGCCTCCTAATGCTTCGATGAGCTGGTTACCAATGTCTACAGTCCTCCTGGACAACTCTACCATCTCTCCGCTGTCAAATGGCACTCATGGAACAGACCTGCCGCATCCACGAGACTTCCGCGGGGTCGGCGCCATCCTGGGGACAAATGGGGTGCCCTGTGGCAAGGTGCTTGGGGCCGGTACCTCCAGAGTGGAGGCGAGAATGACTGAAGGACTACTAAATGGCCTTGGGGTGGAATGGCTTCTGGAATGTGGCGATGCAGGTTCCTCGAAGTCCGCGTCTCATCCGTGGAGAACAGACCCAACGGATTGACGGGCGAGAATCGGATCGTCCGGAGAGTCAGACCCCTCGTCCCCAACTTCTGGCCTCTGTGGTCTTGCCTTGGGACGCGCTGTTGGCTGAGCTGCAAAACACAAATGAGGTTATTAGAGGAGAAGGGGTGTTAGGGTCACAAGGTGAGTCCAGCACTACACGCAGCGTATGCACGACAAAAGCACCACCACTCTCAAAATCATCGCAGACATCACATTTCATCACCATCAACACATTTGCATTGCAATGATTTTCATTAGGCCATCATTATTTCTATGATAATTTTAGAAATCATCGACCATATATCATTGTTTGGATATGAATGGGTGTGGCATCTATTCACATCAAGCAATGGTGTAAGCTTTACTCACATGGCATCACTTCAGGGTCGGCACATGTGTCTGTGGCTGTCCGGGGGTGCTTCCCCACGAGTGTGAGCACCCGCTCCTCCATCTCAGTGATGTCGCTGGGGACTGGTGGCCCCCCACCTGTTCACCTCTGCACGGACTTCATCATCGATAGCTTCTTCTGTAAAAGTTGACAGGACGACATGGCATGAGACCATTGCATGATATCGTTGCTAGGTACTGTCACAGAGTCTGATACAACACATAACCGACAGATGTAATCATGATTATTATGAAAATTATCATTCTTTACCTAAAGACGTACACCGTGACTACAGGCTTTAAGTAAAACATTCCCGGTAAAAGTGAAAGACCTCACATCTGATGATAGTCACTCATAACTGTTACAAATCAAATTATATAAATACATAAGTACCTGTAAATCAATGTAATACTTACTCTTGCGGATCCCACAAGGTCGTTCCATCGCTTGCAGCATTGGTTGCCCTCACACACCTCGTTGGTCACCGACGAGACCACCTCTGCTATCTCGGTCCATATCCTCTGGTAGGCCTTTGAGGTGGGCTTCCCACGACCTCCCTGTGTCACATCACCCCAGCGTGACTCGACCTCCTGCAGGAGGGAGGTATTTGCCTCGTCTGAGAACCTACTGGCTCTTTTGCGCCCTCCAATGTGCCTCTCTCCAGCATCAGTCTCCACAGCGTGCTGTGATGCCTCCTCCTCTCTCTCCATTATAGGCCAAATTCAGGCAAATATGTGGCAGGTAACAGCTAATTTTTGTTTGCCTACTTGCTGTGAAGCTCTAAAGTCTCCCTCCTTCCTCCCAAAGCAGCCACACCACACCCAGGCACCTCTTCAGTCCCTCTGAGCTCCCTCTCTCTCTGTCTCCTCTTCTGTGCATGTCATGATGACCCTTGACCTCCTGAAATGCGGGAATCAAGCGTTGCCATGCCATTGCTAAGGACAGCCACATTTTATGGCAGAAGGTCAAAAAAATTTAACACTACTGCCCATTTCATATCACTCACGGTGACGTCCATTTTCAAAAATTGAGACTAGGTGCTTTGAGAATGGGCGAGAAGCCGGCGATCTGAAAACCCTTTTTTAACGCTCACGCCGAAAGTAACGCCCATTTTTGGGTGATAAGCACAAAAGTGGAGGTTCTAGCCCATGGAAGCTCTGGAGCAAGTGAAAAAAAGATTTATAAGGATGGTACCAGAACTGAGATTATCAGGAAAGATTGAATAGGTTGGGGATTTTTTCTTTAGAAGAGGGAAGATGCAGAGGTGATCTGCTAGAGATGTTTAAAATTCTGAATGGTTTGGACAAGGTAGATGGTGAGAGAATGTTTTGACGTGTGTGAGAATCCAAAACTGGGGACCATAAATACCAGATACAAGTTACTAATAAATCCAGTAGAGAAAGGTATTTACTCAAAGAGTATTTAGAATGTGGAACTCGCTACCACAGGAACGGTTTGAGGCAAATATTTTAAATCCTTTCAAAACGAAACTAGACGGGTATGCGAGAGAAAAGTAATTAGAAAGTTATGCTGAAAGGCTAAGTTGAAGCAGATAGAACGGGAGGAGACTCATGTGAAGAATCAACAACAGCACAGACTAATTGGGCCGAATGGCATCATTCTACGCTGAAAATTCTTTGTAATCTACAATATTTATTGTGCCACCTAACTTAGTGTCATTGGCAAATTTAGATATATAGTTCTCTATTCCTTCATTCAAGTCATTTATAAATATAGTGAAAAGCTGCAGCCACATTACAGCCACTAGTCATACCAAGCACAAAGGACGATAGTTGTCGTGGTTGGAGGCCAAATCATCACAGCCCCAGGACATCGCTGCAGGAGTTCCTCAGGGCAGTGTCCTTTGTCCAACCATCTTCAGCTGTTTCATTAATGACCTTCCCGCCATCATAAGGTCAGAACTGGGGATGTTCACTGATGACTGCACAGTGTTCAGTGCCATTCACAATTCCTCAGATAATGAAACAGTCTATGCCCACATGCAGCAAGACCTGGGTGACATTCATGATTGGGCTGATAAGTGGCAAGTAACATTTGCGCCACACAAGTGCTGGATAATGACTATCTCAAACAAGCGAGAGTCTAACCACTGCCCCTTGACATTCAATGGCATTACCATTGCCGAACCTCCATCATCATCATCCTGGGGGTCACCATTGACCAGAAACTCAACTGGACCAGCCACATAAATACTGTGGCTACAAGAGCAGGTCAGAGGTTGGGTATTCTGCGGCGAGTGTCTCACCTCCTGACTCCCCAAAGCCTTTGCACCATCTACAAGGCATAAGGTCAGGTGGTTGATAGAATACTCTCCACTTGTTTGGACGAGTGCAGCTCCAACAACACTCAAATAGCTCGACACCATGAAGGACAAAGCAGCCCACTTAATTGGCACCCCGTCCACCACCTTAAACATTTACTCCCTCCACCACCGGCATACCGTGGCTGCAGTGTGTACCATGTATAAGATGCACTGCAGCAACTCGCCAAAGCATCTTCGGCAGCATCTCCCAAACCCGTGATCTCTAACACTTAGAAGGACAAGAGCAGCAGACGCATGGGAACACGATCACCTGCAAGTTCACCTCCAAGTTACACTCCATCCCGACTTGGAAGTATATCGCTGTTCCTTCATCGTCGCTGGGGCAAATTCCTGGAGCTCCCTCCCTAACAACACTGTGGGAGTACCTTCACCACACGGACTGCAACAGTTCAAGAAGGCGGCTCAGCACCACCTGCACAAGGGCAATTAGGGATGGGCAATAAATGCTGGCCTTGCCAGTGACTCCCACATCCCATGAACAAATAAAAAAAGTAATTTGAGTGCATACTCATTATCACTACTCTCTGTCTCCTAATTCCTAACCAATTCCCTATTTAACTAATAGGTTGCGTCCATTTCCAGGGTGATGAACATAAGAACATAATAAGAACATAAGAATTAGGAACAGGAGTAGGCCATCTAGCCCCTCGAGCCTGCTCCGCCATTCAATAAGGTCATGGCTGATCTGGCCGTGGACTCAGCTCCACTTACCCGCCCGCTCCCCGTAACCCTTAATTCCCTTATTGGTTAAAAATCTATCTATCTGTGACTTGAATACATTCAATGAGCTAGCCTCAACTGCTTCCTTGGGCAGTTGAAGCATTGGCGATGGTGTTTTTGGGGTGTGAAATGCACACCCTTGTTGATGGGAACTGTAGAGAGGGCCGGGTAGGTTCTAGCATACCTTGGAGGAAAAGTGGTGTGGTCGTATTATGCAGCTGTGACTGAGGAAATAGATATAGATTCTGTTAGCGCTTACTGCACTTTTAAAAGTATAGCAACTGCTTTAAATAGCTTAAACCCAGGCCATGGTTAGGAATGTGAAAAAAGCTTTTTTTTTCTCTGCGATTAGTAAGGAGCAATGTGAGAGACTGTTTCTGTTACGTATGTAACTCTTGGCAACCTGTATTATACCACCACCAGAGGGCCTACCTGTTGGAGTCCCAATGGATCCCAGCATGCCTTGGGAGCACTGTATATAAGCAGGTATCCCATGCTGTACCTGCACTCTGGAGTTTAATTAAAGGAGCTGAGGTCAGACTTACTCATTGCATACAGTACTCAGTTGTATCACTTTATTATGAGCATAACAATTGGCGACGAGATAATGAACAACCACGCGAAAATGCAAAGAACTGTTCGTATCCTGGAGAAATTCTCAGAAGGGGATGATTGGGCGGCCTTCGTGGAGCGACTCGACCAATAAGTCATGGCCAATGAGCTGGAAGGGGATGAGAACGCTGAAAAATGAAGTGCGATCCTCCTTACCGTCCGTGGGGCAACAACCTATGGCCTCATGAAAAATCTTCTAACTCCGGTGAAACTGGTACGGGAGCACTTAAATCCGAAGGAAACCGTTTTGATGGCAAGCTATCGGTTCTACACATCAAACTAAGGCGCCTTGCAGGACATTGCGAATTTGATGGATTCCTTGAGCGAATGCTAAGAGATTTTTTTGTGCTTGGCATTGGCCATGAGGTTATCCTCATCAACTATTGACTGTTGAAACACCGAATCTGAGCAAAGCCATAACGATAGCCCAGGCATTTATGTCCACCAGCGACAACACCAAACAAATTTCGCAGCATAAAGAGGTTTCAGCTAGTAATGTACACAAAGTAACGTCGTTTTCAGGCAGGAATGCAAATGGCAGAACGTACACGCCGGCAGCTGCACGACCTCAGATGACCCAGAGTCCGCCATCAATCAATAATGTGAGGCAGTTAACGCCTTGTTGGCGCTGTGGAGGTGATCATCGAGCCCATCAATGCCACTTCAAACACTATGCATGCAAAGGCTGTGGAACAATGGGACACCTCCAGCGAATGTGCAGATGAGCTGCAAATCCTGCAAACCACCACGCTGCAGAGGAAGATGGATTCATAGTGGATCAGGCTGAACTAGAGACTCGAACCGAGGAGGCAGAAGTGTACGGGGTACACACCTTCACCACGAAATGTCCACCGATCATGTTAAAAGTTGAACTGAACAGAATTGCAGTATCCGTGGAACTGGACACGGGTGCGAGTCAGTCTATCGTGAGCAAAAAGGCCTTCGACAGGCTGTGGTGCAACAAGGCACACAGGCCAAAGCTTAGCCCCATTCACACCAAGCTGAGAACTTACACCAAAGAGCTGATCCCTGTTACTGGCAGTGCAGAAGTGAAAGTCTCCTATGATGGAGCAGTGCACGAACTTCCACTATGGATTGTGCCAGGAGATGGCCCCACACTGTTCGGCAGAAGCTGGCTGGGAAAAATCCACTGGAACTGGGACGACATCTGAGCGCTCTCGTCCGTCGACGCTGCCTCATGTGCCCAGGTTCTGAGTAGGTTCCCGTCGTTGTTTGAGCCAGGCATCGGAAGTTTCTCGGGGGCGAAGATGCAGATCCACTTGGTTCCCGGTACACGACCCATCCACCACAAGGCACGGGCGGTACCATATATGATGCGAGAGAAAGTGGAAATTGAGCTGGACAGGCTGCAGCGAGAAGGCATCATCGCACCAGTGGAATTCAACGGCACAGTCAGAATTTGTGGGGACTATAAAGTAACGATTAACCATTTTTTGCTGCAGGACCAGTATCCACTACCCAAGGCAGACGACCTACTTGCAACCCTGGCTGGAGGAAAGACATTCACCAAGTTGGACCTGACCTCAGCCTACATGACGCAGGAGCTGGAGGAATCTTCGAAAGGCCTCACCTGCATCAACACGCACAAAGGTCTGTTCATCTACAATAGATGCCTGTTTGGGATTCATTCAGCCACGGCAATTTTCCAATGGAACATGGAGAGCCTGATAAAGTCGGTTCCGCGCACCGTGTTCTTCCAGGATGACATATTGGTCACAGGTCGGGACACCATCGAACACTTGAAGAACCTGGAAGAGGTTCTAAGTCAGCTAGATCGTGTGGGACTCAGGTTGAAACGCTCAAAGTGTGTTTTCCTGGTGCCAGAGGTCGAGTTCTTAGGAAGAAGAATTGCGGCAGATGGCACCAGACCCACCGACGCCAAGACGGAGGCCATCAAGAACGCGCCGAGACCATAGAACGTGACGGAGCTGCGGTCGTTCCTAGGACTCCTCAACTTTTTCGGTAATTTCCTACCCGGGTTAAGCACCTTGCTAGAACCCCTACATGTGCTACTGCGCAAGGGAGAAGACTGGGTATGGGGGAAATCACAAGAGGCTGCTTTTGAGAAAGCCAGAAATCTGTTATGTTCCAACAAACTGCTTGTTCTGTATAACCCATGTAAACGATTAGTGCTAGCTTACGATGCGTCGCCATACGGGGTCGGGTGTGTGTTACAACAGGTTAACAAATCGGGAACATTGCAACCGGTCGCCTATGCATCCAGGAGTTTGTCCAAGGCCAAAAGGGCTTACAGTATGATTTGAAAAAGAAGCTCTGGCGTGCGTTTACAGGGTGAAAAAAATGCACCAGTATCTGTTTGGTCTCAAGTTTGAGCTAGAAACTGACCATTAGCCGCTCATATCACTATTCTCAGAGAGCAAAGGGATTAACACCAATGCCTCTGCCAGCACCCAAAGATGGGCACTCATGTTGTCTGCATACAACTATATAATCCGCCACAGACCAGGCACAGAGAACTGCACTGATGCTCTCAGTCGGCGACCATTGCCCACCACTGGGGTGGAAATGGCACAGCCTGCAGACTTGTTCTTGGTGATGGATGCACTTGAAAACGAAAAGTTACCCGTTAAGCCCGCCAGATCAGGATCTGGACCAGCCAGGATCCTTTACTGTCCCTGGTAAAAAACTGTGTCCTCCATGGGAGCTGGTCCATCATCCCAGCAGAGAGGCATGAAGAGATCAAGCCGTTCCAGTGGCGCAGAGATGAAATATCCATGCAGGCAGACTGTCTTTTGTGGGGTAATCATGTGGTTTTGCCTAAGAAAGACAGGGAAATGTTCATACGTGGCCTACACAGTACCCACCCAGGCATAGTAATGATGAAAGCTATAGCCAGATCCCATGTGTGGTGGCCCGGCATCGAATCAGACTTTGAGTCATACGTGCGCCAATGCAACACTTGCTCTCAACTGAGCAATGCACCCAGAGAGGCACCGCTAAGTTTGTGGTCATGGCCCTCCAAACCGTGGTCTAGGATTGACGTTGACTTTGCGGGCCCATTCCTAGGCAAAATGTTCTTGGTTGTTGTGGATGCTTATTCAAAATGGATTGAATGTGTAAGCACGTCCACTACAACCATCGAAAGCCTAAGAGCCATGTTTGCCACACACGGCCTTCCTGATGTCCTTGTCAGCGACAATGGGCCGTGTTTCACCAGTGCTGAATTCAAGGAATTCATGACCCGCAATGGGATCAAGCACGTCACATCTTCCCCGTTCAAGCCCGCATCCAATGGCCAGGCAGAACGGGCAGTTCAAACCATCAAGATAAAGCTTGAAACGTGTCGGAAGGCTCCCTGCAGACCCGCCTGTCCCAAGTCCTGCTCAGCTACCGCACCAGACCCCACTCGCTCACCGGGGATCCCCCAGCTGATCTGCTCATGAAAAAGGCGCTCAAAACAAGGCTCTCTTTTGTCCACCCTGATCTTCATGATCACGTAGAGGGCAGGCGGCATGAACAAAGTGTGTACCATGATCGCGCAAACTTGTCACGCGATATTGAGGTCAATGATCCGGTGTTTGTATTCAATTATGGACATGGTCTCAAATGGCTCACTGGCACGGTCATAGCCAAAGAAGGGAGTAGGATGTTTCAGGTCAAATCAGCCAATGGACTAACGTGCAGAAAGCATTTGGACCAAATCAAATTGCGGTTCACTAACAGCTAGGAACAACCCGAAGAGGATACCACTAACTTTGACCCTCCAACATACACACAAGTGGCAACCGACACCATGGTTGACCACGAAGCTGAACTCACCATCCCCAGCAGCCCGGCAAGGCCAGCTGCCCAGCAGCCCAGTGAAGAACTAACCAACTCACCAACACCCGTATTGGTACCGAGACGATCGATAAGGTAACAAAAAGCCCCAGTTCGTCTCACCCTGTAAATAAGTGTACTATTGACTTTGGGTGGGAGTGATGTTATGTATGTAACCCTTGGCAACCTGTATCATACTACCACCAGAAGGCCTACCTGTTGGAGTCCCAAGGGATCCCAGCATCCCTTGGGAGCACTGTATATAAGCAGGCCTCCCACACTGTACCTGCACTCTGGAGTTTAATTAAAGAAGCTCATTTCTTACAGTACTCAGTTGTATCACTTTATTATGAGCAAAACAGTTTCCACTTAAATAATGGAGCCTTCCCTAAAGTAGTGGAGAAGCCATTTAGGGATTCCTACCTCTGCACTTCAAAAGCCATAAGCAGGGATTTGGCGCTCAATTTTCCCCAAAGCTTTTTTTTGCCGTACTTGAAGAGTTACGCCTGTTTTTTGGGGGTCCAACTTGCTCTAAGTTTCCCCTTTGGATTTCTTCATTTTGGCCTGGCCTAACCTGTCCTTTAGTTTTGGGGGTGGAGCCTTGATCTGCGCCCAAAAGATCAGGTTGCCATGGTAACCAGGGACAAAATGCGAGCTGAGGCTGCAAAGTGAAACATACAGCCAGCTCCCAATACATTAAAACACATTGCATCAACTTAAAAAACACTTTAAAATATAATGCAGCAACTTACCTCCAATTATTAAAGTGGTCCCACTCCCCCGTCCCTCGCCCTGGCCGAAGGGCTTGCTGGTCTGCTTGCCTAGCCCGCCCCGAGCCCCTTGCTGGTGCCGGTCCCGCTCCCCCACCCACCCCCCCCACTTCTCCTCCAGCCCCGAGTGTCTTGGCGGTCCCACTCTCCTGTCCCTAGCCCTGGCTGAAGCGCTTCCTGGAACACTACCCCGTCCGACCCTGTCCCTGAGTGCTTTTCCGGTCTGCTCCCCTGCCCTTAGCCCAGGCCGAATGGCCTTCCAGTCCGCTCCCCCGCCCGGAGCCCAGGCCGAATGGCCTCCTTCCTCCTGATCTGCTCCCCTGCCCCTAGCCCAGGCCGAATGGCCTCCAGGTCCGCTCCCCCACCCATATCCCAGGCCGAATGGCCTCCTCCCTCCTGGTCCCCGCACCTAACTACATCCGAAAGGCTTCCCTCCACCCCCTCTCCCTCCCCCCACCTCTCTCCCCCCTCCACCCCCCCCTTCCCCCCCCACCTCTCTCTCACCTTTCCTGCTGCTGTTGTCCGGGCATGTGCTGCACTTACCTGCGCCAATTTCCTTACCTGCGCCAATTTCTTTAACTCTCCGCAAGGTTTTTCTGCAGAGGCCACATACGCTGGTCTAAGCAGAACTGGAGTAACTCTCAGCTGGCCAAACTTGCCTAAATGGCCAGAATTGGCGTGGGTGGCACTCTTTGGCTGAAAAAAAAACTTACCTAAGAAATTGTAACTAACTGAGTTATGATGGTGCTAATTTATTGGGGAAACTGTGGTTATTTAACTTAGGCCTCAAAAAAAGCCTGCTCCAAAAAAACGGCGCAAATCACTGGGGAAAATTGAGCCCTTTGTGCCCACACTTCAAATGCCTGGTCTCAATCAGGGCCAGCAGTGCAACATTTGCAGTGTATGTGTGGAGCAAGGTGAGGGAAAGCAGCAGCAGGAAGCAGAGATAAGAAATTTCCCACCTCAGGTTCTGTGAAGCTATTGAGCAGGGGTGATGCAGGGAAAAGCCACCTTGGGATTGTGTTATAAAGTTGAGTCAGAGCGACAGGCAGTGGGGGAGGGGCCATCAGGTGGCAGCCAATATTAGTTAGTCTCTATTTCTGTAACCTCCTCAATCCCTACAATGCTCCAACAATCCTGCGTTCCTCCAATCCTGGTCTCTTGTGCATCACCCACTTCTTTAACCCCTAAGCTTTGGAATACCCTCCCTAAACTTCTTTACCTCCTTTAAAATGTTCCTTAAAACCTACCTATTTGTTGCGGTACTGCAATTACTCCACGCCCATTCATTGCATTGCAGGCAGCATGCATCAGCAGCGGGCTTGATATCATGAGTGACCAGTGCTACATAAAGGCAGCGTGTACCTCTTAAAGGGGTGGTACATTGCGGCTACAATAAGTGGTGGGAGTCATTTGAAAACTGAATCTGTGCTGTGATACTTCGAGGTTTTCAAACACTGCACTGGAGGTCTTGGTGGAAGAGGTGGAGAGAAGGAGAGACATTCTGTAACTGCAGTGGGGGTAGGAGGCCCTCATGACAGATGGTTCAGCCTCAAATGGCTTATTCTATCAACTGCACCAGTAGCCTCATCCACTGCTCAATTCTCTCCATCACCCAACTACCAACAATCTCTATCAATCAGTACTCAACCATAAGATTTTTATGCTTTATCTCACCCTCACACACTTAGCACTATTGCAAGCCTCGCACCCACAACTCACACCTGGCAGCTATTCACCATAACACCCACATCATCCAAACATATTGCAGGACACCCTCTGTCACACTTCCCTCGTTCTTGCAGGAAATGCTGGTGATCAAAAGGAGGCGGCAGCGAAGAACTGGAGGAAGACAAGCGCACCTGCATGTTTTAACTCCCATGGAAGAGACAGTGCTGGCCATCATGGGAAGAGGCATCACTGAGGCTGTGGCCACAGATGGGACTGAAGTGATCGATGCTGAGGGTATCCTCATACCTAATCCTCCTTCTCTCATCCCACTTCCCTCTTAGCCCTCATTCTCTTCTGAATTAGAAGCAGCAGATGGTGTAAGCACTGACTTCTTACTTTCTCCTCTCCCGTCACCACAACACATCCCTTGTCCTTTTTTCATTTCAGATACCCAAGAACTGGCGCTGTGGAGGAAGAGGGGTAAGACAATGAAGATAAAGAGACACTCGATCCTACGCTCACAGCCACCAGCTCAGATATTGACACTGTGTGTAGTTTTGAGGCTAGGTAAGAGGAGGGATCTATATCTGGTGAGTCACCAGGCACAAGTATGCAGGAGCCATGGCTGGGGAAAGGATAGTGCAGGTGCCAGCTTGTTAGAGACAGGCACTAGCAATACCATCATGGGAAGAGGCATCACTGATGCACAATTAGTTTATTTTTGTATGCATTATGGTATGATTGAATTTATACATTTAATTGGAATGTGCATTTTCTGTTTATTATTTTTGTGTTGTGGGAAAGGGGACAATGTGATGGTCAATGGTAGAGGAAAGGTAAGTAGCGTGGGACTGTTGGTGAATGGGAGGCGTGGTTGAGGTTACTGGTATCGCTCATGAATTATTTGATCATATTGAGCCCAGGCAGAAAGGGGCTGTCTATTTCGTAGCCTCCCTTTTTATTCCTGTTCCTCCACTTACCCTTGCACGTCCTTTTCTTCCACTTGCTCCTCCTCCTCTTCCTTGTGCTCTTGCTCCTCAGCTTCTCACCTGATAGGTGGTGGCAAGGGCTGTTCCCTCATAATGGTCAGGTTATGCAACATGCAGAGTAATACCACAAATAATACCCGCTCAGCTGAGTACTGCAGGGCTCCTCCAGATTGGTCCGAACAGTGGAAGCGTTGCTTGAGGATGCCAATGGTGTGTTCTCAAATGTTCCTTATGACAGCATGGCTCTCATTATAGGCCTGCTGTGAATGTGTGTGTGAGTTCTTGACTGGAGTCATGAGCCATGCCATAAGGGGATAACCCTTGTTGCCCAGTAGCCAGTTTTGACTTGCCGAGGTGGGTCAAATACAAGTGGCACAGAGGACTGCTTCAGAATGAAGGAATCGTGATTGCTACTAGGATACCAGGCATTGACCTGCATGATGCGCTCCCTGTGTTCGCACACCTGCTGCACATTGCGGGAGTGGAACCCCTTGTGGTTCATGAAAATGGCCGAGTTCACATATTCCGCACGCAAGGCAATGAGTGTTCAGTCAATGGCACCCTGCACCATGGGGAAGCCGGCAATCCGAACAAACCTTTATGCTCGCTCCACTTGCTTGTCTCTGGTAAGAGGGAATGAGATTAAGCTGTCTCTCTGTGTATAGAGAGCCTCTGTGACCTCCCTTATGCAGTACAGTACTGCAAACTGTGAGATGCTGTTTATATCTCCAGCAAAAGCTTGGAAGGATAAAGATGAAGAGCCAGGTTCACCTTGACAGCTACAAACAATGCGGTCCTTGCCATGCTTTAAGGTTGCAGTTGTGGCTGCAGCAGTTGGCAAATTTCAGTCACAACCTCTTTAGTGAAGCATTTGTCGTCGCTGCAGTTGATGTAAAAGAATTGCTCGCTAAAGACACTCGGCAGATATGGCCTCCTGCTGAGAGCCCTTCTTTCCTCCTTCCCCTCCCTCTTGTAGCAGCTTGTCGTGCTCTACATGGCCTCTCTTCATTCTCTCAGGCAGTCTACCTGAGGAAGGCTTACCAGTCCACCCATGTCTGGAAGCAATTGGTTTTGGCACAACTTTTCAAATGAACAAAAAAGTACTTCGGCACCAGCCAGACTATTCCCTATGGACTATTGAAACTTTAGGCAACTATAGGAAAGCTCAAAAAAACACGTGTAATTGTATCAGCAGCCAGGAGAAGTTTGTGATCATTTTAAGTAGTGCTGATGGGAGGGGTCCTCCATGCCGTTTAACATCGTGTTCAGCTTGTAATATATATAGCTGCACCCAGTGGACTACTGTGGCACTGCAACCAGTGCTGTTTATAAGAATAACCAGTTCAGCTCAGCTGATAGGCTTCCCAAAGTTATCAGCCATCTTAAAGCCTGTGTGTGTTTGTGATGTCGTACTGAAAACATAACATTTGGTGACAAGGATGGGATAATTGGATAACAAAGCTGAAATTTTTGTGGGTGGATGATTCAGCCAACTGACAGAGAGACTTTGAGACTCTGTTTTGATTAACAGCTAAAAATCCAATGAAAATTATAAGCACACTCGGCTGGACTGCCAGAGTCCAGATGGCCGCGCCTATGGGAATAATAGGGTGCTTGGGGGCGTTTCAACATGATCGTGAAAGTTTTGGAGTGTATGTGGAGTGGCTAGAAATGTTTTTCACCGTAAATAATATCATCGAAGTCCCCAATGATGAAAACCATAACTGGGTGGTGTTGGGAAGACAATGGGCTATTTTCTTAATTGAAGCAGGGCCCGAGGTGTATGAAATCCTGAAAAATTTGCTTGTGCCTGTCAAGCCAAAGCATACATCACTTAAGCAGATTCAGCACCACAGTCCTGAGCCCTTGGAAATTGTTGAAAGTTATCATTTCGGAATACGAGATCAGTTAACCGACGAAAGTATCATTGAATACATTGTAGCATTAAAAAGGCTATCTATTCACTGTCATTTTGGAAACTTTCAGGACCGAGCATTGTGTGACCACTTTGTTTGTGGGATGTAAAATGATGCGATGAGAAGAAAGTTATTGCCAACTCCTAACTTGACTTTTGATTTAGCTTGTCAGACAGCTATGTTAATGGACATGGCCGACCAATATTCCCGAGAATTTCGTACCATTTCCAGTCATCAGACAACCGAGGTGAATCACCTACAGGTTAAAAGTAAAAGGCAGTTGGACCCCAAGATCTCAACAACTGGCAATGATAACAGAGCATTGAAGTCATGCTATCGGTGCCTGGGACAACACATTGCTCAAAGTTGTCCATATGTGAAGGCAGAGTGTTTCATCTACAGGAAAACTGGGCATCTTACAAAGACATGCTAATTGAAGAGTAAACGAACTTTCCAAGCTATAAGTTGGAATCCCCCGAGACTACATAGCATGGAAGAAAAACAATAGGACGAGGAGGTTTTAGAGCAGGGGTGTCAAACATATGGCCCATGGGCCGGACACGGCCCCCCAAGCCCCTTCCTCCAGCCCACCAGTCCTGTGCTTAGTCAACAGTAATTGGATTTGCTCGAGGCTATGTCAGTTCTCGCTCCTGACTATTGTTCAATATTTCACTTCAGTCCTGTTTTACATCAGCTCGCGGATTCTTTTTTAAAAAAACCCACACGGATGAGCAGGAGTTCTGCCATTCCAGTTGACACTGTTCCTTCAATCAATAACACCAAAGAAACAGATTAAATCGGTCGCTCGTCTCCGTGCCAATTGTGCAGTCTCGCAGCGTGCAAAATGGCTACCGCCTTTTGCCTCCATGATTCTTCAAAGCGCTTTGAGACGTTTCTGAGGGACGTGATGAGGCACTGGGTGAATGTAAGCTGTTCTTCCAGGAGACTTCAGTAATCAGTCTTTCTTTTGCCTTCTGTATGAATATCTTACAGCCTTGAGCCAGGTTAGATTTGTGCATGCAAGGAAATCCGGTCCTGACCTGGAGCAGCTAGTTACTGCCAGGGATTAACCTCTGGAGTGAGTCCGACCCTCACTCTTGCATTAAAAGTGTCAGAATTAACAGCGTCTGATTTTAAGCTCCCAACAATGCTTTAGCATAGAAAGAGAATATACGTTGCATATGTTTTATACACTCCGCCCTCCTCCCCCCGCAAAAAAATAACCAGACGAAAAAATAACCTGCCGTGTCCAAATAACTTCTGCTGAATGCGGCCCGCGTCAAGTGCCAGGATGGCGGATCAGGCCCACCACGTAAATTGAGTTTGACAACCCTGTTTTAAAGCTACACATCATCAGGAGCACGAGGTTAACTAACAGCAATTCAAAAAGTATCATCATCTACATAGATGTTGCAGGAACCGAGATACCCATGGAAATTGACACTGGTGCATGTGTGAGTGCAGTATCGGAATCGCTATACATTGACAAATTGCGTGATTTCCCACTGGAGAAATCCAAGATAGAGCTGCGAGGCTACTCAGGAGAGAACATTCCTGTGGCAGGTCGTATCACCGTACCAGTGAAATAGAGGGATCAATTTCAGAGCTTACCTCTCTCAGTAGTGGCAGGAGACAAGCCTGCCTTACGAGGAAGAAATTGGTTTGGATCACTGAAGCTGGATTGGAATGAGATTTTCCGTGTTGAAACGAGATTTGCATCAAAGGATGATGTAATCAAGAATTATCCGAAGGTGTTCTGTGAAACAGGCAGTCCGATCCAAGGCTTCAAGGCGAGTGTCAGGGTACAGAAGAAAGCTAGACCAGTTTACTGCAAGCGACGTTCCATACCACATGCACTCAAGGAGAAAGTTGAACAAGAACTCAAAAGACTAGAGACTGAGAACTTTGGCCCTGAAATTCCGGCCTCCCCAGGTCCTTACGGAGTGTGTACGGACCCGGGAAGGCATCGGAAAAGCCGGTTTTCGGCGCGCAATGTGCATTTAAAATTCCGTGTGTGTGACGTCACTTTGAAACTCTGATGTTCCTTTCGAATGTTGCCTGTTGAGCCTTGCTTTTAAGCGCTCTGCCTTGCCTCAGCTCCCGCTGCTGCTCGCACACAGGTCCACTGCCTCTCATAATTCATTAAAATGCCACAAACAGTTACAGGAAGTAATCAACAAGCCTAATTGTCTTTAGATCTAGAGAACTAGAATTCAAGGATTAGAAGATAAGCACATCTGCAGTACTGTAAGCATTAACTGTAATGTCAACTCGCTCTAATGGAGAAATCGTTTACCCGGCATAGCCCAATCCCCGAGGGACCCGGATAATCAAGGGTTGTCTGTAATAGGAATTTCAGACTCACGAAACTCCTATTACTATGAATGAGAATATACTTTAGCGTGATTGGGTGTCCCTACGGACGTCCCAATGTGAATGCGCTCTGTTGCGCAAGAAGAGGAGACCTCGAGTCCGGGATCTCTGGCGAGCATTCGAGCAAAAAGTAAGTGCACATCATTTGTCCTACTTTTAGTCGAACGCCCGCAGGAAGAAGAAATCGGGATTTCTGCGCATCTCTTAGATAGATCTATGTAATTGGGCTACACCCATTGTTGTTGTATTGTTGTACCTAAGTCCAATGGTAAGGTAAGGTTGTGTGGTGATTATAAAGTAACCGTAAACCAGGTTCTAGAGGGTAATCTCCCCAATACATTGCCAAATGTAGAAGATTTGTTCACAACACTGACAGATGGTCAGATCTTCTCAAAGTTGGATCTTACGAATGCCTACTTACAACTTGAACTAGATGAGGAGTCCAAGTCATGCTTGACTTAAAATATTCATCTAGGCCTATATCAATTTAATAGGCTACCATTTGGAGTGTCTTCCACCCCTGCCATATTCCAAGGGTTGATGAACCAAATTTTGCAAGGTATTGAAGGGGTAGTATGTTATTTAGATGACATACTCATTTCAGCACCAAACAGGCAAGTTCATAATAATATATTGGCCTGGAAATTCCGGTCTCCTGGGGCTGTACAGTAAAACTCGAGTTTTCTCAAAATTCAAAGATTCCCCCTCTGTCTGAAGAAACCCTAAGGAAGGATCATTTTGGACTTGCTTAAAATGAACTTTGGGATTGTTGAAAGATGCATGGGTCTGCAAGGGAAAAGGACTGCAAAACCAGGGAATGCTAACCTCTGAAAAGGCCAGTCTTTGGGTATTGGAGCTGTCTGGGATATTGGAGTTAAACAAATTGTCTGGAGAATTGTGTAAACTCCAAAACTCTGCCCCCCAGGAGACATTAACATAGCAACAATTGACCCAGAGCTAGCCAGCCAGCCATAGCTCTAAGCATGAAACCCATCCAGCACATGCATCACCTATCCGGCCTGCATGGAAAACCCAGGCTTAGGCAGACAACGTAAACACCAAAAATAATTTGTACAATCGCAACTCAAATTCAACCAATCAACACATCCTAAACAAGTTACCGTTAACAAACCCGCCAAAATCCAACTAAGAATTACCAAGCCCGCCAAAACTAAGACAAAGAATCGGGTTTGATTTGGCGCGCAGATTAGAAAGGCTCTCAAAGTATAATTGAGGCCCTGTTTTACGGGTCAATCAGCCTTCTAAGGAGCTCGTTACGCAGCCTTCTAGAGCCTTCTGAGCCTCGGCGCCTTCGGCCTCGACAGCACTCCTGGGTTACACTGCTCTGCACCGGAGAAGAAGGAAGAACATCATCGAAAGGCAGAGAAAAGCAGTTCCCAGTAACTTCGGACATCACCAACTCATCGCGGCAACAAACTGACCACAGCCAACATGGTAACATCGAACCACCGCGATCGACAAATCCTAAGAAAGAAACTACTCAAGAAGAAACCGAAGATTTGAAAGTTTTCCACTCTACAATCTATTCCTGGCTACAACGGGTGAAACATTACCTAAAGTAACCCAAAGCCCTACTCCGACAAGAAGAAAGTGGGTACTCACCCCATAAATCCAATATGCGCACTACCGCATCAGCGGACACCACCCAACTGAAGACTACGCAGTAAGAAGTCTTTCACGACATTTGGGGTATGGTAAGCAGAACCTACAGAGTCCAGTGAACCCCGAAATCGCGAACTACTGCTAACTGTGAATAAGAGGATTGGTGAGCATTATCCCTGTTGCCCTAGAGTTTAACCTAGTCGGATTTAGGTATTGGGAGGTGGGAGGTGTATTATCTTCTGTAACCCCTTTTGTATGTGTAATAAAGTGTTCCTTATTCTCGAGATTGTGAGTTTTGACATGGTACTTTCTTTCCTAAATAAAATCAAAGTTTCTCGCACCAAAACCAGTTGTTTGCTGCACTTTGTCACATCCCCAAATAAATCCAAAGTCTAGAACCGTTCAGAAGGTCAGAAGTGAACCTCACCCACACACCACCCCCTACAGAATGGCGACCGCGGCAGGACTTTGGTGCAAAGGATGTGATGCAGAGAATACTGTTTTGGAGGAAAAAACTAAGATGGAAGAGAGGATTTCCTCTTATGTGTATAATAAAGCAAATGGCACTAAGGAATGGATGCTTGGTCTGTTGCGTGCTCAGCGTTTGGGAGACGCTACAGTCCAGTGGACTGCAAGGAAAGACCATAAGGAGTCAATAGAGAAAGCAATCTGGCTGATCTATTTGCAGCGACAGATCTAGCTCCTAGACAGAAGCATTGAGTCACTGCAGGCAGAACTATGGGAATGTGCAAAAAAAATCACATGAAAGGGCTATGGCAGGAGAAAGATTATGGGGATAACTATTACAGCTGAAACACGGAAAGGCGCAGCTAATGGAGAGCTTCAGGAAAAGCCAGGATTACTTTCAGTGTCAGGTCACAGAGGCTAAGAATAATGAAAAGGTACTGCGGGAAGAGAATACTCGCCTTACCCTTCAAGTAAAAGAGCAGGAGGAGAGATTAAGAGACATACAGGCAGCTTACAAAGTAGCCAGCACGAATGGGTTTGAGTCGGGAGACCACGGCTTCTGCCAACAACAAATTAAAAGTTTAACTCTTGCTCTGTCCAAGGCCAAAGGCATGGTATGCCTAATAAGCCCGGGTGTGGCCCGGGTAAACCTGGAAGAGAAGGAGGAAACTGTTCAACCACCACCTGTGGCGCCAGGGTTGGTACAGGTTCGGCAGCAGGAGGGGCGAACGAGTTGCGGGGCGGACAGGGATTGCGGACCATCACCACCTGTGGCGCCGAGTTTCAGCTCGGTTTGGCAGCAGGGAGAGGTGGGCGAGCCAGAGCAAGAAGGACCAGAGCCGGGGTCTATGTGCCCGGTCTGGCAGCAAAGGTTTGGCCAGCCCGTCGGTGGAGGGGGTCAGGGGTCCCTAGAAAGTCAGTTCGTGGTTCCCCACACTACCCAACAGCTTAGGGCTATGATAAGCCACCTGGGTAAGCTCACTCCGAAGGGAGACCCCTCGGTCCACTTTATGGAAGTGGAACAGGCAGGGGATATTAACGGGTGCGATGATGCCGAGATAGCAAAAATGCTTCCCCTCTCACTGGATGGTGTAGGATTGCAAAATTCGTGGGAAACCCCCCCAGTGTTTGGACTCATTGGAAAGGAAATTCAATTTGGAACTATCAGCTAGAAAGTTTGGGATCCTAAAATGCACTTGGAAGAAACTACGAGTTTTAATCGAATTTAGGATTTTACAAGGCATATTGGGTCCGTGTGAAAAGTGCTGAAAACTAAAGGATAACTATTCTCCAAAGAAACCACTTCTGGGTATTGAAGCTGTCTGGGGTTTTGAAGCTAAAACAAATTGTCTGGAGAATTGTGTAAGTTCGAAAACCCTTCTCCCCGGCAGACATTAACATAGCAACAATCAACCCAGAGATAGCCAGCCTTCGCTCTGAGCAGGAAACTATTCCAGCGCATACATAATGTTAATGGCCCATCCAGCCCGCATGGAAAACCCAGGCCTAGGCAGACATCGCAAATACCAAAACTAATTTTTCCCGATCAAGAAACAAATTCGACAGATCGACACATCTGCGACAGGTTACCATTAATGAGCCTGCCAAAATATGACAAAGAGATATCGAGCCCGCCAAAATTAATACAAAGAATCGGGGCTGATTTCGTGCACAGATTAGAACGGCTCCCAAAGTATAACTGGGGCCCTGGTTTTAACGAGTGAGGAGAGGGGAAGGAGAGGGGAAGGAGAGGAAAAGGAGAGTGACCACCGCAGCAGTTTTGACGAGCCTTCCAGGGACCTTGCTACACAGTCTTCTGTGCAGCTCTTCTGAGCATCAACATCTTCAGCCTCGACGACACTCCTGGGCTACAGTACTCTGCTACCGAAGAAGAAGGATGAACATCACCAAGGCAGAGAAAAGTAGTTCCAGTAAGTTCAGACATCGCCACCACGGCAGTAACTGACCACGGCCAACGTGGTAACATCGAAACCACCGCGATCGATAAATTCTAAGAACAAAACTCCTCAAGAAGAAACCGAAGATTCAAAAGTTTCCACTCTACAATCTGTTCCTAGCTACCAACAGGTGAAACATTACCTAAAGAACCTTAAAACCTACTGCTGACGGAAGAAAAGTGGGTACTCACCCCATAAGTCCAATACGCGCCCTACCGCATCAGCGGACACCACCCAACTGAAGACTACGCAGCAAGAAGTCTTCTACGACATCCGGGGTATGGCAAGCAGAACCTACAAAGACCAGTGAACCCCGAAATCGCGAACCGCCGCCAACTGACAATAAGAGGACTGGTGAGCATGATGCTTGTTTGCCCTGGAGTTCAACCTAGTCAGAATTAGGCATTGGGAGGTGGGAGGTGGGAGGCGTATTATTTTCTGTAACCCCTTTTGAATGTGTGATGAAGTGTTCTTTATTCTAGTGATTGCAAGTTCTGACATTGTACTTTCTTGTCCTTAATAAAGTCAAAGTTCTTTGCACCAAAACCAGTTGTCTCTTGCACTTTGTCACATCCCCAAATAAATCCAAAATCTAGAACCCAGGGAGTGGGAGTGATTCAACTGCTCAGAAGGTCAGAGGTGAACCTGACCGCCAAGTCCACCCCCTACAGAATGGTGACCGCGGCAGGACTTTGGTACAAAGGATGTGACGCGGAGAGTGCTGTTTTGGAGGAAAGAACGAAGATGAAAGAGAGGATTTCCTCCTATGTGTATAAGAAAGTGAATGTCACTAAGGAATGGGTGCTTGGTCTGTTGCACGATGAGCGTCTGGGAGACGCTGCGGCCCAGTGGACTGCAAGCAAAGACCATAAGGAATCAGTAGAAAAGGCAATTTTGTTGGTCTGTTTACAACAACAGGTCCAGCTCCTAGACAAGAACATTGAGTCACTGCAGGCAGAACTATGGGAATGTGCAGAAACATCACATGAAAGGGCTATGGCGGGAGAAAGGTTATGGGGAGAACTCCGTAAGCTGAAGCATGAAAAGGCGCAGCTAATGGAAAGGTTCAAGAACAGCCAGGACTATTTTCAGTTTCAGGTTACAGAGGCTAAGAATAATGAAAAGATACTGCGGGAAGAAAATACTCGCCTTACCCTTCAAGTAAAAGAGCAGGAGGAGAAGTTAAGAGACGTACAGGCTTTTACAAAGTAGCCAGCATTAATGGATTTGAGTCAGAAGACTACGGTCCCTGCCAACAACAAATCAAAAGTTTAACCCTTGCTCTGTCCAAGGCCAAAGGCATGGTATGCTTAATAAGCCCGGGTGCGGCCCAGGTAAACCTGGAAGAGAAGGAGGAAACTGTTCAACCACCACCTGTGGTGCCGGTGACGGCACTGGTTCGGCAGCAGGAGGGGCGAACGAGTTGCGGGGCGGACAGGGATTGTGGACCACCACCACCTGTGGTGCCGAGTTTCAGCTCGGTTTGGCAGCAGGGAGAGGTGTGCGAGCCAGAGCAGGAAGAGCCAGAGCCGGGGCCGATGTGCCCGGTCCGGCAACAGAAGTGTGGCCTGCCCAACGGCCCTGGGGGTCAGAAGCCCCTGGAAAGTCAATTTGTGGTTTCCCCACACTACCCAACAGCTTAGGGCGATGATAAGTCACCTGGGAAAGCTCACTCCAAAGGGAGACCCCTCGGTCCATTTTATGGAAGTGGAACAGGCAGGGGATATTAACGGGTGCGATGATGCCGAGATAGAAAAAATGCTCCTCCTCTCACTGGATGGCAAGCTGCACCAGTCCCTCTCTGCCGAGAGCAAAAGGGGGCAGAGCACATGTGCTGCCATCCAGGAGGACATCCTGGAAGCCATGGGATGTAACGACGGGAGTCCATTCTCCCGAGTGGAGAAAACAGTGCAGCTCACAGGGGAAAACCCACAGGCTTTCGCAGACAGACTGTGGCCTGTATACCAGAGCGCCTGTGGTGGGGACCTCAACCGGGATCACCTAACCTGGGACGAAAGAGCCCGCTGGCTCCGAAGCCTAGTGGCGAACAGCTCACCACGAATCCGAGCAAAGGCTGAGGCCTGGTTTGACCCGAGAGATCCCCAGGCCACCGAGGAGGGAGTGGTCAGGCAACTGACCCTAGCCTACCGGAACGGCAGGGGGATTGAAGAGCACCCACCTAAGGGAAGGGTCCATGAAATCAGACCTAGTCAGGATAAGAGGGAATGGCGCCAGGAGGGGGGGGGCAACCCCTCCGATATGAAGCGTACCCCTGCTTCGTGTGGTGTCCCTGCACCTTACTACAAATTCACACGAGGCATGTATAGCAGACACGGTCACTCTGTGACCTTAACCTTTATTCCCAGGACCAAGGAGTGCTGACCCTGGGTGGGACCTCCCCTTTTATACCTGGAAACCCAGGTGAGGAGTGTCTCCCACAAGTTCACTCCCTGTGGTCAGGGTATGCATTTCTAGGGTATAAGTACAGTGTACAGGAGTTGCATGAAGGTTACAGTTACATGAAGATTACCGTTGCATGATGGTTACATACATGACACTTTGGGTGCAGGAAGAGTGGGCATTGGAGAAAGGATTGTAGGAATCCATGGAAGAGTAGCGAAGGGAAGAATTCTCCAGCCCCTGCCCAAAAGACCGAGACCGAGAAACCAGTCTCTCTCCACATGTTTGACTCATTCAAGACTGCGCTCCGAACTATGCCAAGTGGCCCTGGGAGGGTAGCCACCACCGGTGCCGAAATCCCATCTGCCCCATCCCATCCAAAACAGTGACTAAGAAAGGCGCAACCTTTCACCTGTGTTCCCTCGAGTATGATGCATGGGGGAGACCAACCGTTCAGATGGAAGTGGAAAAGGTGAAAGGGACCTATCTGCTGGATACCGGTGCATCAAACACCCTCGTCTATGCAGCTAACCCCACCGCCTCACCTCTGCCCAGCAGGGTCCCCTACAGCTTAGTGGGTTTCACAGGCGCCGAGCAGGCTGGCTCATTCTCCGTTCCGCTCTCTATTCGTTTGGGAACACTCCACACCAAGTGGACTTGTGTCCTGATGAAGTGGGAACAGGAAGGGAGGGGGATCCTGGGGGCTGACTTCATTCTAGGCCACAGGATCCTAGTGGATTTAAGGAACCACTGTCTTTGGGGGGCAGTATGTACGGGACAGGAGAGTGAGGTGGTGATCATCCCAAAAAAAGGGGGAAAAGGGACGGTGTGCTCCACGAAGCCAAAGGAGGGTTACGACCTTGAATCACTGGTCCGTAACACTCCGATGGAGTACCAAGAGTATGTGAGGGCAAACCTTGCAGCTTTTGCCACTCACAAACACGACTGTGGAAGGATAAATGGGGTCGACGTTAGTGTAGATGGGGACCCCATGACCCGACCGCAGAAACAGGATAATTTCCCCAGGGAGGCGGAGGCAGACATGGAAACAGCCTTGGGTTCTTTGGTTAAACAGGGGATATTGAGACCGATAGTCACCCATGTGAACTCTCCCTTGTGGCCGGTTAAGAAACCGGGCAACTCCTGAAGAGCCACGGTGGTCTATCGAGAACTCAACCATAACATCCCCGCCTGTGCACCCACGGTTGCTGCTGTCGCCAACCTCATTGGAAGTATCCCAGCCTCCACGACCACCTTCACGGTGCTGGATATTTCCAACAGAATTTGGTCCATCCCTTTATGAAGAGAAAACCAGTACAAGTTTGCTTTTACCTTTAAAGGCCAGCAATACACTTGGAACTATCTCCCTCAGGGCTTCCACAACAGTCCCAGTATTTTCCACCAATGTAGCCAACTGTTTAAAGAACTTCAGTAGACCCCAGCAGTTGGTACAGTATGTGGACGACCTGCTCCTGTTCACCGGTGAGGGGCAGGAGCATGGCCCACTGCTGGCTGAGCTGTTGGAGCTATTGAAAGAAGAGCTGTTTAAAGTGAATCTCAAGAAGGCACAGATCGGCCAGAAGGAAGTAAAATTCCTGGGACTGGCTGTGCGCGCTGGGGAAAGAGCCATTGACAAAGCTAGAAGGGAAGCAGTGCAGAAGTTACCAGCTCCCAACACAGTAACAGGGGTAAGATCTTTTCTAGGGCTAACCGGGTACTGCAGAGATTTCATTGAGGATTATGCAGCCACAGCAGCCCCCCTGCTCCAACTCCTACACAAGGGAGTGGAGTGGGAATGGGACGAAGGTTGCAAGGTAGCATTTATCCAACTCAAGAAAGACCTGCAGACCGCGCCAGCTCTAGGGGCTATTGATGGGGGTAAAGAGTTCTTCCTGGAGGTAGCAGCCAGGGGGGACAGCCTGAGCGCAGCACTGCTCCAGGAGCGGCACGGCCGGCTGAGACCAGTGGTCTACTCCTCCAGGATACTCACAGACGTGGAAAAGTGATACTCCAACTGTGAGAGGCACCTCCTAGCCACTCACTGGGCTGTGAAAAGATCACTGATCTTCACAGAGGGGTCCCCTATCACACTCCTTACCCACTATATACTCACCAAAATGCTTCTGGACGGGAGAATCAAGGGCGGAACAGTGAGCAGTGCCCGCATTGCGCGCTGGAACCTACTCCTCTTTCAGATGGACCTAAGGGTAAAAGGTCTCTGCGAGCCAAGGCTCGCAGCCAACATGATCTATCCAGGGGCAGCCCACCGGTGCTCCGTAGAAGGGGTATGGGAAATTAACATAGGCTTTCAGGCCAGATTACACCCCACAGGCCAAGAAATCTATGTGGACGGTTCAAGCACTGTGCCTGGGGCAAACGACTCACAGGCTGCTGAGTGTATGACCCAGAGGCAGACATTGCCCTGGCGATTAAACTCCCCAGTACTGTGAGTGCCCAGCATGCTGAACTGTCGGCGGTGGTGTACATGGTCACAAACCCCAAAGAATTCCCTACCCCGAACACAATTTGCTTGGACAGTATGTTCACATGCAATTCGTGCACCGAATACCTGGCTATCTGGTCCCTTCGCGGATCCATATCGGCAGAAGGCAGATCCCTGGTAATTAAGCCTTTACTGGGAAAGATCATGGTAGCCGTGGGGGAGGAAAGGAAGGTCTATATACACAAAGTGAAGGCACACTCCACCACTGAACCCCGTAGCGAGGGAAACCAGCAGGCTGACATGTTGGCCAAGCAAGGTGCTTGCATGGGCAAGCTCTGGGATCCGTACAACCCAGGCCCCATTGCAGCGGTTAGAGGCAGGATGGGGAGGGCAGGGGTAGCATTGCCCCCGGACCTGAAAACGGTTCAGACCCAAGACACCGTCTTCAAAACTGTCCTGAACATGCTAGCTAAAGGGGAAAAGGTAGACGGGCCATACGGCACTGCAGAGATTGCCATTAAAGAAGGCATGCTGTTCAGGGGGGAGCAATGGGTGGTACCGCAACAACACCGGAGAGAATTCTTCCAGCTGGCCCACGAGGGTCCAGGAGCTGGACACCCTGGACCTGAAACTATCTGGCAACGGGTGGAACAGGCAAGGTGGTGGCAGGGACTCAGGGAAGATGTCCGCGAGTTCTGTACCGGCGGTTTGGTGTGCGCTGCCAACAATGCTGACCCCCAGAAAAGGAAGATGTCTATAGGACATATCAGGAGGTTAGAGGGACCCTGACAGTCGATCCAGGTCAATTACATCGGGCCCCTACCCACTGCCCAGGGAGGTTACAAGTACTGCCTAGTGTTGGTGGATCTGTTCACCAAATAGGTGGAAGCCTTCCCATGCCGAACAGCTACTGTATTGGGAACAGCTAGGATCCTGGTCCAGAAGGTGTTCTCCCGATGGCGACTGTCACAGTACGTGGAATCTGACCAAGGGAGTCACTTCACCGGACAGGTGATGCAGGAGACCCTGAAGGTGCTCGGCATCGAGAGGAAATGGCATGTCGCCCACAACCCGCAGTCATCCGAGCCTGTGGAGCATTTAAACCGCATTATCAAAGAAAGTTTACGTAAGGAGACGCGGGACTCACCCAAGAAGTGGGTGGAAGTCCTACCACTGGTCCTTATGGGGATCCGGGCCAGCCAGTCGAAGAGCTCGGGGTACTCCCCGTACGAGTTCATGACCGGCAGAGCCATGCGTACCCCCACCCATGTATTAGCCCCGGTGCTCACGGAAGGTCAGCTCAGGGAAGCGAGCCAGGACAGCTTTGTCAGGAATCTGTTTGAACACCTTAAACAGATTCACTGGCAGGCGGCTAACAAGATGGGAAAATAGCATCGGAGCAACCGACTGCTGCTAGAGCGCCGCAAACACCATGAATGGGAGATAGGGGACCAGGTCATGGTACGGAGCTATGCTCGAGTAGGGGTTTTTGAGGCACTGTACATGGGCCCGTACCACATTGTCGACAAGGCAAGCCCCATGGTCTATGCCGTAAAGATGCCCCGCCGTACAAAGTGGTTCCACATAAACCAGTGCAAACTGTTTAACCCCGGAATTGCAGCTAAAATTAAGGGAGAACCAGTTGATGTGGTATATTTGGACTTTCAGAAGGCGTTCGACAAGGTCCCACACAAGAGATTGATGTGCAAAGTTAGAGCACATGGGATTGGGGGTAGTGTGCTGACGTGGATTGAGAACTGGTTGTCAGACAGGAAGCAAAGAGTAGGAGTAAATGGGGACTTTTCAGAATGGCAGGCAGTGACTAGTGGGGTACCGCAAGGTTCTGTGCTGGGGCCCCAGCTGTTTACACTGTACATTAATGATTTAGATGAGGGGATTAAATGTAGTATCTCCAAATTTGCGGATGACACTAAGTTGGGTGGCAGTGTGAGCTGCGAGGAGGATGCTGTGAGGCTGCAGAGCGACTTGGATAGGTTAGGTGAGTGGGCAAATGCATGGCAGATGAAGTATAATGTGGATAAATGTGAGGTTATCCACTTTGGTGGTAAAAACAGAGAGACAGACTATTATCTGAATGGTGACAGATTAGGAAAAGGGGAGGTGCAAAGAGACCTGGGTGTCATGGTACATCAGTCATTGAAGGTTGGCATGCAGGTGCAGCAGGCGGTTAAGAAAGCAAATGGCATGTTGGCCTTCATAGCGAGGGGATTTGATTACAGGGGCAGGGAGGTGTTGCTACAGTTGTACAGGGCATTGGTGAGGCCACACCTGGAGTATTGTGTACAGTTTTGGTCTCCTAACTTGAGGAAGGACATTCTTGCTATTGAGGGAGTGCAGCGAAGGTTCACCAGACTGATTCCCGGGATGGCGGGACTGACCTATCAAGAAAGACTGGATCAACTGGGCTTGTATTCACTGGAGTTCAGAAGAATGAGAGGGGACCTCATAGAAACATTTAAAATTTTGACGGGGTTAGACAGGTTAGATGCAGGAAGAATGTTCCCAATGTTGGGGAAGTCCAGAACCAGAGGTCACAGTCTAAGGATAAGGGGTAAGCCATTTAGGACCGAGATGCGGAGGAACTTCTTCACCCAGAGAGTGGTGAACCTGTGGAATTCTCTACCACAGAAAGTTGTTGAGGCCAATTCACTAAATATATTCAAAAAGGAGTTAGATGAGGTCCTTACTACTAGGGGGATCAAGGGGTATGGCGAGAAAGCAGGAATGGGGTACTGAAATTGAATGTTCAGCCATTAACTCATTGAATGGCGGTGCAGGCTAGAAGGGCCGAATGGCCTACTCCTGCACCTATTTTCTATGTTTCTATGTTTCTACAACCAGAAACAGTGAACCGTTCTAGGGACAGGGATCATTAGCCAGCAGCCCTCGATTGTGGAAATCCCACAGGAAACATGGCAGACTCACAGACTGTACCTAGAGGGGCAGTGGACTGTGTTACCGGAGGAGTTACCCCCCAATCATTTGGGACTCGAACGCACCTCCGCTAGTTAGAGCCTTGAGGAGGACTCTCCGCACGCCACGACTTAAGGCACCATGGTCACCAGCGCTCCAATTTAAGTGGTTCAGCCCCGGGAGGGGGACCAGCCGAGAAGGGGTTCCTAAGATAAGGACCAGCCTGTTAGCACGGACCCCCAGTCGGTAGCCTTGGGTGATGAGAGACCCCCGGAAGAGATAGTGGTGGACCAGCCACCAAATGAGAGTCCCCAGCCTGCAGCCCTCGCTATGCAGAACCCATCGGTAACGAAATGAACCTTGCAGCCACCCCTAAAGGGGCGGTGTGCTGTAGCGCCGGAGGGGCCATTCCACCGATAATGTGGGACTCAGTCCCACCTCCGGTCAGGCCACTCCGGGTCCTGCAGTACAGGCCGAATTACTGCTGGCCATGCTGGAAACCCAGAGGCCCAAGAAGAAAAGAGAAGAATAGGAATTAACCGGGCCACCTGAGATATAAGAACATAAGAACATAAGAACATAAGAATTAGGAACAGGAGTAGGCCATCTAGCCCCTCGAGCCTGCTCCGCCATTCAACAAGATCATGGCTGATCTGGCCATGGACTCAGCTCCACTTATCCGCCCGCTCCCGGTAACCCTTAATTCCCTTATTGGTTAAAAATCTATCTAATTGTGACTTGAATACATTCAATGTGCTAGCCTCAACTGCTTCCTTGGGCAGAGAATTCCACAGATTCACATCCCCCTGGGAGAAGAAATTCCTTCTCAACTCGGTTTTATATTGGCTCCCCCGTATTTTGAGGCTGTGCCCCCTAGTTCTAGTCTCCCCGACCAGTGGAAACAAACTCTCTGCCTCTATCTTGTCTATCCCTTTCATTATTTTAAATGTTTCTATCAGATCACCCCTCATCCTTCTGAACTCCAACGAGTAAAGGCCCAGTCTACTCAATCTATCATCATAAGGTAACCCCCTCATCTCCGGAATCAGCCTAGTGAATCGTCTCTGTACCCCCTCCAAAGCTAGTATATCCTTCCTTAAGAAAGGTGACCAAAACTGCACGCAATACTCCAGGTGCGGCCTCACCAATACCCTGTACAGTTGCAGCAGGACCTCCCTACTTTTGTACTCCATCCCTCTCTCAATGAAGGCCAACATTCCATTCGCCTTCCTGATTACCTGCTGCACCTGCAAACTAACTTTTTGAGATTCATGCACAAGGACCCCCAGGTCCCTCTGCACCGCAGCATGTTGTAATTTCTCCCCATTCAAATAATATTCCCTTTTACTGTTTTTTTTTCCAAGGTGGATGACCTCACATTTTCCGACATTGTATTCACTGGAGTTCAGAAGAATGAGAGGGCACCTCATAGAAACGTTTAAAATTCTGACGGGTTTAGACAGGTTAGATGCAGGAAGAATGTTCCCAATGTTGGGGAAGTCCAGAACCAGGGATCACAGTCTAAGGATAAGGGGTAAGCCATTTAGGACCGAGATGAGGAGAGACTTCTTCACCCAGAGAGTGGTGAACCTGTGGAATTCTCTGCCACAGAAAGTGGTTGGGGCCAATTCACTAAATATATTCAAAAGGGAGTTAGATGAAGTCCTTACTACTCGGGGGATCAAGGGGTATGGTGAGAAAACAGGAAGGGGGTACTGAAGTTTCATGTTCAGCCATGAACTCATTGAATGGCGGTGCAGGCTAGAAGGGCTGAATGGCCTGCTCCTGCACCTATTTTCTATGTTTCTATGTTTCTATGTTTCTATTCCATCTGCCAAACCTTAGCCCATTCGTTTAACCTATCTAAATCTCTTTGCAGCCTCTCTGTGTCCTCTACACAACCCGCTTTCCCACTAATCTTTGTGTCATCTGCAAATTTTGTTATATTACACTCTGTCCCCTCTTCCATGTCATCTATGTATATTGTAAACAGTTGTGGTCCCAGCACCGATCCCTGTGGCACACCACTAACCACCGATTTCCACCGAAAAGGACCCATTTTTCCCGACTCTCTGCTTTCTGTTAGCCAGACAATTCCCGATCCATGCTAATACATTTCCTCTGACTCCGCGTACCTTTATCTTCTGCAGGTACCTTTTGTGTGGCACCTTATCGAATGCCTTTTGGAAATCTAAATACATCACATCCATCGGTACACCTCTATCCACCATGCTCGTGATATCCTCAAAGAATTCCAGTAAATTAGTTAATCATGATTTCCCCTTCATGAATCCATGTTGCGTCTGCTTGATTGCACTATTCCTATCTAGATGTCCCGCTATTTCTTCCTTAATGATAGCTTCAAGCATTTTCCCCACTACAGATGTTAAACTAACCGGCCTATAGTTACCTGCCTTTTGTCTGCCCCCTTTTTTAAACAGAGGCATTACATTAGCTGCTTTCCAATCCGATGGTACCTCCCCAGAGTCCAGAGAATTTTGGTAGATTATAACGAATGCATCTGCTATAACTTCCGCCATCTCTTTTAATACCCTGGGATGCATTTCATCAGGACCAGGGGACTTGTCTACCTTGAGTCCCATTAGCCTGTCCAGCACTACCCCCCCGGAGAAAGTGATTATCTCAAGTTCCTCCCTTCCCACATTCCCGTGACCAGCAATTTTTGGCATGGTTTTTGTGTCTTCCACTGTGAAGACCGAAGCAAAATAATTGTTTAAAGTCTCAGCCATTTCCACATTTCCCATTATTAAATCCCCCTTCTCATCTTCTAAGGGACCAACATTTACTTTCGTCACTCTTTTCAGTTTTATATATCGGTAAAAGCTTTTACTGTCTGTTTTTATGTTTTGCGCAAGTTTACTTTCGTAATCTAACTTTCCTTTCTTTATTGCTTTCTTAGTCATTCTTTGCTGTCGTTTAAAATTTTCCCAATCCGCTAGTTTCCCACTAACCTTGGCCACCTTATACGCATTGGTTTTTAATTTGATACTCTCCTTTATTTCCTTGGTTATCCACGACTGGTTAGCCCTTCTCTTTCCGCCCTTCTTTTTCACTGGAATATATTTTTGTTGAGCATTATGAAAGAGCTCCTTAAAAGTGCTCCACTGTTCCTCAATTGTGCCACCGTTTAATCTGTGTTTCCAGTCTACTTTAGCCAACTCTACCCTCATCCCACTGTAGTCCCCTTTGTTTAAGCATAGTACGCTCGTTTGAGACACTACTTCCTCACCCTCAATCTGTATTACAAATTCAACCATACTGTGATCACTCATTCCTAGAGGATCTTTTACTAGGAGATCATTTATTATTCCTGTCTCATTACACAGGACCAGATGTATATGGGTGGTAGATGTATATAAAGGACGACATAAGTTTAAGTATGTTTAGTAAGCATCTAGCGTAGCGTAGGATTATGAGTGTAAGAAGTTTAGGTCACCACGATCTTAAAGAAGCCACGCATAATGAAATAGTGAAACAAATAGAAGAACTGGGATAAGACTGGTTCAAAACAAATATGAAATGAAAGAGTTTCGGCCGGCAGCCGGTGTCCGACTAGTGATATGTACCTGGTAGTATTTGGGGAAGGTGTGTAAGAGCCCATTTGGGGGTATGATGAAGAATCTACCTGTACAGCTATTAAAGGAAACACCGGTGGTATTTCTGGGGAAAGTAAAAGACCCCACCTTGTAGTCAGTAAAAGAGGCACTACAAGGACGCTAACAGTATGTATAAGAAACAAAAGTTAAAAACAGACATCAGTTCCGAGTTAGGAACTGGATAAGACAGCCAGTTGGTAAAAGACTTTATTATGCTTCCGAAAAGAAATGAGCTAAAATTGGAACTCGATCACCTTTTGTCAAGCCGGCGAGCTTTTCTCAGGGCTGGGCTATCTGTTTTATGTACCCCTACAGGAAGGAGTATGACATGGAAAGGGTCCTGTTCCTGCTCGCCCTGATGGGGATGAGTATCGGTGTCTGAGGTGACATGGAAGAATTCCTCATTTATGGGTGTTTGGGAGGAAGAACACCGATCGTAACTGCAGGGGGTGGCACACCAGGTGTGGAAGAGCTCGCCGTTTATTTCCACAAGGAAAGGTGGCCAGGGTGGCTGGGGTCTAACTCCACTCAATACTCCAACCAGGCGGGGTTTACCTACGGGGAAGCCTCCTTCCCATGTCCCAGGATGCAGATCGTTGTTGCGTGGGTCAGTGTTATGGAAGGAAAACGTGTGTGTTTGACTTGTAGAGGACAGATTCCCCTGGATAGATGGTGGTGGCTCAGGAAGGTGAGCAAGTTCACGGGGGACCAGGGATCTGACTGGGAATGAATTGGTAATGATACTTACCGCACCATCACGGGAACACAGGGAGGAGTGAAGGTGTGTTGGGACAAGTGGTGGGAGTCGGAACAGGGGATTTACATGTCTATGTGGGGATCAGAGAGGATCTGAGCTCCAGGCATATCGATCGCCTTCGCCAGGCAATGGCAAGATGACGGGAAGGGGATGGGGTGGGATTCCAGCCTACGCGGGTATGTGGTCCCACACTCCCCGCTCCCAATCAACGCTACCGAACTTGTAGCACGCATTAAGAAACCCCTACCCACGACCCCGACAGTATGGACAGTAATAGAGAGGTGTCCTACCACCACCAAGGGACCAGGGAATGGATTATTATTGTTACCGACCGAAAAGGTGTTATACCAGGGGGTACACTATGCAGTAGCTTCCGTTATTTTAAACCTTACCGAGGTGCACTAACCTGACTGGTGCCTGAAGGAAACAGAGCAGCTGTACCAGGCCCTACTCAGAGAAATGTTCAAGAAATTTTAGAGTTAGATTTTGGGAACGTAGACAAAGCAGATTTATACACCCTACATGCTGGGAACACTATGGGCACGAGGAGACAAAGGAGGGGAACTTGGAACGATATTTTTGCTGCATATAATACAGGATCCTCTGTGATAGACAGTATGGATGATATCGAACTGCAAATGCAAATAAATGGTCGAAAGAACCAACTACGAAAGATCCTAAAAGAGGAAAACACAGTGATGGGCTCAGAGCTACACGAGGACCAGGCTATGACGATCTACTTAAAAGAGATTATTGCTGAGCTGGAAAGGCACGCCCAAATGGTGAATGCACTCATTGGGAGGATAGGAATGCTTCAGACCAGGCTGCACAGAACGAGGTGTGTGTGCTGTACGGGGCATGGTTGTTGGGCGAGGGCCATAACAACCTGGAGGATTTAAAACAAGGTTTAGTTCCCTCCTGGATCAGCAATAAGCACCTCACAGCCCTCCACCCATATAGTAATTCCCTAAGTCCGTGTCAGCTCCGCCTAGCTTCTGAAGCCTACCCTGTCCCAGTCGATTGCGGACGTTCTAATCACACCATCATGGAGATAGTACTAAGGATGTTAGTCATGAGTGGGACAGCCCGACCCGCACTGATATACAGGGTGGAGAACATTGGAGTCATTCAAGGAGGTGCACACGTTCGTTTCACAGTGGTCCCACGCTATGACGGGTACTGACCTCTCGAGGTGCCAGAGCCGGGGTGCACACATAATACTGTGTCCCCAGCACTTGAACGCCTATTCTAAACCACAGTGTGGGTTTAAAGCTGCTGGCGCACAGCCTATCAACTGTACCATGGAGGTACTGGCACAAGACCATGTCCCTCCACAGGTAGCATACATAGGGGCTGGGACATATTGTGTCACCACCAGCGTGCCCCACTACCAGCATGGACAACACATCTGGTGTCTGGTGAGTGACAGCAGTTTCTGTTTTAAACCTGAAGCAGAAGTTCAAGTGGCCCAGGAACGGATTGTCCCCATTCCCAAACCCTCCACTGTTCACCTCACTGAGCGAAAACATCACAAACCTGCAGGATTCTGTTGCACATTTTGGCGATGAAATTCTCCCTCTACCTGAACATCTTACCGCTCTACTGGAAGCTGTAGTAATCTCACAGAAACATTTCTACACTCTAGAACAGAAAACAATTGAGATAGGGAAGAAAATTCTGGAGATCACAATTTCACCTTGGTGGGACATTTTCAGAAACAGACGTCCCAGCCGGGGTCAGAATAGCTTTCCATGTTTTAGTTTCTATCAACTTGCAATTATTCTCTACTTGTGGTGTATTACTTGCCGAATGAGAGATGGAGGCCGTCGAGTCCGGCACCAAAGGGTGCTGTACACTCCCTGGCCAAACTTAGGGATTGCATTGGCAGGGGCAGTACCATATTATAATGTCTGATTTTGTTTTTGTGATTATTCCTGCTGTAAAAACGCAGAGGTCAAGTGTTGTAAGAGTTTTACTTATGTGTTTTGACTGTGTACCTTTATTTTCTGTAAAACCGGAGAAATGGAGGGGCGTCGGACCCTCTCCATGCTGTAATGTAATCAGAATGACTGTATTTGTCTGTAAGCTGCATTACATTTCAAAAGGGGAATGTAAGTTTAAGTTTTAGCTCGGTAAATACAGGGGCAGGTTGGCCCTCGGGAATCATGAATTTTGCTCACTTAGCTTGACACTCTAGCATGTAGAGTATCACAGGGGGGACTGTAAAACTCGAGTTTTCTCAAAGTTCAAAGATTCCCACTCAGCGTGACGAAACCCTAAGGAAAGATCATTTTGGACTCGCTTAAACTGAACTTTGGGATTGTTAAAAGATGCATGGGTCTGCAAGGGAAAAGGACTGCAAAACCAGGGGAATACTAACCTCTGAAAAGACCAGTTTTGAGTATTGGAGCTGTCTGGGATATTGGAGCTAAACAAATTGTCTGGGAAATTGTGTAAACTCCAATACTCCACTCCCCAGGAAACATTAACATAGCAACAATTGACCCAGAGATAGTCAGCCATAGCTCTAAGCATGAAACCCATCCAGCACAAGCATAATGTTAATCACCTATCCAGCCTGCATGGAAAACCCAGGCCTAGGCAGACAACGTAAACACCAAAAACAACCAATCAACACATCCTAAACAAGTTACCGTTAACGAGCCCGCCAAAATCCAACAAAGAATTACCAAGCCCGCCAAAACTAAGACAAAGAATCAGGTTTGATTTGGCGCGCAGATTAGAAAGGCTCTCAAAGTATAATTGAGGCTCTGTTTTACGGGTCAATCAGCCTTCTCAGGGGTTCGCTATGCAGCCTTCTAGAGCCTTCTGAGCCTCGGCGTCTTCGGCCTCGACAGCACTCCTGGGTTACACTGCTCTGCACTGGAGAAGAAGGAAGAACATCAACAAAAGGCAGAGAAAAGCAATTCCCAGTGACTTCGGACATCACCAACTCATCGCGGCAACAAACTGACCACAGCCAACATGGTAACATCGAACCACCACGATTGGCAAATCCTAAGAAAGAAACTACTCAAGAAGAAACTGAAGATTCGAAAATTTTCCATTCTACAATCTATTCCTGACTTACAATGGGTGAAACATTATCTAAAGTAACTCAAAGCCCTTCTCCTGCAAGAATTGTACATTCCTGTCTGGCATAGAAATAAAAAAGGGAAGGTGGCTCAACCGTGGCTATCAAGGGAAATCAGGGATAGTATTAAAGCCAAGGAAGTGGCATATAAATTGGCCAGAAATAGCAGCGAACCTGGGGACTGGGAGAAATTTAGAACTCAGCAGAGGAGGACAAAGGGTTTGATTAGGGCAGGGAAAATGGAGTATGAGAAGAAGCTTGCAGGGAACATTAAGACGGATTGCAAAAGTTTCTATAGATATGTAAAGAGAAAAAGGTTAGTAAAGACAAACGTAGGTCCCCTGCAGTCAGAATCAGGGGAAGTCATAACGGGAAACAAAGAAATGGCGGACCAATTGAACAAGTACTTTGGTTCGGTATTCACGAAGGAGGATACGAACAACCTTCCGGTTATAAAAGGGGTCGGGGGGTCTAGTAAGGAGGAGGAACTGAGGGAAATCCTTATTAGCCGGGAAATTGTGTTGGGGAAATTGATGGGATTGAAGGCCGATAAATCCCCAGGGCCTGATGGACTGCATCCCAGAGTACTTAAGGAGGTGGCCTTGGAAATAGTGGATGCGTTGACAGTCATTTTCCAACATTCCATTGACTCTGGATCAGTTCCTATGGAGTGGAGGGTAGCCAATGTAACCCCACTTTTTAAAAAAGGAGGGAGAGAGAAAACAGGGAATTATAGACCGGTCAGCCTGACATCGGTAGTGGGTAAAATGATGGAATCAATTATTAAGGATGTCATAGCAGTGCATTTGGAAAGAGGTGACATGATAGGTCCAAGTCAGCATGGATTTGTGAAAGGGAAATCATGCTTGACAAATCTTCTGGAATTTTTTGAGGATGTTTCCAGTAGAGTGGATAAGGGAGAACCAGTTGATGTGGTATATTTGGACTTTCAGAAGGCGTTCGACAAGGTCCCACACAAGAGATTGATGTGCAAAGTTAGAGCACATGGGATTGGGGGTAGTGTACTGACATGGATTGAGAACTGGTTGTCAGACAGGAAGCAAAGAGTAGGAGTAAATGGGTACTTTTCAGAATGGCAGGCAGTGACTAGTGGGGTACCGCAAGGTTCTGTGCTGGGGCCCCAGCTGTTTACACTGTACATTAATGATTTAGATGAGGGGATTAAATGTAGTATCTCCAAATTTGCGGATGACACTAAGTTGGGTGGCAGTGTGAGCTGCGAGGAGGATGCTGTGAGGCTGCAGAGCGACTTGGATAGGTTAGGTGAGTGGGCAAATGCATGGCAGATGAAGTATAATGTGGATAAATGTGAGGTTATCCACTTTGGTGGTAAAAACAGAGAGACAGACTATTATCTGAATGGTGACAGATTAGGAAAAGGGGAGGTGCAAAGAGACCTGGGTGTCATGGTACATCAGTCATTGAAGGTTGGCATGCAGGTGCAGCAGGCGGTTAAGAAAGCAAATGGCATGTTGGCCTTCATAGCAAGGGGATTTGAGTACAGGGGCAGGGAGGTGTTGCTACAGTTGTACAGGGCATTGGTGAGGCCACACCTGGAGTATTGTGTACAGTTTTGGTCTCCTAACCTGAGGAAGGACATTCTTGCTATTGAGGGAGTGCATCGAAGGTTCACCAGACTGATTCCCGGGATGGCGGGACTGACCTATCAAGAAAGACTGGATCAACTGGGCTTGTATTCACTGGAGTTCAGAAGAATGAGAGGGGACCTCATAGAAACATTTAAAATTCTGACGGGGTTAGACAGGTTAGATGCAGGAAGAATGTTCCCAATGTTGGGGAAGTCCAGAACCAGAGGTCACAGTCTAAGGATAAGGGGTAAGCCATTTAGGACCGAGATGCGGAGAAACTTCTTCACCCAGAGAGTGGTGAACCTGTGGAATTCTCTACCACAGAAAGTTGTTGAGGCCAATTCACTAAATATATTCAAAAAGGAGTTAGATGAGGTCCTTACTACTAGGGGGATCAAGGGGTATGGCGAGAAAGCAGGAATGGGGTACTGAAGTTGAATGTTCAGGCATGAACTCATTGAATGGCGGTGCAGGCTAGAAGGGCCGAATGGTCTACTCCTGCACCTATTTTCTATGTTTCTATGTCTATGTTTCTAAGAAGAAAGTGGGTACTCACCCCATAAATCCAATACGCACCTTACTGTATCAGCGGAAACCACCCAACTGAAGACTACGCAGTAAGAAGTCTTGCACAACGTTCGGAGTACGGCAAGCAGAACCTACAGAGTCCAGCGAACCCCGAAATCGCGAACTACTGCTAACTGTGAATAAGAGGATTGGTGAGCATTATCCCTGTTGCCCTAGAGTTTAACCTAGTCAGATTTAGGTATTGGGAGGTGGGAGGTGGGAGGTGTATTATCTTCTGTAACCCCTTTTGTATGTGTAATAAAGTGTTCCTTATTCTAGAGAGTGCGAGTTTTGACATTGTACTGTCTTTCCTGAATAAAATCAAAGTTTCTTGCACCAAAACTAGTTGTCTGCTGCACTTTGTCACATCCCCAAATAAATCCAAAGTCTAGAACCCAGGGAGTGGGAGCGCTTTGAACCGCTCAAAAGGTCAGAAGTGAATCTGACCCACACACCACCCCCTCCAGTACGGAGTGTCTACGGACCTGGGAAGGCATCGCAAAAGCCGGTTTTCAACGCACAATGCACTGGCTTTTCTGACCTGTCAAGGTGGAGCTTGACAGATCCAACTCATATCGGGTGCGAGGTCATTTGCAAGGCCCATATCTTGCCCAGCAAATGTTCTCAAAATTCTTATGCCTGATAAAAGCAGGCACATAGCCTATTTTTACAGGCGTAAGAGTTTAAAAACATACAAAAATATAATTAAATTAAATTTAAAAAACACATATTATTTTTAAAAACCCTGCCCACTATGTTACATTTATTTTTAACCATAATTTTTAAAACTTGTTAAAAACTCTGAATTTTCTTTTCTAAGATATTTATTAACTTTAATTTTAATTATGTGAGGTATGTTTTTTACTTTTTATTACATGTGTTTAGTGTGTTTGTTTTTTTTCTCATTAATAGCAATGAGAACTTGTAGAAACGGAGTTTTCATTGCTATTAATGAAAAAGCTGTGGAATACTGTACGTGACTGCACCTTCTGCGTGGGAACCTCGAGGACAGGAGCGCGCTTCGCAGCGCGGGAAGAGAAGGCCTCCCATCCGGAATTGCAGGCCCCTCCCGAACCACCAGGTAAATTCGTAGGAATGTTTCAGGTCGGAGGCAATTGCCGTCTGGAAGCCTCCAACCGGAATTTCAGCCCCATTGAATCCTCAAACGGATAGAGAAGCACAGAGTACGAGTGTCTGCTTGCAAGTGTGAGTTATTTCAAAATTCCGTGGAGTACTTAGGGTACAGAGTAGACAAAGATGGTTTACATCCAACCAAGGGAAAGCTGGATGCAATCAGAAATGCACCCACTCCCAAGAATGTCACTGAACTTCGATCATTTTTGGGTCTTTTGAACTATTATGGGAAGTTACTACCATATTTGGCTATAATGTTACATCCACTGAATGAACTATTGAAAAAACAGGTCCATTGGAAGTGGTCAAAAGAATGCGACACAGCATTCAAGGAGTGTAAAAGCAAATTGGGAGAGAGCACCATGTTAGTTCACTACAACGTATCTAAGGAGATCAAGCTAGCATGAGATGCCTCTCCATATAGAGTTGGGCAGTGATCTCTCATGTATTATGTAGTGGGGAGGAGAGACCAATTGCTTTTGCTTCACGCACTCTCAGTGCCAGTGAGTGTAATTATGCGTAAATCGAAAGGGAAGCTTTTGCAATAATTTTTGGGGTCAAGAAGTTCCACAAATACTTGTATGGTCGTAAGTTTACCATCATTACGGACCATAAGTCCCTGACAGCAATCCTCCATCCAAAGACCCCAGTTCCAATATTAACTGCAGCACGAATGCAGAGATGGGCTTTGATTTTGTCAGCATATACATATATTGAATACAGATGATCAGCTGATCACAGTAATACTGATGCTATATCTTGATTGCCTTCCTCATCACAAAGTTACACCCGATAGGGAAGAAGTGTTCTATTTTTCATACATTGATGAACTGACAATCACAGCCGAAGAGATTGGTAGAGCAACCAAATGTGACCCAGTTATATCAAAGGTGTATGATTGCCTCGCAAATGGCTGGCCAAACCAGGTAATAGACAAAGATATGAATCCATTCTTCCTTCATAGGAATGAATTATCAGTCGATAAAGATGGGTGCAAGAGTGGTTATACCAAATAAATTCAGGTCCAAATTATTAGGAGATCTTCATGACCAGCACCTGAGAATGTGTTTGACCAAGAGTTTTGCACATAGTTACTTATGGTGGCCAGGTCTAGATGAAGACATAGAGTACATCGTCAGTCAGTGTACGACATGTCAATCGATAAGCAAGAAACCACCATCAGAACCATTACAGCCATGGAAATGGCCTCTCAGGGTGTGGCAAAGGTTACATATCGACATTGCTGAGCTAAAAGGACAATTGTTCATTGTGATTGATAGCCATTCGAAGTGGGTCAAGGTGTTTTCAATGCGGAAAATAACAAGTAAAACATTAGACATTTTGCAAAGATTATTTTCTTCATTTGGCCTCCCAGAAGAAATTGTATCTGATAACGGACCACAATTTTGTTCAGAAGAATTTGCACAGTTTACGAGCAAAAATGGTGTGAAACATACCAAGGTTTCACCATACCACTTTGCTTCAAATGATGCAGCAGAGCGCATAGTACAAATTGTAAAAAGTGCCCTCATCAACCAGATGTTGGATCCTAATCCAAAGAAACTACCATTGTCATTGGACCACAAATTGGCTAATTTTCTTCTTACTTATCGTAATTCTCGTCATACAACTACTGGTAGAACACCAGCAGAGTTATTTCTCAAACGACAGCCACGAACCAGATTCTCGTTGTTAAAACCAAATTTGGCACAATCCGTAGAAGAGAAGCAATTAAGACAGAACGAGAATCATGGAAGAGCAAAAGGGAGATGTGTGAAATTAAATCAGACGGTGAGAGTGAAGAACCATCACCATAAATGGTTAAAGACTGGGTGTTGTGTAATGAGAGAGGATTAATTAGCAATCTCATTGTGCGAGGCCCCTTGGGGAGGAGTGACCATGATATGGTGGAATTCTGCATTAGGATGGAGAATGAAACAGTTAATTCAGGGACCATGGTCCAGAACATGGAGAGGGGTGGCTTTGAAGGTATGAGGCATGAATTGGCTAGGATAGATTGGCTAATGATACTTGGGGGGGTTGACTGTGGATGGGCAATGGCAGACATTTAGAGACCGCATGGATGAATTACAACAATTGTATATTCCTGTCTGGCGTAAAAATAAAAAAGGGAAGGTGGCTCAACCGTGGCTATCTAGGGAAATCAGGGATGGTATTAAAGCCAAGGAAATGGCATACAAATTGGCCAGAAATAGCAGCGAACCTGGGGACTGGGAGAAATTTAGAATTCAGCAGAGGAGGACAAAGGGTTTGATTAGGGCAGGGAAAATGGAGTACGAGAAGAAGCTTGCAGGGAACATTAAGGCGGATTGCAAAAGTTTCTATAGGTATGTAAAGAGAAAAAAGGTTAGTAAAGACAAACGTAGGTCCCCTGCAGTCAGAATCAGGGGAAGTCATAACGGGGAACAAAGAAATGGCAGACCAATTGAACAAGTACTTTGGTTCAGTATTCACTAAGGAGGACACAAACAACCTTCCGGATATAAAAGGGGTCAGAGGGTCGAGTAAGGAGGAGGAACTGAGGGAAATCTTTATTAGTTGGGAAATTGTGTTGGGGAAATTGATGGGATTGAAGGCCGATAAATCCCCAGGGCCTGATGGTCTGCATCCCAGAGTACTTAAGGAGGTGGCCTTGGAAATAGCAGATGCATTGACAGTCATTTTCCAACATTCCATTGACTCTGGATCAGTTCCTATCGAGTGGAGGGTAGCCAATGTAACCCCACTTTTTAAAAAAGGAGGGAGAGAGAAAGCAGGGAATTATAGACCGGTCAGCCTGACCTCAGTAGTGGGTAAAATGATGGAATCAATTATTAAGGATGTCATAGCAGCGCACTTGGAAAATGGTGACATGATAGGTCCAAGTCAGCATGGATTTGTAAAAGGGAGATCATGCTTGACAAATCTTCTGGAATTTTTTGAGGATGTTTCCAATAAAGTGGACAAAGGAGTACCAGTTGATGTGGTATATTTGGACTTTCAGAAGGCTTTCGACAAGGTCCCACACAGGAGATTAATGTGCAAAGTTAAAGCACATGGGATTGGGGGTAGTGTGCTGACGTGGATTGAGAACTGGTTGTCAGACAGGAAGCAAAGAGTAGGAGTAAATGGGTACTTTTCGGAATGGCAGGCAGTGACTAGTGGGGTACCGCAGGGTTCTGTGCTGGGGCCCCAGCTGTTTACATTGTACATTAATGATTTAGACGAGGGGATTAAATGTAGTATCTCCAAATTTGCGGATGCCACTAAGTTGGGTGGCAGTGTGAGCTGCGAGGAGGATGCTATGAGGCTGCAGAGTGACTTGGATAGGTTAGGTGAGTGGGCAATGCGTGGCAGATGAAGTATAATGTGGATAAATGTGAGGTTATCCACTTTGGTGGTAAAAACAGAGAGACAGACTATTATCTGAATGGTGACAGATTAGGAAAAGGGAAGGTGCAACGAGACCTGGGTGTCATGGTACATCAGTAATTTAAGGTTGGCATGCAGGTACAGCAGGCAGTTAAGAAAGCAAATGGCATGTTGGCCTTCATAGCGAGGGGATTTGAGTACAGGGGCAGGGAGGTGTTGCTACAGTTGTACAGGGCCTTGGTGAGGCCACACCTGGAGTATTATGTACAGTTTTGGTCTCCTAACTTGAGGAAGGACATTCTTGCTATTGAGGGAGTGCAGCGAAGATTCACCAGACTGATTCCCGGGATGGTGGGACTGACCTATCAAGAAAGACTGGATCAACTGGGCTTGTATTCACTGGAGTTCAGAAGAGTGAGAGGGGACCTCATAGAAACATTTAAAGTTCTGACGGGTTTGGACAGGTTGGATGCAGGAGGAATGTTCCCAGTGTTGGGGAAGTCCAGAACCAGGGGTCACAGTCTAAGGATAAGGGGTAAGCCATTTAGGACTGAGATGAGGAGAGACTTCTTCACCCAGAAAGTGGTGAACCTGTGGAATTCTCTACCACAGAAAGTAGTTGAGGCCAATTCACTGGATATATTCAAGAGGGAGTTAGATGAAGTCCTTACTACTCGGGGGATCAGGGGGTATGGCGTGAAAGCAGGAAGGGGGTACTGAAATTTCATGTTCAGCCATGAACTCATTGAATGGCGGTGCAGGCTAGAAGGGCTGAATGGCCTGCTCCTGCACCTATTTTCTATGTTTCTATGTTTCTAAGTGGTTACCAGGAAGAGTGGTGAACATATGTGGGCCTCGCACATATTTTGTCAAGATGTTTGATCATGGACAGTTCAGGTTTGTTCACATTGATCATATTTTACCTACAGACTTGGAAGGAGTTGAAGGTCGGAATGATTCAATTATTTCTGAATCATCAGATAATTTTGGTACACGTAAAGTACCAGTAGCATATCCTACATCAAATGTACTGGAAACAAGTCCAAGAGAAAGTCAGAATTTAAGCCTGAGTCCAAGTTAGGCAGACAAATAATCTGAAGTTGTAGAGAGTTCATATGGAAATCAAGGGAATCCCTTGAAGGAAAACTTTCCTCAGGATCAGCCTCGAATGAGTCTAAGTTCAATACCATGTTTGGACGGTTCTGTTTGAGAGCAAAGGTATCCTCTTCAAAACAGAAAACAAGTGGTTAAGCTTGATTTGTAAATATGGCAAAGTAAGTCCATATCCTTTGTTATGTATAACCATGCAAGTTATGTATGATGATTGTTTGTTATAATTATTTCTTCATTAAGGAGGGAGAAGTGTAATATATACAGTTCCATCCAGTGGCACTGCAGCCAGTGCTGTTTACAACTATTTTGTTGTGTATCAGTAATCAAGTGCTCCATGATTAAAGGGGGGGGGCACACTCCAAAAACTTTTCAAGTGCCCCCTTGTTTTTTGGGGTTTCTTGGGGGGTTTTTTGAGAGCACTAAAACACAAATTATATAAGTGCCCCCTGGCTAAAAACAGGGGGGCACTACAACCGGCACAATAAACAAATAAAACTTTAGACAAAAACCTCAAATTAAAATTTGGTTGCTGGGGGTGATGATGCACTCCAGTCCCTCCGGCACACACCTCTCACGGAAGGCCACGAGCGTACCGGTGGCCTGTGCTGTTTACAAGAATAAACAGTACAGGTCAGCTAACAGGCTTTCTAAAGTTATCAGCCATCTTAAAGCCTGTGTGTTTGTGATGTCCTACACAGCTGTTCGAGGTTGAGACAGCGGAGGCTAGAGCATGGCGGTCAAAAAAATGGCAGCTCTGGTGTCAAATCAGCATTGTGCACTGATTGACGTCATAAACTACCTTCTCTGCATGCTGCCAGCAGTCGTTAGGTGGGCACGCGCAAGCCCTTTTACCGAGATACCATCCGGTGCACTTCCCATCAGAAGTGTGCACGCCAAGAAAACGGACACTACATAGCCCAATTGGTTCAGGAGACACGCCGTTGCTTGCTCTTTTCATACAGGTCCCAGATCCCTTATAGAGTGCACCACGCTGGTTTAAATGTCTGATAACCGCAAGTCACAGTGTAAATTCTGTGTGCAAGGGTAAGCTTAATGAACTGCAGGAGCCATTCATTCGCCACTTACCGCAAAATCCGAGCTATTACATCATGGCCCGAATTTTGTGGTTGTAATGGTGATGAAACTGTCAGAGTTCATTGTCTTTACTCTGTGAACCTCGCAAAAATATTTGACGTCTGCACATGTGCAGTTAAAAGTGGAAATTCAGAAATTGCTGTCAGTGATTCACTGCTCCTCCACAAGGTGTGCTGTTGAAGTCCCTGCAGTTGGCAATCTTCAGAAACAATTGAGATGATGTGAACTTCTTCTTTTACGTCGTAATATCACTGTTAAAGAAAACCCAAAAATTTAAGCCTTGGTAAATTGGGGGAACTGGATTTTTAATGATGTGAGTCATATCTACTGCTGAACAACCTCTGTGGCCATTAAAGATAATTTTATTTTTGTGGAATGTTGCATTTTTCCATTATGATAAAAAATTTCATAGGTTTGTAATATAATGAAAATTATTATTTTTATTGAAATCTGTTTCTGATATTTCAGCTACTACCTTAATTCCATATGTATGTCTCAATCATTATTTTGATCTCTGTAAATTGTATCAAAAGTGATGGATAAACAGTGCTTTTACTTCCTGGTTTGCCATCTGTGAGAATTCTTCAATATGATTGGCTGCTTAGCCTGCTTTATGATGTCACTGTTGCTGGATGCTGGAGATCCCCTAGAGTTGGCATCAGAATGAAATTAACATTGGGAAAGGTAAAATCGACACCACAGAGATCACCAGATCTTTGTGGGCAGCTTTCTTCGGGGCCAGCAGCGAGCGCCATCACCTCGCCTCTGACCGCAAAATCTGGGCCTATATATTTTCCAAGCAGCAATAAACTGTTTACATTACACTGTAAAAACATTTGCATTGAAACATATCATAGATATGTTCCATTGTCTCTATAGCCCTCACTACTATCGCTTTATTGATTTGCTGATTTGTATCTTTTACTTAAAAAAAATGTCAACATTCAAACATACAAAAAAGAACAGGAAAAGACCAGCTGATCAAGCAATCCCAGCATGGTGTAACTTGCACACACCCTCGCTGCATTAATAAACTTGCAGAATGGGAGTATAATTGGCAATATATTTAATTTATTGATAAGTGTGTGATGGTGTATTTTGGCAGGAAAAATAAGGAGGCTACATAAGGAGGCTTGGAAAATGAGGCCTAGAAATTAATGAACGCCACAAATCTGCCAGTGCCATCACGGGAGGGTGTTAACGGCCACCAAAATTGGCGCTGGGGACTATTAACATTAGCCCAATGCTTATCTCATTATGCAACACCATCCTGCTGGCGTTCATCCCGGCAGGAGGCCCCAATGTAGCATGGTCGGAGCAGCCAGAACAGCCTGCTCTTAAAACAAGGCTGTCATTTCAGAAACCATTTGTTCCCTTAGAGGGAAAGCAGTTCGCTCCCTTCTGAAATGAAACAATAAAAATCATGTAACAATATACTATTTTTAACTCTTATAGCTCAACTGCCTTCTGAAAAAAATTAACAGTAAAAATATTTCCCAAATGGGAGTCTTCAGCTCTTAAAGCTGAATTCGCTTCCGCACCTAAACTGAAATGAAAAAAATTAAATTCATGTAAAAATAGGCAGTTTTTAGCCTTTACAGCTCAAGTGTTTTTTGGAGAAAATTTAACATTAAATGGAATTCCCAAATGGGAGTCTTCAGCTCTTAAATCACCTAAGAAAAATGCTAAAAATGCTTCATCACTAACACAAATGGCTCAGCAAGCCAGGGAAGGGGTATCCAAGGTCTCGCATGCAGCACTGCAGCTTTGTGCAGGGGCTCAATACTGCAAGACAGGTTCTGTACCCACAGGGTTCAGGAGGTCCTCCAGAAATAACAATGTAGAACCAAGGCCGTCACTGCCACCATCGTCGCCCCCACCACCTGGCTCCAGTGCCCAAAGAAGCTTCATGACCTCTGACCAGTGGTCAAGGTCAGTGAATGTATTTTAAAAGCCATCTCATACCAACTGCACCACTAGCCTCATACACTGCTCAATGCATGACATCCCCCTGCCCCAATCACTCATTTGCCAATAGTCCGTACCAAACACGAGGTACACTTCTTATTCCAAACCTCACCTCACCCCTTGGAGGAGACGGTGCAGGTCATTCTTAGCAGGGGCATGGATGAATCCTTGGCCAGCAGCGGGGAAGAAAGGATACAAGATGCTGGTATCCTCATACATTATCCTCCTTCTGGCATGCACCTCATGCTTTCCGCCCTCCCCTTACCACAACTCCACCCTTGTGCCTTCCTCATTTCACACCCAAGAAGTGCAGCCTGCCCAGCCAGTGGTTGGCCAAGAAGAGGCTACGTGGTCCAACTCTGAAGTGAAAATGCCAGGCAAATGAGGGAAAGAAAGACAGGATTAAGAGAGAGAGAGAAAAGAGACAGAAAGGTAAAGTAGGATTTTATTTTAGATATTTTAAAGTGTAAAAACCACTGAAATTGAGTTACTACTTGCAGGAATGAGACTCCACAGTTTCAATTGTTCACTTTCAGAGCCAAAAATGTTGAGTGGCATTGCAGGAATATAAATTTAATCATTGAAAGGGTCCTTATGTTGGTAAGTACTAGCCATGAATTTCTGCGACTTTGATTTGTTTTAACAGCGCAAATGAACCAATTTCTTGAAAATCACGGGGAGATTAAGGGCATGATCCTGATTCACAAGGTTAACGGTGGAGCACTGCAAATTATCCAGCAACTTGTGGCAATTCAAAATTCATGTCGTATCTCTTCCTTGCCACAAATTTCTGGGTTATTTATACATTAATAACAGCATGTGCATTAAACTCACTGTTATTTTGACAGCAAACTCTGGCTCTCTGCCTTAGCATCTAACCTGGCTCCATGTTTTCATTAATTATGACCCCTACTTTATGTATATATGTCAAATAGTCTATCTCGACTGACAAGAGTCTAATCCTTTGATTATTTTAAAGACCTCACTCATATGTCCTCAAAAACTAGAAACATAGAAACATAGAAAATAGGTGCAGGAGTAGGCCATTCAGCCCTTCGAGCCTGCACCGCCATTCAATGAGTTTATGGCTGAACATGCAACTTCAGTACCCCATTCTTGCTTTCTCGCCATACCCCTTGATCCCCCTAGTAATTAGCACTACATCTAACTCCTTTTTGAATATATTTAGTCAATTGGCCTCAACAACTTTCTGTGGTAGAGAATTCCACAGGTTCACCACTCTCTGGGTGAAGAGGTTTCTCCTCATCTCGGCCCTAAATGGCTTACCCCTTATCCTTAGACTGTGACCCCTGGTTCTGGACTTCCCCAACATTGGGAACATTCTTCTTGCATCTAACCTGTCTAAACCCATCAGAATTTTAAACGCTTCTATGAGATCCCCTCTCATTCTTCTGAACTCCAGTGAATACAAGCCCAGTTGATCCAGTCTTTCTTAATATGTCAGTCCCGCCATCCCTGGAATTAGTCTGGTGAACCTTCGCTGCACTCCCTCAAGAGCAAGAACGTCCTTCCTCAAGTTAGGAGACCAAAACTGTACACAATACTCCAGGTGTGGCCGCACCAAGGCCCCTGTACTCAAATCCCTTCGCTATGAAGGCCAACATGCCATTTGCTTTCTTAACCGCCTGCTGTACCTGCATGCCAACCTTCAATGACTGATGTACCATGACACCCAGGTCTCGTTGCACCTCCCCTTTTCCTAATCTGTCACCATTCAGATAATAGTCTGTCTCTCTGTTTTTACCACCAAAGTGGATAACCTCACATTTATCCACATTATACTTCATCTGCCATGCATGTGCCCACTCACCTAACCTATCCAAGTCACTCTGCAGCCTCATAGCATCCTCCTCGCAGCTCACACTGCCACCCAACTTAGTGTCATCCGCAAATTTGGAGATACTACATTTAATCCCCTCGTCTAAATCATTAATGTACAATGTAAACAGCTGGGGCCCCAGCACAGAACCTTGCGGTACTCCACTAGTCACTGCCTGCCATTCTGAAAAGAACCCATTTACTCCTACTCTTTGCTTCCTGTCTGCCAACCAGTTCTCAATCCACATCAGCACACTACCCCCAATCCCATGTGCTTTAACTTTGCACACTAATCTCTTGAGTGGGACCTTGTCGAAAGCCTTCTGAAAGTCCAAATACACCACATCAACTGGATCTCCCTTCTCCACTCTACTGGAAACATCCTCAAAAAATTACAGAAAATTTGTCAAGCATGATTTCCCTTTCACAAATCCATGCTGACTTGGACCTATCATGTCACCTCTTTCCAAGTGCGCTGCTATGACATCCTTAATAATTGATTCCATCCTTTTACCCACTACCGATGTCAGGCTGACCGATCTATAATTCCCTGTTTTCACTCTCCCTCCTTTTTTAAAAAGTGGGGTTACATTGGCTACCCTCCACTCCATAGGAACTGATCCAGAGTTAATGGAATGATGGAAAATGACTGTCAATGCATCCGCTATTTCCAAGGCCACCTCCTTAAGTACTCTGGGATGCAGACCATCAGGCTCTGGGGATTTATCGGCCTTCAATCCCATCAGTTTTCCCAACACAATTTCCTAATGAATAAGGATTTCCCTCAGTTCCTCCTTCTTACTAGACCCTCTGGCCCCTTTTATATCCGGAAGGTTGTTTGTGTCCTCCTTAGTGAATACTGAACCAAAGTACTTGTTCAATTGGTCAGCCATTTCTTTGTTCCCAGTTATGACTTCCCCTGATTCTGACTGCAGGGAACCCAAGTTTGTCTTTACTAACCTTTTTCTCTTTACATATCTATAGAAGCTTTGGCTGTCCATTTTAATGTTCCCTGCAAGCTTCCTCTTGTACTCTATTTTCCCTGCCCTAATCAAACCCTTTGTCCTCCTTTGCTGAGTTCTAAATTTCTCCCAGTCCCCAGGTTCACTGCTATTTCTGGCCAATTTGTATGCCACTTCCTTGGCTTTAATACTATCCCTGATTTCCCTTGCTAGCCACGGTTGAGCCACCTTCCCTTTTTTATTTTTACGCCAGACAGGAATGTACAATTGTTGTAGTTCATCCATGCGGTCTCGAAATGTCTGCCATTGCTCATCCACTGTCAATCCCTTAAGTATCATTCGCCAATCTATCCTAGCCAATTCACGCCTCATACCTTCAAAGTTACCCTTCTTTAAGTTCTGGACCATGGTCTCTGAATTAACTGTTTCATTCTCCATCCTAATGTAGAATTCCACCATATTATGGTCACTCTTCCCCAAGGGGCCTCGCACAACGAGATTGCTAATTAATCCTCTCTCATTACACAACACCCAGTCTAAGATGGCCTCCCCCCTAGTTGGTTCCTCGACATATTGGTCTAGAAAACCAACCCTTATGCACTTCAGGAAATCCTCCTCCACCGTATTGTTTCCAGTTTGGTTAACCCAATCTATATGCATATTAAAGTCACCCATGGTAACTGCTGCACCTTTATTGCATGCACCCCTAATTTCCTGTTTGATGCCCTCCCCAACATCACTGCTACTGTTTGGAGGTCTGTACACAACTCTCACTAGCGTTTTCTGCCCCTTGGTATTCCATAGCTCCACGCATACCGATTCCACATCATCCAAGCTAATGTCTTTCCTTACAATTGCATTAATTTCCTCTTTAACCAGCAACGCCACTCCGCCTCCTTTTCCTTTCTGTCTATCCTTCCTAAATGTTGAATACCCATGGATGTTGAGTTCCCAGCCTTGGTCACCCTGGAGCCATGTCTCCGTGATGCCAACCACATCGTTTCCATTAACTGCTATCTGCACAATTAATTCATCCACCTATGTTTTACCCAAAGTAAAAAGGCTCTTTCGCATGTCCAGATAAATAAGGGTTCTTAAACTTGGTATTAATCTAGTGACTATTCTCTGAATCTTTTCCAGGGCTTCGAGATTCAGGAGATCAAAACTGAATACTCTACGTATTCTGCATGTGGCCTGACCAAGACCTTGTATGTGGAAAAGATGGTACCACTTGTTTTATATTTAATTATCCTGATTATATATCCTAACACCCTATTTGCATTCACAATAGCCTCATGACTAATGTTCCCTTAAAGCTGTAGGACTTGAAAACCCAGTGTAAGTCCCAGGAAACCGAACTCTGTGATGAACCTTTATAAACATTCTATATACAATGCTGTAAAATACTGATTTCCTGTGAGACGTAAGAACCTTGGTACTCCCATTTAAAATGCGTAATGTTAATCTGTAGAGAAACCCAAACACAATGGAAACGATACTAATCCTTTTGTGGAAATATAAAGCCACACAAACTGAAATCTGTAGAGAAGCCCAAACGCAATGGAAATTATACTAAACCTTTTGTTGACATGTAAACACTGATACTGACCAAAACTTCGTAGCTAGACTAGACAATAGGCCAGGTTCTAAAGTGCTAAATGTGTGCTTACAAAGAAGATAGATAATCGATGGATCAAAGGAAAGATTTCGATGAATGACAGGTAGCCGTGGAAACAACACCTGAGAAAAGGCAAGGATAAAACACATAGATGACGGGGGAAAACAGGCTGCAGTTTGTCAGAGAAAAGTGATGTGGTTGATCATCAGAAGTTGAGCTCCACAAAACCGTCAGACCACCGGGTCAATCGTGAGTGCACAGAGAAACTGAGGCAGAGACTCAGCAAAGATGAGTGGGAACACGGCTGCCATCAAGGAAGGGTGACCGGGTCAGTCATCAGAAGACGCGCATCACAACACGTTAGCGAACTACTGGGATGACCATGAGCATGCAGGGAACTGAGGAACTGGTAACTATAACGTAGCCTAGCAGCTCAAGGGACAGACTGATAGGTGTAATGTTGATAACAGGTTGATCAGTACTCAGTAAAGACTACCACGCACAGTGCGAACTATACTTATTGGTGTCTTGTCATTATTTTCCAGTGTCAAACACTGAGAAGTAACCGGTAGTGTTAACTAATTGTTCTTGCCCACTACAAATTAATCCGGCTCAAAACCATTGTACTACAAAGCTGCGCAGCTGTTTAGAGCCATTGTTTCAGTCCCTGCCACAAACTCCGTTCCCTAACTACTGAGTCCATCCCTCTCCCCAGCTTCTGTCTGTGGTTGAACCAGATTGTTCGCAACCTTGGTGTCATATTTGACCTTGAAATGAGCTTCAACCACATATCCGCAGCTTAACTAAGACTGCCTATTTCCACCTCTGTAACATAGCCCATCTCAGCCCCTGCCTCAGCTCATCTGCTGCCGAAGCCCTCATCCATGTCTTTGTTACCTCTAGACTTGACTATTCCAATGCATTCCTGGCTGGCCTCCCACATTCTACCCTATGCAAACTAGAGGTGATCCAAAACTTGGCTGCCCATGTCCTAACTCGCACCAAGTCCTGCTCACTCATCACCCTTGCTGACCTACATTGGCTTCCGGTTAAGTAACGCCTTGATTTCAAAATACTCATCCTATTTTCAAATCCCTCCATGGCCTCACCTCTCCCTATCTCTGGTAATCTCCTCCAGCCCCACAACCCTGAAAAATCTCTGCGCTCCTCTAATTCTGCCCTCCTGAGCATCCCTGATTATAATCACTCAAGCATTGGTGGCCGTGCCTTCTGTTGCCTAGGCCCTAAGCTCTGGAATTCCCTGCCTAAACCTCTCCACATCTCTACCTCTCTTTCCTCCTTCAAGATACTCCTTAAAACATACCTCTTTGACCAAGCTTTTGGCCACCTGTGCTAATTTCTACTTATGCGGCTCAAATTTGTAGCACATAATCCTCCTGTGAAGCACTTTGGGACGTTTCACTACGTTAAAGGCACTATATAAATACAAGTTGTTGTTGTTGCACAGTGGTCTTAACATCCCGCATGGCTGGCTCACTGACTTTTAAATGGAAAAACGCACATGTATGGAGATTTGAATAGGGAACATTGTTCATGTCATTGGTCATGGAGTTTCAATGAGATGTGCACTATAATCCCTGGTCCTTTTCCCACTCAACATCATTGATCATGCTATGCTGCATGGTATATACATGAGTAGATGTGCCCCAATCAAAGTGCATTCAGCTGCCTTTATAGTAAAGGACAACTGCCAAACATGAGTTCATTCTCCTGTTGTCCAGGTAAACTGGATCCAGCAGGTAAGTGGAAATACTCTTACCTCCTGGATCCAGCAGTCCTTGCCTCCAGGGTTAATTCTAAGGTATGCAGCCTCATTATAATATTTAAATGACCAACCCGCCTCTTGCGAGGGACTTGGGTGCCCGCCCACAGTTCCGCCTCCGTTAAAACTGAAAGTTGGTGGGTTGGAGACAGGTTAGGGTCGGGTTTCAGATATTTTAAATTTTACATCCCACGGAACCCAAAGCCACCCGTTTTGGGGGATTAAAATTCCTCCTGTGTGTCACCATGATGATTCTTCAATCTGATTGCTTGAAGAGCCTTGCCAATGCTTTCTCTGCTCACAGTGCCACAGATTCCCTGTAGAAAGTGCCAGGCTGGATCAGATGCCCGATGATAGCAAGTCTCCACTCAAAAGCCCGTGAAAACTTTGTGGGCAGCTGTCAGTGTAGTAAATGGCGAATTCCTTTGCCGCAGACCGCAAAATCATGGCCAAGTTTCAGAAGTGTAGAATTGCTGATTGGCTTGTTTTAATCAGGTTAACTCCTCATAATGTTACAAAACTAGTGGAAGATTATCTGACATCTAATATCTGGTTTTGACTGGACCACTCGGCTCCAGACCTCATTACAGCCTTGGTCCAAACATGGACAAAAGAGCTGAATTCCAGAGGCGAGGTGAGAGTGACTGTCCTTGACATCAAGGCAGCATTTGACCGAATGTAGCACCAAGGAGCCCTAGTGAAATTGAAGTCAATGATGATCAGGGGGAAAACTCTCCACTGTCTGGAATTATACCTAGCACAAAGGAAGATGGTTGTGTTTGTTGGAGGCCAATCATCACAGCCCCAAGACATCGCTGCAGGAGTGCCTCAGGGTAGTATCCAAGGCCCAACTATCTTCAGCTGCTTCATCAAAGACCTTCCCTCCACCATAAGGTCAGAAGTGGGGGTGATTGCTGATGACTGCACAGTGTTCAGTGCCATTCATAATTCCTCAGATAAAGAAGCAGTTCATGCCCGCATGCAACAAGATCTGACAGCATAGAGTCTTGAGCTGATAAATGGTAAGTAATATTCGCGCCACACAAGTGCCAGGTAATGATCATCTCCAACAGGAGAGAATCTAAGCACCACCCCTTGACATTCAATGGCATTACCATCATTGAATCTCGCACTATCAACATTGTGAGGGTCACCATTGACCAGAAACTTAACTGCGCCAGTCACATAAATACCGTGGCTACAAGAGCAGGTCAGAGGCTGGATATTCTGCAGCGAGAGTCTCACCTGCTGACTCCCCAACCATCTCACCTGCTGCCTTTACATCATCTACAAGGCACAAGTCAGGAGTGTGATGGAATACTCTCCACTTGCCTGGATGAATGCAGCTCCAACAACATGCAGAAGCTCAACACCATCCATTACATTGGCACCCCATCCACCATCTTAAACATTCACTCCCTCCACTATCAGCACAACATGGCTGCAGAGTGTACCATCTGCAAGATGCAATGCAGCAACTCGCCAAGGCTTCTTCAACAGTACCTCCCAAACTCATGACATCTACCACCTAAAAGGACAAGGGCAGCAAGCGCATGGGAACACCATCACCTCCAAGATCCCCTCCAAGTCATACACCATCCTGACTTGAAAATATCACCCTTCCCTCATCGTCGCTGGGTCAAAATCCTGGAACTTCCCACCTAACAGCACTGTGGGAGTACCTTCACCACACGGACTGCAGCGGTTCAAGAAGGCAGCTCACCACCACCTTCTCAAGGGCAATTAGGGATGGGCAATAAATGCTGGTATTGCCAGCGACTCCCACATCCCACGAATGAATAAATAAAAAATAAGTGGATTGTTTTTCAAAGTTTTGCAATGTCATTTTACAGCACAATGAGCTAGTTTTATCCCTTTTATGGAGTGAGTACCAAGTATTGTATTCAGCTTCCTTAGTCAGGCTAAATGATTCACAATAATAACTTGAATTTATAAAATATTGCTATTTCTTTTTGTTACCTGTTAATTATATCCCGTCACCTCCTCTACTCCTGAAGGTGTTGACTCTTTGCAGGAAAACCCAACTACATCCCAAGTGGCCTAAGCAGTAAGTGCCCTCAGTGTTACTTGACTCATCATCATCATAGGCAGTCCCTCAGAATCGAGGAAGACTTGCTTCCACTCTTAGCGTGAGCTCTTAGGTGGCTGTACAGTCCAATACGAGAACCACAGTCTCGGTCACAGGTGGGAGAGACAGCAGTTGAAGGAAAGGGTGGGCGGGGAGTCTGGTTTGCCGCACGCTCCTTCCACTGCCTGCGCTTGATTTCTGCATGCTCTCGGCGATGAGACTCGAGGAGCTCAGCGCCCTCCCGGATGCACTTCCCCCACTTAGGGTGGTCTTTGGCCAGGGACTCCCAGGTGTCAGTGGAGATGTCGCACTTTCTCAGGGAGGCTTTGAGGGTGTCCTTGTAACGTTTCCACTGCCCACCTTTGGCTCGTTTGCCGTGGACGAGTTTCGAGTAGAACGCTTGCTTTGGGAGTCTCGTGTCTGGCATGCGAACCATGTGGCCTGCCCAGTGGAGCTGATCAAGTGTGGTCAGTGCTTCAATGCTGGGGATGTTGGCCTGGTCGAGCACGCTAATGTGGGTGCGTCTGTCCTCCCAGGGGATTTGTAGGATCTTGCGGAGACATCGTTTGTGGTATTTCTCCAGTGACTTGAGGTGTCTACTGTACAGCTAAAAAACAACAAGGCTACGGGAGCGCATGGAATCCCTGCTGAGGCACTGAAGTATGGTGGAGAGGCACTGCTGGCGCGAATACATGACATCATCTCTCTCATCTGGAGGGAGGAGACCATGCTGGGAGATCTTAGAGATGCAGTGATCATGACTACCTTTAAAAAAGGGGACAAGTCCGACTGCGGAAACTACAGAGGAATCTCCCTGCTATCAGCCACTGAGAAATTCGTTACTTGACTATATAGAAACATGACATGCAATCTCTCACAGTGTGTGTTGTGGCAGGGATCACCGGGTAGTGATCGGGAGTGAGCATTCTGGTCCGTTTTCTGCTTCCTAACTCAGGGGCTTACTGGATGAACTGACTAAGGTATCCCAGAGGGGACAATATTCCAGAAAGGAGGAAATGAGCCAAAGGAAATGATGGGAAGTATCTGCTGTAGCTCAGTGGTAGCACTCTTGTGCTCTGATTCAGAAGGATGTGGGTTCAAATCTCACTCCAAACGCTTGAACACAAAATCTAGGCTGACTCTCCAGTGCAGTAGTGAGGAAAGTGCTGTACTGTCAGTGGTGCTGTCTTTCAGATGAGATGTTAAACTGAAGCCCCATCTGCCCTCTCAGGTGGATGTAAGAGATCCCAAGGCAGGGTTTTCTACTGGCCAATAGTTATCCATTAATCAACATTTCTAAAACACATGATCTGGTCATTGCAGTTTGTGCATGTTTACTTCATTGCAACAGTGACTTCACTTCAAAAGTACCTCATTGGCTATAAAGCATTTTGGGCATCCTGAGGTCATGAAAGGTGCTATATAAAGGCAAGTTCTCTTTCTTTCTTGCTTTCTTCCTTTCCTGCTTGCTTTGAATATATTTAACTATATTTCATGTGCTTTTAAATTTCAAAATGGACGAAAGAAGACCATTAGTCTCCTTGCTATTGTCTGTTGATGTACAATTAATGGGAAATAAGTGATTTTATTGTCTCGTAAACTTTTCTTATATTTCTTGCTATTATTTGCTGCTAATCCCTTCCATTTGGATTTACCACAATTGTTAATTATGTGCAGTATTACTCCAAAGCTATGAAATTTGAAATTTTGAGTAAACATTGGTAATGCAGTAGATTTATCTAGATTTTCACAAGATCTTCGATAAGGTACCCCATAATAGATCTATGATAAGGTACTCCATAATAGATCTTCGATAAGGTACCCCATAATAGGCTGGTGAACACGGTCAGAGAATGCAGAGTCAGGAGACAAGTAGTAGAATGGATAGCTAGCTGGCTTCAAGACAGAAAGCAGAGAGTAGGGGTAAAAGGTAAAAGGGGTATTTACAGTGGCAGAAGGTGGTGTTCCACAAGGATCAGTGCTGGGACCAATGTTGCTCACGATTTATATTAACAATTTAGACCTTGGAATCAAAAACACAATTTCTAAGTTTGCAGATGACACCAATACTGCAACAAATTACAGGAGGACATTAATAAACTTGCAGAATGGGCCTATAATTGCCAAATGAAGTTCAACACAGATAAAAGTGAGGTATTATATTTTGGTAGAAAGAATAAGGAGGTCACATATTGGAGGGTGCAAGTCTAGGTGGGGTAGAGGAACAATGGGATCTCTGAGTAAAAATACACAAATCATTAAATGTAGCGACAGATTAGCAAGGCCATAAAATAAGCAAACCAAGTACTAGGGTTTATTTCTTGAGGTATAGAATTGGAAAGTAGGGAAGTTATGCTAAACCTGTATCGAACCTTGGTTAGATCACACAGAGTACTGCGTACAATTCTGGTCGCCATATTGGCCTAGAAATCCCGATCCTCTGGTTCCCACGGGCGCTCGACAGAAAAAGGTAAAAAAGATGCACATCTACCTTATCCTGCTGCGCTCACCAGCGATCCCGATCCTGAGACCTCCTCTTCCTGGCATTAGAGTGCGTGCACGTCGGGAAGTCCGTATGCTGGAGCTAGAGTCACATGGCACTCGGCAGCCAATGCAGGTACAGTATTTTCTCATTCATAATAATGGGAACTCTGTAAGTAGGAGATCCCATTATTATGATTGAGAAACACTCCCCCAAACACCCAAACACAAATAAAAAAATTGAAAAAAATACACCACACATTTAAGATTAATTTAAATTAAAGTTAATAAATGTCTTACCAAAAAAAATTATTTTCCAATTTAAAAAAAAAGTTTTTAAAATATGTTTTAAAATAAAATTACCTTAATGGGCAGTGTTTTTAACATTAAAATGTGTTTTTTTGATTTATTTTACTATGTTTTTGTATGTTTTAAAACTCTACTTACCTGCTTTTACTAGGTGTAAGAGTTTTCAGGACATCCGCTGGGCAAGAGATGGTTAAATACCACAATCTTGCCCATGCGAATGTCCTGGCTGTGGGGATGTGGAGGATCTGTCAAGCCAAAGCTTTTGCGATGCCTTCCCGGGTCTGTACATGCACCGTACCGACCCGGGGAGGCCGGGATTTCTAGGCCATTATAAAATGGATATAGAGGCACTGGAGAGGGTGCAGAGAAGATTTACAAGGATGATACCAGAAATGCGAGGGTATACACATCAGGAAAGGATGAACAGACTGTGTAGTGTATGTAGGCATCTTTAATAATGACTCCACGAGGCAGGGTATGATACTTAAACCGTATAGACCTGTAGTCCTTTATTTGCAGCTCCTGAGTCACGACAACGAGCTGTGAGTTCCCTTTTATACTGGGTTACCTGCCGTGTGCAGGCAACCCCTAGGTCTCCAGCAGCAGCGCCCTCTGGTGTACCGGTAAGGTGTGTACAGTATAAGGGTACATTCAATGTGGCATAACAGTGTTACAGACATCACACAGTAAACAGGCATGCATACACAACAATACTCCCCCCTGAGCATTTTTCATATCCTAATTGTCATGACCAGGGGAGGTGATCAGTGGTGGGCTATGGGAGGTTGTGGTGAGGGTTGTGTCGTTGCCAGGTGTGACCCCTGTGCTTGAGGCTGGCCTTGTACGTTTCTGCTCCCTCACACACAAACCAAGTGGGTGTCACTGTTGTGGGATCCCTCAGGGAGGTAGCCAGACAGCAGTGGGTGGTGTATATACACTGTGATGTGGGTCATTGTGGGGTGGTGGGCAGGGCCACAAGTCTGGTTGGGCTCCTTGTCCACCAATTGGGATGAGGGTCAGGTCATCCCAGGGTTTGCCAGGGAAGCTGGAAGGTATTGGCCTCATGCTCCTGGTGTTGGCCCTGGTGGCCAGGGGCTGTAGGGCTGGTCTGGTGCAGATTGCCATTGGTGGTGGCTGGGCTGCCCATTGACCACTGTCCCTGTAGTGGGTCTGCTCCCACTGCCTGTGTGTGGGTCCTGCAAGGGGTATCACATTCGTTCCAAAGGCCCAGGCTACATGGTCAGGTAGCCTGCTGGACCTGGGGGTCTCCCACAGGGGGATTCCATTGATATCAGCATGGTACCTGTAGGACCCAATGTTCTTTGGCAGTGTCCTACCGGTATACATGACTCCTTGGTTCTGATCACACATAGTCAAGCCTGCATTATACATTCTAGCATTTGCATCACTTTTGGATGTCCTGGTTTCAACAGACATGGTTACATTAGGCATTTCACAATCTCTATCATTACTGTTAAGTATAATAAACTTGTTCTTAACCTTACTGACACCTGCATTCATATCATTAGTCACATTAGTTAAACCAGCATCACAATTCATTGTTACATTGCATAGATTTTCATACTTGCACCCTTTAATTGCATCTTTAGCATTAAAGTCCATGTACTCAAATAGTTGAAATTTCCCCTTTAAATTTCTTTGGTTACCATTCTCCTTTAAGGGAGCCTTCAAATCCGATTGGCCGCTCGGTGTCATGTGATGCTCCTCCATGCTCACTGGTGGCATGGCAGCAGCCATTTTGATTACAAGTGTTTCTCCTTGTGCTGTTGGTGCTGCAGCCATGTCCTGACTTTCGTCCAGGAGGGCTGTAGTGGTCTTTTCTTCCACAGGGCCACTTCGCCTGATGTGGACCCAGTTCATTCAATTCCTGCCCAGCAGCTTGAGACCGTCGCCAGCTACAATCCACAGGGGGAGTTTGTTCAACATGCCACCCTGGGAGACCTGAATGTCGACACTGCCAACAATTTGGATTTTACCTTTGGTGTAGGTGAGCAGCTTTGCCTGGACAGGCGACAGTTTTGGTCGAGTGGCAGGATTCATCCAAATTTTTTCAAAGGTCATTTGGCTCATCACAGACTGGCTCGCCCCTGTGTCGATCTCCATGGAGACTATGACCCCGTCGATGTCCACTTCTATCATCCACGGAGAACTTCCGGTGGAGCTGGTAAAGATTCCATACTCTTCTTCCAGGGTTTGAGCAGCTTCATCTTCATCTGTGTCGGAGCCCCGGTGATCAGCCAACTCATCAGATGCGGTGAGTACAGCCTTTTCTGCACATTCTCTGAAGGTGCCCTTTCTCTTTGCAGCCTTTGCATGCATAGTCTTTGTAGCGGCACTGGTGGGCCCTGTGGTTTCCTCCACAGCGCCAGCACGGGGCCATCCGGTTTGCCCCATGTAGTAGACTCAGAGTTGCGGGACTCGGGGCAGCATTTCTGCCTTTAGAAGTATCCATGCAGTGCACTGCACTTGCCGGTTTAAAGTCCTAGGTCAGTATTTGCTTGGAAACCATGTAGGCCTGGTTCACTTTAATTGCTTTCTGCAGGGTGACCGTGATGTCAGCCGAGAGCAATTTGTGTAGGAGGCCTTCGTGGCTGATTCCAATGACAAATATGTCCCGTAGTGCTTCATTATGGTGGTCGCCAAAATCATACAGTGCAGCTTGTTAAGTCCTGACTCTAATGTACTGGCTTACACGAGACACATGCTGAAGTCAAGGTCACTCAGGACCTGCACCTTTAATTCCAGCTCTCCAGTGCTGCACTTGCCTGAGACCTCCCTTTATATATCACAGTGGGACAGGTATGGAGTGTCTCCTGCAAGTGCACCCCTGGTGGTAAGGTATGCTTATTGTTACAGGTCATATCCAGTTACAGTCATGTATAACACGGTAAGGTACAGTTATATACAGTAATGTGAGATATATGACATCACCCTCCCCCAAGGTCTTATTGCCTTTATAGATTCAGTCTCTCAGGTGGTTTGCGCTGTCGCTGTAGTTGTGGTTCAGTTGTTTGCCTTGGTGCCTGTTTTTCGTTCAGTATGATTGCTGGTATCTCGCCTGGGCTGTCTGTTGAGACTGCCCTTTCCTCAGGTTGTTCCACCTGTCTGTCCACCAGATGTGGTGTGAGTTCCACATTATAGTCTGCCTCTGGTTCCTCAGTGTTATCAGTGAATCTACTTTTTACTTGGTCTACATGCCTCCGGCAGGTTTGGCCATTGTCCATTTGTACAACCAGTAGCCTGTTTCCCTCTTTGTCTGTTACTGTCCCTGCAAGCCATTTGAAACCCCGGCCATAGTTTAGGACAAACACTTTGTCCCTTATCTCATTCCACCTCCCCCTCGAATGTCGGTCATGGTACTCAGTTAGCTTTTGACGCTTAGCCTCAACAATTTCATGCATGTCTGGGAGGATTAACGAGAGCCAGGTCTTTAAGGTTCGTTTCATCAATAGTTGCGTGGGGGGAACCCCAGTCAACGAATGCGGACGAGATCTGTATGCCAGCAGCAGTCGCGACAGGCGGCTCTGCAGCGTTGGACCTTGGATTCTGAGCATGCTTTGTTTAATGATCTGCACTGCCATTGGAGGCCAGTTTGGAAGGTGCTGTCTTAACGTGATTTATACCGTGGTCAACTATAAAATCGTGAAATTCTGCGCTGGTGAAGCACGGATAATTATCACTGACCAAATGTCAGGAATGCCGTGAATTGCAAACATGGTTCCAAGACTCTCCACACTGGTGGAAGTGGTGCTCGAGTTTAAAATGGTGCACGCGATCCATTTTGAAAATGCATCAACGACTACGAGGAAAATTTTGCCCATGAATGGGCCCGCATAGTCTACATGCACCCCCAACCACGGTTTGGTGGGCCAGGGCCAAAGACTTAGGGAGGCCTCCCTGGGGCATTACTGAGTTGGGCACAAATAGTGCACCGACAGACGCAGAGCTCCAAGTCCACATTAATGCCTGGCCACCAGACATGAGATCTGGCTATGGCCTTAATAAGGACGATCCCCTGTTGCTCGCAATGGAGCTCCCGGACAAACGCCTCCCTGCCTCATAAGGGCATAACTACTCGGCTGCCCCACATCAGGCAGTCTGCCTGTAGTGAGAGTTCATGCATGTGCCTATGAAAGGGTTTGACCTCCTCGAGGCAGGCATCGCGAGCCTCTGCCCAGTCGCCGGTTAAAAAGTATCTTTTAACTCGAGATAACGTGGGGTCGCTGGTCGTCCAGGCTCTGATTTGGCGAGCCGTCATGGGCGAACCTCTGGATTCAAAGGCATTGATTGCCATGACCATCTCACAGTCCTGTTCGTCAAACCCTTCCGTGGTCGCCAGGGGTAGCCTGCTAAGCACATCGGCACAGTTGTCTGTGCCTGATCTGTGCCTTATCGTGTAGTCGTAAGCCGCCAGCATGAGTGCCCACTGCTGAATGCGCGCCGAGGCATTGGCGTTGATTGCCTTGCACTCGGATAGTAGGGACGTGAGGGGTTTGTGGTCGGTTTCTAACGCAAACTTGGCCCCGAAAAGATATTGGTGCATCTTTTTGATACCGTACACGCACGCGAGCGCCTCCTTCTCAACCATACCGTACCTGCGCTCCGCCCGCGAAAGTGACCTGGAGGCATAAGCAAGAGGCTGCAATTTACCCGCATCATTGACGTGCTGTAAAACGCACCCGACCCCGTACGCTGATGCATCACATGCAAGGACTAACTTTTTACCTGGGTCAAAAAAGGCTAAAACACTCTTGGAACATAGAAGGTTGCGTGCCTTATTGAAGGCGCGTTCTTGGGCGTCCCCCCAAAACCAATCGCACGCCTTTCTGAGTAGTACGTGGAGAGGCTCCAGCAGCGTGCTCAAGTTCTGCATAAAGTTCCCAAAGTAATTGAGTAGCCCGAGAAAGGCGCACAATTCCGAAACATTCCGGGGCCTGGGTGCCAGGCAAATCGCTTCGGTTTTGAATTCGGTTGGGCGGATTCCATCAGCGGCAATCCTTCTGCCCAAAAATTCAACCTCCGGCGCGAGAAACAGACACTTGGATTTCTTAACTCTTAGGCCTACCCGATCCAATCGACTTAGTACTTCCTCAAGATTGCGGAGATGAGAGTCGGTGTCCCTGCCCGTGATGAGTATGTCATCTTGAAACACAACCGGCCCCGGGATGGACTTGAGCAGGAATATAGCAGCTGCTGACCTGATGCCGAATGGGCATCGATTGTACACAAAAAGGCCTTGATATGTGTTGATGGTGTTGAGTAGCTTAGACTTTCGGTCAGTTCTTGCGTCATATACGCAGATGTGAGGTCAAGTTTCGAGAAAAGATTTCCTCTAGCCAACGTGACAAATAGATCCTCCACTCTGGGCAGCGGTATTGATCCTGTAGGGAGACTCTGTTTATGATAGATTTGTAATCCCCACAGATTCGCACGGATCCATCAGGCTTCATGACGGGGACGATGGGGCTTGCCCAGTCGCTGCATTCCACGGGAGAAATTATGCCTTCCCGCAGAAGCTGGTCCAGTTCGTTTTCAGTCTTTTCCCTCATCACATAAGGCACAGCTCTGGCCTTGTGATGGACCGGTCTGGCACTGGTGTGATGTAGATTCTAACTTTAGCCACTTTGAAGGTACCCACACCTGGCTGAAAGCGATGTTCAAAACGGCTTAGAACTGTTGAGCAGGAGGTCCCCGGGGACAATCCACAGGGAAAGTCGGTGCACCATCCCTTTGTGTGTGACTGAGAGCATGGCGCTGCCAAGGACTGGGACGATTTCTTTATTATAGGACCTGATTTTGGTGTCGATCTTTGTGAGTTTTGGTCTGTTGCTTTTGTGCGGCCACAGATGTTCAAATTGTTGAACGCTCATGAGGGATTGACTGGCCCCCATGTCCAGTTCCATGTTGACGGGTATCCCGTTGAGTAGAACCCTCATCATAATTGGAGGCGTCTTGGTGTAAGAACAGTGGACATTGATCGTGTTAACCCGCTGTACCTCGGCGTCCCGTGCATTGTTCCAAATGTCTTCTGGTCCGCTTTCCAACCCTTCCGATTCGTATACCAGCCGAGCTGCTGTTTTTCTGCACATGCAAGCCAGATGCCCTGTGTAGTTGCAGTTTCTGCAAACGGCATGCTGAAATCGACACACCCTGGTTGAGTGCCTTCCCCCACATCTCCAACACAGACCGTTTCCATTGTTTCCGAAGAATGAGCTGCGTCTGGCTGGTCTCCCTTGAGCTTCTCTCAATCTGTTGTTGATTGCTCGCATTGTGGGTTGATGAGGTGTGATTGGCCGTTCATGTGGCCCTTGATTTTGATTGCTTCTGGCGCCACTGTCTGCTGTTGAAGGCCTGCTCTCCTGCCTTTGTCTGTATGTGGGGGTAGTGGTTTGTTTCACAATGTGAACCCCTTGTTCCGATGCCTCGTTGGTTGTCGTACCCGAAGTATAGATCAGCCTCGTTTCTTCTTCGCCTGCCAAGAACGTCTGTGCGACCAGTGCTGCTGCCTCTAGAACCAAGTTCTTAGTCTCTATAAGCTTTCGGAATATGCCTGCATGGCCTATTCCTTCAATAAAAAAGTCTCTTAGTACTTCTCTCCTTAGTTCATCGGGGAACTTACATGAACTAGCCAGCCTCCGAAGTTCCGCCACGAAGTCGGGTATGCTTTGGCCCACACAGCGTCTGTAGTTGTAGAACCTGTGTCTGGCCATGTGTAGGCTGCTCACTGGCTTCAAGTGGTCTCTCACCAGTGTGCTCAACTCCTCAAACGACTTGCTCGCTGGTTTCTCGGGTGCCAGCAGGTCTTTCATTAAAGCGTATGTTTTTGAGCCACAGCTGGACAAGAGATGGGCTCTTCTTTTGTCTGCCTTATCATCGCCCAGCCAGCCTTTCGTCAAAAAGCTTTGCTGGAGCCTTTCTATAAAGTCATCCCAATTATCTCCAGCATTGTATTTCTCATCTGAGCTGTTGGTAGCCATTCTGTGGATTCTGTGATCCCGCAACTTGTCGCCACTGTTAAGTCCTGACTCTAATGTACTGACTTACACGAGACACATGCTGAAGTCAAGGTCACTCAGGACCTGCACCTTTAATTCCAGCTCTCCAGTGCTGCACTTGCCTGAGACCTCCCTTTATATACCACAGTGGACAGGTATGGAGTGTCTGCTGCAAGTGCACCCCTGGTGGTAATGTATGCTTATTGTTACAGGTCATATCCAGTTACAGCCATGTATAGCATGGTAAGATACAGTTATATACAGTAATATGAGATACATGACACAGCTAGTCTTCTTAAGTGTGCAGCATACTTGGCAATTTCTTGGCCCTCAGGTCGCCGGTAAGTGTAGAACCGGTGCCTAGCTGTGAGGATGCTTTCTTTCGGTTTTAGTTGTTCCTGTATGATTGTTACAAGTTGCTGATAGATCTTGGTGGTTGTCTTCTCTGGGGCTAGTAAGTCCCTGACGAGACCGTAGATGGTGGGCCCACAACTTCTAAGCAGGATGGTCCTGCGTTTGTTCGGTAGTGTAGCCGGTGTGTCCCCGTCCAGGTCATTGGCTATAAAGAAATGTTCCAATCTTTCCACAAAAGCACCCCAACCTTCCCCCTCTGTAAATTGTTGAAGGTTGCTGAGGGTAGACATGTTGAGTGTGTAGTTCGTGACCTCGTATTCCCATCGCCAGTTGTAGTGTATGTAGGCACCTTTAGTAATGACTCCACGAGGCAGGGTATGATATTTAAACCGTGTAGACCTGTAGTCCTTTATTTGCAGCTCCTGAGTCACGATAACAAGCTGTGAGTTCCCTTTTATACTGGGTTACCTGCCGTGTGCAGACAACCCCTAGGTCTCCAGCAGCAGCACCCTCTGGTGTACCGGTAAGGTGTGTATGGTATAAGGGTACATTCAATGTGGCATAACAGTGTTACAGACATCACACAGTAAACAGGCATGCATACACAACAGGCTGGGTCTCTGTTATCTTGAAAAAAGAAGGCTGAGGGGTGACCTATAAAGGTCTTTACAATTATGAAAGGTTTTGATAGAATGGATACAGAGAGAATATTTTCACTTGTGGGGTAGAGAAAAATATAAGATAGTCACCAAGAAATCCAATCGGGAATTCAGAAGAAACTTCTTTACCCAAAGAATGGTGATACTGTGGAACTTGCTACCACAGGGAGTGGTTGAAACGAATAGTATAGATGCATTTGAGGGGAGGCTAGACAAGCATATGAGGGTGAAGGGAATAGAGGGTTATGCTGATAGATTTAGATGAGGAAAGTCGGGACGAGGCTCAAGTGGAGCATAAACGCTGGCTTAGACTGGTTGGGCCGAATGGCCTGTTTCTGTGCCGTATATCCAATGTAATCCTATGAAATAGTACTCCAAAATTTCCTTTGCAAGGCAATTGAACTAGAAAACAGTCCATAGGCACACACACAAATTAAACCCATATGGAGATTTCTCTTAAAGTATCTTAGTTAAATTAGGCTGGATTGTGCTATGAGTGGCGAACAACCAGACTTGCACTTGCCAATTGCCTTTCTATGGGCTTTTGCATGCCAAGTTATTGTCAGCCAAACATCCAAACAACACAGTGCCTTCTAGAGGAGTTGACAGTGGATGGGCAATGGCAGACATTTAGAGACCGCATGGATGAACTACAACAATTGTACATCGCTGTCTGGCGTTAAAATAAAAAAGGGAAGGTGGCTCAACCGTGGCTATCAAGGGAAATCAGGGAGAGTTTTGAAGCCAAGGAAGTGGCATACAAATTGGCCAGAAATAGCAGCGAACCTGGGGACTGAGAGAAATTTAGAACTCAGCAGAGGAGGACAAAGGGTTTGATTAGGGCAAGGAAAATAGAGTACGAGAAGAAGCTTGCAGGGAACATTAAAATGGACTGCAAAAGCTTCTATAGATATGTAAAGAGAAAAAAGTTAGTAAAGACAAACGCAGGTCCCCTGCAGTCAGAATCAGGGGAAGTCATAACTGGGAACAAAGAAATGGCTGACCAATTGAACAAGTACTTTGGTTCGGTATTCACTAAGGAGGACACAAACAATCTTCCGGATATAAAAGGGGTCAGAGGGTTTAGTAAGAAGGAGGAACTGAGGGAAATCCTTATTAGTCAGGAAATTGTGTTGGGGAAATTGATGGGATTGAAGGCCAATAAATCCCCAGGGCCTGATGGTCTGCATCCCAGAGTACTTAAGGAGGTGGCCTTGGAAATAGCGGATGCATTGACAGTCATTTTCCAACATTCCATTGACTCTGGATCAGTTCCTATGGAGTGGAGGGTAGCCAATATAACCCCACTTTTTAAAAAAGGAGGGAGAGAGAAAACAGGGAATTATAAACCGGTCAGCCTGACATCGGTAGTGGGTAAAAGGATGGAATCGATTATTAAGGATGTCATAGCAGCGCATTTGGAAAGAGGTGACATGATAGGTCCAAGTCAACATGGATTTGTGAAAGGGAAATCATGCTTGACAAATCTTCTGGAATTTTTTGAGGATGTTTCCAGTAGAGTGGACAAGGGGGAACCAGTTGATGTGGTGTATTTGGACTTTCAGAAGGCTTTCGACAAGGTCCCACACAAGAGATTAGTGTGCAAAGTTAAAGCACATGGGATTGGGGGTAGTGTGCTGACGTGGATTGAGAACTGGTTGGCAGACAGGAAGCAAAGAGTAGGAGTAAATGGGTACTTTTCAGAATGGCAGGCAGTGACTAGTGGGGTACCGCAAGGTTCTGTGCTGGGGCCCCAGCTGTTTACATTGTACATTAATGATTTAGACGAGGGGATTAAATGTAGTATCTCCAAATTTGCGGATGACACTAAGTTGGGTGGCAGTGTGAGCTGCGAGGAGGATGCTATGAGGCTGCAGAGTGACTTGCATAGGTTAGGTGAGTGGGCAAATGCATGGCAGATGAAGTATAATGTGGATAAATGTGAGGTTATCCACTTTGGTGGTAAAAACAGAGAGACAGACTATTATCTGAATGGTGACAGATTAGGAAAAGGGGAGGTGCAATGAGACCTGGGTGTCATGGAACATCAGTCATTGAAGGTTGGCATGCAGGTACAGCAGGCAGTTAAGAAAGCAAATGGCATGTTGGCCTTCATAGCGAGGGGATTTGAGTACAGGGGCAGGGAGGTGTTACTACAGTTGTACAGGGCCTTGGTGAGGCCACACCTGGAGTATTGTGTACAGTTTTGGTCTCCTAATTTGAGGAAGGACATTCTTGCTATTGAGGGAGTGCAGTGAAGGTTCACTAGACTGATTCCCGGGATGGCGGGACTGACATATCAAGAAAGACTGGATCAACTGAGCTTGTATTCACTGGAGTTCAGAAGAATGAGAGAGGATCTCATAGAAACGTTTAAAATTCTGACGGGTTTAGACAGGTTAGATGCAGGAAGAATGTTCCCAATGTTGGAGAAGTCCAGAACCAGGGGTCACAGTCGACGGATAAGGGGTAAGCTATTTAGGGCCGAGATGAGGAGAAACTCCTTCACCCAGAGAGTGGTGAGCCTGTGGAATTCTCTATCACAGAAAGTTGTTGAGGCCAATTGACTAAATATATTCAAAAAGGAGTTAGATGTAGTGCTTACTACTAGGGGGATCAAGGGGTATTGTGAGAAAGCAGGAATGAGGTACTGAAGTTGCATGTTCAGCCATGAACTCATTGAATGGCGGTGCAGGCTCGAAGGGCCGAATGGCCTACTCCTGCACCTATTTTCTATGTTTCTATGTTTCTACAGGGGATATGGGATCTGGGTGAACAAGGCAAACAACTGTGTATCTCGTTAACCAATTAGATTGAAGAATCATTAATGAGCAATGCAGAGTCTGAACCAGGAAATGTACATTCGAATAGTGAATTAATTAGTCGTATCATTAATGAGCAATGCAGAGTCTGGACCAGGAAATGTACATGAGAATATGAATTCATCAAGCATATCGTTAATGAGCAACGCAGAGTTTGGACCAGGAAATGTACATTAGAATATGAATTCATCAGTCATATCAGGTAGAGAAAGTGAAATAAAAGAGGGAAAGGAAGATTGGGCAAAGAGAGAGATCAGAGACAGAAAGAAAAAGTAAAATAAAATGTTATTTATATTTTTTTAATCCTCCAACAATGATTAAAAGCTGAAGGAATGAGACTCCACATTTGTAAAAGTTAATTTTCAGTGCCAGTTTAAACAGTAATTCAAGCTTACCACGCTATTAAAAGGGTACTTACAATAGGATGGACAAGCCCTAATGTTTTGTGGTGTGTTTAATCTGTATCTGCAACGTCAGTACAGGAACTTCACACCGTTCAATATATTTGAATGGGAAACCAGACGCCAAAATCTCATTTTTGGGCAGCTTATGGAGGGGAAGTGCATCTTGGACAGCAATTTCCAGATTTTCACATTTAATTGCACGTGTGCTTGCCGGAAGTTGCTGTTCGATTTGCGTATAAATAACGGTGAGCGCTGAAAGCCACACCATTAATTTCACTGCTATATCCGGCCCATTATCTTTTTCTCTCTTTGTCCATGAATTCTATTGAGCTGTAAATGCAATTTAAAAAGTCATAAAAATCCCAATACGATAATGCTTTGCTGCAAGATAAAAGCCCCCAACAGCAATAGTTTTGGGAGCTACTGGGGACTTTTAGCATGTAACCTAATTTGTAACTTAACTCTGACATATTTATTGGTCTGGAAATTACTGAGAGTGATTTATCGTACAACCTCTTATTGCATTTGAATCAACTTCCTCCACTATTTTAATAGATGCAATAACCATTTAAATTAAATAGGTTAACGTCTTCATTAAAATCCTAGAAAGAGGGATTTGATGCTAGTGCATTAAATGCTTGTATAATAAGACTGCTTACAATATTTTCAGACTATTGTTTGTGAATTGCAATGAAAATGTAACAAGGTTTACGTTAATAATTTCAATTCCATTTATTACTCTTCTTCCCTACACTTTGGCAAGTAAAATCTACAAAATAAAAGGGTTTGATTGCATTTAGTTGACAATATATTATTATAGTAGAATCTTTTATTTAATCAGAAATACTTTTTTCATAGCTTGATACAACACAATCCCCATTCGAACAACTTACATTTCTAGAAGTAAACTTATTTTTCATGCATAATTAAAATATATACAATGTGATTAAAATAATGGGAAAAATAGGCGTGAAATTTAAAATATTTATATAATAGCTTTCTGCATACATATTTTGCACATCTGATTGAACAATGTAAAAGTATTTACAAGGACAAGAGTCTTATGTCATTTAAATGGCTGCATCTCATAATTTCAAAGGCATATAACCACTGTCCCTAGAAATAATTAAGCATTGGTTTGACAATAAGTAGCTGTATGTTATGATCGCAGATTTTTGATCTTCATTAGGTTCACAAAGTATGCTAAGAGATTATAAAATGCAAGTTTAAACATTTCACATAACCTTTCCGGTTGCAGTGATACCTAGGAATCTTTCAACTACTTAAAAATTGCTTTGATTAGCTACTTATAAACTTGCAGGAAACAACATGTTATATGATTTATTGCTTGAAATGCAAGTCAAAGTGTTCTCATTAAATTATTAAGGACTATGGTAACTATTTCAAAGCTTGGATGTTGACATTTGGCACACTGCTATGGTTAAAATCCAAGAAGTACAGAACTCAGTCATTAGTTACTTCATTGCCGAGCACTAAAATTGATAAATTGCCAACAAAGCTGTATCGATAGTTTATTTATGCTTTATTACTTTAAGTACCATTGTTAGTTAATGTGTGTTTTCGAAGATATATACATATATTTATTTATTTTATGCTGAGTAATTCATCACAGATAAAGAATGTCTTTAAACCCATCTGATTTCATTCTTCCAGAATATCAACCCTACTATATTTGCCCATGACCGCTGTTTATTAAACAACTCTAATGTCCTGTCTCAATCACCCTGCCTGGCAACTGGGCCCAGCCAGTACGCACCCTCTATGTCCATCCTAATTTTTTTCTCCCATAATCTATGCAACCTAATCCTACTGCCTTAATGTATCTGGAAGTATTTTTTTTGGCTTACTTTCTCTATCCTGTTAAGTGTCTTGCTACAAAGATCCTTCTGTGATCAGCGTTTAAAAAATTCTCATCCTTGTTTTCAAATCCCTTCATTGTTTCGCCCTCCCCTATCTCTGTAATCTCCTTCAGCCATACAACCCTCCGAGATCTCTGCACTCCACCAATTCTGGCCTCTTGTGCATCCCTGATCTTAATCTTTCTTCTTAGGCGGTCCCTCGTATCGGGGATAGAAACATAGAAACACAGAAAATAGGTGCAGAAGTAGGCCATTCGGCCCTTCGAGCCTGCACCACCATTCAATAAGATCATGGCTGATCATTCAACCTCAGTACCCCTTTCCTGCTTTCTCTCCATATCCCTCGATCCCTTTGGCCGTAAGCGTCATATCTAATTCCCTTTTGAATATATCTAACGAACTGGTTCAACAACTTTCTGTGGTAGAGAATTCCACAGGTTAACCACTCTCTGAGCGAAGAAGTTTGTCCTCATCTCAGTCCTAAATGGCTTACCTCTTATTCTTAGACTGTGACCCCTGGTTCTGGAACTCCCCAGCAATGGGAACCTTCTTCCTGCCTCGAACCTGTCCAATCCTGTCAGAATTTTATATGTTTCTATGAGATTCCCTCTCATTCTTCTAAACTCCAGTGGATACAAGCCCAGTTGATCCAGTCTTTTCTCATATGTCAGTCCTGCCATCCCGGGAATCAATCTGGTGAACCTTTGCTGTACTCCCTCAATAGCAAGAATGTCCTTCCTCAGATAAAGAGACCAAAACTGAACACAATATTCCAGGTGTGGCCTCACCAAGGCTCTGTACAACTGCAGTAAGACCTCCCTGCTCCGAACTCAAATCCTCTAGCTATGAAGGCCAACATGCCATTTGCCTTCTTCACCGCCTGCTGTACCTGCATGCCAACCTTCAATGACTGAGGTACCTTGACGCCCAGGTCTCGTTGCACCTCCCCTTTTCCTAATCTGTCACCATTCAGATAATAGTCTGTCTCTCTGTTTTTACAACCAAAGTGGATAACCTCACATTTATCCACATTATAGTGCATCTGCCATGCATTTGCCCACTCACCTAACCTGTCCAAGTCACCCTGCGGCCTCTTAGCATCCTCCTCACAGCTCACACCGCCATCCAGCTTAGTGTCATCTGCAAACTTGGAGATATTAAATTCAATTCCTTTATCTAAATCATTGATGTATATTATAAATAGCTGGGGTCGCAGCACTGAACTCTGCGGCACCCCACTGGTCACTACCTGCCATTCTGAAAAGGACCCGTTTATTCCGACTCTCTGCTTCCTGTCTGCCAACCAGTTCTCTATCCACGTCAATACGTTACCCCCAATACCATGTGCTTTAATTTTGCACAATAAAAAGGGATGAGTTCACAGGTGTTTCAATGAAGGACCTGATATTCCAGATCCTGAACTACATCTTGAAGGGTGGAAGATGCCTGTGCATGGATTTTTTTAACGTGTGGTGGCCAGTGCACACCAGCCACCACACGGGCTTGACAGAGCTAGGTCTTGATCCAGTGGCAAGGATTAACCAAGGCAACTGGAGACGTTAGACTACACTTGGAGCACTGCGTACAGCTCTGGTCGCCATATTATAAAAAGGATATAGAGGCACTGGAGAGGGTGCAGAGAAGATTTACAAGGATGATACCAGAAATGCGAGGATATACATATCAGGAAAGGATGAAATTTAATCAGTCCACCATTGGTGGCCGTGCCTTCTGTTGCCTAGGCCCTAAGTTCTGGAATTTTCTTTCTAAACCACTCTGCCTTCCTACCTCTCTCTCTTTCTTTAAGACACTCCTAAAATCTACCTCTTTGACCAAACATTTGGTAACCTGTCCTAATATCTCTTACATTATAACAGTGACTACACTCCAAAAATAATTCATTGGCTTTAAAGCATTTTGAGATGTCCAGTGGTCATGAAAGGTGCTATATAAATCCAAGTCTTTCTTTCTTAATATTTTGCTTTTGTCTAATATCTCCTTATGTGGCTGGGTGTCATGTTTTGTTTGGTAACACTCCTGTGAAGTGCTTTGAGACATTTTACTACTTTAAAAATGCTGCATGAATGCAAGTTGTTGTTGTTGTCTATGTCTTATGTCACAACCTGCTCTTGCTGAGCCTGTTGGTGAATTCACTGGAAAACTCCTACTCCTCTTACTCACACATTTTCAATGTCAATGGCCTCAATTGCCACTTCTGTATGCTATCGCGAGGATTGAAGTTTCACGGCAACTGGGGACATTAACATGTGAAATGAATAAATCGTGTCTGTCTAGTGCATTAGCCAAAGACGTTTGGTAGAAGCAGGAGAGGGTGCATGGGTGAGACAAGGGAAAAGAGAATGCAAGGGGTAGGGCAAGGAGTGGAGAGAACATGCAGGGGTAAAGGGGCAGAATGTATGTCAAGGGAAAATCAACGGGGGTGGGAAATGAATGGCAGAGAAAAAGGGGCAGAATGTGTGGCAGTTATGAGGAGAGAGAACAAGAAGGGGAGTCAGAAAAAACAGAAAAATGAAGAGGGCGTAAAGAGAAATCAACGGCAATGGAGTGGGAGGTTAATAGATGTCAATAGAGGAAAGAAATCATTGAAGAGGTAAAGTTATAGATGCTGGGAGTAGCACTTTGTGGGGTAGAAAGAAGAGAAGCTAGGAGTGGTGCTTTGAGGTAGAGGAAGAAGGAGAGTACCAGTATCAACTGGGGGGAGCGGGGAGTGGGCGGGGGAGGGTAGGCGGGGTAGAGAGGAAGAAGAATACGGGGATGCACTGGAGGGGAGGTGGAACAAAGTGCCAAAAACAACTTGGAAGCAGAGTGCCAGCTTGAATGGAGGACATTGAGGAAAAGAGCAGCAGCACATCTAGATTGGAGAGTGACACGAGGGTTTCTATAAACTGTATTGTTAGAGAAGAGCGTATCTCAGGAACGGTGGGGAGCTGGATGGGATGCAATTTCTCTGTGAATTGGGTCTGGAGGGGTAGGGTGCCCTTGTTAATTGGGATGATGGGGGTAGAATGGCTTCGTTAAAAGTAAAAATCTGTTAATTGTGGAGTATCAAAGTGTTTAAAATGAACCAACATAATTTTTAATGTACAATGTAACCTTGTCGATGGAAGCACACGCCGTGCCTTAGAAATGCACAACCAATTTTGTGCCTTCAATGTTTTGACTTCTACTTCAGGCTTTCTTGCAGTTGTGTCTTGTTTTTCTTCAGTAGAGGTGAAGCAGTACTGTGTATCTCTACCATTTAAGGTACAACGCCTGCGTAACCTCATTTTTTCCACATCAGGGCTCTCTTGAGTTGCCAGATTTCTGGTGGCGACATCAGCTATTTTGTTGATCAGCTTTTGCCAGTTTTCTAGTTGGCCTGTAGGTGGCGCAATGATTCTGAAGTGTGAGGGCGAAGGTAGAAGTGAAGAACTGTTGGCTACAATTGAATAGAATGGATGTGGGGATGAGGAGAGGTTTTCCTTGATTAATTTGAGGACCGGGGAACATTTATGCAAAACCTTCCAGCAGCAGATTTAACAAGGTGTTTTAGAGTCCATGATAGGTTAGATTGTATATAGACAATGGAATGTGTGTGCTTGACAAGCCAATTAGTTTTTTGCTCTTATGATTCTTTCTGATCTTGCCATGACAAAGAGCTAAATTCTTGTACACAAAATTACTTTATAAGCTTTGTGATACAGAAGCCGGTTGAGGACTATTTCAGCCATTTATTGCACTTCGAAGGCAATTTTCTTCAGTTTGGCTTGATGACATTACCGCTATGTCAATGGATGGCTCCAAGCTGTATAACACTGCTGCTGTAGCTCGGGCAATGTTTGCAAAGGACCACTTGCATTGTCATCTCCCTTTAATGCAATTTTTAAATTAAACCAGAAGATTTGCTGTTCTATTTCATCTTGAGGCCATTCCAAATAGGTCTTTGTATTCATCAGTTTCCTAAGCTTGCAGAATCTCTGAGGAATGGTCTCCTTTGGGATCGCCTCCAGCAGTACGAGTATGGCTGTATCATTGTTCTCATCAAATAGACGGAAATGAGTATAGTCAAGCTCATACTTGCACCACTCACTTTGGACAAAATGTTGAGACAAAACAAATAGGGTTTTTCTGCTTTTTTCAATGGACTCAATGATGTTGTCAATTATCCACTTCCCTGGGATGAAATCACGCTTATGAAGGCAGAGTGTCAGTGGTGGATGAACACTTTCTAACTCTCTTATCAAGAAAGTTTCCACCCACTCTGAGTCCATCTCACTGTACGAAACAAATGCATCATAACAAATATCATTATTCCTCACTTTCTTTGGTTTCCTCTTTACCTGCAGCCATGCCCAGGTCATTTGGATATACCAGATCCCGTGATATTTGTAGCACATCATCCCAACAACAGCTGCTGCCAAAGACATGCCACCACACAGCAAGACTACAGACAATGTTGTGTGACAGTCAAAAAAAGAGCGCTTAGTATTTTGCACCAACATTCCCCTGAGAGTTAGAGGTGAATCACATACATAGTTTTCTGGTCGATCCAACAGTTGTACTGTTATGTGATGGTTCATGTAAAACAGGAATTCACATGAACAAATGTAATTATTGTTTCCAGCCTCCAAAGATTCGAGCTTCTTAAACAACATGATTTCTTCACCTGTAAGTGAGATGAGTTTATTGTTGCTGATTGTCAGAACTTCCATCTTTGGTAAATAACTATCACCTGGTAAATGTTTAAACTTGTTATTGGACACATTCAGTTCTTTGAGAGAAGGCAGATTAACAGCAAAACTGCTGATGTCATTGTTACTTAAATCCAATACCTCAACATTTAGAGGGACACATTGTGATATACTTTTTATATCACAGCTCGAAAGGTTTAAAAATTGCAGTCTTTCAGACCATTTGCATGGAATTCTACTGTCACGGAAGCTATTCTGGCTCAAGTCTAAATGGGTAAGAGTAGAAAGTGTAGATAATTTTCGGCTTGTTGTACTGAGGGATCTCAAAATATTCTTTCTCAGAATAAGATAACGCAGAGAAGGCCAAGCTTCTGGACAAACCATTTCTCGCATAATTGTATCACGGAGCAAATTGTGTGATAAATCAAGGTACTCCACACTTCTTAACCTTCTGGATACAGCGCAGGGCATCAGAAACATATTTAGTTTTGTAAATGTAGCTGTTTTAATGGGTTCAAGTAGAGGACCAATACTTGATAGCTTATAGAATTTATAAAAGTGCTTAATGGATATATTATTTAACGTTAATGAATGAAGTAAGTTACTTTTTATATAATCTACCTTGGGCCATTTCCCAGTTCCTGAAAGCACACAGTCCTTCACAACTAGTTCAGATAATGTCATGTTTTTCATACCATTTATAAAAGTTATTGCAGTGTTGTCAGTAAGCAAAGTATTTCTGAAGGTGAATTTCCTCAGTGATGAGTTGCCTGGTACTGAAAATATCCGACTGTCACTTTTGTCAGGAAATGTAAAGTCTCTCAGCTCTAAGTGGGTGGTGGATCCTGACAAATCTACAAGGATCTGCTGAGCCTGGCCTGATTCATTCAGAAATGTGTAATTCAAACTCAAGGCAACATGACTTACATTTCTGAAAAAACTGAAACTTCCTTTCTGATACAAGTGTAAATTATTTGCTGTTAAAATGAACTCTTCCAGATGTGTAATTCCGACAAAGTCATCTTCCTTTAGAAGAGCCAGGGAAGGATTGCCAAATTCTAACCATCTGAGTCTTGTCAGATTTGAGAAAATTCTTCCTGATCCCAGATCCGAGTAACTATTTCCTAAAATCTTGAGGTATTGTAATTTGGAAAGATGTTTAAACCAATTCGGTGACAGTTGTGTCAAAAGATTATCTGACAAGTCAAGGTATTCTAGGTCTGTGTTAATCTGAAATGCCTGGTCAGCAATAGACTGGATTCGATTTGATTGCAATAGAAGTCTTCTGAGCTTCACATATTTTATGAAATCAATGTCCTTAATCTGCGAGATGTTGTTGTGGGACAGGTCAAACCCAAATACATTCTCCAGCACATGTGGAATATTCTCTAACTTCACTGAAGAGCAGTTGCAGAAGTTAGAAGAGTCGCATTTATGACAAGCATTGTGTGGAGCGTCCTCTTCTAAGAAAGTTGTATGTACGAAAATACACTCGGCAAGCAGGATCCACAGAGAGGGAACTCTCATTGTTATCATTCAGAGGTGTCTGAAATGAAAAATATTAAAAAAAAGAAAATTCAGGTCCAATTCTTTTCGCTGACAATCTGCATGTTTTATAGAATGCAAGGAAGACTTTTATGTCATATTTACAGCTTCAAAAGTAGTAATGCAGAACTATGAATAATCTCAGTCAATGCCAAATGAAAGCAAGCCACTTGTTAAAACTCTTTTACAAATGGAAACTTAAATTTGAACTAGTTTGAAAAAGCTTTCCTACATTAATAAATTGAAATTGAAATCAGGGCAATAATTGCCTTTCAGATATGTGATTTGTGAGAAAGCAATTTTGTTAGCAGCAATGAAAAGTTATCAGCCATGGTCTCTTAATGCTCCGAAGCAGCAAACAAGCCATTTGGCCAGTGTAACTGTTGAAAAGTTGGTTAATCCAACTGTGAAATAATTCAATTTATGAAGAAAATTCTGAATTCTAATAGAGTTTTAACAGTAACACCTGCTCCATAATTCAAGTAGTCTTTTTGCATAGTGTATATTGACACCACTGTGCCAGCCAATGGATTTCACTGTGCCAGACAATGGGTTGGAGGTGGTGCAGGATTTGGTAGGATTTGTGATAAACAATCTTTTTACAGCAAACAGAATCTATTTACATTGTTTTGTTGTGGTAGGGGATAGCATGCTGGGGATAATTTTCAACTTCAACGGGGGCAGAAAGTTGGTGCTAGCGGATCGACCACCCGTTATACACTCTGCCTAGGTTTTCTGTTCCATTGGCAATTACCCCTGCTATCTCTACAACTTGAAGGACCAAGCTGAGGGTCTGAAAGAAGGTGCACATGGGAAGTCCACATGGTTCAGTGTTGGGACTGTTGCCTTTCACCGACTTTGTCCATAATTCGTGAGAAGGCCTTGGGGCAACTGTTTGCAATTTCACAGATACTACAAAGATTTGTGGGAGTGTTAGAATCTTAGGTGCGAAAAACAGATTACAGGTGATGTGATGGGGAAGTGGGTCGCATCTGGAAGATGTCATTCAATCTAGAGAAATATTGTGTTCTAGGTAGAGAAATGCGAAGCATATGTACACTATTCAGGATTACATACTTAAGCATGCTGAGCAGGAAAAATAACCTGGGTGTTGTAGTGTATGAATCTCTGAAGGTCCACTGTCAGTGCTGTGAGGCTATTGTTAAAGCAAGTAGAGTGTTTGGATGTAATGCCAGGGTGATTAAATATAAAACCAAAAATACTATACTGTTTGTACAAGGTCTTTGTGAAACCTCATTTAGAATACTGTTGAGTTTTAGTTTGTGAAGGATATAAAAGCCCTGGAAAAGATTCACAGGAGAGCCACTATATTAACACCTAGTTTAAATGTATTTAATTGTTACAATAGGTTTAGAGAGCCGGACCTTATTACTCTAGTAAAACATAGATTTTGAAGAGATTTGATTACGGTCTATAAACGAATGAAAGGATTCGATTGGATCCATGTCGATGAGCTATTTGAGTTGGATAGGTTAGGAAGGACCAGGGGCCATGAAGATAAGTTTCAGAAGCAGATGGCTAGGTTAAAGGTCAAGAGGCCTTTCTTTTCACAGAGAATCATCGACATATAGAAGAGTTTGCCAGTGAGTTCCTGAGCATGGCAACATAACTGCACATGGACGATCGGTGGGTATTGTTGATGTCTCTCAGTCACCAAGGATTCCTGGAACATGCTTCATCATCTTTTCTGGGTCCGAGAGGAATTTCCCAGAGTTTATTCTAAATTGGCCAAGGGATTTTGCTTTTTCCTTTATCTCCCAGGAGATTGCATGGTGGAGGGGGAGGGGGAGGAGAAGAGGGGGAGAAGGAGAAAGAGAAAGATTCATGGTCTGCAAAAATTACAACACAACAACAACAACTTCAGCAACAATAACATGCATTTATATAGCGTCTTTAACGTAGTAAAACCTCCCAAGGCGCTTCACAGGACCATTATCAAACAAACTTTGACACCGAGACACATAAGGAGATATTCGGGCAGAGGACCAAAAGCTTGGTGAAAGAATTTGGTTTTAAGGCGTGACTTAAAGGAGGAAAGAGAGGTAGAGAAGCAGAAAGATTTAGGGAGCGAATTCCAGAGCTTAGGGCCTTGGCAGCTGAAGGCACGATCGCCAAGGGTGGAGCGATTAAAATCGGGGATAATCAAGGGGCCAGAATTGGAGAAATACAAGTATCTCGGAGGGCTGGAGGAGTTTATAGAGATAGGGAGGGGTGAGGCTTAATTTTGCGTAATATCCTCTTGTGTGGTACCTTATCGAATGCTATCTGAAAATCCAAATACACCACATCCACTGGTTCCCCCTTATCTATTCTGCTAGTTACAACCTCAAAAAACTCTATTAGATTGTCAAAAATGATTTTCCTTTCATAAATTCATGTCGACTCTGCCCAATCATGTTATGATTTTCTAACTGCCCTGCTGCCAAGTCCCTAATAATAGATTCTAACATTTTCCCTGCTACCGATGTCTGCCTAACTAGTCTATAGTTCCCAGTTTTCGCTCTCCTTCCTTTCTTGAATACCGGGGTTACATTTGCTACCTTCCAATCCGTGGGGACTGTTCTAAAATCTATGGAATTCTGGAAGATTAAAACCAATGCATCCATTATCCCTATAGCCACCTGTTTTAAAACCTTAAATGTATGCCCACAGGTCCAGGAGATTTGTTGGCTTTTAATCCCATTAATTTCCCCAGTACTATTTCTTTACTAACATTAATTTCTTTAAATTCCTCATTCTCGCTAGACACTTGGGAAAAATTGCGTAGCGCCCCGTTTGGGGGCGATAACTTATGCAGGAGCGCAAAAGTATCACTAGGCTATGCGAGGGATTCCGACGCAAACTTTCGGTTTAGCGCTGCAGGAAGGAAGTGGGGCGCTAAATCAAGTGCTATCAATTCCCTTAGAGCATTAAAGCCGGCAAGAGGGGTGGTAGTGGTGCAGTGCTGCACAGTCTCGAGTGCAGCGCTGCCGGAAATGGCGACTCCTTCCCTACCTTAAAGGGAAGGGCATTGCTGCAGGCCCTGCATGATGTCGATATTCCTCATCACCGACAGCAGCCGCAGTCTATCAAGGTAGATCAGATTGCATGAAAAATAACCTAAGGGCTGAAAAGACATTGTTCACTTACCCGGCCATCATCATCTTTAAATAGTGCTCCCCAACTGGCCGGCCTCCCTAACAGCACCCCCTGCAGTTGTTGATATTGTCGCCCAACGATACTGCAGGGGGCAGAGCCAAATTTAGGATTCGGGGCTCTACCAGGGTGCTGCGCAACCGGATGATGTCGTGATCGCCGGGTGCAGGAGGTCATGGGTGCTAGGGGTTACCATCGCCTCCCCTACCCCCACCCCCCACCCCACCGCCCCCACCCCCCCGGAGGCGCTAACGGGAGCCGCTAAGGAGGCCAATTTCTAGTCCTTGGTTCCCCACTATTTCCAGAATGTTTTTGTCTTGTTCTGACAAAGTATTTATTTGATTTCGGCCATTTCCTTTTACCCCATTAAAACGTGCACACTTGCATTTCCTGAAGTCGAGTCTGCCAGCACTGAGCAGATCCAACAGGCAGCGGCAGGGGACCCAATTCAAATCAGTAGTGGCTTGTTTACAGCCACTTATACAGCCACCTAACAATGCTTTTTTCCCCAGCTTTTTAAATTTGATAGGTCACACACTGGTTTTCCGCTGTGCATTGACCTCATCTGTGAAGCTGAGGCGGGGCATCAGTAGAAATTAAATCAGCTGTTGAGTTGACAGCTTCAAATGTCAAGCCGAAGCTCCCAGCTGATTGAGAAATTTTCCCTTAACCACTAGCTTCTATAAACAGCATTTCCACTACAGATTCAGGATGCTGCAAGTTTTTACACAAGTCTCCATCTAGTCTGACCTCATTACTCTCCCACCATTGACAGATCGCTTCTGTCATCTCCAGATTACCTGTCATCTATTCCATCAGCATGGGTGCAGTTTATACTCTCTCACCTTGGTCCTCAGAATCTGACTACGATCAGCACCAACACCAGCATCACCAGGTACACCAACAGCACCAACAACCACATCAACCTTCTCCACAAGCACCAGATGCTGCATAGGACAGAGGGCATCAGCAACCGACCACATTGCTGCCCGGGATGCCAGGGATGGCCTCAACTTTACTTCACTTGATGCTGCACACCCTGACTACCACATGATGTGCCAGCTTGGTACCACCCCACACCAACCATATAAAGCATCCCTGCAATACCTAAGCCATTCCTTTCACACTCATCAGCATTGCGAGAGGTACCGTTATGACTCACCATTCACTGCAACTCACTAAGCCACTTCCAAAGGTGCACATAAATCTGACCAACAATGCAAAGTGTTAAAAATAAATATTTCAATGCTTGACACCACATTAACAAAACCTTCACACGAACATTGGCTAAAATACACAATGCCAACCCTTGTGTGTTGTTAGTTGGTATGATTGGACAAGGATGAGGGTGAGTGTGAGGGGTATTTAGTCAGATGGGGAAGTGATAATGTAGATAAAAAAGGGATGGGTGGAGGTGCAAGATAAGTTTGTGTGAGTAAAGATGTGGAGGAGTAGGGTAGGTTGGAGTGATGGGGATGTGATGCATGACACAGCAGGATGAGTGTGGTAATATAGGATTACATAGGATTACATAAGATATTCGGCACAGGAAAAGGCCATTCGGCCAACCCAGACCATGCCGGCGTTTATGCTCCACTCGAGCCTCCTCCCATCTTTCCTCATCTAAATCTATTAGAATAACCCTCTATTCCCTTATCCTTCATATGCTTGTATAGCTACCCCTTAAATGCATCTATACTATTCGCTTCAAACCAGGCTTGGTCTCCTGGGGAGGTCGCTTCTGCCCATTGGAAGGGAAGAGGATCTCCTTGCATGCTGTGACTCCCACCATAAGCATATGGAGGGAGTCATGGGAGAGCCTGGGTGCAACCGTGCACCTTTGTGCAGTGCTTGTCCGGGTTTGCAGCATCTCAGTGCTGCAGAACACTGACAGCACAAATGTCCCTTTAAGGTTACCGGCTGATTACATTACATTATTAGACCCACTTCCTTCAATTGGTCGGGAAACGTGTTGGGCGGGCTGAACAATCCCAATCAGGGGAAAGTCATGTCGGAGGCCGGGATGGAGACAGGAGCGGGACCGGGACTCGCCACTGACGTTGCCCATCACCAACCCACCGAGGTAAGGAAAATCACGGCCAATGACTTCGGTCTTCCCAATAGTTAGTTGGAGAATATTTCTGTTCATCCAGTACTGGATGTCGTAAAAGCAGTCAGACAATTTAGAGACAGTGGGGGGGGTTGAGAGAGGCGAAGGTGAGTTAGAACTGGGTGTCGTCAGCATACAGGGAAGCTGACATTTCATTTTTGAAACATGTCGCGGCATGTAGACGAGAATAGGAGGGGACCGAGGATAGCTCTTTGTGGGAACATCAGAGGTAACAGTGCAGGAGAGGCAAGAGAAGCCATTGCAGGTGATTCTCTGGCTACGATTGGATAAATTAGAATGGAACAAGGCAAGTGCAGTCCACCCAGCTGGACGATGGTGGAAAGGCATTGGAGAAGGATAGAGTGGTCAACTGTATCAAAGGCTGCATGCAGACAGGTCAAGAAAGACAAGGAGGGATAGTTTACCTTTGTCACAGTCACACAGGATGTCATTTGTGGCTTTGATGAGAGCAATCTTGGTACTGTGGCAGGGGTGGAAACCTGATTGCAGGGATTCAAAGATAGAGTTCAGGGAAGGATGGACATGGATTTTGAAGACAACAGATCATTCAAGGGAGGAAAGGGAGGTTGAAAATGGGGTGGTAGTTTGCAAGGACGACAGGGTCTTTGCTCTAAGATCAGGTGAAATCAGGATATTTGCTTAATCATTTTACTTTAAGCTACTTACAAACTGCGAGAATAAACGCAAATGTGAGAACAAATGCTTGTACGCTATGCTTATAGAAACATAGAAACATAGAAAATAGGTGCAGGAGTAGGCCATTCGGCCCTTCTAGTCTGCACCGCCATTCAATGAGTTCATGGCTGAACATGCAACTTCAGTACCCCATTCCTGCTTTCTCACCATACCCCTTGATTCCCCTAGTAGTAAGGACTTCATCTAACTCCTTTTTGAATATATTTAGTGAATTGGCCTCAACAACTTTCTGTGGTAGAGAATTCCACAGGTTCACCACTCTCTGGGTGAAGAAATTCCTCCTCATCTCGGTCCTAAATGGCTTACCCCTTATCCTTAGACTGTGTCCCCTGGTTCTGGACTTCCCCAACATTGGGAACATTCTTCCTGCATCTAACCTGTCTAACCCCGTCAGAATTTTAAACGTTTCTATGAGGTCCCCTCTCATTCTTCTGAACTCCAGTGAATTACAAGCCCAGTTGATCCAGTCTTTCTTGATAGGTCAGTCCCGCCATCCCGGGAATCAGTCTGGTGAACCTTCGCTGCACTCCCTCAATAGCAAGAATGTCCTTCCTCAGGTTAGGAGACCAAAACTGTACACAATACTCCAGGTGTGGCCTCACCAAGGCCCTGTACAACTGTAGCAACACCTCCCTGCCCCTGTACTCAAATCCCCTCGCTATGAAGGCCAACATGCCATTTGCTTTCTTAACCGCCTGCTGTACCTGCATGCCAACCTTCAATGACTGATGTACCATGACACCCAGGTCTCGTTGCACCTCCCCTTTTCCTAATCTGTCATCATTCAGATAATAGTCTGTCTCTCTGTTTTTACCACCAAAGTGGATAACCTCACATTTATCCACATTATACTTCATCTGCCATGCATTTGCCCACTCACCTAACCTATCCAAGTCGCTCTGCAGCCTCATAGCATCCTCCTCGCAGCTCACACTGCCACCCAACTTAGTGTCATCCGCAAATTTGGAGATACTACATTTAATCCCCTCGTCTAAATCATTAATATACAGTGTAAACAGCTGGGACCCCAGCACAGAACCTTGCGGTACCCCACTAGTCACTGCCTGCCATTCTGAAAAGGCCCCATTTACTCCTACTCTTTGCTTCCTGTCTGACAACCAGTTCTCAATCCATGTCAGCACACTACCCCCAATCCCATGTGCTTTAACTTTGCACATTAATCTCTTGTGTGGGACCTTGTTGAAAGCCTTCTGAAAGTCCAAATATACCACATCAACTGGTTCTCCCTTGTCCACTCTACTGGAAACATCCTCAAAAAATTCCAGAAGATTTGTCAAGCATGATTTCCCTTTCACAAATCCATGCTGACTTGGACCTATCATATCACCTCTTTCCAAATGCACTGCTATGACATCCTTAATAATTGATTCCATCATTTTACCCACTACCGATGTCAGGCTGACCGGTCTATAATTCCCTGTTATCTCTCTCCCTCCTTTTTTAAAAAGTGGGGTTACATTGGCTACCCTCCACTCCATAGGAACTGATCCAGAGTCAATGGAATGTTGGAAAATGACTGTCAATGCATCCACTATTTCCAAGGCCACCTCCTTAAGTACTCTGGGATGCAGTCCATCAGGCCCTGGGGATTTATCGGCCTTCAATCCCATCAATTTCCCCAACACAATTTCCCGACTAATAAGGATTTCCCACAGTTCCTCCTCCCTACTAGACCCTCTGACCCCTTTTATATCCGGAAGGTTATTTGTGTCCTCCTTAGTGAATACCGAACCAAAGTACTTGTTCAATTGGTCTGCCATTTCTTTGTTCCCCGTTATGACTTCCCCTGATTCTGACTGCAGGGGACCTACATTTGGCTTTACTAACCTTTTTCTCTTTACATATCTATAGAAACTTTTGCAATCCGTCTTAATGTTCCCTGCAAGCTTCTTCTCGTACTCCATTTTCCCTGCCCTAATCAAACCCTTTGTCCTCCTCTGCTGAGTTCTAAATTTCTCCCAGTCCCCGGGTTCGCTGCTATTTCTGGCCAATTTGTATGCCACTTACTTGGCTTTAATACTATCCCTGATTTCCCTTGATAGCCACGGTTGAGCCACCTTCCCTTTTTTATTTTTACGCCAGACAGGAATGTACAATTGTTGTAGTTCATCCATGCGGTCTCTAAATGTCTGCCATTGCCCATCCACAGTCAACCCCTTCAGTATCATTCGCCAATCTATCCTAGCTAATTCACGCCTCATACCTTCAAAGTTACCCTTCTTTAAGTTCTGGACCATGGTCTCTGAATTAATTGTTTCATTCTCCATCCTAATGAAGAATTCCACCATATTATGGTCACTCTTCCCCAAGGGGTCTCGCACAACGAGATTGCTAATTCATCCTCTCTCATTACACAACACCCAGTCTAAGATGGCCTCCCCCCTAGTTGGTTCCTCGACATATTGGTCTAAAAAACCATCCCTTATGCACTCCAGGAAATCCTCCTCCACCGTATTGCTTTCAGTTTGGTTAACCCAATCTATGTGCATATTAAAGTCACCCATTATAACTGCTGCATCTTTATTGCACGCACCCCTAATTTCATGTTTGATGCCCTCCCCAACATCACTACTACTGTTTGGAGGTCTGTACACAACTCCCACTAATGTTTTTTGCCCTTTGGTATTCTGCAGCTCTACCCATATAGATTCCACATCATCCAAGCTAATGTCCTTCCGAACTATTGCCTTAATTTCCTCCTTAACCAGCAATGCTACCCCACCTCCTTTTCCTTTTATTCTATCTTTCCTGAATGTTGAATACCCCGGGATGTTGAGTTCCCAGCCCTGATCATCCTGGAGCCACGTCTCCGTAATCCCAATCATTTGCAAAACAGGATAGCTTAAAAACATATGAATAATACCTTTTGAACTATCAGACCATTAATAGCACAAACCAGAAAGTCCATCTCACAAATAATGTTGGAGGAAAAGAACACAAACACTGCACACTTCATTAAAGGAAACTTGAAGCAGATAACAGGGAAGGATTCTCCAAGAAGTCTTAGTGGAAATATAGGTTGGGTGGGACTATATCTGATTTTTGAGCTGTTAAAATTGGAACCTAGCCATCTTCCATGAGAAAAGAGCAGTTAACACCATTTACTGAATGGGACAAGAGAGGGTCGTGGCGTCTACAGGTGTTTGTAAAGTTAACGGCAATCAAAGGAAAAATTATTTCTAAAAGGGGTGACTTTTGGGCTCTGTTTTGGGGACTCACAGCCTGCCCAGACAGGGAGTCCTCCAATACTACTTGTTGTGGAACACCAAAGGAACTTGCATCCTGGTCCAGGGTGTGCCCCTAAACCGCTGAAGAGATTGGCCCAAATTTTGCTGGAAAGGGGCATCTCGTGGCATGCCCAGTTTGTTAGATTTCTTTCCGCACCCTTCAGCTTGAAAATTATTTGTGCCGCAAACTGCTAGAAGTGCGAGCTGATAATGGTGCAGCGAGGGTGTTGTGTATGGAGAAAGAGTCAGACTGAACACTGTGAGCTCAAAGTAAAGTGTGACCTTAGTTTTTTATTGCAGGTCTCCAGAGTGCCTCTCCAACCTGTGAAGCCTTCTTAAATACCTGTGCTCCCAAGGGTTTATGGGATCATGCAAAGAGGTCGGCGGCTTTTGGTAGTAGGTATTGGTCCTGCAGTGAGAAATGATTGATAGTTACTTTGTAATCACCACAGATTCTGACGGTGCCGTATCTCTTGAGGACTGGGACAATAGGACGGGCCCACTCGCTGAACTCGATCGGTGAAATGATGCCCTCTCGTTGCAGCTGGTCTAGCTCGATCTCTACCCTTTCTCTCATCATGTATGGTATTGCTCTCGCCTTGTGATGGATGGGTCGCGCCCCCAGAATTAGGTGGATCTGCACTTTTTCTCCTTGGAATTTCCCGATGACTGGTTCGAACAGCAAATGAAATTTGTTAAAGACCTGGGCACACGAAGTGTTGTCAGCAGGCGATAGCGCTCGGACGTCGTCCTAGTTCCAGCATATCTTTCTCAGCCAGCTCCTGCCAAGCAGCATGGGACCATCGCCCGGTACCACCCAGAGTGGTAGCTTGTGCACAGCTCCATCGTAGGAGACCTTTACAGTAGCACTGGCGATTACAGGAATCAGTTCTTTAGTGTAAGTTCTTAGTCTCGTGCGAACTGGAATTAAGACTGGCCTTGAGTCCTTGTTGCACCACAACCTTTCGAAAGTCTTTTTGCCCATGATGGACCGGCTCGCGCCCATGTCCAACTCCATTGACACCGGGAGTCCATTTAGTTCAACATTCAGCATTATCGGGGGACAATTCGTGGTGAATATGAGCACCCCATGTACCTCTGCCTCCTCGGTCTGAGGCTCTGTTTCATCGTGATCCTCCGTGGATCTGTTCTCCTCTGAAACGTGGTGGTTTGCAGGTTTAACAGACTTCGCAGCTTGTTGGAGGTGTCCCATTGTTCCACAGCCCTTGCAAACGTAACCTTTGAATCGGCATGAATTGAAATGATGATCACCCCCACAGCGCCAACAAGGTGTTAATGGCCTTGCATCCATCACCCTTGATGGTGGACTCTGAGACATCTGCGGACGTGTAGCTGCAGGTATGTGTGACCTGCCCCGTATGTTATGAATCGAAAACAACATCACTTTGTTCACAGTACTTGTAGCAGCACTTGTGTGCTGAGAGATTTGCTTCGTATTGTCACTGGTGGCAATGAACGCCTGGGCTATCGCTATGGCCTTACTCAAGGTTGGGGTCTCTTCAGTCAAAAGCTTGTGCAGTATGGTTTCGTGGCCAATGCCAAGTATGAAAAAGTCTCTGAGCATGTGCTCCAAATGTCCTTCAAATTCGCAATGTCCTGCAAGGCATCTCAGCTCGGCGACATAACTCACCACTTCCTGACCTTCAGACCTTTTGTAGGTGTAGAACCGGTACCTTGCCATCAGAACGCTTTCCTTCGGATTCAAATGCTCTCAGACCAGTGTGCACAAATTGTCATATGATTTCTCCATGTGTTTCGCTGGAGTGAGCAGATTCTTCATGAGGCCATACGTTGGTGCCCCACAGACGGTGAGGAGGATCACCCTTCGTTTGGCAGGGCTGTCTTCCCCATTTAGCTCATTGCCCACAAAGTATTGGTCGAGTCGCTGCACAAAAGTTTCCCAATCATCTCCCTCCGAAAATTTCTCCAGGATGCCCACTGTTCTCTGCATCTTTGGGTCTGCTATCTGCATCTCATCGCCAGTTGTTGTGTATGGAGAAAGAGTCAGACTGAACACTGTGAGCTCAAAGTAACGTGTGACCTTAGTCTTTTTTTGCAGGTCGCCAGAGTGCCTCTTCAACCTGTGAAGCCTTCTTAAATACCTGTGCTCCCAAAGGATTATGGGATCCCTTGGGACTCTGGGGAATGAGCTCTCTTGTGACTGTACAGAGTAAATACAAGTCCACATATATAACAGAGGGGACCTTAGTGAACGGCCTGACCAACAGTCCATCTCCTTAACCAATGAGATTTAAGGATTAGGAAAGAAACAGAGGAACAATGGTTAAGGAAACAGGGTGAATTATAATTAAATCAGGTACAGAAAGAGAAATAAAGAGAGGGAAAGAAAGATTGAATTAAGAGAGGGAGAAAAAAGAGACAGAAAGAAAAAATAACAAAAAACTTAAAACATTTTAATAAAAAAAATCTCTAAGAACAATTTACTACTTGCAGAATTAAGACTCCACAGTTTCAATTGTTCCCTTTCTGGGCTGGAGAGGTTGAGTGGCATTGCAGGAACATAAATCACATCATTAAAAGGATCCTTGCAGCATTAAGTACCAGCCCTGATATTGTGCCCTTAGATGCTCTAACAATGACTCCATGAGGCAATGTGTTGTACTTGAAATGTAGTGACCTTAGTCCTTTATTAGTTAACTCCAGAGTGAGGATCATACCTGGTGACCTGCCTTTTATACTAGGCCAGGCACACCTGTACAGGTAACCTACAAGTCTCCCAGTCATAGGCAGTCCCTCTGAATCGAGGAAGACTTGCTTCCACTCCCAAAGTGTGTTCTTTGATGGCTGAACAGTCCGATATGAGAGCCACAGACCCTGTTACAGGTGGGACAGACATTCGTCGAGGGAAGGGATCGGTGGGGCTGGTTTGCCACGTTCTCCTTCCGCTGCCTGTGCTTGGCCTCTTCATGCTCTTTGCGTTGGGACTCAAAGAGCTCGACGCCCTCCCAGAGGTGCTTTATCCACCTCGGGCGGTCTTCGGCCAGGGTCTTCCAGGTGTCAGTGGTGATGTCGTACTTTACCAGGGAGGCTTTGAGGGTATCCTTATAACATTTCCGCTGTCCTCCTTTGACTCGTTTACCACGAAGGAGCTCCGCATAAAGCATTTGCTTAGGGAGTCTCATATCTGGCATGCGAACTATGTGGCCTGCCCAGTGAAGCTGATCAAGTGTGGTCAGTGCTTCAATACTGGGGATGTTAGCCTGGACGAGGACACTGATGTTGGTGCGCCTGTCCTCCCATGGAATTTGCAGGATCTTGCGGAGACATCGTTGGTGATATATCTCCAGTGACTTGAGGTGCCTTCTATACATCGTCCATGTCTCAGATCCATACAGGAGGGCGGGTATTACTACAGCCCTGTAGACCATGAGCTTGATTTGAGGGCCTGGTCTTCTAACACTCTTTTCCTCAGACGGCCGAAGGCTGCACTGGCACACTGGAGGCGATGTTGAATCTCCGCATCAATGTCTGCCTTTGTTGATAAGGGGTTCCCGAGATATGGGAAATGATCCACGTTGTCCAGGGCCGCGCCGTGGATCTTGATGATATTGGAGGGCAGTGCTGAGCAGTGGTGACAGGCTGGTGGAGGACCTTTGTCTTATGGATGTTAAGCGTAAGGCACATGCTTTCAGTGAATACATTGACTATATCCTGGATTTCAGCCTCTGAATGTGCACAGGCACAGACGTCGTCCGCATACTGCAGCTCAACGACAGAGGTTGGGGTGACCTTGGACCTGGCCTGGAGACAGCGTAGGTTAAACAGCTTCCCACTGGTTCTGTAGTTTAGTTCCAATCAAGCGGGGAGCTTGTTGATTGTGAGGTGGAGCATGGCGGCGAGGAAGACCCGCCACCCGCCACCAACTCGGTGAAACTCCAACATTGCACGAGGTAGGCAAAGCCATAAAACAGCTCAAGAATAACAAGGCTACGGGTGCGGATGGAATCCCTGCTGAGGCGCTAAAGTATGGCGGAGAGGCGCTGTTGGCACGGATACATGACCTCATTTCTCTCATCTGGAGGGAGGAGAGCATGCCAGGAGATCTCAGAGATGAAGTGATTGCGACCATTTTTTTAAAAAGGGACAAGACCGACTGCGGCAACTACAGGGGAATCTCCCTGCTATCAGCCACTGGGAAAGTTGTCGCTCGAGTTCTCCTCAATTGTCTTCTCCCTGTGGCCGAGGAGCTCCTCCCGGAATCACAATGCGGATTTCGTCGCCAAAGGGACACAACAGATATGATCTTTGCAGCACGACAGTTGCAGGAAAAATGCAGGGAGCAGCGGCAGCCCTTATACATGGCCTTTTTCGATCTTACAAAGGTCTTTATAGACACTGTCAACCGTGAGGGTCCATGGAGCGTCCTCCTCCGTTTCGGATGCCCCCAAAAGTTTGTCAACATCCTTCGCCTGCTCCACGATGACATGCAGGCCGTGATCCTTACCAACGGATCCATTACAGACCCAATCCACGTCCGGACCGGGGTCAAACAGGGCTGCGTCTTCGCTCCAACCCTCTTCTCAAGTCTCCCACTGCTGTGTTCTCTGGTGGCACACCTTGTTATGGTATCAACAGTGACCATGTAAGATACATGACATCACTCCTCCCTGAACCCTCAATGCAAATCGCATCTGCATTACTTATGCACTGGGTTAGCTCTATATGGGTTCTGTCTGGTGAACCTCTAACGAGCCAGCTCAACCTTGGGTGGGTAGTTGGTGCAGTAGTGTGCTGGTGGTTGCTGTTTGTGTGTGTGTGTTCCTGACCACTCCATTCTCCCCCCACCCCCCACCCGCCCCCCCCCCCCCCCCCCACGTTGGTGTGACAGGGGCTCCTGGCATTCATGTACACACAAGTTCAGGTAAGAGGGTTTTGCATGTTTTTTTTTGTTTTGAGTGTTTCCGTGGCGCGACAAGAGCGTTAGGTGCCTTGTCGATGCGGTGACAGGTGCATAAGGACAAGCTAGTTCCAGAGCTGCGAGAAGGTGTCCCTGCAGTCCTGTGGCAGTTCAGTGCCCGGTGCTGGCAGTGGGAAGCCAGTTTGCTCGCGTAGCCTGCTCTCAGGGCTGTTGCCGTGGCTCCTAGCATCGGGCAGGTTCACAGATGTCTGTGACCCCCCTCTTCCTTTCTTTACGCCCTGGGTCCCAGCTGCTCCCTGAGGAGCTGTTGTCTAGCAGTGCACCGGGAACCACTGACTCGCTGGCCTGAGCGTCGCTTGGTTTGAGATCCTGACTGGTGCTTGTTTCCTCTGGGGAAACAGTGGCGGGTGACCCTACATCTAGGGGTATGGCCTTGGTGCAGTCTGCTCCTTCAGGCTCATGGCAGTTGGTGCCATCGGTTGCCTGAGGGATGGAGCCGACCCGGGGCATGGTATCATCACCGGTGCCTTTGCCCTGCTGAGGTCACTTGCTTAGCAGATCGTGTGTGTTGGCAGCTTGTGGCCACAATTCGTGGTGCATGACTCTAGTCCCCGGGATGCAGGCTACTGCATTGAGTAGCTTGCTGGACCTCTTCTCCCCGGGTTCTGCCTCCATAGTTGGGAAGTCGCTGCTGGATCCGATTTTCTCCCTCTTGAGTCCTGCCACTGAAGCCTGGAAGATGCGTTCAGATTGTCTCAGCTGGATCATCTCCACGCTGAGCGGTCTGTGTCTCGGGTGCCATGCTGGTCAACTCACTGGTGTTGGGTCCACCCTCAGGTGAGGGCTTGCTTTGCCTCTGAGCGCAGAGGGCTTCGATCGCTGGAAGAATGAAATCTTCCCACTTCCACTGGATCTTCTCCATCCACCTTCTGCTGAGCAGCGTTGGTCCATCATCTGCAACAATCCACAGAGGTAACTTATGCTCCGCACCTTTACATTCACACTATCAACGACTGGGATGATTTCATTGGTGTAGGTGCGCAGTTTTGCCTGAACTGGGGCCAACTCGGTTCGTTCAGCCGGATTGTCCCATAGCCTCTCATAGGCTTCTTGATTCATCACTGACTGGCTCGCCCCCGTGTTCACTTCCATGAAGACTGGACTTCCCTCTATCTCGACTTCCATTTTCAGCGGGGAGCACTCGGTGGTGCAGGTAAACATGCTGTGTACTTCCCCATGGGACTGGGCTGCTTCTCTGTCCAACAATTCATAATCCACGCTGGATTCATGGCCATCTGCGAACTCCTCATCAACACACCGAGTCCTATTTCTCTTACACATTTGCTGTAGCCTTTGCAAACATAGTCTTTAAAACGACACAGGTGAGCCCTGTGATTCCCTCCGCAACGCCAGCATGGTGCTACTCGATTAGCCCCCCTCGGCGGACTCTGAGTTAAGGGACTCGGGGGGCCTGTACTCTCTTCCCTGAGAGGATTCGCGCTCTACAGTCCAGCTCCTGAATGGTGCCACTCTGTGCACAGTACCTGCCGGGTTTGAGTCCTGAGGGTGAGACATCTGCCTAGAGCCGCAGGTCGAGGTCATGAAAGACTGGCTCACAGGGTTGGCCTTCTGCAGTGTGACTGTGGTATCCGCCGACAGTAGCTTGTGAAGAAGGCCCTCATGGCCAATTACAATGATGAAAATGTCCCGCAGCACTTCGTTGAGGTGGGTGCCGAACTCACACGGTGCCGCCAACCTCCTGAGGTCTGCGGTGTACTTCGCGATTTCCTGGCCTTCGGGCCGTCGGTGGGTATAGGACCGGTGTCTGGCTGCGAGGATGCTCTCCTTGGGCTTGAGTTGCTCCTGGATCAGGGTTACAATCACCTTGTACGAATTGGTCGTTGTCTTCGCTGGTGCCAGCAAGTCCCTGATGAGGCCATAGACGTTGGGCCCACAACAGGTTAGCAGGATAGCGCGGCGCTTATCAGCCAGTGCAGCCAGGTTGTTTCCTGCCAAGTCGTTTACTGTGAAAAAGCGTTCTAGCCTCTCCACAAAGGCGTCCCAATCATCACAATTGGCGAACTGTTGCAACATACCAAGGATAGCCATTTCCACTTGAAAGTTCGTATTCTCGTCGCCAATTATTGTGTCCTTAGATGCTCTAACAATGACTCCACGAGGCAGTGTGTTGTACTTGAACTATAGTGACCTTAATCCTTTATTAGTTAACTCCAGAGTGAGGATCACATGTTGGGGCCTGCCTTTTATACTAGGCCTGGCCCACCTGTACAGGTAACCTACAAGTCTCCCACTGCTGTGACCTCTGGTGGCACACCTTGATATGTTACCAACAGTGGCCATGTAAGATACATGACACCTGACTCTGCGGAAAGTTTAATTCGTATTTACTGCGCAAATTGCAGCAATTTCACGAAACTCATGAGGAGCTAGAGGGCAAGCTGCCAAGCGACGCAAATCATCCAGCAACTTGTGGCAATTCTCAATTCAATGGATATCTCTTCCTCGTCATAATTTATTGGGTTAATAATAAGTGTGCACATTAACCTTGCCGTTATTTTCCCATCGAATCCTGGGCCATTGTCATTGGTTGAAATATCAGTGTGTTAATTGTGCCAACCAATCAACTTAGTTGCATTAAAAATTGATTGAAATAAAATAAATAAGTGTCGTTTTACAAGACATTGTGGACTAGAGTGGTTGTCTCTGGGTCCGAAGTAGGATCACAGCCCGGAGTTGAACTCTCGGGATCTGATATTTTAAATGTATCCATTTCATACCCTTGGTGCATAGGTGTTCCCTATGCAGCCATCCTTGGATTCTTTCACTAGTGACAGGATTACCTGAGAATCCTCCAGTGTCTATTAATTGCTTAATTAGAATAAACGTTTAATCAAAATATGTATATGCTGGAATGCTGATGCCTTACACCATTGTTATATTTTACTGCTTGTGGGATCTGTGGTTACACAGTTAGGAAGTGGTGCAAGCTAATGGGGTGGAAGGAGAAGCGAGACAATTAAAAGAGAAGTAATGAGTAACATGGTTAAAATTAAGTTAAAAGTCGGCTATTAGCAGAAATAAGAAAGAATAGAATAGCACGCAGCGGCAACCATGGGAACCAAGAATGGACAGGTATCTGAACCAATTGGAATGTAATCAATGAAACCAAATCTTTTCAGTGAGAAAACATGGGGCTAGAACCTCCACTTTTTTTGCCTGCTTAGCGCCCACTTAATGCTCATTTTACTGCTGAAATGACATATAACGCCCATATAGCACCCATTTTGGCTCAAAATGGAAACTGACGGGCTTTTTTAGGAGACTTATCACGGAGCGTTATTTTCCCAATGGGCTTAACGCCGAGAAAAAATATTACTGTCCGCCCACTTTCTTTGGGCAGAATCAGCAGAATGGGCGATTTCAACACCCATATTATTGCCCAGCATTACTTTCCTCACAGACTTAAGGCCGAAATTCAATAATAACGCCCGACGACTGTTTTTTGTCGTAAACAGCATGGGGCTAGACTTTCCACTTTGTGGCTAAGCCCGGAAAAAATGGGCTTTGTTCCAGCGATGCGGGACCTATCGCCCGTGCTGATCGTCGGCTCAAGGCCCATTTTTTTTTGCGATTTTCCACTCGTCCTTAGCCCAGCAATGTCAAATGGGCGATGTGATTTCTCAGCGACCTCACGATCGCCCAAAGAAAACGGAAGTGAATGAAAAAAAAAGCTTCCCCAGCAACGCATTACTGCGCATGTGCAGATTGATTTTTTTTTTCAGGTTGATGCTCCTTCCCGCGTTTTGAGAGGTCAAGGGTCTTCACACATGCTCAGAAGCTCTGTATGGGTCTGGGAGAGTGGGAGAGAGAGAGAAAGCGAAAGAGAGAGGAGAAAGGAAGCAGGTTTTCTCGTGCTATTGAAAATACAGATAAATTTAAAGAATGGAGGGAGGTGCAGGAAAGAGAAGGGCCAAACCCTTCAGCGAAGAGGCAAATGAGGTCCTGGTGAATTGTGTAAGCACGAGGTGGAAGGATCTGACATGGGGTGGGCATGGGAAACCTCCACCCCATGCATATCGGAGGATGTGGACAGAGATTGCCGACGTGGTCACGTCGGCATCTAATGAAGCCCGGACACCGGACCAGTGCCGGAAAAGATGGAATAGTCTACTGGCGGCTGCAAGAGTAAGTTGAAATTTAAATTAGAAATCATCCATATTTATTATTTAATGTTGTATGGAAAATCTAATTAGAATCTGCAATGTTATATCGTAATCTTTAAGCATGACTAAGTAACTAAATTAGGATTAAATTATGATTACATTTATGCACCGCAACATAAATTTTAATGTTACAGTATGAAATATCTTCCTATGCAATGTATTGCAAACTTGAAATTGAACTTATAAATCTGTCAGTCCTAAATGTTTATTGCCAAATCCATCTGCTTATGCCGTGCAATGTTTCCTTATCTATTACAGAAGATTTCCATGAACCAGCGGGAGCAATACAGGATGGGCGGGGGCTGTGCCATGCTGCAGTCGCTCAATGCGTACGAGGAGCTTGCAGTGGCCTTGGTGGGGCCAGAAAGCCGTTCGGTCACAACCCATGGTGTGGCCGAACCCACCCTAGAGTCACGTGAGTAATGAGAACTGTGCATTGTGCAAGGTGTGAATCAATAGTAAATATTTGTTATGCGGGTAATCCTATGCAATGATACTTTAATTTGATTGAATTATACTGCTGAGATGTACTATTGATCTTCAAATGAGGTTATGTTAAGCCTGGTGACCGCTTGTGCATATGGGCTAATGGTAATGTTTTGAGTTCTTCATTGAGACGAATTGATTTGCATTGTTAAACGTTGTTTATAACTTACATTTGTCTTTCAAAGGTCAACAAGTACTGATGGAATTAACGGACACGTCCACTGACCAGTCGCGACACTCCCAGGAGGAAGAGCCAGAAGAGGAGCCAGTGCAGACTCCAGCTACGGCTGTGCGAGAGCAAGAGGAGGAGGAGGAGGAGAAGGAGGAAGAAGAAGAGGAAATTTTTTTTGTGGGGGGGGGGGAATAACCTGCGGCTATCTCTTTTGAGACAAATGAGGCACCGGGACCAAGCGGTGTGCAGATGGTGACGCCGACCCCATGGCGGTCCGGTCAGCGTGATATGCACTCGCCTGCCACAGAGGACCAGACGGAGAGCTTACTTTCCCTGTGCAGGGGGACGATCGCAATCGGTTGCGACCTTATCCAGGGGTTTGCGGGTTTCTCAAACAATTGGAGCCAGTTCTCCACAACCTGGAGCGAGTTCTGCTCACGCTTCTCTAGCTGGTCTTCTGAGCAGTCACAGACTGCTCGGGAGATGTTGGAGGCGATCAAGGAGCAGACAGCCGCAACAACTGCCCTATGGCACGCATTGCTGGCTGGACACGGCACTGCACCCCAAGGTGTCATGTCCACTCGCAGCGAGACCCCAAGCACACAAGCGAGTAGGGAGGACACAGTTCCTCTTGACTTGGAAGTAGAGCCTGAGGCTTCTGCTTCCGCTCCGTTACCTCCACCACGGCAAGAAGTCTTGCCGTCCCACTCTGCACGACGTCTTGGTGTCGGTCTGCGGAGACCAAAACCGCGGGTGGGGTGCGAACACGGGGTGGGACAGGATCTGGAGGGCAACGTGGCCGCAGGTAGGGAGGGGGGAGTGCTTCTCAATAGTTCACTTGTTTTAAAATATTCACTTGTTATTATCACTTTATCACTTTATTATTCTCTTGTTATTGTTACTGTTATTGTTATTGTTATTGTTATTGTTATTGTTATTGTTATTGTTATTGTTATTGTTACTAAATTGGACACTTGTATTCAATAGTTAAATGTTCAATTGTTATCATTACTTAACTGTTCACTTTCCATTCTTTCTGAAATGGTCACTTGTTATCCTGACTAAAATGTTCACTTGTTATCACTGAAATGCTAACTTGTTATCATGACTGAGATGGTCATTTGTTATCATGACTTAAATGGTCACTTGTTATCCTGACTGAAGTGGTCACTTGTCATGACTAAAACGGTCACTTGTTATTATTACTTAAATGGCCACTTGTTCTTTAAAATGTGAAATTTCTTCTTCTTCTAACGTTTTGGGGATTTTGAGGGAAGAGTGGGTTGGTGCAGGGGGTGGGGGTTGGAGGGAGGGTGTTGTTCATTAGTTCTTTAAAAAATTCATGTTTTTTAATTTAAAAAATCATTTTTCTACAACTTTTGTACCTTCTCTCTTACTTACATAAGTTTTACAACGTACAGTTTTTCATGCATATTTGTTTGTTTATTGTTTCCCCACGGAAATTAAACTTTTGTTTAAACGTAACAGTAATTGAACGTTTGAATATCAACAATAATAGTTCATGCGAAGCGTTCATTAATGAGCTGCTGACGCAAAAGCTTAGCGGCTGTGTAACTGCCACTGGCTACTGGTCTTCGGGAAGGGTGTGGTGGTACCGGTGCTAGATCGCCATGCTGATTAAGCTCCCCTATGTCCTCAATAAACTCTCGGTCTGTGCCTCCCTGGTCATTGGGAAGCTTTCCATCCTGCGAGCGGAAGGGGCTTCAGTCACCTGTCGAATGCAGCAGTGTGTGGTGTGCTGAGAGATATGGCAGATGTCACCAGCTGAAGCCTGAAAAGATCCCGATGCATAGAAGGCTAGGGCAGCAGTAACCTTCACCTCAACGGACAGTGCGGTTCTGATGGTGCTGGAAGGCTGCAGATCATAAGAACATAAGAACATAAGAATTAGGAACAGGAGTAGGCCATCTAGCCCCTCGAGCCTGCTCCGCTACTCAACAAGATCACGGCTGATCTGGCCGTGGACTCAGCTCCACTTACCTGCCCGCTCCCCATAACCCTTAATTCCCTTATTGGTTAAAAATCTATCTATCTGTGATTTGAATACATTCAATGAGCTAGCCTCAACTGCTTCCCTGGACAGAGAATTCCACAGATTCACAACCCTCTGGGAGAAGAAATTCCTTCTCAACTCGGTTTTAAATTGGCTCCCCTGTATTTTGAGGCTGTGCCCTCTAGTTCTAGTCTCCCCGACCAGTGGAAACAACCTCTCTGCCTCGATCTTGTCTATCCCTTTCATTATTTTAAATGTTTCGATAAGATCACCTCTCATCCTTCTGAACTCCAACGAGTAAAGACCCAGTCTACTCAATCTATCATAAGGTAACCGCCTCATCTCCGGGATCAGCCTAGTGAATCGTCTCTGTACCCCCTCCAAAGCCAGTATATCCTTCCTTAAGTAAGGTGACCAAAACTCCAGGTGCGGCCTCACCAATACCCTGTACATTTGCAGCAGGATCTCCCTGCTTTTGTACTCCATTCCTCTCGCAATGAAGGCCAACATTCCATTCGCCTTCCTGATTACCTGCTGCACCTGCAAACTAACTTTTTGGGATTCATGCACAAGGACCCCAGGTCCCTCTGCACCGCAGCATGTTGTAATTTCTCCCCATTCAAATAATATTCCCTTTTACTGTTTTTTTTTCCAAGGTGGATGACCTCACACTTTCCAACATTGTATTCCATCTGCCAAACCCATTCGCTTAACCTATCTAAATCTCTTTGCAGCCTCTCTGTGTCCTCTACACAACCCGCTTTCCCACTAACCTTTGTTTCATCTGCAAATTTTGTTACACTACACTCTGTCCCCTTTTCCAGGTCATCTATGTATATTGTAAACAGTTGTGGTCCCAGCACCGATCCCTGTGGCACACCACTAACCACCGATTTCCAACCCGAAAAGGACCCATTTATCCCGACTCTCTGCTTTCTGTTAGCCAGACAATTCTCGATCCATGCTAATACATTTCCTCTGACTCCGCGTACCTTTATCTTCTGCAGGTATCTTTTGTGTGACACCTTATCGAATGCCTTTTGGAAATCTAAGTACATCACATCCATCGGTACACCTCTATCCACCATGCTCGTTATATCCTCAAAGAATTCCAGTAAATTTGTTAAACATGATTTCCCCTTCATGAATCCATGTTGCGTCTGCTTGATTGCACTATTCCTATCTAGATGTCCCGCTGTTTCTTCCTTAATGATAACTTCAAGCATTTTCCCCACTACAGATGTTAAACTAACCGGCCTATTGCATTTTGTCTGCCCCCTTTTTCAAACAGAGGCGTTACATTAGCTGCTTTCCAATCCGATGGTACCTCCCCAGAGTCCAGAGAATTTTGGTAGATTATAACGAATGCATCTGCTATAACTTCCGCCATCTCTTTTAATACCCTGGGATGCATTTCATCAGGACCAGGGGACTTGGTCTACCTTGAGTCCCATTAGCCTGTCCAGCACTACCCCTCTAGTGATAGTGATTGTCTCAAGGTCCTCCCTTCCTACATTCCCGTGACCAGCAATTTTTGGCATGTTTTTTGTGTCTTCCACTGTGAAGACCGAAGCAAAATAATTGTTTAAGGTCTCAGCCATTTCCACATTTCCCATTATTAAATCCCCCTTCTCATCTTCTAAGGGACCAACATTTACTTTAGTCACTCTTTTCCGTTTTATATATCAGTAAAAGCTTTTACTATCTGTTTTTATGTTTTGCGCAAGTTTACTTTCATAATCTATCTTTCCTTTCTGATTGCTTTCTTAGTCATTCTTTGTTGTCGTTTAAAATTTTCCCAATCTTCTAGTTTCCCACTAACCTTGGCCACCTTATTCGCATTGGTTTTTAATTTGATACTCTCCTTTATTTCCTTGGTTATCCATGGCTGGTTATCCCTTCTCTTTCCGCCCTTCTTTTTCACTGGAATATATTTTTGTTGAGCACTATGAAAGAGCTCCTTAAAAGTCCTTCTCTGTTCTTCAATTGTGCCACTGTTTAGTCTGTGTTCCCAGTCTACTTTAGCCAACTCTGCCCTCATCCCACTGTAGTCCCCTTTGTTTAAGTATAGTACGCTCGTTTGGGACACTACTTCCTCACCCTCAATCTGTATTACAAATTCAACCTTACTGTGATCACTCATTCCGAGAGGATCTTTTACTAGGAGATCGTTTACTATTCCTGTCTCATTACACAGGACCAGATCTAAGATAGCTTTCTCCCTTGTAGGTTCTGTAACATACTGTTCTAAGAAACAATCCCATATGCATTCTATGAATTCCTCCTCAAGGCTACCCCGTGCGATTTGATTTGACCAATCGATATGTAGGTTAAAATCCCCCATGATTACTGCCTTTCCTTGACGAGTTGACATATCTCATCCATGACCTCCTTCCGGAATCACAGCCTCCTAAGACAAGCATTTTCAGACAAGTTCAGTTAGGATTGCTTCTCCAAGTACCTTCGTTGGCTATACGATCTCCTCCTCTGTCTTCGTCTCCGTCTACATGTTACTGTGCCACCTCTTCAATTGATCCTTTCAGTAACCAGTATGTGAGCAGTTGCAATTAAAGGCAGGGAAAGCATAGGCCCCATAATCACTATCAATAATTACTTTCACTAATTTTAATAATCTCTGCACTCTATACTCTCTAATCACTGTAAAAGTGCCTTTTCTGTAGTCTCTAAGCTGTATACCAGTCAGTTTCATAGGCACCAACAATATCATTAAATAACTTCACTATGTAAAAGCTATTAACTAAATAATTCCAATATATGAGATCTATTTAGCATAAATAAGTTGATAATACCTATTTATATTCCCTGTCCCAAATTTCTGAGTACAATTTGCTTCAATTTTACTCTCTAAATAACTCAGAATTAATTCTCCTCAGAAGCTAAAAATGGCATCCATAGTACCCATTTCCCTCTCTAAGGCCCTGAAAAAGCAACTATTTTTCAGCACTCTTTTGGGCCTTGCATCGGCCCAGCGAAGTGCATGCTAGGTACTGAAACTTGGGACGGGCCTTGTGTGGGCGATCATTTGGGCGATCATCTCAGCGATCAAAGTGGAAACTTGGGGGCCTATTTTTCCGGCGATGTTTTGGGCCTAGTTTCCACTTTTTGCTCAAAATAGGCGATCGAGGTCCATTTTGGATGATAGATGGGCCTTAGATGGGCGATGTGAAGTGGAAAGTCTAGCCCCATATTTACCCAAACTATCAGCCATGGAGATCACGGCCATGGAGAACCGGGACAGACGCCAGCGGTGTGGCTGGCATTTGTTAAGTGCCACTCTTACATGAGGAGCTGATATCGAAAAGATTTGCCTGAAAGAGCGCTGATCTGAGTGACAATGCTGATACATTGCTGTGTGTGTGCAGCTCAGACATCAATGGTGCCCATCACCTTAGTGCCAGTTAAAGTTTACATTGATTGATGTAAAGTTATATTTAACCCTTTCACGGTAAGGAATCACCGGTGTGTAACGGTCCAGTTATCTGAGCCAATGCGCAACAAGGTTATGTTCAATAACAAAAGTTTAATACCAACATTGGTCTGAAATCAGCCAATAACACCCAACCCCCGCCCACACCCACTTTTTCCACCATTGACATAAATCACATGTTCAACATGTCTTGCAACACAGAATACAAAGGCAAAGCAGGAGCGTGTTCACCAGCCCCCATACATTGCAACAAATTGCATACACCCAGATGGAGATATAACACAGCCATCACCTGCACACATGCACCTCACTTTCCTTCCCCCCTCTCCTCAGCAGTACTTGGAAATGCCCTTGCAGTCGACATAAAGGCCAGGAAATTCCATGGAAGTCTGTCGGGAAATGTGGGTGCAGTCAACAATGCCCCTGCACTGGGGGAAGCCTGCTATTTTGCTAAATCCCAGAGCCTTACCCTGCTCCTTGTGGATGTCTACGAGGAAATGGAAGTCGTTCGTGCTGGAAAACAGTGCATCCATAATCTGTGTGATACAGGCATGGGGACGGATTTTTGAGAAGTTTGCGACCGTGTTTTCGCCACGATTTGACCCTCCGCCGCGAAAACCCAGTCGCAAAGCCCGGGCGGGGTCCTTGGGTACCTGTTTGCGGTGGCATTTCCAAGTACTGCTGAGGAGAGGTGCGCCAATGTGCAACGACTCGGATTGTGTTTGCGTCCGAGTTTCGGCACTCTCCTGACCCGTACGCCACGCCCAGAATAGCGACAGGTCAAACCTGTCGGTACAGCCCTGTCAGCAGCGATAAGTATAAAAACCTGTAAAAAAGGTAAGTTAAAGTTTTCTTTTTTTTCTTGCAGCGATTAAGGGTCTTGTAAATGTTTTTGGAATGTTTTTAGGGTTTTTTCCCCCTCCCAAGGCCTCTCTCGCAGCACTCCCGGCCCCAGACTAAAGTTGCTGAAACTCGCAGTTTGCACCGCGAATCCTTGTGCAACGCCTCCCTTACCGATCGTAAAAGCCGAAAGTTCAGCCTAAAAGCAGTTGTGCGGCAAAAACGGTAAGTTTCACGTATCGCTACCGTTTTCGCCGACAAACTCCGAAAGCCGAAAATCTAGCCCATGGACTGTAGACTGGCTGCTGTTCACAGTGTCGCCTGCTGCATCCTGGAACAAGGCGGTGACCTGAAGAAATTGAGGGCAGTTGTCACTTTTACTGCCACTAGGAACACTGTGCACGTTGTGGCAGTTCCTGCTGCAGAAGGTGACTCAACTCCTACACCGCCTCTCTGCAGAAGCATGGCCTCTTTATGCATTGCTCCTCTGAAAGCTGCAGGTACGAGATTCAGGGTCTGAGGACTCTCAGTGGGTCGGGATACCTTCTAGCTCTTCTCCTGCTACAGCTCTGTGTGGCCCTTCCTGCTGCTATTCCTCCACCTCCTCTTCCTCCAAACACAGTGGTAACCCAACCACCACTCCCATGTTACCAACCTGGCAGAAGCCCCTTCTCAGTGCATTGGACAGCAGAGGTAGCCCTAGCAATAGCAAAAAGTGTAGAAATCAAAATCTCCAACCAGCTTATAGTAACCAAAAGCCTTTCCAGTGATTTATCATGCATCAAATGCAGATGCCTTTAAATTGTGCTCAAAATGGCTCCCTCCCGATTTGTAATGTCCACGGATTCTGCACTTGTTTTAGGAACGGCATCAACAACCATCGAGCAGGCGAAAATGGCAAGTGTGTCCTGCAAGCAGAGATGGGCCCTATTTGTATATTGTCATGAATCTTCTGCTACCTTCGGGCAGGAGCGTTGGACGCCTATTTCAAGGCCCACCCAAAAACGCATGTCTTCCTGACTTGCTGCTGCCACCTCATTCTTGCTCCACTATATTTTCACCAAATTGGTTGTGAGAAATGTGATATACAAAATCAATTTTAACAACAGTCAGAACATTTCCCAGTTATTATACAAGATAATTAGTTCAGTTTCATTTCTGGAGATTCACAAAATAAATCTTCACAACTGTTAAAAGTATTGTCTTGATAAATAGCAATAAAAAGTATATTTTGGGTATTTTAGAAATGCTTTAAAATCAGAGTAAGAAAGATTAGTTTGTAAAAAAAGATATTTCCAGTGTAAGATGGTTAGCTGTTAAAATCAAACTTGAAATTGATCTGTTAAAATTAATCTAACAAAATCTGATTATAAAAATGTTAAATTAATCCTGTGCAAATAATTGTGCAAGATTTTTCATTATTATATAGATCCATCTGCAAGATTACTGATAGCTAGTTGCTTTTATAAGCTATCTCTTAAGGTTGTAAAACACTGTATGCTTAGAAATACTTCTATTTTCAGACCAAGGTAGTCACAACATTTTGGGAGACAGCTTCCTTTTATTAGTTAACCATGGCAAAATAACTGATAGTTAAACTTACACCCTTTCTTTTTTTTTAGCCTCGACAATTGTTTCATTACGTTTTAATTATGCCGTCTTCTTCCTAGACCCCACTAAAATACTATTCATTTAGAAACAGAAAGTGATGAAAATATCAATAGATCTTAAGTTTAAATGATTCGAATTCATTCCGAACTTTTTCTGTCTGTTTAATAAGAATATGCAACTGTTTCCTTACCCTGTCTTCAGTATTGTATTTTGCAAGTCACAATCCTGGCACTCGCAGTTCCAACAAAAAGGAATTTGTAAACTTCTCTGTTTTTGTTTTGTTTTGTTTCATTTATTTTTCTTTAAGCAGAGAAACTGAACTGATGCTGAAGCAAATTTAACCTACTGGTACTGTTTATTCTGTTACAATTATTAATGGAGAACCACCACCGTATAGGAAATAGACAGGAAGCAGATGTCATCTTAATTCAGAGAAAGGCCATTTATAGATGCACATAATCCCTTATTTGCATTAGGTTATTATGTTAAACAGTAGTATTGCTAACAAAAACCTGCTGATTTCTCATTGCATTACATAAAGGAATTACTTTCCATAACTGAAACTCGGAAAACCACATTGTGCGGAGAAGGTTTACAACCCAAGGGTGTGAAATAGCCATCCAACTTGATCCCCAGATGGTTTTGAAAGCATTTTACTTCTGTCAGACAAAATGGGGGGGACATTGGCTAACCCCCAAAAACAGGCATGGGGATCGCTGTACATGATTACCTCGTGCCCATTCATTGCTTTGCAGGCAGCATGGTAACTTAATTCTGCCTGCAGCTTTACATGATTGCTGCATTCAGCCAGCACTACCCATGGTGTTCACTGGCTGCACACCTCAGCAGGGGTCCTGATATTGTGATTGGCTAGCACTACTTAAAGACAGCCTGCACCTCTTAAAGGGGAGGTGCATTGCGGCTGCAAGAAGTGGTGTGAGTGATTTGAAAACTGAAACTGTGCTGTGGTACTTTGAGGAATGGCTGAGCATGTGAGAGAGCATGCACCAAGGTTTTCAGACTCTACACTGGAGGTCTTGGGGGAAGAGATAGAAAATAAGGAGAGATGTTCTGTATCTGCAGGGGGGGGGGGGAGGGGGGGCGCAGAATGCCCTCCAGACAGATGCTCAGGAGGCAGTGATAAGAAGTAGCAGCAGAGGTCAATGCCAGGAGTGTTGTTCCAAGAACATGGATACAGTGCAAGAAGAAGTTCAATGATCTCACATGAGTGGTCAAGGTCAGTGAGTTCATCTTCAAATGGCATATCCTACCAACTGAACCACAAGACTCATTCATTGCTCAACTCTCTACACCTTCATCACCCACCTATCAACAATCCTAAATCCAAGTACATGTGGGTGAGTTTACTCTTTTGCAGTGCAACGAATGATTTACTGATGAGGCTTGTGCTGCAAGCAGGCGCTGCCTGGGGCTCGGGGCCTCAGAGAGTTCCAGCCTTATTGTTCAATGGCATTCTGCATCTGCCAGATTCAGCACAACTGCCTGCAATCACCAATGATGCCGCTGTTCAATGTTGCAGTTATGTTTTAAGTATTTTAATTTTTCTTTTCAAGGTATTTAAGGTCTCCCTGCTGTAATATAGGTAGTTTCCACGGGCCTCTTAAACCCATTCCTGATCACAAATGTGTCGCTTTGAGCTATGCCTTTGTATCTGGCACAGTATAACATTTAACACAACCAAATGTTTGGTGCACTGGAAAGCCTGGCAGAAAGCCTGCGCACAATGTCAAGGAGCATGGAGGAGTCCAGCACCAACTTGGCACAGGGCTTGGCACAGAGCTTGAAACCCATCCTTTCCAACATGGAACAGGTGGTCACTTCCATCAGCACACCTGTGGAACCCAGCATGATGCAGCGTCTGATGGCCAATGTCACAGCGTCCATTGCAGCACAAACAGCTTCCATCAAATGTCTGAGTGCTACATATAAGCTCAGACTGCTGCCTTGCAAGCTCAGACTGGTGTCATCGTGGCTCTGGATGCCACTGTTCAAAGGGGTTTCCAGGACAACAAAGCAGTGCATCAATCTGTTCTCCAACAAATCAGTAGTATTGCCATGGAGCCAGCCCAGGAGAGTGGCAGTGGCTCCATGGAGCACGAACCTGCTGTCCTCTCTCAGGATGACAGCAATCCTGTTCCTACCCCTACCACTCCGCCAGTATCCTTGCTGTTGCCTGTCAGCCAGCCAGCCCAGACTGCTGCAGCCCAGGCTAAAATGATGCCTCCTTAACCGGGTCTACTAGGCTCAGAGCCGCTCGAGGTCACCCTCCAAGGTCATCTGCAGTCTCCTCAATTGAAGGTCAGCAGCCTTCCACCATCCATGCAGCAGCCATTGGGGAAGCACTTCATAGGAGCACTAAGAGAGGCAAAAGCACACGGAAGACAGGCACAAAGGGAATGCACAAGGGTGATTAGTTTATTTTTGTATGCATAAGGTCATGATTTAATTTATAAATTTGGATTTGAATGTGCATTTTCTGGTGGTTTTTATTTTTGTGTTGTGGGAAAGAGAACAATGTGATGGTCAGTGATAGAGGAAAGGTATGAAGCGTGGGACTGTTAGTGAATGGGGAGGTGTGGCTGATGTTATTGGTATCGCTCATGCATTATTTCATCATGTAGAGCCTGGGCAGTAAAAGGCTGTCTATGTTGTAGCCTCCTTTCCTCTCCTGTTCTTCCGATTCCTGTTGCACTTCCTCCTCCTCCACTTCCTTCTTTTCCTCCTCCTCCCTTCCCCCTCTTCCTCTTCCTCTTTCTCATGCTCCTGCTTGTCAGCTTCTCGCCTGATAACTGGTGGCAACGGCTGTTCCCTCATAATCGCTATATTCTGCAGCGTGCAACATACTACCACAAACCTTGATACCCACTCAGCTGAATACTGCAGGGCGCTTCCATACGGTCCAAGCAGTGGAAATATTGCTTGAGGATGACTCAAGCAGATCTTTACGATCCATACCCTGCTTTGAGGTTGCAGTTATGGCTATAGCAGTTGGCAGATTTCAGTCAAGACCTCTTTAGTGAAGCGAAGATGTCTGATGCATTGGTCTTTGCTGAAGTTGAGGTAAGAGAATTATTTCTGAAAGACCCTTGGCAGAGATGGCCTTCTGCTGAGAGCCTTCTAGAACATAAGAACATAATAGGAACAGGAGTAGGCCATACGGCCCCTCGAGCCTGCTCCGCCATTCAATAAGATCATGGCTGATCTGATCATGGACTCAGCTCCACTTCCCTGCCCACTCCCATAACCCCTTATCCCCTTATCGTTTAAGAAACTGTCTATTTCTGTCTTAAATTTATTCAATGTCCTAGCTTCCACAGCTCTCTGAGGCAGCGAATTCCACAGATTTACAACCCTCTGAGAGAAGAAATTTCTCCTCATCTCTGTTTTAAATGGGCGGCCCCTTATTCTAAGATCATGGAATTCTCTACCACAGAAAGTTGTTGAGGTTAATTAGTTAGATATATGCAAAAGGGAGTTAGATGTGGCCCTTACGGCTAAAGGGATCAAGGGGCATGGAGAGAAAGCAGGGATGGGGTACTGAAGTTGCATGATCAGCCATGATCATATTGAATGATGGTGCAGGCTCAAAGGGCCGAATAGCCAACTCCTGCACCTATTTTCTGTGTTTCTATGCCCTCTAGTTCTGGTCTACCCCATCAGTGGAAACATCCTCTCTGCATCCACCTTGTCAAGCCCCCTCATAATCTTATACATTTCAATAAGATCACCTCTCATTCTTCTGAATTCCATTGAGTAGAGGCCCAACCTCCTCAACCTTTCCTCATAAGTCAACACCCTCATCCCCGGAACCAACCTAGTGAGCCTTCTCTGAACTGCCTCCAAAGCAAGTATATCCTTTCGTAAATATGGAAACCAAAACTGCACGCAGTATTCCAGGTGTGACCTCACCAATACCTTGTCTAGCTGTCTCCCCTCCTCCTCTGCGTAGCCTCTCTTCATTCTCTCGGTCATGTTCAATTCTAAGAGGAAGGCAAGCAAGCCACCCATGCTGGAAGCAAGTTATTTCAGCACAAGCTTTTAAATGAACAAAAAAGTACTTCAGCTCCAGCCAGACCACTCTCTGTACTCGATTGAAACTTTAGGCAACTATAGCTCAAAAAATGTGTACAATTGCACCAGCAGCCAAAATAAATAATCCAGCAACTACTGTTTAAGTAGATCATGTTCCCTTTAAATAGCGCTGGTGGGGGATCCTTCATGCTATTTAACGTTTTGTTCAGCTGTGCGAGATTAAGACAGGGCGTGGGTTGGAGCTTAGCGTTCTTAAATGGCCCGATCTCTCCCGATTGCCGGTCCGACTCTGCCTCCACGAACTCCACAATATTTCCTGGTTGTCGGGAATCTTTAAGCATAGAGCTTGATGTGAGTTGGGTGAATCTGTTAAACGGAATAGCTATGCTAAACAGAGTGATGATGGGAATTTGGTGAGAGTGGGAATTCGGTACAGAGGGGAAGGCGATGTAAAGTAATTTAAACCTAGGGCGGCAGTAAATAAGTAAATATATAAATAAACAATCAGAGTAATTTATTAGATCTAAGGGGATAAAATTAAAATGAGCTAAATAGAGGATATCACCATTAAAAGGAACCGATCGCATTAAATAAAAATCTGGAATACATTATTGATAAATGAGCCAGATTTTGCGATAAAACTAACTAAAAATAAAGGGTTATGGGGAATGGGCGGGGAAGTGGAGCTGAGTCCATGATCAGATCAGCCATGAGCTTATGAAATGGCGGAGCAGGCTCGAGGGGCCAAATGGCCTACTCCTGCTCCTATTTCTTATGTTCTGATGTTATGTTATCAGCGCTTTCCATTATTATGGAGTAAATTGGACAGCAACTTCTGGTGACCACACATACGCAGTTAAATGTGAAAATCGGGAAGTTGCTGTCCGAGTTTTCAATATCCTCCAGAATTTGGGGTGGGGAGGGGAGGCCTCATGCTGGGGATCGAATTCCTCACGAAGGAGTCTCCGATCGCAGGGGGTGGGCTACACAGGGAGCCAGAATCCAGGAGGTAGGTATAAAGCTACTTCCCTCCAGGATCCAGCAATCCCCGCCTCGGTTTAACTGCCAAGTTTCACAAATTGTGTCAAACCTGTCCACATGCAGTTAAATTCAAAATGGAGGTTACAAAAGAGTCTTCCAGCCTCACTATATTTCAATTGACACATCACCCTTTGGATTGCGGTAGTGGCTGAAATGCAGCTGATGCAGTGGACTGGCGCAGAATAAAGGCTTCAGGACTGCTGCCAGGATACTGGGGGGGCCAAAAGTGCCCACTGCTGGAAACGAGGTGCACCTACTGTTTTCGATGTGTTCTGGCTGCCCCATGAGCCTGTCAAAATTCAGCACTTCGGGGATTTGTTTTGAGTGGGGCTGAAGTGTCATCATGATGGATGCGGAAGTGGGGGTCAGGGTCGAGTGACTGTCAATAGCGGGGCGGAAGTGGGGGTGGGGCAGAATAGCCAAGGCTGTCAGTCATCAATGCCATGCTGATGACATCATTGCACTGCCGCGTCACAACAGCTCTCCCCTTCAGTTAAGGGGGAGGGCTCCTGTGAACTCTGCAGCCACTTTAGTGGCAATCATTGGGCCACCAGGGAGGGTTTTGGCCAGGCCAGCAGCCTGGCACCCAATAGGGGATGCCAGGCTGCCTGTTGGCGGCCCAGCCAAACCCGCGGCCCTAATTGTCGGACCGATCTGGCAGTCAGCTGACAAAAAAAAATAACATGGCGGCCACGGCAGTGTGCCCTCCCCTTTAAGGGCGGCTGAACTGCCATGCAACAGAGACTGTACCTACAGCAAAAGCTGTCAGGTGCACCGATTGGTGGCGGCGCCGCTCCTGCAGGGCAATACCGGGAAAGGGGCAATTTCCCGAGGGACAATTTCACGAGGGGTCCCTGGCAGTCAGTAAGGGGTCAACACATGCACACTGCAGCGGGTAAGCTTTGAAGCGGTCCCAAACACCGCTCCAAAGCTTACGATGGGGTTTACAAAATGGCGGCCCCTCCACGGAGAGTCGGCGGCCATTCCACGTCGGCCCGTGGTCGCCGCTTTGAGGCGGCCAGAGGCCTTATCGGAAGGGGAAATTTCGGTCCCCTGGGTATCTACCTGCATCTTTCACTACCTCTGGTCACTCATCAGCTGGACGTTGAGGGAATGGAATCCCTTGTGGTTCCAGTATATGGCAGAGTTGATATGCGGTGCCTACAAAGTGATGCGCCTGCAGTCAATGTCACCCTGTACCATAGGGAAGCCTGCAATCCTAGCGAAATTACTTTCACAGCCATTGGCACTTCTCCCCTCATCCTCCCTCTTCCAGCAGTTTGTCCTGCTCTCCGTGGCCAGTGCTCATTCTCTCATTCCAAGAGGAAGGCCTACTAGTGCATTCATGTCTGGGAGCAACTGATTTGTGCAGAAACCATGAAGTCAGCAAAAATATTTCAGCAGCTGCCACACCACTCTCTCTAGATTTTTACAACTTAAAACAACTACAGAAAGCACCAAACACGTGTAGAATTGTAGCAACAGTCAGAAGAGATCAATCGGAATCTAACCTGCAACAGGTAAGCAGTTGATGATCCCTTTAAATTACACTGCTGAGGGGTCCTTCCTTCTGTTGAACACATGCTCAGCTGTGCGAGGTTAAGAAAAGGCTGGAGCTGAAGAGATCGCAAAGTTTCTGTTTAAAGAATGGACTCAGTCGAGAATATTTCATGGATTTTATTTTTTTCTGAGGGTATTTTCCCTGTGCTGGGGTCAGCCTGTGCAGATACGTGAAAAAGCTGGTTTTGTTAAAACTCCAGAGACCGCATGGCAGTTAGCTGTGACAAAAGAACTGTCAGTCATCCAGAATGGGTTCGCCCACCAGTCCCAGCTAAAGGAAGGGGGCCATGAATATTGACAAAAGAGCTGTCGGCCAGGAAGGGAGGGCCACTGACAAAGCCACTCTAATATGCAAAAACACTTCTCATCTCCATCTCAGAAGGAAAAGCAGAACAATGAAACCACTAGCCTGGCCAGCCAAAGAGCAACCAAGTGTTTCCCAACACAAAGACTGAGAGAGATGCCCAGATTAAGTGCCATCAGCCCAATACACATGGGTTGGGTGGCCCATCACTGACTAAGTACCTATGCTTAGAAAAAAAAAAGGATTTTAAAGATTGGCGGGAAAGATAGGGTGTAGCAAGACTCCCATAAAGACAGGCTCTTTCCGCTTTATTTTAAGCTTGTAGCTTGGAGCTTCCAGCTTTCAGCTTGTATCTAGAGAGAGCTCTCTCTCCCTCTCGCTCTCGCTCCACCAAGATCGACGTACCAGGAAGAAGCCGCAGATCCGCAGAAGAAGCCGCCGAGACTGAAATCCAGGCAGTGACTTCCCACAGCTGAGCTGAGCAAGGAAACCAACTGTGTGTGTAGTGGTGAGCATGATCGCCAGTGTCCCAAGCTGGGTGAGACTAAGGGCTCAGGGTTTTCTCAGAAGTGAAGCTTTTCAGGGCTAATCTGGGGAGGAAGCTTCGGCGGGTAATTCGTTGGTAGGGGTAGAGTTAGAATCGACCAGGGAATTACTGCATGTTACTGGTCTCATTTCTGTACTGTATGTTGTTTGTAACCTGGATTTCATTCTCCACCGAGACAGTGATTGCGTTTAGTAGTGCATGTTTTAGCCAGTGTATGTTGGACCAAATAAATATAAGTACGGTTTTTCACCGAAGCATTCCTGTCCGTGACTCATTTCATTTACACTCTGAATAATAATTCCCGGGTCTAGAACTTTCGTAAGGCAGGGGTGATTCAAATCATCCGTCTAGCAATTGGGCTTGTATCAAAACCGCTTACAGTGTTGAGCTGGAGTGTTGAGCTGTAAAATGGCAGCGCTGGCGTTGCATGCTGATTGACGTCATGATCTGCCTGCACTGCATACTTCCAGACTGATGGATTGATAAAATGACATCCTGTCTTAATGAGTTTTAAAATTCTGCCTTAACAAATGTATAATAATTGGTGATACAGTGCATCAATATTGAGATTCATACGACAAAATATAAAACTCGCAAGGAGAGCAATTAGGCTGGGGATTTTCCATTCTAACACTTCGTCTTTGTTTCAGAATGTAAGGCCCATCGTAAAATTTTCAAACCACTTCCCTTAAGTTCTTTCCACTGATTTCAATGGATGGAAAACAGCAAGCACTATACTGCAATTTTCTGATAAGCCACCTTTTGCATGTGAAGCCCTGTATTGGTGAGGGTGCTTAGAAAATATCGCTCTATAAATAGTACTCATTACACAAACCCAGCTGTAGCGTGCTCAAGTTTGAGCACTCATAGAGGAAGCAACAATTTCCCGAAGATTCATTGATGAGGCCCTTCAGATTATTGTGGACAGTATAAAGGAGTGTCAAAAGATCATGGCAATCCACGAATAAAGAAAGTCCAGCAGGTGTGGGAGACAAACGTGCAGCCGATAAATACAATGCCCCTGAAATTCCTTGGTAATCTAACAGGTCTCGCAATATAAGTCAGGTAGGAGAGCAGCGGAACCCCCACAGAAACAGTCGTGAACCGGTCATACTGGATTTCTGGGATTTTCCTCATTGACTGCTAAGGGACAGAACTTCCATCTGCCCCGTACAAAGGCCAAAGACAGTTCCTGATCGTGGCCAAGGAAGGGGACTCGGAGTAGAAGCGGTGGCCGTAATGCCATGTAAGATGAGATGTACAACAAGGGCGTTTGTGGGTCCCACCGATGCGGTTCAGACCTAGCAAACTCTAGCAGGGTCAGTGCTGGGCAGCACCACAGGGCATGATCCTGGTTTTATCACTGGGATCACAACCTGTAGAATTTCAGAGCAACTGTCAGCTACCTGCTGCATTAGAAGTATATGCAAAAAGCTGGTGTTTGATTTGAAGAAAAGTGTTAAAGTAAGCAATAACTCTCAATGATCTCACACTGCTAGATATAGGTATAACTGATTATCTTATACTGATTTTCATACAGAAAAGTTGTAGGTGTCAGCCATATTTGCCTGCATAGTTTCACAGGAAAGTCAGATAATTATTCAGCTCCTTTTTAAAGGAATACGCAGATTTAGCACTATCTAACTTTGATGGGAATCCATTCCAAATATCAACCACACTGTGGCTAAAATATTAAATTCTCCTTCCTCTTTGGACGTCTAGTCCAATTTCCTGGCCTTGACCTTTGCTCGCCCCATTGGGGCCTCCATGTGCCCTTCTGGAGTTGAGCATGCCTCACCACACTGGGTAAATCATAGGGTGACCATACGTCCTCGTTTTCCGGGGACAGTACCTGGATGAGGGACTGTGTCACTGGGCAAACAATATCCCCGCAAGAGTCCCCGGTTCAGGAAACGTGTTCCCGAATAGTTGCGGGTTCCTATCAGGAGCCACATGATCCTGAGCTGCCCGGCAGTCAGTCAATAAAGTGGGCGGGGCTGTGCGGTCGGGCGGGTTTCGATTGGCAGGAGGGATGTCAATCTCTTGTATTCAACCAGTAGAAGGGGTGGACTCACTGAGGCACTTCAATTTATGCAGAGCTCGCGCTCTGTGATCGCTGTGTGTGCGCTCCGCGCCCTCCAATCTCCTCTTCCCCCACCCATCGAATCCTCGGATATTCCTGTGAAATTCAGTTGAAGAGAAATCAGGGGCTGCTGATAACCGAAATAATGAGCAGCGGGTGTATGGATGTCCCGGGAGCCGGATCAGAACACAATCGGCGGTCTCGGATGGTGTGAGTGAGTGTTGGGCTGTGAGGAGGAGGAGGAGGAGGAGCTAGTGATTGCGCCTGGCGGACACTGTGAAAGGCCGCATTATTCAGGCGGAAAGTTCTGACGCCGATCTTCCGATCTCCCCCAGTTCAGAACTCCCGTTCTTCCTCCCCCTGCTCCGATTTCTATGATCGCCCCCGATTCAGGATTCCCGATCTTCCACCCTCCCCCCACCCGCACCCCTCAGGTTCCACGATGTCCCTCTGCCTCAGGACTCCCAATCTTCAGTTTGCATCAAAATAACAAAAATTTGTACCTCGCTACGCTGCACAACCTACATTTTCCATCCTGGCTACTTCACTGTGCTCCCACCCTGTGTTTCCCCAGATTCGGATAATGGTCACCCTAGTTAATTAACCTCCAGTCATACCCTGGGTCCTTTATGGGTCAGGGGAGAGAAAACGCCCATGGTAGGGAATTTCCAAAATTGGCTCCATCTCCTCTGTATCAGTGGCCTTGTAAGGGGTGGGCAGAGTTACCCAGATTGCTCCTGTAGCATGCTAGGATTGAGAGTTATAGATATATTAATAATGCTGCTTGCTTATATTTTTGTTAGCGGAAGAAGGAAGAGGGTAATGTAGTCTGGTTGTTATCGTACAGGCCTACCAGTTAAAATCCTACGATGGTAAGTTGTAAAATGGAATTCAATGGGCTGAAAATTGCGCCCTTGCCGGGTACGTATGAAGAGTGCACACACCCGAAGAGGCCTCGCAAATGCCGGTTCTCGGCGCGCAATGCACATGCACCGAGAACCAGCTTTTACAATCTTTCAAAATTTCTTCTGACAGATCTCACGCATCCACCCAGGAAGGACATCCGCGGGGCAGAGATTGGGCCATTTGCCCAACTCCTGCCCAGCGAATGTCCTTCAAACTCTTACACCTGGTAAACGCAGGCATATAGAAACTTAGGGCTAGAACCTCCAATTTTGTTGCATGCTTAACGCCCACTTAATGCCCATTTTACCACTGAAATGACGTATAACCCCCATGTATCGCTCATTTTGGCACAAAATGAAAATTGACGGGCATTTTTTGGAAACTTATTGCTGAGCATTACTTTCCCCATTTGCTTAACGCCGGGAAAAAATATTACCACCCACCCACTTTTTTGGGCGGAATCATCAGAATGGGCGAAATCAACGCCCATAATATTGCTCAGCGTTACTTTCCACACAGAATTAATGCCGAGATTCAATAATACCGCCCGCCCACTTTTTTTGTCGTAAAGAGCACATTTGGCAAAACTAATGCCCAGGAGATCGCCCACAGTCACTTTCACCACCTCGCGCACATATCGCCCACAATATCGCTCGCCCAAAAAAACACCCATAAAAAGTGGAACTGTTCTGAACGAACGCCAGCATGGCTGGCATTTTTGAAATCGCAGGTCGCTTCATTCAAAAGGCTGCTTCAACTTCGGGGGAGTTTGCATTGACTCTGGAGTTCTTCTCAGGTGAAGTGAACATCTCAACAGACATATTTTCAGACTCTGGACTATTGGGGCTTTACAACAGGCTACATAGCTGCAAGACTCTTATGTGAGGAGCTGATATCTGAACGATTTGCCTGAAAGAGTGTTGATGTGAGTGACAATGCTGACGCAATGCTGTGTGTGTGCAGCTCGGACATCAATGGTGCCCATCAACTTGGTGCCAGTTAAAGTTTATGATTGAAGTTAAGTTGTATTTAGCCCTTTCATGTTAAGGAATCACCAGTGTGTAACGGGCCAGCATTTTGAGACAATGCGCAAAAGGTTATGTTCAATAAAACATTTTTTAGACCAACATTGGTCTGAAATCATAAGCATCACAGGCAATAACACCCAACCCCCGCCCACACCCCACTTTTTCCACCATTGACATCAATCAAATGTTCAACATGTCCAGCAACACAGAATACAAAGGCAAAGCAGGAGGGTGGTCCCCTCCCCCCATACATTACAACACATTGCATACACCCAGATGGAGATATGACACAGCCATCACCTGTGGACGTGCACCTCACTTTCCTTCCCCCCTCCCTTTTTTCTCCCCACCTCTACCCCTTCCCCTCCTCGCTCCACGGTGCCTGTCCGAGGAGCTCCTCAGGCGTTGCCTCATTGGGGGGATGAAGGCAGATGCGGTGGTTGCACTGGTACAGGAGCGGGGGGGGGGAGGGGGGGGAGATGCTGAGGGAGCAACATTCTTTGATGCAGAAGCAGGATCTTGGGTCTTGCTCTCATCTGTCTTTTGCAGTGGTGGTGTGGAACCTAGGGGTGGAGTTCGCACTCGGGGACCACTGGGAGACCTGTGCCAACAGTGTTCCTGGCTATCATATGCAGGGCCTCCGCCATCCGCGGAATGCACTCGGTCATGCTGGCCAGATGTCAGGATATGCCCCCCAATGCTTCAATGAGCTGGTCACCAATGTCTACAATCCTCCTGGACAACTCTCCGCTGTCATGTGGCACTCGTGGAACAGACCTGTCACATCCACGAGACCTCCGCGGGGTCGGCGCCGTTCTGGGGACAAATGGGGTGCCCTATGGCGAGGTGTTTGGGGCCGGTACCTCCAGAGCCACTAGATGGCCTTGGGGTGGAATAGCTTCTGGAGCGTGGCGAGGCATGGTTCCTCGAAGTCGACGCTCTCATCCGTGGAGAACAGACACAGCGGATTGACGGGCAAGAATCGGAGCGCCTCATCACCAGATGTAGGATCGCCCGGAGAGTCGGGCTCCGCACCCCCACCTTCTGCCCTCTGTGGTCTTGCCTTGGGACGCGCTGCTGGTTGAGCTGCAAAACACAAATTAGGTTATTAGAGGAGAAGGGGGTGCTAGGGTCACAAGGTGAGTCTAGCGCTACACACAGCAAATGCACAACAACAGCACCACCGCGCTCAAACTCATCGCAGACATCACATTTCATGACTATCAACACATTTGCATTGCAATGATTTTCATTAAGCCATCATTATTTCTATGACAATTTTAGAAATCATCTTTTATATATGATTTTTTGGGGTATGAGTGGGTGTTGCATCGATTGATTCACATCACGCAATGGTGTAAGCTTTACTCACGTGGCATCACTTCAGGGTCTGCAGATGTGTCCATCGCTGTCCGGGGGTGCTTCCCCACGAGTGCGAGCACCCGCTTCTCCATCTCACTGATATCGCTGGGGACTGGTGGCCTCCCCACCCGTTCGCCTCTGCACGGACCTCATCGTCAATAGCTTCTTCTGTAAAAGGTGACAGAACGACATGACATGAAATCATTGTGTGATATCATTGCTAGCTACTGTCACAGACTCTGATGCAACACATAACCAACAGATATAATCATGATTATTATGAAAATTATCATTCTTTACCTAAAGACGTGCACCGTGACCGCAGGCTTTAAGTAAAACATTCCCGGTAAAAGTGAAAGAACTCACATCTGCTGATAGTCACTCATGACTGTTACAAATTAAATTAGATAAATACATGTAAATCAATGTAATACTTATTCTTGCAGATCCCACAAGGTCGTTAGAAACATAGAAACAGAAAAAATAGGTGCAGGAGTAGGCCATTCGGCCCTTGGAGCCTGCACCACCATTCAATAAGATCATGGCTGATCATTCACCTCAGTAACCCTTTTCTGCTTTCTCTCCATACCCCTTGATCCCTTTAGCCGTAAGGGCATATCTAACTCCCTCTTGAATATATCCAATGAACTGGCATCAACAACTCTCTGCAGCAGCGAATTCCACAGGTTAACAACTCTTTGAGTGAAAAAGTTTTTCCTCATCTCAGTCTTAAATGGCTTACCCCATATCCTTAGACTATGTCCCCTGGTTCTGGACTTGCCCAACATCGGGAACATTCTTCTTGCATCTAACCTGTCCAGTCCCGTCAGAATCTTATATGTTTCTATGAGATCCCCTCTCATCCTTCTACACTCCAATGAATACAGGCCCATTCGATCCAGTCTCTCTCCATATGCCAGTCCTGCCATCCCGGGAATCAGTCTGGTGAACCTTCGCTGCACTCCCTCAATAGCAAGAACATCCTTCCTCAGATTAGGAGACCAAAACAGAACACAATATTCCAGGTGAGGCCTCACCAAGGCCCTGTACAACTGCAGTAAGACCTCCCTGCTCCTATACTCAAATCCCCTAGCTATGAAGGCCAACATACCATTTGCCTTCTTCACCGCCTGCTGTACCTGCATGTCAACTTTCAATGACTGATGTACCATGACACCCAGGTCACGCTGCACCACCCTTTTTCCTAATCTGCCGCCATTCAGATAATATTCTGCCTTCGTGTTTTTGCCACCAAAGTGAATAACCTCAAATTTATCCACACTATCCTGCATCTGCCATGCGTTTGCCCACTCACCTAACCTGTCCAAGACACCCTGCAGCCTTTTAGCGTCCTGCTCACTGCTCACACCGCCTCCCAGCTTCGTGTCATCTGCAAACTTGGAGATATTACACTCAATTCCCACATCCAAATCATTAATGTATATTGTAAATAGCTGGGGTCCCAGCACTGAGCCCTGCGGCACACCACTAGTCACTGCCTGCCATTCTGAAAAGGACCTGTTTATCCCGACTCTCTGCTTCCTGTCTGACAACCAGTTCTCTATCCACGTCAGTACATTACCCCCAATCCCATATGCTTTAACATAGAAACATAGAAACATAGAAAATAGATGCAGGAGCAGGCCATTCAGCCCTTCTAGCCTGCACCGCCATTCAATGAGTTCATGGCTGAACATGAAACTTCAGTACCCCCTTCCTGCTTTCTCGCCATAACCCTTGATCCCCCGAGTAGTAAGGACTTCATCTAACTCCCTTTTGAATATATTTAGTGAATTGGCCTCAACTACTTTCTGTGGCAGAGAATTCCACAGGTTCACCACTCTCTGGGTGAAGAAGTTTCTCCTCATCTCGGTCCTAAATGGCTTACCCCTTATCCTCAGACTGTGACCCCTGGTTCTGGACTTCCCCAACATTGGGAACATTCTTTCTGCATCTAACCTGTCTAAACCCGTCAAAATTTTAAACGTTTCTATGAGGTCCCCTCTCATTCTTCTGAACTCCAGTGAATACAAGCCCAGTTGATCCAATCTTTCTTGATAGGTCAGTCCCGCCATCCCGGGAATCAGTCTGGTGAACCTTCGCTGCACTCCCTCAATAGCAAGAATGTCCTTCCTCAAGTTAGGAGACCAAAACTGTACACAATACTCCAGGTGTGGCCTCACCAAGGCCCTGTACAACTGTAGCAACACCTCCCTGCCCCTGTACTCAAATCCCCTCGCTATGAAGGCCAACATGCCATTTGCTTTCTTAACCGCCTGCTGTACCTGCATGCCAACCTTCAATGACTGATGTACCATGACACCCAGGTCTCGTTGCACCTTCCCTTTTCCTAATCTGTCACCATTCAGATAATAGTCTGTCTCTCTGTTTTTACCACCAAAGTGGATAACCTCACATTTATCCACATTATACTTCATCTGCCATGCATTTGCCCACTCACCTAACCTATCCAAGTCACTCTGCAGCCTAATAGTATCCTCCTCGCAGCTCACACTGCCACCCAACTTAGTATCATCCGCAAATTTGGAGATACTGCATTTAATCCCCTCGTCTAAATCATTAATGTACAATGTAAACAGCTGGGGCCCCAGCACAGAACCTTGCGGTACCCCACTAGTCACTGCCTGCCATTCTGAAAAGTACCCATTTACTCCTACTCTTTGCTTCCTGTCTGACAACCAGTTCTCAATCCACGTCAGCACACGACCCCCAATCCCATGTGCTTTAACTTTGCACATTAATCTCTTGTGTGGGACCTTGTCGAAAGCCTTCTGAAAGTCCAAATATACCACATCAACTGGTTCTCCTTTGTCCACTTTACTGGAAACATCCTCAAAAAATTCCAGAAGATTTGTCAAGCATGATTTCCCTTTCACAAATCCATGCTGACTTGGACCTATCATGTCACCATTTTCCAGATGCACTGCTATGACATCCTTAATAATTGATTCCATCATTTTACCCACTACTGAGGTCAGGCTGACCGGTCTATAATTCCCTGTTTTCTCTCTCCCTCCTTTTTTAAAAAGTGGGGTTACATTGGCTACCCTCCACTCCATAGGAACTGATCCAGAGTCAATGGAATGTTGGAAAATGACTGTCAATGCATCCGCTATTTCCAAGGCCACCTCCTTAAGTACTCTAGGATGCAGTCCATCAGGCCCTGGGGATTTATCGGCCTTCAATCCCATCAATTTCCCCAACACAATTTCCCGATTAATAAAGATTTCCCTCAGTTCCCCCTCCTTACTAGACCCTCTGACCCCTTTTATATCCGGAAGGTTGTTTGTATCCTCCTTAGTGAATACCGAACCAAAGTACTTGTTCAATTGGTCTGCCATTTCTTTGTTCCCCGTTATGACTTCCCCTGATTCTGACTGCAGGGGACCTACGTTTGTCTTCACCAACCTTTTTCTCTTTACATACCTATAGAAACTTTTGCAATCCGCCTTAATGTTCCCTGCAAGCTTCTTCTCGTACTCCATTTTCCCTGCCCTAATCAAACCCTTTGTCCTCCTCTGCTGAGTTCTAAATTTCTCCCAGTCCCCAGGTTCGCTGCTATTTCTGGCCAATTTGTATGCCACTTCCTTGGCTTTAATACTATCCCTGATTTCCCTAGATAGCCACGGTTGAGCCACCTTCCCTTTTTTATTTTTACGCCAGACAGGTTCAAAGTTACCTTCAAAGTTACCCTTCTTTAAGTTCTGGACCATGGTCTCTGAAATTACTGTTTCATTCTCCATCCTAATGCAGAATTCCACCATATTATGGTCACTCTTCCCCAAGGGGCCTCGCACAATGAGATTGCTAATTAATCCTCTCTCATTGCACAACACCCAGTCTAAGATGGCCTCCCCCCTAGTTGGTTCCTCAACATATTGGTCTAGAAAACCATCCCTTATGCACTCCAGGAAATCCTCCTCCACCGTATTGCTTCCAGTTTGGCTAGCCCAATCTATGTGCATATTAAAGTCACCCTTTAATTTTGCACACCAATTTCTTGTATGGGACCTTGTCAAAAGCCTTTTGAAAGTCCAAATATACCACATTCACTGGTTCTCCCTTGTCCACTCTACCAGTTACACCCTCAAAAGATTCTAGAAGATTTGTCAAGCAGGATTTCCCTTTCATAATTCCATGCTGACTAAGACCGATCCCATCACTGCTTTCCAAATGTGCTGCTATTTCATCTTTAATAACTGATTCCAACATTTTCCCCACTAATGATGTCAAGCTAACCAGTCTATAATTCCCTGTTTTCTCTCTCCTTTTTTAAAAAGTGGTGTTACATTAGCTACCCTCCAGTCCATAGAAACTGATCCAGTGTCGATAGACTGTTGGAAAATGGTCACCAATGCATCCACTATTTCTAGGGTTACTTCCTTAAATACTCTGGGATGGGGACTATCAGGCCCCAGGGATTTATCGGCCTTCAATCCCATTAATTACCCTAACACAATTTCCCGCCTAATAAGGATATCCTTCAGGTCCTCCTTCTCAATAGACCCTCGGATCCCTAGTACTTCCGGAAGGTTGTTTGTGTCTTCCTTCGTGAAGACAGAACCAAAGTATTTGTTCAACTGGTCCGCCATTTCTTTGTTTCCGATTATAAATTCACTTGAATCTGACTGCAAAGGATCTACGTTTGTTTTCACAAATCTTTTTCTCTTCACATATCTATAAGAAGCTTTTGCAGTCAGTTTTATTGTTCCCAGCAAGCTTCCTCTCATACTCGATTTTCCCCCTCCTAATTAAAACCTTTGTCCTCCTCTGCTGTATTACAAAATTCTCTCAGTCCTCCGGTTTGCTGCTTTTTCTGGCCAATTTATATGCCTCTTCTTTAGATTTAACACGATCCTTAATTTCCCTTGTTAGGCACGGTTGAGCCACCTTCCCAGTTTTATTTTTACTCCAGACAGGGATGTACAATTGTTGAAGTTCAACCATGTGATCTTTAAATGTTTGCCATTGCCTACCCACTGTCAACCCTTTAAGTATCACGCGCCAGTCTATTCTAGCCAATTCACACCTCATACCATCGAAGTTACCTTTCCTTAAGTTCAGGACCCTAGTCTCTGAATTAACTGTGTCACTCTCCATTTTACTAAAGAATTCTACCATATTATGGTCACTGTTCCCCAAGGGGCCTCGCACAACAAGATTGTTAATTAGTCCTTTCCTAATCTGAGGAAGGATGTTCTTGCTATTGAGGGAGTGCAACGAAGGTTCAACGGGCTGATTACCGGGATGGCCGGACTGACATATGAGGAAAGACTGGATCAACTGGGCCTTTATACATTGGAGTTTAGAAGGATGAGAGGGGATCTCATAGAAACAAACAAGATTCTGACGGGACAGTAAAGGTTAGATGCGGGTAGATTGTTCCCGATGTTGGTGAAGCCCAGAACCAGGGGACACAGTCTTAGGATAAGGGGTAGGCCATTTAGGACTGAGATGAGGAGAAACTTCTTCACTCAGAGAGTTGTTAACTTGTGGAATTCCCTGCCGCAGAGAGTTGTTGATGCCAGTTCATTAGATATATTCAAGAGGGAGTTAGATATGGCCCTTACGGCTAAAGGGATCAAGGGGTATGGAGAGAAAGCAGGAAAGGGGTACTGAGGGAATGATCAGCCATGATCTTATCGAATGGTGGTGCATGCTCGAATGGCCTATTCCTGCACCTATTTTCTCTGTTTCTATTACACATCACCCAGTCTAGGCTGGCCAGCCCTCCAGTTGGTTACTCGTCATATTCGTCTAGGAAACTGTTTTGGATCAATAATAATAGACCCAGGTTCGGGATGTGGATGAATGTTAAATAAGAGACAAGACAAATGAAATAAAGAATAAAACACCGTTTACTGAGAGAAAAGAAACATTAATAATACAGTTTACGAAGAAAAAAGAAGTATGATAAGATGCAACAACGCTCACTGCCTTCCGCCCGTCGGGAACTCCACAAGTGACGGCTGGTCTGGAGCACTGGGGGTCCCGGCACCGTTCGCGAATCACGGTCCAAGGTGAAGTTCAAAGAGCTGCGGGACAGTGCTATACCTTTATACTATCAAATAAACATACTATTGAACAAAACATGGGTGCATGTGGCTTATGGCCAACTCCTAATCTGTAAGGCCCCAGGTGTTTGTCCACAAAGCATGAGATCTCGAGCCGCCGACCGTCTCATAACAAGCTGGTGTGCGTCCCAAGGTTGCTTTCTCTCTCTCTATAGCACCAACAATCCACGAAGCATGGAGCAGAGACACACTGTGAATGACTAAATATCATAATTAACAGTATGTGATTTACCCCATACAATACAATCCACCCTTGATATTTAGACATTCTAAGTAATATAATCAAGTTGAAGGCATAATGCATCAGTTACACGTTGAGTATGCGCAAGCAACGCCCGCAATCTACACCTAAGAATACATACAAGCAGTACTAACGCGACGAGTAAAACAACGATAGGATGTAATAACAGCTTCAAAGCGGTGGATGTTTTGGGGACCATCCGTAAAAGATGTCCCACCAATACAATCCACCCTTGATTGTCTTGCGTACGATCAGTGTTAGTTAACCACCACCCTATACGACCATCCCATGCTGTGTTTGAGGATGGACGTTGCACAGTCACAGATAATGAGACACAGAGAGTGGCCAGCACGAGTTGGTAAGTTGCCATTTTGGGCAGAATTCCTGTGGGAGGAAAGATAAGTATATTAATTCGGCCCCGTTTAGTCAATTTACCCTTGTCAACACAGAGAGGAATATCTTGACCAGTCAGGAGCACCCAATAAGTGTTTCCTTCTCCTTTCGCTAAGATTTCCCCTGCTTGTAAGGATTTCTGGGGATACTGCACCCACACTTTTCCTCCTTCACAAACTGTGTCCGGAGTCTGATTTTCTTTTTCAATAGTAGGGACACTAACGTTGCCTAACATGTGACTTATGGGAGATCCCCCCCGCAATGGTCGGTGATTCAGATTGCGCACTGCCTGTGGTAAGACCTTTAACCACCCTTGCAATGTGTTAGTGGGAGTTAATATTTTGATCTGTTGCTTAAGTAGTCCATTCATGCGTTCTATTAACCCTGCAGCTTGCGGATAGTAAGGTATATGGAACATCCAATAGATCCTGTTGTCTACCGTCCACTGTTGCACTGTTTGATCTGTGAAGTGTGACCCATTATCGGACTGTACTTCTGCTGGCTCACCGTAGTATGTGATTAAATTCTCCAGTCCTTTAATCGTACTTTGTTGATTCGCTTTAGTCACTGGATAAGCTATCAAAAGTCCAGAATAGGTATCAACAGCATTGAGCAAATATTGGAACCGTTGTTGCAATGGTAAAGGTCCTACATAATCAACTTGCCATATTTGTGCTGGTTGAGTCCCTTTCTTAATATGGGCACCGGTTTGTCGTTGTAGGGGAAAATGCTTCACCTTTTGACAAATTTCACAAGTGTTTATGATCTGTTTAACACCGTCCGTAGTCAAATGTAACCCCCTATTTCATGCCCACTGTATTGTACCCTGAATGCCCAAATGTCCAGATTTGTGGTGGGCCCACTTGCCTATGCCATATTCTTCCTCTTCCGCCTCTTTGACAGCCTGTACCCGGGCTATATTATCAACGGTGTTATTATATTCAGAGGTCTTTGAAGTGTTTTTCATTTGAGCGTCCACATGATATACAGTTATTTTTATCTTCTGGGCTTTGGACCATATTTGTTCCCATAGGTGTTTTCCCCACAAATATTTGCCAGTTATGTTCATGCCAGTTTCGCATCCAGCTCGCCATGCCATTGGCTACTGCCCATGAGTCAGCATATATGTGTACTTGTTGCTGTTCCTCTTCTAACGTAAGGACTACAGCTGCTAGTTCTGCTAGCTGGCTGGAGCCTCCCACGCCCTCATCATGCACAATTGTCTAGGTTTTTGGATTGAAGGCAGTGGATCGCCATCACTGAAGGCCGTTTCGCCAGACCGCTGAGCCATCTGTGAACCAGGCATGGCTACGTTCTTCAGGTGTTAACTGTTCAAAAGACATGCCCAGGAGATTGGTGACTCCTGGGTTAAACTGACAGACGACTGCGTAAGTTCACTCTCAGCTGTTTGTGGGTATTCAGCCACATGCTCATGTAGTTGGGTGATTCTTTCTTTTCCTTTACTTGCTCTGTCTGCGATATTCCATCTCCAGCGCACTATGGAGCTTTGCTGCGCTCGCCCGACCTTGTGTGTCTCATTGGCCAGGTCGATTGCCGCATACCACTCCGCACCTTCTTCAGACCGCAGCTCTGTTATAGTTACAGCGGTTGCCAGGGGAGGGGCAAATTTGTTCAGTTATCAGTAGTCCACAGTCATCCTCCAACTTTTGTCGGGTTTCTGCACAGGCCAAACAGGGCTATTGTCGGGGGACACCGCATGTCCAACAGATCCCGTTGTCTAGCTTTCTTTTTATTTTGTACTGTCGCCAGACGGCATATTAAAGTTTCTGATTGTTCATTGACCTTGTCCGCCCGCTTTTGTGCAGTGTGGACCGCTTCAGTCAGGGTCGAGTTTTGACTTTCCAAAACCTTAACAGCTGTTTTTAACTATAGGTTTTCTGCCTCACTTTCCTTAAGTTATTTACACATCACCCTTAAGGCTATCAACAAAATCCATCCCATTTGTGGGGGACTATTTTTCTCCTGTGGGAAGCCTGCTTCCTCCAGGAGAGACAGTACCACGTGGGGTACGGTTCTATCTTTGTTCTGTTCCAATAACGGCGTATCCCCGTGTTGCGGGGGTCCAAACCGGGCTAGCACATTGGCAAGAGAGCCAAAACCCTCATCCCTCGTGCCCCACCCTGGTATTCTATACTTCTCTCCCGCAGGAGGAGACTGCTTCTTGTCTTTTCTCTTAAACATTTTACAGATCCTGTTCGTGATGCCAAAATGTTTTGGATCAATAATAATAGACCCAGGTTCGGGATCTGGATGAATGTTAAATAAGAGACAAGACAAATGAAGTAAAGAATAAAACACCGTTTACTGAGAGAAAAGAAACATTAATAATACAGTTTACGAAGAAAAAAGAAGTATGATAAGATACAGCAATGCTCACGCCTGTCGGGAACTCCGCAACGACGGCTGGTCTGGAGCATTGGGGGTCCCGGCACCGCTCGCGAGTCACGGTCCAAGGTGAAGTTCAAAGAGCTTCGGGACAGTGCTGTACCTTTATACTATCAAATTAACATACTATTGAACAAAACATGGGTGCATGTGGCTTATGGCCAACTCCTAATCTGTAAGGCCCCAGGTGCTTGTCCACAAAGTATCTCGAGCCGCGGACAGTCTCATAACAAGCTGGTGTGTGTCCCAAGGTCGCTTTCTCTCTCTATATAGCAACAACAATCCACGAAGCATGGAGCAGAGACACACTGTGAATGACTAAATATCATAATTAACAGTTTGTGATTTACCCCATACAATACAGAAACCATCCCTAATACACTCCAGGAAATCCTCCTCCACCGCATTGCTACCAGTTTGGTTAGCCCAATCAATATGTAGGTTAAAGTCGCCCATGATAACTGCTGTACCTTTATTGCACGCGTCCCTTATTTCTTGTTTAATGCTGTCCCCAACCTCACTACTGCTGTTTGGTGGTCTGTACACAACTCCCACTAGCGTTTTCTGCCCTTTAGTATTCCGCAGCTCCACCCATACCAATTCCACATCATCCAAGCTAATGTCCTTCCTTACAATTGCATTAATTTCCTCTTTAACCAGCAACGCCACCCCACCTCCTTTTCCTTTCTGTCTGTTCTTCCTGAATGTTGAACACCCCTGGATGTTGAGTTCCCAGCCTTGGTCACCCTGGAGCCATGTCTCCGTGATGCCAATTACATCATATCCGTCAACTGCTATCTGCACAGTTAATTCGTCCACCTTATTCTGAATACTCCTCGCATTGAGGCACAGAGCCTTCAGGCTTGTCTTATTAACACCCTTTGCCCCTTTAGAACTTTGCTGTAATGTGGCCCTTTTTGCTTTTTGCCCTCCACTTTTACTTTTCTTCTTTCTATCTTTTGATTCTGCCCCCATTCTACTTCCCTCTATCTCCCTGCATAGGTTCCCATCCCCCTGTCATATTAGTTTAACCCCTCCCCAACAGCACTAGCAAACACTCCCCCTAGGACATTGGTTCCGGTCCTGCCCAGGTGCAGACCGTCCGGTTTGTACTGGTCCCACCTCCCCCACAACCGGTTCCAATGTCCCAGGAATTTGAATCCCTCCCTTCTGCACCACTCCTCAAGCCACGTATTCATCTGAGCTATTCCTACTCTGACTAGCACATGGCACTGGTAGTAACCCTGAGATTACTGCTTTTGAGGTTCTACTTTTTAATTTTGCTCCGAACTCCCTAAATTCGTCTTGTCGGACCTCATCCCATTTTTTACCTATATCATTGGTACCTATATGCACCACGACAACTGGCTGTTCACCCTCTTCAAAATGTCCTGCAACCGCTCCGAGACATCCTTGACTCTTGCACCAAAAAAGCAACTTACCATCCTGGAGTCTCGATTGCGGCCACAGAAATGTCTATCTATTCCCCTTACAATAGAATCCCCTATCACTATAGCTCTCCCACTCTTTTTCCTGCCCTCCTGTGCAACAGAGCCACCCACGGTGCCATGAACTTGGCTGCTGCTGCTCTCTGATGAGTCATCCTCCTCAAAAGTACCCAAAGCGGTGTATTTGTTTTGCAGGGGGATGACCGCAGGGGACCCCTGCACTACCTTCCTTCCACTTCTCTTCCTGTTGGTCACCCATCCCCTATCTGGCTGTGTACCCTTTACCTGCAGTGTGGCCAACTCACCAAACATGCTATTCAGGTCATTCTCAGCATCGTGGATGCTCCAGAGAAAATCCTCCCGCAGGTCCAGTGCCGCAACGCGGTCTGTCAGGTCCTGCAGGCGGATGCACTTCCCGCACATGTAGTCATCAGGGACATAGTACAGGAGGAGCATAACACGTGTCCGAGCTCTCTTGCCATGACTTAACCCTTAGATTAACTTAATTTGGCAACAACAATGCTAAAAGGTTACTTACTGATAAAGAAAAAAAAAACTACTCACCAATCACTTACCCCCTTGGCTGTGACGTCACCTTTCGATTTCTTTCTACTTGTTTTTTGTCTTCTCTCCCTGCTGCAGCTGCACCGGCTGGCCTTTTGTTGGCCTCCCCGGACACCCGCTCCGCCTCTCCGACGTCTCGCTCGAACTCCTCGAGTGATGCGCCTTTTATAGGCCTTCTCGGACACCCGCTCCGCCTCTCCGACATCCCGCTCGAACTCCTCGAGTGATGGGCTTTTTATAGGCCTCCGCGGACACCCATTCTGCCTCTCCGACGTCCCGCTCGAACTCCTCGAGTGATGCGCCTTTTATAGGCCTCCTCGGACACCCGCTCCGTCTCTCCGACGTCCCGCTCAAACTCCTCAAGTGATGGGCTTTTTATAGGCCTCCGCGGACACCCGCTCCGCCTCTCCGACGTCCCGCTCGAACTCCTCGAGTGATGGGCCTTTTATAGGCCTCCTCGGACACCCGCTCTGCCTCTCCGACGTCCTGCTTGAACTCCTCGAGTGATGGGCCTTTTATAGGCCTCCCCGGACACCTGCTCCGCCTCTCCGACGTTCCATCGTTTGTGGCATTGGTTGCCCTCATGAACCTCGTTGGTTGCCAATGAGACCACCTCTGCTATCTCTGTCCATATCCTCTGGTCGGCCTTTGGGGTGGGCTTCCCACACTTCCCTGTGTCAAATCATCCTAGCTTAACGCGACCTCCTGCAGGAGTGAGGCATTTGCCTCGTCTGAGAACCTCCTGGCTCTTTTGCGCCCTCCAATGTGCTCCTCTCCCACCTCACTGCTCTCTCCAGTGTCAGTCTCCACAGCGTGCTGTGATGCCTCCTCCTCTCTCTCCATTATAGGCCAAAATTGAGGAAATATGTGGCTGGTAACAGCTAACTTTTGTTTGCCTATTTGCTGTGAAGCTCTAAAGTCTCCCTCCTTCCTCCCAAACAGCCAAACTACACCCAAACACGCCTTCAATCCCTCTGAGCTCCCTCTCTATCTCCTCTTTTGCGCATGTCATGATGACCCTTGACCTCCTGAATCACGGAAATCGAGCGTTGCGATGCCGTTGCTTAGGACGGCCACATTTTACGGCAGAAGGTCTAAAAAATGTAACGCTACCGCCCATTTCATATCGTTCGCGGTAACGCCCATTTTCAAAAATGGAGACTAGGTGCTTTGAGAATGGGTAAGAAGCCGGCAATCTGAAAACCTTTTTTTTACTCCCACGCCGGAAATAATGCCCATTTTTATGCGATAAGTACAAAAGTGGAGGTTATAGCCCACAGAAACATAGAAATCTACAGCGCAGAAGGAGGCCATTTTGGCCCAACGTGTCCGTACCGGCCGACAAAGAGCCACACGGCCCTCGGTCAGCAGCCCGGAAAGTTACATATAAACCTATGAACAATGAACAATGGTGGAAAGGTAAAGAGCATCCAGCCCAACCAGTCTATCCCACACAACTGCAACACCTCTTGCACTGCAACATTCTACACTCCACCCCAACTGGAGCCATGTTATCTCCTGGGAGAGGCAAAAAAAAAGATAAAACCCAGGCCAATTGGGGGAAAAAATCTGGGAAAAATCCTCTCCGACGCATCCAGACAATCAAAACTAATCCAGGCAATCACCCTGGCCGTATTCGATTCCCTGCAGTACTTACCATCATATCTGCACCAGCCAACAAGAGGTTATCCAGTCTAATCCCACTTACCAGCTCTAGGTCCATAACCCTGCAGGTTACAGCACTTCAATTGTCCAACCATCCAAGCACCTTTTAAATGTGGTGAGGGATTCTGCATCCACCACCCTTCCAGGCAGTGAGTTCCAGACCCCAACAACCCTCTGCGTGAAGAAGGTTTCCCTCAAATCCCCGCTGAACCTTCCACCTATCACCTTAAAACTATACCGCCTCGTAATTGACCCCTCCACCAAGGGAAATAGGCCCTTGCCACCGACGATATCCAGGCCACTTAAAATGTTATACACCTCAATGAGGCCTCCTCTCAGCCTCCTCTGTTCCAATGAGAACAAATCCAGCCTATTCAATCTGTCCTCATAGCTAAGTTTCTCCATTCCAGGCAGCATCCCAGTAACTCTCCTCTGCACCCTCTCAAGTGCAATCACGTCCTACCTATAATACGGCGACCAGAACTACACACAGTATTCCAGCTGTGGCCTAACCAGAGTATTTTACAATTGAAGCATAACCTCCCTACTCTTGTATTCTATGCCTCAGCCAATAAAGGCAAACATAGAAACATAAAAAATAGATGCGGAAGTAGGCCATTCGGCCTTTCGAGCCTGCACCGCCATTCAATGAGTTCATGGCTGAACATGCAACTTCAGTACCCCATTCCTGCTTTCACACCATACCCCTTGATCCCCCTACTAGTAAGGACTACATCTAACTCCTTTTTGAATATATTTAGTGAATTGGCCTCAACAACTTTCTGTGGTAGAGAATTCCACAGGTTCACCACTCTCTGGGTGAAGAAGTTTCTCCTCATCTCGGTCCTAAATGGCTTACCCCTTATCCTTAGACTATGACCCCTGGTTCTGGACTTCCCCAACATTGGGAACATTCTGCCTGCATCTAAACCCGTCAGAATTTTAAATGTTTCTATGAGATCCCCTCTCATTCTTCTGAACTCCAGTGAATACAAGCCCAGTTGATCCAGTCTTTCTTGATATGTCAGTCCCGCCATCCCGGGAATCAGTCTGGTGAATCTTCGCTGCACTCCCTCAATACCAAGAATGTCCTTCCTCAAGTTAGGAGACCAAAACTGTGCACAATACTCCAGGTGTGGCCTCACCAAGGTCCTGTACAACTGTAGTAACACCTCCCTGCCCCTGTACTCAAATCCCCTTGCTATGAAGGCCAACATGCCATTTCCTTTCTTAACCGCCTGCTGTACCTGCATGCCAACCTTCAATGACTGATGTACCATGACACCCAGGTCTCATTGCACCTCCCCTTTTCCTAATCTGTCACCATTCAGATAATAGTCTGTCTCTCTGTTTTTACCACCAAAGTGGATAACCTTACATTTATCCACATTATACTTCATCTGCCATGCATTTGCCCACTCACCTAACCTATCCAAGTCACACTGCAGCCTCATAGCATCCTCCTCGCAGCTCACACTGCCACCCAACTTAGTGTCATCCGCAAATTTGGAGATACTACATTTAATCCCCTCGTCTAAATCATTAATGTACAATGTAAACAGCTGGGGCCCCAGCACAGAACCTTGTGGTACCCCACTAGTCACTGCCTGCCATTCTGAAAAGGCCCCATTTACTCCTACTCTTTGCTTCCTGTCTGACAACCAGTTCTCAATCCATGTCAGCACACTACCCCCAATCCCATGTGCTTTAACTTTGCACATTAATCTCTTGTGTGGGACCTTGTCGAAAGCCTTCTGAAAGTCCAAATACACATCAACTGGTTCTCCCTTGTCCACTCTACTGGAAACATCCTCAAAAAATTCCAGAAGATTTGTCAAGCATGATTTCCCTTTCACAAATCCATGCTGACTTGGACCTATCATGTCACCTCTTTCCAAATGCGCTGCTATGACATCCTTAATTATTGATTCCATCATTTTACCCACTACCGATGTCAGGCTGACCAGTCTATAATTCCCTGTTTTCTCTCTCCCTTTTTTAAAAAGTGGGGTTACATTGGCTACCCTCCACTCCAAAGGAACTGATCCAAAGTCTATGGAATGTTGGAAAATGACTGCCAATGCATCCGCTATTTCCAAGGCCACCTCCTTAAGTACTCTGGGATGCAGACCATCAGGCCCTGGGGATTTATCGGCCTTCAATCCCATCAATTTCCCCAACACAATTTCCCGACTAATAAGGATTTCCCTCAGTTCCTCCTTCTTACTAGACCCTCTGACCCCTTTTATATCCGGAAGGTTGTTGGTGTCCTCCTTAGTGAATACCGAAACAAAGTACTTGTTCAATTGGTCAGCCATTTCTTTGTTCCCCGTTATGACTTCCCCTGATTCTGACTGCAGAGGACCTACGTTTGTCTTTACTGACCTTTTTCTCTTTACATATCTGTAGAAACTTTTGCAGTCCGTCTTAATGTTCCCTGCAAGCTTCCTCTCATACTCTATTTTCCCTGCCCTAATCAAACCCTTTGTCCTCCTCTGCTGAATTCTAAATTTCTCCCAGTCCCCAGGTTCACTGCTATTTCTGGCCAATTTGTTTGCCACTTCCTTGGCTTTAATACTATCCCTGATTTCCCTTGATAGCCACGGTTGAGCTACCTTCCCTTTTTTATTTTTACGCCAGACAGGGATGTACAATTGTTGTAGTTCATCCATGCGGTCTCTAAATGTCTGCCATTGCCCATCCACAGTCAACCCCTTAAGTATCATTCGCCAATCTATCCTAGCCAATTCACGTCTCATACCTTCAAAGTTAGCCTTCTTTAAGTTCTGGACCATGGTCTCTGAATTAATTGTTTCATTCTCCATCCTAATGTAGAATTCCACCATATATTATGGTCACTCTTTCCCAAGGGGCCTCGCACAATGAGATTGCTAATTAATCCTCTCTCATTACACAACACCCAGTCTAAGATGGCCCCCCCCTTGTTGGTTCCTCGACATATTGGTCTAGAAAACCATCCCTTATGCACTCCAGGAAATCCTCCTCCACCGTATTGCTTCCAGTTTGGTTAGCCCAATCTATATGCATATTAAAGTCACCCATGATAACTGCTGCACCTTTATTGCATGCACCCCTAATTTCCTGTTTGATGCCCTCCCCAACATCACTACTACTGTTTGGAGGTCTGTACATAACTCCCACTAACATTTTTTGCCCTGTGGTGTTCTGCAGCTCGACCCATATAGATTCCACATCATCGAAGCTAATGTCCTTCCTAATTATTGCATTAATCTCCTCTTTAAACAGCAATGCTACCCCACCTCCTTTTCCTTTTATTCTATCCTTCCTGAATGTTGAATACCCATGGATGTTGAGTTCCCAGCCCTGATCATCCTGGAGCCACGTCTCTGTAATCCCAATCACATCATATCTGTTAACATCTATTTGCACAGTTAATTCATCCACCTTATTACGGATACTCCTTGCATTAAGACACAATGCCTTCAGGCTTGTTTTTTTAACACCCTTTGTCCTTTTAGAATTATGATGTAGTGTGGTCCTTTTTATTGCTTGCCTTTGTTTACTCGTCCTTCCACTTTTTCTTTTTACCTTTCTACCATCTGTTTCTGACTCCATATTACTTCGCCCTATCTCGCTGCATAGGTTCCCATCCCCCTGCCATATTAGTTTAAACACTCCCGAACTGCATTAGCAAATGTTACCCCCAGGACATCAGTTCCAGTCCTGCCCAAGTGCAGACCGTCCCTTTTGTACAGGTCCCACTTCCCCCAGAACTGGTTCCAATGTCCCAGGAATTTGAATCCCTCTCTCTTGTACCACTGCTCAAGCCACATATTTATTCTAACTATCCTGCTCCCTCTACTCTGATTAGCACGGGGCACTGGTAGCAATCCAGAGATTATTACCTTTGAGGTCCTACTTTTTAATTTAACTCCTAGCTCCCTAAATTCAGCTTGTTATACCTCTTCCCACTTCTTACCTATATTGTTGGTACTTACATGTACCACGACAACTGGCTGTTCACCCTCCCTCTCCAGAATGCTCTGCAGCCACTCCGAGACATCCTTGACCCTTGCACCAGGGAGGCAACATATCATCCTGGAGTCTCGGTTGCAGCCGCAGAAACTCCTATCTATTCCCCTTACAATAGAGTCCTCTATCACTATAGCTCTCCCACTCTTTTTTCCACCCTTCTGTGCAGCAGAGCCACCCACGGTGCCATGAACCTGGCTGCTGGTGCCTTCCCCTGGTAAGTCATCTCCCCCAACAGTATCCAAAATGGTATATCTGTTTTGGAGGGAGATGACCACAGGGGACTCCTGCACTACCTTCCTGCTCTTGCCTTGTCTCTTGGTCACCCATTCACTATCTGTCCTAACCCTTACCTGCGGTGTGACCAACTCACTAAATGTGCTATTCACAACATTCTCAGCATCGCGCATGCTCCAGAGTGAGTTCATCCGCAGCTCCAGTGCCATCACGCGGTCTGTCAGGAGCTGCATCTGGACACACTTCCCGCACACATAGTAGTCAGGGACACTGGAAGCATCCCTGACTTCCTACATAGCACAGGGGGAGCATAACATGTGTCCAAGCTCTCCTGCCATGACTTAACCCTTAAATTAATTTGCTTACTAAAATTTACTTAAACACCAAACAGCTACTTAGTAGTTTGCTGTCAATTAAACCAATCTAAAAGTCAGTCTAAAAGAGAGTTATACTTACCAGTCGAACAGCCAACCACTTACCAGCTTGGCTGTGACATCATCTCTCGATTTCGCACCCCTCTATCTTTGTCTGCAATTGGTTGGGCTGGTCTCTGGGCCTCCACCTCCTATTCTCGCACTCCTTATCAGCTGCTCTAGTGTCAGCACTGGTAGGAAAAACAAGACAAAATAACACCTGCCACCCCTGCTTGCCCAAACTCACCCACTTACCAAACTCACAAATGCCACTCTATGCTGTTGCACTCCATGCTCTGCACGAGCTGCCTCTTTTTAAACTGTATCTAGGTCAGATGACTCAGTACTGGTCAGTCGTTTACAGAACTGGTTTTAACTAGCTGCTAATTGCCTCCTACTGGAGAGTTACCTTGTTTTTCTCTGCCTAAACCTGAAAGATTCCCAACTATTTAACTTTTCCCCTTTAAATTAAGCTGCTATTTACTTAGAAGCTACTGGCAATTGCCACTAACAATTTACTCCAGCCTCCAAATGGTTTAAAGAGAATAACCCTTAAAACTCACCCACTTGCCAAACTCACAAATGCCACTCTATGCTGTTGCACTCCGTGCTCTGCACGAGCTGCCTCTTTCATTCCATATTTCTTCTTCACCACCTTATCCATCTGGCCTGCTACTTTCAGGGACCTGTGGACAAGTACACTTCTAAGTGGCCTACCATTTAAAGTATATACCCTTTCCTTATTAGCCCTCCCCAAGTGCATTACCTCACACTTCTCCAAATTAAATTACATTTGCCACTGTTCTGCCCACCTGACCAGTAGATTGATATCCTCCAGCAGTCCATGACTTTCCTCTTCATTATCAACCACACAGCCAATTTTAGTGTCATCTGCAAACTTTGAAACATAGAAACATAGAAAATAGGAGCAGTAGTAGGCCATTTAGCCCTTTGAGCCTGTACCGCCATTCAATATGATCATGGCTGATCCTTGTAAGGGGTGGTCCTAGGGGTCAGGTTCACCTCTGACCTACTTGAGCGGTTCAAATCGCTCCCACACCCTTAGGTTCTAGACTCTGGGTTTATTTGCGGGGGGGGGGGGGGTGATAAAGTGCAAAGGACAACTGGTTTGATGCAAAAGAACTTTGACTTTATTACAGACAAGAAAGTACAATGTCAAACTTATAATCACGCTAATAAAGAACAATACATTACACATTCAAAGGGGGTTACAGTAAAAATTACACCTCCCACTTTCCAATATCTAATCCTAGCTGGGTTAGACTCCAGAGCAGGCAGGGACTATGCTTCCCAACCCTTTCTGGTCAGTTAGCAGTAGTTCACGATTTCGGGCTTCGTTGAATTCTGTAGGTTCTGCTTGCCATACCCCGAAAGTCAGAGAAGACCTCTTACTGCGCAATCTTCAGTTGGGTTGAGTCCGCTGATGCGGTAAGGCGGGTTTTGGATCGATGGAGTAAGTACCCAGTTTCTTTCGTGAGAAATAGGTTCAAAGTCTCTTTGGGTAATGTTTTCACCTGTTGGTAGTCAGGATTTAGATTGTAGAGTGGAAACTTTTCGATTCTTCGGTTTCTTCCTTGTGGAGTTTCATTTCAAAATTGGTTGATCACGGTGATTTTTCGGTGTTTCCACATTGGCTGTGGTCGGTTGCTGCCGCAATGTTCTTCCTTCCTTTTTGGATGAGGACATTGAGGCTGGAGAAGTTAGTTTACAACTGTCGCGTTGGTTTCTCTCCCTTCTTGATGGCCTAGGCGTAGTATAGCACCTGGCGTAGTATGGCATACCCTTCGTTAAAACAGGGGGCCAGTTATACGGTTTGAGTTGTCCTGATCTTTGCGCCAAATCAGTCCAGAATTCTTTGTTTAAATTTGGCAGGCTTGACATTTCTTTGTAATATTTTGGCGGACTCGTTAAAAGTTAATATGTCTTGGGTGGGTTGCTCTTCTAAATCTGTTTCCTGATGCAAATATTAGCTTGGTAATCGCAATGTCCCTTTGTGCTTGGTTTTTGCATACAGGCTGTTGTGGGCCCTTTGTTCTTATTCATGGTGAAGATGGCTTTTCTCGGTTTAGTTTGATGGCTGGCCATTTCTGAGTTATTGTTGTAATGTTAATGTCTCTTGTGGAGAAGGGTTTTCGAATATCCAGTTCTCCAGACAATTTACTGTAGTCCCAGACAGTGCCAATAATCAAGTTGGCTCCTTTTGTTCCTTAGGCCAGCCCACAGACTTGATTTTGTCTTGTAAAAGTCCAAAATTCGATTAAAGTTCGTAGTTTCTTCCATAAGCCCCTTAGGATTTCAAATTTTCTGGTGGATAGTCCCAAATTAAATTTCCTTTTCAATGAGTCTAAACACTGGGGTGGGGGTTCCTGTGAATTTTGATCTTTCATCCTCTATCTCAACACCATTTTCCCACTTTCTCCCCATACACCTTGATGCCTTTTGTGTCTAGTAATCTATCTATCCCCTTCTTAACTATATTCAGTGACTTGGCCTCCATAGCCTTCTGTGGTTGAGACTTCCACAGCTTCACCACCTACTGAGTGAAGAAATTTCTCCTCATCTCAGTCCTAAATTTCCTACCCCGTAACCTGAGACTGTGATCCCTTGTTCTAGACTTCCCCGTCAGGGGAAACATGCTCCTTGCATCCAGTCTGTCTACCCCCATCAGAATTTTACACGTTTCAATGAGATCCCCTCTCGTTCTTCTGAACTCTAGTGATTACAGGCCTAGTCGACCCAATCTCTCCTCATACGACAGTCCTGCCATCCCAGGAATCAGTCTGGTGAACCTTCGCTACACTCCCTCTACGGCAAGTATATCCTTTCTTACGTAAGGAGACAAACAATACTCCAGGTGTGATCTCACCAAGGCCCTGTATAACTGTAGTAAGACATCCCTGCTCCTGTACTCAAATCCTCTTGCAATGAAGGCCAACATATCATTTGCCTTCCTAACTGCTTGCTGCACCTGCATGTTTGCTTTCAATGATTGGTGTACAAGGTCACACAGGTCCCTTTGTACATCGACATTTCACAAGCTATCACCATTTAAATAATACTTCGTCTTTACGTTTTTCCTACCAAAGTGGATAACTTCACATTTATCCGCGTTATACTGCATCTGCCATGTGTTTGCCCACTCACTTAACCTACCTAAATCTCCTTGCAGCGTCTTTATATCCTCCTCACAACTCACAATCCCACCTAGTTTTGTGTCGTCAGCAAACTTGGAAATATTACATTTGGCTCCCTCATCCAAATCATTTATATATATTGTGAATAGCTGGGGCCCAAGCACTGATCCCTGTGGTACCCCACTAGTTACTGCCCGCCACCCCACAAAAGACCCGTTTATTCCTACTCTCTGTTTCCTGTCAGTTAACCAATTTTCAATCCATGCCATTATATTACCCCTAATCCTATGTGCTTTAATTTTGCACACTAACCTCTTATGTGGTTCTCCCTCATCTATCTATCAGTTACATCCTCAAAAAACTCCAGTACATTTGTCAAACACGATTTCCCTTTCATAAACCCATGTTGACTTTGTCTAATCCCGTTGATATTATCTAAGTGTCCCGTTATCACATCCTTTATAATAGACTCTACATTTTCCCTACGACTGATGTTAGGCTAACCGGTCTGTAGTTCCCTATTTTCTCTCTCCCTCCTTTTTTAAAGAGTGGGGTTACATTTGCCACCCTCCAAGCTGCAGGAACTGTTTGATAATCTATGGAATTTTGGAAGATGACAACTAATGCATCCACTATTTCCATGGCTACCTCTTTTAGTGCTCTGGGATGCAAGCCTTGGGGATTTATTGGCTTTCAGTCCCATTAGTTTCGCCAGCACTATTTTCTTATTAATAATCATTTCCTTTAATTCCTCTTGCCCACTTGGTTCCCTAGAATTTCTGGGACGTGAAGACAGAACCAAAGTATTTATTTAATTGTTCTGCCATTTTCTTGTTCCCCATTATAAATTCTCCCGTTTCTGACTGTAAAGGATCTACATTTGTCTTCACTAATCATTTTCTTTTTACATACTTGTAAAAACTTATGCAGTCGGTTTTTATGTTCCTTGCAAGTTTATTCTCATACTCTATTTTTCCTCTCTTAATCAATCTCTTGGTCCTTTTTTGCTGAATTCTAAGTTGCTCCCAATCCTCAGGCTTGCTACTTTTTCTGGCAACTTTGTATGACTCCTCTTTGGATCTAATACTATCCTTAATTTCTTTTGTTAGCCATGGTTAGACCACTTTTCATTTTGTGTTTTTGCGCCAGAAAGGAATGTGTAACTGTTGCAATTCATGCATTCATTCCTTAAATGTTAGCCATTGCCTATCCACCATCATACCTTTTAATGAATCTTCCCAATCTATGATAGCCAATTCATTACTCCTACCTTCGTAGTTTCCTTTGTTTAGATTTAGGACCCTAGTTTCGGATTGGACTACTTCACTTTCCATCTTAATAAAGAATTCAATCATGTTATGATCATTCTTCCCTAAAGGACCCCGCACAAGAAGACTGTTAATTAACCTTTTCTCATTGCACAATACCCAATCTAGGATAGCCTGTTCCCTAGTAGGTTACTCAATTACTGGTCTAAAAAACCATCTCGTACACACTTCAGGAATTCATCTTCCATGGTGTTATTACTAATTTGGTTTGGCCAGTCTTTATGTAGGTTAAAGTCACCTACAACTACTGTAGTACCTTTGTTACATGCATCTCAAATTTCCTGTTTGATGCCATCCCCTACATTACCATTACTGTTTGAAGGACTATAAGCAACTCCCACTAATGTTTTCTTGGTGCTCCTTAACTCCATCCAGATTGATTCTACATCTTGATTTTCTGAGCCAATATCCTTTCTCACTATTGCTCGGATTTCATCCTTTACAAACAATGCCACACCACCCCCTTTTCCTTTTTGCCTGTCCTTCCTAAATATCGAATATCCTTGGATATTCAGTTCCCAATCCTGGTCACCCTGCAACCATGTCTCCATAATTGCAACTATATCGTATCCATTTACATCTATTTGCGTTGTTAATTTGTCTACTTTATTACGGTTGGTTCATACATTCAGATACAATGCTTTCTTCTTAATCATACTCCCTATATTCAAATCTAGATCATTGATGCAGACCACAAAAAGCAGTACTGAGCTCTGCGGAACCCCACTGGAAACATCCTTCCAGTGACAAAAACATCCATCAACCATTACCTTTTGCTTCCTACCTCTAAGCCAATTTTGGATACAACTTGCCACTTTGCCCTGGATCCCATGGGCTTTAACCTTTGTGACCAGTGTAGCATGTGGGACCTTATCAAAAACTTTGCTAAAGTCCATATACACTACATCATATGCACTATCCTCATCGACCCTCCTGGTTACCTCTTCGAAAAATTCAGTCAGGTTAGTCAAACACAATGTCCCCTGAACAAATCTGTGCTGACTGTCCTTAATTAATCCTTGCCTTTCCAAATGTAGATTTATCCTGTCTTTCAGGATTTTTTCCAATAATTTTCCCACCACTGAGGTTAGGCTGACAGGCTTGTAATTACTCGGCCTATCCCTTTATCCCTTCTTAAACCAAAGTATTTATTTAATTGTTCTGCCATTTTCTTGTTCCCCATTACAAATTCTCCCATTTCTGACTGTAAAGGATCTACATTTGTCTTCACTAATCTTTTTCTTTTTACGTACTTGTGGAAACTTTTGCAGTCGTTTTTTATGTACCTTGCAAGTTTACTCTCATGCTCTATTTTTCCTCTCTTAATCAATCTCTTGGTCTTTATTTGCTGAATTCTAAATTGCTCCCAATCCTCAGGCTTGCTACTTTTTCTGGCAATGTTGTATGACTCCTCTTTGGATCTAATACTATCCTTAATTTCTTTTGTTAGCCATGGTTGGACCACTTTTCCTTTTGTGTTTTTGCACCAGAACGGAATGTATAACTGTTGCAATTCATGTATTCGTTCCTTAAATGTTAGCCATTGCCTATTCACCATCATACCTTTTAATGAATCTTCTCAATCTATCATAGCCAATTCATTCCTCATACCTTCGTAGTTTCCTTTGTTTAGATTTAGGATCCTAGTTTCGAATTGGACTGCTTCACTTTCCATCTTAATAAAGAATTCAATCATGTTATAGTCACTCTTCCCTAAAGGATCCCGCACAACAAGACTGTTAATTAACCTCTTCTCATTGCACAATACCCAATCTAGGATAGTCTGTTCCCTAGTAGGCTCCTCAATGTACTGGTCGAAAGAACCATCTCGTACACACTCCAGGAATTCATCTTACATGGTGTTATTACTAATTTGGTTTGGCTAGTCTTTATGTGGATTAAAATCACCTATGAATACTGTATTACCCTTGTTGCATGTATCTCTAAGTTTCTGGTTGATGCCATCCCCTATATTGCCACTACTGTTTGGAGGGCTCCAGTCCTCCGGCACCATGCCCAAATCCAAAGAGGACTGGAAAATGATGGTCAAGGCCTCTGCTATTTCCTCTTTTACTTCGCTCAACAGCCTGGGATGCATTTCATCCGGGCCTGGGGATTATCTACTTTCAAAGATGCTAAACCCCTTTAAACCTCCTCTTTGACACTCCTCCTCAATAGCAGTATCTGCATTGCCCCATTTCCTTTGTGAAAACGGACGCAAAGTATTCATTAAGAACCATACAAACATCTTCCGCCTCCACACAGAGATTACCCTCATGGTCTCTAATAGGCCCTACCCTTTCTTTAGTTATCCTCTTGCTCTTAATATATGTATAGAACTTCTTTGGGTTTTCCTTAATTTTACTTGCCAAGAATTTTTCATGCTCTTTCTTAGCATTCCTAATATCCTTTTTAATTTTACCTCTGAACTTTTTATATTCCTCCAAAGATTCTACAGTATTTAGCCATTATGACATAAGCGTTCCTTTTTTCTTTATCCTCCCCTGGAAGTCTTTCGACATCAAGGGGCTGTAGTATTGTTATTCCCACCCTTTTTCGTTAAGGGCACATGTTTGGCCTGAGCCCTGCGGATCTCCTCCTTGAATGCCTCCCACTGTTCCGACAATGATTTACCTACAAGTAGCTCTTTCCAGTCCACTGTGGCTAAATCACTTCTCAACTTAGCAAAGTTAGCTTTCCCCAATGTGGGACTTTTATTCCTGGTCTATCCTTGTCCTTATTCATAACTACCTTGAATCTGACTGAATTATGGTCACTGGCACCGAAGTGCACTCCCACTAATACCCCTTCCACCTGCCCAGCTTCATTCCCCAAAACTAAATCCAAAACCGCCCCCTCACGTGTTGGGCTTGTTACGTACTGACTAAAAAAGTTCTCTTGAATGCATTTTAAGAATTCTGCCCCCTCTATACCCTTCACACTATATTTGTCCCAATCAATATTCGGATAATTAAAAATCCCCTACTATTACTGCCCTATGGTTTTTGGACGTCACGAAATTTGCCTACATATTTTCTCTTCTATCTCCCTCCCACGTTTGGGGATCTATAATACATGCCCAGCAGTGTGATCATCCCTTTTTTATTTTTCAATTCGACCCATATTGTCATGAATGTAACCATCATGCAACCATAATCTTCATGTAACTGTAACCTTCATGCAACTCCTGTACACTGTACTTATACCCTAGAAATGCACACCCTGATCACAGGGGGTGAACTTGTGGGAGACACTCCTCACCTGGGTTTCCAGGTATAAAAGTGGAGGTCCCACCCAGAGTCAGCAATCCTTGGTCCTGGGAATAAAGGTTAAGGTCACATAGTGACTGTGTCTGCAGTACATGCCTCGTGTGAGTTTGCAGTACGGTGCAGAGACACCACATTTGGCGACGAGAAACGGGAATCACCGAACCACGAGGATGGCCACCGGTAGCACAGATGAACATTACTGTGTGGGTGAGGACGGGGATGACTTCGTGGAAAGACTCCAGCAGAGCTTTGTCACGAAGGACTGGCTGGGAGCAACAGTGGCTGATCAGCAGAGGGTGCATCTACTGACCAGCTGCAGACCACAGACGTATGCGCTAATGAAAGACCTGCTCGCACCCCAAAAGCCGGTGGACAAGTCCTTTGAAGAGCTCAGCCAGCTGATCAGTGAGCATCTCAAGCCGGGAGTAGCGTACACATCGCCCGGCACCGGTTCTACACACACTGGCATCGGGAGGGTCAATATATTTCGGACTTCGTTGCGGACCTGTGGCGATTGGCCAGTCTCTGTAAGTTCACAGACGCCTGCAGGGGGGAAATGTTAAAGGACTTTTTCATTGAGGGCATTAATCATGCCGGGATTTTCAGGAAGCTCATAGAAGCCAAGGACTTGACTTTAGAAGGGGCGGCGATGATAGCTCAGACCTTCATGGCAGGGGAAGAGGAGACCAAGTTAATTTACGCATGCAGCCCAATGTGGCGATGGACCAGGGAGTTAACATTGTGAACGCGGCTAGGGACCCCACAGGCAGGCAAGGGCATTTTGAAACCGCCCAGGCAGCAACAGACTCTAGGGTGGGCCCGCAACAGGGACAATGGAAAGGGGATCAGCAATTCACACCATCACGAGGAACAATGCGTCCCGCGATGGGACCATTAACACCCACCATCAGAGTGCTCAAAAACAACCAAATGGGCAATCAGAGAGGAATGCCTGGTAACAGCCCCTTTGTTAACAACAATCTCAGCTCATGCTGGAGATGCGGGGATAGACATACTGTGAAAAGCTGCAGGTTCCAGCAATATACCTGTAGGATTTGTAACATCAGTGGACACTTGTCCAGGATGTGCAAAAAGGCTGTGGTGAGGCTAATCTGTGAGACAGAGGAACCAGATGAAGGGTCTGCAATGCAGGATGATTCCTGGGGAAAAGCCATGGATGCTGAAGTTCAGCGGGTTCACGTGGCTGACGTCAACAGCTCATACACTAAAACGCCACCCATGATGATGAAAGTTTTATTGAATAGCATCCCGGTGTGCATGGAGCTGGATACGGGAGCTAGCCAGTCACTTATGAGCACCCAACAATTTGAGAGACTATGGCCACACAGAGCTAGCAGGCCCAAACTGGAACGTACGGATGTACACCAAAGAGATCATCCCAGTGTTAGGCAGTGCAAACTTGATGGTAACACATAATGGATCATAGAACCGGCTGCCACTCTGGATCGTCCTCGGAAATGGCCCCACGCTCTTGGGGAGGAGTTGGCTAGCCGAGATTAATTGGAAATGGGGGGATGTGCACGCCATTTCATCTGTGGAGCGAAGTTCATGCTCACATGTCCGACAAAAATTCGGGTCACTGTTTCAACCCGGTGTCAGAACACTCAAGGGCACTAAAGTAGTGATACGCATCACTCCGGACGCCAGACCAGTGCACCACAAAGCCAGAGCGGTGCCATATGTGATGTGAAAGAAATTTGAAAGTGAATTGGACAGGCTGCTCAGAGAGGGCATAATTTCGGCCGTTGAATTCAGCGACTGGGCAAGTCCCATTGTTCCTGTCCTGAAAGCAGATGGCTCAGTCAGGATTTGTGGCGACTACAAAGCCACCATCAACCGAGTGTCACTGCAAGACCAATACCCGCTCCCGAGAGCGGAGGACCTTTTTGCCATGCTGGCAGGTGGCAAGCTGTTCACGAAGCTGGACCTCACTTAGGCCTACATGATTCAGGAACTGACTGAAGAATCCAAACTTCTGACTACCATCACGACGCACAAGGGATTATTTATCTGCAACAGGTGTCCGTTTTGCATTCGTTCGGCGGCAGCTATCTTTCAGCGGAACATGGAAAGCTTGCTCAAGTCCATTCCGGGAACAATCGTATTCCAAGACGACATCCTTATAATGGGTCGAGACACCGAGGAACACCTCCACAACCTGGAGGAGGTGCTACGCCGACTGGACCGGGTAGGCTTGCGACTGAAAAAGGCCAAGTGTGTGTTTTTGGCCCCAGAGATCGAGTTTTTGGGCAGGAGGGTTGCCTCAGACGGGATCCGGCCCACTGAATCAAAAACTGAGGCGATCCTTCGGGCGCCCAGGCCCGGCAACACGTCGGAGTTGCGATCATTCCTGGGACTTTTGAACTATTTCGGGAACTTTCTGCCGAACTTAAGCACATTGTTAAAGCCGTTACACATGCTCCTGCGTAAAGGTTGTGAATGGCTTTGGAGGGACTGTCAAGAACGGGCTTTCAATAAGGCGAGGAACCTGCTGTGTTCTAACAAACTGTTGACTTTGTATGAACCCTGCAAAGAACTGGTTTTAACGTGCGATGCGTCGTCCTACGGGGTTGGGTGTGTGTTGCAGCAGGGTAATAACGACGGCCGACTCCAACCGGTGGCCTATGCCTCCAGGTCACTCTCCCAGGCAGAGCATGGATACGGCATGGTCGAAAGGAAGCACTCGCTTGTGTTTACGGTGTGAAAAAGATGCACCAATACCTTTTCGGTAGATGGTTCGAGCTAGAGACGGACCACAAGCCATTAACATCCCTGTTGTCTGACAGCAAGGCTGTCAATGCCAATGCGTCAGCTCGCATATAGCGATGGGCTCTCACGCTGGCTGCATATGACTACACCATACGGCACCAGCCAGGCACCGAAAATTGCGCTGACGCATTCAGCAGGCTTCCACTGGCCACCACCGAGGGCGCAGCGGAGCAGAGCGCTGAGATGGTCATGGCCGTTGAGGCTTTTGACACCGCAGGCTCCCCCATCACAGCCCACCAGCTCAAACTCTGGACCAACAGAGACCCTCTCCTATCCATGATAAAGAAATGTGTCCTGACTGGGGATTGGGCGCCCGCATACAGGGCGTGCCCCGAGGAGGTCAGACCGTTTCAGAGACGGATGGATGAACTCTCCATCCAAGCCGACTGCCTGCTATGGGGCAGCCGGGTAGTCATGCCCCAGAAAGGCAGGGAAGCGTTCTTCAGGGAACTCCACTGCGACCACCCTGGCATCGTGTTAATGAAGGCCATTGCCCAGTCACATGTATGGTGGCCGGGGATTGACTCAGACCTGGAACACTGGGTTCGCAGGTACACGACATGTGCCCAGCTGGGCAATGCCCCCAGGGAGGCCCCACTCAGCCCGTGGCCCTGGCCCACCAGGCCATGGTCACATATTCACGTAGACTATGCAGGCCCGTTCATGGGAAAAATGTTCCTGATCGTTGTCGATGCATACTCGAAATGGATCGAGTGCACATTTTAAACTCGTGCACGACATCCATCACCTTGGAGAATCTGCGTACGGTTTTCGTGACCCATGGCTTGCCGGACATCCTGGTCAGCAACCAGCCATGAATTCCAGGAGTTTATGTCAGGCAAAGATATCAAACATGTCCGGACAGCGCCGTTCAAGCCGGCTTCCAATGGCCAGGCGGAACGTGCGGTCCAAGTCATAAAACACGGCATGCTACGCAGCCAAAGACCCTCCCTTCAGTACCGCCTATCGCGCCTCCTGCTGGCCTCCTGCCAGCACTTGCTCACGGGAGTCCCGCCAGCGGAACTCCTCATGAAAAGCACGCTTAAAATGCGGCTGTCCCTCATTCACTCAGCCCTGGCAGACATTGTTGAGGGCAAGCGCCAGTCCCAAACCGAGTTCCGTGATCGAAACTCAAGGGGGAGGTGTATAGAAATGGATGACCCAGTATTTGTTCTTAACCATGCTTTTGGACCCAAGTGGCTCGAGGGCACAGTAATTGGCAAAAAAGGGATAGTGGTCAGACTAAACAATGGGCAGATATGCCGCAAACACTTGGACCAAGTAAAGAAAAGGTTCAGCATAGACACAGAAGAACCTGAAGAGGAGCATGAGATGTCACCCACACCACTGTCAGTGGACGAGCAACGAGGACAATCCACAGCATGCACAGTCCCTGCGGCCAGCCCGGACAGGCTGGAATCACCCCAGGTGACAGAGACGCATGCCAAGGCTCAGCCACCAGAGCCACAACTGTGGCGCTCCACGAGAGAGCGTCGACCACCTGAAAGACTTAACCTTTGACACTAAAAGACGTAAAGGGGGAGGTGATGTCATGTATGTAACCATCATGCAACGGTAATCTTCATGTAACGGTAACCTTCATGCAACTCCTGTACACTGTACTTATACCCTAGAAGTGCACACCCTGACCACAGGGGGTGAACTTGTGGGAGACACTCCTCATCTGGGTTTCCAGGTATAAAAGGGGAGGTCCCACCCAAGGTCAGCAGTCCTTGGTCCTGGGAATAAAGGTTAAGGTCACGTAGTGACTGTGTCTGCAGTACATGCCTCGTGCGAGTTTGTAGTACGGTGCAGGGACACCACACATATGACCTCATTTGATGATCCTTCTAACATATCATCTCTCCTCACAGCTGCAATAGTTTCTTTAATCAATGCCACAACTCCCCCCCCTCCCCCCACCACCATTTTAGAAACATAAAAACACAGAAAATAGGTGCAGGAGGAGGTCATTCGGCCTTTTGAGCCTGCATCACCATTCAATAAGATCATGGCTGATCATTCACCTCAGTACCCCTTTCCTGCTTTCTCTCCATACCCCTTGATCCCTTTAGCCATAAGTGCCATATCTAACTCCCTCTTGAATATATCCAATGAACTGGCATCAACAAATCTCTGCGGTAGGGAATTCCACAGGTTCACAACTCTCTGAGTGAAGAAGTTCCTCCTCATCTCAGTCCTAAATGTCTTATCCCTTATCCTTAAACTGTGTCCCCTGGTTCTGGACTTCCCTAACATCGGGAACATTCTTTCTGCATCTAACCTGTCCAGTCCCGTCAGAATTTTATATGTTTCTATGAGATCCCCTCTCATCCTTCTAAACTTCAGTGAATAAAGGCCCACTCGATCTAGTCTCTCCTCATATGTCAGTCCTGTCATCCCGGGAATCAGTCTGGTGAACCTTCGCTGCACACCCTCAATAGCAAGAATGTCCTTCCTCAGATTAGGAGACCAAAACTCAACACAATATTCCAGATGAGGCCTCACCAAGGCCCTGTACAACTGCAGTAAGACCTCCCTGCTCCTATACTCAAATCCCCTAGCTATGAAGGCCAACATACCATTTGCCTTCTTCACCGCCTGCTGTACCTGCATGCCAACTTTCAATGACTGATGTACCATGACACCCAAGTCTCGTTGCACCTTCCCTTTTCCTAATCTGCCGCCATTCAGATAATATTCTGCCTCCATGTTTTTGCCACCAAAGTGGATAATCTCACATTTATCTACATTATACTGCATCTGCCATGCATTTTCCCACTCACCTAACCTGTCCAATCACCCTGCAGCCTCTTAGCGTCCTCCTCACAGCTCACACTGCCACTCCTATCTCTGTCTTGTCTATAAATCCTGTAACCAGGAATATTGAGCTGCCAAACCTGCCCCTCTTTCAGCATCTGTAATGTCTCTGTAATGGCTATAATGTCGATATAGCCCACTTTTAGCAGTGTAAGGGTTTTAAAACTTAGAAAATTTTAATTTAATCACTCATGTTTATTTTAAAAAACCTGTCCATTAAGGTCAATTAATTTTTAACACTATTAAAACACAATTTTAAAAAATATATATTTTTAAACATTTAATTACATTCAATTTCAATTAATTTTATAAATAAGTGAAATTTTTTTACATTTATTGTGTTGTGTTTCTTGTTTTAGGAGGGTATTCTCATTGATAGTAATGGGAGGTCCGTATCAACAGAGCTCCCATTATTATCAATGAGAATACTAGATAGTGATTGGTGGTCCAGGCCCACGTGATTTCAGGATATGAACACATACCTGGAAGACATGTTCCCATACGCTGCACAGCGATAGGAGGTCTCCGACTGGAATTTTCCCCCCAATACATCTTCTCATTTGTAGGCTGGTACCAGGAAAATAACCATGAAAATTACCATTTTGTCATTAATATGCAACAGGTAAGTTACTGTCCTTCATGGATGGAAATCTACCACCTCTACCTGATCTGGCCTACATGTGACTCCAGATCCACATTACTTAGTTGACTCTTAGATGGGAATTTTAACCCCCAAAAATGGGCAGGTTGGGGTCGGATAAAAATCTGAATGACGACCCTGACCCACCCATTTCCGATCTCCCCCGGCTCAGGACTCCCGATCTTCTGCTAACACCACCCCCCCCAGGCCTTTCCAATCACCCCCTCCCTCCTCTCCACTCCCCGGCTGCAGCCTGGTGTCAAAGGCCTACCCACCTGACAGCCAGCCTTTCAACCTGGCCGACTGCAGCCAGGAACGGAGGCAAAAAATGTTAATTAGATCCTCCCAATTTTAGCCGTTCTTCCAGGGTTCCCGCCCTCAATCCACCGCCCCCCCCCCCTTGCTCCCTCCCTGCTTCTGAGTTAATATTCAGCCATAAATGCCCTCAGGCCAATTAGGGATGGGCAATAAATACTGCCTTGCTAATGTTGCTAAAAACCCAACAACAAATCAAAAAAGCCTATTTGATCCCGAGGTAAAGTCCATGACTGAATAGTCATATGATGTAGTTGGCATTATCGACAAATGACCATTCCTCATTCTGAATTTGATGTTCTTACCAGTCAACCTTCCATGGTGTTACCCCCAGGGAGTCAAGACCAAGTGCAGTATTCATGTCAGGGAGGGAAGTGGGGAGAGGAGTGGGAGAGGACATGAATGCGAGACATAAGGCAAAATAGGAGGCATGAAAGTGGGGAATTATCTCAGATGGCCCAGATTTTCATCTGAGCGGGGTGGAGAGAAGGTGTGGCAGCTGAAACCTTCACTCTGCTCAGAATCCGAAATTCCTATCAGTGAGGGGTTGAATCATAGAATCATAGAATCATAGAAATTTACAGCACGGAAGGAGGCCATTTTGGCCCATTGTGTCCGCACTGACCAACAAGAGGCTATCTAGCCTAATTCCACTTTCCAGCTCTAGGTCTGTAGCCCTGCAGGTTATAGCGCTTCAAGTGCACATCCAAGTACTTTTTTAATGTGGTGAGGGTTTCTGCCTCTACAATCCTTTCAGGCAGTGAGTTCCAGACCCCCAAAACCCTCTGGGTGAAGTAATTTCCCCTCAAATCCCCTCTAAACCTTCTACCAATTACTTTAAATGTATGCTCCCTGGTTGTTGACCCCTCTGCTGAGAAATAATTCCTTTCTATCCATTATATCTAGGCACCTCATAATTTTATATACCTCAATGAGGTTGCCCCTCAACCTCCTCTGTTCCAAGGAAAACAAACCCAGCCTATCCAATCTGTCCTCATAGCTAAGATTCCCCACTCCAGGCAACATCCTTGTAAATCTCCTCTGTACCCTCTCCAGTGCAATCGCATCCTTCCTGTAATGAAGTGACCAGAAACACACACAGTACTCGAGCTGTGGCCGAACTAGTGTTTTATACAGTTCAAGCATAACCCCCCTGCTTTTGTATTCTATGCCTCGGCTAATAAAGGCAAGCATTCATATGCCTTCTTAACCATCTTATCTACCTGGCCTGCTACTTTCAGGGATCTGTGGACATGCACTCCAAGGCCCCTTTGTTCCTCTACACTTCTCAGTGTCCTACCATTTAATGGGCTAGAACCTCCACTTTTTTTGCATGCTTAACATCAACTTAATGCCCATTTTACCGCTGAAGTGACGTATAACGCCCATATATTGCCCATTTTGGCACAAAATGGAAACTGACAGACATTTTTCAGAAACTTATCGCTGAGCGTTACTTTCCCCGTGTGCTTAACGAAGGGAAAAAATTATACCGCCCATCCACTTTTTTTGGGCGGAATCATCAGAATGGGCGAAATCAACGCCCATAATATTGCCCAGCGTTACTTTCCACATGGAATGAACGGCGAGATTCAATAATACTGCCCTTCCATTTTTTTTGTCATAAAGAGCAAATTTGGCGAAATTAACGCCCAGGAGATCGGCCACCATCACTTTCACCAGCTCGCACACATATCGCCCACAATATTACTCGCCCAAAAAAATGCCCATAAAAAGTGGAACTGTTCTGAACGAACGCCAGCAGTGTGGCTGCCATTTATAAATCACAGGTCGCTTCATTCAAAAGGCTGCTTCAACTTCGGGGGAGTTTGCATTGACTCTGGAGTTCTTCTCAGGTGAAGTGACCATCTCAACAGAGATATTTTCAGACTTTGGATTACTGGGGGTTTACTCTACGTGTATTTTAGTGAGAAAATCATTGCTTCTGATCAATCGCTATTATACTATCCATGCAACGGGGCCAGCCATTTCTCAGCCTGCATCGATTAATACGCAGATGCTGCAGAGTGCAAATGGCTCAATGGGTGATGCACATCATTATGTCCCCAATTTAAGACATACAAGAATGAGGAGGAGGGCCAGACCATAAACACCCCGCATGTACAAGGAAAAGAGAGGTCTTACCTCGACGTCTCCGACCACATCTGCCTTCGGAGATTGTGCTTCCACAAGATGGTGATCAATGAAATATGTGAATTCATTAGATCACATATGCTGCCTGCCATCAGGACATCAGTGTCGGTCGAGGTCAAGGTCACCACGGCACTGCCTTTCTACGCGTCCGATTCTTTTCAGGCCTCCGCGGTCGAGATTTGCCCTGTCTCACCATGCAACCCATCACTGTATTAGACTGGTCACGAAGGCCCTGTACGTGCGTAGGATGGATTTTATCAGTTTCCCCATGACCACGGAGGCTCAGACTAACAGGGCTGGAGCATTCTACCGCATTGCTAAGTTCCCCAGGGTGCAGGGAACTATCACATCGCCATGTGGCCACCTTCTCAGGACCCGGAGCATTTTCATAACACAAAAGGATTTCACTCCCTGAAGGTCAAACTAGTTGTCGACCACAACCAGATCATACTGGCAGTGAATGCCAAATGCCAAATGTCCGAGCACCTTCAATGAGCCTCACATCCCGCGTGAGAGCGCTGTCTCTGACATCTTTAAGAGTCATCCACAAGGACAATGCTGGATGCTTGGTGATAACCGATATGGCCAAGCCACCTGGCTGATGACACCCGCCCCCCCACCCCCCCCCCCCCCGCGTGACACCTTCACTGAGGCCGAGAAGCGATACAACCAGAGCCACAGAGACACACGCAATGTGGTCCACAAAACAATAACTGTGCTTAAGCAGTGCTTCAGATGTCTTGACCACTCAGGAGGGGAACTACAATACAACCCTGAGTAAGTAGGTGAATTTGTGGTCGTGTGCTCGATGCTGCACAACCTGGCTATCAGGAGGGGCCAAGAATTGCCAGAAGGGACTGATGCTCCACCTCAGGAGAGAGAGGAAGAGGACGACAAGGGGCTAGACACTGACCTAGGGCCAGACAATCAGGCTGGCTATGCAACCATGCCCACAACCCCCTCCAGACCGCAGGAAAGGGCCCGTGGTGGCTACATAGCTGCAAGATTCTTACATGAGGAGCTGATATCTGAACGATTTGCCTGAAAGAACATTGCTGTGAGTGACAAAGCTGACACACTGCTGTGTGTGTGCAGCTCAGACATCAATGGTGCCCATCACCTTGGTGCCAGTTAAAGTTTACGTTGACTGAAGTTAAATAGTATTCAACCTTTTCATGTTAAGGAATTACCAGTGTTTAACGGGCCAGCTATCTAAGACAATGAGCTACAAGGTTATGTTCAATAACAAAAGTTTTATACCAACATTGGTTTGAAATCATAAGTATCACAGGTAATAACACCCAACCCATGCCCACACCTCACTTTTTCTATCATTGACATCAATCAAATGTTCAACATGTCCAGCAACACAGAATACAAAGGCAAAGCAGGAGGGTGGTCCCCAGCCCCCATACATTACAACAAATTGCATACACCCAGATGGAGATATAACACAGCCATCACCTGCGGACATGCACCTCACTTTCCTATCACCCTCCTCTTCTTCTCCCCATCTCTACCCCTTCCCCTCCTTGCTCCACGGCATCTGGTCAGAGGGAGGGTGGGCGGTGGGTGGGGTGGAAATGGATGTTGCTGATGGTGAGACTCCCTCGTGTGGAGGTGTGTTAGGTAGATTGTTCCTCTGTAGAATGTTTACTGGATTGGATTTTCGATGAATTTCTAATGGTGCTTTGCAAACTTATCTAGATATCCGCTAAGAAGCGCCTCAGTTAATGGAGTATTCTGCTCCTTCAACATTGGGGGGGATGAAGGCAGATGCGGTGGTTGCACAGGTACGGGAGCGGGGTGGTGCCGAGGGGGCAACGTTCTCTGATGCAAAAGCAGGATCTTAGTCCTTGCTCTCATCTGTCGTTCGCAGTGGTGGTGCAGAACCTAGGGGTGGAGTGCTGCGCTCTGGGACCACTGGGAGGCCTGTGCCAGCAGTGCCCCTGGCTATCGCATCCGAGGCCTTCGCCATCCGTGGAATGTGCTCAGTCATGGTGGCCAGCTGTCGGGATACACCGTCCACTGCTTCAATGAGCTGGTCACCAATGTCTACAGTCCTCCTGGACAATTATACCATCTCTCCGCTCTGATGTGACACTCGTGGAACAGACCTGCCTCGTCCAAGAGGCATCCGCGAGTTCGGCGCCATCCTGGGGACAAATGGGGTGCCCTGTGGCAAGGTGCTTGGGACCGGTACCTCCAGAGTGGAGGCAGGAATGACTGAAGGACCACTAGATGGCCTTGGGATTGAATGGTTTCTGGAGCATGGCGATGCAGGTTCCTCGAAGTCAGCGCTCTCATCCGTGGAGAACAGATCCAGCGGATTGATGGGCAAGAATCGGGGCTCCTCAGCACCAGATGTAGGATCGTCCGGAGAGTCGGGCCCCGTGTCCCCATCTTCTAGTCTCAAAATCATCACAGACATGGCATTTCATGACCATCAACACATTGTGCATTGAAATGATTTTCATTAGGCCGGCATTATTTCTATGACAATTTTAGAAATCATCTATCATATATGATTGTTCGGATATGAGTGGGTGTGGCATCTATTGACTGTACATTACGCAATGGTGTAAACTTTACTCACGTGGCATCACTTCAGGGTCTGCAAATGCGTCCGTGGCTCTCGGGGTGTGCTTCCCCACGAGTGCGAGCACCCGCTCCTCCATCTCAGTGATGTCGCTGGGGTCTGGTGGCCTCCCCACCCGTTCGCCTCTGCACGGACTTCACCGTCGATAGCTTCTTCTGTAAAAGGTGACAGGACGACATGGCATGATATCATTGCGTGATATCATTGCTAGGTACTGTCACAGAGATTGATACAACACATAACTGACAGATGTAATCATGATTATTATGAAAATTATCATTCTTTACCTAAAGACGTGCACCATGACCGCAGGTTTTGAGTAAAACATTCCCGTAAAAGTGAAAGACCTCACATCTGCTAATACTCACTCATGACTGTTACAAATCAAATTATATAAATACATAAGTACATGTAAATCAATGTAATATTTACTCTTGCAGATCCCACAAGGTCGTTCCATCGTTTGCGGCATTGGTTGCCCTCACGCATCTCGTTGGTCGTCGACAAGACCACCTCTGCTATCTTGGTCCTTATCCTTTGGTATGGGGTGGGCTTTCCACGCCCTCCCTGTGTCAAATCACCCCAGCGTGACTCAAACTCCTGCAGGAGGGAGGCATTTGCCTCGTCCAAGAACCTCCTGGCTCTTTTGCGCCCTCCAATGTGCTCCTCTCCCACCTCACTGCTCTCTCCAGCGTCAGTCTCCACAGCATGCTGTCATGCCTCCTCTTCTCCCTCCATTATAGACCAAATTCAGGCAAATATGTGACTTTTTCTTTCCCTATTTGCTGTGAAGTTCTAAAGTCTCCTTCCTTCCTCCCAAAGCAGCCACACCACACCCAGACACGCCTTCAGTCCCTCTGAGCTCCCTCTTTCCCTGTCTCCTCTTCTGCACATGTCATGATGACCCTTAACCTCCTGAATCACGGGAATCGAGCGTTGCTATGCCGTTGCTAAAGACAGCGACACTTTACGGCAGAAAGTCAGCGAAATTTAACACTACCGCCCATTTCGTATCGCTCGCGGTAACGCCCATTGTCAAAAATGGAGACTAGGTGCTTTGAGAATGGGCGAGAAGCCAGCGATCTGAAAACCGTTTTTTACAGCCACGCCGGAAATAACGCCCATTTTTGGGCGATAAGCACACAAGTGGAACATTTAGCCCTATATCTTTATCTAAACCTGGCCACCATAATTAATTGTGTGCAAAACTCTTGGTCAAACACATCCCCAGGTTCTGGTCATTAAGCTCTCCTAATAATTTGGACCTGAACTTAACTGGAATAACTACTCTTGCACCCCGTATGATACAATCTTTATCCACTGACAATTAATTCCTATGAACGAAGTATGGATGAATATCATCCTCTGATACCTGGTTTGGCCAGCCATTTGCTATGTTATCATACACCTTTGGCATAACTGTTTGGTTGCTCTACCAATCTCTTCAGCTGTGACTGGCAACTCATTAGTGTATGAAAAATAGAACACTTCTTCCCTATTGGGTGTAACTTGTGATGGGGACAGAAACCTGGACATAGCATCAGCATTACTGTGATCAACATTATTTAGATCTACTTTACAGATATTGGCCCAGAAATCCCGGTAACATCATTCCCATGGGCAGTCTGTTAAAATAAAGAAAAAAATGCGCACTTACCTTTCTCTCTTGCGCCCTCTTGAACTTCCATTTCTCTGATGAAGATTCCCGGGCAGCGTATGACGTCACGCTGCCCGGGAACACAGCACGTGCAAAGCCTGTGGCTTCTTTCAGAGTCTGTCCCCGCCCACAGGATCTGTCAAAAGGACCTCATTTACATAGCCCCCCCCCCATTATTTTTTACCTTCAATCCTGCAGCTGGTTAGAGATCACTACAAGGCTTTGAAAGGTGAGATTTTTCAATTATTTTTTAATCTTTTAGAATAGTTTAAAGATTGTCTAATTTATTTTAAACATTTTATCAGTTTTAAACACTTTAAAAGTTAGTTAAAGTGTGTAATTTTGAGTTATTTAAAATTTGTGGGGTGGGGGCATTTATTCAAAGGAAAGTTCATGCAGAAAAGATCAACGCTCACATATATTCCATAAGCTTTTAGATTACCCACTAACAGCAAATAGTAGGAATTCCAGAAGTAAGCTTAAGTTAACACAGGATAAAAAGTAAATTATAGATAGGCTGTCCTCAGCCATCTTTGTGGCTACAGATAAGGTTTCATTTCAGAACTGACAGACGACTTTTCCCCTTACAGACCCATTCTGCTGCACCTGTGATAACAACTCCGGGATTCTAATGGAAATTGATTTGAAAATGGATTTTTAGTTTTCTGTGTCTGTGAAAATATTGAATGGAGTCAAACTGCCAGTAAGTATCCCAGACTGTGGAACTGTGGCAGGAAACCGGAATCATCTTTCAAGCCTATATCAATGATACGACAGTTTTGTGATCTGTTATATTAATGAAATCACTTGATGGAGTGGGTAATAAACTACTTTCTGAGAATATTGTTCAGAAAGACTGATCAAAGTCTGTGGAGATGAAAAAGTATAAAGCTCGAAATTGTCGAGCCACCTACATTAATAGGTGGATGGCAGCTTTTGTTGTATGGGTTTTCAAACAACACATATCTATTGATTTTTGAATTTGGCTTCAAATATACTGTTGAGGGCACATTAATCAAATTGTGGATGTTAACCTGGACATTTTAACTTCTGAGCATTTGAACGAGTGCCGCTTCATATTTCTTTCTGTGTCTCTGTGTCATATTTCTTCAGTGCAAGAGGGGAAACATTTCCTGGATATTTCTCATTCATTTTTCTGTAGCTCTGTCCTCTCTTACTAACTCTGCACTCTTTCATTTCCAGGCTCATTCATTCGATCATATTTTACAAGCCAAGCTGCACCTCTGCACACACAATGCAGGCTGTACGCCTGCTTTATCTCGCGCAGAACTTTCGGGGGCAGAAGATTTCTAAATAGTTGGAATTTTGCATGAGAACTTATTGTTCTCTAGCGCATAGGGAAGACCTGTCAAGCTCCAGCTTGACAGGTCGGAAAAGCCGGTTTTCAGTGCATGTGCATTGTGTGCTGAAAATCGGCTTTTCCAATGCCTGCCCGGGCCCATAGAAACTTCGTACGGACCCGGGACATCGGAATTTCAGGGCTAATGTTCTCAGTTTCTAGTCTTTTGAGTTCTTGCTCAACTTTCTCCTTGAGTGCGTATGGTATGGGACGCGACTTGCAGTAAACTGGTCCACTCTGACACTCGCCTTAAAGCCTCGGATTGGACTGCCTGTTTAGTGGAACACCTTCAGATACTGCTTGATGACATCATCTTTCGATGCAAATTTCATTTTCACATGCAAAATCTCATTCCAATCCAGCTTCAGTGATCCCAACCAATTTCTACCTATCAAGACAGGCTTGGCTCCTGCCACTACTATGAGAGGCAAGCTTTGAAACTGATCCTTGTATCTCACCAGTATGGTGATATGTCTCACCACAGGGATTTGCTCTCCTGAGTAGCCTCGCAGCTCTATTTTCGATTTCTCCGTGGAAAATCACTCAACTTGTCGAGATATATAGCGATTTCAGTACTACGCTCACAGATGGACCAGTATCAATTTCCATGCGTATCCTGACTCCTGCAACGTCTACTTGGATGACGATACTTCGCGAATCACTGTGAGATACCTTTGTGCTCCTGATGACGTGTATCTCCAGAACCTTCTCGTCCTGTTGCTTCTCTTCAATGCTATGTAGTGTCTGACGATTTCTACTTATAGCTTTGAAAGTTGGGTTACTCTTCAGTCGGCATGCCTTCGCAAGATGCCCAGTTTTCTTGCAGTAGAAACACTCTGCCTTCACATATGAATAGCTTTGAGCAATGTGTTGTCCTAGGCACCGATAGCATGACTTCAATGCACAGTTACCTTGGCCAGTTGCTGGGGCCTTGGGATCCAACTGCCTTTTACTTTTAATCTGCAGACGATTCTCCTCGGTTGTCTGACGATTGGAAATGGTGCGAAATTCTCAGGAGTATTGGTTGGCCATATCCATCAACATAGCTGGCTGACAAGCTAAATCATAAGTCAAGTTAGGAGTTGTCAATAACTTTCTTCTGATTGTTTCATTTTTCAACCCACAAACAAAGCGGCCATGCAATACTCGGTCCCTCAAGTTTCTGAAATAGATAGCTTCTTTAAAGCTACAATGTACTCACTGATATTCTCATCATGCAATTGATTTTGTGTTCCAAAATGAAAACTTTCAGCAATTTCCAGAGACTCAATACTGTAGTGCTGTTCTAACTTGGTTAGAATCTCTGTCAGTGGTGTATCCTTTCGCTTGACAGGAACAAGCATATTTTTCAGGGTTTCGTACACCTCAGGGTCTGCCTCAGTCAAGAAAATAGCCTGTTTTCTTTCTAACACCATCCAGTTACGGTTTTCATCATCGGAGACTTCGACGATACTATTCATGGTGAAAAACATTTCTAGTCTTCTAGTCATTCCACCTATGCTTCGAAAGTGTCTCGGTCACGATGGAGCTCACCCATGTGCCCTATTATTCCCACAGGCACGGCCATCTGGACTCTGACAGTTCAGCCAAGAGTGCTTTTAATTTACCATAGATTTTTAGCTGTTCTGCCAAAACAAAGAACCCCTCAAAGTCTTTCTGTTGTTTGGCAGGAACATCCAACAACAAAAATTTCTGCTAGGGAATCCAGAAATCCTATCCTACATCGCCAATGTGATATATTCTTATGACATCACTAAGAAGCACACACACGCAGTATGGCTCTTAACAGAAACTGTCATTATGTCACATGACCCTATTATTGTATTTACATAAATAGTTGCATTGCCGCAGTAGTCCATTAGGTGGAGCAGTAGTCCATTAGGGGAGCTCTAGTACATCAACCTTAGGTCCAATTCCTTAGTCAATAAAGTGAATCTGTCTTTTCTCTTTATAGATGGTGATGGACCTGCTGTGTATCACCTAAGAACACCAGCTCACTCCTTTGGGCCTTGACTACTGTAGTCTGAGGGAGCAGGAGCCCAGGAAGCAGCTGTTTTGCCCACATACATAGAAATTACAACATGGCTACAGGCCGTTTGGTTCAACCTGTCCATTGGTGTTTTGTCCTCCCTATGAGCAGTAGTCCTAAAGCCATCAGCCATCAGCCTGGTCTGTTCCAAAATCCTAAATTCCTGTTTCCTCCAACAATGACACAACAACTTGCCTTTAACATAGGAGCATTATCAGACAAAATTTGACTGAGCCATAAAAGAGAGATATTAAGACAGATGACCAAAAGCTTGATCAAAGGTAGTTTTTAAGGAATGTCTTAAAGGAGGAGAGAGAGGTCGAGTGGCAGAGAAGATTAGGAAGAGAATTCTAGAGCTTAGGGCCTAGACTTCTGAAGGCACGCTACAAATGGTGGAGTGAAGGAAATATGGAATATGCATGAGGCCAGAATTGGAGGAATGCAGACTTCTTGAAGGATGTAAGGGGATACAAAATTGTCACTAAAGTGGATACTGAAGGTAGTGAATAGATCTGACACATGATCCAGATTGTGGGACTTATCAGTATTAGGAGGTTCTGAGGAATCGGGAGTTCCTCGGTTTTACAGTGTAAATGTAGATTCTTTTCTCTCAATCTCTAATTACTGAGTCGAATACCTCTTGTGCTTTAAACAAAGCAGTCTTTATTTTACCGGCCGGCAAGACTTATCAGACAGAGGATATACATTCTCGATCGAGCGTACACACTCCCTACGGATAAGTGACGTTACATTGTCACGGCACGATGGTTATACATTTTCGGCAAAAGATAACAAGATAGGGCTAGAGTGACATCCCAGCTCAGCCCATCTCTTTTGATCCCTCCTTCCCTTTGTCCACTCATAAGCCGACCCAAGCATGGTCCGATTTTAAACAAAGACCTTCTGTCAATGTTTCAGGTTAATAACATGATTTAATAAGACCTTGAGGTTTTTCTGCAAGCTGCGGGTTTTGTTTCAATATGTGTTAGTGTTGTAACATTTCGCAGTCTCGAGTCTGAGATGTCATGGCTATTCCTCCATGAATTGTTTGTTAGCTTATACTGTCCCTATACAATTCCCACGTTCTCAACTTCAATGTCTCTATACATTTTTAAACATTCACATTCCCCCCTTTTATCATTCCATGATAACACTTAGGATCATTCTAGGAGTAAAATGTATAGGGAATGTGAACACACCCAACATCTAGAAAAGTTCCCATTTTGCGCATAAACATAAGACATGTAGCTCTCGTCTCTGTCTCCCCTCCCATGTGCCGAAACTGTCATATATCAACACTATTATACAGACTGTGGCATACAGACAGTTTCATCTTATGGCTCAGGATTCAGATAAATAGTCCAATTATTTTGCTGATTAAAAGAGTTCAGTTTTCCCGTCTCTCTTCTCAGGTCACCGTCGGTGTAGCTGGCTGTCTATCACTACGGGTAAAAGTTCAAACTGGTCCACATTCCAATTAGGATGCCAACGGCCTTGTTCAGCTATGGAGAAGAGGAAGTCTGGAACAGAAACAGGAGTTAGAATAACCAGTAAAATAGATTCGTTAGGGGGTGGTGAGCTTGCAGTGGTGCAGGTGAACCCAGGCACTTTTCCCCTCAACCTTGGCTGCAGTGGGGGTAGTGAGTAACACCTGAAAAGGCCCCTCCCATTGTGACTCTAATCCCTTCTGAATCCATACTTCCCTGGTGCCACGAGGGACAATTCGGGTAAAACTGGGAGGTCGAGGTGAGCATCTTGAACCTGGTTGTGAGCTAGTCGCAGAGCCTGAGTCAGAGAAAGAACATAGGTGGTCATCAGTCGAGCTGAGATACCATATCTAGGAACAATTTCTCTCATTAACACCTTAACAACAGTTTGAGCCTTATTGTCCAGGGTAGGGAAGGCTTCAATCCATCTGCTAAACACATCTACTATTACTAACACATATTTGTAACATTGAACTTTTTGCAACTCAATGTAGTCCAACTGAAATGTCTCAAAGGGACCTTCAGGTAGGGGCGTTTTACCCCAATCACAGGGGACTCCCTTCCCTGGATTATGTTGCTGGCAAACCAGGCAACGACTACTGATGTTCTGGGCGAGCACCTGGAGTCTAGGGTGCCACCAAGTAGCCAAAAGTGTATCACTCGTGGTCCTTGCTCCACAATGAGTAGCAAAATGCATACAATCAATAACCCATAGAGCCAACTTGTCAGACATGCAAGTCTGTTCTGCAGGAGTGGTCCAGAGTTTAGAAACATTGTCATAAGTACATGCATAATATTTCCACAACAGTTTATCTTTTTCAGGAGCGTCCTCCTGTGCTTTTATAACATCTTGGATGGTTGGCATTGGTTTTTCCGAGGCTAACTTATCCTTCGCAGGATTTTTAGTCTGACTCATAATTTTGGGCACTACCATCTGTTGGTCACGAGAGGCTTGTTTGGCCTCTTGGTCAGCACAACGATTCCCTATATCAACCAGAGAATTTCCGGTAGTGTGGGCAGTACATTTGACAATGGCAATGCGTTTGGGGAACATGAGGGCTCGCAACAAATCAGATACTAGCTGTTTATGGGATATCTCATTCCCCTGTGAGGTTAGGAATCCCCTATTTTTCCATAATTGTCCGAAATCATGGGCCACCCCAAAGACATACCTAGAGTCGGTATAGATATTGACTTTGAGATCTTTGGCCAAGATACAGGCTCGGGTGAGGGCGAATAGTTCAGCTTGTTGAGCAGAATAGGCAGTTTCAAAAGCGGCAGATTCCAAGACCTGATTCTCCTGGTTTACTATGGCGTATCCTGAGATTCGTGTACCTTCTGGATTAATTCCGTCAACATACATAATACAGTCTGGATCTTCGATTGGTACATCAACAAAATCTTCCCTGACTGATGTGGCCTCTTAAATTAAAGATAAACAATCATGACTGGGTTCTTCCTCATCTTGGGGTGGCTCAGTAAGAAAACAGGCCGGATTAATTGCAGTACAGTGCCGAAAGGTCAGCTTAGGATTGTTTAGTAAGTAGATCTCATATCTGCTTTGCCTGGCCATGGTAAGGTGTTGAGTCTGCAGTTGGCCCAGGAGGGCAGCTACGGAGTGAGATGTGTTAAGACAACGGTAGCACAGTCTTTCAGAATTGTACAATACAGTTGAAAGGGCCGGTCATAGAGGGGCCGGCCCAAAGCCGGAGCTTGCAGCAGGGCTGTCTTTAGTTCCTTAAAAGCTTGGACGTTTACGGTTTCTATTTCAAAGCTGCCTTACTTATTTGTATACGGGGTGAGGTGCTTAGTCATCAGGGCAACATTAGGGATCCAGGACCTGCAGTAATTGATCATCCCCAAACACTGTCGCATTTGTTTAGCCGTGCTAGGGACTGGAAACTGGCAAATTGGTTCGACTCGGCTCGCCTCCAAAGCTCGGTGGATACTCGGTATTGCCTGTGATAACCCACTTGGGAGGGGTCCTCTGCCCCACACATGAGGATCCACATAGTCAGGTATGTCAGAGCCAGTATGATGCTGCAGAGTCGTTAAGACCTTCTCGGGGTCCCCGTGGAATAGCCTGGCGCACCATAACTCCCAAATCTTTAGCGTGGTGGGGAGGTAAGACTTCACGAGTAATATGTGGTGCCACCGTTGGGGGCTGTCCATTTCCACAAAATCTGCCTTCCCTTCCGGTCCAGTCACTCTAGCCCTTAATAAAATTTCCTTCACTTCCCCTTCGTGATCCTGATAAAAGTTCTGCAGGTCCTGATTCTTTCCACTGGGATCGTATGCTAGGGTTACGTGATAGGGTGCCTGCGGCAGGTCCAGAGACCACCACTGAGGGGTTCTAGTGGTATAATACTGCCGCTTAAGGGTTCCCTGTTTTACAATAATCCCATCATCTCCACACTCCAAATGCAACTGGAATTTGCAGAGGAGGTCTCTCGCCATCAAGTTACAGTCCAGATTGGTTGTGATAACAACTCGATGTTCCACCGATTCTTCCTGGTAACCCATTTTAACTGGTTCTGACACTGGGAATGTCGAGATTTGTCCCAGGAATCCTGAAAGTTCCTGTGTTTCAGTAGAGGCAGGGAGTTTAAGCTTTGATTGTACAGAAGACATGAAGGCTCCCGTATCTATCAAAAAGGGTTGCCACTCATTCAGAATGGGTTCGTCGTCCGGGGAGGATCCCTGCACAATCAAGCTGCGTAGTCAATCGGGGGACAATTGACCAAAGGGGTTGTTCTGGGAGAAGTTAGTGTAAGATCCTCCTCTCCCCTCTTGCCCCCCTCCTCTTCCTCCTCTTCCTTTTCCATGCTGACGGTAGGGGCAATTTTTATTCCAATGTCCTTCCTGCCCACAATTAAAACAGTCAATTCCTCTTACCCAGTCCCGGCCTCTTCCCATACCATGCCGGGGACAATAGGGAGGTTTATTAGCAGGGCTCGGGCCGTTTGGTTGTTTAGTATAACCGTATCCTTGCTTATCCATCCAATCCTGTATGCAACACTGCGGTTCTATTGATCCTTCCTCCCGAGATGGCTCTTCCTTTCTAGTCACGTATTCAGTCTTGACCCGGGTTGGGGGCGCACCTCCCCCCTCCCCTTTCTTTTCCTGCCAATAATATCTAACTGCCCTTTCCATTTGTCCGGATAGCGTGAGCAATCAAATAGTTGTTCGAAGATCACATAGACATCTATAGTGGGGTGGTCTGCAGCTTGTTGTGCATCAGGGTTTGGCATTGGTCTGACAGAGAATTGGTGTCGGGACTTTGGGATCTTGGAAATCATTTCTAGGTCGGAGGATGTTTCGGAGCTGTCTGACTGCTTGACAGTTCTGCGTCTCGATCGGCGGGGGTGTTTGCTATGTCTTTCACAACTTGGATCTGGTAGATTGACTAGAAGATTTACGGGACTGTCTGTGATATTGAGATATAGTTCTGCCCTTTCGAGTGTGAGATCTGGTCCTTTCGGCTATATTGCTTGTGAACTGGGGATCTGAATCGCTATCAGAGGATGAGGAGTCAGTTTGGGTTTGTTGCTTTGGTGGTATGGGGTTATTTTTAACTCCTCTCGCCGGAGTGTAAGGTGGAGGGTGTTGGGAAGAGGACTGGAGCAAGGGGCCAGGGGGTGCGGGAGGCGCCGTTGGGCACTGAGTCAGTGACCACTCATCAATTTCATCATCAGCCTCGGTTAATACAAAGCCAGCCATTTTACTATGTAGTCGGTCAATACCTTTCTCAGAGGTCCCAGAGGATCTCTTAGTAAGTTTCTCGTGTGCACATTCTTTTTTTAAGACGTCTACAGTTTTAACATGTGTTCCCTCTGTCAATGAAAGTCCTAATTTAATAGCATTTATTTGCTAACTTGACAGAAGTGATGCATCTTTTAATATTTTTTTTTGACAATCCCTGTGCTTTTTTTTTACTACCTCTACGCTTCTAGTGCCACCTAGAGGCCACTGGTCATCTCCTAATAATTTGTTCAGGGCTCCTGATAATTTTCTAAAGTCTTCAGCTCTCTCAGGGAATTCTTCACATAACTTTTGTAGCGGACTACCCGCATCCATTGTTTTATCCAACTGATTACCCATTACCGTGTCATTACGCGTTCACGTAGTCGTGCGATTTAAACAAACTTAAAACAAACAGATTTTACTAAAACTAACATAAAGCCACGTCGCCCCGCGGCTCGCGTCGTCACGCGATTGAAACTTGAAGTAAACAGACTTAACAAATTTACTAAACTAACACAAAGCCGCGTCGCCCCGTGGCTCACGTCGCCGTGCGATTCCAACTTGAAACAGACTTAACAAACTTACTAAACTAGCACAAAGCCGCGTCGCCCCACGGCTTGCGTCGCCGCGCGATTCCAACTTGAAACAGACTTAACAAACTTACTAAACTAACACAAAGCCGCATCGCCCCGCGGCTCGCGTCGCCGCGCGATTCCAACTTGAAACAGACTTAACAAACTTACTAAACTAACACAAAGCCGCGTCGCCCCGCGGCTCATGTCGCCACGCGATTCCAACTTAAAGTAAACAGACTTAACAAACTTACAATAAACGGACTTACAAAAATCAGCACTGACTTGATATTTCGTGGTTCGCGTTGCTGCGCGTTCGTGTCGGCCCACGTTCACTCGGGCGCGCGCTCGCGCCGCCGCACGTCTCGCGTCACCACGCGTTAGCGCCACTGCGCGTCTGCGTCACCACGCGTTAGCGTCGCTGCGCGTCTGCGTCAGCCCTCCACTCGGCCGCACGCTCGCGCCGCTGCACGTCTCGCGTCGCTGCGCGTCTGCGTCACCACACGTTAGCGTTGCTGCGCGTCTGCGTCAGCCCGCCACTCGGCCGCACACTCGCGCCGCTGCACGTCTCGCGTCGCTGCGCGTCTGCGTCACCACGCGTTAGCATCACTGCGCGTCTGCGTCAGCCCTCCACTCGGCCGCACGCTCGCGCCGCTGCACGTCTCGCGCTGCTGCGCGTTCGCGTCGTCCCTACCTTCCGAGTTGCTGCGTGATTTAAATTCAATCAGTGCCTAGACGGGCCAAGTGATATACAAGGTCGACGTCACACCTGATTTGAACACCTATCCTCTATTTAATTCCCTGTGAGCCTAATTTTCTAAATTTGATTTCTTATGAGCCTTATTTAATTTCTTTTAGTCTCCAAATTTCCCTATCCTTTCGCGTCACTGCGCAGTTTAAATCCAATCAGTCAATGAAAGCCCTAATTTAATGGAGTTTTTCTGCCTACTGGACAGGAGTGATTTTTTTCTTTTAGACTGCAGTGGAATTTTTCTCATAATTTAAAATCTCAGAACATTTTGTTTTCAGCACCTATTTAGTACGTTACTTTTTTTTGTCTTTTCCATAACTAGAGAGAAGTCTGGCACATAGGCTGTGGACTGCTTTTCATTATCTCAATTGTTCCAGCCTCAAGGTCGTGTTATTTAATATAATATTTTTTTTTGAATCCTTTTGAATCCATCTCAGTTGTTTTGCTGTGCCTTCTCTGAATGTTTTCTTTCAACAAGTTTTTCTTTTTTTTTCAACAAACCTATCCTTTGTGCATTTCCTGGCTCCGTAACTTATCATCCGAATATACGTAATTCAATAAGGTTCACACTCTTAAACTTCCCACATACAGGACACTACGAAGGGTTAAAAAAAACTTTCATTCTGTTTGAGATAAAACAAACCACAACTCCCCGGCTTTTTTTTTACAGTAAAAATCACAGAAGCATTTCTCATTTAAACAGACGTTCACAAGAGTCTCTTTTCTTTCCTATTAATTTTTGGATCCATGATTGATCATGTATCCCTATCTAGCTCTAACTATAACCTATCTTTCCAAGTCGCCGCTTGGTTTGCGTCACTGCGCAATTTCCCTATCTCTATCCCTATTCTAAGTTTGAAAGATATTCACCAGATTGTCCTGGATCTCGTTCAGACACGACCTGAGAACCAGCGAGTGGCTAAACTTTCCTCAGACTTTTGAAACCGGGGGAAACTGGAGCAGTATTGAAATCATACTCACTCCAGTGGCCACTTTCCCCTCGTCTCGTCCAAGGCTAGTCTGGCTCTTAATTCGCAAGTTTTCGTCAGTCGTCCGTTGAGATCCCACTTCTGACACCAAATGTAAATGTAGATTCTTTTCTCTCAATCTGGTTCAGTAAAATTACTGAGTTGAATACCTCTTGTGCTTTAAACAAAGCAGTCCTTATTTTACCGGCCGGCAAGACTTATCAGACAGAGGATATACATTCTCGATCGAGCGTACACACTCCCTACGGATAAGTGACGTTACATTGTCACGGCACGATGGTTATACATTTTCGGCAAAAGATAACAAGATAGGGCTAGAGTGACATCCCAGCTCAGCCCATCTCTTTTGATCCCTCCTTCCCTTTGTCCACTCATAAGCCGACCCAAGCATGGTCCGATTTTAAACAAAGACCTTCTGTCAATGTTTCAGGTTAATAACATGATTTAATAAGACCTTGAGGTTTTTCTGCAAGCTGCGGGTTTTGTTTCAATATGTGTTAGTGTTGTAACATTTCGCAGTCTCGAGTCTGAGATGTCATGGCTATTCCTCCATGAATTGTTTGTTGGCTTATACTGTCCCTATACAATTCCCACGTTCTCAACTTCAATGTCTCTATACATTTTTAAACATTCACAACAGTAGGGATTGTAATTGACCGATTGTATGTAAAACTCACATATATATGTAAAGCACGCTTATACACTTGCTTGAATGGGTTTTAAGAAGGGGCAATAGTAAAGCTTGATGGTTAATGAACCATCATAAGTAGCCAACATTGCATTGACCTTTAGCATAGACTGATAGAAGATGAAAACATACACTCAGTATTGAATAACACATCCACCAAGGGTAGTGGAGAGTCAACAGTCTAGAAAGATAGCAAACCCTGGGAAGCAAGGTCAATTCACACGTTATGAGGAACTGAGGCAAAGTTGACACCACTGAATAACACATTCCAGAAGGGTGACATGTGATGGGGGATGGACAGGTGAGGGGGAGCCACTCGGAGCCAGTCTGATGAGGGTCGATGAATCAATGTAACTTCGTTGATAGCAGTGGGCCAATCGGTGGTTTTGTAAGAGTGTCGCATACCTCAAAAAACTATAATTGTAATTATAAAACCTCTGATCAGAGAAGTGTTCATCAGAACCCTTCCCTAGCATGCTTGAATAAAAACCGGTTAAACCAAGGTTTCGTCTGAGTGATTCTGTGGACACTATGCGAGAGGGCGGGTGTCGACTCCTTATATCAGGGAGTCCACCTCGAGGAAGAGAAGTCTTCCTTCTATCCCAACAGAGGAGTTTAGGACTCAAGGAGGCTACAGAGATAAGGAGGGCTGAGGCCACGAATAGAATTGAACACAAGATTAAGAATTTCAAATCTGGGCTATTGTTGGACTGGGAAACATTGTAGGTCAACGATTACAGAGATAGGGAAGGGTGAAGCCAGGGAGGGATTTGAAAACAAAGATGAGAATTTTAAAATCGAGGCGTTGCTTATCCAGAAGTCAATATAGGTCAACGAGCACAGGAGTGATGGATAAATGGGACTTGGTGTGAGTTAGGACATGGACAGCAAAGTTTTGGATAACCTTAAGTTTATGGAGAGTAGAAAATGGGAGGCCAGCCAGGAGTTCACTGGAATAGTCAAGTATGGAGATAGCAAACACACGGATAAGGATTTCAGCAGCAGGTAAGCTGAGTCGGAGCGGAGACAGTCGAGTTAGAAGTAGGTGGTCTTTGTGATGGAGAGGATATGGAGCCATGAGCAGAGGCAGGGAGGGAATGGGGCGAGGCAGAATGTGGCTGAAGAACCCCCCGAGGCCAGGGACGCCAAGGTCCTTCCAAATTGGATGGCAGGACTTCATTATCAATTTTTAATTCCATTTCCCACACAGCAACTGGCCAAATTGACCCTTAGGAATGGCTCCTAGCATTCAGGAGTAGGGCAGGCTGCAGATCAGGGCTTTGGGGAGGGATGTTGGCCGCGATTGGGGGAGGGATGAAGAGAGAGGGAGCCCATTGGTAGCTGTGGGAGGAGGTCAGTGATCGTGGCAGGGGCTAGAGAGAGGCCATTATCACCAGAAGGGAGGTCTGAATGTTGCCTTGAGGGGTCGGGATGAGCACTACTGCTCTGAAAAAAAAAGGCCAGGAATCTCCCTGATTTGCTCCTTCTCTGCTGCCATAACTTCGCCAAAGTCGGTGTAAATGGAGCTTCCATCGTACTTCCAGCTAAATGTTGGTAATGGAGTGGGAGCAATTCCAAGAGATTCTAGGCCTTTGTTTTATTTTTCTCTAATTTGAAAACAATTATATAGTCAAGCTTATTTTCACTCAAAATTAGTCTCCTATTTGATTGGAAAGAAAAGATGAAGGCAACTGAACAACTGAAATAAACAAAACTTGCAAAATGGAAGTGAAATCCAGAATAACTGGAATTTCCTCTTTATACAATGTGAACTGAAATTTTGGTTTAAGAAGTGAAAGTATATTGGGGAGTGACCAACATTACCGCCATACATTGTGGTCCATACGATCTGGTTTAGTTGCATGTATCACCAAGCTATTAGTGATGTGGTATGTGGCAGTTCCTCCATTTCTGTGGCTGCACTAAATATGTAGATGAAATAGTGGGGTAAATGTTGTGTAATGTTATAGACTTATGTTTTGAATTTGAACTAAAATTCAACTCTGAATTCCAGACTCTTCATAACTGATACCAAACAATAATTAACTCTAATTAATTCAAATATAGATCACCTTTTAGATAAGAAGCAGACAAAATTTAAAAAGAGGAGTTTGAGTAGGATGAATCAGTTTTGCATCCCGAACTCATATAATGGAGTAGCTAAAATGGCCTGAAATTGGGCTCCCTTACACCATTGGTGCAGACACAGAAGGAATAGAAAATCTGGAATCTCATCCTTGCAGTTCTGCGCCTATGCCAGTTTTTATGTTGGGTCTGCGTTGGGGGAAAAAGTCTTGCACAAGTTGTGCTGCTTCATGGTCCAAGCCTCAGTATAGTATTGGGGCATTCCAGGCGAGTGTCCAGGATATGCGTTACTTTGTCCCATTCTGGTGCAATAACGTGAGCAGAGGGCAGGTCGACCAGCGCAACAACCCCTGTGCTACTGAAAGGTGTATTCATTGGTCCGTAATTTGCTGTTACCGGTGAAGCAAAGGTGTTCACCACTAGTCCTGAAGAAAGCTTCACACAAAGATCTTCTGATCTCTGTGACGAGAAGTTTGGCTTTTTTGACGTTCAGTTGAGATCAGTGTAAGATAACAGGGAATTCCTAGTACGAGCTGCTGTGACGTCAACAAGTTGTCTAAGCAGCCAATCACAATTCTCACAGTCAGGGAACCAGCAAGTGAAGAAGCTCCTTTTATTCTAACTTTTTAATGTGTTATAGTGAGCAAAGCAAAGGCTGGGGCTCTTAAATGGGGAAAAGGTAAATCTGAAATAAAGAGGAGCAAACTTTTAAAATAATTTTTTTAAAATTGCTTAAAAATTGTAAGTTTTATTAAAATGGAGAAATTTGACACTCCACAAAATTAAAATTAGTTTTTCAGGACCATAACATTTGTTTAGCACTGAATGTGCTGTTAAAACCCAAGTTACTCCTAATCCAAAAGGGTGTAACTTTTAATGGAGTATTTAACAGTGATATTACTGCGGAAAAGCCAAAGTTTTTGTCAGTTTCACTGATTTCCTTGATTACACAGATTTCTGGCTATGGGTGGGTGGGGGGGAAGGGGGTGCACAGTGTAGCCAGTGCCAGAGTAGTGAATGACTGACCGCAACTTCAGGTTTTCCGTGTTAGGTTGTGCATACGCTGAATCCTGAAGTTGCGGTCAGTTTCAAAGGGGTAATTACCCACCACAAATTCGGGCCATTGTCTTTATTGCTGTGCTTGGTGCTTGTTCATTGTTGTGACAATTTCTTTTTTGCTTTATTTTGATTTGCGGGAGTGTTGGAATTTCTGTTTACTGCTGTTAAATGTGGAGTGTAATAACCGTTTGCTTACATTTATTTGGAACCTTGATTTCCCCACCCCAAAACATCCAGCCAGCATGCCTGGGCAAGCACCTAGACCCATACCATATGTAAATTAGTCCCAAAATGAATTCCACAATTTGAATGATCTTCTCACCCTTTTAATGTTGTTTGCCATTATGAATCAGCTGCTACTGGGCTTTCCTCCTTTAGTCTTCGGTATCTGGATCCTCAAAGGTGTAAGTAACAGTTCACTGTTGCATTGCAATTTTAATTTTTCTGAGCTTTTCATACAACGATTTCTGCATTGTCTTTGGAGCATTTATTTCTGCTGCTGTTTGTTGCTATATTTTTTGCAGAGGGAACAAAGACAGTCCCTTGAAACTCAGGACTCATGTGAACTGTACTTAACTCTCCAGGATACACAAGTCCTATTCAATCAGCTGTGCTGGTGGGATATTTTTCTTAACTCCTAGCACTTTCTGCCTAGAATATTTTCTTCAAATCATTTTGAAAACAAGAACAAATTTCAAAAGCTTTATTGCGTTATAATTTATATTAAGGGCGTAAAAAAGCTGTGTGTATATGAGAGAAACAATAACAGTATTTTCATTACACGCATGTTGTAACTTTTGTTTATTGTTCTATTAACTTTAAAAGGTTAAAAAGTAAGAGCGTGCCAGAGGTCAGAGAGAGAAAGACAAGGGTCAGAACAGAGAAGGTAGAGTGAGAGAGGGAAAGAGGAAGCAAAGTGGGAGAAATGGAAGAAAGAGAGAGCGGGGTAGAGAGAAAAACAGATACTGAGGTTATGGGGTGAAAGTGAGAGTGGGCGGGGAGAGAGTGGGTGGCAGTAGAGAGGGGGGGAGAAGGGGTAAAGAGAGAGAAGGTAGATAGAGAGAGAGAGAAAACATGGGTCAAAGTGAGAGGGGTGAATGTAGGGCCAATTTTAACGCTGCTTGCGTGGTAGAAATCGGGCAGGCCAGCAGTTAAAATGGCCTGTGGGACTTACCCGTACCAGTCCTGCTGTATTCCCATGCTTTTGATTGGAACCTATTCTTCTGAACAGGGACGAGGAACACCTGTCAGAAACCATCGAGATCCTCTTTGAAATATACAGATTAGTCTCCGATGACATCATTGGGCCCCAACTGCCATTTTAATCAGAGGTCTGTGCCAGGAAGTCGTTATGGCTTTCCCTCCAGGCCATCCTAGCGGGAAGATGGGCTGGGGTCCGAAGAATCCCAAAAGGGTAAGGGGATTTTCTTCTTTTTACTTTCCTTGTGGGACCAGGAGGAGCAGGAGTGCTCATTTATACCCCCACAAGGAAAGTTAGGCTTCCCCTGCCCCTAGCTTCCCCTCCCCGACTGTGAGGCCCTCTCAAACCCTCTCACAACCATTGACCTCTCGTTGGCCTCCTGCTGCCCGTCATCCTGTCCTCGCCCCTTAGCCTACTGCCCCTTCCCACCAAGGTAGGAGACTGATGGGCCAATGCAGATGGGGCCCAGGAGTTAAACTCTGGGCTTCACACTGCAGAGATCCGGAGGGTTTGCTGTTTGCCTTAGCCCACAGTCACGTGATGGCTGCCCTGAGTTAAAATAGGCCCCTTGTGTGCTTTCTTCATTTAACATTACCTCAGTTTTGAAAACAAAGCACCTGCTGAATTTTGAAGGCAATTGACTATCCACCTATGTTTTGTTGACAGAAAAGGTCAGTGCTAATTACAGAAATTCTAATAATAGGGTAGACACAGGTGCATACATACACACACTCACAGTTATTTCCCTCATTCGAAGTTGATTTGTTTTCTTAAAAAAACCAAAGTGAGTCGCTCAGAGAGAAAAAAGAAGGGTAATGATTGGAGTGAGGAATGGTAGGAAGGGGTAATTGGGAGGTGAACAAGTTGGGTACACAAAGCGAGTAAGGGAAGCACGTGATTGGTGGTAGGTTAGAATGGAAAGGGAGCCACTGACACACTCACAGTGCCGGAAGAAGTTTAACAACCTCAGTCGGGAGGTGAAGATGAGTACACGCTTCCATTCCGTCTACATACCAGCCTCTGTCTGTGCACACTGCGCAAAGCATCACTCGCCCACCAATAATATGCAGCTATTCAAACTCACATTCTCATCTCACACCTTGCCTTCATTCACAGCTATTCAATGACGGCAGGCATATCTCTCACATATACCGCTGAACTCTTAATCACACAAATTATTTTCTTTTGCAGGCCAAGGTGGCACATAATTGGATGGAGCAACAGAGGACTGGCGGGGGTGAACTTCAGCTGCAGAAGCTGTCCGACCTGGAGGATTGAGTGCTGCGGCTCATTGACCCACAGGTGGTGGGTGCCATGGCCGTTGGAGAAGTCCCTGCTGGGGACAACAACGGTATCTTTATCCTCTTTCCTTTTCTCATCCCACTTTCCACTCACACCAGAAGGTTTTATCACTTTCCAGCTCCTGATTTTGTCTGCCTTCTTTGCTCCATTCCTGCCCCCCCAGACCTTATCTTAATGTAAGCCTTGTGCCAGTTATGCTTTCAGATAATCAGTAAGCAGATGAGCAGCCTGTACCTGAGCCCCCCAGGTTACTGATGAGGGAGAAAAGAGGAGGACCCAAGCATTGCGTCATTGCATCTCTCACTAGCTCAGAGACTGGCACTACATGGTCGTTAGAGGTTAGCTTAGTGGAGGGGTCTGCACTGGGTGATGCACCGGAGCCTAGTGAGCTGCAGCAAAGTCATGGGAAAAGGGTAGCTCAGGAGCCAGCTCCTCAGAGGGAGAGTTCGCATGCGAGTTCTGCTGCACAAGCCTCAGATAAGGACCTCGATGGGGAGTCGTTTACAAGAAGGGTGATGGCCATGCACTCCAACATGATAAGTGCAATGGCAAGGTGCCCAAGAGGCTCTCTCCGCAATGGTAATGAGCGTGGGGGTGTCCACCTCCAACATTGCACAGAGCTCTGTGCACACCATGAAGCCCATCATTTCCAGTCTGTAGCCGATGGTGGACTCCAAGAGAGACCGTGTGGATCCAGACATCATGACATGGGTCATGGGCGATGTGACAGCTTCTATTGCAGTACAGGCGGTGGCATCGAAGCTCAGCCTGCTCTCATGCAGTCTCAGCTGGATGCCACGCAAGCTCTGACTGCTGCCATTGCCACTGGGTCCATCACAGTCCACTGGGGATCTCATGGTGTCCCAGCAGGCCACCAATCTGTGCTCCAGCAGATTGGTGAAGATGCTGAGGTGCTGCCCCAGGGGAGTGTCAGTGGAACAGGAACCTGCTGTCCTCTCTCAGGATGGCAGCATTCCTGATCCCACCATTGCCACTTGTCCATGCCTGTCGCCCAGCCAGCACAGACTGCCGCTGCCCAAACTGAGATGGTGCAGCCTACAGCCGGGTCTTCTAGGCCCTGAGCTGGTCGAGAGTGTCCTGCAAGACCATCTATAGCCTCTGGCCTGACATACAGCAGCCTTCAATCAGCCATGCTGCTGTCACAGGGGACATACTGTGAAGGAGATCTAGAATATGTAAACAGAGAGTTAAGAGGGGATATAAGGGTAATTCTTAAATATAATTGTTGTTTATGATGATGTTAAATGTTATGAGATAAATTTTGATTGGAATGTTGCATATTTGGTGGTGTCTCTCATTTCAGTTTTGGGGCTGTGGTATAGAAGGGGAAGCTGATGTGCTGATGGGGACGTGCAGAGCAACCAGGGAGTGGGTTGGAATTCACTGAAACCGAAGTCTGATGAGTGGCTGCCTCCTCCGTTGCTGGTGCTACTCCTGCTCCTCCTCACCCTCCTCCTCCTCCTGAGGTGGTGGAGCTATGTCGGGTGGCAATGGCTGTGCTCTCATGATGGCCAAGTTGTGCAGCATGCAGCAGATGATGACAAAAAGGGACACCCGCTCAGCCAAGTACTGGAGGACTCCTCCCAAGCGGTCAAGGCAGCGGAACCGTTGCTTGAGCACTCCGATGGTCTGCTCAATAATGTTTCTGGTGGCAGCATCGCTCTCATTATATGAGCTGGTCAAGAGTGTTGGGGTTGTGGAGGGGAGTCATGAGCCAGTTGGAGAGCGGAGAGCCCTTGTCCCCTACCAGCCAGCCACAAGCTTGATGTGGTGGCTGTAAGAGTGCTGGCATCGCTCTGGTGCAGGATGAAGGCAGCGTGGCTGCTGCTAGGATAGCGGGCATTGAAGGTGAGACTTCGCGTGTGTGGTCACACACCAACTGCACATTCAGTGAGTGGTAGCCTTTGCAGTTACGGAATACTTCAGGATTGTTTTGCGGTGCTCGCAAAGCATGTGGGTACAGTCAATGGTGTCCTACACCATGGGGAAGCCCGCTATCCTGGCAAAGTCACATGCACGCTGCAGCCACTTCTCTCTGGTCATGGGGAAGGAAATGTATTTCCTTCTCCTGTACAGAGCATCTGTGACCTGGTGGATGGAGTAATGGACGCCAAACTGGCCAATGTTGGAGATGTCTCCCGTTGCACACTGGAAGGATCCACTGCTGCAGAACTTGAGCGTGATCGTGACCTTGTCTGCCACGGAGAGAGCCGTCCTCACCCTGGTCGGAGGATCGAAGTCTGGTTGTAGGAGATGGCAGAGCGCAGCCTTTAAACACACCATTCCTCAGTGAAATTGATGTAGTAGAACTGCTGCTGGAATACCCTGGGAGGGTAAGGTCTCCTGTTGACAGCCCTGTTGGGCCGCCTCCCTTTGGCCACATTTTGCTGTCTTTCTCTCTGCCTAAGTATTCTCTGATGGTGACATCAAGTGCCAACACAGCCCGCGAGAAACAATGGTCTTTCAAATTAGCCCTCAATAAAAGTCACAAATATTTAATAGGCAACTGAAAATCTCTGAAATCTGTCAAAAAGCTTGTCTGCTTATGTGGAAGTAAGCAGCAACCATTATTGGCCGATAAAATTTTTTCCCGAAGATGGCGCCTTTAAATAGCGCTCCTCCAGCCGAATCCCGACTGAAACTCGACACTAATGAAGATGGCTGCACATGGCGATGCCAAGCAGGATGCTACCTGTTAGCACAGCCGCAAAGCACCCACCCAATTTAGTGGGAGACGCTGCTCTCGCTGCCTGGGGGGTGCTAACGAGAGGCACAAACTACCCCAATTTCACCCCTTATATATTTTCCACGTTCAGTGTGCAATACCTTGGGAAATCAACTAGTTATATCTTAAATTTGGTAAGTAAGACTTGCATTTCTTTGTAATCTTTCATTGTAACCTTGTTCCTATGGGCAAACCCATTGGGGTAACTTTCACCTTCACTGCCTGGGTGGTAATGTGGTGGAGCAGATTGCCCACCCATTGTAGAACTCATTCAATTGAAATCAATGGGATGAAAATCGGACGAGTTCTATAGCATGCGAGTAATCTGCTTCTCCACATTACTGCCCAGGCAGTGAAGGTAAAAATGACTCCCATTATATCACCTGTGTTATATATGTAAACCTGTATATATTTTGTGTAGCCACCAGAGGGCTCATCCCCTAGAGTCCCAAGGGATCCCACAATCTATTGGGAGCACAGGTACTTAAGGAGGCCTCACAGGCTGGAGAGGCACTCTGGAGATCTGCAATAAAAGACTATGAGCTCACAGTATCCAGTCAGACTCTTTATTCATACATAACAACTTTCTAGCTTTTACAAAGGCATTTTCTTGGCTTTTGCCCATACCCATTCATCTCCTTTACACAGTAAGGCGTGCAGTGGTTCTAACAGTGTGCTGAGACCCGGTAAGAAGTTACCAAAGTAGTTCAGGAGTCCTAGAAACGATTGCAGCTCCGTCACGTTCTGTGGTCTCGGTGCGGTCTCGATTGCCTCCATCTTCGAATCGGTGGGCCTGATGCAGTCCGCCACGATTCTTCTCCCCAGGAACTCCATTTCAGGCACCAGGAAAATGCACTTCGAGCATTTTAGCCTGAGCCCCACACGGTTGAGCCGAATAAGAACCTTCTCCAGGTTCTGCAGGTGCTCAACGGTGTCCCGATATGTAACCAAAATGTCATCATGGAAGACCACCATGCACGGGACTGACTTCAGTAAGCTTTCCATGTTTCTCTGAAATATCGCCGCGGCTGATCGAATTCCAAACGGGCATCTGTTGTAGATGAAGAGACCTTTGTGCATGTTGATGCAGGTGAGGCCTTTTGATGATTCCTCCAGCTCCTGCATCATGTAGGCCGAGGTCAAGTCCAGCTTCGTGAACGTCTTTCCTCCCGCCAGTGTAGCAAAAAGGTCATCAGCCTTTGGTAGTGGTATTGATCCTGCAGGGAGCAATGATTGATAGTTACTTTGTAATCACCACAAATTCTGACGGTGTTGTCTCCCTTGAGGACTGAAACAATCGGACTGGCCCACTCATTGAATTCGATTGGTGAAATGTTGCCCTCTCGTTGCAGCCAGTCTAGCTCGATCTCTACCCTTTCTCTCATCATGTACGGTACTGCTCTTGCCTTGTGATAGATGGGTCGTGGCCCCGGAATTAGATGGATCTGCACTTTTGCTCCTTGGAATTTCCCGATGCCTGGTTCAAACAGCGAAGGGAACTTGTTTAAGACCTGGGCACACGAAGTGTCGTCAGTGGACGAGAACGCTCGGACGTCATCCCAGTTCCAGCGTATCTTTCCCAGCCAGCTCCTGCCGAGCAGTGTGGGACCATCGCCTGGTACCACCCAGAGTGGTAGCTTGTGCACCACTCCATTGTCGGAGACCTTTACAGTGGCACTGCTGATTACGGGAATCAGTTCCCTTGTGTAAGTTCTCAGTTTTGTGCGAATGGAAGTCAAGACTGGCCTTGAGGCCTTGCTGCACCACAATTTATCAAAAGTCTTTTTGCTCATAATGGACTGGCTCGTGCCCGTGTCCAGCTCCATTGACACTGGGAGAACATTTAATTCAACCTTCAGCATTATCGGGGGACACTTTGTGGTAAATGTGTACACCTCATAAACCTCTGCCTCTTAGGTCTGAGGCTCTGGTTCATCGTGATCCGCCGTGGATCTGTCCTCCTCTGCAATGTGGTGGTTTGCAGGATTAACAGGGTTTGTAGCTCGCCTGCACATACATTGGAGGTGTCCCATTGTTCCACAGCCCTTGCAAACGTACCCTTTAAAGCAGCATGAATCAAAATGATGATCACCTCCGCAATGCCAACAAGGTATTAATGGCTTTGCATTCATCACCCTTGATGGTGGACTCTGAGACATCTGCGGACGTGCAGCTACAGGCATGTGGGGCCTGCCCTGTACGTTGTGATTTAAAAACAACATCCCTTTGTTCACAGTACTGTAGCAGCTCTTGTGTGCTGAGAGATTAGCTTAGTATTGTCATTGTTGGCAATCAACGCCTGGGCTATCGCTATGGCTTTACTCATGGTTGGGGTCTCTACAGTCAAAAGTTTGTGAAGTATCACTTCATGGTCAATGCCAAGTACGAAAAAGTCTCTGAGCATGTGTTCCAAATGTCCTTCAAATTCACAATATCCTGCAAGTGTCTTATGTCTCAGCGACATAACTCGTCACTTCCTGGCCTTCAGACCTTTTGTAGGTGGAGAACCGGTACCTCGCCATCAGAACACTTTCCTTCGGGTTCAGATGCTCCCGGACCAGTGTGTACAAATCATCATACGATTTCTCTGTGAGTTTCGCTGGAGCAAGCAGATTTTTCATGAGGCCATACATTGGTGCCCCGCAGATGGTGAGGAGAATCGCCCTTCATTTGGCAGCGTTCGCTTCTCCTTCGAGCTCGTTGGCCACAAAGTATTGGTCGAGTCGCTCCATGAAGATTTCCCAATCAGCTCCCTCCGAGAATTCTTCAGGATGCCCACTGTTCTCTGCATCGTTGGGTTCGTCATCTGTATCTCGTCGCCAGTTGTTATGTATGAATAAAGAGTCTGACTGGATACTGTGAGCTCAAAGTAAAGTGTGACCTTAGTCTTTTGTTGCAGGTCTCCAGAGTGCCTCTCCAGCCTGTGAGGCCTCCTTAAGTAGCTATGCTCCCAAGGGATTGTGGGATCCCTTGGGACTCCAGGGGATGAGCCCTCTGGTGGCTACACAAGATATATACAGGTTTACATATATAACAACCTGTATTACCAGTTACGTGATGCTGTGATGAACTTAAATGTTAAAATGTCACACTCTGCCTCGCACGTGCTCCCCTAACATGGTGCCTCACACAACAGGAGTAATTTACAGGAAGCGATTTAAGTAACACCTCTTTCAGCACAACAATTATCTAAGATAAAATAGTAAAATAATCTTCGTCTGCATCTGCAGACACAGGCCTCAAACATTCTCCAACCTCTAATGAATTGAACTCTGTCTGCTTTCAGCATTTGGTGTGCGGCTATCAGGTATAGCCTTCTCACAGAATAAATATTCATCCAGCCCCAGCTAATCTTTTCCTGCACCCAAACGGTAAGATAAAGTAGTTGAAATAATTGCTTTAATTGTCCTCGACCTGCATATATAGGTCTGAGAATCATTCTCCAACCTCTAAATATTTAATGCTCCACTGCCTCCATAGACATCTCAGACTGACATTCCGAGCCCCCTACCCCCGCCCCCCCCCCCCTCCATTTCTCATCACAGTCCCCCACCAAACGAAAGGAACAGAATTCCGGGGTCCTAACATGATAAATGCCACCACCAACACCTCCAACATCGATCCCACCTCCTTCCTTTAGCCTAATTTTCTATCCTGGCAGCAGGGAAGGTTCCCTCCCTCCTCCACCCCCCTCCTGCCCCCCGCCCCCAAAGTTGGAATCTATGGCTAAGGAGAAGGGTGCCCCATCCCACTGAGCAGAACTTAGTATCCCAGCAGAAGGAAAGATTGTCAATCTCAGTTCACCACCCATGCGTGCAAAATTTCACGGGGGTGGTTTTACCCAGCTCAACACCTGCACCCCCATTGCCGCACCCCCCCCCTCCCCCTCCCCCTCACCCCCACACTGCCACTGCGACATGTCCTGGAAAAGCATTCCAAGGGCCCATTGGGAAAGGAAGCTAAAGTTGCAGATAATACTAAAATCAACAAAATCGGCTGTGTGGTTGATCATGAAAAAGAAAGCCGCAGACTGCAGGAAGATAACAATCCACTGGGCAGGTGGGCAGAACAGAGGCAAATGGAATTTAATCTGGAGAAGTGTGAGGTAATACATTTGGGGAGGGCTAACAAGGAAAGGGAACACACATGGGGCTAGATTTTCCACTTTTGTGCATATCGCCCAAAAATGAGCATTATTTCCGGCGCGGGCAATACAAATGGGTTTTCAGATCGCCGGCGTCTCGTCCATTTGCAAAGCACCTAGTCTCCATTTTTGAAATTGGGCATACCGCGAGCAATATTAAATGGGCGGTAGCGTTAAATCTCGCTGACCTTCTGCCGTAAAATGTCGCCGCCCTTAGCAATGGCGTGGCAACACTCGATTCCCGCGATTCAGGAGGTCAAGGGTCATCATGACATGCGCAAAAGAGGAGACAGAGCGCGGAAGCTCAGAAGGACTGAAGGCGTGTCTGGGTGTGGTGTAGCTGCTTTGGGAGGAAGGAGGGAGACTTTAGATCCTCACAGCAAGTAGGGAAAGAAAAATTAGCTGTTACCAGCCACATATTTGCCCGAATTTGTCCTATAATGGAGGGAGAGGAGGAGGCATCACAGCACGCTGTGGAGACTGGCACTGGAGAGAACAGTGAGGTGGCAGAGGAGCACACTGGAGGGCGCAACAGAGCCAGGAGATTCACGGATGAGGCAAATGCCTCCCTCCTGCAGGAGGTTCAGTTACACTGGGGTGATTTGACACAGGGAGGATGTGGGAAGCCCACCCGAAAGGCCTACCAGAGGATATGGACCGAGATAGCAGAGGTGGTCTCATCGGCGACCAACGAGGTTCGTGAGGGCAACCAATACCGCAAACAATGGAACGACCTTGGGGGATCCACAAGAGTAAGTATTACATTGACTTACATTTACTTATGTATTTATATAATTTGATCTGTAACAGTCATGAGTGACTATCAGCAGATATGAGGTCTTTCACTTTTACCGGGAATGTTTTACTCAAAGCCTGCGGTCACAGTGCACATCTTTAGGTAAAGAAGATAACTTTCATAATAATCATGATTACATCTGTCGGTTATGTGTTGTTTCAGTCTCTGTGACAGTACGTAGCAATGATATCATGCAATGATCTCATGCCATGTCATCTTGTCACCTTTTACAGAAGAAGCTATCGACAATGAGGTCCATACAGAGGCCAATGGGTGGGGGGCCACCAATCCCCAGCGACATCACTGAGATGGAGGAGCGGGTGCTCGCACTCGTGGGGAAGCACACCCGGACAGCCACGGACGCATCTGCAGACCCTGAAGTGATGCTACGTGAGTAAAGCTTACACATTTGTGTAATGTAAAGTCAATAGATGCCACACCCACTCATATCCGATCAGTCATATATGAAAGATGATTTCTAAAATTGTCATAGAAATAATGCTGGCTTAATGAAAATCTTTGCAATGCAAATGTGTTGATGGTCATGAAATGTGACGTCTGTGATGATTTTGAGAGCAGTGGTGCTTTTGTCGTGTATCTACTGTGTGTAGTGCTGGACATACCTTGTGACCCTAGCACCCCCTTCTCCTCTAATAACCTCATTTGTGTTTTGCAGCTCATCCGGCAGCATGTCCCAAGGCAAGACCACAGAGGCCAGAAGGTGGGGGCGCTGGGCCTGACTCTCCGGACGATCCTACATCTGGTGCTGAGGAGTTCCGATTCATGCCCGTCAATCCACTGGGTCTGTTCTCCACGGATGAGAGCGCCGAGGAACCTGCATTGCCACGCTCCAGAAGCCATTCCACCCCAAGGCCATCTCGTAGTCCTCTGGTCATTCCCGCCTCCACTCTGGAGGTACCAGCCACAAGCACCTCGCCACAGGGCATTCCATTTGTCCCCAGGATGGCGCCGACCCAGCGGAGGCCTTGTGGATGCAGCAAGTCTGTTCCACGAGCGCCACATGAGAGCGGAGAGAGGGTACCGTTGTCCAGGAGGACTGTGGACATTGGTGACCAGCTCATCGAAGCTTTGGTGGGATACAGAAATATAGAAACATAGGTGCAGGAGTAGGCCATTCGGCCTTTTGAGCCTGCACCACCATTCAATATGATCATGGCTGATCATTCATTTCAGTACCCCATTCCTTGCTTTCTCTCCATACCCCTTGATCCCTTTAGCCTTAAGGGCCACATCTAACTCCCTTTTGAATATATCTAACGAACTGGCCCCAAAAACTTTCTGTGGTAGAGAATTCAACATGCCCACAACTCTCTGAGTGAAGAAGTTTCTCCTCATCTCGGTCCTAAATGGCTTACCCCTTATCCTTAGACTGTGACCCCTTGTTCTAGATTTCCCCAACATCAGGAACGTTCTTCCTGCATCTAACCTGCCCAATCCTGTCAGAATTTTATATGTTTCGATGAGATCCCCTCTCATTCTTCTAAATTCCATTGAATACAAGTCCAGTCTTTCTTCATATGTCAGTCCTGTCATCCCGGGAATCAGCCTGGTGAACCTTCGCTGCACTCCCTCAATAGCAAGAATGTCCTTCCTCAGATTAGGAGACCAAAACTGTACACAATATTCAAGGTGTGGCCTCACCAATGACCTGTACAACTGTAGTAAGACCTCCCTGCTCCTATACTCAAATCCTCTCGCTATGAAGGCCAACATGCCATTTGCCTTCTTCACCGCCTGCTGCACCTGTATGCCAACCTTCAATGACTGAGGTACCATGACACCCAGGTCTCGTTGCACCTCCCCCTTTAACAATCTGTCACCATTCAGATAATAATCAGCCCTCCTGTTTTTACCACCAAAGTGGATAACCTCACATTTATCCACATTATACTGCATCTGCCATTCATTTGCAGATTCACCTAACCTGTCCAAGTCACCCTGCAGCCTCTTAGCATCCTCCTCACAGCTCACACCGCCACCCAGATTAGTGTCATCAGCAAACTTGGAGATATTACATTCAATTTCTTCGTCTAAATCATTAATATATATTGTAAATAGCTGTGGTCCCAGCACTAAACCTTGCGGTACCCCACTAGTCACTGCCTGCCATTCTGAAAAGGACCCGTTTATTCCTACTCTCTTCTTCCTGTCTGCCAACCAGTTCTCTATCCACGTCAGTACATTACCCCCAATACCATGTGCTTTAATTTTGCACACTAATCTCTTATGTGGAACTTTGACAAAAGCCTTACCCAGACAGCTGGCCACCATGACTGAGTACATTCCACGGATGGCGGAGGCCCTGGGTGCGATAGCTGCTGGCACAGGCCTCCCAGTGGTCCCAGAGCGAAGCACTCCATCCCTAAGTTCCGCACCACCACTGCAAACGACAGATGAGAGCAAGGACTAAGATCCTGCTTCTGCATCAGAGAATGTTGCCCCCTCGGCAGCCCCCCACTCCCACACCCATGCAACCACTGCATCTGCCTTTGTCCAGGCACCATGGAGCGAGGAGGGGAAATGGTGGGGAGAAGAAGGGGAGGGGGGAAGGAAAGTGAGGTGCATGTCTGCAGGTGATGGCTGTGTTATATCTCCATCTGGGTGTATGCAATGTGTTGTAATGTATGGGGGAGGGGACCACCCTCCTGCTTTGCCTTTGTATTCTGTGTTGCTGGACATGTTGAACATTTGATTGATGTCAATGGTGGAAAAAGTGGGGTGTGGGCGAGGGTTGGGTGTTATTACCTGTGATACTTATGATTTCAGACCAATGTTGGTATAAAAAATGTTTTATTGAACATAACCTTGTTGCGCATTGTCTCATATAGCTGGACCGTTACACACTGGTGATTCCTTAACATGAAAGGGTTAAATACAACTTAACTTCAATCATCATAAACTTTAACTGACACCAATGTGATGGGCACCATTGATGTCTGAGCTGTACACACACAGCAGTGTGTCAGCATTGTCACTCACATCAATGCTCTTTCAGACAAATCGCTCAGATATCAGCTCCTCACATAAGAGTCTTGCAGCTATGCAGCCACTACAGGCCCTTTCCTGCAGTCTGGAGGGGATCGTGGGCATGGTTGCATAGCCAGCCTGATTGTCTAGCCCTAGGTCAGCATCCAGCCCCTCGTCGTCCTCTTCCTCTCTCTCCTGAGGTGGACCATCATGCCTTCTGGCAATTCTTGGCCCCTCCTGTTAGCCAGGTTGTGCAGCATCGAACACATGACCATGAATTTACCTACTTGGTCAGGGTTGTATTGTAGCTCCCCTCCTGAGTGGTCCAGACATCTGAAGCACTGCTTAAGCCCAGTTATTGTTTTCTGGACCACATTGCGTGTGTCTCCGTGGCTCTGGAGCTTCTCGGCCTTGGCGTGGGTGTCACACAGTAGGGTGATCACCCAGGGGACTAGGCCATATCGGTTATCACCAAGCATCCAGCATTGTCCTTGTGGCTGACTCTTAAAGATGTCAGAGACAGCGCTCTCACACAGAATGTGAGGCTCATCGGTGGTGCCTGGATAATTGACATTCACTGCCAGTATGATCTGGTTGTGGTCGACAACTAATTGGACCTTCAGGGAGTGAAATCCTTTTGTGTTACGAAAACGCTCCGGGTCCTGAGAAGGTGGCCGCATGGCGATGTGAGTGCACTGTATAGCTCCCTGCACCCTGGGGAACTGAGAAATGCGGTAGAATGCTCCAGCCCTGTCAGCCTCCGTGGTCATGGGGAAGCTGATAAAGTCCATCCTACGCACTTACAGGGCGTCCGTGATCTGTCTAATGAAGTGATGGGTTGCATGGTGAGACAGAGGGCAAAACTCGACCGCGGAGGCCTGAAAGGAACCGGACGCATGGAAAGACAGTGCCGCGGTGACCTTGACCTCAGCCGTCACTGATGTCCTGCATATGTCGCCTAATGAGCTGACATATTTCACTGATCACCACCTTGTGGAAGCGCTGTCTCCGACGGCACGTGTGGTCGGAGACGTTGAGGCAAGACCTCTTTTCCTTGTACGTGCGGGGTGTGTATGGTCTGGCCCGGCTCCTCATTCTTGTACGTCTTAAATTGGGGACATAATGATGTGCATCACACATTGAGCCATCTGCACTCTGCAGCATCTGTGTATTAATCGATGCAGGCTGAGAAATGGCTGGCCCCATTGCTTTGAAAATATAATAGCGATTGACCAGAAGCAATGATTTCCTCACTAAAATACACCTAGAATAAACGCCCAATAGTCCAGAGTCTGAAAATATCTCTGTTGTGATGTTCACTTCACCTTAGAAGAACTCCAGAGTCAATGCAAACTCCCCCGAAGTTGAAGCAGCCTTTTGAATGAAGCAACCTGTGATTTTAAAAATGGCAGCCACACCGCTGGCGTTCGTTCAGAACAGTTCCACTTTTTATGGGCGTTTTTTTGGGGCGATCGATATTGTGGGCGATATGTGTGTGAGGTGGTGAAAGTGATGGTGGGCGATCTCCTGGGCGTTAATTTTACCAAATGTGCTCTTTATGACAAAAAAAAATGGGTGGGCGGTATTATTGAATCTCAGCGTTAATTCCGTGCAGAAAGTAACGCTGGGCAATATTATAGGCGTCGATTTTGCCCATTCTGATGATTCCGCCCCAAAAAAGTGGATGGGTGGTAATATTTTTCTGGGTATTAAGTACATGGGGAAAGTAACGCTCGGTGATAAGTTTCTGAAAAATGCCTGTCAGTTTCCATTTTGTGCCAAAATGGGCGATATATGGGCGTTATACATTATTTCAGCGGTAAAATGGGCAATAAGTGGGCGTTAAGCATGCAAACAAAGTGGAGGTTCTATCGTTAGTGTACAACATGTCAAATCAGTAAGCAAGAATCCACCATCAGTACCATTACAGCCATGGAAATGGCCTCCCAAGGTGTGGCAAAGGTTACATGTAGATTTTGCTGAGCTAGAAGGGCAACAATTGCTCATTGTGATTGATAGTCATTCGAAGTTGAGTTGAGTTGAGTTGAGAAGGAATTTCTTCTCCCAGAGGGTTGTGAATCTGTGGAATTCTCTGCCCAAGGAAGCAGTTGAGGCTAGCTCATTGAATATATTCAAATCACAGATAGATAGATTTTTAACCAATAGGGGTTATGGGGAGCGGGTGGGTAAGTGGAGCTGAGTCCTTGGCCAGATCAGCCGTGATCTTGTTGGGTGGCGGAGCAGGCTCGAGGGTCTAGATGGCCTACTCCTGTTCCTAATTCTTATGTTCTTATGTTCTTATTAATGTTGGGGAAGTCCAGAACCAGGGGTCACAGTCTAAGGATAAGGGGTAAGCCATTTAGGACCGAGATGAGGAGAAACTTCTTCACCCAGAGAGTGGTGAACCTGTGGAATTCTCTACCACAGAAAGTTGTTGAGGCCAATTCATTATATATATTCAAAAAGGAGTTAGATGTAGTCCTTACTACTTGGAGGATCTCTTCCGCGCCTACATCTGCACCAGAGTGTCCCTGGAAATGGAGCACACGGTGTCCACCGGTACGCTCGCGGCCTTCCGCGAGAGGTGGGCGCCGGAGGGACTGGAGTGCATCGTTACCCCTGGCAACGAAATTTTAATTTGATTTTATATGTTTTAAAGTTTAATTTGTTTTAATTGCCGGGTTTTAGTGTCCCCCTCCCCTTTTATAGGGGGCACTTGTAAAATTTATGATTTTAGCGCCCAAAAAACCCCAAAAAAACAAAAAAAAACAAAAAAAAGGAAAAAAGGGCCTTGAAAAATGTTTGGATAGTCCCCCAGATTGGAGGGCACTTGACTTAACTGTTTTATTTTTATCCAACCAAAAGAGTTGTAACAGTGCCTGTACAGTGCCCCACTGAGGTAATTAATGCCTCAAATACCGCCTCCCTGCATTTCGAGGGAAAAGTGCCCAATTTACCACAATTTTTCAACCCATCTCGCCAGGCGCTAAATGTTCAAACAGATAAAACTTAGCACCCCAAATGCTGTGCTACCCAAGTTCACCCCCCTTAATCTCTTGTTAAACAAAAATTTTTTTGTTTTTCCTCATGTCATATATGTAACCAGAATGTAACACCACTGTATTACTGTATACACTCAACCTCGATGCACACCTTGACCACAAGCGGTGAACTTGTGGGAGACACTCCTTACCTGGTCACACAGCTATAAAAAGGGAGGTCCCACGCAGGGTCATCACCTGGAGTCCTGTGAAATAAAGAGTTAAGGTCACAGAGTGATCTTGCTCCCAGAATGTGCCTCGTGTGGTTTCATGCTGTAAAGTAAGGACTTTATAGCTCAGTTTTTCCAAAAACTTAACTTAAATATGTTCACACATTCTTAAAACTTCCAATACCAAGACAAGACTACAAAGGGTTAAACAGCTTTTAATTCTGGGCTACCAGGGAGAGTTTCAGCCAGGCCAGCCACCTGGCACCCAAGAGGGGGGCCTAATTGTTAGGCCGACATGGCAGTTGGCCGACAAAAAAAAACATGATGGCAGCAGCAGTGCATCTTTACTATACAGTATAAATGCACACGAGGCCCATGCTTGAGAGAAGGTCAGTCTGTGACCTGTCCTTTATTCCTTAGCATTCAAGTGCAGGAAGTGGGTGGAGCTTCCCCTTTTATATCTGAAGGTCCAGGTTAGGAGTGTCTCCCAAACGTTCACCACCTAGTGGTCACTGTTCTCACAGTGTACAACTTAGGTCAGATTATACATGGGTTACATTGCTGGTTGAATACATGACATCACCTCCCCCCCCCACCCCCCCAAAATCTTATTGGGATCACAGGTTAAGTCTCTCTGGTGGTTTACGCTCCCTTGCAGAGCGCCTGAGTTGGGGCTCCGGTTGTTGGGCGCTGGCCTGAGTGTCTGCTGTGTGCGGTCCCTCAAGCCTATCCGGACTGCCCACAGTGACTGGGCTCTCCTCCCTTTGGTCCCTTTGTTCGGTCACCTGTGGAGGAGTGAACTCGACATCGTGTTCTTCCTCTGCTTCTTCTATGGGGATGCTGAACCTTCTTTTTGTTTGATCCACATGTTTGCGGCAGATTTGTCCATTGGTAAGTTTAACTACCAGAATCCTATTTCACTCTTTGATAATCACAGTGCCTGCGAGCTATTTGGGACCTGCAGCATAGTTGAGTACAAAAACAGGGTAATTTACATCAATACATCGCGCCCTTGCATTCCTGTCATGGTTGTCATATTGTGACTGACGCCTGCTCTCGACAATTTCTTTCATGGTGGGATGTATAAGGGATAACCAGGTTTTGAGCGTCCTTTTCATCAGCAGCTCTGCGGGTGGAACCCGTGTGAGCGAGTGTGGTCGGGATTTGTAGGCCAATAGGAAGCGTGATAAGCGGCTTTGGAGGGAACCCCCTTGGATTCTGAGCATCCCCTGTTTGATTATCTGCACTGCTTGTTCTGCCTGGCCATTTGAGGCCGGCTTGAACGGTGCCGTTCTGACATGGTTAATTCCATTGCCTGCCATGAAGTCCTGGAATTCAGTGCTTGTGAAGCATGGGCCATTGTCGCTGATCAACATGTCCAGTAGACCGTGGGCGGCGAACATTGCCCGTAGACTTTCTACCGTGGCAGAGGATGTGCTTGAATTTAAAATGTCACACTCGATCCATTTGGAGTAGGCGTCTACTACAACCAAAAACATTTTTCCCATCAAAAGACCTGCGTAGTCCACATGGATGCGTGACCAAGGCTTGACGGGCCATGGCCAGGGGCTAAGGGGGGTTTCCCTGGGCGCATTGCCCAGCTGGGCACACGTGTTGCACCTGCGAACACAAAGTTCCAGATCTGCATCTATCCCTGGCCACCAAACGTGTGACCTGGCAATTGCCTTCATCATGACAATGCCCGGGTGCTCATTGTGGAGTTCTCTGATGAACACCTCTCTGCCCATCTGGGGCATGACTACGCGGTTTCCCCACAGTAGGCAATCGGCCTGAATCGAGAGTTCATCCCTGCGCCTGTGAAATGGTTTAAATTCCTCAGGGCATGCCCTGTACGTGGCTGCCCAGTCCCCATTCAGGACACATTTCTTGACGAGAGACAATAGCGGGTCTCTATTTGTCCAGACTTTAATCTGACGGGCTGTCACGGGTGAGCCTTCGCTTCCGAAAGCTTCAACAGCCATGACCATCTCAGCAGCATGCTCGGTAGCCCACTCAGTGGTGGCTAGTGGGAGCCAGCTGAGTGCATCGGCGCAGTTTTCGGTGCCCGGTCTGTGCCGAATTGTGTAGTCATAGGCGGCTAACGTGAGTGCCCACCTCTGTATGCGGGCCGATGCGTTTGCATTTATGGCCTTGTTGTCAGCCAAAAGGGACGTTAGGGGTTTGTGATCTGTCTCCAGCTCAAATTTTCTGCCAAACAGGTACTGGTGCATTTTATTTACAGCATATACACATGCGAGCGCCTCCTTTTCTACCATCCTGTAGCCCCTTTCTGCCTGGGACAGACTTCTGGAGTCATAAGCTACCAGCTGTAACTGACCCTTGGCTTTGCATGCTGCAACACACACCCGACACCATAGGACGACGCATCGCACGTTAACACAAGTTTCTTACATGGGTCATATAGCGTTAACAGATTGTTGGAACATTAACAAATTGCGTGCTCAATTAAAAGCCCTATCCTGGCTGTCCCCTCAGACCCATTCACGACCTTTGCATAGGAGCACGTGTAACAGCTCTCACAGCGTGCTCAATTTGGGAAGAAAGTTACCAAAATAGTTCAGGAGCCCCAGGAACGAACACAGTTCTGTCGTGTTACGGGGTCTGGGTGCTCTCTGGATCGCTTCCGTCTTGGACGCAGTAGGGCTGATCCCGTCTGCTGCTTCCCTCATCCCCAGGAATTCTACCTCTGGAGCTAGGAAGACGCACTTTGCCTTTTTCAGTCGCAGCCCTACCCGGTCCAGTCTGCGTAGCACCTCCTCCAGGTTGTGGAGGTGTTCTTCAGTATTGTAACTTGTGATGAGGATGTCGTCCTGAAAAACCACCGTCCCTGGAATCGACTTGAGGAGGCTTTCCATATTTCGTTGGAAGATCGCGGCGGCCAAGCAAATCCCGAACGAATATCTGTTATATTCAAACAACACCTTGTGTGTCATGATGATGGTCAGCTTCTTCGACTCACTCGCCAGCTCCTGATTCATGTAAGCTGAGGTCAAGTCCAATTTTGAAAAAAGTTTGCCACCGGATAGCGTCGCAAAGAGGTCCTCCGCTCTCGGTAGTGGGTACTGGCCTTGGAGTGACACCCGATTTATGGTGGCCTTGTAATCACCACATATGCTGACCGACCCATCCGCCTTGAGCACCGGCACAATCGGGCTCGCCCAGTCACTGAATTCGACTGGCGAGATGATGCCTTCCCTCAGCAGGCGGTCCAATTCACCTTCTATCTTTTCCTGCATCACGTACGGCACCACCCTGGCCTTGTGGTGTACTGGCCTGGCATCCGGGTTTATGTGAATCACTACCTTGGCCCCCATGAAAGTGCCAATGCCGGGTTGAAATAATGAGTCAAATTTGTCCAGGATCTGTGAGCATGACACTCGCTCCACAGAGGAAATTGCATTGACATTGCCCCATTTCAAGTTCATGACAGCAAGCCAACTCCTCCCCAGTAGTGCGGGACCGTCCCCCAGGATAACCCAGAGTGGCAACCTGTTCTCCGAATCTTTGTGGGTCACGACTACCGTGATGCTGCCTAGCACCGGAATGATCTCCTTTGTGTATGTCCGTAGCTGTGCGTCAATCGGCGATAATTTTGGCCTCCTGGCCTTGGACGCCCACAACTTTTCAAACTGTTTGATACCCATCAGGGACTGGCTGGCCCCCATGTCTAGCTCCATTGATACTGTGATGCCATTGAGGAGCACTTTCATCATTACCGGTGGCGTCCTGGTGTATGAACTGTATACATGCTCCACATGAACTCGTTGAACTTCAGCTTCCAGCGATTTCCCCCAACGTTCAATTCTGCAATTTCTGCAGGTATTTTGCTCATCTCTGCGAACTCCGGCTGAGTGTGTGCCTCCACGCCTCCAACATGAGCTGCTGTTGGAAACAAAAGGTCCCTTGCCAGTCGATCGTCCCTGACTGCCCCTGTTATTGTCCTTGAATGCGCCATCAACAGGTGTTGATGGCCCCATTACTGGCCGCATTGTCCCTTGCAATGGCGTGAATCACCGTTCAGCTTGCCATTGTCTCTATCGAACTCCCCCTCTGGGTTCGACTACATGTTGGGGCATGCCCGATTGCCCTTGTCTGCCTGGAGAACTGTGTGCTGCTTTAACAATGTTGAATCTCTGTCCCAACCATTCCTAAACACAGTACCTCTCGTCTGTTCTGCTAGTGGCCATGCTCACGTGGTTTAAATCCCAGTTTCTCGTCGCCATTGATACGTCCTTACTATACAGTATAAATGCACACGAGGCCCATGCTTGAGAGAAGGTCAGTCTGTGACCTGTCCTTTATTCCTTAGCACTCAAGTCCAGGAAGTGGATGGAGCTTCCCCTTTTATATCTGAAGGTCCAGGTTAGGAGTGTCTCCCACAAGTTCACCACCTAGTGGTCATTGTTCTAACAGTGTACAACTTAGGTCAGATTCTACATGGGTTACAATGCTGGTTGAATACATGACACTCCCCTTTAAAGAAAGCTGCACCGCCATTGAAGCTAAAACAAACATAACAGACACTGGGGTAGAAATTGTCCCCCGTCTGAAACGGAATGCTCCCACCCAGTTTTGATGGTTTTTACCACAGCTGCGGTTAAGGTCACCTCTTGCGTGATATTCGGCTCTTTGTTGTTTTTTTATACCTTGGATCCAGAAGTCGCTCGTAATAGGGGCGGTGGCAACACCTGAGGGGTGGAAGTTGGGACGGTGCAGAGTGATTGCCGCGATGATGCCATCACGGCGCCACGTCACCACGGCTCTCCCCTTCACTTAAAGGGGAGAGCCTCCGCGATTTTAAAACCTCGACCCACTGGGCTACCAGGGAGAGTTTCGGCCGGGCCAGCCGCCTGGCACCCAAGAGGGGGGCATAATTGTCAGGCCGACGTGGCAGTTGGCCGACAAAAAAAAACATGATGGTAGCAGCAGTGCATCCTCCCCTTTAAGAAAAGCCGCACCGCTGTTGCAGAAGGCCACAGCCTCACTGGACTACCGGGAAAAAACAGGTTTTGGCACCGCCGGTTGACAATTTTCAGAGGGGAATGTCACCGTCGGGGGGGTGAAATCGGTGGTGCACATGGTGATGACGTGCTTACCATGGATCGGCGGGAGGGGATCGGGACATCGCCAGAAAAACTCGGGAGGGCAATTGGGCTAGCAGCGGCCATTCCACCGAAAGTCGGCGGCCACTCCACTCCGCAGCGTGGCCGCCAATTTGCGGTGATACCGGGCCTAAAGGAGAGGGGCAACATTCATACATGCTTTGTAAAAAGACATTGGGGCCGAATTTGGTGCAGGTTGAGCCGACAGCCGCCAAGGAAATGTATGTTTTCTGGGCGATTCCTCCGGCGTGAGATTGGTCGTGGAGGGATCTATCGGTGTGATGTCATGCCGCTCGCCCATGCCAGAAGCAGCAAATCACCCATTTTGGTGAGGGAGGCTGGCCTCAGATTGATCTGCCGCCCGCCAGAAGGACCGCTCGCAAAAATCAGGTCTGACCTGGCCGTGAGTCGGGCGGTAGGGAGAAGGGCTCCGAGTGCTGCAGCACTGCACATCGTGGCTATGGTGCAGGTGCTGGACCTTCATAAGTGGGACTGCTGGGAAAAAGTTAGGTGGATGTTGATAAGCTCATAATAAAGGATGAAACTGAGTACTGTGAGCAATCAGTAAGTGTGATCTTAGCTGCTTTAGTTAGACTCCAGTGCAGGTACCGTGTGGGTGGTCTGCTTATATACAGTGCTCCCAAGTGATGCTGGGATCCCTTGGGACTCCAACAGGTAGGCCCTCTGGTGGTGGTGTGATACAGGTTGCCAAGGGTAAAATACATAACATCACTCCCTCGTAAAGTCAATAGTACACTTATTTACAGGGTGAGACGATCTGGGGCTTTTCGCTCCCTTGTCAATCGTCTCGGTACAAATGCAGGTGTGGGTGAGTTGGTTAGTTCTTCACTGGGCTGCTGAGCAGCTGGCCTTGCCGGTCTGCTGGGGATGATGAGTTTGGCTTCGTGGTCGAAGTTGGTGGTGGTGTCCTCTTCGGGTTGCTCGTAGCTGTTAGTGAACCGCAATTTGATTTGGTCCAAATGCTGTCTGCACGTTAGTCCATTGGCAAATTTGACCTGAAACATCCTACTCCCTTCTTTGGCTATGACCGCACCAGTGAGCCATTTGGGACCATGTCCATAATTGAGTACAAACACGGAATCATTGACCTCAATATCGCGTGACAAATTTGCGCGATCATGCTTCAAACTTTGTTGATGCCGCCTGCCCTCTACGTGATCATGAAGATCAGGGTGGACAAGAGAGAGCCTTGTTTTGAGCGCCTTTTTTATGAGCAGCTCGGCTGGGGGATCCTGGTGAGCGAGTGGGGTCTGGTGCGGTAGCTGAGCAGAACTCAGGACAGTAGGGTCTACAACGAGTCTACCGACACCTGTTTCAAGCTTTGCTTGATGGTCTGAACTGCCCGTTCTGCCTGACCATTGGATGCAGGCTTGAACGGGGCAGATGTGATGTGCTTCATCCCATTGTGGGTCATGAATTCCTTGAATTCAGCACTGCTGAAACACGGCCCGTTGTCGCTGACTAGGACATCAGGCAGGCCATGTGTGGCAAAAAAGGCTCGTACGCTTCCGATGTTGGCAGTGGGTGGGCTTACAGACATTATTACACATTCAATCCATTTTGAATAAGCATTCACGACAACCAAGAACATTTTGCCTAGAAATGGGCCCACAAAGTCAACGTGGATCCTCGACCACGGTTTGGAGGGCCATGACCACAAACTTAGCGGTGCCTCTCTGGGTGCATTGCTCAGCCGAGAGTAAGTGTTGCACTGGCGCATGCATGACTCTAAATCTGCGTCGATGCCGGGCCACCACACATGGGATCTGGCTATGGCTTTCATCATTGCAATGCCTGGGTGGATGTTGTGTAGGTCACGAATGAACATTTCTCTGCCTTTCTTGGCAAGACCATGTGATTCCCCCACAAAAGACAGTCCGCCTGCAAGGACATTTCATCTTTGTGCCTGTGGAACGGCTTAATCGCCTCCTGCATCTCCGCTGGAGGACACAGTTTTTTACCAGGGACAGTAAAGGATCCTGGCTGGTCCAGGTCCTGATCTGGCAGGCCGTAACGGGCGACTTTTCATTTTCGAATGCATCCATCACCATGAGCACGTCTGCAAGCTGTGCCATTTCCACCCCGGTGGTGGGCAAAGGTAGCTGACTGAGAGCATCAGCGCAGTTCTCTGTGCCCGGTCTGTGGCGGATTACATAGTTGTATGCCGACAGCGTGAGCACCCATCTTTGGATGCGGGCCGAGACATTGGTATTAATCCCTTTGCTCTCTGAGAATAGTGATATGAGCGGCTTATGGTCAGTTTCAAGCCCAAACTTGAGGCCAAACAAATACTGGTGCATTTTTTTAACCCGTAAGCGCAAGCCAGAGCTTTTTTTTCAATCATGCTGTAGGCCCTTTCGGCCTTGGACAGACTCCTGGATGCATAGGCGACCGGTTGCAAAATCCCCGATTCGTTAGCTTGTTGTAACACACACCCGACCCCGTATGACGACGCATCGCAAGCTAGCACTAATCGTTTACATGGGTTATACAGAACAAGCAGTTTTTTTGAACATAACAGATTTCTGGCTTTCTCAAAGGCAGCCTCTTGTGAATTCCCCCATACCCAGTTGTCTCCCTTGCGCAGTAGCACATGTAGAGGTTTTAGCAAGGTGCTTAACCCAGGTAAGAAATTACCGAAATGGTTGAGGAGTCCCAGGAATGGTCACAGCTCCGTCATGTTCTGTGGTCTCGGCGCATTCTTAATGGCCTCCGTCTTTGCGTCTGATGCCGTTTGCTGCGATTCTTCTTCCCTAGAACTCGAACTCCAGCGCCAGGAAAACACACTTTCAGCATTTCAACATGAGTCCCACACAATCTAGCTGACTTAGAACCTCTTCCAGATTCTTCAAGTGGTCGCTGGTGTCCCAACCTGTAACCAGTATGTCGTCCTGTAAAACCATGGTGTGAGGAACCGACTATTGCAGGCTCTCCATGGAAAATTGCCGCGGCCGACCGAATTCCGAACGGGCATCTGTTATAGATGAACAGACCTTTGATGCAGGTGAGGCCTTTCGCAGACTCCTCCAGCTCCTGCGTCATGTAGGCCGAGGTCAGGTCCAACTTGGTGAATGTCTTCCCTCCAGCCAGGGTCGCAAATAGGTCGTCTCCCTTGGGTAGCGGGTACTGGTCCTGTAGCGAAAAACAGTTAATCGTTACTTTATAGTCCCCACAAATTCTGACCGTGCCATCATCTTTAAGTACTGGGACAATTGGATTGGCCCACTCGTTAAATTCCACCGCCGCAATGATACCTTCTCGCTGCAACCTGTCCAGCGCAATTTCCACTTTCTCTCACATCATATACGGTACCACATGTGCCTTGTGGTGGATGGGTCGTGTGCCGGGAACCAAATGGATCTGCAGTTTCGCCCCCAAGAAACTTCCAATGCCTGGCTCGAACAACGATGGAAAGCTGCTCAGAACCTGGGCACATGAGGCGTCGTCGACAGACGAAAGCGCTTGGATGTCATCCCAGTTCCAGCGGATTTTTCCCAGCCAGCTTCTGCCGAACAGTGTGGGGCCATCCCCTGGCACGATCCATAGTGGGAGTTCGTGCACTGCTGCATCATAGGAGACTTTGACTTCTGCACTGCCAATTACAGGGATCAGCTCTTTGGTGTAAGTTCTTAGTTTGGTGTGAATGGGGCTGAGCTTGGACCTGTGTGCCTTGTTGCACCAAAGCCTGGCGAGGGCCTTTTTACTCATTATGGATTGACTTGCACCCGTGTCCAGTTCCATGGATACTGGAATTCCATTTTCAACTTTTAACATTATTGAAGGTGGTGAGGGTGTGTACCCCGTACACTTCTGCAGCTAAGTCAACATCGAAGGAGCAGATCACCAGAGAAGGTCGCTGAAGGAGGGAAGAGGTCCAGTTCCAGTTCACTGCTGCAGCAGGAGGCTCAGTCGTCGTTGGTGATCCGGTCGTCATCGTCGTCGTCGAAGAGTAGTGTGGGGTTTAGGAGGAAGATTCGCGCACGAGGTAGGCCTGAATTTATGGATTATAGGAATAAGGGTTTAAGGTAAAATTTAAGAGAATGTACCCCTAGTCGGGTCTAATAAGGTTAGGGAAAGTTTAGACAGTGGGAGGGGAGGAGTTTGAGAGTGAAAGTTGTCGGATGGCTCAAGATTCTAAGGTTACGTTTAAGTTTAAGTTTGTTTGACTTAGCTGCCTCACCTGATCCTCGTTGACACCCGGCGAGCCAGGTGAGCCTCCAACGGCGATCAGGCCCTCTCCTCAGCGCCGACGGCTGGCCTCTCCTCCTCCTGCATACGATGGCTGGACTTCAACTCCTCAACGGTGATCGGGCTTTCTTCCCCTTCAGCGATGACTGGGCCTCTCCTTCCCCGCTGATGACCTGGCCTCTTCTCCCCCAGCACGTGGTGAGTACCATGGATGTGACCATCCTGACCTTCCACACTGAACTCCAGGGGACCGCTGAGCCTCCCAATGCCTGCCCCCAACCAAGCAGCAAGCCACCTACCATCAAGTGCGCTACTCAGCGTCGAGCTTGCGGCCAACATCTCACCGTAGGCAACTAGGCTCATATAGCAGTGCCTGGTCTCCAGTCATCTCGGACCCCCTTGCCACTGGACCAAGACTTTGCTCAGCTAAACCCGTGTGGTGGCTGTTGTGCAACGACCACCCCACGTTAAAAGAACTCACGCACAGGCATCTTCCGCTCATTTAATATGAAGTTCGGGACCTGGAACATCAGAACCCTAATGGACAACTCCAACAGAGACAGGCCGGAATGCCGCACCACCATAGTTGCCCGGGAACTTAGACATTGACATCGACATCGCCGCCCTAAGTGAGACCCAGCGGGCAGGGGAAGTCCAGCTTAAGAAACATGGTGGAGGTTATACCTTTTTCTGGAAACCAGAGGAAGAATGCCGACTTCATGTATATTCCTGCTCGAAAATGACGTTACTTTGTGCACAGTACTGGCCAAAACCTCTTTATGCTGCGAAATTTGTTTGATATTATCGCTGTTGGACGTAAATGCCTGGGCTATCGTTATGGCTTTGCTCAGGTTCGGTGTTTCAACAGTCAATAGTTTGCGAAGGATAACCTCATGGCCAATGCCAAGCACAAAAAAGTCTCTTAGCATTTGTTCTAGGAATCCATCAAATTCACAATGTCCTGCAAGGCACCTTAGTTCGGCAACATAGCTCGCCACTTCCTGGCCCTCCGACCGTTGACACGTGTAGAACCGATACCTCGCCATCAAAACGCTTTCCTTAGGATTTAGGTGCTCCCGGACCAGCGTACACAGTTCTTCATAGGATTTGGTTGTTGGTTTTACCGGAGCTAGAAGATTCTTCATGAGGCCATAGGTTGTTGCCCCACGGACAGTTAGGAGGATCGCCCTTCATTTGGCAGCGTTCTCGTCCCCTTCCAGCTCGTTGGCCACGAAGTATTGGTTGAGCCTCTCCACAAAGGCCTCCCAATTGCCCCCTTCTGAGAACTTCTCCAGGATACCAGCTGTTCTTTGCATTTTCGAGTGGTTGTTCATTATCTCGCCGCCAATTGATAAGCTCATAGTAAAGGATGAAACTGAGTACTGTGAGCAATGAGTAAGTGTGACCTTAGCTCCTTTAATAAGACTCCAGAGTGCAAGTACCACGTGAGTGGCCTGCTTATATACAGTGCTCCCAAGGGATGCTGGGATCCCTTGGGACTCCAACAGGTAGGCCCTCTGGTGGTGGTGTGATACAGGTTGCCAAGGGTTACATACATAACAGATGTTGTTTTACTTTATTGCTGATGGTCATGTTTAATTTGGATGCGATAAAAGCGACAGAAATGTGTCTAGACTGATGGAAACTTTTTCCTTTGACCTTGCTGAAAGAGCTTCATTGAGAAGCCCAATGGCGAAGGCAAAATAATTATGAATAAGTGAAAAGTCACATTTTGTCCATCCAAGCGGATTAATTAATTCTGTGACACAGTTCTTCAAGAAGTTCTCAGGGAAGCACTGCATATCACATAGAGGGTGAGAGGGTTAGGATTGGAATGATCTATTGTAAGCCCGAGACAGCTGCAGACTCTGACAACATTTGTATGGGAGGAAAAAGATATAAAGTTACAGCTTTTCGACTTTAGGGGCAGCGCAATTACAGACCAAACTGAGGAAGGACTATGGTCAATAGAACACAGCAAGAGACAAGCGCCGCAGTGACTCAGTGGCCTACCATTGAGGTTTCAACAACTAGACTGTCACTATCGCCTTGTTAATGTGTCTTTCTTTGTACTGCAAGGGAACTACTTCATAAAATTTGTTCTGATTCATCACAAAAGACCTGAACCCAGCGTGTCTTGTTGTGGTGACGGACATAAATTTATTCCGAGAGATGTAATTAATCTGACACATCGAATAAACCCCACAGCACATAAAGCGTGTTGCGATGGTTTATGACAGTATCCATTATACAGTGCAGTCATTTGTGGATGGGAAGACATTCCTGATAAAGCAAATGACCCGAGGGACAGATCCGTGTTTCACACAAGGCACCACACACGACATTAAAATCAGACACTCACCAAGAGAGGGTCAACAATGTGAGCGTATTTACAAGTGCACAATAACAAAGGTTACATAACATTATTACATTTACAAACATTTACACCACCAACACCCGCCCGTCTACCCGGCACCACCAACTCTCCTCCCCCCACCCTTGGAACGATGCCCAAGGTCCTCTTCCTCGTCCCGCCTACACCACGGCGTCCCGCTTCCCTGCCGATCTCTGCCTCTGGTTGACGAGCTTGTGCAGGAGGGCAGCGGGATGTCTGCAGACTTGTGCGTCATGGTGAGAAGGTAGGGGGTGCGGCTGAAGGTGCTGGGATCTCCTGCTCCTCCGGACCTGTCTGCCTTGAGGGTATGGGGTCGGGGGCTTGAACTGCGCATTCAGAAGCCATCTCTTGCCTCATCGCCTCAACGGTCTCGGTTGTGTGCTCCAACACAGTAATGAGCCGGGCCATCTTGTCATCATGCTGCTTGATGAAAGTGGCCATGTTGGCAGCTATCCCAGTCATGGTCTGGAGCATATCGTGATCTATCTGCACGCTTGTCTGTAATAGCTGGACCATCTCCAGAATTGCAGAGAGCCGTGGTAAATCCTCAGGTGCATGCTCGTTCCTGGTGGGTTCTGGCGCCTTGCTTGCCTTCACGTCACGGCCTCTGCGCTTGGTAGAGCTTGCCAGTGTGGCGTCCGTTCCAAACCCCAGGAACTCGGAGGCCGACGCCAAGGTTCTGCTGATACTTGGCTCACATGGCAGGAGGTTGCTGTCATCCTGTTCCTGCTCCTGGAGCTCAAGGGGCTCAAAGATGGGCCCTTCTTCCTCCTCTCTCTCCTCTTCTTCGTGGCTCAGGGTGACGGAGGTGGGAGCCGTGGAAATGGGTGATCTGGGTGGGGTGGATGGAGGAGGGATCCGCTGTCTTGGGCTGGGGGTGACGTCAGCGTGGGAAACGTTGGGGTCTGATAACTTCTCTGAGGCCAGAGGTCGCTGGTGTGCCTTGATCCGTGCTGTCGGAGTCATCATCTGAAGTAGAGGACAACATTTCAGTCTGTGGGTGAGTGGTGCTGGTCAAGCTGAGATGTCAGCCATTCCATCTCACATTCTGCCACCAAGGAGTTCCATCTCTACATGGGCACAACAATAACGGCCAACAAAGTGTGTGGTAAACCGCAAGTATAACATTGCATGTCCTTTCTTGCCCTGAGTGTCATTCACACTGGAGATTAGTATAACTTTACCATGCTGTGGCATCGGATCAACATCAACATTTGTGGTTGCACGGCGGCGGGCATCCACCAATGCCAACGCACGTTCCTCCAGCCTACTCAATTCGACCACCTCTGCTGCACCCACTCCCGTCGCCCTCAGACTGCTGCCTTAGATGCTTTTTTCTTCTGCACAATGAAATGTTGCAGCATTTAGCCCCTTTGTTGATGCCCCCCACACACACTCCCCCCCCACACACACATCTGGTACACAAACTTTTTGGCGTTGTACAGGAGGGGGCGCATAAATTTGTACTCACTCTTGCTGTCACCAGCAAATCGCTCCAATGTTTCCGGCATTGGTCGCCATCCCGTTCAACGTTGCCCATTGTGCTCACAATCTCAACGATCTCCCTCCAAATGCGTCAGTATTGAGGTGGTGGAGGCTTGCCACGACATCCAGGTGAGGTCTTTGTACCTGCGCTCCACCTCTGTCACGAGCTCCAGCAATTCCTGCTCATTAAACCAGGGAGCTCTGGGCCTGGTTTTGGAAGTCTTCATTGCAGATTCCTGGCCACTCATCATCATTGATGAAACGAATGGCTGCTCAAGAGTTTATGTGTCTCAATTTCTCCGACTACCCCCTCTGCAACTCAGACTGCCCCCTCTCCAACTTCCAACTCTCTCCTCTCCAACCTCCAACTCTCTCCTCTCGAACTACCAACTCTCTCCTCTCCAACCTCCAACTCTCTCCTCTCCAACCTCCAACTCTCTCCTCTTCAACCTCCAACCCTGTCCTCTCCAACTTCCAACTCTCTCCTCTATAACCTCCAACTCTCTCCTCTCCAACCTCCAACTCGCTCCTCTCCAACCTCCAACTCTGTCCTCTCCAACCTCCAACTCTGTCCTCTCCAACCTCCAACTCTGTTCTCTCCAACCTCCAACTCTGTCCTCTCCAACCTCCAACTCTGTCCTCTTTAACCTCCAACTCTGTCCTCTCCAACCTCCAACTCTCTCCTCTCCAACCTCCAACTCTGTCCTCTTTAACCTCCAACTCTGTCCTCTTTAACCTCCAACCCTGTCCTCTCCAACCTCCAACTCTCTCCTCTCCATCCTCCAACTCTGTCCTCTTTAACCTCCAACCCTGTCCTCTCCAACTCTGTCCTCTCCAACTCTCTCCATTCCAACCTCCAACTCTCTCCTCTCAAATGCCAACTCTCTCCTCACCCCTCTCACACTCACAGCTGGAATAAAGTGGTGTGCCTTTATGCACATGCGCAGTACAGCAATCAGCCTCAAATGGCCCCAAAATGACAACACGCCAGAAGACAAAAACTACAACAAAAAAAAATCGCGAAGTCTCGCGCATGTGCATTGGAGGCCCTCCGAAGATCCCCGAGTGGAGAGGTTTCCAACTGCCGTACACTGATGATGCCGCCCGCTCCCACCCAGCGACTGCCGCTGCCTGCCACTGCCGCTCACTCAACGGAGCTGAATGTGGCTCCCGACGGATCACAAAAAGGTCGGTGCCGCCTGGGGGCCACTGAGAAATCGGCGGTGACCAAATTCAGCCCCATCAACATTCACACTGAAAGCAAAAAAAACTGTAGAACAGCAGAAAAGAGATATGATTTTCCCCTTTCTCCGTTATTCCATCATAACTATTTTATCCTTTCTCCCTAAGCCAATTTTTAATTTCTGATGTTTTTTACTGAATCCCATTCTGTACTGATTACAGCCTCTGGGAATCTGGGAGAGTAGGGAACCAACAGGGCACATGTGGGGCGACTAAGTTGTGTTGGCGATAGTCAATAGTCATCCAATAGTTATCTGGTTTTCTAACCGGCCAAACTGGGGAGTTAGTCATGAACTTGCCTTTGCAAACAATATTCTGCTTTAGCTCCAAGGGAAGGGATCCTTGTATAGTTGTCTGGATTGATTTGTCAAAGCCCGATAAAGCTTGGGGTCTTCCCTTTGTAGCATCAGGGTAGGGATCGTGAATGATGATGGTGGAGTCGCCAGAGTCGTCTGACATTAAGTGCTGACGACCCCCAGGATCAACAATGCGGTCGATCGGTCTTCCAACACCATTGTATCGGAGTGGGGAAGTTACCTCCCCCTGAGAGGCCTACAGGAGTCACGGGAGGTGAAAGTGAGGCCGTCGGCTCGGGTTGCTGATGCACCGCTGCAACCGGTCGGGCCCCCAGAGAGGCCTGCATGGCCCCTATAGCTGCCTCCATTCTCTCTAGCCACTCAACTGATTCAGGGCCTGTGTATCTTGGGGGGTTGTGGCATTGATGGGCATAGTGGCCTAGAAGATTGCATAGATAGCAGTGCACGGGGACACCTTTTTCTGGCGCGGGGGTTTTGGATGGCCCTGACCTCTGATAAGGCAGTGGGCCTTCGATGGCTGCTACTTTAACTTTCTAGGGATATTGGCATGGGTCTGTTCCCAAGCAGTCCTGGCATGGGTGTGTATTTGTTACCATGGGATGTCTTTGGAGACGTAAACACCCAGCGCGTTATGGACCAATGGTTGGAGGCCATTCAAAAAGAAGATTTTGAACCCAGGTCATTGAAGTAGTTCCCTGCTGGTGCTCTGGAAGGCATTCGGGCTTTCGGTAGGGCCCTGCTTGATATTAGCTAGGAGCTGGTTGTAGTTGATACCCTCCTCCCCTAGTCTCAAGAAAAATATATTTCAGTGAGGAGGAAAGGGTGTAAAAGAAAAGATAGCCATCCGTGGATAACTAAAGAAATAAAGGACGGTATTCAATTAAAAACAAGGGCATACAAAGTAGCCAAAACTAGTGGGAGGACAGAAGATTGGAAAGCTTTTAAAAGTCAGCAAAGAATGATTAACAAAATGATTAAGAAAGGGAAGATAGACTATGAAAGTAAACTAGCATGAAATATAAAAACAGATAGCAAGAGTTTCTACAGGTACAGTAAACTCCCGGATATGAATGTAACGGAAAACCCGCCATAACGGAATTTAAAATATTGCGAGATTCGGCAGTTTAACTGTCACACACGTGAATATCTCGCTCACTTCAACTATCGCAAACATAGACAGGTTGCTCAATTACACATAAATTGACGCAGGCATGGACTTCTTGCTCACTTTTCAACTGTCGCACACATTGAAAGCAGTTCATTGCAATGCATCAGTCTGTCGAGTGTACTTGTTCAAAACACCCTGAAATCAAACAATTTAAAATGCCTTCTGACAGCACTAAAAGCAAATGCAGCGTCAGGAAATGAAAAGTATTGAACATTCAGCAGAAATTAGAAATTATAAAGAAGTCTGAAGCTGGCAGAAGTGTTCGTACTTTGATGGACAAATATGAAGTTGGATCATCAACAATTTATGATATCAAGAAGCAAAAGAAAGATTTAGAAAGTTTCACTGCTGCTTCTGAATCTTCCGTGAAGGCAATATCCCACAAGAATTTGCAAAAGCCAAAGGTTGACAAACTAGACCAAGTACTTTCTGAATGGTTTTCTTTGAAATGGTCTGAAGGTGTGGCAATTTCAGAGCCAATGATTACAGCAAAGGCCAAGGACTTCAAGATGAAAATGAATTTAATTGAAGAGTGCATTTTTTCAGACGTTTTGGCTCACACGTTTTAAGTATCGCCACAGCATTCACCAGCTGGATGTGACGGGCGAAAAAAAATCAGCAGACAATGAGGCCACACAGAATTATTCAAGAACATTTGCTGAAATGGTGCAGGAAAAGAAAGTGACTGCAGATCAAATATACAACGCCGATGAGACCGGCTTACTATGGAAATTTTTGCCAAATGCTACGTTGGCTGCAGCAGGGGAGAAGGAAGCTGTAGGCTTTAAAATGAATAAGGAGAGGTTAACGATCTTGAATTGTGCCAATGCCTCTGGAGAACATAGACTTCCATTTTTAGTGATTGGCAAATCAAGGAAACCACGTGCTTTAAAAGGAATTGCTCATTTACCAGTTAGGTATAAAGCTCAGAAAAGTGCGTGGATGGACAAGGACATACTCATGGAATGGTTTTCAACAGAATTCGTTCCCCAAGTTCGAGAAAACATGAAGAAAATAGGCAAACCTAATGGAAAGTGTGTGCTGCTTTTGGACAATTGCAGAGCAAACCCGCATGAGTTAAAATTAGTGTCTAGTTGTGGCAACATCTTTGCATGCAAATAACATGAACTAAATCTTCGTTTTATTTATTCGACCGTATAAATTTAGCACTTGTCACTTATTTCTTTTATATTTCGAAATGTTATGAATCGATTTTCAATCTGAATAGTTCATTGGAAAGAGCGGATCAAGATCTATACGATACAATATATAAAATATTTTGTGGGTGGTTCCATCACCTTCAAATATTAACTTTAAAATGTAAACTCGCCCTATCGGAAAGATCGTTTACCCGGAGTTGCCGAATCCCCAAACAATCCGGATAAACAAGAGTTTACTGTATATAAAAAGGAAATTGTAGCTAAAGTAAATGTTGATCCCTTAGAAAATGAGACTGGGGAATTAGTGATGGGGAACATGGCAGAAACTGTGAACAAATATTTTGTATCAGTCTTTACGGTAGAGGACACTAAAAATATCCCAACAGTTGAAGAGATCGCAAAGTTGCTGGTAGTGGGGAGTTAGACTCCACCATAGCCACAAGGAAATTACTGCATGTCACCGGTCCACAGTGTTGTACTGTATGTTGTTTTAACCTGGATCTTATTCTCCACAGAGACAGTGATTTCATTTAGTAGTGCATGTTTTAGCCAATGAATGTTATACCCAATAAATAAGTGCGATTTTTCACCAAAGCACTCCTGTCTGTGATTTATTCCATTTACACTCTGAATAATAATCCCCGGGTATAGAATTCTCATAAGGCGGGGGTGATTTGAACTGTCCATTTAGCCATTGGGCTAGCATCAAAACCACTTACATCTCATGGCGACCACAAAGGGACCTGGGTTAAAAGAGTGTAAATCAGTCATGGGCAGCACTTCTGGCGAAAAGTCCCAAATGGATGAAGGGATTTTGTCATATGTATTAAAGAAGGTTAACATCACTAAGAAGTGGCTGCTTGGTCTGCTGCGTGCTCAGCGTCGAGCGGACGCAGCGGCAGAATGGACGTAGGGCAAGGAGCATAGGCGCAGCATTGAAAAGGCGATATGGCTCATCTGTCTACAAAGACAAGTCCAACTGCTAAATGAGCAGGTTGGTAAGTTAGAGGCAGAGCTCAGGGAGTCCGAGGCACAGTCAGACGCAAGGGCTGTAATAGGGAGAGGTTATGCACACAGCTAAGGGATGAGAAGAGGGGAAGAATAAGCCAGGAGGAAACCTTCCGTAACCAGAAGGAGTTCCTGCAATGCCAGGTAACTGAGGCAAAGGGGAACGAGAGAACGGTTAGGGAGGAGAACATTCACTTGTCGAGTGAGGTAAAGGTGCTGGAAGAGCAGTTGAAGGATATTCAGGTGGCATACAGAGTTGCCAGCACTAGAGGGTTTGATACGGGTAATCATGGCCCTTGCCAGGAGCAGATCCAGAATTTAACCAATGCTCTACCTAAGGCCAAAGGGATGCTCTGCTTGTAGCTCTGGGAATGGCCCGGGTAGATGAGGAAGAGCAGGAGAAAGATAAGGAGGACTGTGAGGCAGAGGAGGACGCTCGACCACCACCCGAACTGCCGGGACCAGGACCCATGTGCCCTGTCCGGCAGCGGAAATACGGTGCGCCCGTAGGCGGTCAAGAGCAAGGACCACTGCAGAGTGACTTCGTGATCCCGTATACGACCTCCCAGCTGCAGGCAATGGTCTCTAACCTGAGCAAACTGATCAGCAAAGGGGACCCATCTCTCCATTTTACAGATGTGGAGCATGTGGGGGATCAATAATTGTTACAAAGCTGAGTCAGCCAAATTACTTCTGTTTTTCCTGGAAAGTAGGTTGTGCCAGTCGCTCTCAGCGGGTAGCAAGAGGGGACAGGGTACATTAGAGGGGATAAAGGATGACATCCTAGAGTCTATGGGTCTCAATGATGGAAGTCCCTTCTCCCGAGTGGAAAGGACACTTCAGTTAGCTGGGGAGGCACCGCAGGCTTTCGCGGACAGGCTTTGGCCCGTCTACCGGAGTGCCTGCGCAGGGGTGCCCGACCGGGCGCAGCTGTAGGGGGAGCTTAGGGCTCACTAGCTGAGGACACTGGCGAACAGCCTGCCCAGGATCAAGGCCAAAGCAGAGGGGTGGTTCGATTCCAGGGATCCCCAGACCACAGAAGAGAGTGTGATCCGGCAGTTAATTCTCTCTTTTAAGAATGGTAGGGGTAAGGATGACAAACCAAAGGGCAGAGTGCATGAGTTAAAGCCTAGTGGAGGCAATGTTAGAAAAGAGTGGCGCCAGGAATGGGGTAGCTCAGAGAAGAAGCAGGGTTGTTATGGGTGTGGGAGTAAAGGGCACTGGAGGAAAGACTGCCCAATCCCTGACAAAAGGAGCAGGAAAGGGGATCCTCTAGCACCAGCGTGGAAAGCCGCAGCTGAGGCGGGAAGCAGCACTGATCTGTTCACGGTGTTAGTGGCTGCTCTCCGCGCAGTCTTTCCGGCAGGGCACGGTAGGGTAGACGTGGCAGCAGGCAGCGTACTCCCATCCGCCCCGAAAAATCCCGACCCATGACTAGGGACTTCTCAGCCCGTTTACCTGTGCCCATTAAGTTATGATGCCTGGAAAAGACCGTGCGTGAAGATGGGGGTGGAGAAGGTGCAAGGGACCTATCTGCTGGACACTGGAGCTTCAAGCACTACTGTCTATGTGGATAACTTGGGCACATCACCTCTATCGAACGAGGTCCCATATAACTTAGTAGGGTTCATTGGGAACGAACGAACCGGGTCTTTCTCCATCCTGCTAGCCATCGATCTGGGGACACTCCATGCAGAGTGGAAATGTGTCCTGATGCAGTGGGAACAGGAGGGAATAGGCATTTTGTGGGAAGACTTCATACTGGCCCACAAGATATTGGTGGATTTCCGGAATCACTGTCTATGGGGGGGGCAGCATGCATGGGAAAGGAGAAGGAGATGGTAGTTATACCAGGGAAGCAAGGCAAGGGAACTGCGTGTACAATAAAGCCCAAGGGTAGTTATGACCTTGGACTTTTGGTCACTTCTACCCTGGCGGAGTACAGAGCGGATGTGCAAGCCAACCTCGCGGCATTCGCTACACACAAGCACGACTGCGGGAGGGTAGCGGGGTGGAGGTCAGAGTAGAAGGAGACCCCATGGCCCGACCACAGAAACAGTACAACTTCCCCAGAGAGGCAGAGGCTGATTTAGAGATGGCTTTGGTATCACTGGTTGAGCAGGGTGTGTTGAGACCCATAGCGACCCATGCGAACTCTCCGATTTGGCCGGTTAGGAAACCGGACAAATCGTGGAGAACCACTGTGGACTATCGGGTTATTAACAAGAACATCCCAGCCTGTGCCCCCACCATGGCAGCCGTAGCTGACCTGATCAGGAGTATCTCAACATCTGCGAAAATATTCACGGTGCTGGACATTTTGAATGGATTCTGGTCTCTCCCTCTCAAAAGGGAGGACCAGTATAAGTTCACATTCACTTTCAAGGGTCAGCAGTACACATGGACCTGCCTTCCCCAATGGTTTCATAACAGTCCTTCTATTTTCCACCAATGTATGGCCAACTGTTTAAAAGGTTCAGCAGACCACAGCAGCTTGTGCAGTACGTGGACGACCTGCTTTTGTTCTCTGACAAGGGGATGTTGTGTATAGAAGATCTCCACGAGGTTGAGTACTGTGAGCTTAAACTTTGTGTGACCTTAGTCTTTATTACAATGCCAGAGTGCCTAAACAACATGGCAGCCAACCTTTTATACTGGCCCTGCACGTGTGTGTAGGTGACCATTCGAACTCCAACAGTCGCGCCCTCTGGTGGCAAGTATTACATAGTTACATACATAACATCACTCCCCCCAAAGTCTTCGGTACACGTTATTTACAAGTTGAGGCGATCCAGACCCCTTCGCTCCCTGGTTGATAGTCTAAGTTCAAACTGTGGCGTGTGTGAGTTGGTCAGACCATTGCTGCACTGCATCGCGGCAGGTCTGACCAGACTGTCAGGAACGGTGGGTTCATCCTCGTGATTGACAGTGAGGTCGATTGCTGGCTGGGTGTGTGTTGGTGGATCGTCGATGGTGATGTCCTCTTCAAGTCATTCCTGGTTGTCAGTAAATCGCAATTTGGTCTGATCTAAATGCTTTCTGCATGTTTGGCCATTTAACAGTTTGATTATAAACACCCTATTCCCTTCCTTGGCCAAAACAGTGCCAACAATTCACTTGGGACCATGACCGTAATTCAGGACAAACACAGGGTTGTTAACATCAATGTCACGTGAAACAGCCGCGCGATCGTAGTACATGTTCTGCCGGTGTCGTCGGGTTTCCACGTGATCATTGAGATCCGGGTGGACTAGGGACAGCCTGGTTTTGAGGGCTTTCTTCATTAACAATTCTGCCAGGCAAACCCCGGTGAGCGAGTGGGGTCGCATCAAGTAACTGAGCGGAATGCGAGATAAGTGGGTCTGCAGGGAGCCGTCCGTCACACGTTTCATGCTCTGCTTGATTGTTTGGACTGCCCGCTCCGCCTACCGTTAGACGCGGGCTTAAACAGAGCAGACCTGACATGCTTGATGCCATTGCGGGTCATAAACTCGTTGAATTCCGAGCTGGTGAAACACGGCCCATTGTCGCTGACAAGTACGTCGGGCAGGCCATGGGTGACGATCATGGTCCGGAGGCTTTCAATGGTGGCTGTGGACGTGCTGATTACGCATTCAATCCATTTGGAGTAAGCGTCCACTACTACTAAAAACATCTTTCCTAGAAAGGGGCCGGAAAAATCTACGTGGATCCTGGACCACGGTTTGGAGGGCCATGACCACAGACTCAGTGGAGCCTCCCTTGGTGCATTGCTCAGTTGCGAGCAAGTTTTGCATTGATGTACGCATGACTCCAAGTCCGAGTCAATGCCGGGCCACCAAACATGTGACCTGCAATTGCTTTCATCATGACAATGCCTGGGTGGGTACTGTGTAGGTCGTGTATAAACGTTTCCCTGCCTTTTTTTGCCAAAACCACACAATTACCCCATAAGAGACAATCCGACTGGATGGACATTTCATCTTTGCATTGGTGAAACGGCTTAATTTCATCTTGCATTTCCCTGGGAACGGCCGACCAGTTCCCATTTAGAACGCAACTCTTTACTAATGATAGCACAGAATCCTGGCTGGTCCAGGTCCTGATCTGGCGAGCCGTGACGGGTGACCCCTCGCTCTCAAAAGCATCCATGACCAGTAGCAAGTCTGCGGGCTGCGTCATTCCCACCCCAGTGGTGGGTAATGGCAGCTGACTGAGAGCATCGGCACAGTTTTCAGTGCTTGGTCTGTGGCGGATAACATAGACATAAGCGGATAATGTTAGTGCCCATCTTTGGATGTGGGACGAAGCATTGGTATTTATACCTTTGTTTTCTGAAAACAGTGAAATGAGCGACGTGTGGTCAGTTTCAAGCTCAAAGCGAAGTCCAAATAGGTATTGGTGCATTTTCTTAACTCCATATACACATGCTATCGCCTCTTTCTCGACCATACTATAGACTCTCTCAGCCTTAGATAGACTTCTCGACACGTATGTGTGGTGTCCTTACACCTTATTATAGAATCACATGAGGCATGTACTGCAGACAAGGTCACTACATGACCTGAACCTTTATTCGCAGGACCAAGGAGTGCTGACCCTGCGTGGGACCTCCCTCTATCTACCTGGATGACCAGGTGAGGAATGTCTCCCACCTGTGGTCAAGGTGTGCATTTCTCAGGTGCATACAGTGTATAGTGTTGTTACATAAAGTTTACAGTTATGTGAAGGTTACAAACATGACATCACCTCCCCCCCAACGTCTTTGGGTCAAAGATTGAGTCTTTCAGGTGGTCGACGCTCTCTCGTGGAGCTCCGCAGTTGGGGCTCTGGTGGTTGAGCCTTGGCATGCGTCTCTGTCGCCTGAGGTGATTCCGACCTGTCCGGGCTGGCCGCAGGGACTGTGCATGCTGGTGAATGTCCTTGTTGCTCGTTCACTGGCAGTGGTGTGGGTAACATCTCGTGATCTTCCTCAGGTTCCTCAGTGTCCATGCTGAACCTTTTCTTTACCTGGCCCAGATGTTTGTAGCATATCTGCTCATTGCTAAGTCTGACCACTATGACCCTATTCCCCTCTTTGCCAATTACAGCACCCTCAAGCCACTTGGGTCCCAAAGCATGATTGAGAACGAATACAGGGTCATCGATTTCTATCCATCTCCCCACTGAGTTGCGATCATGGCACTCGATTTGGGACTGGCGCTTGCCTTCAACAATGTCTGACAGGGCTGGATGAATGAGTGACAGCCGCGTTTTAAGCGTGCGTTTCATGAGTAGTTCCACAGGTGGGACTCCCGTGAGCGAATGCGGGCGAGACCTATAGGCCAGCAGGAGGCGCGATAGGCGGTACTGAAGGGAGGGCCCTTGAATCCGGAGTATGCCCTGTTTTATGATTTGAACCGCACGTTCCACCTGGCCATTGGAAGCCGGCTTGAACGGTGCTGTCCTGACATGTTTGATGTCATTACCCGACATAAACCCCTGAAATTCATAGCTAGTGAAACATGGGCCATTGTCGCTAACCAGGATGTCCGGCAAGCCGTGGGTCGCAAAGACCGTACACAGACTTTCCACAGTGGTGGATGTCATGCATGAATTCAAAATGATGCACTCGATCCATTTCGAGTATGCATCGACAACAATGAGGAACATTTTTCAATGAACGGGCCCGTGTAGTCCACAGGCTGAGTGGGGCCTCCCTGGGGGCATTTCCCAGCTGATCACACGTCGTGTACCTGCGAACACAGTGTTCCAGGTCAGAGTCAATTCCCAGCCACCATACATGTGACCGGGCAATGGCCTTCATTAGCACGATGCCTGGGTGCTCGCTGTGGAGTTCCCTGATAAATGCTTCCCTTCCCTTCTGGGGCATGACTACCCGGCTGCCCCATAGTAGGCAGTCGGCTTGGATGGAGAGATCGCCCATCCGTCTGTGAAACGATCTGAGCTCCTCAGGGCACACTCTGTGTGCGGGTGCCCAATGCCCAGTCAGGACACATTTCTTTATCAGGGATAGGAGGGGATCTCTGCTGGTCCAGATTTTGATCTGGCGGGCTGTGATGGGGGAGCCTGCAGTGTCGAAAGCCTCAACGGCCATGACCATCTCCGCGCTTTGCTCTAACACCCCCTCAGTGATTGCCAGTGGGAGCCTGCTTAGCACGTCAGCACAATTTTTGGTGCCTGGCCGGTGCCGTATGGTGTAGTCATACGCAGCCAGCGTGAGGGCCCACCGCTGTATGTGAGCTGACGCATTAGCATTGACAGCCTTGCTGTCGGACAACAGGGATGTTAACAGCTTGTGGTCCATTTCTAACTCGAACCTTCTGCCGAAAAGGTACTGGTGCATCTTTTTCACCCCGTTGACACATACGAGTGCTTCCTTTTCAACCATCCCATATCCCCATTCTGCCTGGCAGAGCGACCTGGAGGCATAAGCCACAGGTTTTAGTTGGCCCTCATCATTACCCTGCTGTAACATGCACCCAACCCCATAGGATGATGCATCACATGTTAAAACCAATTTCTTACAGGGGTCGTACAGGGTCAACAGCTTGTTAGAACAAAGCAGGTTCCGCGCCCGATTGAAAGCTCGTTCTTGACAGTCCCCCCAAAACCAATCGCAACCCTTACGCAGGAGCATGTGTAGCGACTCCAACAATGTGCTTAAGTTCGGCAGAAAGTTCCCGAAATAGTTCAATATTCCCAGAAATGAACGCAACTCCGGTGTGTCGCCTGGCCTTGGCGCACGACAGATCGCCTCCGTTTTGGATTCGGTAGGCCGGATCCCGTCTGCGGCAACCCTCCTGCCCAAAAACTCGACCTCTGGGGCCAAAAACACACACTTGGACTTCTTTAGTTGTAAGCCTACCCGGTCCAGTCGGCATAGCACCTCCTCCAGGTTGTAGAGGTGTTCCTCGGTGTCTCGATCCGTGATTAGGATGTCATCATGGAATACGATTGTTCCAGGAATGGATTTAAGCAAGCTTTCCATGTTTCTCTGAAAGATAGCGGCCGCTGAACGAATGCCAAACGGACACCTGTTGTAAACAAATAGCCCCTTGTGTGTAGTGACAGTGGTCAGAAGCTTGGATTCTTCAGCCAGTTCCTGAGTCATGTAGGCTGAAGTGAGATCCAACGTGGTGAACAGCTTGCCACCTGCCAGCGTGGCAAAAAGATCCTCCGCTCTCAGGAGCGGGTATTGGTCCTGTCGTGATACTCGGTTGATGGTGGCCTTGTAGTCGCCACAGATCCTGACCGAACCATCCGCTTTAAGGACAGGAACGATGGGGCTTGCCCAGTCACTGAATTCAACAGGCGAAATTATGTCCTCTCTTAGCAGCCTGTCCAGCTCACTCTCAATTTTCTCAAGCATCACATACGGTGCACCGGTCTGGCGTCCGCGGTGATGCATATCACTACTTTGGTGCCCTTAAAAGTCCTGACACCTGGTTGAAAAAGTGACTTGAATTTCTGTAGGACCTGTGAGCATGAACTTCACTCCACAGATGAAATGGCGTGTACATCCCCCTATTTCCAGTTCATCTTGGCTAACCAGCTCCTCCCCAAGAGTGCGGGACCATTCCCCGGGACAATCCAGAGTGGCAGCCGGTTCTCCGACCCATTATGTGTGACCACCAAGTTTGCACTGCTTAGCACTGGGATGATCTCTTTGGTGTACGTCCGTAACTGCGTATCATTGCATTCCAGTTTGGGCCTGTTAGCTTTGAGTGGCCATAGTTTCTCAAATTGTTGGGCACTCATAAGTGACTGGCTGGCTTCTGTGTCCAGCTCCATGCGTATCGGGATGCCATTTAATAGGACTTTCATCATCATAGGTGGCGTTTTGGTATACGAGCTGTGGATGTCTGCCACATGAACCCACTGGACTTCAGCGTCCATAGCTTTGCCCCAAGCATCAACCTGCCTTGCAGACCCCTCGGCTGGTTCTTCTGCCTCGTAGACTAGCCTCACTACAGGCTTTCTGCACATCCTGGCCAAATGTCCACTGAAGTTACAGTTTCTACAGATAAATTGTTGAAACCTACAGGTTTATGCAGCATGTCTGCCACCGCACCTCCAGCATGAGCTGAGATTGTTGTGAAGAAAGGAACTGTTACCAGGCATTCCTCTCTAATTGTCTCTTTGATTACTCCTGAGCACTCTGTTGGTGTCAATGGTCCTATCCCGGGACGCATTGTCCCTTGTGATGCCATGAATTGCCGATCCCCCTTTCATTGTCTCTGTTGCTGGCCCACCCTCGAGTCTGTTGCTGCCTGGGCGGTGTCGAATTGCCTTGCCTGCCTGCGGGGTTCTGAGTCGCGTTTACAATGTTAACTCCCTGGTCCATTGCCATGTTGGAAACAGGGCTGCGCACGTAAATTATCTTGGTCTCCTCTTCCCCTGCCATGAATGTCTGAGCTATCAATGCTGCCCTTTCCAAAGTCAAGTCCTTGGTCTCAATAAGCTTCCTGAAAATCCAGGCATGACCAATACCCTCAATAAGAAATGCCTTAACATCTCCCCCCTGCAGGCGTCTGTGAACTTACAGAGGCTGGCCAAACGCCGAAGGTCCGCAACGAAGTCCGATGTGCTTTGTCCCTCCCGACGCCGGTGTGTACAGAACCAGTGCCGGGCCATGTGTATACTGCTCGCCGGTTTGAGGTGCTCACCGATCAGTGTGCTGAGCTCTTCAAAGGATTTGTCCACCAGCTTCTCCGGTGCAAGCAGGTCTTTCATCAGCTCATACGTCTTGGATCCACAGCTGGTCAGTAGATGCGCCCTCCACTTGTCAGCCGCTGCCTTCCCAGCCAGTCCTTCGTGACAAAGCTGTGCTGGAGCCTCTCAACGGAATCGTCCCAGTCCTCACCAACACAGTACCACTCCTCTGTGCTACTGGTGGCCATCCTCGTGGGTCATTGATTCCCGTTTCTCGTCGCCAAATGTGGTGTCCTTACACCTTACTATAGAATCACACGAGGCATGTACTGCAGACAAGGTCACGACATGACCTGAACCTTTATTCCCAGGACCAAGGAGTGCTGACCTTGCATGGGACCTCCCTTTATATATCTGGATGATCAGGTGAGGAGTGTCTCCCACAAGTTCACCCCCTGTGGTCAAGGTGTGCATTTCTCAGGTGCATACAGTGTACAGTGTTGTTACATAATGGTTACAGTTATGTGAAGGTTACAAACATGACACTATACAACCGTTTGGAGGTTGCCCGATACATTGGCTTGCTGGAACACACAGCCGACCCCGTACGATGAGGCGTCACAAGCTAGCACTAAACATTTACATGAGTCATAGTGTACAAGTAACTTATTTGAACATAGCAGGTCCCTGGCCTTCTCAAAGGCTGTGTCTTGTGATTTGCCTCAAACCCAGTCATCACCCTTACGTAGCAACACGTGCAAAGGCTCTAGCAACGTGCTCAACCCAAGTAAAATGTTATCGAAATAGTTGAGGAGTCCCAGAAATGAACGCAGCTCCATCACATTCTGTCATCTGGGTGCATTCTTGATGGCCTCTGTCTTTGAGTCTGTGGGCCTGATGCCGTCCGCTGCAGTCTTTGTCCCCAAAATTTTGACTTCTGGCGCCAGGAAAACACACTTGGAGCATTTCAGCCTGAGTCCCACTCTGTCCAGGTGACTTAGAACCTCTTCCAGGTTGTGTAGGTGGTTCGATGGTGTCACGACCGGTGATCAGGATATTGTCTTGAAACACAACGGTGCACGGAACAGATTTCAGCAAACTCTCCATGTTTCTCTGGAAAATGGCTGCAGCCGAGCGAATCCCGAAAGGGCACCTGTGGTATATAAACAGCCCTTTGTGTGTGTTGATGCACGTCAGTCTTTTCGAAGATTCAGCCAACTCCTGTGTCATGTAGGCGGAGGTTAGGTCCAACTTGGTGAACGACTTCGCCCCGCTAACGTTGCGAACAGGTCATCTGCCTTGGGCAGCGGGTACTGGTCCTGTAGTGAGACTCGGTTAATCGTTAACGTGTCGTCTCCGCAGATTCTGACCGTGCCATCGCTTTTCAACACGGAACAATTGGACTGGCCCACTTGTTGAACTCGACTTGCGATATGATTCCTTCACATTGGAGTCTGTCCAGTTCGATCTCAACTTTATCCCTCATCATGTATGGAACCGCCCGAGCCGTGTGATGGACGGGCCGTGCATCGGGGCCTAGATGGATCTGCACCTTGGCACCTGTGAAATTGCCGATATCTGGTTTGAATAGCAAGGGAAACTTGCTCAGCACTTGAGCACACGAGATAGTGCTTTGATATCGTTCCAATTCCATCTAATCTTTTCTAGCCAGCTTCTGTCGAACAGCGTTAGGCCATTGTCTGGAACAATAAACCACAATAATAGATCATGCACAGCTCCAGCATACGATACCTTCACTGCCGCACTTCCAGTAACTGGTATGAGTTCTTTGGTGTAGATACGCAGCTTTGCATCAATCGGGCTCAATTTGGGCCTTTGTGCTTTATTGCCCCACAATTTCTCGAAAGCCTTCTGGCTCATTTTTGACTGACTCGCACCGTGTCCAACTCCATGGAAGCTGGAACTCCATTTAATTTGACTATCAGCATTATAGGAGGACTCTTGGTGGTGAAAGTATGTACCCCTTACATTTCTTCCTCGGGTTGAGTTGCCTGTGCTGCGCGATCCACGCCGGATCGATCATCCTCTGCCACGTGGTATGTCACAGCACGTTTGTACATTCGCTGGAGGTGCCCCATTGTTCCACAGCCTTTGCACACGTAGTGCTTGAATCGACATTGATGCGCCCGATGATTACCCCCGCAGCACCAACACGGTGCTAATGGATTCACATTCACCCCCAATGGCAGACTCTGAGTCATCACAGGTCTTGCAGCCACAGACGTATAGGCCCTGCCATATGCAGTTCAGCCTGCTAGCAACGTCATTTTATGCGCAGCAATTGCTGGTGAACTTTGATGTTGAGATGATATCTGTTTGGTGTTATCGTCCATGGCCATACATGCCTGGGCGATCGCGATGGCCCTGCTCAGGTCTAGGGTTTCGGCAGCCAGCAGCTTTCGAAGAATGACCTCGTGGCTGATGCCCAGCACGACAAAGTCCCACAGCATTTGCCCCAATGCAGCTCCAAAATCGCAAGGTCCCATGAGGCGTCTCAGGTCAGCGACATAATCCACCACGTCCTGGCCCCCGGAGCGATGGTGCGTGTAAAAACAATATCTGGCCATGAGGGTACTCTCCATCGTCTTGAGGTGGTCCCGAACCAATGTGCACAACTCTGTATATTCCTTCTCCCTTGGTTTTGTCAGTGCGAGCAGATTCTTGATGAGGCCGTATATTTTAGGCACACAGACGGTGAGGAGAACTGCCCTGCACTTGACCGCATTAGTCTCTCCTTCCAGCTCGTTGGCCATGAAGTAATGGTCGAGAAACTCAACGAAGGCTTCCCAATCATCACCTTCAACGAATCTCTCTAATATTCCAACAGCAGGCATGGTTGGGTGAAGGTTCGTATTCTGTTACTCGTCGCCAATTGTTATGTAAAGAAGAACTCCACGAGGCTGAGTACTGTGAGCTAAACTTAGTGTGACTTTAGTCTTCTTTATTACAACTCCAGAGTGCCTAAACAACATGGCAGCCAACCTTTTATACTGGAACTGCACATGTGTGTAGGAGACCATTAGGACTCCAACAGTCGCGTCCTCTGATGGCAAGTATTACATAGTTCCAGATATAACAGGGGAGGAGCATGGCTAATTGCTGGCTGAGCTGCTGGGTCTGGTAAAGGAAGCTGGGTTCAAGGTTAATCCCAGGAAAGCACAGATCGGCCGGCAGGAAGTAAAATTCCTTGGGCTGACCGTGCGGGCTGAGGAGAGGGCCATCGATGAGACGAGGAGGAAGGCGGTACAGGAGCCACTTGCCCCGACCACGGTAACGGGGGTAAGATCCTTCCTGGGACTCACAGGTTACTGCAGGGATTTCATAGGGGACTATGCCGCTACAGCAGCCCCTCTACTCCGGCTCCTCCACAAGGGAGTGGGCTGGGAATGGGATGAGGACTGTATGGCAGCTTTTAGTCGTCTGAAGAGAGATCTGCAGACCACACCGGCTTTAGGAGCAACTGATGGGGGAGAGGAGTTCTTTTTGGAGGTAGGGGACAGTTTGAGCTTAGTGCTGCTCCAGGAGTGGCACGGCAAGCTGAGGCCTGTGGTGTACTCATCAAGAATCCTCACAGATGTAGAGAGTGGGTACTCCAATTGTGAGAGGCACCTGCTCGCCACACATTGGGCCGTGAAGAGATCACAAATGTTCATGGGGATGTCCCCGATAACTCTCTTAACCATCATACGTCCACTCAGATGCTTCTGGATGGGAGGATAAAGAACGGCACGGTGAGCAGTACACACATTGCTCGCTGGACTTTATTGCTCTCGCAGATGAATTTGAGCGTGTAAGGCCTCTGTGAGCCCAAGCTCGCCGCAAATTTGATCTACCTAGGGTGGCTCACACATGTTCTGTTGAAGGAGTATGGGACGTAGACATCGGGTTTCGGGTTGGGATCCATCCCACGGGCCGCGAGATCTATATAGACGTGTCCAGTACAGTGGTGGCAGGGGAGCGACTCACTGGATGCGGGATTTTTGACCCAAAGGCAGGCATTGCCAAGGCCATTAAACTCCCGAGCACCTTGAGCGCCCAGCACTCTGAACTGTCGGCGGTGGTGTATGTGGCTACCCAACCCGAAGAGTTCCCTACACCCTACATGATTTGCTCGGACAGCATGTTCACTTGCAATTCATGTACGGAATATTTGGCCATTTGGTCTCGTTGCGGGTTCACATCTGCAGACGGGAAACCCCTAGCAACCAAGCCATTGTTGCAACAGATCATAACATCGATAAGAACCCAGGGGGATTTCTATATCCACAAAGTCAAGGCCCATTCTGAGACAGAACCCCGTGCGGAGGGCAATCAGCAGGCTGACATACTGGCTAAGGAAGGTGCTCTAACGGGCATGTTTTGGGATCATTATAGTTCTAGTCCGGTAGCTGCGATCAGAGACAGAGGTGGGACACAAGGGAGTGCAGGGGTAGCATTGGCCCCGGAGCTAAAGATGGTCCAGACACAGGATCCCATCCTAAAGACTGTTCTGGAGATGCTGGCTAAGGGAAATAAGACGGAGTGACAGGCATTACAGTAAAGGAAGGGATGGTTTTCAGAGGGGAACTGTGGGTAGTCCCTCAGCAGCACCGGAGAGAATTCCTTCAGTTGGCCCACAAGGGTCCAGGAGCGGGACACCCTGGGCCGGAGTCCACCTGGCAACGGGTGGAACAGGCAGGGTGGTGGCCGCAACTGAGGGAGGACGTCCGCAACTTCTGCGCAGATTGCTTGGTGTGCGCTGCAAAAAACTCTGACCCTCAGAAAAGGAAGTTATCCATGGGACACACTAGGAGAGTGGAGGGACCATGGTAGTCCATAAAGGTCGATTATATCGGACAGCTGACGACCACAAAGTGGGGTTACAAGTGTTGTGTCCTTGGATGCTCTAACAATGACTCCATGAGGCAATGTGTTGTACTTGAACTGTAGTGACCTTAGTCCTTTATTTGTTAACTCCAAAGTGAGGATCACACCTGGTGGCCTGCCTTTTATACTAGGCCAGGTACACCTGTACAGGTAACCTACAAGTCTCCCACTGCTGTGACGTCTGGTGGCACACCTTGTGATAGTACCAACAGTAGCCATGTAGGATGCATGACATCACTCTCCCCTAAGCCTTTAGTGCAAATTGCCTCTGCATTGATTGTACTCTGGGCTTAGCTCTAATTGGGCTCTATCTCGTTAACACTTGGCAGGTCTTTTCAATCTTGGGTGAGTGGTTGGTGCAGTAGAGTGCTGGTGGTTGCTGTTTGTGTGTGTCCTTGACCACTCCATTCTCCCCCCCGCCCCCCACATATAGATTATGCCGGAGGCACATTGCATTCATACACTCAAGTTTCGAAAAACAAGTTTTCATTATTTGTGGTTCCGTTGTGAGACAAGTACGTTAGACTGGTGAGATACATTATCGATGTGGTGACCAGTACGTAAGTACGAACTAGTTCCAGAACTGCTGGATGGTGTCCCTGCAGTCTGGTGGCGGCGCGGTGCCCAGTGCTGGCAGTGGGAACCCAGTTGGCTCAAGTTGCCTGCTCTTGGGGCTGTTGCCGTGGTTCCTAGCGTCGGGCAGGTTCACAGATGCCTGTGACCTCCCTGTCCTTTCTTTGTCCCTGAGGAGCTATCGTCTAGCAGTGCACAGGGAACTGCTGACTCGCTAGCCTGGACGTTGTTTGGTTTAGGATCCTGGCTTGTCCCGGTCCCTTTGGGGGGGCTGTAGCAGGTGACCCTTCATTTCTGGATATGGCCTTGGTGGCGATGAGGTCTGGGGGCTGCGCCTTAGCACAGTTTGCTATTTCAGGCTCGTGGCGGTTGGTGTCACCGGGTGCCTGAGAGGTGGAGCCGATCAGGGGCAGAGTATCGATACCGGTGCCGTTGCCCTGCTGAGATCACTTGCTCTGCAGCTCGTGTGTGTTGGCTGCTTGTGGGCACACTCCATGGTGCATAACTCTAGTCCCAGGGACACAGGCTACAGCATTGGGTAGCTCGCCAGACCTCTGTGCTCCTAATGGGTGTCTGCCCGCTGCATTGGCTGCGTGCAGTTGAAGTCCTACATCGCACAACTTTCCATTACTTATTGTGGATACTCTGTAGTTCCGATCGCGATTGCGCGACTTTTCCTCGCTGGTTGCATGTACACAATTCTGATCATTAATTACACATTTTACATGATCACGCGACTTTTCCTTGCTTATTGCATGTACACAACTCTGATCGTCAGTTACACATTTTATCTCTAACTTACAGTTGCTATTACATTGCTTGAGTGTGTGGAACTGTCCCTTTAATTGTAGTGGGTTGCAGGCCTCCTTTAAGAGAGGAAGCCGGGGTCGTAAGAGGCCCAGGGTAGAGGAAACCTAGTGTGGATACCCAGAGACGAGTTTCGCTGTACATAACTTCTTTCTCTCCTGTCTGTTGCCTTAGCTTGTCTGTATGTTACCAAACGTAATCGTGTGTAGCTGCATCTGGAAAGGCGAGGCATCACCCCAAGGACAACGTTGTCTTCTGTGTGTTTTCAGGGAACGCCTAAGAACAAGATAAAGTCAGTCATAGTAATCCTGATCGTCATGATTGAAGCCAGCACAAGTCGCAGGGGCAACACCGAGGAATCGGTTGTTTTTGGCTGCACCAGCAGAGATGGACCGACCATGACTACTGGAAGTGGCTCGAAGGATGGGGCGAGTGTCTATCTCCACAAGGGGAGATGGCGGGGATGGCTGGGGTCGACTTCCACTCAGTATTCCAGCCATGACAAGTTCACCTATGGTGAAGCATACATCCCATGCCCGAGAATAGGGGCCACCACCTCCTGGGCTAGGGTAACGGAGGGTAAATGGGTGTGCCTTCGCTGCAGGGGACACATTACACTGGAAAAGGGGTGGTGGCACAGGAAACTGAGCATGGACACAGGGGACCAGACAGCTGACTGGGAAAGACTAAGTAACGACACGTACCGGTTGATCACAGGTTCTCAGGGAGGAGTGAATGTGTGTTGGGATAAGTGGTGGGAATCCAACGAAGGGATTTATGTATGTACGTGGGGGGTCAGAAAAGATCTGCCCAACTGGTGTGTCGATCGAGTTTAGCAGGCGGGGGCAGGATGCCGGGGGTGGGATCGGTTGGGATCGGAATGTGGACACCTGTGTGATCCCAAATTCCCTGAACACCATCAACGCCACAGAGCTCAGCTCATACACCAGGAAGCCCCCGCCCAGAGCCCCGATGGTACAGATGACTGTAGATAGATGTCCCACCACCACCAGGGGTCCAGGGAATGGGTTGGTGTTAAGCCCCACTGACAAAGTTTTGTTTCAGAATGTGCACTACTCCGTGGCATCTGTGATCCTGAACCTGACTGAAGTCCACCTGCTTGTGTGGTGCCCGAAGAAGACGGAGAAGCTTTATGAAGCTCTGTTAAAAGTGATGTTTCAGGAGGTTTATGAACTGGACTATGGAATTGTAGATAAAGAACAATTTAATGTTCGGAATGTTGGGAATAGTGTGGGTTCCGGGAGGCAGAGAAGAGGGACCTGGAATGATGTAGCCACAGCGTTCAGTACAGGAACGGGTATTGTTAATAGTACGGATGATGTACAACTCCAGATGCAGATCACTGGGTTAAAGAACCAACTGCGTAAGGTTCTAGGGGAAGAGAACACAGTGGTGGGTTCAGAGCAACATGAGGACCAGGCAATGACCGTTCATTTAAAGGAGGTCATTGCAGAGCTGGAGAGGCACGGTAAAACTGTTAATGATTTGATACGGGAGGACAGGAACGCCTTGGAGCAGGCTGCACGGAATGAGGTGTGCGTGCTGTATGGAGCATGGTTGCTGGGCGAGGGCTGCAGCAACCTCGAGGATCGGAGGCAAGGTCGCATCCCTTCATGATTAAACAACAAGCATCTCGCCGCGCTGCACCCGTATAGCAATTCGTTGAGCCCATACCAGCTTCGTTTAGCCTCTGAAGCCTACCCTGTCCCTGTAGATTGCGGGCAGTCCAACCACACAGTGATGGGAATTGTAGTAAGAATGCCGGTAATGGGCGGGTCATCCTGGCCAGCCTGGTATACAGGGTTGAGAACATCGGGGTCATTCGTGGAGGAGTGCATGTTCGTTTTAAAGCAGTCCCGCGGTATGTCATAAAGTGGGAGCATGCTATGACAGGCACTGACCTCTCTGGATGCCAGAGCCGGGGTGCACACTTAATACTGTGTCCCCAGCACTTGAATGCTTTTGCTCTATCAGAACGTGGGTTTGCTTCTGCAGGCACGGAACCTATCAGTTGCACCATGGAAGTGATGGCACCAGATCACGTACCTTTACAGGTAGCATACGTGGGGAGTGGAACATACTGTGTCACCACAAGTGCGCTCCGCTACCGGTACAGCTAGGACATGTGGTGTCCGGTGAGCGACAGCAGTTTTTGTTTCAAACCCAAGGCAGAGGTTCAAGTGGCACAAGAGCGAATTACTCCCATCCCCGAACCCTCAACCATTCACCTCACTGTGAACAACACCTTCACGCATCTCCAGGACTATGTGGAATATTTTGGGTACCTGATTCCTTTTCTGCCGGAACACCTCACTGAGTTAATAAAGGCTTTTGAGTTCTCCCAGAAACATTTTTACACTTTAGAGCAAAAGCCAGTGGATGTGGGGGAGGAGATCAAAGGGATTGTCTCACCACCGTGGTGGGACATCGGTCTGAGCGTAGAGATTCCCCCCTGGATCCGTGTCTGTTCCCATGCCTTAGTCATCATACAATTGTTGCTTGTAAGCTATTTGTTGTACACCAGCTGCAGGCGATGGAGCCAGATGCTCCGAACGCAGTGGCAAGGGATGTTAGATCGACTCAGAAAGGTGTAATTGTTGGTGATGGTTTCTCTCTGCCAAAACATGTAATGTACCAAAGTTCTGTAAGCAAGTGTATTATATTCTGGTTATAGTTTCACACTCTGTATTGTGCGATGTGCGCTGTTGTAGTTTTTGTAATGTGTCACCACCTGTCAATGCTGTACAGTGTGATGTGCGCGGTGATTTTTTTTGGCAACGTCTTGTGGATCTTATGTGTAAAGAAGCTGTTTTCTTATGTTTTGACTCTGTAGAAGGGTACTGTGACATGCCGTAAGAGGTGTAGTTCTGGGGTTTTAAAACGTAAAATCAGGGGAACAGCTTCACTTGTGGGAGACTTTGGCCTTTGCTCTTTCGTCGAGTGATGTTTTCTGGAAAGAAAAAGCATCAAACGGGGGACTGAAGAGATCATAAAGACTCTGTTTAAAGAATCGACTCACTCGAGAATATTTCGTGGACTTTATGTATTTTTTCTCTGAGGATATTTTCCCTGTGATGGGGTCACCCTGTGCAGATATGTGAAAAGGCTGGTTTGTTAAAACTCCAGAGATCGCGTGGCAGTTGGCTATGACAAAGAACTGTCAGTTATCCAGAATGTACGGGTTCGCTGTAGCAAAAGGAAAGGGGATCAGATATCTGAGGCATGCATAAACTATTGGAAAACCACTCTAATATGCAAAGGCACTTCTTACCTCCATCTCAGAAGAGAAGCAGAACAATGGACCCACTAGCCTGGCCAGACCAAGAGGGGCCAGTTCTTCCCTACACAAAAGCCGAGAGATGTCCCAGACCCAGACCCATCAGTCCAATACACATGGGTCTGATGGTCCATCACCGACTAAGCACCGAAGTACTTAGAAGCAAAAGGATTTCAAAGATTGGCGGGAGAGATAAGGGCAGCAGGACTCCTTTAAAGATAGACTCTTTCCCACCATTCGCTAGTGTTCTGGAGCGTTCTCCAGCGTTCGAGCGTTCCCCCTCTCTCGCTCCACCAAGACCGACGCAACAAGAAGAAGGACCAGCTGAGCGATCGAGACCTGGTGAGCATGGTCGCGAGTGTCCCAAGCCGGTACCCAGAGCACCAGGCGAGTTGTGTGGGGTGTAAAGGGCTCAGAGTTTTCTTGGAAGTGAAGCTTTTTCAATCTATTCTGGGCAGGGAGCTTCATGCGACTGGGTAATTCACTGGTGGGGGAGAGTTAGACTCCACTATAGCAACAAGGGAATTACTGCATGTCACCGGTCCTCAGCGTTGTACTGTATGTTGTTTTAACCTGGATCTTATTCTCCACAGAGGCAGTGATTTTGTTTAGTAGTGCATGTTTTAGCCAATGTATGTTAGACCAAATAAATAAGTGCGATTTTTCACCGAAGCATTCCTGTCCGTGACTTATTCCATTTACACTCTGAATAATAATCCCCGGTACAGAATTCTCGTAAGGCGGGGGCGATTCAAACCGTCCAGCTAGACATTGGGCTAGGGTCAAAACTGCTTACACAGTGGGGATAGTCAAGGGGCTATGGGAGGGGGGAGGGAGGAACTTAACACAATCACAATCACTAAGGAGGTGGCACTCAGTAAGATAATGGGATTAAAGGCAGATAAATCCCCTGGACCTAATGGCTTGCATCCTCGGGTCTTAAGAGAAGTAGCAGCAGGAATAGTGGATGCATTGGTTGTAATTTACTAAAATTCCCTGGATTCTGGGGAGATCCCAGCAGATTGGAAAACTGTAAATGTAACGCACCTATTTAAAAAAGGAGGCAGACAAAAAGCAGGAAATTATAGACTAGTTAACCTAACATCTGTGGTTGGGAAAATGTTGGAGTCCATAATGAAAGAAGCAGTAGCAGGACATTTGGAAAAGCATGATTCAGTCAGGTAGAGTCAGCATGGATTTATGAAGGGGAAATCATGTTTGACAAATTTTCTGGAATTCTTTGAGGATGTAACGAACAGGGTGGATAAAGCGGAACCAGTGGATGTGGTGTATTTGGACTTCCAAAAGGAATTTGACAAGGTGCCACATAAAAGGTTACTGCACAAGATAAAAGTTCACGGGGTTGGTGGTAATATATTAGCATGTGATACGCTCATAATAAAGGATGAAACTGAGTATTGTGAACAATGAGCAAGTGTGACCTTAGCTCCTTTAATAAGACTCCAGAGTGCAGGTACCTTGTAGGTGGCCTGCTTATATACAGTGCTCCCAAGGGAAACTGGGATCCCTTGGGATTCCAACAGTTAGGCCTTCTGGTGGTGGTGTAATACAGGTTACAAGGGGTTAAATACATAACATCACTCCCCTGTAAAGTTAACAGTACACTTATTTACAGGGCGAGACGATCTGGGGCTTTTTGCTCCCTTGTCGATCGTCTCAGTACAAATACGGGTGTGGGTGAGTTGGTTAGCTATTCACTGGGCTGCTGGGCAGCCGGCCATGCCGGGCTTCTGGGGATGATGAGTTCAGCTTCATGATCAACCGTCATGTCGGTTGCGACTTGTGTGTGTGTTGGAGAGTCAAAGTTGGTATTGTCTTCTTCGGGTTGTTCGTAGCTGTTAGTGAACCGCAATTTGATTTGGTCCAAATGTTTTCTGCACTGTATTCCATTGGTCAATTTGACCTGAAACACCCTACTCCCCTCTTTGGCTATGACCATGCCAGCGAGCCATTTGGGACCATGTCCATAATTGAGTACAAACACAGGGTCATTGACCTCAGTATCGCGTGACAAATTTGCGCGATTATGGTACACACTTTGTTGATGCCGCCTGCCCACCACGTGATCATGGAGATCAGGGTGGACAAAAGGGAGCCTTGTTTTGAGCGCCCTTTTCATGAGCAGCTCGGCTGGGGGAACCCCGGTGAGTGAGTGGGGTCTGATGCGGTAGCTGAGCAGCACTCGGGACAGTCGAGTCTGCAGAGAGCCTTCCAACACGCGTTTCAAGCTTTGCTTGATGGTCTGAACTGCCCATTCTGCCTGGCCGTTGGATGCAGGTTTGAATGGGGCATATGTGACGTGCTTGATCCCATTGCGGGTCATGAATTCCTTGAATTCAGCACTGGTGAAACACGGCCCATTGTCGCTGACTAGGACATCAGGCAGGCCGTGCGTGGCAAACATGGCTCGTAGGCTTTCAATGGTGGCCGTGGACGTGCTTCCAGACATTATTGCACATTCAATCCATTTTGAGTAAGCATCCACGACAACCAAGAACATTTTGCCTAGAAATGGGCCTGCATAGTCCACGTGGATCCTCGACCACGGTTTGGAGGGCCATGACCACAAATTTAGCGGTGCCTCTCTGGGTGCATTGCTCAGCTGAGAGCAAGTGTTGCACTGGTGCACGCATGACTCTAAATCTGAGTCGATGCCGGGCCACCACACATGGGATCTGGCTATGGCTTTCATCATCACAATGCCTGGGTGGGTGCTGTGCAGTTCACAAATGAACGTATCTCTGCCTTTCTTGGGCAAGACCACGCGATTACTCCACAACAGACAGACCGCCTGCAGGTACATTTCGTCTTTGCGCCTGTGGAACGGCTTAATTGCCTCCTGCATCTCCGCTGGGACGCTGGACCAGCTCCCATGGAGGACACAGTTTTTTACCAAGGCTGGTCCAGGTCCTGATCTGGCGGGCCGTAACGGGTGACTTTTTGTTTTCGAATGCATCCATTACCATAAGCAAGTCCACAAGCTGCGCCATTTCCACCCCGGTGGTGGGCAATGGAGCTGACTGAGAACATCAGCGCAGTTCTCTGTGCCTGGTCTGTGGTGGATTACATAGTTATATGCCGACAGCGTGAGCACCCATCTTTGGATGTGGGCAGAGGTAATCCCTTTGCTCTCAGAGAACAGCGATATGAGCGGCTTGTGGTCAGTTTCAAGCTCAAACTTGAGGCCAAACAAATACTGGTGCATTTTTTTACCCTGTAAACACACGCCAGCGGCCTCTTTTTCAATCATGCTGTAGGCCCTTTCGGCCTTTGACAAACTCCTGGACACATAAGCGACCGGTTGCAGAATCCCCGATTCGTTAGCCTGTTGTAACACACACACCCGACCCCGTATGACAACGCTGGCACTAATCGTTTACAAGGGTTATACAGGACAAGCAGTTTGTTTGAACACAACAGATTTCTGGCTTTTTCAAAGGCAGCCTCTTGTGAATTCCCCCACACCCAGTCGTCTCCCTTGCACAGTAACACATGTAGGGGTTCTAGCAGGGTGGTTAACCCAGGTAGGAAATTACCGAAGTAGTTACGGAGTCCCAGGAGTGACCGCTGCTCCGTCATGTTCTGTGGTCTCGGTGCGTTCTTGAAGGCCTCCATCTTGGCGTCAGTGGGTCTGATGCGTCTGCTGCGATTCTTCTTCCTAAGAACTCGACCTCCGGTGCCAGGAAACACACTTCGAGCATTTCAAACTGAGTACCACGCGATCCAACTGACTAAGAACCTCTTCCAGATTCTTCAAGTGCTCAATGGTGTCCAACCTGTAACTAGTACATCGTCCTCGAAAACCATGGTGCGAGGAACCGACTTTAGCAGGCTCTCCATGTTCCGTTGGAAGATTGCCACAGCCGACCATATCCCGAACGGGCATCTGTTATAGATGAACAGACCTTTGTGCGTGTTGATGCACAATGTCGGAAAATGTGAGATCATCCACCTTGGAAAAAAAAACAGTAAAAGGGAATATTATTTGAATGGGGAGAAATTACAACATGCTGTGGTGCAGAGGGACCTGGGGGTCCTTGTGCATGAATTCCAAAAAGTTAGTTTGCAGGTGCAGCAGGTAATCAGGAAGGCGAATGGAATGTTGGCCTTCATTGCGAGAGGGATAGAGTACAAAAGCAGGGAGGTCCTGCTGCAACTGTACAGGGTATTGGTGAGGCCGCACCTGGAGTACTGCGTGCAGTTTTGGTCACCTTACTTAAGGAAGGATATACTAGCTTTGGAGGGGGTACAGAGACGATTCACTAGGCTGATTCCGGAGATGAGGGGGTTACCTTATGATGATAGATTGAGTAGACTGGGTCTTTACTCGTTGGAGGTGCAGATCCACATGGACTCGGATGCAAGACACGTCCATCATAAAGCTCGGGCAGTTCATTATATGATGAGGGAGAAGGTTGAAATTGAATTGGGCAGACTCCAGCATGAAGGGATCATATCACCGGTTGAATTAAATGAATGGGCTAGCCCCATTGTTCCTGTGCTGAAAAGTGATGGCACAGTCAGAACCTGTGGAGACTACAAGGCTACGATCAACAGGGTTTCGAAACAAGATCAGTACCGATTACCGAAGGCTGATGACTTGTTTGCAATGCTAGCCGGGGGAAGTCGTTCAGCAAACTGGACTTGACGTCGGCCTACATGACACAGGAGCTGGTCTAGATGTCGAAGAGACTTACGTGCATAAATACGCATAAAGGATTGTTTATTTATAACAGGTGCCCTTTTGGAATTCACTCGGCTGCAACAATATTTAAGAGGAACATGGAGGGTCTACTGAAGTTCGTTCCCAGAACCGTCGTGTTTCAAGATGACATCCTGATCACAGGTCGTGACTCCGAGGAACATCTGAACAACCTGGAAGATGTTCTACATCGTCTGGACAAAGTGGGACTCAGACTGAAACGCTCGAAGTGCGTCTTCATGGCACGAGAGGTCGAATTCCTGAGACGGCATCAGGCAGACGCGAAAACCAAGGCCATCAAGAATGCAACCAAGCTGCAGAATGTGACGGAGCTGTGTTCGTTCCTGGATCTACTCAACTACTTTGGTAACTTCCTACCTAAATTGAGCACCTTATTAGAACCACTGCACATGTTGCTAAGAAAAGGCGATAACTGGGTGTGGGGTGCGTCTTAAGACAGAGGTTTTGAGAAAGCCACTAATCTGCTTTGCTCTAACAAGCTGCTGGTACATTATGACCCATGTAAATGTTTAGTATTGACCTGTAATGTTTCGTCATATGGAATGGGTTGCGTACTCCAACAAGCTAATGAATCGGGTAAACTTCAACCAGTCGCGTATGCTTCAAAAAGTTTGTCTAAAGCGGAAAGAGCCTACAGCATGGTAGAGAAAGAAGCACTAGCCTGTGTGTATGGGGTTAAAAAGATGCACCAATACCTGTTTGGTCTTCGGTTTGAACTGGAGACAGATCACAACCCGCTCAATTCACTGTTCTCTGAAGACAAAGGTATCAATAAAAAATGCTTCATCCCGCATCCAGAGGTGGGCGCTGACATTATCCGCTTATGATTATGTCATTCGCCATAGACCTGGCACCGAGAATTGTGCCGATGCTTTGAGCCGTCTGCCGTTGTCCACACCGCAAGTGGAAACGCCACAACCGGCGGACCTATTGTTAGTTATGGATGCTTTTGAGAGTGAAGGAACCCCTGTCACGGCTCAACAAGTTAAGACCCAGACCAGCCAGGACCCGATTTTATCAGTGGTAAAGAGTTGCATCCTCAAAGGTGATTGGTCTGCCATACCCAAGCAAATGTGCGAGGAGACCAAGCCTTACATTCATCGCAAAGACGAACTGTCTATTCAGTCGGAGTGTATGCTTTGGGGCAATCGTGTTGTTATGCCCAAGAAAGGGAGAGAGAAATTTGTACGTGAGCTACATAGCACACATCCCGGCATTGTAATGATGAAAGCCATCGCGAGGTCTCATATATGGTGGCCGGGAATCGACTCTGAGCTGGAATCATGTGTGCATCAGTGCAACACTTGCATGCAACTCAGCAAAGCACCAGCGGAATCACCACTGAGTCTGTGGTCGTGGCCGTCCAAACCATGGTCCAAGATCCACATAGACTTTGCAGGTCCCTTCCTGGAGAAGATGTTTTTAGTTGTGGTAGATGCATATTTGAAGTGGATAGAATGTATAATCATGTCATCCAGTACATCCACAGCCATCATTGAGAATCTCAGTGTCATGTTCGCGACACTTGGTCTGCCTGACATCGTTGTTAGCGACAACGGATCGTGCTTCACCAGTCAGGAGTTTCAAGAGTTCAGGTATCAATGGTATCAAACATGTAAGGTCAGCACCATTCAAACCTGCATCCAATGAGCAAGCAGAACGTGCTATCCAAATCATAAAGCAGAGTATGAAGCGAGTAACCCAAGGGCCACTGCAGACCCGCCTGTCATGCATACTGCTTAGTTACAGGATAAGACCACACACGCTTACCGGGGTCTCACCTGCTGAACTAATGATGAAGAGAGGTCTTAAGACCAAGCTATCTCTTGTACACCCTGACTTGAATAATCATGTTGAATATAGAAGACAAAGTCAGCAAGGGTATCACGATCGCGCAGCTGTGTCACGTGCCATTTCTGTAAATGATCCTGTATATGTTCTGAATTATGGTCAGAGTCCCAAGTGGATCGCTGGTACTGTCATGACCAAGGAGGGCAACAGAGTATTTATTCTCAAGCTCAAAAATGGGCAAACATATGGATCAGACAAAGCTGTGGTACACAGACGAACCGGAACAGTTGGAGAAAGAGACAATCGACGACCAACCAACCTACCCCCAGTCATCAGAGGACTCAGTGGTCATCAGTGAATCGGGGCTTTCAATCACTGACATGTTCAATGAAAATGAACTTTCAATCCCTGACATGGCCATTGCCACTCCCACCAGATCAGCCACCCAACCACCAGTCACAATAGATTCTGAACACTCACGTAAGGCTGGAGTTGAACTGAGACGGTCAACCCAGGAGCATAAAACACTGGACCATCTCAATTTGTAAAAGACTGTGTTAATATCTCAGAGGGGGGTATTGTCATGTATATACCTTTGGGATCATTAGCCACGAGATGGCGTCACTGTTGGAGGCCATTGGGCTGCACGCACTTGTGTGCAGCCCAAGTACAAAAGGCCAGCCCTTTTGTATATTAGTCACTTTGGGCCTTAATAAAGCAGAGCCAAGGTCATACCTCTTGGAGTTAAACAGTACTCAGTCTAACAGTTATTGCATACACACCATGAAGAACACACAGCCAGGAGGATATGTTGAAGATTGTCAACACTTAGTTCTGGATGGGTAACCTTAATGATCCTCCACCATTGCCTGAGGTCGAGGGGGCTGGTGTCCATGTCCACTGCCCCCAGGTTCTTTTAGCGCCCTGACCTCAACCACAGTAAGGGACTGCTGCGTGGTTGTGGTAGTGGTTTCTACCTCCTTACTAGTGGTCGAGGATGGTTGTTCACCGTCTGGGTCTCGGTGAGCCTGGCGCTTGGGTTTGCATGCTGCCTTAGCTCGGGTGACCACACACACTGGTATCGTCTCACCTGCCTCGCCACCCTTGAATAGTTGGGGTGGAGCAAAGGGAGCGGGGGCCATCAGCTATGTTGTCCCAAGAAGGGCCGGGGTCTCGGTTTGATTTTGGAGAAAGCTGCCCATTGTTGTCTGACTTGTGCCTGAAGATGTTGGATTTTTGCAAAGCACGGAGTGTAGGAGGAGTTCATGGTTCGGGGTAGGCGATGGTTTGGCGCCAGTTTAATTCCCTTCTGCCTGTAGTTCAATATTTTGTTCTAGTATTTGGTCTAGTTTTCTTTGCATACAATGCACTTTGTCATGGCCCTTTTGTTCCCAGTGTAACTGGTTGCGAAGGACAGAAATGCTTTCCTGCCAATCGTTGCTTTCTTTTTGCAGCTTGTCTATCTGTTCTTTAAACTTTTTGTTTTTCTTATTTAACTATACAGCGCACAAGTGTGCTCCATAAGCTAACTTTTCTCAGCCTTTTTTCAGCTTAAGTTTGCTTTTCTGGACATCCTCAGAGAGTCTGCCAAGAATGTATTAATAGTCCCTGTTGCTATCTTCGAGGATTTTTAGAAGGTCCATCGCCGCAGATGCGCAAGTCTTATCTGTCAAGCTGTCCATTAACTGTTCCCGGTGATATACCAACACCATTGTATTTCTGGTTTTATTATTTAACACACTCTCTCTCTTCTTTCAGAGAGTCTCCTACCCAGTCTTAGCGACGATCACGTGCGGTCGACCAAGTCTCCCCGGTCCTTGAACCGAGACCTGACAACTCCCAACTCTGTGAATCCCACTTCTGACACCGCTGTAAGACTTGGATCACAGATTATACACAGATTACCCAAAAGGTCTCAGGAGTTGTAAGGCGTTTTATTCAGGAGCGACAGTTTTAAACATAATCAGATACAACATATGATTGAGATAGATATAGTAGACATACAAACATCGAAACATAGAAAATAGGTGCAGGAGTAGGCCTGCACCACCATTCAATAAGATCATGGCTGATCATTCCCTCAGTACCCCTTTCCTGCTTTCTCTCCATACCCCTTCGTCCCTTTAGCCGTAAGGGCCATATCTAACTCCCTCTTGAATATATCCAATGAAGTGGCATCAAGATCACTCTGTGGCAGGGAATTCCACAGGTTAACAACTCTCTGAGTGAAGAAGTTTCTCCTCATCTCAGTCCTAAATGGCCTATCCCTTATCCTAAGACTGTGTCCCCTGGTTCTGGACTTCCCCAACATCGGGAACATTCTACCTGCATATAACCTGTCCCGTCCCGTCAGAATCTTATATGTTCCACGAGATCCCCTCTCATCCTTCTAAATTCCAATGTATAAAGGCCCAGTTGATCCAGTCTCTCCTCATATGTCAGTCCTGCCATCCCGGGAATCAGTCTGGTGAACCTTCGCTGCACTCCCTCAATAGCAAGAACGTCCTTCCTCAGATTAGGAGACCAAAACTGAACACAATATTCCAGGTGAGGCCTCACCAAGGCCCTGCACAACTGCAGTAAGACCTCCCTGCTCCTTTACCCAAATCCCCTAGCTATGAAGGCCAACATACCATTTGCCTTCTTCACCGTCTGCTGTACCTGCATGCCAACTTTCAATGATTGATGAACCATGACACCCAGGTCTCGTTGCACCTCCCCTTTTCTTAGTCTGCCGCCATTCAGATAATATTCTGTCTTCGCGTTTTTGCCCCCAAAGTGGATAACCTCACATTTATCCACATTATACTGCATTTACCTCACATATATCCACATTATACTGCATCTACCACACATTTATCCACATTATACTGCATCTGCTTCACATTTATCCACATTATACTGCATCTGCCTCACATTTATCCACATTAAACTGCTTCTGCCCCACATTTATCCACATTAAACTGCTTCTGCCTCACATTTATCCACATTATACTGCATTATACAACCCGTGACAGATGAGAGCGATCTACAGCCCTGGAACGGAACGAATGGACAGATGGACGGACAGGGAGGCAGAACGGTGGTCTCGGATTGCATGCATCCCTGCAGCCTGTGGCAGTGGTCCCTTCTGTTTGGTCGTTCCCCGAGCTGTTGGAGGTGTTAGACCAAACCCAGCATTGATCCACCCCAGACATTGAGCTTTACCAAGGTGTTAGGCTGTAGCCAACATGTATCCACCTCGGAGAAGTCCTGCCCCTAACTACCTGTTTCTCTCTCTCGGTCGTCTGTTTATATACCTTATTTCAAGGGGCTGGTGGATACCTGCTGTCAATCATTTTTACCCATTCCATGGTCCAATTACAGGGGAGTGAGTACCTCTGACAGTCCCCTAGCATCCTCCTGAGGTCAGCTTTTTCCTTACCTATGTTCTAAATGTTTTGTTCTTCTTCTTCAGACATTTTGCTCAGGTGTAAATTGTGAGGTTTTAGACAAGTTTTAACCCTGTCACCAATCATCTGCTTCAATGGCCACTCAACCTCCACCTCAGAGGAGCAGCATGAAATCCATGGACGGACTCTTAAAGTCAAAAGGTGAGTCAAATATCACTGTTATGGGCTTGTAAGCCCTCAATTGTCTCAATTGCCTCCCCTGCTGGTCAGGTATGCTCAGCGCCGGCAGATCTGATATTTGGGAAAGGCACGTGCAAGCGGGTTGACAGCGGGGTCCCGACCTCCTTTCAATCTTTGTCAAATTCCCGGCCGCCCCACCCCCCCAGTCCTGCCTACTGAACACCGGCAAAATCGTGGCCAGAGACTTAGCATGCAGGTACAGCAAGCAATTAGGAAGGCAAATGGCATGTTGGCCTTTATTGCAAGGGAGTTGGAGTACAAAAGTCAGGGGGGCCAAAATTGCCCTCTCCTTAAGGCCTGTTACCACTGCAAATCGTCAGCTACGCTGCGGAGTGGAGTGGCCGCCGACTTTTCGTGGAATGGCCGCTGTTAGCCCAATTGCCCTCCCGAGTTTTCCCGGTGGTGCCCCGATCCCCTGCTGCCGATCCGCGGTAAGCGTGTCATCACCCTGTGCACCGCTGATCTACCCCCTCGCCGACGATATTACCCTCTGAAATTCTTCGGCCTGCCCGGCGGTGCCAAAACCTGTTTTTTCCCGGTGGTCCAGTGAGGCTGTGGCCTTCTGCAACGACGGTGCGGCTTCCCGTAAAGGGGAGGATGCAGTGCCGCTCTCGCCATGTTTTTTTATTTTGTCGGCTGACTGCCAGGTCGGCCTGACAATTATGCCCCCGGGTTCGGCAATTATGCCCTCTTGGGTGTCAGGCTGCTGGCCCGGTTGAAACCCTCCCTGGTGGCCCAATGGGCCAAAGTTTTAAAATCGCGGAGAGGCCTCAGGAGGTGGCCGAGATGGATCATCCGCTCGGCCCTTCTGGCTGAAGATGGTTGCAAACGCTTCAGCCTTGTCTTTTGCACTCAGGTGCTGCACTCTGCCATCATTGAGGATGGGGATATTCATCGAGCCCCCTCCTCCTGTTAATTATTTAATGGTCCACCACCATTCACAACTGGATGTGGCAGGACTACAGAGCTTTGATCTGATCCGTTGGTTGTGGGATCGCTTAGCTCTGTCTATAGCATGCTGCTTCCGCTGTTTAGTGTGCGTGTAATCCTGTTTTGTTGCTTCACCAGGTTGGCACCTCATATTTTAGATTCACCTGATCTTGGCATGCTCTTCTGCACACCTCATTGAACCAGGGTTGGTCCCCTGGCTTGATGGTAATGGTAGAGTGAGGGATATGCCGAGTCATGAGGTTATAGATTGTGGTGGAATAAAATTCTGCTGCTGCAGATGGCCCATAGCGCCTCATGGATGCCCAGTTTTGAGCTGCTACATCTATACTGAATCTATCCCGTTTAGCACAGTGGGAGTGCCACACAACACGATGGAGGGTGTCCTCAGTGTGAAGACGAGACTTTGTCTCCACAGTGACTGTGCGATGGTCACTCCCACCAATACTATCATGGACAGATACATCTACGACAGATAAATTGCTGAGGACGAGGTCAAGTAGGTTTTTCCCTCATGTTGGTTCTCTCACCACCTGCCGCAGGCCCAGTTTGGCAGTTATGTCCCTCAGGACTCAATCAGCTCGGTCAGTATTGGTGCTACTGAGCTACTCTTGGTAATGGTCATTGAAGTCCCCCCCACCCAGAGTTCATTCTGTGCCCTTGCTACCCTCAGAACTTCTTCCAAGTGGTGTTCAACATGGAGGAGTACTGATTCATCAGCTGAGGGAGGGTGGTAGGTGGTAATCAGCAGGAGGTTTCCTTGCCCATGCTTGACCTGAAGCCATGAGACTTCATGGGGTCCAGAGTCAATGTTGAGGACTCTCCCTCCCTACTTTATACCATTGGGCCGCCACCTCTGGTGGGCCCGCCTTGTCGGTGGGACAGGAAATGCTCAGGGATGGTGATGGACGTGTCTGGAACGTTGGTTGATATGTATGATTCTGTGAGTATGACTATGTCAGGCTGTTGCTTGACTAGTCTGTGGGGCAGCTCTCCCAATTTTGGCACAGATCCCCAGATGTTGATGAGTAGGACTTTGCAGGATCGACTGGGCTTTTGTCATTGTAATGTATTATTAGATGGTTTAGTATGAGCATGCTCAGTTCTCTCTGGCCTAATAAACAAGCACATGGACTAGCAACTCATCGTGTCTCTGTCCTTCATTTGTTCTACAGACATATATATTACATTTTGGTAATGAGGATGGGATAGAATCCCAAAGCCATTTTTAGGGAACTTGGAAGGACACAATATACAACCTTCGAGTGGACAAGTTTAAGGTGAATTTGTGACACCTAAATTGAATTTTTGCGATGTTTTACTGTTAATGCTGTTGCAGAATCGCCTGCGCTTCGCCTTTGCCTGTATGTTTTCAGAGCGACAGTGGTGTTGATTCACACAGACAGCATGGTGAGTCACTGTTCGACGGGATTCATTGGCAGCCTCAGCGTGTATGACCGAGCTCACAAGCCATTTAGTTCTTACATTGGGCCCAAGTTTCGGCCTGAGCTGCTCCTGTTTTTTTGGAGCAACTGGTTTAGAATGGAGTATCTTAGAAATTGCAATTCTCGGCATTTAGTTTGCTCCAGTTCTAGTCAGTTAGAACAGTTTCAGTTTGGAACAGATTTTTTTTTCAAAAGGAGGCGTGTCCGGCCACTTACGCCTGTTTTGAAAGTTTAGACAGTGAAAACTTACTCCAAACTAACTTAGAATGGAGTAAGTGTAGATTTTTGTACGCTCAGAAAAACCTTGCCTACACTTAGAAAATCAGGCGTAGGTTACAAATCAGGCGTAGGGAATGGCGGTGGGGGGGGTTTAAAGGGAAGTTTACAAACATTAAACACTTCAGTTTTACAAATAAAGAGCCATCATCAATAATAAATGATAAATACATCAATAAATCAAGCAATAAATCAATCAAAATAAATTAATAAATAATAAAAAAAATTACAAAATCAATGAATAAAAAATTTTCTACTCACAGACTGCAGCACTGGGAACCCTCCAACAGCATGCTGGGATACCCCCCCCCCCCCCAGTGTGTCTCTCTCTGTCTCTGTGTGTATCTCTCTCTCTCTCTCTCTCTGTCTGTCTGTGTGTCTCTCTCTCACTCTCTGTCTGTCAGTGTCAGTGTCTCTCTCTCTGTCTGTCAGTGTTTATGTTTTTCTGACAGCGAGGGGAGGGGGGGAGGAGGAGGAGGAGGGGGAGGAGGGGGGAGAAGGAGAGGGGAGGAGGAGGGGAGAAAGGGAGGGGGGGAGAGAGGGAGGGAGGGGGAGAGAAGAGGGACGGAGAGAGGGAGGGAAGAGGAGAGGAGAGGGAGGGAGGGGGGGAGAGGAGAGGGAGGGAGAGGGGGAGAGGAGAGGGAGGGTGGGGGGAGGGAGGGGGAGAGAGGGAGGGAAGGGGAGAGGAGAGGAGGGGGAGGGAGGGGGAGAGGAGTGGGGGGAGAGGAGAGGGAGGGATGGGGGGGAGAGGAGACAGAGGGGGAGAGGAGAGGGAGGGAGGGAGGGGTGGGGAGAGGAGGAGGGGGAGAGGGGAGGAGTGGGGAGGAGGAGGGGGAGGAGGAGGGGGAGGGGGGAAAGGAGAGGGAGGGAGGGGGAGAGAAGAGGGAGGGAGATAGAGAGAGGGAGGGAGGGGGAGTGGAGAGGAGAGGGAGGAGGAGAGGGAGGAAGGGGGGAGGGGAGAGGAGAGGGAGGGGGACAGGAGAGGGAGGAGGCTGAACGGGCCTGGCGGACGTGAAGAAGCCAGGCCCAAGCAAGATGCCGGCGGGCGGGCCCCGCCAAAGGAAGAGGGAGTGGAGCGGACCGGAGTTAAAGGTAGGTGGCCGGGGGAAGCTGGAGCTGGGGGGGGGGGGGGGCGGTCGTCGGAGCGGGAGCTGCAGGGGGGGGGGGGGGGAGTCGTCGGAGCGGGAGCTGGGGGGCGTCGTCGGAGCGGGAGCTGGGGGGGGTTCGGAGCGGGAGCTGGGGTGGGGAGCAGAGCGGGAGCTGGGGGGGTGGGTCGGAGTGGGAGCTGGGGGTGGGGGGGTGGTGGGGGGTTGAGAGAGCCAGCTGAACAGGGGAGGAAGTTGGAGCCAGAGCAGGAGCTGGTGCAGCCTGATCTTCGCCGCCCCAGTGAGGCCATTCGGCCAGGGCTAGGGGCGGTGTGCTTTGGGCCCCTCCCACACAGTTTTGGGTGCCTGGAGCTCATTGAGCGCGCCTGTGCAGAGGTCCCGGCACTGATTTCAGCGCAGGGACCTGGCTCCGCCCCCCACAGCTCATGTTGTGCCGCGCCCAGCTCCAAAGGACCTGCAGGGAGCCGGAGAATCTGCAGGTATTTTATAATAAAATGTCTTATAGTAAAATGTTTGTTTGATCCTCTGCCATTGGTGTCTTGTGTATCATTCCAACGTTCACTGGAGATGTGCCTTTATGAGGGCACATAGCATGTCCAATATTAGCTCCATCCCTCAGTTTCCTCCATTTAGTAGAGCTGGTCCGTTATGAACTGACGATGTGTTTCTCTTGGTCCGGTAGCATCTCCATACTGCCTCCCCCGTGAATGGTGTGGCTATCGAATGGCGGCCTCGCCAGGTTCCTTTTCGTCGCCCTGCTCCTCCTGAGGTGGGCCTGCAAGCCCCACTGGTAATGCCCAGCCCCTCATGATGGCCAAGCTGTGCAACATGCAGCACACCACAATGAATTTGGAGACCTGTTGAGGGGAGTATTGAAGGCTGCCTCCAGAGCGGTCCAGGCATTGGTCTACCTGTAGGAGATGCAAATGGATTGCAACCAGTGAATGAAAAGGTTGATGTTGTCATCAATGCTCCAAAGCCACAGAACATGTCTGAGATAATATCTTTTCTAGGAATGGTCCAGTACTACACATGTTCCTTACCTGAGTGAGCAACCATTGCACAAACTCCTCAAGAAGGATCTCCAGTGATGCTTTACTTGTGCACTACGACACAGAGCGTGAGCTTAAGTTAACGTGTGATGCTTCCAGTTACGGTGTGGGAGCTGTCATAAGCCACATAATGGACGATGGCCAATTGTGTTCGCATCACGAACCCTTACAAAGAGCGAAATAAACTACACGCAAATTGAAAAGGAAGCACTCGCCAAAGTGTTTGGAATCAAGAAATTCCAACAGTTCCTGATCGGCAGAAAGTTTACCCTGATGACCGATCACAAACTGCTCCTAGCACTATTGGGGCCCAAATTTCCTATCCCTGCAATGGCTGCATCAAGAATGCTACATTGGGCAGTGTTGTTGTCACAATATGGCTACACAATTGAATACTTCAAAGCAAAGCGCCCATTGCAGATGTCTTGTCCAGGTTGCCACATGAGGACTCGTGTGTTGGGAGTGAAGATGCGATTTTCACACTTGGTGCAGTTGATAAAGAATTTCCCATGAATGTAACTGAGATTGCAGATGAGACTCATGACTCAGTACTGAAAAGTGTGTATGAGAACACCTTGAATAAATGGACTGATCAGTGTATGGACAGAGAATTGAAACCATTCCATAACCGTTGTACTGAATTGTCTTGTGAGCAAGGTTGTATCAAGTGGGGAAACAGATTGGTGGTACCTATTTCTTTGAGATATAGAATTCTGACCGAACTTCATACTGAACATCCAGGGATCGTCAGTATGAAATCAATTGCAAAAAGCTTTGTTTAGATTGCACAGTGATCTTGAATCACTTGTCAGCAAATGCAGTGTTTACCAAAATTGCAGAAACAAACCACCCAAAACTCCTCTACATCCCTGGTCATGGCCAAGTCGACCTTTTCAGAGAGTACATGTAGACTTCTGTGAGAAAGCAAATTATTATTTCCTGGTACTTGTAGATAGTCACTCAAAGTGGATCGAAGTGAAACACATGGGTTCAAATACTACAACTGAACATACCAAAGATGAGCTGAGTTATATCTTCGCATGTCATGGCTTTACCCAAGGAGTTTGTTTCTGACAATAGCCCTCAGTTCTGTTCTGTTCTCTTCCAAGAATTCATGAAATGGAACGGTATCAAACACACTCTCGTTACACCATATCATCCAGCTTCAAACAGAGCAGCTGAAAGGTCAGTCAGAATATTGAAAGAAGCTCTCAAAAAGCAAGTGTAGCCGGGTTGTTCAGGACTCAGAATGAAGCAACATTTGGCAAATTTCTTGCTGAAGTAAAGAACTACTCCACCCACTACAACTAGACAGACCCCAGCAGAACTCTTGATGAAGAGGAGGTTGAGAACACGATTGAGTCTTGTTCAACTGAATTTGGCTTCAAGAGTTGAACAGAAACAGTTGAGTCGGAAATGTTATTATGACACCAATCAGAAAGAACGTAGTTTCAAACAAAACGAGTGTGTTCGTGTTCCCAGTCCCCCTGGCAAGTCGAGTTCACACAAGTGGGATGCAGGAACCACAGCAGATATTGGTGCAACCAAGAGATATTTGGCTGAAATTGGTGACCACATCCAAAGAGTTCATGTAGATCAAATGATCTCTGCTCGAGGTGAACCAAGACGTGATCTTGAACCACATGATCATGAACACATACATGAATTTGACTCAGTTCAGACTTCAGTAACTGAATTATCGGATTCAAACAAATCTGAGATAAAAACAGAATCATTTTTGAGTTCAGAATCAAAATGAAACAGCCTGAAAATTGGTTCAACACCAAAACCTTCTGGAAGGAGACGAGGAAGGCTCCGCAAACCTGTTATTAAACTGGATTTGTTGTTCATTTTTTTAAAAGCCAGGGGTCTTTGTTATGTGGTACAGGTTGGACCTCTCTGGTCCAGCACCCTCGGGACCTGACCGGTGCCGGAACAGAGAATTTGCTGAACCACGGGAGGTTAGGCCTAGCCTCGGCTTGCCTGATGACAGCACCCGGGCTCCTGAACGCCTCCGCTTGCTCCAGCTGCTAAACTCGGGCCTCGTTCTCTCTCTCCGTGCTGGTTTGCTGCTGTTTTTTCTCAGCTCGTGTCTCCCCCCGCCCCTCCCACCACACCGCCCCCCCCCTCCCCACCCACACACCGCACAGCCACTCCGCCGCCACCCCCCGCTGTAGCCGCACCAGGACCCGCCCCCAACCCCCCCCCCCCCCCCCCCCGCTGCACCGCCACCCCACCACCCCCTCGCCACAGCCACACCCGGACCTCCCCTGCGCACCGCACCGGCACCAGGACCCGCAGCACTGCCATCCTCCCCGCCACCACCGCCCCCCCCCCCCGCCCACTCCCCAGCCACCACACCTGGATCTTCCCCTTCTCCACTGCTGCTGCCACACTCGGATCCACCACCCCCCCACCTCCCGGTGCACCGCCGCGCCACGCTGCTCACGCTCCAGGCACAGGATTGATGCCGAACCATGGGTGGTTCCAGATCAGTGAGTCCCGGACTCAAGAAGTACAACCTGTATATGTAATGCTGGGAAAGGTGGGACCACAGTCTTGCTGTTTTTGATAAGGGAATTCATATACCTTTTCAAGGGGGAAAGCAGTGTAATGTATTATTGAAACATAGAAACATAGAAAAGAGGTGCAGGAGTAGGCCATTCGGCCCTTCGAGCCTGCACCACCATTCAGTATGATCATGGCTAATCATTTTTGCAACTTTAGTACCCCATGCCTGCTTTCTCTCCATACCCCTTCATCCCTTTAGCCGTAAGGGCCACATCTAACTCCCTTTTGAATATATCTAATGAACTGGCCTCAACAACTTTCTGTGGTAGAGAATTCCACAGGTTCACAATTCTCTGCGTGAAGAAGTTTCTCCTCATCTCGGTCCTAAATGGCTTACCCCTTATCCTTAGACTGTGACCCCTGGTTCTGGAGTTCCCCAACATCGGAAACATTCTTCCAGCATCTAACCTGTGCAGTCCCGTCAGAATTTTATATGTTTCTATGAGATCCCCTCTCATTCTTCTAAATTCCAGTGAATATAAGCCTAGTCGATCCAGTATTTCTTCATATGTCAGTCCTGCCATCCCGAGAATCAGTCTGGTGAATCTTCGCTGCACTTCCTCAATAGCAAGAATGTCCTTCCTCAGATTAGGAGACCAAAACTGTACACAATATTCGAGGTGTGGCCTCACCAAGGCCCTGTACAACTGTAGTAAGAATCCCTTGCTCCTATACTCAAGGCCTCTCGCTATGAAGGCCAAAATGCCATTTGCCTTCTTCACCACCTGCTGTACCTGCATGCCAACCTTCAATGACTGATGTACCATGACACGCATGTCTCATTGCACCTCCCCTTTTCCTAATCTGTCACCATTCAGATAATATTTTGCCTTCCTGTTTTTGCCACCAAAGTGGATAACCTCACATTTATCTACATTCTACTGCATCTGCCATGCATTTGCCCACTCACCTAATCTGTCCAAGGCACTCTGCAGCCTCTTAGCATCCTCCTCACAGCTCACACTGTCATCCAGCTTAGTGTCATTTGCAAACTTGGAGATATTACATTCAATTCCTTCGTCTAAATCATTCATGTATATTGTAAATATCTGGGGTCCCAGCATTGAACCTTGCGGTACCCCACTAATCACTGCCTGCCATTCTGAAAAGGACCCGTTTATTCCTACTCTTTGCTTCCTGTCTGCCCACCAGTTCTCTATCCACATCAATACTTTGCCCCAATATCATGTGCTTTAATTTTGCACGCTAATCTCTTGTGTGAGACCTTGTCAAAAGCCTTTTGAAAGTCCAAATGCACCACATCCACTGGTTCTCCCTCATCCACTCTACTAGTTACATCCTCAAAAAATTCTCGAAGATTTGTCAAGCAAGATTTCCCTTTCATAAATCCATGCTGACTTGGACTGATCCTGTCATTGCTTTCCGCATACGCTGCTATTACATCTTTAATAATTGATTCCAACATTTTCCCCACTACCGATGTCAGGCTAACCGGTCTATAATTCCCTGTTTTCTCTCTCCCTCCTTTTTTAAAAGTCCATAGGAACTAATCCAGAGTCTATCGACTTTTGGAAAATGATCACCAATACATCCACTATTTCTAGGGCCACTTCCTTCAGTACTCTGGGATGCAGACCATCAGGCCCTGGGGATTTATCAGCCTTCAATCCCATCAATTTCCCTGACACAATTTCCTGACCAATAAGGATATCCTTCAGTTCCTCCTTCTCGCTAGATCCTCGGTCCCCTAGTATTTCCGGAAGGTTATTTGTGTCTTCCTTAGTGAAGACAGAACCAAAGTATTTTTTCAATTGGTCTGCCATTTCTTTGTTCCCCATTATAAATTCATCTGATTCTGACTGCAAGGGACCTACATTTGTCTTCACTAATCTTTTTCTCTTCACATATGTATAGAAACTTTTGCAGTCAATTTTTATGTTCCCTGCAAGCTTACTCTCATTCTCTATTTTCCCTCTCCTAATTACACCATTTGTCATCCTCCCTGAATTCTAAATTTCTCCCAGACCTCAGGTTTGCTGCTTTTTCTGGCCAATTTATATGCCTCTTCCTTGGATTTAACACTATCCCTAATTTTGCTTGATAGCCATGGTTGAGCCACCTTCCCCGTTTTATTTTTACGCCAGACAGGGATGTAGAATTGTTGAAGTTCATCCATGTGATCTTTAAATGTCTGCCATTGCCTATCCACCGTCAACCCTTTAAATATAATTCGCCAGTCTATCCTAGCCAATTCACGTCTCATACCATCGAAGTTACCTTTCTTTAAGTTCAGGACTCTAGTCTCTGAATTATCACATGATTTGTCACATGGTTTAGTATGAGCATGCTCAGTTTGCTCCAGGCTAATAAAGCAACCACATGGACTAGCAACTCATCATGTCTCTGTCCTTCAATTTGTTCTACCCACGTATATTAATGCCGTGTCCGAATCTGTTGCCGAGGTTGATGCCGGATGATCCGTCTGGTTTTATACTCATTATTGTGTGTTTTTTTCATTCTGGACACTAGATGGAGTTCTTTGCGGGAACAAATCATTCCACAACCTGGATACATAGCCCATTCTGCCAATCACGGCTTCCGGAGCAAATATAAAACAGCATTGATGGCAGTTGTACAGAGCACAACCCAGAATATCCTACATCCCGAGATAAAAGCTGGCAAGACAGTGTATAGGGATAGAAATGGCGTAGGAAGATTTCAAATAAATGAATTAGGGTGGTTTTGCTGGATTTTCATAAAGCAGAAGTATAACAGGAAACTCTGCATAAGGAACACGTTTTAAAAATCTGTTCCTACCATGGAGAGTAGAAGTAAAACACATTTTAACCATGTTTTTAGTCAGATTACTGACTGCAGAATTTCCCTTTTTATGTTATTATTAGCATTGTAGATTCCTGCTTGTAAGTACCAATATGATCACAGTGAGGCTCGGCTGAGCGATGTACTTGCTCTCTAAATAGCATTTTGCCACAAGATGGGGATGTGCTGCACCATCGGTGGCTGCATCTGGTCCGTCCTCTCACTGTACTCCCCAACTTCCCACTTCCTCTAAAAGCAACACTGCAGTCAGCAAGTTTACCTACTGCTTCAGCCAACTGTCGAGAGTTTAAGGATGTAGCTATATACCGGTTAATGACGGGCTGAAATAAAAGTATTCCGCATACATTTGGGGATCCTTTACGTCGGGGCCGAAATTTCCCCTTTCAATAAGAGCCGTGACCGCCTGAAAATGGCGGCCAGGGTCGGTAAAGAGTCACCGTTCGGTCGGTGCGGCAGGGCCGCCATTTTGTAAATTGCCCTCATGGACTATACTGGCAGAGAATGTCTCCGCTCCACCGTGTTTCCGGGCCATCGACCCCTTACTGACCGGCGGGAAAATTGCCCCGCGGGAGCGGATTGGCCACCAGTGACAGCTTTTCCCGGCGAGAACGTTATTGAGGCTGGGCGTCCATCCTTAAAGGGGGAGCACACTACCGCGGCCACCATTTTATTTTAATTGTCGGCCGACTGCCAGATTGGCCCAACAATGGCGGCCATGGGTTCAGCCAAGCCGCCAACAGACAGCCTAGCACCCTCTCTTGGGTACCGGGCCACTGACCAGGCCGAAACCCTGCCTGGTGGCCCAGTGTTTTCCACTAAAGTGGCTACATGGATCGCAGTGACCCTCCCCTTTGTGACACGTCATCAGCGACTCGGAGCAACGGCACCCCCGACCTGCCCCCACTTCCGCTGTGGCTCGAAAACATACGCTTTAATGAAAGACCTGCTGGCACCCGAGAAACCAACAAGCAAGTCGTTTGAGGAGTTGAGCACACTGGTGAGAGACCACCTGAAGCCAGTGAGCAGCCTACACATGGCCAGACACAGGTTCTACAACTGCAGACGCTGTGTGGGCCAGAGCATACCCGACTTCGTGGCGGAACTTCGGAGGTTGGCTAACTTATGTGAGTTCTCCGATGAACTAAGGAGAGAAGTACTGAGAGACTTTTTTATTGAGGGAATAGGCCACGCAGGCATATTATGAAAGCTCATAGATACCAAGAACTTGGCCCTAGAGGCAGCAGCACTGGTTGCATAGACATTTTTGGCAGGAGAAGAAGAAACGGGTACGACAACTAACGAAACATCGGAATAAGGGGTTGACAGCGTGAAACAAGCTGCTACCCCCCACACACAGACAAAGGCAGGAGAGCAGGCCCTCAACAGAAGGCAGTGGCACCAGAAGCCATCAAGAGCCACATGAATGGCCGTTCACACCTCATCAACCCACAATGCGAGCAATCAACTACAAACTGAGAGACGCTCAAGAGAGGTCAGCCAGACGCAGTTCATCCTTTGGAAACAATGGAAGCGGTCTGTGCTGGAGATGTGGGGGAAGGCACTCATCAAGGCAGTTGGTGAGAGGCGGGAGCAGCGTCGGAGCGGCCTATAAAGGCCCAGCGGGAGCTCGAGAGTCAGCGGCAGTTGGTGAGAGGTGGGAGCAGTGTCGGAGCGGCCTATAAAGGCCCAGCGGGAGCTCGAGAGTCAGCGGCAGTTGGTGAGAGGTGGGAGCAGTGTCGGAGCGGCCTATAAAGGCCCAGCGGGAGCTCGAGAGTCAGCGGCAGTTGGTGAGAGGTGGGAGCAGTGTCGGAGCGGCCTATAAAGGCCCAGCGGGAGCTCGAGAGTCAGCGGCAGTTGGTGAGAGGTGGGAGCAGTGTCGGAGCGGCCTATAAAGGCCCAGCGGGAGCTCGAGAGCCAGCGGCAGTTGGTGAGAGGTGGGAGCAGCGTCGGAGCGGCCTATAAAAGGTGTACTTGTGCAGCTACAGCGGGAGAGAAAGCAAAAAAGAAGTAGAAAGGAATCAAAAGGTGACGTCACAGCCAATGGGGTAAGTGATTGGCTGGTGATTGGTGAGTAGCTTATCTTTTTATTTTTATATCAGTAAGTAAACTGTAACATTGTTATTATCAATTTAAGGGTATCTAAGGGTTAAGGCATGGCAGGAGAGATCGGTCACGTGATATGCTCCTCCTGTGCCATGTGGGAACTCAGGGACGCTTCCGGTGTCCCTTACGACTACATGTGTAAGAAGTGTATCCACCTCCATCTCCTGATGGACCGCGTTGTGGAATTGGAACTGAGGGTGGATTCACTCTGGAGCATCCACGATGCTGAGAATGACATAAGTGGCACGTGTAGTGAGTTGGTCTTACCGCATGAGAAGGATCCACAGCCAGCTAGGGAATGGAAGACCAGCAGGAAGAGTAGTACAAAGAAGGTAGTGCAGGGGTCCCATCTGGTCATCCCCCTGCAAAACAGATACACTGCTTTGAGTGCTGTTGAGGGAGATGAATCATTAGGGGAGAGCAACAGCAGCCAAGTTCATGGCACCGTGGCTGGCTCTGTTGTACAGGAGGTCATATAAAAGAGTGGGAGAGCGATAGTGATAGGGGATTCAATCATAAGGGGAATAGATAGGCGTTTTTGCGGCCGCAATCGAGACTCCAGGATGGTATGTTGCCTCCCTGGTGCAAGGGTCAAGGATGTCTCCGAGCGAGTGCAGGACATTCTGAAAAGGGAGGGAGAACAGCCAGTTGTCATGGTGCACATTGGTACCAACGACATAGGTAAAAAAAGGAATAAGGTCGTACGAGACGAATTTAAGGAGCTAGGAGTTAAATTAAAAAATTGGACCTCAAAAGTAGTAATCTCGGGATTGCTACCAGTGCCACGTACTAGTCAGAGTAGGAATCGCAGGATCGCACAGATGAATACGTGACTTGAGCAGTGGTGCAGCAGGGAGGGATTCAAATTCGTGGGGCATTGGAACAGGTTCTGGGGGAGGTGGGACCAGTACAAACCAGACGGTCTGCATTTGGGCAGGAATGGAACCAATGTCCTAGGGGGAGTGTTTGCTAGTGCTGTTGGTGAGGAGTTAAACTAATATGGCAAGGGGATGGGAACCAATACAGGGAGACAGAGGGAAACAAAAAGGAGACAAAAACAAAAGACAGAAAAGAGATGAGTAAAAGTGGAGGGCAGAGAAACCAAAGGCAAGAAACAAAAAGGGCCACTGAATATAAAAGGGCTGCAGGAGGGGTAAAAACTAAAAATCATGGTTTAAAAACTAGGATGAAAACACTCTACCTAAATGCACGCAGCATTCGAAATAAAGTAAATGAGTTGACGGCACAAATCATTACAAATGGGTATGATTTGGTGCCCATTACAGAGACATGGTTGCAAGGTGGCCAGGACTGGGAATTAAACGTACAGGGGTATCTGACAATTCGGAAAGATAGGCAGGAAGGGAAGGGAGGTGGGGTAGCTCTGTTAATAAGGGATGGTATCAGGGCAGTTGTGAGGGATGATATTGGCTCCAATGAACAAAATGTTGAATCATTGTGGGTGGAGATTAGAGATAGTAAGGGGAAAAAGTCACTGGTCAGCGTAGTTTATAGGCCCCCAAATAATAACTTCATGGTGGGGCGGGCAATAATCAAGGTAATAATGGAGGCATGGGAAAAAGGAACGGCAGTAGTTATGGGGGATTTTAACCTACATATCGATTGGTCAAATCAAATCGTAGGGGGTAGCCTGGAGGAGGAATTCATAGAATGCATACGGGATTGTTTCTTAGAACAGTATGTAACAGAGCCTACAAGGGAGCAAGCCATTTTGGATCTGGTCCTGTGTAACGAGACAGGAAAAATAAACGATCTCCTCATAAAAGATCCTCTCGGAATGAGTGATCACAATATGGTTGAATTTGTAATACAGATTGAGGATGAGGAAGTTGTATCAGAAACGAGGATACTATGCTTAAACAAAGGGGACTACAGTGGGATGAGGGCAGAGTTGGCTAAAGTAGACTGGAAACAAGGACTAAATGGTGGCACAATTGAGGAACAGTGGAGGACTTTTAAGGAGCTCTTTCATAATGCGCAACAAAAATATATTCCAGTGAAAAAGAAGGGCGGCAAGAGAAGAGATAACCAGCCGTGGATAAGCAAGGAAATAAAGGAAAGTATCAAATCAAAGACCAATGCGTATAAGGTGGCCAAGGTTAGTGGGAAACTAGAGGATTGGGAAGATTTTAAGCAAAAGCAAAGAATGACTAAAAAAGCAATAAAGAAAGGGAAGATAGATTACGAAGATAAACTTGCGCAAAACATAAAAACAGATAGTAAAAGCTTTTACAGATATATAAAACGGAAAAGAGTGACTAAAGTAAATGTTGGTCCCTTAGAAGATGAAAAGGGGGGTTTAATAATGGGAAATGTGGAAATGGCTGAGACCTTAAACAATTATTTTGCTTCCGTCTTCACAGTGGAAGACACAAAAACCATGCCAAAAATTGCTGGTCACGGGAATGTGGGAAGGGAGGACCTTGAGATGATCACTATCACTAGGGAGGTAGTGCTGGACAGACTAATGGGACTGAAGGTAGACAAGTCCCCTGGTCCTGATGAAATGCATCCCAGGGTATTAAAAGAGATGGCGGAAGTTATAGCAGATGCATTTGTTATAATCTACCAAAATTCTCTGGACTCTGGGGAGGTACCAGCGGTTTGGAGAGCAGCTAATGTAACGCCTCTGTTTAAAAAAGGGGGCAGGCAAAAGGCAGGTAACTATAGGCCGGTTAGTTTAACATCTGTAGTGGGGAAAATGCTTGAAACTATCATTAAGGAAGAAATAGCGGGGCATCTGGATAGGAATAATGCAATCAAGCAGACGCAGCATGGATTCATGAAAGGGAAATCATGTTTAACTAACTTACTGGAATTCTTTGAGGATATAACGAGCATGGTGGATAGAGGTGTACCGATGGATGTGGTGTATTTAGATTTCCAAAAGGCATTCGATAAGGTGCCACACAAAAGGTTACTGCAGAAGATAAAGGTACGCGGAGTCAGAGGAAATGTATTAGCATGGATAGAGAATTGGCTGGCGAACAGAAAGCAGAGAGTCGGGATAAATGGGTCCTTTTCCGGTTGGAAATCAGTGGTTAGTGGTGTGCCACAGGGATCAGTGCTGGGACCACAACTGTTTACAATATACATAGATGACCTAGAGGAGGGGACAGAGTGTAGTGCAACAAAATTTGCAGATGACACTAAGATTAGTGGGAAAGCGGGTTGTGTAGAGGACTCAGAGAGGCTGCAAGGAGATTTAGATAGGTTAAGCGAATGGGCTAAGGTTTGGCAGATGGAATACAATATCGGAAAGTGTGAGGTCATCCATCTTGGGGAAAAAAACAGTAAAAGGGAATATTATTTGAATGGGGAGAAATTACAACATGCTGTGGTGCAGAGGGACCTGGGGGTCCTTGTGCATGAATCCCAAAAGGTTAGTTTGCAGGTGCATCAGGTAATCAGGAAGGCAAATGGAATGTTGGCCTTCATTGCGAAAGGGATGGAGTACAAAAGCAGGGAGGTGTTGCTGCAACTGTATAAGGTATTGGTAAGGCCGCACCTGGAGTACTGCATGCAGTTTTGGTCACCTTACTTAAGGAAGGATATACTAGCTTTGGAGGGGGTACAGAGACGATTCACTAGGCTGATTTGAGAAATGAGGGGGTTACCTTATGATGATAGATTGAGTAGACTGGGTCTTTACTCCTTGGAGTTCAGAAGGATGAGGGGTGATCTTATAGAAACATTTAAAATCATGAAAGGGATAGACAAGATAGAGGCAGAGAGGTTGTTTCCATTGGTGGGGGAGACTAGAACTAGGGGGCACAGCCTCAAAATACGGAGGAGCCAATTTAGAACCGAGTTGAGAAAGAATTTCTTCTCCCAGAGGGTTGTGAATCTGTGGAATTCTCTGCCCAAGGAAGCAGTTGAGGCTGGCTCATTGAATGTTTTCAAGTCAAAGATAGATAGATTTTTAAGCAATAAGGGAATTAAGGGTTACGGGGAGAGGGCGGGTAAGTGGAGCTGAGTCCACGACCAGATCAGCCATGATCTTATTGAATGGCGGAGCAGGCTCGAGGGGCTAGATGGCCTACTCCTGTTCCTAATTCTTATGTTCTTATGTTAAGGGGGTGTTGATTTCAGCATGCTGTTTGCAGAAACTGCGACTATACAGGGCATCTGACCCGCATGTGCAGAAAAACGGCAGCTCGGCTGGTATACGAATCGGAAGGGTCGGAAAGCGGACCAGAAGACGGTGTGGACAGTACCCGGGACACCGAAGTACAGCAGGTCAACACAATCAATGGCCACTGCACTTACAACAAGACACCTCCAATAATGATGAGGGTCCTACTCAACGGGATACCCGTCAACATGGAGCTGGATACGGGAGCGAGTCAAGCTCTCATGAGCGCTCAACAATTTGAACAGCTGTGGCCGCACAAAAGAGACAGACCAAAGCTCACAAGAGTCGACACCAAACTAAGGACCTATACCAAAGAAATCGTCCCAGTCCTTGGCAGCGCCATGCTCTCAGTCACACACAAAGGGACAGTGAACCGACTTCCCCAGTGGATTGTCCCCGGAGATCTCCCAGCACTGCTGGGGAGAAGCTGGCTGGCAAAACTAGTATGTTAGACAAGTACGTTAGACTGGTGAGATACATTATCGATGCGGTGACTGGTACGTAAGTACGAACTAGTTCCAGAACTGCTGGATGGTGTCCCTGCAGGCTGGTGGCAGCGCGGTGCCCAGTGCTGGCAGTGGGAACCCAGTTGGCTCAAGTTGTCTGCTCTTGGGGCTGTTGCCGTAGTTCCTAGCGTCGGGCAGGTTCACACATGGGATCTGGCTATGGCTTTTATCATCACAATGCCTGGGTGGCTGCTGTGCAGTTCACAAATGAACATATCTCTGTCTTTCTTGGACAAGACTACACAATTACTCCACAACAGACATATCACCTGCAGGGACATTTCGTCTTTGCGCCTGTGGAACGGCTTAATCGCCTCCTGCATCTCCGCTGGAATGCTGGACCAGCTCCCATGGAGGACACAGTTTTTTTACCAAGGACAGTAAAGGATCCTGGCTGGTCCAGGTCCTGATCTGGCGGACCGTAAAAGGTGACTTTTCGTTTACGAATGCGTCCATTGCCATCAGCAAGTCCGCAGGCTGTGCCATTTCCACCCCGGTGGTGGGCAATGGAGCCGATTGAGAGCATCAGCACAGTTCTCTGTGTCCGGTCTGTGGTGGATTACATAGTTGTATGCCGGCAGTGTGAGCGCCCATCTTTGGAAGAGGGCAGACGTAATCCCTTTGTTCTCAGAGAACAGTGATATAAGCGGCTTGTGGTCAGTTTCAAGCTCAAACTTGAGGCCAAACAATTACTGGTGCTTTTTTTTCCCCCCGTAAACGCACACCAGAGCCTCTTTTTCAATCATGCTGTACCTTTTGGCCTTGGACAAACTCCTGGACGCATAAGCGACCGGTTGCAGAATCCCCGATTCGTTAGCCTGTTGTAACACACACACCCGACCCCATATGACAACGCTGGCACTAATCGTTTACAAGGGTTATACAGGACAAGCAGTTTGTTTGAACACAACAGATTTCTGGCTTTTTCAAAGACAGCCTCTTGTGAATTCCCCCATACCCAGTCGTCTCCCTTGTGCAGTAACACATGTCGGGATTCTAGCAGGGTGGTTAACCCAGGTAGGAAATTACCGAAATAGTTACGGAATCCCAGGAGTGACCGCTGCTCCGTCATGTTCTGTGGTCTCGGTGTGTTCTTGAAGGCCTCCATCTTGGCGTCGGTGGGTCTGATGCGTCTGCTGCGATTCTTCTTCCTAAGAACTCGACCTCCGGCGCCAGGAAAACACACTTCGAGCATTTCAAACTGAATCCCACGCGATCCAACCGACTAAGAACTTCTTCCAGATTCTTCAAGTGCTCAATGATGTCCCGACCTGTAACCAGGATGTCGTCCTGGAAAACCATGGTGCGAGGAACCGACTTTAGCAGGCTCTCCATGTTCCGTTGGAAGATTGCCGCAGCCGACCGTATCCCGAACGGGCATCTGTTAAAGATGAACAGACCTTTGTGCGTGTTGATGCAGGTGAGGCCTTTCAAAGTCTCCTCCAGCTCCTGCGTCATGTAGGCCGAGGTCAGGTCCAGCTTGGAGAACATTTTCCCTCCAGCCAGGGTCGCAAATAGGTCGTCTGCCTTGGGTAGCGGGTACTGGTCCTGTAGCAAAAAACGGCTAATCGTTACTTTATAGTCCCCACAAATTCTGACTCTTTAAGTACCGGGACAATCGGACTGGCCCACCCGTTGAATTCCACCAACGCGATGATACCTTCTCGCTGCAGCCTATCCAGCTCAATTTCCACTTTCTCACGCATCATATATGGTACCGCCCGTGCCTTGTGGTGGATGGGTCGCGTACCGGAAACCAAATGGATCTGCATCTTCGCCCCCGAGAAGCTTCCAATGCCTGGCTCGAACAACGATGGAAATCTGCTCAGAACCTGGGCACATGAGGCATCATCGACGGACGAAAGCGCTCGGATGTCGTCCCAGTTCCAGCAGATTTTTCCCAGCCAGCTTTTGCCAAACAGTGTGGGGCCATCCCCTGACACGATCCACAGCGGGACTTCGTGTACTGCTCCATCATAGGAGACTTTGACTTCTGCACTGCCAATTACAGGGATTAGTTCCTTGATGTACGTCCTTTGTTTATTGTGAATGGGGCTAAGCTTGGGCCTGTGTGCCTTGTTGCACCACAGCCTGTCGAAGGCCTTTTTGCTCATTATGGACTGACTCGCACCCGCGTCCAGTTCCATAGATACTGGAATTCCGTTCAGTTCAACTTTCAACAGTATTGGTGGACATTTCGTGGTGAATGTGTGTACCCCGTACACTTCTGCCTCCAAAGTACGAGTCTCCAATTCAGCCTGATCCACAGTGGATCGATCTTCCTCTGCAACGTGGTGGTTTGCAGGGTTTGCAGCTTGCCTGCTCATTCGCTGGACGTTGTTCTACAACTGTTGCACACATAGTGCTTGAAGCGGCATTGATGGGCCCAATGTTCACCTCCACAACGCCAACAAGGTGTTAACTGCTTCGCATTAATGATTTATGGCGGACTCTGGGTCATCTGAGGTCGTGCAGCAGTAGCCGGCGTGTACGTTCTGCCATGTACATTTCTGCTCGAAAATGACATTACTTTGTGCACAGTACTGGCCGAAACCTCTTTACTCTGAAAAACCTGTTTGGTGTTGTCGCTGGTGGACATAAATGCCTGGGCTATCGTTATGGCTTTGCTTAGATTCGGAGCTTCAACAGTCAACAGTTTGCAAAGGAATACCTCATGGTCCAGTACAAAAAAGTCTCTAAGCATTTGTTCTAGGAATTCCTCAAATTCGCAATGTCCTGCGAGGCGCCTTAGTTCGATGACATAGCTCGCCACTTCCTGGCCCTCCGATCGTTGACACGTGTAGAACCGATACCTCGTCATCAAAACGCTTTCCTTAGGATTTAGGTGCTCCCGGACTAACATACACAATTCTTCATAGGATTTAGTTGTTGGTTTTACTGGAGCTAGAAGATTCTTCATGAGGCCATAGGTTGTTGCCCCACAGACAGTAAGGAGGATCGCCCTTCGTTTGGCAGCATTCTCGTCCCCTTCCAGCTCGTTGGCCACAAAGTATTGGTCGAGTCTCTCCACGAAGGCCTCCCAAACATCCCCCTCTGAGAACTTCTCCAGGATACGAACTGTTCTTTGCATTTTCGTGCAGTTGTTCGTCACCTCATCACCAATTGATACGCTCATAATAAAGGATGAAACTGAGTCCTGTGAACAACGAGCAAGTGTGACCTTAGCTCCTTTAATAAGACACCAGAGTGCAGGTACCTCGTGGGTGGCCTGCTTATATACAGTGCTTCCAAGGGATGCTGGGATCCCTTGGGACTCCAACAGGTAGGCCATCTGGTGGTGGTGTGATACAGGTTACAAGGGGTTAAATACATATCAGCATGGATAGAGGATTGGCTAACTAACAGAAAACAGAGAGTCGGGATAAATGGTTCATTCTCAGGTTGGCAACCAGTAACTAGTGGGTTGCCGCAGGGATCAGTGCTGGGACCCCAACTATTTACAATCTATATTAACGACTTGGAAGAAGGGATTGAATTCAATGTAGCCAAGTTTGCTGACGATACAAAGATGGAAGAAAAAGCAATGTGTGAGGAGGACACAAAAAATCTGCAAAAGGACATAGACAGGCTAAGTGAGTGGGCAAAAATTTGGCAGATGGAGTATAATGTTGGAAAGTGTGAGTTTATGCACTTTGGCAGAAAAAAATCGAAGAGCAAGTTATTATTTAAATGGAGAAAAATTGCAAAGTACAGCAGGATCTGGGGGTCCTGGTGCATGAAACACAAAAGGTTAGTAGCAAAGGGGTGGCGTATAAAAGCAGGGAAGTCTTGCTACAATTATACAGAGTAATGGTGAGGCCACACCTGGAATACTGCGTACAGTTTTGGTTTCCATATTTAAGAAAGGATATACTTGCTTTGGAGGCAGTTCAGAGAAGGTTGATTCTGGAGATGAGGGAGTTGACTTATGAGGAAAGGTTGACTAGGTTGTGCCTCTACTCATTGGAATTCAGAAGAATTGAGAGGTGATCTGATCGAAACGTATAAGATTATGAGGGGGCTTGACAAGGTGGATACAAAGAGGATGTATCCACTGATAGGGGAGACTAGAACTAGGGGACATAATCTTAGAATAAGGGGCCGCCCATTTAAAACTGAGATGAGGAGGAATTTCTTCTCTCAGAGGGTTGTAAATCTGTGGAATTCACTGCCTCAGAGACCTGTGGAAGCTGGGTCAGTGAATAAATTTAAGACAGAGATAGACACCTTTTTAATCGATAAGGGGTTCTGGGGAGCAGGCAGGGAAGTGGACCTGAGTCCATGATCATATCAGTCATGATCGTATTAAATAGCGGAGCAGGCTCGAGGGGATGTATGGCTTACTCCCACTCCACTTCTTATGTTCTATCTCAATATCCTCTGCCGCACCTTCTGTCAGAATATCCTGATCCATCTCTTGTTTTAATCCTGAAGTGTCATGTATGTATTTTTGGGATCACTAGCCACTAGATGGCATCACTGTTGGAGGCCATTGGGCTGCATGCACGTGTGTGCAGCCCAAGTATAAAAGGCCAGCCATTTTGTATATTATTCACTTTGAGCATTAATAAAGCAGAGCCAAGGTCATACCTCTTGGAGTTAAACAGTACTCAGTCTAACAGTTATTGCATACACAAGATTTGGCGACGAGGCAACAAGATCCGTTGCATGCAAAAATGAGCACAATTGGATTATTGGAGCGATTTGTGGAAGGAGAAGATTGGGCAGACTTTGTGAGCGGTTTGAACCAGTTCTTTGTGGCCAACAAAATGGAGGAGGTCGGCGACGCAGATCGGCGCCGGGTGGTGTTCCTCACGGCTTGCGGTCCAAAACTTTATGGTCTGATAAAGAATCTATTCCTGCCTGTGAGTCCAACAGAGAAGACATATGAAGAATTGTATACACTGGTACAGGACCATCTTAAGCCAGACGAAGGCATCATCATCTCGAGATACAGATTTTACACGCACATTCGCTCAGAGGGCCAGAATGCGGCGGAATTCGTTGCCGACCTGCGACGTCGAGCGGGACCGTGTAAGTTCGGGGCTGTGTTGGCAGACGTGCCGCGGGACTTCTTTGTAATCAGAATCAACGGTGATCCTGCATAAACTACTGGCATTGGAGACATTGGATTGAACAGGGCCGTCACAATCGCTCAGTCATGCATTACAACAGATAGAAGTCTAAGCAGATATCAGTGAAAAATCGAAACTTGGCAAGTACTGTAAATATGATTCATTCTGCGTTCAGCAGAGCGGCACATGGCAGGGCCTACCCGACTGCGTATGCGAAACCTGTGGCTGCTCAAAGTCTGCCAGCAGGAATGCATCCGATTTCTCCGTGTTGGCGTTGTGGGGGAAATCACCGGCACCAGCAGTGCCGATTTAAGCAATATAGTTGCAAAGGCTGTCTGAGAGTGGGGCATCTCCAGCGCAAGTGTCCGCAGATGAGCAAGTGTGCTGCGACACACCACATGGAGGATCCGAGATACCAGAGGAGGAAGTGTATGGACTATACTCATTCCTAACTAAGAGCAAACCGATAATGATCAACGTGAAATTTAATGGGGTGCCGGTATCGATGGAACTGAACACAGGGGCGAATCAATCGATAATGAGCCAGAGGGCATTCGACAAGCTGTGCGATACTCAGGCTGTGAGGCCCAGGCTGAGCCCAGTCAAGTTGCGCACATACATCAAAGAACTCAAAACGGTGATTGGCAGTGTGAAGGGTTAATAGCGTTAGTGTGAAATTGCTGTGCTTTAGAAAATGTACTGAATGACAGGATGAGATAAGCAATTGCAAAAAGGTCACAAGACACTGGGCAACATAGAAACCAACCACACACCTGACGCTGGCCGAAGATAAGGAAGTGAGCCGGGCAAACACGACTGCAGAACTTGTTGTGTAGGCACTTTTGAAATGCCTGAAGATCAGGTCATGTAGAAGCACTGACATGTGACCTTTGCAGTTTACGACTTTAAATACTCATTTTGTGTAACCCCAAATTGAGTTGTTGCCTGGTTGAGGGACCTACATACAACTCCCCTGGTACCTTGTATTAATAAACTGTGTGTGTTTTCAACTCTCTAATGTAATCTCGGAGTAGATTTATTTCTACCTCGAGGTTTTCCCCCAACAGTTTTGGCGCTGCGAGCAAGGTGTACTGGTAAGCCCTCCTGACCGAGATTCGAACATACGGGGATAAGATCGGATTCCACGACATCCCAGAAATTGGAACGTCGAACCGGCAGGAGTGAGGCTGCCGGATACCCAACGAACAAGTAAGACTCGGGGAGGTTTGATAACAGACACAGTGAGTAGAAATTAAGATAAAGTAGAATATAAGTAAGATAAGTGGTGTGTAAGAGAAAAGAGTGTCCCCGTCACTTTAATTGTCACAAACTATCTCAATCACCTAACTTGAGCCGGAATTAAGAGGGCAAATGCCCCACGTGATGGCCAAGGATTAAGATCGGAGGGAACACCGGGAGGACAAAGTGACGACGGAAACCTGTGAGTGACTGTGTGATACGCATGAACTGGTGTGAGAGCTGAGGGATAATCCCATCGCAATAAATAAGTGACGGAGTAGAAGTAGGCTCGCGTGAGGAGAGGTATTCGCAGAGGAAGCGAGGGAAGGTCAGATCACATAATGGCATCGGGGGAAGACCTTAAATGGGGGCCGGGAGGGTCTCTTAGTAGGTTCTATGCAGACAACCAGAAGGGCTTAATAGATAAAATGATTAAAGACGGGTGGGATCCCTCGGCTGTCCCCAAGAAGCAAAAGAATTGGTGGGCGAAACAGAAACCGAAAAAGTCAAAAAAAGCTGCCGTACTTTTAGTATATCAGTTATGTGTGTTACAAAGTAAAACCAAACAATTAGTAGAGAAAACTAAGGAAACAGAAGCCGAGAATAAGAAATGGAGAGAGCAGTATGAACAAACCGGCAAGTGGGGGGGATCAGATTATGACCTCCCTTCGACTTATGTTGCTGCAGTAGTGGCCTCGGCTCCTCCCTTTGATGAGGAGACCGAGATGGAAAGGTCAAATGACGATTCAGTAAATACAGAAAGGGCAGCCCCTCTTAGGGTAACCCAGGGCATACAGGGAGGGAACCCCCGGTATCAATACTACACTTTCGCCCCCACAGAAAAACAAATGATGAATCAGGATTTGGGGAGGCTCCAACCACGGAAGAGAAATGTAGAATTTTGGCAAAAGTTAGAAGAATTGTATGAGACCCACGATATGCATGAGCGAGATGTCCACCAAATACTTCAGGCTAAGTGTCCAAAGGACCGGTTTACAGGGCTAGCAACCCCTCACAGTGACGGCACATGGATACCTGCTGTGGGTGCCACAAGGGCACAATGGGACGCTGCCAGAACGGGGTTTGTCCAGACTGTACAGACTTTAATGGGAACATCCACTTCAAATTGGGGATTGATAATGCAGACCCGCCAGAAAAAGGGAGAAAACGCCAATGACTACAGAGCGAGGTTATGGTTCTAATACCAAGAATCCTCGGGACAGGCGGCCCCGAACAGAGACGACCCAGTCTTCGTGAAAATGTTTAAGGACGGCCTTTCGGCCAACCATCAAAAGATCTTAAAAATGGGGGTGGTAGTCATGAACACCTATGATCAAGCAGTCCAGTAGGCATGCCACATTAACTCTGGGGGGATAAAACAAGAAGTGGCCGCGGCTAAAATGGGAGAATGGAATAGAGTCCTTACGGGAAGCGGGGTCGGAGGAAGTGTAGTCAAGGTAGTGGCGGTAGTTGATGAGCATATCGTGGATATTGGTGGACAGCCTATCCCCAGAAATGGAGATAGAGAAGTCAAGATTGTTTCCCAATCTGATGCTGAAGTGTACAGGCTGCATTCCAGCTAATTACATGGGATTTTCGTCAATGACTCCATCAATAGATGTGCAAATGAATTGACCCAGAAAACGCTCATGTAGCTACCTCTCCTGACCACCAGTGGGCACAATTCTCTTTTCACTGGAGTAACAGTGATGCAACTCATTGCATGGCAATTCAAGGCCACAACATTTAATTGCTGCTAAGTTAATACTGGGTGAGATCATAATCATGTGTGCCATAATCATGACTCCTGTTTTTAAAAAATGCTTGTCCAATTTGAGTAATTATATCACTGTGTCTCCTGTATCAAATGACTACTTTGTTTATTTTTTTTGGAATTGTGACACAAAAACTTGAGTGTGAGACAGAAAATGCAACCAAATTTATCATTTTACAATGTAGATTATTTTAATTACTCAGTTTGAGTACAACAATCATTTATGTGACTTGTTTTATTTTTGAAAACATTTGCATTGTGTAATGCAATTCTTCACCACTAATGAGGGGACACTTTCTTCCTGCTGCTTTGTCACTCAGTAAAGTGGTATGATTCCCACGTAGAAAGGACCAAGCTGCAATAAAACATGGGAAAACAATGTTCATTGCCTGCAATGTGACCAGCTGAATTACTTCAGTATAAACACAAAACAAATGATGGAAAAGGTTCATTGGGCCAGCAAAACTCAGTGCTTTGCTCCTGTTACTTGGTCATCCAAGAGTACAGAAAGATTTCATGTGAAAACTCATTGCAAATGTCATCAAAATGCATCATCATATCTTTTTTGTATGGATCTATAGCGATCAGATGAGAACAGGACCAACTGTTACCTAATGTTATTCTGTCTTAGTCAGTGAGTGACTAGCAAAAATAGGAGCCAGACCCAGCGTCCGTGGGGCTTCTCATATTCTGCATGGGGCAGGTAACTTATTTATAAAATAAAAGATTCTACTGTAACAAATATGTTGAATTTCTCTCCGCAATGGACTATTGGTTCAATTCTTTTTTGCTGGCCACAATGCACAGATAGTTACCATTTGGTTCTGTAAAAGGGTTTTCAAGCTGCACAAAATGTACATTACAATCTGGGATTCAAAGAGTAATTTCAGATGCATTTTTCTGAAGCATTTTTAACATATTTTTGAAGAGGTGCCTGTTATGTATGTATGAAAACCTCACCAATATGTAAAACTTGCCACTAGGGGGGCACACCTGTGGGAGACCTGAGGGTCACCTGTGTACCCTGGACAAGCAGTTATAAGAGCTAATCCACCATGCTGCTTCCTCACTCTGGAGTCTGAATAAAAAGACCAAGGTTACAGCAGTTTAAGCTTACAATACAGTCTTGTGGAGTTATTCTGAACATAACAAATTGGCGACGAGTAACGGATCACGAACTTTCACGCGGAAATGGCTGCCGTTGGTATTCTTGAGAGATTTGTTGAGGTGATGATTGGAAAGCCTTCACTGAGCATCTCGACCAATACTTCGTGGCCAACGAACTGGACAAGGCTGAGACGGCGGTTAAGCGCAGGGCGATTCTCCTCACCGTATGTGGGTCTTCGATATATGGCCTCCTCAAAAATCTGCTGGCACCGGTCAAACCAACGGACAAGACTTACACGGAGCTGTGCACGCTGGTTCGGGAATACCTCAAGCTGAAGGAGAGCATCTTAATGGCCAGGTATCGCTTTTACATGCACCATCGCTCTGAGGGCCAGAACGTGGCGAGCTCTGTCGCCAACCTAAGACGCCTTGTGGAACAGTGAAAATTTGCCGGATCTTTGGGGGAAATGTTGTGGTACTTTTTCATGCTTGGAATCGGCCACAAGGTCATTCTTTGCAAACTGCTGTCTGCCGAATCCCTAGATCTGAGCAAGGCCATCACGACAGCCCAGGCTTTCATATCCACGAGCGACAACACGAAACAGATATCTTCACAGAATCGAAGCTCACCGGCAAGTACTGTGAATAAAATAATGCTTTCAGCAGGCAGAACTGTACAGGGCAGGGCCCACACGACCGCAGAGGCCAGACCTAGGCCTAGGGTGACTCAGTGTCCGCCGTGGGGCGTGAATGCGTATCCATTAACAACATGTTGGTGCTGCGGGGTCAGTCATAGAGCCCATCAATGTCGATTCAAGCACTATGTGTGCAAGGGCTGTGGAACAATGGGGCACCTCCAGCGAATGTGCAAACGACCTGTGACTCACCACGTGGCAGAGTCAGGAGAAGACGACCGATCCAGCGAGGATCACGCTGAACGAGAAGGAGAGACAGCTGAACCTGAGGATGAAGAGGAAGTATATGGGATACACACCTTCACCACCAAAAGCCCTGTTAAAAGTTAAACTCAATGGCACTCCAGTCTCCATGGAATTGGACATGGGGACGAGTCAATCAATAATGAGCTAGAAGGCATTCGAGAGACTGTGGGGCACAGCGACCCAAGCTGATCCTGATTCAGTCAAAGCTGCGCACCTACACCAAGGAACTGATACCAGTTATTGGTTGTGCGGACATAAGAGCATCCCATGAGGGAATGGTGCATGATTTACCACTGTGGATTGTTTCAAGTGATCGGCCAACGCTGCTTGGTAGAAGGTGGATGGGGAAGATTCGATGGAACTGGGAAGACCTCTGTGTACCTTCTCCGGTGAACGACATCTCCCTTGCTCGAAGGCTGAGCAAACCCTCACCTTCAGCTGAACCAGGCATCGAAGTGTAGATCCATTTGCAGATCCCTGAGGCACAGGCCGCTCATCACGACCACGAGGAGGTAAAGATCAACCGAGCAGCGGTACAGGTGCGGTATCCACCACCCAAAGCCGACGACCTTTTCGCGACGATGGAAGAGGCTCCAGGTTGACCAAACAGAGTGGGACTCCTGCCAAAACGATCCGAATGCGTCTTCCCGACGCCAGAGGCAAAATCCCTGGGGAGGTAGATCACAGCAGTCGGCATCACGGACATGGTCGAGAGTGTGTCCAGACCACAGGACGAAAGTGCATCCAGACCACGGGATGAGAGAGCGTCCAGACCATGGGATGTCACCGCACCGAAACAGAGGCATGTGTTGCCCAGCAAGGAAGACGACTGGGTTTGGGGCAAAGGCAAAGGGGCGGCCGATGAGAAGGCCAGGAACCCACCACGTTCCAATAAGTTGTTTGCACTAGGTAACCCATGTGAACGCTCTTTCGCGGCCAATGATGTATTATCATATGCGGTCATTCTTACAAGCCAAAGTAGCGAGCGAACACCAACCGGTCATATATATAACTGACAAAGTATTTGTCGCAAGTGATGTGTTATCACACGGGGTTGGGTGTGTTGTGCAGCAAGCCAAAGTAGCGGGCGAGCCCCAACCGGTTGTACATGTATCCAATAAGTTAACCAAGGCAGTAGCCTGCATTCACGGGACTAAAGAGACGTACCAAAGAGTGTCCCAATATTTGCTCGAGTCAGACAAACTGCCCATCCCACAGTTTTGGGAGAGCAGAGGCACCATTATCGATGCTTTGTTTCGAGAATGTCTAACACTGTCTGTGCACTGTAACATGATCCGCCACGGGCCAGGCACTGAAAATGGCACTAATGCCCTCAGTTGGCTACCATTGCCCACCACCGGAGTGGAAACGGCACAGCCTGCAGACCTGTTCGTTGTCATGGAAGTGCTAGGAAGCGAGGGGTCAACCATAACGGCTCTCCAGTTTAGGACCGGGACTAACCAGGATCCCACGTTACAGCCTGCCATCGGCGAACCACTAGACGGGATGTTGCAGCTTATTTGTTGCCCCTATGGGGCAACCCTGCAATGTTGCAAAGAAAGGCAGGGAGGCTACATACAGTCGGTGGTCCGGGGCCTCCATACCATGGCCCAGGATCCACGGGGACCACGCGACCTCCCGCCACTACTGAAAGTCTCAAGGCCATATCGGCCATCCTTGGCTTGCCAGACCTTAGAGTCAGCGACAAAAGTCCGGAGCGGGCAGCCCAAATAATAAATCCAAGCACCACATGTGTCACGGTAGACTCCCTACAGACTCGGCTATCCCGGGTGCTATGCAGTCACCAGACAGAATCACTCAGAACCGAGCCCTCCGTATGCTATCAGCAGAGAATGTATCATGATCACATGGCTCCTCCACGCGACATCAGAATAAATGATGTAGGCCATGTTCAGGGCCCCAGATGGGCTGCTAGCACTGTTTTAACCAAAGAGGGGAATGGAGTGTTTGTGATGAAAATGGAGCATTTGTTGTGAAACCATGTAATGGGAAAACGCAGAAAGCATTTGGACCAGACCAAACTGCGAACTACAGATAACCAGGAACCACTGTGAAAGGACCTGGCCCCCAGCGACCCACTAACACAATCGACCTCACTGCCAACCACGAGGATGAACCCACCATACCTGTCAGTCCGATCAGACTAGCCGTGCGGCCGTGCAGCAATGATCCGACCAACTCACCCATACCAGGACTTCAACTCAGGCAATCGACCCGGGAACGCAGAGCGCCAGATCGCCTCAACTTACAAATAACTTGTTCATAAGACTTTTGGGGGGTGGGGGGTGATGTTATGTATGTATGTAAACTTCACCAATATTTAAGACTTGCCACTAGGGGGCACACCTGTGGGGGACCTAAGGGTCACCTGTGGACCCTGGGCAAGCAGGTATAAAAGGTAATCCCCCATGCTGCTTCCTCACTCTGGAGTCTGAATAAAGAGACCAAGGTCACAACAGTTTGAGCTTACAATACAGTCTTGTAGAGTTGTAGAGTTATTCTGAACATAACAGTACCATTATATTCAACTTTGGTAGCTTGAGAGGCCGAGAGATGTCTTTGAACTTTACTATTACTAAAATGTTGTGGAACATAGCAAAGTGTACAATTGTGCATACATGCATACTATTTAATTAACAACTTGTAAATGTCCTTTAATCTAATGTAGTTATAAGAGACATAATGTTGTTTGTTCCGATAAATCTTCTTACAGAAAGTAAGAGCTTATGTAGATATATAAAAAGGAAGAGAGTAGCTAAAGTAAACATTGGTCCCTTACAGGATGAGATTGGGTAGTTAATAATGGGTAACAGGGAAATTGCAGAGATTTTGTATCAGTCTTCACGGTAGAAAATACTAAAACCATCCCAATAATTGATAGTCAAGGGGCTATTGGGAGGGGGGAACTTAAAACAATCACTATCACTAGAGATAAAGTGCAAGGCAAACTAATGGGACTAAAAGTGGTCAAGAGCCCTGGACCTGATGGCCTGCATCCTAGGATCTTAAAAGAAGTGGCTGCAGGGATAGTGGATGCATTGGTTGTAATCTACCAAAATTCCCTGGATTCTGGAGAGGTCCCAGCAGATTGGAAACCGCAAATGTAATGCCCCTATTTAAGAAAGGAGGGAGACAGAAAGCAGGAAACTACAGACCAGTTAGCCTAACATCTGTCGTTGGGAAAATGCTGGAGTCCATTATTAAGGAAGTAGTAGCAGGACATTTAGAAAATCATAATACAGTCAAGCAGAGTCAGCATGGTTTTATGAAAAGGGAAATCATGTTTAACAAATTTGCTGGAGTTCTTTGAGGATGTAACGAGCAGGGTGGATAAAGGGGAACCAGTGGATGTTGTGTATTTGGATTTCCAGAAGGCATTCGATAAGGTGCCACGTAAAAGGTTACTGCACAAGGTAAGAGCTCACGGGGTTGGGGGTAATAAATTGGCGTGGATAGAGGATTGACTAACTAATAGAAAACAGAGAATCAGGATAAATGGGTCATTTTCAGGTTGGCAAAATGTAACTAGTGGGGTGCCACAGGGATTAGTGTTGGGGCCTCAACTAGTTACAATCTATATTAATGACTTGGTTGAAGGGACCGAGTGTAATGTCGACAAATTTGCTGATGATACAAAGATAGGTGGGAAAGCAAGTTGTGAAGAGGACGCAAAAAATCTGCAAAGGGATATAGATAGGCTAAGTGAGTGGACAAAAAATTGGCAGATGGAGTATATTGTGGGAAAATGTGAGGTTATCCACTTTGGTAGGAAAAATAAAAAAGCAAATTATTATTTAAATGGGGAGAGATTACAAAATGCTGCGGTACAGTGGGATTTGGGGCTCCTTGTACATGAAACACAAAGATAGCTTGCAGGTACAGCAAGTAATTAGGATGACAAATGGAATGTTGGCCTTTATTGCAAGGGGGATGGAGTATAAAAGTAGGACAGTTGTGCTACAATGTACAGGGCATTGGTGAGACCACACCTGGAGTGCTGCGTACAGTTTTGGTTTCCTTATTTAAGGAGGGATATACTTGCATTGGAGCCAGTTCAGAGAAGGGCCACGAGGTTGATTCGTGAGATGAAGGGGTTGTCTTATGAAGAAAGGTTAAGCAAGTTGGGCCTATACTCACTGGAGTTTAGAAGAATGAGCAGTGATCTTATTGAAACGTATAAGATTCTGAGGGGGCTTGACATGGTAGATGCAGAGAGGATGTTTCCCCTCGTGGGGGAATCTAGAACTAGGGGGCATAGTTTCAGAATAAGGGTTCGCCCATTTAAAATGGAAATGAGGAGGAATTTCTGCTCTCAGAGGGTTGTGAATCTTTGGAATTCTTTACCCAGAGAGCTGTGGAGGCTGGGCCATTGAATATATTTAAGGTGGAGATAGACAGATTTTTGAATGATAAGTGAGTCAAGGATTATGGGGGAGGGGGGGGCGAGCAGGGAAGTGGAGCTGAGGCCAAGATCAGATCAGCCATGATCTTATTGAAGGCGGAGCATGTGCGAGGGGCCAAATGGCCTACTCCTGTTCCTATTTCTTATTTTCTTACGTTCAATGGATTTTGAATGGTACATCTGTGGCTGACTTTATCCTGGTCAGCAATCAGTCTTAAGCCAGCAGACACACTGAGCTAGGCAAAGGGCCCATGGTTGCATTTTGTGTATAAAAAGTGCGTGAGCATGTTTCAGGGATCCATTTTATGTTGAGAAGTATCACAAGGGCAGTGCCTGTGTAACATTAATGTTTCAAAGAAAATAATACAGGTGGTAATCAACATAAATGTAGCGATTCTACTGAATACTGTTCATTTACTTGTTTAATGTTAAATATCTTTTCTGTTGGTTTATAGCCCAAGTCATGGTCTGCTAAAATATATATTATTTTGTCTGCTGACATCAAGGAGATTATAGTTAATAAGGTTCTCTTTTTGATTTCTGAGTCTCACTGCATTTACCTAGAAACTGGGCTGAGATCTGCTCACTGGAGTGCCGATGATGCTGAACCCAAGGATCTAACTGGTGCAAAAACCCAGGGTTTTGATAGATTAAATAAAGATAAACTGTTTCCATTGGCAGAAGTGTCAGTAACCAGATGGCACAGATTTAAGATAATTGGATTACATAGGATTAACATAGGATATACGGAACAGTAACAGGCCATTCGGCCCAAGCAGTCCATGCCGGCATTTATGCTCCACTCGAGCCTCCTCCCGTCTTTCCTCATCTAAATATATCCGCATAACCCTCTATTCCCTTCTCCCTCATATGCTTGTCTCGCCTCCCCTTAACTGCATCTATACTATGCTGCAACCACCCCCTGTGGTAGCGAGTTCCACATTCTCACCACTCTTTGGGTAAAGAATTTTCTACTGAATCCCCTATTGGATTTCTTGGTGACTATCTTATATTGATGGCCTCTAGTTATGCTCTTCCCCACAAGTCGAAACATTCTCTCTGTATCCAATCGATCAAAAGCTTTCATAATTTTAAAGACCTCTATTACGTCACCACTCAGCCGTCCTTTTTCAAGAAGAAAGAGACCCAGCCTGTTCATCCTTTCCTGATATGTATACCCTCGTATTTCTGGTATCTTAGTAAATCATCTCTGCACCCTCTCCAGTACCTCTATATTTTTTTTATAATATGGTGACCAGAACTGTACGCAATATATATGTGTGGTCTAACCAAGGTTCGATACAGGTTCAGCATAACTTCCTTACTTTTCAATTCTATAGCTCTAGAAATAAACCCTAGTACTTGGTTTGCTTTTTTTTTCTGGCCTTGCTAACCTGTGTCGCAGCTTGTAATGATTTGTGTATTTATACTGCGAGATCCCTTTGTTCCTCTACCCCACCTAGACTCTCGCCCTTCAAGTCATAAGTGACTTCCCTATTCTTACTACCAAAATGTAATACCTCACATTTATCTGAGTTGAACTTCATTTGTCAATTATATGCCCATTCTGCAAGTTTATTAATGTCCTGCTGTAATTTGTTGCAGTCCTCCTCCGTATTGACTATCGACCCCAATTTGGTGTCATCCACAAATTTAGAAATTGTGTTTTTGATTCCAAAGTCTAAATCGTTAATATAAATTGTGAACAACAGTGGTCTCAGCATTGATCCTTGTGGAACACCACTACCCACCTTCTGCCACTGTGAATTGCTACCTTTTACTCTTACTCTCTGCTTTCTGTCTTAAATCTAGCTAGCTATCCATTCTGCTACCACTCCCCTGACTCCACATTCTCTGACCTTGTTCATCAGTCTATTATAGGGTACCTTATCAAAGGCCTTTTGAAAATCTAGATAAATGATATCTACTGCATTACCATCTCTGTTAGCTCTTCAAAAAATTTAATGAGGTTGGTCAAGCAAGACTTTTCCTTTTGAAATCCATGCTGACTATTTGGTATTATATTTTTGGTTTCTAGATGTTCTTCTATTTTCTCCTTTAGTAGGGATTCCATAATTTTTCCTACCACTGATGTTAAGCTGACAGCTCTATAATTCCCTGGACATGTTCTATCCCCTTCTTAAATATAGGTATTACGCTAGCTATCCGCCAGTCCTCTGGCATTACATCTTTTAACGAATTATTAAATATCTGTAGTAAGGCCTCTACTCACGGGGTTGGGGGTAATATATTAGCGTGGATAGAGGATTGGCTAACTAACAGAAAACAGAGAGTCAGGATAAATGGGTCATTTTCAGGTTGGCAAACAGCAACTAGTGGGGTGCCACAGGGATCAGTGCTGGGGCCTCAACTATTTACAAATTATATTAATGACTTGGATGAAGGGACCGAGTGTAATGTAGCCAAATTTGCTGATGATACAAAGATAGGTGGGAAAGCAAGTTGTGAGGAGGACGCAAAGAATCTACAAAAGGATATAGATAGGCTTAGTGAGTGGGCAAAAATTTGGCAGATGGACTATAATGTGGGAAAATTTGAGGTTACCCACTTTGGTAGGAGAAATAAAAAAGCAAATTATTATTTAAATAGGGAGAGATTACAAAATGCTGCAGTGCAGAGAGATCTGGAGGTTCTTGTACATGAAATGCAAAAGTTTGCGTGCAGGTACAGCAAGTAATCAGGAAGGCAAATGGAATGCTGGCCTTTATTGCAAGGGGTATGGAGTATAAAAGTAGGGAAGTCCTGCTCCAATGTACAGGTCATTGGTAAAACCACACCTAGAGTACTGCGTACAGTTTTAGTCTCCTTATTTAAGGAAGGATATACTTGCATTGGAGGCAGCTCAGAGAAGGTTCATGAGGTTGATTCCTGAAACGAAGGGGTTGTCATATGAAAAAAGGTTGAGCAGGTTGGGCTTGACAGGGTAGACCTCTTCCTCCTCTCCTGGAGACTCAGGTTGCAGGCAGGCAGACAGCAGTTGCAACAGCTCTTCTCCACAGGCTCCCAACTCTCAAGTGGCTAAGCCACTCCCACAAAAGCTCTACAACTATTTTAGTTGATAACATTAATACAAGTGCCCCTTGATTAAAGGGGGGCACTAAAACCAACACAATTAAACAAATTAAATTTCGGACAGTAAACTTAAATCAAATTAAAATTTGGTTGCCGGGGGTGATGATGCACTCCAGTCCCTCCGGCGCCCACTTCTCTTGACAGGGTAGGTACAGAGAGGATGTTTCCCTCGTGGGGGAATCTAGAACTAGGAAGCATAGTGTCAGAATAAGGGGTCACCCATTTAAAACAGAAATGAGGAGGAATTTCTTCTCTCAAAGAGTCGTGAATCTTTGTAATTCTCTACCCTAGAGAGCTGTGGAGGCTGGGTCATTGAATATAATTAAGGTGGAGATAGGCAGATTTTGGAACGATAAGGGAGTCAAGGGTTATGGGGAGTGGGCGGGAAGTGGAGTTGAGGCCGGGATCAGATCAGCCATGATCTTATTGAATGGCGGAGCAGGCTTGATGGGCCAAATGGCCTACTCCTGCTCCTATTTCTTATGTTCTTATGTTTTTATGCTATCTCTTCCCTAGATTCTTTTAAAATGCGTGGATGCAATCCATCTGGACCAGGGGTTTTATTCTCTTTGAGTTTGATTAGTTTATTTAATATATCCAAACATTTTATTTTAAATGTACTTATTTTATTACTAATCATATCATCCGATGTCATGTCCACCTGTAATATCTCCCTGGTAAATACTGAAGCAAAATAATTATTTAATATTTCTGCCATCTCTCTATCGTTACTTGTGGTATTATCCCGTCTATCCCTTAATGGCCCTTTTCCCATTCCAACCTTCCTTTTTTTTATTGATGTGCCTGTAAAATATTTTGTTATGTTGTTTTATGTTCCTTGATAATTTAATTTCATAGTTCCTCTTTGCCTTCCTAATTGTTTTTTTGACTTCTCTCCTAATCTTATCATATTCTCCCTTATCGTGCACTCCCCAGCTGTTTATGTACTTAATATATGCTTCTTTCCTTACCCTCAATTGTTCTCTTATAGCCTTATTCATCCATGGAGTCTCATTAGTGTTTAGTTTGTTCTTTCCTTTTAGGAGAATATTTGGGCCCCAATTTTGCCCATTACGTGGCGCCATTTTTTCGGGGCCCAGTGAATTTTTTTGCGCCAAAGCTCAGTCCAAAAATTCCCCAGTGTTGTGGCGCCAGCATCTACTACCAGTGCCGGAATGTTTGGCACCAAACATTCTGGCGCTGGTGTACCTGTAAAAGAAGGTTGCGCGCCATTTCTTTACATAAGGCAAACTTTCCCCACCAACAATTTTTTTTAAACCACCACAGAGACCCTTGAAACACTGTAGGAAAAACCCTTACTGTAAAGTCCTTACTCTACAATATGAAACCACACAAGGCACATTCTGGGGACGAGGTCATTCTGTGACCTTAACTCTTTATTTAGAGGACTCCAAAGACGATGACCCTGCATGGGACCTCCCTTTTTATACCTGTGTGATCAGGTAAGGAGTGTCTCCCACAGGTTGACCCCTTGTGGTCCAGATGTGCATCTAGGTTGAGTGTACACAGTAATACAGTGGTGTTACATGGTGGTTACATACATGACATCACCTCCACCCCCCAAAGTCTTATTGGGATCATAGGTTTAGTCTTTCAGGTGGTCTACACTCCCTCGTGGAGCGCTGCAGTTGGGGCTCTGGTTGTTGGACACTGATGTGAGTGTCTGTCACCTGTGGTGATTCCGGCATGTCCGGGCTGACCGCAGGCACTGTGCATTCTTCTGATTGCTCTTGTTGCTCGTTCACTGGCGGTGTTGTGAGCTCCATCTCATGGTCTTCTTCAGGTTCCTCCGTGCCGATGCTGAACCTATTTTTTTACTTGGTCCAGATGCTTACGGCATATCTGACCACTGTTGAGTTTTACCACGGATGACCCTATTTCCCTCTTTGTCAATTACAATGCCCTCAAGCCATTTGGGCCCCATGGCATGAATGAGGACGAATACAGATGTTATTTCTATACATCTCCCCCTCAAATTACGGTCATGGTCCTCGTTTTGTGACTTGTGCTTGCCCTCAACTATGTCGGTCAGGACTGGGTGAATAAGGGACAACCGAGTTTTGAGTGTCCATTTCATTAGTAGCTCTGTGAGCGAATGCAGTCGGGATCTATAGGCCAGCAGGAGACGCGATAGGCGGCATTGTAGGGAGGGTCCTTGAATCCTGAGCATACCTCGCTTAATGATTTGGACCGCACGTTCCGCCTGGCCATTGGAGGCCGGCTTGAATGGCGCAGTCCTGACGTGGTTGATGCCATTGCCCGAGATAAACTCTCTGAATTCGTAGCTTGTGAAACATGGGCCATTATCACTAACCAGGATGTCCGGCAAGCCATGGGTTGCAAAGATCACACATAGGCTTTCCACGGTGGTAGATGACATGCTTGAATTCAGAATGATGCACTCGATCCTTTTAGAGTACGCATATACCACAATAAGGAACATCTTGCCCATGAACGGGCCCGCGTAGTCAACATGAATGCGTGACCATGGCTGAGCGGGGCCTCCCTGGGAGCATTACCCAGCTGGGCACAAGTCGTGCACCTGCGAACACAGTGTTCCAGGTCTGAATCAATTCCAGGCCACCAAACGTGTGACCGGGCAATGGCCTTCATCAGCACAATGCCTGGGTGCTCGCTGTGGAGTTCCCTGATGAATGCCTCCCTGCCCTTCTGGGGCATAACTACCCGGCTGCCCCATAGTAGGCAATCAGCTTGGTTGGAAAGCTCATCCAATCATCTGTGGAACGGTCTGACCTTCTCAGGGCATGCTCCATGTGCGGGCGCCCAATCCCCAGTCAGGACACATTTCTTAATCAGGGATAGGAGGGGATCTCTGTCCAGATTTTGATCTGGTGGGCTGTGATGGGGGAGCCTGTGCTGTCAAAGGCATCGACAGTCATGACCATCTCGGTGCTTTGCTCCGCTGCCCCCTCAGTGGTGACCAGTGGAAGCCTGCTGAGAGTGTCAGCGCAATTTTCAGTGCCGGGCCGGTGTCGGATGGAGTAGTCATAAGCAGCCAGCATGAGAGCTCATCGCTGTATGTGAGCAGATGCGTTGGCATTGATAGCCTTGCTGTCTGACAACAGGGATGTTAATGGCTTGTGGTCCGTTTCTAATTCAAACTTCCTACCAAAGAGGTACTGATGCATTTTTTTTTACACCATAGACACATGCAAGCGCTTCCTTCTCGATCATCCCATATCCCCGTTCTCCTTGCGAGAGCGACCTGGAGGCATAAGCCACAGGTTGTAGTTGACCCTCTGCATTGCCCTGCTGCAACATGCACCCAACCCCATAGGACGATGCATCACATGTCAGAACCAATTTTTTACAGGGGTCGTACAGGGTCAACAACTTGTTTGAACAAAGTAGGTTTCGCGCCCGATCAAAAGCCCTTTCCTGACAGTCCCCCCCAAAACCAATCGCAACCCTTATGCAGGAGCACGTGTAGTGGCTCCAACAACGTGCTCAAGTTCGGCAGAAAGTTCCCGAAATAGTTCAACAGTCCCAGGAATGAACGCAACTCCGATGTGTTGCAGGGCATGGGTGCTCGTTGAATTGCCTCTGTCTTGGATTCGGTGGGCCGAATCCCATCTGCAGCAACCCTCCTGCCCAAAAACTGAACCTCAGGAGCTAAGAACACACATTTAGACTTCTTGAGTCGCAGGCCTACCTGGTCCAGTCGGTGTAGCACCTCTCCAGGTTGCAGAGGTGTTCCTCCGTGTCTCAACCCGTGATGAGGATGTCGTCCTGGAATACGATCATTCCAGGAATGGATTTAAGCAGGCTTTCCATGTTTCTTTGAAAAATCGCGGCTGCTGATCGAATGCCAAACGGGCACCTGTTATAAACGAACAGTCCCTTGTGCTTGGTGATAGTGGTCAGTAGTTTAGATTCGTCGGCCAGTTCCTGGGTCATATAGGCTGAAGTGAGTGAACAGCTTGCCGCCTGCCAGCGTGGCGAAGAGGTCCTCCGCTCTCGGGAGCCGGTATTGATCTTGTAGGGACACTCGATTGATGGTGGCCTTGTAGTCGCCACAGATCCTGACTGAGCCATCCGCTTTTAGGACGGGAACGATGGGGCTCGCCCAGTCGCTGAATTCAACAGGCGAGATGATGCCGTCTCTCAACAGTTGGTCCAATTCGCTCTCGATCTTTTCCCGCAGCACATACGGCACCGCTCTGGCTTTGTGGTGCACTGGCCTGGCGTCCGGGGTGATGTGTATCACTACCTTAGTGCCTTTGAACGCCCATGAGTGACTGGCTGGCCCCAGTGTCCAGCTCCATGCGTACTGGGATACCATTTAATAAAACCCTCATCATCATTGGTGGCGTTTTGGTGTATGAACTGTGAATATTCGCCACATGGACCCGCTGAACCTCGGCATCCATCGATTTTCCCCAAAAGTCATCCTGCCGCAAAGAACCCTCTTCTCATCCATCCGCTTCATATATTAGGTTGGTTGCAGGCTTCCTGCACATTCGAGCTAAGTGGCCACTGAGATTGCATTTCCTGCAGACAAACTGTTGAAATCTGCAAGATCAATCTGAGTGTTATCCCCACACCTCCAGCATGAGTTAAAGTTTCCATTGTTGGGAACAAAGGAACTATGGTCAGGCATTCCGTGCTGACTGTCCCTTTGACTGCTCTTAAGTATCCTATTAGTGGATGTCAATGGTCCCATCCCGGGCTGAATTGTCCACTGTGATGGCGTGAATGTCCGTTCAGCCTGCTATTGTCTCTGTTGAAGTCCTACTCTGGGGTCTATTGCTGCCTGGGGGATGTCGAACTGCCCCTACCTGCCTACGGGGCTCTGAATCACATTGATGATGTTGACTCCCTGATCCATCGCCGCGTTAGAGGCAGAATTGCGCGCGTATATTATTTTCGTCTCTTCCTCCCCCGCCATGAAAGATTGAGCCATCAACGCCGCCGCTTCCAAGGTCAAATCCTCGGTCTCAATTAATTTGCGGAAAATTCCCGCATGACCGACACCCTCGATAAAGAGGTCCCTTAGCATCTCCCCACTGTAGGCATCTGTGAACTTACAGAGGCTGGCCAAACGCCGGAGGTCCGCTATGAAGTCTGGTATGCTTTGTCCTTCACAACGTCGGTGGGTGTAGAACCTGTGTCGGGCCATATGTACGCTACTTGCCGGTTTGAGGTGCTCCCTGATCAATTTGCTAAGTTCTTCAAAGGTTTTGTCTGCTGGCTTTTCGGGTGCTAGTAAGTCCTTCATGAGTGCGTAAGTCTTTGGTCCACAGCAGGTCAAAAGGTGAGCCCTTCGCTTGTCGGCCGCTGCATCCCCCAGCCATTCTTTCGTAACAAAGCTTTGCTGAAGCCTCTCGACATCTAGGTTGAGTGTATACAGTAATACAGTGGTGTTACATTGTGGTTACATACATGACACTTACCTGCAGTTAGAGAATCCGTGCTGGCCCGCTGCTATCCCTGCCCAAAGGGACTTCCATTTCGCTTACAATTAAACTCTAAGGTAATTTAAAAACCACATTTTAACTATAAGCAGGAATAAAATAAAAAATAAATAAAAACTTAACCATACTGATGCTCCTACAGTGAAAAAAGAATGATGGCAAAAAAATAAATAAATAAAATCTTTACCTTTTTCCATCGATGTCCTCATGGCCCAAAATACTCCAAATAGTTGAAGGAAAACATTATAAAGTTCCAAAAATGAAGAATCAGCATACCAATCCTCGTCTTCTTCATCTGGGATCCAGTGCAGCCTTCTCCCCATTCTCCTGGACATCGAATGGAGCCGCTGTTAGCCCAGGCCAAAGGTCTGCACACAAAGGACAGTGCAAGACACTCCAGGCTCAAAGGCAAGCAGCAGTGATCTCTATTAAAGATGGAACATTAAATCGAAAAAAAAATAATCCCACCACAAATATTTTAGGTTTTAATGGAGTGTTGGAGTGCTTAAGTGGAAAATAGATAACTGGGCTAGACTTTCCAAATGAGATCGCTGGGCTAGTGCCCATATAATTGCCCAAAAAGGCAGGCTATATCTCCCATTTCACTTAAAAAGTGGAAAGTTGGGCCGGAACATCGCCGGAAAATTGCCGGCCCAACTTTCGTGTCACATCGCCGAGGTGATCGCCCACACATCGCCCAGCGCAACATTCGGCACATCGGCCACACATCACCGGGCTGATCGCTCGCCGAGAAGATCGCTGGACATCGCAGGAGAAAAGCTGCTTTTACCTGGCGATCCTCACAGAACTTGCCACTACGGACGCCATTTTGAACGTCGGAGGAAGTGAGAGGCTGCTTAAAGAAGGGGCTTATAATTTCTGAGTTATTTAAGGGCCTTTTACTGATAGATCCACTCATATTATTTATATTTATATTTATATTATTTATATTTATATTTATTTTTATTTTAGTACAAAGGTCACTTATAACAATAGTGATAGTGATGGGGTCTGTAGCTTCTCTACCAATACTTGTAAATGCTCACATGCTGGAGTCTGAAGTTGGGTTTAGTGAAGGGTCCAATCGAAGAGGTGGCACACTAATGCGGAGGCGGAGGAGGAGAATGTACAGCCGACGAACTTACAGGGAAAAGCAATCTTACCTCAACTTGTCTGATAACACGTGCCTTAGGATGCTGCGCTTCCAAAAGGAGATCATCAAGGGGGATCTGCAGCCTGCCAGCACCATTAGGACCATACTGCCTGTTGAGGTAAAGGTTACTGCGGCACTATCCTTGTACGCATTGGGCTCTTTTCAGGCTTCTGCTGGTGTCATCTGTGGTATCTCTCAGCACGCCACACACTGCTCCATTTGACAGGTGACTGAAGCCCTTTACGCTCGCAGAATGGACTTTATATGCTTCCCTATGACCAGGGGGGCGCAGACTGGGAGGGCTTTGGGTTTCTCGAAAATAGCAAACTTCCCTAAAGTGCAGGGAGCAATAGACTGCATGCACATCGCCCTGAAAGCACCTTTACAGAACGCGGAGGTGTTTCATAACCGAAAGGGATTCCACTCCCTGAATGTGCAGCTCGTTGTTGACCACAACCAAATAATCATGGCTAACTTTCCAGGAAGCATCCATAATGCGCACATCCTGGTCAGAGCGCCGTCTCTGACCTGTTTAACAGTCAGCCACAAGGTCATGGTTGGATGCTGAGGAATAAAGGATATGGCCTTACCAGTTGGCTCATGACCCCTCTGCGTAATCCCCAGACGGAAGCCGAGAAGCATTACAACGAAAACCACATAGCCACACGCAATATTGTCGAAAAGACAATTGGAGTGCTGAAGCAGTGCTTCAGATGCCTGGACCACTCTGGAGACAGTACCACCTTGACCTTGACCAGGTCGCTGAGTTTATTGTGATGTGCTGCATGTTGCATAACCTAGCTATAAGGAGAGGACAACAATTGCCAGATGGGGCTGCCGGCCTATCTCAGGAGAGAGTGGAGGCGGAAGAGGTAGATGATGAGGAGGAGGAGGAGGAGGAGGAGGAGGAGGAAGAGGCTGGTGATGACCTCGGGGAGGACAATCAGCCTGGCGATTAATCCATGGTTCCCCCCCCATCCCCCGCAAGACTATAAAAACCCCGTGGGAGTCACGCAGCTGCAAAACTATTGCGCCAGCAGCTCATAAATGAACGCTTTGCATGAACTTACATTGGGGACAGTCACAGTTACAGTTATGGTTATGGAAATACAACAGTTGCATTTGCATTCAGTTATATTTCATCCTTGCCTATCTGGCCTGGCCATTGTTTTACAACAGTTGCATTCATGTTTTACCTTAACTTACGTCATTGGAAGACACTGCACAACAATTATAAAGTGAAATAATTTTTTTTTATTGAATTAACAAAACTTATTAATTATTTCAATGTAAACCCATACCCAACAGCGAACCAACAATTAAAACAACAATAAACAATGAACAATATAACAATAACAATAAAAACAATAAAGCACCCCCCTCCCTACCTGTGACCATGTTTCCCTCCAGGTCCTGTACCCCCCGTGTCTTAACCCCACCCCGTTTTGGTCCCCGGGTACCACAATGAAGCTGCCGTGCAGCAGACGATGGCAAGACCTTCTGCCATGGGTGGGGGTGACGGTGGCTCGATCTGCTGTTGGGGCGTTGGATTGCTGCGCAATCGTCTTCCGAGTCAGAAGAAAGTGCTTTCTCCTGACTCGCTTGTGTGCTGGTGCTGGTGGTATGTCGGACGGCGGCACCTTGGGGTTCAGTGCCGTGTCCCGCCACTATCGCATGCCGCAAGGCATCGACGGAAGCGGTCTGCGCACGCATCTCCCCGAGCATCTGCTGTGTATCCTCTGTTTGGCGAGCACTCTCCACACTTATCGCAACACTCTCCGCGCACAGTCTGGTCAAGCCCTCGACACGATCGGCCAGAGGAGGCGTGTGCTGACCTCGCTGACCTGACGTCCATGGGGTTGGCGTGAGCACTAACATGTGCCTTGGTGTCACCGGCTGCAAGCCGCTTGGTCCCGCAACCTCTTCTGTCAAAACCGACGTTGTGGCCGCAGGTCTCACAGGTACATCCATGACAGGCATGGGGATGGTAGGGGCATCCTCCTTGGTTTCCATATTGTCCTCCTCCTCAGGGTTGGTACTCTCTTCCTCCTCCCCTCCCGTGGTGATGACCACCTGCATCAGGAGGTGGAGGGTTTCCGGTCGTGCCTCGCTGAGCATGGGTGTTGTTAGACCTGCAAAACACTGTTGAGCTTATTGGGTACACATTCTTGTGCTGTGTTGCGCTGGCATACGAAGGAGGAGCAGCACTACTACAATAAATGGGACCAAGAGACGTTACATAACAACGCATCACACGGTAGTACATATGGTGGTAAATCCAGGTTGAAATTCAGTGACCCAGAGAGCTCTGGAGGCTGGATCAGTCAGAGAAAGACAGAATGATAATGGAGTGAATGTTTATGGGGAGCGGACAGAGAAGGGGACAAATGGCCAGATGGCCTGTTCCAGCTCTTATCTCTTATGTTGTCAACCTGAGAGTAGCACAGAGGCTGCATGGGACTCAGGATAGCTGCATGCATAACATGACATCATTCGTAAATTATAATGAAATGATGTTACATTACTTTAACACAGCTTGAAGCATTACTCACATGACGCAAGCGAGGGCTCTGCCTCACCATGGGTGGCCGAGCGAGTGTGGCCTCCCACCAGTCCCGCAGCGCGTTCCTCCAACTCGGTGAGGATGTCGAGCTGGGCAGGGCCTCCACCTGTGAGCCTGTGCTCAGCCCGATTCTTTGCTAACTTATTCTGCAAACGTGAAAAGAGCATGGAATAAGCTATTTGACTAGGTACTATCACGGAAAGACAGCAGTCTCCAACGTTATATGCTAATAGGGTTTTTATCCACAATTGATGCACGGTTATAACAAAGATCGTGTTTACGAGCTAATGCTTGACACAAACATCTCTCTCGACTACAATCTCCATTGAAGGGCCACCGGGTGTGGTGGGAATCAGGATAGCTGGTGAACTCAGCAATGACAGGAGCTAATGTCCCAAAGTGTCCCAGAGCAGAAAGTGAGCAAGGGCAGCTTTCCCCCAGTCCATGCTGGGTCACTGTGTAAGTGACAGCAGCCAGAGAGACTTAAAAAGAACGCAGGTTCATAGCCCTGTCCAGATCTTAGCAGGGAATATATCTAATATATGTAAGAATAACAAGCTTAATTTTAATCCTGGATATTTATAATTATAATTACAATTTATATTAAATGTTACCTCCACAAATCTTTTATGTTTCAAAGGAGTGCTGGAGTGCTTCGGTGGACATTACATAATAGCCATTAAATATTCCCACCACCAATCTTGTATGTTTAAATGGAGTTTCGGAGTGTTCGAGTGCTTAGGTGGACAATAAGACCAGATTATTCATGGATCCAGACTGGGTGAGGGTCACTGATATATTCGTTGAATGCATCAGTGACCCAGAACAAGGCAGGATCCATGAACAGCTTAATACTGGAACCTGCCCCTGTATCATTTAAACCAATAGGTTGCAAATTTTACATTTTCAGTCTGGTTATCCTGTAATATTTATTAATGCAGCATTAAAAAATGAAGTGCAGGAGTAAGGTTAAAAGTTCAATCTATATTAACGACTTGAAAGAAGGGACTGAGTGTAACATTGCCAAGTTTGCTGATGATACAAAAATGGGAGGAAAAGCAATGTGTGAGGAGGACACAAAAAATCTGCAAAAGGACATAGACAGGCTGAGTGGGCAAAAATTTGGCAGATGGAGTATAATGTTGGAAAGTGTGAGGTTATGCACTTGGCAGAAAAAATCAGAGCAAGTTATTAATTAAATGGAGAAAGATTGCAAAGTGCCACAGTACAGCGGGACCTGGAGGTACTTGTGCATGAAACGCAAAAGGATAGTATGCAGGTACAGCAAGTGATCAGGAAGGCCAATGGTATCTTGGCCTTTATTGCAAAGGGGATGGAGTATAAAAGCAGGGAAGTCTTGCTACAGCTCTGTAAGGTATTGGTGAGGCCACACCTGGAATACTGCGCGCAGTTTTGGTTTCCATATTTACGAAAGGATATACTTGCTTTGGTGGCAGTTCAGAGAAGGTTCACTAAGTTGATCCCAGGGATGAGGGAGTTGACTTATGAGGAAAGGTTGAGTAGTTTGGGCCTCTACTCATTGGAATTCAGAAGAATAAGAGGTGATCTTTGTAGTATATGGAGAAAGAGTCAGACTGAACACTGTGAGCTCAAAGTAAAGTGTGACCGTAATCTTTTATTGCAGGTCTCCAGAGTGCCTCGCCAACCTGTGAAGCCGCCTTAAATACCTGTGCTCCCAAGAGATTATGGGATCCCTTGGGACTCCAGGGGATGAGCCCTCTCTGTGGTTGTATAGAGTAAATACAAATATACATATATAACAATCTTATCGAAACGTATACGATTATGACGGGGCTTGACAAGGTGGATGCAGAGAAGATGTTTCCACTGATGGGGGAGACTAGAGCTAGAGGGCATGATCTTAGAATAAGGGGCCATCCATTTAAAATAGAGATGAGGAGAAATGTTTTCTCTCAGTGGAATTCACTGCTTGAGAGAGCTGTGGAAGCTGGGACATTGAATAAATTTAAGACAGAAATAGACAGTTTCTTAAATGATAAGGAGATAAGGGGTTATGGGGAGCGGGCGGCGAAGTGGAGCTGAGTCCATGATCAGATCAGCCATGATCTTATTGAATGGTGGAGCAGGCTCGAGGGGCTGTATGGCCTATTCCTGTTCCTATTTCTTATGTTCGGAAGTGCTTAAAATGTTTATTAAACACTTGTACAGCACAAATGTAATTAGCTTGACTTTACTTATGTTTAAACCTTCATAACTTTAAAAACTTTATTCAGAACCTTGGCAAACTTGACAAAGAACAATCAACTAAATCAACCAAAAAACAAACAAGACATCTATCCTCTTCATTAGCACTGTGTGCCAATCCTGCCCCAGTAGATGCCGTTACCCCTGCGTCTGCCCGTAGTTCTGCTTCCTTGCCCCCTGTATCCCCAGGTGTAGTCTGTTTCTTTTCCGGCATGGCCTTTCTTGATGCAGGGCTACAACAGGGACAGAGCCAAAATGTGTCATAGCAGAATGCCCGGGCACCTCTTCATAGTCAGCCTCAGGATCAACCCTTGAATTTGGTGTAGAGTGGAAAGCGCTCCTTGCATTAAGGACAGCTTGGGTGAACCCCCCTATTGCCGATACTACCTCGTTCAATCGTCCCGAAAGTCTTTCAACCTGTAATTACAGACCTCCCAACTCTGCCATCACCCCACCAAAGGCTTCCAGGAGTAATCGAGATTGTTGGATGTTTTCCTCGCTCATCCCCACAAGTTGTCCTATGTTCTCAGAGCCCGGTGTTTCCGGATCAGGTCTGGAGTTCGTCCTCCTACGACGTCTCGCAGGTGTGGCTTATACGACACACTTGTACCCGTAGCCTCAGACGTCACACCTAGAAAAGTCCTCTCGCTTGATTCACTCATGAAAGGGCTTGGAATCCTCGAGGCATTCAGCACCTCCAAATCCAGGGTAACCATTTCGTCATCAATGACTTCTTGCTGCTCATCATTGTCCTGAGTTGCAATGTCTGGCGTGCCGTTTTCTTGAACATTCTCTCCTTCAACTTCAGGTGCACCTTCTGTCTCCTCCTGATGCTCAACCTCTGTGAAACAAAAGATAGATGCTTGCTTAGCAGCACTGAGGAAGGAGAAGCATGGGAAGCACATGTATGACATAACATTTAGCCAAACCAGACTGTGCAATTTGCAGGGCTTGCCCTCTAATGGAAAACTGGGCCCAGCTTCCGCATTGATTGTTGGTCTTCTCCTGCGGCATTTAATCATTGACGCTATCCTCTGCTCCAGGGCTGTTAGTTGCGGCCTACTTGGCGGACCTCCTCCAGTTTGTGACCGTTCTCGGTTGATCTATGACACCACCTTCTGCACAGATGCAAATGGAACTTTTTAAGAGAGGGTTCTTCTGAACACACTCGTGCGCGCACACACACACACACACACACACACGGATCACATTTACAGATGTTATTGCAGTGCATAAATATAAATAATTTTAAAGCCCAAATAAATGTAAGTTTAACGTATTACTTACGTCACTGCTTATCCTGCCACTTCTTTTTCAGCTGCGCATCGGTTCTCGGGGTCATGGACATTCCATTAAACTTGACTGTGACCTGGTCCCAAACTTTTGCAAGTGCAGACGGTTTAAGCTTATTTTTTCTGAAGCTCCCCTTGTTCTCAAGAATTCGTCATCTACTCTCGATTAAGTCTACCAGGCGCTAATTTCATCTGCGCGTAATCTCTTCGCCCTTACGGTTTCCCCTTCTCCGTCCCTGGCCCTTTCGTCTTCTCTGCACCCTTCCATTGAAGCCATCTCGTGAATGAAGCTATATTTCCTACCTGCAAAACTACCTCTGCCACCAATGGATTCTCAATGGTGATCCACACATTCCTCAAACATGCTGTTTTTTTAATATATTTTACTGTGCAAGTGTGAATGGGTCTTTTTTTTTCATCGCATGTGCTGTGCCATTTCAGCGCACATTGGAGGCTCCGCCCTGCAGAGTTACATCGGGTAGCACTGGTGCCAGAGAGTGCATATGGTGAGGAAACTACACATTTTTATTTTCAGCGTTGAGGGGCCTAAAAAAACGGGCGTCCAGGAAAGTTAACGTGATTTTTCTTCTTTAGGGAAAATTGGGGCCATTGTTCCTGCACTCTATTGAATACCATTTTAAATGTTTCCCATTGTTGCTCTACATTGTTTTTTGCCAATATTGTTGCCTATTTTATTTTCCCAAGTTCTATTCTCAACCTTTCAAACTCAGCTTTTCTCCAATCTATTGCTGGTTTCATCGTAATTATGTCCTTCTCAATTATTATATTAAAGCATATAATATTATGATCACTATTGCCTAGATGTTCCCCTACTTTAATTTCTGTTATCAACTCTGGTTCATTCTCCATTACTAGATCCAATAGCAAAACTTCCCTTGTTGGGCTTTTTACATATTGGTTTAGAAAGGAGTCCTGTGCACATTGTGGGAACTCCATTCCCTTATTCCCTTTACCTACCTCTTCTGTCCAATTAATATCAGTGTAGTTGAAATCCCCCATGTTTATTATTCTATAGGCCCAGTTTTCTGGGCGGTTTCCCTGGTTTCTGGGCGGTCTCCTCTCCGAGCGAGTTTGGTGGAGGCCTCCCACCGGCGGGGAGAGAAGACCACTGCATACCGTCCGCTGACGTCCACTGGCGTGCGCTGCCCAAAAGAATCCTCCCATCCACCAAGCTGCCAGATTGGTTCGTGCGGTCCTCCACTCCAGCAGGGGAAGAGACCTCAACGGTAAGTATGAAGACCTGCAAAAAAAGGTTAATCCACTTTTCTTTCATTTTTTTTTCAGGAATTTAGGTGGATGGGGACCTCTGAAGGATTTTTAGTGGATTTTTTTTTTGTTTTGAAAATATTTTATTTGATCAGTTCCCCCCTCCTTGGGCCCAACTCAATCCTTGGCAGTACTTTGCCGAGGATTGAATTTGTCACCAAGAATGGGAGCTACCACCCAGAATCGGCACGTAAGTCCCGTTTTTGCCAAACTTTTCCATGAAAGTTCTGCCAAGGTACTGGCAGGATCTCAGCGGTCCTTTGGACGTTACTTGGGCGGAAATCAGATTTTACCAATTTCGGGCCCTATAATATGTGTTTTACTCATTTCCCTAATTTGTCTGCATAGTTCTTCCTTCAACTCTCTTCCACTGTTAGGTTGTCTGTAGACTACACGTATTAGTGTAATTGATCCTTTATTATCTATCTAGTTACCCTTTCCTCTAGGACATGTGTCCCATCCCGGTTCAGGTGGAGCCCGTCCCATCGGTACAGCTCCTTTCTGTCCCAGAACTGGTGCCAGTGTCCCAGGAAAAGGAACCCGTCTTTCCCACACCAACCTTTTAGCCATGTGTTAATTCACCTGATCTGTCTGCTTCTATGCCAATTTGCACGTGGCTCGGGCAATAATCCATAGATTATTCTCTATCAGTTTTTTCTACTGCCATTATGTTATCCCTAATACATATAACTACTTCATCTCCCCTTTTTTCCTCTCTATCTTTTCTAAATATGTTATACCCTGCAATGTTTAATTCCAAGTCCTAATTTTTCTTTAGCCATGTCACAGTAATGCCTACTGTTATGTTCAGAATAACTCCACAAGACTGTACATCTTAAGCTCAAACTGTTGTGACCTTGGTCTCTTTATTGTAACTCCAGAGTGAGGAAGCAGCATGGTAGACTGCCTTTTATACCTGCTTGCCCAGGGTGTGCAGGGGACCCTTGGGTCTCTGACAGGTGCACCCACTGGTGGCAAGTCTTACACATTGGTAATGTTTACATATATAACATCATTTACCCCAAAGTCTTAGATACAAGTTATTTACAAGTTGAGGCGATCTGGCGCTCTGCGTTCCCAGGTTAATCGCCTGAGTTGAAGTCCTGGCATGGGTGAGTCAGTCGGATCATTGCTGCACTGCAGCGCAGCTGGTCTGATCGGACAGTCGGGCATGGTGGGTTCATCCTTGTGGTTGACCGTGAGGTCAATTACTGGTTGGTTGTGTGTAGGTAGATCATTGATGGTAATGTCCTCTTCAAACTGTTCTTGGTTGTCAGTGAACCGCAGTTCGGTCTGATCCAAGTGCTTTCTGCACGTTTGTCCATTCAAAGGTTTGACAACAAACACTCTATTCTCCTCCTTGGCTAACACAGTGCCAGCAACCCATTTGAGACCATGACCGCAATTAAGAACAAACACAGGTTCATTAACCTCAATGTCACATGATACAGCCGCGCTATTGTGCTACATGTTATGCCGGTGATGCCGGGTTTCTACATGATCGCTGAGATCCGGGTGGACTAAGGAGAGCCTGGTTTTGAGTGCTCTTTTCATTAGCAATTCTGCAGGGGGATCCCCGGTAAGTGAGTGGGGTCGCGTGCGGTAGCTGAGCAGAATCCGACATAACCGGGTCTGCAGGGAACCGTCTGTCATGCTTGATCATTGGATGCGAGCTTAAATGGCACAGACCTGACATGATTGATACCATTGCAGGTCATGAACTTGTTGAATTCCGAGCTGGTGAAACATGGTCCATTGTCACTAATAAGGACGTTGGGCAAACCATGGGTGGCGAACATGGCCCGGAGGCTTTCAATGGTGGCAGTGTACGTACATGACAACATTATTATACATTCAATCCATTTAGAGTAAGCGTCTACTCTACTAGGAATATCTTTCCTAGAAAGGAGCCAGCGAAATCTACGTGGACCCTGGACCACGGTTTGGAGGGCCATGACCACAGACTCAGTGGGACCTCCCTTGGTGCATTGCTCAACTGTGAGCAAGTGCTACATTGGTGTACGCATGACTCCAATACCGAGTCAATACTGGACCACCAAATGTGCGACCTGGCGATAGCCTTCATCATGACTATGCCTGGGCAGGTACTGAGAAGGTCACGTATAAACGTTTCATTCCCCCATAAGAGGCAGTCCGAATGGATGGACATTTCATCCTTGCATTTTGCATTTCTCCTGGAACCGCTGACCAGCTCCCATTGAGGATGCAGTTTTTTACTAGTGATAGCACAGGGTCATGGCTGTTCCAGGTCCTGATCTGGTGAGCCTTGACGTGTGACCCCTCGCTCTCAAAAGCATCCATTACAAGAAGCAAGTCTGCGGGTTGTGCCATTTCCACTCCGGTGATGGGCAAAGGTAGCCGACTGAGGGCATCCGCACAGTTCTCAGTGCCTGGCCTGTGGCGGGTTACATAATCATACGTAGATAACGTTAGTGCCCATCTTTGGATGCGGGATGAAGCATTGGTGTTAATACCTTTGCTTTCTGAGAACAACTAAATAAGCGGCTTGTGGTCGGTTTTGAGCTCGAACCAGAGTCCAAATAGGTATTGGTGCATTTTCTTAACCCCATATACGCGTGCTAATGCTTCTTTCTCAACCATACTGTAGGCTCTTTCAGCCTTGGCTAAGATTCTGGATGCACATGCAACCATTGGCTTGCTGTAACACACAACCGACCCCATACGAAGATGTATCACAAGCTAGTACTAAACATTACACGGGTCATACAACACAAATAAATTGTTAGAACATAGCAGGTTTCTGGCCTTGTTAAAGGCTATCTTTTGAGATTTACCCCAAACCCAGTCGTCACCCTTGCGTAGCAATAAATGGAATGGTTCCAACAAAGTGCTCACCCCTAGTAGAAAGTTACCAAAATAGTTGAGTCCCAGGAACGAACGCAGCTCTGTCACATTCTGTGGTCTGCGTGCATTTTTGATGACCTCTGTCTTGGAGTCCGTGGGTCTGATGCCTTCCGCCGCAATCTTTCTCCCCAGAAATTCGACCTCTGACACCAGGAAAACACACTTGGAGTGTTTCAGCCTGAGTCCCACTCTGTCCAGTTGCTTAAGAACCTCTCCCAGGTTGTGCAAGTGTGCGGTGGTGTTGCGGCCAATGATCAAGATGTCATCTTGAAACACCACGGTGCGCGGAATCGATTTCAGCAGCCTCTCCAAGTTCCTCTGGAAAATGGCTGCAGCCGAGCGAATCCCAAGGGGCATCTGTGGAATATGAACAGTCCTCTGTGCGTGTTGATGCACATCAATTTTTTCGAAGGTTCAGCCAGCTCTTGTGTCATATAAGCAGAGGTTAGATCCAGCTTGGTGAACGACTTCCTTTCTGCCAGCTTTGCAAACAGGTCATCCACTTTGGGTAGTGGGTACTGGTCCTGTAACAAGACTCGGTTGATCGTTACTTTGTAGTCCCCCCAGATTCTGACCGTCCCGTCACCTTTTAACACCGGAACAATTGGACTGGCCCACTCGTTGAACTCGACTGGCGATATGATCCCCTGTCATTGAAGTGTGTCCAGCTCGATCTCGACTTTCTCTCGTATCATGTATGGAACCGCTCGGGCCTTCTGATTAATGGGTCGTGCATCAGGAACTAGATGGATATGCACTTTGGGCCTGTGAAGTTGCCGATGCCTGGCTCAAATAACGACGGGAATTTGTTTAGCACTTGGGCGCACGAGGCGTCATCCACCAAAGACAATGCTTTGATGTTGTCCCAGTTCCACTGGATCTTTCCTAGCCAGCTTCTGCCGAACAGCGTTGGGCCATTACCTAGTCCAATCCATAATGGTAAATCATGCACAGCTCCATCGTACGATACTTTCACTGTCACGCTGTCAATGACTGGTATGAGCTCTTTGGTGTAAGTGCGCAGCTTGGTGTGGATCGGGCTTAGTTTTGGTCTTTGTGCCTTGTTGCTCCACAATTTCTCAAACGCCTTCTGGCTCATAATTGACTGACTTGCCCCGTGTCCAATTCCATGGAAACTGTAATGCCGTTTAATTTGACTTTTAACATTATCGGAGGGCTTTTGGTGGTGAAGGTGTGTACCCCATACACTTCCTCTTCAGCCTCGGGTTGAGTTGCCTCTCTTACTCGTTCGGCATGATCCACGCTGGATTGGTCATCTTCTGCTGACTCTGCCATGTGGTGAGTCGCAGCACGTCTGCGCATTTGCTGGAGGCGTCCCATTGTTCCACAGCCCTTGCACACGTAGTGCTTGAATCGACATTGATGGGCTCGATGATTATCCCCGCATTGCCAGCATGGTGCTAATGGATTCGCATTCACGCCCCACGACGGACTCTGAGTCATCCTGGGTCTGATCTCTGCGGGCGTATAGGCCCTGCCATGTACAGTTCTGCCTGCTGAAGGTGTTATTTTATGCACAGTACTTGCCGGTGAGTTTCGATGCTGCAATGATATCTGTTTAGTGTTATCGTTCGTGGACATAAAAGCCTGGGCTATCGTGATGGCCTTGATCAGATCTAGGGATTCGACAGACAGCAGTTTGTGAAGAATGACCTTGTGGCCGATTCCAAGCATGAAAAGGTGCCGCAACACTTCCCACAAAAATCCAGCAAATATGCAGGGTCCCGCAAGCCGTCTTAGGTCAGCGACATAGCTCGTCGTGTCCTGGCCCTCGGAGCGGTGGTGCGTATAAATGCGCTACCTGGCCATCAAGATGCTCTCCTTCGGCTTGAGGTGTTCCCGAACCAGCGTGCACAACTCTTCATATGTCTTCTCCGTTGCTTTTGTCGGTGCTAGTTGATTTTTGATGAGGCCATATGTCGTGGACTCCCAAATGGTGAGGAGAATCGTCCTGCGCTTGACCGCGGTTTCTTCCTTTTGAACTCGTTGGCCATGTTGGTCAGGATGCTCAACGAAGGCTTCCCAATCATCACCCTCAACAAATCTCTCAGGAAAGCCAACGGCAACCATAACCATGTGAAAGTTCGTTATCTGTTACTCGTCGCCAATTGTTATGTTCAGAATAACTCCACAAGACTGTATATCTTAAGCTCAAACTGTTGGTCTCTTTATTGTAACTCCAGAGTGAGGAAGAAGCATGGTAGTCTGCCTTTTATACCTGCTTGCCCAGGGTGTGCAGGTGACCCTTGGGTCTCCCACAGATGCGCCCCCTGGTGGCAAGTCTTACACATTGGTAATGTTTACATACATAACAGCTACTATGTCTGGTTCCTCACAACGCATAATTGCCTCCAGCTGCCCTGTTTTATTACAGACACTGTGTACTTTGCTGTACAGAGAATTTAACTCATTTTTAATAAGATTTTCTCTCACTTTATGTTTAACCATCTTTTTAGACTCCTGTTCTATAACTCTATTTATTCCCTTGCCATCAATATCCCCCTTTACTTTGTTCTTTCCTATGCTCTCTTCTCCTGTTTTGTTTATATTTAGGCTGGTTACATTTCTTGTAGATCCCTCCCCCCATCGTACTAGTTTAAAGCCTTTGCCACCTCCCTATTTACCCTTTCCGCTAGGACATGTGTCTCATCCCGGTTCAGGCGGAGCCTTTCCGATCAGTACAGCTACTTCCTGTCCCAGAACTGGTGTCAGTGTCCCATGAAAAGGAAACCCCTCTTTCCCACACCTACCTTTTAGCCACGTGTTAATTCTCCTCAGTTGTCTGCTTCTATGCTAATTTGCACGTAGCTCGGGCAATAATCCATAGATTATTACCCTCGAGGTTGTGCTTTTAATTTAGAGCCTAACTCTTGATATTCTTTCAGCAGGACCTCCCCCCTGTTCCTACCATCGTCCTTTGTTCCAGCATGGACCATGACAACTGGATTTACCTCCTCCTTTTCCAAGATCCTTTCCAGCTGCCATGAGATATCCTTTACGCTGGCAACACACCCTCGGGATTCTCGTTCTTGGATGCAGAGGATGCTATTTATCCCCCTAATTATAGAGTCCCCTATCACTACCACATTTCTATTCTGCTCTTCACCCCCCACCTCCCCCCCTCCCCCATTGGACAGCCTTCTGAGCCACGGTGCATGGTCTGCATTGTGGCTGTCCTCCCTGCAGTCTTTCTCCTTGTCCTCACAGGTAGCGAGTACATCATACCTGTTGGACAGGACCAGTACCTGCGGGATCTCCTTCTCAACCGTTCCTAAATCCTCGCTGCCCGGCTCCCTAACAGTCACACCCTCCCTTTCCTGAACCCGTGCTTTCCTCTCGGGTGTGACTATTGTTATACATGTAAACTTGTATTTACTCTGTACAGCCACCAGAGGGCTCATCCCCTGGAGTCCTAAGGGATCCCATAATCCCTTGGGAGCACAGGTATTTAAGGAGACTTCACAGGTTGGAGAGGCATTCTGGAGACCGGCAATAAAAGACTAAGGTCACACTTTACTTTGAGCTCACAGTGTTCAGTCTGACTCTTTCTCCATACACAACAACTGGCGACAAGATACAGATAATGAACCCAAAGATGCAGAGATCAGTGGGCATCCTGGAGAAATTCTCGGAGGCAGATGATTGGGAAACTTTTGTGGAGCGACTCGACCAATACTTCGTGGCCAATGAGCTAGATGTGGAAGAGAGTGCTGCCAAACGAAAGGCAATTCTCTTCACCGTCTGCGGGGCACCAACGTATGGCCTCATGAAGAATCTGCTCATTCCAGCGAAACCCACGGAGAAATCATATGACGATTTGTACACACTGGTCCGAGAGCATTTGAACCCGAAGGAAAGTGTTCTGATGGTGAGGTACTCGTTCTACACCTACAAAAGGTCTGAAGGCCAGGAAGTGGTGAGTTATGTTGCCGAGCTAAGACGCCTTGCAGGACATTGAGAATTTGAAGGACATTTGGAGCACCTGCTCAGAGACTTTTTCGTATTTGGCATTGGTCAAGAAACCATACTTCACAAACTTTTGATTGTAGAGACCCCAACCTTGAGTAAGGCCATAGCGATAGCCCAGGTGTTCATTGCTACCAGTGGCAATACAAAGCAAATCTCTCAGCACACAAGTGCTGCTACAGGTACTGTGAACAAAGTGATGTTGTTTTTGAATCGTAACGTACAGGACAATGCGCACATACCTGCAGCTACACGTCCGCAGAGGTCTCAGAATCCACCATCAAGGGTGATGAATGCAAGGCCATTAACACCTTGTTGGCACTGTGGGAGTGATCATCGTTTCCATTCATGTCGATTCAAAGAGTACATTTGCAAGGGCTGTGGAACAATGGGACACCTCCAATGAGTGTGCAGGCGAGCTGCAAAGCCTGTTAAACCTGCAAACCACCATGTTGCAGAGAAGGACAGATCCACGGAGCATCACAATGAACCAGATCCTCAGACCGAGGAGGCAGAGGTACATGGTGGCACACATTCACCACGAATTGTCCCCCGATAATGCTGAATGTTGAACTAAATGGACTCCCAGTGTCAATGGAGCTGGACACGGGTGTGAGCCAGTCCATCATGGGCACAAAGACTTTCAAAAGATTGTGGTGCAACAAAGCCTCAAGGCCAGTCTTAACTCCAGTTCGCACGAAACTAAGAACTTACACAAAAGAACTGATTCCTGTAATCGGCAGTGCTATCGTAAAGGTCGCCTACGATGGAGCGGTGCACAAGCTACCACTCTGGGTGGTACCGGGCGATGGTCCCACGCTGCTAGGCAGGAGCTGGCTAGGAAAGATACGCTGGAACTGGGATGACGTCCGAGTGCTATAGCCCGCTGACGAAACTTCATGTGCCCAGGTCTTAAACAAATTTTCTTTGCTGTTTGAACCAAGCATCGGGAAATTCCAAGAAGCAAAAGTGCAGATCCACCTAATTCCGGGGGTGTGACCCATCCATCACAAGATGAAAGCAGTACCGTACATGATGAGAGAAAGGGTAGAGATCGAGCTAGACCGGCTGCAAAGAGAGGGCATCATTTCCCCGATCGAGTTCAATGAGTGGGCTAGTCCTGTCGTCTCAGTCCTCAAGGGAGATGGCACCATCAGAATCTGTGGCGATTACAAAGTAACTATCAATCGTTTCTCCCTGCAGGACCAATACCCACTACCAAAGACCGACGACCTCTTTGCAATGCTGGCGGAAGGAAAGACGTTCACAAAACTGGATCTGACTTCAGTCTACATGACGCAAGAACTGGAGGCCCTCACCTGCATCAACACGCACAAAGGTCTTCTTGTTTATAACAGATGCCCGTTTGGAATCCGATTGGCGGCAGCGACATTCCAGAAAAATATGGAAAGCTTAGTGAAGTCAGTCCCGCACACCGTGGTCTTCCAGGACGACATCTTGGTCACAGGTTGGAACATAGTCGAGCATCTGCAGAACCTGGAGGAGGTTCAGTCGACTCAATCGCGTGGGGCTCAGGTTGAAATGCTCGAAGTGCGTTTTCCTGGCACCTGAAGTGGAGTTCCTGAGAAGGAGGATTGCAGCGGACGGCATCAGGCCCACCAATGCGAAGACGGAGGCAATCGAGAACGCATCGAGACCACAGAACATGACAGAGTTGTGGTTGTTTCTGGGACTTCTGAACTACTTTGGTAACTTCTTACCGGGTCTCAGCACACTGTTAGAACCACTGCATGTCTTACTATGAAAAGGAGACAAATGGGTTTGGGGCAAAAGCCAAGAAAATGCTTTTGTGAAAAGCGAGAAAATTGTTGTGCTCAAACAAATTGTTTGATCCATGTAAGTTTGGTACTAGCATGTGATGCATCGACATATGGCGTCGGGTGTGTATTGCGCCAAGCTAATGATTTCCGGAAACTGCAACTGGTTGCTTATGCATCCAGGAGTCTGTCTAAGGCTGAGAGAGCCTACAGCATGATTGAGAAAGAAGCATTAGCGTGTGTCTATGGGGTAAAGAAAATGCATCAATACCTGTTTGGGCTAAAATTCGAATTGGAAACTGACCATAAGCCTCTTATATTCCTCTTCTCCGAGAGTAAATGGATAAATACCAATGTATCGGCCCACATCCAGAGATGGGCGCTCACGTTGTCCGCATACAACTATGACATTCGCCACAGGCCAGGCACAGAAAACTGTGCCAATGATCTCAGTAGGCTGCCATTGCCCACTATGGGGGTGGAAATGGCACAGTCTGCAGATCTAGCCATGGTTATGGAAGCATCTGAGAGTGAGCAATCACCCGTCACTGCCCGGCAGATCAAAACCTGGACAAGCCAGGATCCCTAATGTCATGTATTCAACTGTCATTGTAACCCATGTATAAGCTGACCTAAGTTGTACACCTTGAGAACACTGACCACAGGGGGCGAACTTGTGGGAGACAATCCTAACCTGGACTTTCCGGCATGAAAGGGGAAGCTCCACCCACCGTCTGCCTCTTGAGGTCTTGGTAATACAGGTAACTGGTCACAGAGTGATCTTTTCTCAAGTATGGGCCTCGTGTGCATTTATACTGTAGAGTAAGGACATAGTAACTTAATTATTTCTAGTCAAAAGCTGTGTGCTTCACGGTCCAGTGTCCCAGTGGAAATGCAGTAAGAGATAAAGCCATTCCAGTGGCGCAAAGGTGAAATGTCTATACAGGCAGACTGCCTTCTGTGGGGCAATTGAGCAATCGTCCCCAAGTAGGGCAGGGACACCTTCATCAATGACCTCCAGAGTACCCACCCAGGCATTGTAATGATGAAAGCGATAGCCAGATCCCACGTGTGGTGGCCCGGTATCGATGCGGACTTAGAATCCTGCATTCACAGATGCACGCTTGTAGTTAAGCAATGTACCCAGGGAGGCGCCGCTAAGTTTATGGTCTTGGCCTCCAAACCGTGGTCTCGGGTACACGTCGACTATGCAGGCCCGTTCGTGGGTAAAATGTTCCTTGTGGTTGTAGACGCGTACTCTAAGTGGATTGAATGTGAGATATTGTCGGCTAGCATGTCCGCTGCCACTACTGAAAGCCTGCGGGCCATGTTTGCCACACACGGCCTACCCGATGTCCTGGTGAGCGACAACGGGCCATGTTTTACCAGTGCTGAGTTCAAAGAATTCATGACCCGTAACGGGATCAAACATGTCACATCTGCCCCGTTTAAACTAGCGTCCAATGGTCAGGCAGAGAGAGCAGTGCAAACCATCAAGCAAGGCTTGAAGAGGGTCACTGAAGGCTCACTGCAAACTCGCCTATCCCGAGTCCTGCTTAGCTATCGCACGAGACCCCACTCGCTCACTGGAATCCCACCTGCTGAACTGCTCATGAAAAGAGCAATTAAGACAAGGCTCTCGTTAGTTCACCCTGATCTACATGAACAGGTAGAGAGCAGGTGCTTCAACAAAGTGCATACCATGATAGCACAAATGTGTCACACGAGATCGAAATCAATGATCCTGTATTTGTATTGAATTATGGACAAGGACCCAAGTGGCTTCCCGGCACTGTCATGACCAAAGAGGGGAGCAGGGTGTTTAGGGTCAAACTTTCAAATGGACTTATTCACCGGAAACACTTGGACCAAATCAAACTCAGATTCACGGACTATCCTGAGCAACCCACCTTGGACCCTAACTTTTTTGATCCCCCAACATACACACCAGTGGCAACCGGCACCACGGTTGACCACAAAGCAGAACCCATCATCGACAGCAGCCCAGCAGGGCCCAACACACCAGGCAGACCAGCTGCACAGCCGCCCAGCGAAGGCCCAACAAATGATTCAACAACACCAGCTTTCACACTGAGACGATCAACCAGGGAAAGAAGGTCCCCAGATCGACTCACATTGTAAATAAGTACACTATTGACTTTGGGGGTGAGTATTGTTATATATGTAAACTTGTATTTACTCTGTACAGCCACCAGAGGGCTCATCCCCTGGAGTCCTAAGGGATCCCATAATCCCTTCAGAGCACAGGTATTTAAGGAGGCTTCACAGGTTAGAGAGGCACTCTGGAGACGTGCAATAAAAGACTAAGGTCACACTTTACTTTGAGCTCACAGTGTTCAGTCTGACTCTTTCTCCATACACAACAACTGTATTCTGAATACACCTGTTCAGAAATTCCTCCCCCTCCCTTATATGTCGGAGTGTCTCCAACTTGCACTCCAGCTCAATGACTCTGAGTCAGAGAGATTTGAGATGGAGACATCTCCTGCAGACGTGTTTGCTCAGGCCAATCTCGCTGTCCACAAACTCCCACATAATGCAGTCCAGACACACCACCTGTTCTGCTATATCTTAGTCTAGCCTTATTTTATTTATTTAATTAAAGTCTTTATTCAATGATCTTTCATAGTTATATTAATTAGTTTAACTAGTGAAGCTACAAGTTTAAAACAGTACTTTATAGTTTCTCGCACCTAGTTTAAACAACTGTCTTAGGCAAGTGTGAACAGTGAGAAAAAACATTAATACTCACCAATCTGCTGTCCTTGTTTTTTTTGGAAATCATTGAAGATTCCACCGCCACTGATACCACTTCCAATTAGGTCTTTCCCCCTCTTCTCTGAATTCCCACTTTTTCCAAATTCCCAAATAAATCACTCTGTTTATCTACTCCGGTTAAGATTCACTGTGCAGAGCACAAAGAGCCAGAGGTGAGATGAAGACAATGTTTCTTACGCAGTGAATAATTATAATCTGGAATGCACTGCCTGAAAGGGTGGTGGATTCAATATTGACTTTCAAACGGGTATTAGACAAATACTTAATGGGGAAGAAACTGCAGGGCTACAAGGAAAGAGCAGGGGAGTGGTACTAATTGGATAGCTCTTTCAAAGAGCTGGCACAAGCATGATGGGCCAAATGGCCTCCTTCTGTGTTATAAGATTCCATAGGCTAGATTTTACACTTTTGTGCAGATTGCCCAAAAATGGGCATTATTTCTGGCGTGGGCGGTAAAAATGGGTTTTCAGATTGCTGGCTTGTCGCCCATTCTCAAAGCCCCTAGTCTCCATTTTTAAATTGGGCGTTACCGTGAGCGATATGAAATCGACGGTAGGGTTAAATCTTTCTGACCTTCTGCTGTAAAGTTTCGCCGTCCTTAGCAATGGCATGACAACGCTCGATTCCCGCGATTCAGAAGATCAAGGGTCATCATGACATGCGTAGAAGAGACAGAGAGAGAGGGAGCTTAGAGGGACTGAAGGCATGTCTGGATGTGGTGTGGCTGCTTTGGGAGGAAGGAGGGAGAATTTAGAGCTTTAGAGCAAATTGGGGAAAAAAAATTAGCTGTTACCAGCAAGATATTTGCCCGAATATGGTGTCTATAATGGAGGGAGAGGAGGAGGCGACACAGCATGCTGTGGAGACTGATGGTGGCGAGAGCTGTGAGCTGGGAGAGGAGCACATTGGAGGGCACAAAAGAGCGAGGAGGTTCTCGGACGAGGCAAATGCATCCCTCCTGCAGGAGCTCGAGTTACGCTAGGGTAATTTGACCCAGGGAGGGCATGGGAAGCCCACCCCAAAGGCCTACCAGAAGATATGAGCTGAGATAGCAGAGGTGGTCTCGTCGGCGACCAACGAGGTGTGTGAGGGCAACCAATGCCGCAAATGATGGAACGACTTTGTCGGATTCGCAAGAGTAAGTATTACATTTATTTACATGTACTTACGTATTTATATAGTTTGCTTTGTAACAGTCATGAGTGACTATCATCAGATGTGAGGTCTTTCACTTTTACCAGGAATGCTGTACTCAAAGCCTGCGGTCACGGTGTACATCTTTAGGTAAAGAATGCTAATTATCATAATAATCATGATTCCATCTGTCGGTTTTGTGTTGTATCAGTGTGTGTGACAGTACCTAGCAATGATATCACACAATGATCTCATGCCATGTCGTCCTGTTATCTTTTACAGAAGAAGTTATTGACGATGAGGTCCGTGCAGAGACGAACGGGTGGGGGGCCACCAGTCCCCAGCGACATCACTGAGATGGAGGAGCGGGTGCTCGCACTCGTGGGGAAGCACCCCCAGACGGTCACGGATGCATCTGCAGACCCAAGTGATGCCATGTGAGTAAAGTTTACACCATTGCATGACGTAAAGTCAATAGATGCCACACCCACTCATATCCGAACAATAATATATGATAGATAATTTTTTAAATTGTCCTAGAAATAATGCTGGCCTAATGAAAATCATTGCAATGCAGAATGTGTTGGTCATGAAATGTGATGTCTGTGATGATTTTGAGAGCGGTGGTGCTTTTGTCGTGCATATGCTGTGTGTAGCGCTGGAATCACCTTGTGACCCCAGCACCCCCTTCTCCTCTAATAACCTCATTTGTGTTTTGCAGCTCAGCCTGCAGCGCGGCCCCAAGCAAGACCACAGAGGCCAGAAGGTGGGGACACGAGGCCAGACTCGGTGGACGATCCTACATCTGGTGCTGAGGAGCTCCGATTCTCGCCCGTCAATCTGCTGGGTCTGTTCTCGACGGATGAGGGTGCGGACTTCGAGGAACCTGCAACACCACCCTCCAGAAGCCATTCCACCCCAAGGCCATCTAGTGCTCCTCCGGTCATCCTGCCTGTACTCTGGAGGTACCGGGCCCAAGCACCTCGCCACAGGGCACCCCATTTGTCCCCAGATGGCGCCGACCCCGCGGAGGTTTCGTGGACGCAGCAGGTCTGTTCCACGAGCACCACATGAAAGCAGAGAGATGGTACAGTTGTCCAGGAGGACTGTAAACATTGGTGACCAGATCCTCGATGCATTCAGGGGCATATTCCGACAGCTGGCCACCATGACTGAGTACGTTCCGTGAATATCGAAGGCCCTGGAGGCAATAGCCAGGAACACTGCTGGCACAGGCCTCCCAGTGGTCCCGGAGCGCGGCACTCCACCCCTAGGTTCCGCACCACCAGTGCCAACGACACATGAGAGGCAGGACCAAGATCCTGCTTCTGAATCCGAGAATGTTCTCACCTCGGCATCCCCTGCTCCCGTATCCGTGTAACCACCGCCTCTGCCTTCATCCCCCCCAATGAGGCACCGCCTGAGGAGCTCTTCAGCCAGGCGGCATGGAATGAGGAGGGGAAGGGGTAGAGATGGGGAGAAGAAGGGGAGGGGGGAAAGAAAGTGAGGTGCATGTCCGTAGGTGATGGCTGTGTTATATCTCCATCTGGGTGTATGCAATTTGTTGTAATGTATGGAGGCTGGGAACCATCCTCCTGCTTTGCCTTTGTATTCTGTGTTGCTGAACATGTTGAACATTTGATTGATGTCAATGGTCAAAAAAGTGGGGTGGGATGTTTTTGCCCGTGATACTTATGATTTCAGACCAATGGTCGTATTAAATGTTTATTATTCAACATAACCTTGTTGCGCATTGTCTCAGATAGCTGGACCATTACACACTGGTGATTCCTTAACATGAAAGGGTTAAATAAAATTTAACTTGAATCAACTTAAACTTTAACTAGCACCAAGATGATGCCCACCATTGATGTCTGAGCTGCACACACACAGCAGTGTACCAGCATTGTCAATCACAGCAATGGTTTTTCAGGCAAATCGTTCAGTTATGAACTCCTGACGCAAGAGTCTTGCAGCTATGTAGCCACCACGGGCCCTTTCCTGTGGTCTGGAGGGGGGGCATGGGCATGGTTGCATAGCCAACCTGATTGTCTGGCCCTAGCTCAGCATTCAGCCCCTCATCCTGCTCTTCCTCTCTCTCCTGAGGTGGACCATCAGTCCTTTCTGGCAATTCTTGTCCCCTCCTGATAGCCAGGTTGTGCAGCATGGAGCACATAACCATGAATTTAGCTACTTGCTCAGGGTTGTATTGTAGCTCCCCTCCTGCGTACTCCAGGCATCTAAAGCGCTGCTTAAGCACAGTTATTGTTTTCTGGACCACATTATGTGTGTCTCTGTGGCTCTGGTTGTATCGCTTCTTGGCCTCGGTGTGGGAGTCACACAGGGGGGGGGGGGGTCATCAGCCAGGTGGCTAGGTCATATCTGTTGTCATCAAGCATCCAGCATTGTTCTTGTGGCTGACTCTTAAACATGTCAGAGACAGCGCTCTCATGCAGGATGTGAGCCTCATCGAAGCTGCCTGGACATTTGGCATTCTCTGCCATTATGATCTGGTTGTGGTCGACAACTAGTTGGATCTTCATGGAGTGAAATCCTTTTCTGTTACAAAAATGCTCTGGGTCCTGAGAAGGTGCCCGCATGGCGATGTGAGTGCATTGTATTGCTCCCTGCACCCTGGGGAACTTAGCAATGGGGTAGAATGCTCCAGCCCTGTCAGTCTGAGCCTCCGTGGTCATGAAAGCTGATAAAGTCCATCCTACGAGTGTACAGGGCCTCCGTGACCTGTCTAATGCAGCGATGGGTTGCATGGTGAGACAGAGGGCAAATCTCGACCGCGGAGGCCCGAAAAAACCGGATGTGTAGAAAGGCAGTGCCACGGTGACCTTGACCTCGACTGACACTGATGTCCTGATGGCAGACTGTATATCTGGCCTGATGTGTAAAGTCAGATTCCCCTCAGTACAGATTCACACGAGGCATGTAGTGAAGTCAAGGTCACTCTGGACCTGCATCTTTATTTCACAGCTCTGGAATGCTGCACTTGCCTAAGGTCAGGTTCTTGGTCTCTATGAGCTTTCGGAATATGCCTGCATGGCCTATTTCTTCAATGAAAACGTCTCTCAGCATTTCTCTCCTCAGTTCATCGGAGAACTCACATAAACTAGCCAACCTCCGAAGTTCCGCCACGAAGTCGGGCATGCTCTGGCCCACACAGCGTCTGTAGTTGTAGAACCTGTGTCTTGCCATGTGTAGGCTGCTCGCTGGCTTCAGGTGGTCTCTTACCAGTGTGCTCAATTCTTCAAACGACTTGCTTGCTGGTTTCTCGGGTGCCAACAGATCCTTCATTAAAGCGTATGTTTTCGAGCCACAGCTGGTCAAGAGATGGGCTCTTCTCTTGTCTGCCTTATCGTCGCCTAACCAGTCTTTGGTTACAAAGCTTTGCTGGAGCCTTTTTATAAAGTCCTCCCAATTGTCTCCCGCATTGTACTTTTCATCTGATCCATTGTTCGCCATTCTGTGGATTCTGTAATCCCGTAACTCGTCGCCACTGTAAAGTCCTGTCCCCTCAGTACAGATTCACACGAGGCATGTAGTGAAGTCAAGGTCACTCTGGACCTGCACCTTTATTTCACAGCTCTGGAATGCTGCACTTGCCTGAGACCTGTCCTTATATACCTGTCTCTTGCAAGTGCACCCCTGGTGGTAAGGTATGCTGGTGGTTACAGGTCATATCTTATTACAGTCATGTATAGCATGTTAGGATACAGTTATATCTAATAATGTAAGATACATGACATGAGCTCTCCTATTTCAGTGATCACCAACTTGTGGAAGCGCAGTCTCTGAAGGCAGGTGTGGTCGGACACGTCGAGGTAAGATCTCTTTTCCTTGTCCATGCGGGGTGTGTCTGACCTGGACCTCCTCCTCATTCTGGCACGTCTTACATTGGGCACATAATGACATGCATTAGACATTGTGCCATTTGCACTCTGCAGCATCTGCGTATTAATCGATGCGGGCTGAGAAATGGCTGGCCCCATTCCAATGAAAGTATAATAGCGATTGATGAGAAGCAATAATTTCCACACTAAAAGACACCTGCAGTAAAACCCAATCGTCCAATGTCTGAAAAGATGTCTGTTGAGATGGTCACTTCATCTGAGAAGAACTCCAGAGTCAATCCAAACTCCCCCGAGGTTGAAGCAGCCTTTTCAATGAAGCGACCTGAGATTTCAAAAATGGCGCCCACACCACTGTGATTCATTCAGAACTGTTCCACTTTTTCTGAGCGGTGTTTTGGGCAAGCAATATTGTGGGCAAGATGTGTGCGAGGTGGTGAAACTGAAGCTGGGCGATCTCCTGGGCGTTAGTTTTGGCAAATGTGATCTTTACGACAAAATAAAATGGGCGGTCAGTATTATTGAATCTTGGCGTTAATTACATGCGGAAAGTAACGCTGGGCGATATTATGGACGTTGATTTCGCCCATTCTGATATTTCTGCCCAAAATACGTGGGCGGGCGGTATTATTTTTTCCCGGCATTACGTACATGGCGAAAGTAATGCTCGGTGATAAGTGTCTGAAAAATGGGTGTCAGTTTCCATTTTGTGGCTAAATGGGCGATATCTGAGCATTATACCTCATTTCAGTGGTAAAATAGATATTAAGTGGGTGTTATGCATGCAAAAATAATGGAAAATCTAGCCCCATGATTTTATTAAATTTAACAGTGATGACAGTTTAGTGCCACTGAGTAACCCTCAGACAGGAAAGGCTATTCAGATGTTTTAAATTGGAAGCAAGTTGAAAAGGAGCAACCATCAGATTTTAAAATTGCTTACAAGTGCTGAGAAAGATGTAAATAGAGGGCTAGAGTTAATCAGCATGGCTGCAGAGGAAAAGGATAAGGTGACGACACACCAGTTAGAAGAGCTAAAACTGGAGACAGTGGATGAACAATGTGAGGAGGTTAAAGAAGAAGGGGAGGTTGATGAGAAAGCACACCAGCACAGATTTGAGGTGGGGTAACAAGAGAAACTGCGGTAACACGCAGAGGCTCCATGCAAATTTGAGATGAAGGAAAAGGGAAATCAGCAATGACATGAGGTAAAGGAAAAGGAAAGGATGTGCACTCGAACTGGCGGAGAAAGGCATATTGTCTGTGAGTCTGGTAAATGAGGTTACAATACATTTTGCCCACATATTGTTACGGGAGAATTTTGTTAAATCCAGTTTGATACGAAATTTTAAATCAGACGATGACATAGATGAATTCTTGCGAGCATATGGGATATTGGCGAAGCATCATAAGCGGAACAAAAAAATAGGGCAGAATAGCTTGTAATATCACTTGATCATAGAATCATAGAAATTTACAACATGGAAGGAGGCCATTTCGGTCCATTGTGTCCGCGCTGGCCGACATAGAGTTATCCAGCCTAATTCCACTTACCAGCTCTTGGTCCGTAGCCTTGTAGGTTACGGCACATCCAAGTACTTTTTAAATGTGGTGAGGGTTTCTGTCTCTACCACCCTTTCAGGCAGCGAGTTCCAGACCTCTACCACTCTGGGTGAAAAATGTTCCCCTCAAATGCCCTCTAAACCTCCGACCAATTATTTTAAGTCTATGCCCCCTGGTTGTTGACATCTCTGCTAAGGGAAATAGATCCTTCCTATCCACACTATCTAGGCCCCTCACAATTTTATATACCTCAATAAGGTCTCCCTTCAGCCTTCTCTGTTCCAAAGAAAACAAACCCCTCTGATCCAATCTTTCCTCATAGCTAAAATTCTCCAGTCCAGGTAACATCCTCGTAAATCTCCTTTGTACCCTCTCTACTGCAATCACAACTTTCCTGTAATGTGTTGACCAGAACTGCATGCAGAACTCTAGCTGTGGCCTAATTAGTGTTTTATACAGTTGAAGCATAACCTCCCTGCTCTTGTATTCTATGCCTCGGCTAATAAAGGCAAGCATTCTGTATGCCTTCTTAATCACCTTATCTACCTGGCCTGCTACCTTCAGGGAATGTGAACATGCTCTCCAAGGTCCCTTTGTTTCTCTATACTTTTCAGTGTCCTACCATTTAACGTGTATTCCCTTTCCTTGTTAGCCCTCCCCAAATGCATTAACTCACACTTCTCTAGATTGAATTCCATTTGCCACTGTTCTGCCTACCTGACCAGTCCATTGATAACTTCCTGCAGTCTACAGCTTTCTCTTCATTATCAACCATACAGCCAACTTCTGTATCATCTGCAAACTTCTTAATCATACCTCTGACATTTAAATCTAAATGATATATACCACAAAAAGCAAGGGACCTAGTAATGAGCCCTGCAGAACGCCACTGCAAACAGCCCTCCAGTCACAAAAACATCCATCAACTATTACCCTTTGCTTCCTGCTTCTGAGCCAATTTTGGATCCAACTTGCCACTTTGCCCTGGATCCCATGGGCTTTTACTTTCATGACCAGTCTGCCATGATGGTAAAGCACTCATGGCATTTTTACCTGTGGATCCAATGGGTAGCATGAGATGTGAAATTGCAAAAGTATGCTATACTAATTGCTTATGTCTTAATGCCTGAAGTATGCAGGCAAAAATATAAGCAGCTATGAAAAACGCCCTATGGGATGCCCTACAAACTAATGTTTTTTTCGAAGTTTAGCTACACATTGGGCAGGTAAAGAAACTCTGGTTTGTAAGGGGATGCAAGGTTCTGCTTATGGGAGTGGCTGCTGACACCGAATACACAGATAGTTGTAACATAAAAACTCAGGAGCACAACTTATTTTCTCCTTTAAAGCAAGAAAACAACAAGAATAGGAAAACTTTGCATATGTTGATTGGAAAGTTAATATTGCAGGAGATCTGTAGAGGTACATGATTTCAATGTTAAGACAAAATGGAAGTCCTACACATACAGAAACAGGAAGTGACAGCCAAATAAAGATGAACTTCTGCAAAAACCAAACAGTCTTGTGGCTGAAGGCATTGTGAACTGAATCTTCTTGACAGAGTTATCAATATAGCATGCTTGTTAAAATGCTCACTGCAGAAAATTATGATTTGAAGACATGCCTGTTTGTTTGACTGACACCATAAAATAATAGATAAATTGGCATTTGATTGGTTTAGTTACTTAAATTGGGGCTCTCTATCTTTCGATGGTAGTTTAGAATACTGAAAGTCAGACACCATTAAATCAAAGAGAGATGTTTTTTAGAAGTACATAAAGGTTATGAAAGTTTCAGAAGATTTCGAAGAAGGTTGAAAGGATCTTTGAAGTTTCGAGATGGTTTAAAAATGTAAACTTAAAAGATTTTAAAAAAGAAGTTGTTTTAGTCTAATTACAAGTAGAGAATGTAACATGTATTGCAATAGTGAATGCAATAGCATCAATTTCTAACTAACAAAAAATATAGTATTACAGTAAACCAAAAAAAGTACCTGTAAAGCTAGCTAAAGATTGATTACATGATGTCCCGCGCTCTAAATATAATTTGGGCCTATCATCGAAACATAGAAAATAGGTGCAGGAGTAGGCCATTCGGCCCTTCGAGCCTGCACCACCATTCGATAAGATCATGGCTGATCATTCCCTCAGTACCCCTTTCCTGCTTTCTCTCCATACCCTTTGATCCCCTTAGCTGTAAGGGCCATATCTAACTCCCTCTTGAATATATCCAATGAACTGGCATCAACAACTCTCTGCAGCAGGGAATTCCACAGGTTAACAACTCAGTGAAGAAGTTTCTCCTTATCTCAGTCCTAAATGGCCTACCCCTTATTCTTAGACTGTGTCCCCTGGTTCTGGACTTCCCCAACATCGGGAACAATCTACCCGCATCTAACCTGTCCCGTCTCGTCAGAATCTTGTATGTTTCTATGAGATTTCCTCTCATCCTTCTAAACTCCAATGTATAAAAGCCCAGTTGATCCAGTCTCTCCTCATATGTCAGTCCAGCCATCCTAGGAATCAGTCTGGTGAACCTTCACTGCACTCCCTCAATAGCAAGAATGTCCTTCCTCAGATTAGGAGACCAAAACTGAACACAATATTCCAGGTGAGGCCTTACCAAGGCCCTGTACAACTGCAGTAAGACCTCCCTGCTCCTATACTCAAATCCCTAGCTATGAAGGCCAACATACCATTTGCCTTCTTCATCGCCTGCTGTACCTGTATGCCAACTTTCAATGACTGATTTAACCATGACACCCAGGTCTCGTTGCACCTCTCCTTTTCCTAATCTGCCGCCATTCAGATATTATTCTGTCTTCGCGTTTTTGCCCCCAAAGTGCAAAACCTCACATTTATCCACATTATACTGCATCTGTCATGCATTTGCCCACTCACCTAACCTGTCTAAGTCACCCTGCAGCCTCTTAGCATCCTCCTCACAGCTCACACTGCCACCCAGTTTAGTATCATCTGCAAACTTGGAGATATTACACTCAATTCCTTCATCCAAATCATTGATGTATATTGTAAAGAGCTGGGGTCCCAGCACTGAGCCCTGCGGCACTCCACTAGTCACTGCCTGCCATTCTGAAAAGGACCCGTTTATCCCGACTCTCTGCTTCCTGTCCGCCAACCAGTTCTCTATCCACGTCAGTATATTACGCCCAATACCATGTGCTTTGATTTTGCACACCAATCTCTTGTGTGGGACCTTGTCAAAAGCCTTTTGAAAGTCCAAATACACCACATCCACTGGTTCTCCCTTGTCCACTCTTCTAGTTACATCCTCAAAAAATTCCAGAAGATTTGTCAAGCATGATTTCCCCTTCATAAATCCATGGTGACTTGGACCAATCCTGTTACTGCTTTCTAAATGCGTTACTATTTCATCCTTAATAATTGATTCCAATATTTTCCCCACCACTGATGTCAGGCTAACCGTTCAATAATTACCCGCTTTCTCGCTCCCTCCCTTTTTAAAAAGTGGTGTTACATTAGCTCCCTCCAATCCATAGGAACTGATCCTGAGTCGATAAGACTGTTGGAAAATGATCACCAATGCATCCACTATTTCTATGGCCACTTTCTTAAGTACTCTGGGATGCAGACTATCAGGCCCCGGGGATTTATCAGCTTTCAATCCCATCAATTTCCCGAACACAATTTCCCGCCTAATAAGGATATCCTTCAGTTCCTCCTTCTCACTAGACCCTTGATCCCCTTGTACTTTTGGAAGGTTATTTGTGTCTTCCTTCGTGAAGACAGAACCAAAGTATTTGTTCAATTGTTCTGTCATTTCTTTGTTCCCCATTATAAATTCACCTGAATCCGACTGAAAGGGATCTACGTTTGTCTTCATTAATCTTTTTCTCTTCACATATCTATAGAAGCTTTTGCAGTCAGTTTTTATGTTCCTTGCAAGCTTCTTCTCGTACTCTATTTTTCCCCTCTTAATTAAACCCTTTGTCCTCCTCTTCTAAATTTCTCCCAGTCCTCAGGTTTGCTGCTTTTTCTGGCCAATTTATATGCCTCTTCCTTGGATTTAACACTATCCTTAATTTCCCTTGTTAGCCATGGTTGAGCCACCTTACCTGTTTTATTTTTACTCCAGATAGGGGTGTACAATTGCTGAAGTTCATCTATGTGATCTTTAAATGTTTACCATTGCCTATCCACCGTCAACCCTTTAAGTATCATTTGCCAGTCTATTCTAGCCAATTCACGCCTCATACCATCAAAGTTACCTTTCCTTAAGTTCAGGACCCTAGTTTCTGAATTAACTGTGTCATTCTCCATCTTAATAAAGAATTCTACCATGTTATGATCACTCTTCCCCAAGGGGTCTCGCACAACAAGATTGCTAATTAGTCCTTTATCATTAAACATCACCCAGTCTAGGATGGCCAGTTCCCTGGTTGGTTCCTCGACATATTGGTCGAGAAAACCATCCCTAATACACTCCAGGAAATCCTCCTCCACTGCATTGCTGCCAGTTTGGTTAGCCCAATCAATATGTAGATTAAAGTCACCCATGATAACTGCTCTTCATTTATTACATGCATCCCTAATTTCTTGTTTGATGCTGTCCACAACCTCACTACTACTGTTTGGTGGTCTGTACACAACTCCCACTAGCGTTTTCTGCCCCTTGGTATTCCATAGCTCCACCCATACCGATTCCACATCATCCAAGCTAATGTCCTTTCTTACTATTGCATTAATTTCCTCTTTAACCAGCAATGCCACCCCGCCGCCTTTTCCTTTCTGTCTATCCTTCCTAAATGTTGAATAACCCTGGATGTTGAGTTCCCAGCCTTTGTCAACCTGGAGCCATGTCTCCATGATGCCAATTACATCATACCCGTTAACTGCTATCTGTGCAGTTAATTCATCCACCTTATTCCGAATACTCCTCGCATTGATGCACAGAGCTTTCAGGCTTGTCTTTCTAACACACTTTGCCCCTTTAGAATTTTGCTGTAACGTGGCCCTTTTTGCTTTTTGCCTTAAGTTTCTCTGCCCTCCACTTTTACTTTTCTTGTTTCTATCTTTTGCTTCTGCCCCCATTCTACTTCCTTCTGTCTTCCTGCATAGGTTCCCATCCCCCTGCCATATTAGTTTAACTCCACTCCAACAGCACTAGCAAACACTCTCCCTAGGACATTGGTTCCAGTCCTGCCCAGGTTCAGACCGTCCGGTTTGTACTGGTCCCACCTCCCCCAGAACCGGTTCCAATGTCCCAGGAATTTGAATCCCTCCCTGCTGCACCACTCCTCAAGCCACATATTCATCTTAGCTATCCTATGCTTCCTATTATGACTAGCACGTGGCACTGGTAGCAATCCTGAGATTACTACTTTTGAGGTCCTACTTTTTAATTTAACTCCTAGCTCCCTAAATTCGTCTTTTAGGACCTCATCCCTTTTTTTTTACCTATATCGTTGGTATCTATATGCACCACGACAACTGGCTGTTCACCTTCCCTTTTCAGAATGTCCTGCATCAGCTCCGATACATTCTTGACCCTTGCACCAAGGAGACAACATGTCATCCTGGAGTCTTGGTTGCAGCTGCAGAAATGCCTATCTATTCCCCTTAAAATTGAATCCCCTACACTATCGCTCTCCCACTCTTTTTCCTGCCCTCCTGTGCAGCAGAGCCACCCACAGTGCCATAAACTTGGCTACTGCTGCCCTCCCCTGGTGAGTCATCCCCCGCAACATTACCCAAAGCGGTGTATCTGTTTTGCAAGGGGATGACCGCGGGGGATCCCTGCACTATCTTCCTTGCACTGCTCTTCCTGTTGGTCATACATTCCCTATCTGGCTGTGTACCCTTTTCCTGCGGTAAGACCAACTCACTAAACGTGCTATTCACGTCATTCTCAGTGTCGTGCATGCTCCAGAGTGAATCCACCCACAGCTCCAATTCCGCAATGCGGTCCGTCAGGAGCTGCAGGCAGATGCACTTCCTGCACACGTAGTCGTCAGGGACACTGGAAGCGTCCCTGACTTCCCACATAGTACAGGAGGAGCATAACACATGTCTGAGCTCTCCTGCCATGACTTAACCCTTAGATAAACTTAATTTGGCAACAACGCTAAAAGGTTACTTACTGATAAAGAAAAGAAAAAGAAAAACTACTTACCAATCACCAGCCAATCACTTACCCCCTTGGCTGTGACGTCACCCTTTCGATTTCTTTCTACTTCCTTTTTGCCTCCCTGCTGCAGCTGCACCGGTAGGCCTCCTCCTCGCTGCTCCTCCTCCTCCTCGCTCTCCCGCTCCCCCACTGCGACTAATGGGCCTCTTGCAGGCTTCCCGACTCGACGCTGCTCCTCCTCCTCGCTCTCCCGCTCCCCGACTGCGACTAATGGGCCTCTTGTAGGCCTCCCGACTCGACGCTGCTCCTCCTCCCCGCTCTCCCGCTCCCCGACTGCGACTAATGGGCCTCTTGCAGGCCTCCCAACTTGATACTACTCCTCCTCCTCGCTCTCCCGCTCCCCGACTGCGACTAATGGGCCTCTTGTAGGCCTCCCGACTCGATGCTGCTCCTCCTCCCCGCTCTCCCGCTCCCCGAATCAGACACGACTACATATATGTATATTAAAATCAATTAAAGCTTTATTTGTGACAGACTTGAAGTATACCAGCAAAGCAACAACATTTCACAGCAGTAAGAGGACAGCGCATTACATTCTGTTATGAGACAACCTTACCTAAAATTGGACACAACAATTGCAATGATTATGGCTTGGAATTTGTGATTGTAATGATGGCCAAACTGTCTGCATTTGTCGTCATTACTTTGTAAAACTGACAGAAACTTCTGGAGTCTGCATATGTGCATATAAATGCAGAAATCCTGAAGTTACTGTTAGTGATACCCTGCTCTGCCACAGGGTTGGCTGTTGTAATTCTCACCAATGGAAATCACAGAAATCACTGAGTTGACGTGAACTTCCACTTTTAACATTCTATTCTCACCGTAAAAACCCTTGTTAAAGTTAAGCCTTGTTGAATGAGGTGTAACTGATATTTTAATGGTGTACTAAGTCATCATTACTGCTGAACAACCTCTCTGGCCCTGAAAAATTAATTTTATATTGAGGAGTCTCATTCCCTACATTCTATGTTGAAAATTCCATAGATTTTTTAAATAACATAAAACATTTTTTAATTTTGTTTATGATATTTCAGCTTCTATCTTAATACCATGTGTATGTCCCAATCTTTATTTTACTTTCTGTAAAAGTATTAAAAAGTGATTGATAAAACCTGATTTTTACTTCCTGGTTTGCTGTCTGTGAGAATTCTTCAATGTGATTGGCTGCTTAGCCTGCTTGATGAAATCACTGTTGTTGGATGCCAGAGATCCCCTATAGATGGTGCCAGAATGAAATTAACGTCAGGAAAGGTGAAATCCACGCCTCAGAGCCCACTAAAAGTTTGTGGGCAGCTCTTATTCTCAAAGTCTTATTTCACACAGGCATATCTTGGTTCACAACTGACCATTTACATTTGTTACCAAATATTTAACCTTAACTAGGCAGATTTTAGGACAGAAGCTGAAGTCAGCGGTAAAGAGCTTTCCACTTGCTTTGCAATCAACATATTTTTGCATGTTTTTGAATCTCCATCTCAGCTCTGCTTGCCCTTTGTGCTCTGAATCATGTGCTCTCTTGTCTTCACTAACCTCACCCTCCAATAAACTCAGCTCAGTGAGGCTTGGTTCCACTGTTACCTACTGATCATAGCTAGAGCATCTGTAGCAATGGCTACTCCTCCTACCCCCACATCATTATCTATCCTTTGTCCCCTTCTCTTCCACATTTACATACTGCCCTTTGACAACTTCATCTGAAGACATAGCGTCACCTTCTATACACATGCTGATAACACCCAGTCCCACCTCTCCACCCTCTTTCCACTCCTCCGCTGTCCTTGTGTGGAAAGACTGCTAATCTTGGAGGATCTGCAATTTGGGAACATTGAGAAGACCAAAACCATCACCTTTGGTCCCCGCCACAAACTCCATGCCCTCGCCTCCAATTTTATCCTGCTCCCTGGCTATTGTCATAGGCTGAACCAGACTGTTCGCACCCACCTATTTTACCCTAAACTGGGCTTAGAGTACCCAAATCCTCTTCACAAAGACCACCAACTTCCACCTCTGCAACATTGCCTACCTCTACCCTTCCCTCAGCCCAACTTCTAGTGAAACCCTCATCCATGCATTTGTCTCTTCCAGCCTCGACTACTCCGATGCTCTCCTGGTCGATCTCCCATCTTCCACCCTGAATATATTTTAGCTCATCCAAAACTCTGCAGTTAGTATCATATCCTGCACCAAATCCGCTCACCTATCATTGCTCACTTTGCTGACCTATATTGGCTAACATTCTCACAATGCCTCCAATTTAAAATGTTCATGCTTACATTTAGAGGGCAGATTTAGTAATGAACAATGAGCCAGACTTAGTTAATAATCTAACAGTAAGAAAACATTTATCTAACAGTGATCATAATACGATTAAATCCAATGTTCAGGTTCAAAAGAAGAAAATTAATACAGTTGCTAAGATTCTAGGTTTTGGTAATGGATCCGTTGGTCTGGATCACGGCTTGCATGTCATCGTGAAGCAGGCGAAGGATGGTGACAAACTTTTGAGGGCAGCCGAATCTGAGGACGCTCCATAATCCCTCATGGTTGACAGTGTTGAAGCCTTTTGTGAGATCAAAGAAGGCCATGTACAAGGGTTGGTGCTTTTCCCTGCATCTCTCTTGTATCTGCTGCGCGGTGACGATCATGTCCGTTGTGCCCCTTAGTGGGCGAAATCCGCATTGTGATTCTGAGAGAAGCTCTTCAGCCACAGGGAGAAGTTGATGCAAGTTGCGATCCTGACCAACGGATCCATCACAGATCCATTCCACGTTCGGACCGGGGTCAAGCAAGGCTGTGACACTCTTCTCAATCTTCCTTGCTGCCCCCCAGTCATCAAGATCCATGACGCGGCCCTGGACAACGTGGACCATTTTCCATACCTTGGGAGCCTATTATCAGCAAGGGCAGACATCGACGACAAGGTTCAACACTGCCTCCAGTGCGCCAGCACAGCCTTTGGCCGCCTGAGGAAGATAGTGTTCGAAGATCAGGCCCTCAAATCTGGCACCAAGCTTATGGTCTACAGGGCTGTAGTGATACCTGCCCTTCTGTATGGCTCAGAGACGTGGACCATATACAATAAACACCTCAAATCGCTGGAGAAATACCACCAGCACTGTCTCCACAAGATCCTGCAAATCCCCTGGGAGGACAGACGCACCAACGTTAGTGTCTTCGATCAGGCCAACATCTCCAGCATCGAAGCACTGACCACACTCGACCAGCTCCGTTGGGCGGGCCACATTGTTCGCATGCCTGACACAAGATTCCCAAAACAAGCGCTCTACTCAGAACACCTACACTGCAAGCAAGCCCAGGTGGGCAGAGCAAACACTTCAAGGACACCCTCAAAGCCTCCTTGATTAAATGCAACATCCCCACCGACACCTGAGAATCCCTGGCCAAAGACCGCCCTAAGTGGAGGAAGAGTATCTGGAAGGGTGCTGAGTGCCTCGAGTCTTGTCGCCGAGAGCAGAAAACAAGTGCAGGCAGCGGAAGGAGCATGCGGCAAACCAGATTCCCCAACCGCCCTTTCCTTCAATGATTGAACAGTTCAATACGGGAATTACAGTCACCTAAGAACTCATTTATAGAGTGAAAGCAAGTCGATTTCGAGGGACTGCCTATGATGATGATGATGCTCCATCTCACCCTCAGCAAGCTCGCCGCTGGAGTGGAGCTAAATTACAGGACAAACGGGAATCTGTTCAACCTCCGCCGCCTCCAGGCCAGATCCAAAGTCGTCCCATCCTTTGTAATCGAGTTACAGTACGCAGACGACACTTGCGTCTGCGCACACTCGGAGGCCGAACTCCAAGTTATCGTCAACACCTTCACCAAGGCATACGAGATCATGGGCCTTACACTAAACATCCGTAAGAGAAAGGTCCTCTACCAATCTAACCCCGCCACACAGCACTGCCCCTCAGTTATCAAATTCCAAGACGAGGCCTTGGACAACGTGGACCAGTTTCCATACCACGGGAGTTTACTGTCAACAAGGGCAGACATCGATGATGAGATCTAACACCGCCTTTAGTGTGCCAATGCAGCCTTCGGTCGTCTGAGGAAGAGAGTGTTTAAAGACCAGGGGCTAGACTTTCTACTTTTGTGCAGATCGGCAAAAAATTTCCAGCGTGGGCGGTAAAAATGGGTTTTGAAAATGGGTGTTACCGTGAACGATCTTAAATGGGCGTTAGCGTTAAATTTTTTTGACCTTCTGCTGTAAAGTATTGCTGATCATAGCAACGGCATGGCATCGCTCGTTTCCCGCACTTCAGGAGGTCAGAGGTCATCATTACATGTGCAGAAGAGGAGACAGACAGAGAGAGAGAGAGCAGAGAGGGACTGAATGCCTGTGTGGATGTGATGTGTGCTTCTTTGGCTATTGTGGGAGGCAGGAGGGAGATTCACCAGCAGCAAAAAGCCTACTAAGCACAAAGAAGGTAGTTGGCACCGAGTTTTTGTGGAAAAAATAATATTTAACATGGAAGGGATGGAGGAGGCGACCCAGCATGCTGTGGAGACTGAGGACACTGGCGAAAGCAGTGAGCTGGGAGAGGAACAATTGGGAGGACGCAAAAGAGCAAGGAGGTTCGCAGACGAGGCAAATGCCACTGTCATGCAGGAGGTTGAGTCACGCTGGGGTCAATTGACCCAGGGAGGACGTGGGAAGCCCACCCCAAAGGCCTACCAGAAAATATGTGCCGAGATAGCAGAGGTGGTCTCGTCGGCGACCAATGAGGTGCGTGAGGATAACCAATGCCACAAATGATGGAACGACTTTGTCGGATCCGCCAGAGTAAGTATTACATTTTTTTACACGTACTTATATAATTATATAATTGGAATTGTAAGTGTAATGAGTGATTAAAATCAGATGTGATGTCTTGCACTTATACCAGGAAGGTTGTACTCAAAGCCTGCGTTTACTGTGTACTTGTTTAGGTAAAGAATGATAATTATCATAATAATCATGATTACATCTGTCGGTTATGTGTTGTATCAGTCTCTGTGACAGTACCAAACAATGATATCACGCAATGATCTCATGCCATGTCGAGCTGTCGTTACCTGTTACAGAAGAAGCTTTTAAGGAATAGGGCTGAGCAGAGGCGAACCGGTGGCGGGTCACCAGTCATCATCGACCTCACCGACATCGAGGAGCGGGTGCTGGCACAAGTGTGGATCCACCCCTGGTCAGCCACACAAGCAGCAGCAGAGCCTGATGTGATGCCACGTGAGTAAAGTATACGCTATTGCATGATGTAAAGTCAATAGATGCCACACCCACTCATATGCGACCAATATTATATGATAGATGAATCATAAAATTCTTCTCTAAATAATGGCCTTGAAATTCCTGTTACAGCTTTTACTCTACACAATCCCTCAGCATTGACTGCTGTTTATGCTGAAGCCTATTGAGCTGTTTGGAGCAAAGTTTCAGGTAAATGCGCACAGAATGCAGGCTGTATGTCTGCTTTATCTCGCGCAGAACTTTCGTGACCTATTCCTGGGCAAGAGATCTCGGAATTTTGCGCGAGAACTCATCGCATGGGCAAGACCTGACAAGCTCCAGCTGGATAGACTGGAAAAGCCAGTTTTCAGTGCATTGCGCACTGAAAACCGGTTTTTCCGATGCCTTCCCGGGTCCATAGAAACTTCGTACGGACCCGGGACATCGGAATTTCAGGGCCAACGATGTCCTCATGAGAATCATTGCAATGCAGAATTTGATGATGATCATGAAATGTGATGTCTGTGATGATCTTGATAGCGGTGTTGTTTTTGTCGTGCATATGCTGTGTGTAGCGCGGGGATGGACTCGCTGGACTCTCCTCCATCTGGTGGTGAGGAGCATCGATTCTCGCCCCTGCATCTGCTGGGTCCCTTCTCAATGGATGACAGTGCCGACTTTGAGGAGCCTGCATCCCCAACCTCCATAATCCATTCAACACCGATGACATCTAGTGCACCTGCGCCCATTCCCACATCCACCGTGGGCACAAGCACCTTGCCACAGGGCAGCCCAGATGTCTCGAGGACAACACCGACTAAGCGGAGGTTGGTTCGGCATGGCAGGTCTGCTCCATGAGTGTAGATCTGAGCGGGGACATGGTACACTTGTCCAGGAGGAGTGTTGACATAGGTCAGCAAATCCAACAGACAATGGGGGCATATCCCTCCAGTTGGCCAGCATGTCCGCCACCATGACGGAATACGTGCTGCAGATGGCGGAGGCCCTGGAGCTGATAGCCAGGAACACTGGTGTCAGAGGCCTCCCAGTGGTCCTGGAGCGTGGCACTGCACCCTAAGGTGCCTTACCCCCATTGCCAACGACACGGGATCCAGGAGGAAGATCTTGCTTCTGGCTCGGAGCACGTTCCCATCTCAGGACCTTCCTCCCCGTATCCATCCAAGCAGCGGTTCTGCCGTCATCCCCCCCCAATTAAGCAGCGCCTGAGGAGCTTCTTGGCCAGGCAGCTTGTAGTCAGTAGGGGAAGGGATAGAGGTGGGGAGGAGAAGCGGGTGGTGGGGGGGGAGGAATGTGAGGTGCATGGCCGCAGGAGATGTATTGGCCATATTTTTATGTTGTTGGTGTTATTTTGGTGGGAGGGTCGGGGGAAGGGGTGTTGGGACTATCTTGCTGGTTTGCATTTATGTTCTGTGTTGCTGGAAACTGTTATGTATGTAACCCTTGGCAACCTGTATCACACCACCACCAGAGGGCTTACTTGTTGGAGTCCCAAGTGATCCCAGCATCCTATGAGAGCACTGTATATAAGCAGGCCTCCCACACTGTACCAGCATTCTGGAGTTCAATTAAAGGAGCTAAGGTCACACTTATTCATTGCATACAGTACTCAGTGTCATCTTTCATTATGAGCATAATAATTGGCGACGAGGTAACGAACAACCGCGCAAAAATGCAAAGAACTGTTGGTATCCTGGAGAAATTCTCAGAAGGGGATGATTGGGAGGCCTTTGTGGAGAGACTCAACTAATAATTAATGGCCAACAAGCTGGACCTCAGGATTGCTACCAGTGCCACTTGCTAGTCAGAGTAGGAATTACAGGATAGCTAAGATGAGTACGTGGCTTGAGGAGTGGTGCAGGAGGGAGGGATTCAAATTCCTGGGACATTAGAACCGGTTCTGGGGGAGGTGGGACCAGTACAAACCGGACGGTCTGCACCTGAGCAGGACCGGAACCAATGTCCGAGGGGGAGTGTTTGCTCGTGCTGTTGGGGAGAGGTTAAACTAATATGCCAGGGGGATGGGAACCTATGCAGGGAGACAGAGGGAAACAAAATGGGGGCAGAAGCAAAAGATAGAAAGAAAAAGTGGAGGGCAGAGAAACCCAAGGCAAAAAACAAAATGGGCCACATTACAGTAAAAGTCTAAAGGGGCAAAGTGTGTTAAAAAGACAAGCCTGAAGGCGCTGTGCCTCAATGCGAGGAGTATTCGTAATAAGGTGGATGAATTAACTGCGCAGGCAGCTATTAATGAATATGATATAATTGGGATTATGGAGACATGGCTCCAGGGTAACCAAGGCTGGGAACTCAACATCTAGGAGTATTCAACATTCAGGAAGGATAGACAGAAAGGAAAAGGAGCTGGGGTAGCGTTGTTGGTTAAAGAGGAAATTTATGCAATAGTAAGGAAGGACATTAGCTTGGATGATGTGGAATCGGTATGGGTAGAGCTGCGGAATACCAAAGGGCAGAAAACGCTAGTGGGAGTTGTGTACAGACCATCAAACAGAAGTAGTGAGCTTGGGGACAGCATCAAACAAGAAATTAGGGATGTAAGCAATAAAGGTACAGCAGTTATCATGGGCGACTTTAATCTACATATAGATGATACAAATGATACTTAAAGGGTTGACGGTGGATAGGCAATGGCAAACATTTAAAGATCACATGGATGAACATCAACAATTGTACATCCCTGTCTGGAGTAAAAATAACATGGGGAAGGTGGCTCAACCGTGGCTAACAAGGGAAATCAAGGATAGTGTTAAATCCAAGGAAGAGGCATATAAATTGGCCAGAAAAAGCAGCAAACCTGAGGACGGGGAGAAATTTAGAATTCAGCAGAGGAGGACAAAGGGTTTAATTAGGAGGGGAAAATAGAGTATGAGAGGAAGCTTGCTGGGAACATAAAAACTGACTGCAAAAACGTCTATAGCTATGTGAAGAGAAAAAGATTAGTGAAGACAAAAGTAGGTCGCTTGCAGTCAGAATCAGGTAAATTTATAATGGGGGACAAAGAAATGGCAGATCAATTGAACAAATACTTTGGTTCTGTCTTCACTAAGGAAGACACAAATAACCTTCTGGAAATACTAGTGGACCGAGGGTCTAGCGAGAAGGAGGAACTGAAGGAAATCCTTATTAGTCAGGAAATTGTGTTAGGGAAATTGATGGAATTGAAGGCCGATAATTCCCCGGATCCTGATTGTCTGCATCCCAGAGTACTTAAGGAAGTGGCCCTAGAACTGGTGGATGCATTGGTGATCATTTTCCAACAGTCTATCGACTCCAGATCAGTTCCTATGGACTGGAGGGTAGCTAGTGTAACACCACTTTTTTAAAAAGGAGGGAGAGAGAAAACGGGGAATTATAGACTGGTTAGCCTGACATCAGTAGTGGGGAAAATGTTGGAATCAATTATTAAAGATGAAATAGCAGTGCATTTGAAAAGCAGTGACAGGATCGGTCCGAGTCAGCATGGATTTATGAAAGGAAAATCATGCTTGACAAATCTTCTAGAATTTTTTGAGGATGTAACTAGTAGAGTGGACAAGGAAGAACCAGTGGATGTGGTGTACTTGGACTTTCAAAAGGCTTTTGACAAGGTCCCACACAAGAGATTAGTCTGCAAAATTAAAGCACATGGTATTGTGGGTAGTGTATTGACGTGGATAGAAAACTGGTTGGCAGACAGGAAGCAGAGAGTCGGGATAAATGGGTCCTTTTCAGAATGGCAGGCAGTGACTAATGGGGTCAGTGCTGGGACCCCAGCTATTTACAATATACATCAATGATTTAAATGAAGGAATTGAGAGTAATATTTCCAAATATGCAGATGACACTAAACTGGGTGGCGATGTGAGCTGTGAGGAGGATGCTAAGAGGCTGAAGCGTGACTTGGACAGGTTAGGTGAGTGGGCAAATGCATGGCAGATGCAGTATAATGTGGATAAATGTGAGGTTATCCACTTTGGTGGCAAAAACCTGAAGGCAGAATATTATCTGAATGGCGGCAGATTAGGAAAAGGGGAGGTACAATGAGACCTGGATGTCATGGTACATCAGTCATTGAAGGTTGGCATGCAGGTACAGCAGGCGGTGAAGAAAGCAAATGGCATGTTGGCCTTCATAGCTAGGGGATTTCAGTATAGGAGCAGGGAGGTCTTACTGCAGTTGTACAGGGCCTTGGTGAGGCCTCACCTGGAATATTGTGTTCAGTTTTGCTATTGAGGGAGTGCAGCGAAGGTCCACCAGACTGATTCCCGGGATGGCTGGACTGACATATGAGGAGAGACTGGATCGACTGGGCCTGTATTCACTGGAGTTTAGAAGAATGAGAGGGGATCTAATAGAAACATATAAAATTCTGAAATGACCTGACAGGTTAGATGCAGGAAGAATGTTCCCGGTGTTGGGGGAATACAGAACCAGGGGTCATGGTCTAAGGATAAGGAGTAGCCATTTAGGATCGAGATGAGGAGAAACTTCTTAACTCAGAGAGTTGTTAACCTGTGGTATTCTCTACCGCAGAGAGTTGTTGATGCTAGTTCGTTAGATATATTCAAGAGGGAGTTAGATATGGCCCTTATGGCTAAAGGGATCAAGGGGTATGGAGAGAAAGCAGGAACCGGGTACTGAGGTGAATGATCAGCCATGAACTTATTGAATGGTGATGCAGGCTCGCAGAGCCGAATGGCCTACTCCGGCACCTATTTTCTGTGTTTCTATGTTTCTATGTTGTTCGAGCCAGGCATTGGAAGTTTCTCGGAGGCGAAGGTGCAGATACATTTGGTTCCCAGTACACGACCCATCCACCACAAGGCATGGGCGGTACCATATATGATGCGAGAGAAAGTGGAAATTGAGCTGGACAGGCTGCAGCGAGAAGGCATCATTGCGCCGGTGGAATTCAACGAGTGGGCCAATCCAATTGTTCCGGTTCTCAAAGGTGACGGCACGATCAGAATTTGTGGGGACTATAAAGTAACGATTAACCGTTTTTCGCCACAGGACCAGTATCCACTACCCAAGGCAGACGACCTATTTGCGACCCTGGCTGGAGGAAATACGTTCACCAAGTTGGACCTGACCTCGGCCTACATGACGCAGGAGCTGGAGGAATCTTCGAAAGGCCTCACCTGCATCAACACCACAAAGGCCCGTTCACCTATACAGATGCCTGTTTGTGATTCGTTCGACCTGGGCAATTTTCCAACGGAATATGGAGAGCTTGCTAAAATCGGTTCCACGCACCGTGGTTTTCCAGGACGACATACTGGTCACAGGTCGGGACACCATTGAACACTTGAAGAATCTGGAAGAGCTTCTAAGTCGGCTAGATCGCGCGGGACTCAGGTTGAAACACTCGAAGTGTGTTATCCTGCCGTCAGAGTTCGAGTTTTTAGGAAGAAGAATCGCAGCAGATGGCATTGCCGATTTGGACAGAATGTTAGAAAGTATGTGAGGAAAGGGCAAGCCAGGGCCTCGTTCAGCTGCATGACCGACCGACGCAAAGACGGAGACCATCAAGAAAGTGCCGAGACCACAGAACGTGACGGAGCTGCAGTCGTTCCTGGAACTCCTCAACTATTTCGGCAATTTCCTACCCAGGTTAAGCACCTTGCTAGAACCCCTACATGTGCTACTGCGCAAGGGAGGCGACTGGGTATGGGCGAAATTCACAAGAGGCTGCCTTTGAGAAAGCCAGAAATCTGTTATGTTCAAACAAACTGCTTGTTCTGTATAACCCATGTAAACGATTAGTGCTTGCTTGCGATGTGTCATCATATGGGGTCGGGACCTACAACATGATTGAAAAAGAAGCTCTGGCATGTGTTTACGGGGTGAAAAAAATGCACCAGTATCTATTTGGTCTCAAGTTTGAGCTAGAAACTGACCACAGGACGCTCATATCGCTGTTCTCTGAGAGCAAATGGATTAACACCAATGCCTCTGCCCGCATCCAAAGATGGACGCTCACGCTGTTGGCATACAACTATGTAATCCACCACAGACCAGGCACAGAGAACTACGCTAATGCTCTCAGTCGGCTACCAACGCCCACCACCGGGGTGGAAATGGCACAGCCTGCAGACTTGCTCTTGGTGATGGATACATTTGAAAACGAAAAGTCACCCGTTACGGCCCGCCAGATCAGGACCTGGACCAGCCAGAATCCTTTACTATTCCTGGTAAAAAACTGTGTCCTCCATGGGAGCTGGTCCAGCATCCCAGCTGAGATGCAGGAAGAGATTAAGCCATTCCACAGGTGCAATGACGAAATGTCCTTACAGGCGGACTGTCTTTTGTGGGGTAATCGCGTGGTCTTGCCCAAGAAAGGCAGAGAAACGTTCATACGTAACCTACACAGCACCCACCCAGGCATAGTGATGATAAAAGCCATAGCCAGATCCCATGTGCGTGGCCCGGCATTGACTCAGATTTAGAGTCATGCATGCGCCAGTGCAACACTTGCTCTCAACTGAGCAATGCACCCAGAGAGGCACTGCTAAGTTTGTGGTCGTGGCCCTCCAAACCCTGGTCTAGGATCCACCTTGACTTTGCGGGACAATTTCTAGGCAAAATGTTCTTGGTTGTTGTGGATGCTTATTCAAAATGGATTGAATGTGTAATAATGTCTGTAAGCACGTCCACCACCACCATCGAAAGCCTAAGAGCCATGTTTGCCACACACGGCCTGCCTGATGTCCTTGTCAGCGACAATGGGCTGTGTTTTACCAGTGCTGAATTCAAGGAATTCATGACCCGCAATGGGATCAAGCACATCACATCTGACCCGTTCAAGCCACATCCAATGGCCATGCAGAACGGGTAGTTCAAACCATCAAGCAAAGCTTGAAACGCATGTTGGAAGGCTCCCTGCAGACCCGACTGTCCCGAGTCCTGCTCAGCTACCGCACCAGACCCCACTCACTCACCGGGGTTCCCCCAGCTGAGCTACTCATGAAAAGGGCGCTCAAAACAAGGCTCTCTCTTGTCCACCCTGATCTCCATGATCACGAGAGGGCAGGCGGTATCAACAAAGCATGTACCATGATCGTGCAAACTTGTCACGCGATATTGAGGTCAATGACCCTGTGTTTGTACTCAATTATGAACATGGTCCCAAATGGCTTGCTGACATGGTCATAGCCAAAGAAGGGAGTAGGGTGTTTCAGGTCAAATTGGCCAATGGACTAACGTGCAGAAAGCATTTGGTTCACTAACAGCTACGAGCAACCCAAAGAGGACACCACCAACTTCGACCCTCCAGCACACACACAAGTGGCAACTGACATCATGGTTGACCACGAAGCTGAACTCACCATCCCCAGCAGCCTGGCAAGGCCAGCTGCCCAGCAGCCCAGTGAAGAACCAACCAACACACCCACACCTGCATTTGTACCGAAACGATCGACAAGGGAGCGCAAAGCCCCAGATCATCTCACCATGTCAATAAGTGTACTATTGACTTTACGAGGGAGTGATGTTATGTATCTAACCCTTGGCACCTGTATCACACCACCACCCTAGAGGGCCTACCTGTTGTAGTCCCAAGGGATCCCTTGGGAGCACTGTATATAAGCAGGCTTCCCATGCTGTACCAGCAATCTGGAGTTCAATTAAAGGAGCCAAGGTCACATTTACTCATTGCATACAGTATTCAGTTTCATTCTTTATTATGAGCATAATAGAAATGGTGACCAATCGAATGATGTAAATGTGATAAATTTGTTGTGGGGTGGGGCGGGGTTGGGGTGGGGTGTTTTTTACAGTTATAATTATGTATTCACACTAATAGTTCAATTAAATGTTCTTTATTTAACATAACCTTGTTGCGCATTGTCTCAGATAGCAGCACCGTTACATAAGAACATAAGAAATAGGAACAGGAGTAGGCCATACGGTCCCTCGAGCCTGCTCCGCCATTCAATAAGATCATGGCTGATCTGATCATGGACTCAGCTCCACTTCCCCGTCCGCTCCCCATAACCCTTTATCCCTTTATCGTTTGAGAAACTGCCTATTTCTATCTTAAATTTATTCAATGTCCCAGCTTCCGCAGCTCTCTCAGGCAGCAAATTCCACAGGTTTACAACCCTCTGAGTGATTACAACACACTGGTGATTCCTTGATAATATGAAAGGGTATAATTACACTTAACTTGAATCAACTTAAACTTTAACTGTCACCAAGGTGATGCACACCATTGATGTATGACCTGCACACCCAACAGTGTTGCAGCTTTGCAAATAACAATGTTCTTTCAAGCAAAGACGTAAGGGCCGATGTATGACAGAACACACTGAAGAAGCAACTGCCCTCCTAGAAACATAGAAACATAGAAAATAGGTGCAGGAGTAGGCCATTCGGCTCTTCTAGCCTGCACCGCCATTAAATGAGTTCATGGCTGAACATGCAACTTCAGTACCCCATTCCTGCTTTCTCGCCATACCCCTTGATTCCCCCGAGTAGTAAGGCTTCATCTAACTCCTTTTTGAATATATTTAGTGAATTGGCCTCAACAACTTTCTGTGGTAGAGTATTCCACAGGTTCACCACTCTCTGGGTGAAGAAGTTACTCCTCATCTCGGTCTTAAATGGCTTACCCCTTATCCTTAGACTGTGACCCCTGGTTCTGGGCTTCCCCAACATTGGGAACATTCTTCCTGCATCTAACCTGTCTAAACCCGTCAGAATTTTAAACGTTTCTATGAGGTCCCCTCTCATTCTTCTGAACTCCAGTGAATACAAGCCCAGTTGATCCAATCTTTCTTGATAGATCAGTCCCGCCATCCCGGGAATCAGTCTGGTGAACCTTCGCTGCACTCCCTCAATAGCAAGAATGTCCTTCCTCAAGTTAGGAGACCAAAACTGTACACAATACTCCAAGGGTGGCCTCACCAAGGCCCTGTACAACTGTAGCAACACCTCCCTGCCCCTGTACTCAAATCCCCTCGCTATGAAGGCCAACATGCCATTTGCTTTCTTAACCGCCTGCTGTACCTGCATGCCAACCTTCAATGACTGATGTACCATGACACCCAGGTCTCGTTGCACGTCCCCTTTTCCTAATCTGTCACCATTCAGATAATAGTCTGTCTCTCTGCTTTTACCACCAAAGTGGATAACCTCACATTTATCCACATTATACTTCATCTGCCATGCATTTGCCCACTCACCAAACCTATCCAAGTCACTCTGCAGCCTCATAGCATTCTCCTCGCAGCTCACACTGCCACCCAACTTAGTGTCATCCGCAAATTTGGAGATACTACATTTAATCCCCTCATCTAAATCATTAATGTACAGTGTAAACAGCTGGGGCCCCAGCACAGAACCTTGCGGTACCCCACTAGTCACTGCCTGCCATTCTGAAAAGTATCCATTTACTCCTACTCTTTGCTTCCTGTCTGACAACCAGTTCTCAATCCATGTCAGCACACTACCCCCAATCCCATGTGCTTTAACTTTGCACATTAATCTCTTGTGTAGGACCTTGTCGAAGTTCTGGACCATGGTCTCTGAATTAACTGTTTCAATCTCCATCCTAATGTAGAATTCCACCATATTATGGTCACTCTTCCCCAAGGGCCCTCGCACAACGAGATTGCTAATTAATCCTCTCTCATTACACAACACCCAATCTAAGATGGCCTCCCCCCTAGTTGGTTCCTCGACATATTGGTCTAGAAAACCATCCCTTATGTGCTCCAGGAAATCCTCCTCCACCGTAATGCTTCCAGTTTGGTTAGCCCAATCTATGTGCATATTAAAGTCACCCATGATAACTGCTGCACCTTTATTGCATGCACCCCTAATTTCCTGTTTCATGCCCTCCCCAACATCACTACTACTGTTTGGAGGTCTGTACACAACTCCCACTAACGTTTTTTGTCCTTTGGTGTTCTGCAGCTCTACCCATATAGATTCCACATCATCCAAGCTAATGTCTTTCCTAACTATTGCATTCATCTCCTCCTTAACCAGCAATGCTACCCCACCTCCTTTTCCTTTTATTCTATCCTTCCTGAATGTTGAATACCCCTGGATGTTGAGTTCCCAGCCCTGATCATCCTGGAGCCACATCTCTGTAATCCCAATCACATCATATTTGTTAACATCTATTTGCACAGTTAATTTATCCACCTTATTACGGATACTCCTTGCATTAAGACACATAGCCTTCAGGTTTGTTTTTTTAACACCCTTTGTCCTTTTAGAATTTTGCTGTACAGTGGCCCTTTTTGTTCTTTGCCTTGGGTTTCTCTGCCCTCCACTTTTCCTCATCTCCTTTCTGTTTTTTGCTTTCGTCTCCTTTTTGTTTCCCTCTGTCTCCCTGCATTGGTTCCCATCCCCCTGCCATATTAGTTTAACTCCTCCCCAACAGCACTAGCAAACACTCCCCCTTGGACATTGGTTCCGGTCCTGCCCAGGTGCAGACCGTCCGGTTTGTACTGGTCCCACCTCCCCCAGAACCGGTTCCAATGCCCCAAGAATTTGAATCCCTCCCTGCTGCACCACTGCTCAAGCCACGTATTCATCTCTGCTATCCTGCGATTCCTACTCTGACTAGCACGTGGCACTGGTAGCAATCCTGAGATTACTACTTTTATGGTCCTACTTTTTAATTTAGCTCCTAGCTCCTTAAATTCGTTTCGTAGGACCTCATCCCTTTTTGTACCTATGTTCAACTGGCTGTTCTCCCTCCCTTTTTAGAATGTCCTGCACCCGCTCCGAGACATCTTTGACCCTTGCACCAGGGAGGCAACATACCATCCTGGAGTCTCGGTTGCGGCCGCAGAAACGCCTATCTATTCCCCTTACAATTGAATCCCCTATCACTATCGCTCTCCCACTCTTTTTCCTGCACTCCTGTGCAACAGAGCCAGACACGGTGCCATGAACTTGGCTGCTGCTGCTCTCCCCTGATGAGTCATCTCCCTCAACAGTAATCAAAGCAGTGTACCTGTTTTGCAGGGGGATGACCACAGGGGACCCCTGCACTACCTTCCTTGCACTACTTCTCCTGCTGGTCTTCCATTCCCTAGCTGGCTGTGGACCCTTCTCCTGCGGTAAGACCAACTCGCTACACGTGCTACTCACGTCATTCTCAGCATCGTGGATGCTCCAGAGTGAATCCACCCTCAGCTCCAATTCCGCAACGCGGTCTGTCAGTAGCTGGAGGTGGATATACTTCCTGCAGATGTAGTCGACAGGGACACCGGAAGTGTCCCTGAGTTCCCACATGGTACAGGAGAAGCATATCACGTGACCGAGCTCTCCTGCCATGACTTAACCCTTAGATACACTTAAATTGAGAACAACAATGTTAAAAGTTACTGACTGATATAAAAAAGAAAGAAAAAGAAAAGCTACTCACCAATCACCAGCCAATGACTTACCCCCTTGGCTGTGACGTCATCTTTTGATTTCTTTCCACTTCTTTTTTGCTTTCTCTCCCCGCTGGAGCTGTACAAGCCCCGCCTCTCTCCCCGGACTGCCCGACTGCTGAGCCTATATAGGCCGCTGCCCCTCACCGACTCCCGCCTCTCTCGACGCTCCCCGGACTGCCCGACTGCTGAGCCTTTATAGGCCGCTGCCCCTCACCGACTCCCGCCTCTCTCGACGCTCCCCGGACTGCCCGACTGCTGAGCCTTTATAGGCCGCTGCCCCTCACCGACTCCCGTCTCCCTCGACGCTCCCCGCACTGCCCGACTGCTGAGCCTTTATAGGCCGCTGCCCCTCACCGACTCCCGCCTCTCTTGACGCTCCCCGCACTGCCCGACTGCTGAGCCTTTATAGGCCGCTGCCTCTCACCGACTCCCGCCTCTCTTGACGCTCCCCGCACTGCCCGACTGCTGAGCCTTTATAGGCCGCTGCCTCTCACCGACTCCCGCCTCTCTCGACGCTCCCCGCACTGCCCGACTGCTGAGCCTATATAGGCCGCTGCCTCTCACCGACTCCCGCCTCTCTCGACTCTCCCCGGACTGCCCGACTGCTGAGCCTTTATAGGCCGCTGCCTCTCGCCGACTCCCGCCTCTCTCGACACTCCTAGTGCAGCAGCATACAAATGACAGAATTAGGATGGGATGACAGCACTTGAACTAAATTCCAAAATTCCTGCCCTCCCATCTGTTCTCGAGAAGCTGAGCCTCGATGTAAAAGGTGCAGTTTGTTGGGACCCATTCACCAAGGTGGAAGTACGTGGTTGAAAGTACGCTGTTCAACTGAGATTGTTTGTGGAAACTTTTGGCCATATTTTGGGACTCACTACAATTGCTGGAAAGCCTTTGCGCTATTATTCTCAAGAAGCCATCCTCTACATTCTGCATTACCCTTGGAAAACATTCTATTTCAACACAATTACTGAGCTCGGTACTGAGTGTCTGACTTTAAAGTTGATCATTTTTTACAAGCCAAGCTGCAATAGACAACACGGTACCCCAAATGTTATAAAAGTTGGACGATTTAAATCTCTCATTACTTTGAGAGGAAGCTGCTTGTTTCCATTTCCTAATGTTTATTTAATTTGTGTTAAGCTATTACTTTACAGAACTCCTTAGCATCGACTGCTGCTTATGCTGAAGGCTATTGAGCTGTTTGGAGCAAAGTTTCAGATAAATGCGCACAGAGTGCAGGCTGTATGCCTGCTTTATCTCGTGCGGATCTTTCGTGACCTATTCCTGGGCAGAAGATCTCTAAAAGTCGGAATTTTGCGCGAGAACTCATCGCACGGGCAAGACCTGGCCAGGTCCAGCTGGACAGATTGGAAAAGCCAGTTTTCAGCGCATGCGCAATGTGCGCTGAAAACCAGCTTTTCCGATGCCTTCCCGGGTCCATAGAAACTTCGTACCGACCCGGTACATCGGAATTTCAGGGCCAACGATGTCCTCATGAGAATCATTGCAATGCAGAATTTGATGATTGTCATGAAATGTGATGCCTGTGATGATTGATAGCGGTGTTGCTTTTGTCGTGCACATGCTGTGTGTAGCGCGGGGACAGACTCGCGGACTCTCCTCCATCTGGTGGTGAGGAGCATCGATTCTCGCCCCTGCATCTGCTGGGTCCCTTTTCAACGGATGACAGTCCCGACTTCGAGGAGCCTGCATCCCCAACCTCCATAATCCATTCAACACTGATGACATCTAGTGCTCCTGCGCCCATTCCCACATCCACCGTGGAGATACTGGGCCCAAGCAGCTTGCTACAGGGCACCCCAGGTGTCTCCAGGATGGCGCCGACCATGCGGAGGTTGGTTCGACGTGGCAGATCTGCTCCACAAGCAGCAGATCTGAGCGGGGACATGGTACACTTGTCCATGTGGAGTGTTGACATAGGTCAGCAGATCCAACAGACAATGGGGGGCATATCCCTTCAACTGGCCAGCATGTCCACCACCATGACGGCGTACGTGCCGCAGATGGCAGAGGTCCTGGAGCTGATAGCCAGGAACACTGTTGGCAGAGGGCTCCCAGTGGTCTCGGAGCGTGGCACTGCACCACAAGGCGCCGCACCCCCATTGCCAACGACACGAGTGCCAGGAGGAAGATCTTGCTTCTGGTTCGGGGCACGTTCCCACCTCAGGAGCATCCTCCCTGTATCCGTCCAAGCAGCAGTTCTGCCATCATCCCCCCCAATGATCAGCGCCTGAGGAGCTCCTCGGCCAGGCGACTTGGAGTCAGGAGGGGAAGGGGTAGTGGTGGGGAGGAGAAGAGGGGGTGCGTGGGAAGGAAAGTGAGGTGCATGGCTGCAGTTGTTATCTTGGGCATATTTTTATGTTGTTGGTGCTATTTTGGTGGGTGTGTCAGGGGAAGGGGTGAGGGGACTACCGTGTTGGTTTGCATTTGTGTTCTGTGTTGCTGGAAATAGTGACCAATCGAATTATGTAAATGTGATAAATTTGTTGTGGGCTGGGGCGGAGTTGGGTTGTGGTGTTTTTTTACAGTTATAATTATGATTTCACACAAATAGTTGGATTAAATGTTTTTTATTTAACATAACCTTGTTGCGCATTGTCTCAGCTAGCGGCACCGTTACATAAGAACATAAGAAATAGGAACAGGAGCAGGCCATACGGACCCTCGAGCCTGCTCCGCCATTCAATAAGATCATGGCTGGTCTGATCATGGACTCAGCTCCACTTTCCTGCCCGCTCCCCATAACCCTTTATCCCCTTATCATTTAAGAAACTGTCTATTTTTGTCTTAAATTTATTCAATGTCCCAGCTTCCACAGCTCTCTGAGGCAGCAAATTCCACAACCCTCTGAGTGATTTCAACACACTGGTGATTCCTTGATAACATGAAAGGGTATAATTACACTTAACTTGAATTAACTTAAACTTTAACTGTCACCAAGGTAATGCACACAATTGATGTATGACCTGCACACCCAGCAGTGTTGCAGCTGTGTAAATAACAACGTTCTTTCAAGCAAAGACGTAAGATTCTTGCAGCTATGTAGCCACCACAGGCGATTTCCTGCAGTGTAGAGGGTGGCGGGGACATGGTTTCATCGTCAGCCTGATTGTCTGGCCGAAGGTCAGCATCCACCTCCTCATCCTCCACTTCCCTTCTGGCAATTCCTGTTCCCTCCTGATAGCCAAGTTGTGCAGCATGGAGCACACCACCACGAATTCAGCTACCTGCTCAGGGTGGTATTGGAGCTCTCCTCCTGAGTAGTCCAGGCATCTAACGTGCTGTTTCAGCCCTCCAATGGTTTTCTCGATGATATTGCGAGTGGCTATGTGGCTCTTATTGTTTCGCTTCTCAGCTTCGGTGTGGGTGTCACGCAGCGGGGTCATCAGCCAGGTGTCACCAAGCATCCAGCATTGACCTTGTGGCTGACTGATAAACATGTCAGACTCAGCGCTGTCACGCAGGATGTGAGCATCATGGATGCTGCCCATTCCTAAAAACCTCTGCATTCTGAAAAAGTGCCCACATTGCGATGTGCATACAGTCTATTGCTCCCTGCACCTTGGAGAAGTTAGCAATTTTGTAGAATCCTAAAGCCCTCTCAGTCTTAACCTTCCTGGTTATAGGGAGCTGCATGCGTAAAGGGCTTCAGTGACCTGTCTAATGCAGCAATGTGTGGCGTGCTGAGATATAGCGCAAATGTCACCAGCTTGAGGCCTGAAAGGAACCCGACCCGTAGAATGAAATTGCTGCAGTGACCTTGACCTCGATGGACAGTGCAGTCCTGCTGGTGCTGGCAGGCTGCAGATCTCCTCTGATGAGCTGGCATATCTCACTGTTAACCTCCTTGTGGAAGTGCAGTCTCCTCATGCAGGTGTTATCGGACAAGTTGAGCTAAAACCGCTTCTCCCTGTAAGTGCGGGGGGAGGGTATAAGGTCTGGTCCTCCTCATCAGTCTGGCACGTCTTAGATTGGGCACATAATGCTGTCGAATATATCTTCTGCCATCTGTAGTCTGCAGCATGTGTGTACTCATCAAGACAGGCTGCAAAATGACAGGCCCCATTCCAATAACTATCAGTATTAGACCAATTGTTCACAAACAATAAATGCCCCACTAAGACACCTAAAGTAAATTCCAATCATCCACAGTATGATAAGATGTTTGTTCAGATGTTCACATCACCGTAAAAGACCTCCAGAGTATATCCAAACTCCCCCGAAGTTGAAGCAGAGCAGCGTTTTAAATGAAGCGACCTGCGATTTAGAAAATGGCGTCCAGACCGCTGTGATTAGTTCAGGTCAGAGCAACTTTTTCACAACGGTTTTTTCGGCGAGCAATATTGTCAGCGAGATGTGTGCAAGGTGCTGAAAGTAATGCTGGGCGATTTTCTGGGTGATAGTTTCGGCAAATATGTTCTTTACGACAAAAAACAGTGGCCGGGCGGTATTATTAAATATCGGCGTGCCGAAAGTAATGCTGGGCGATATTATGGGCGGTTTCATCCATTATGATCTATCCGCCCAAAAAAAGTGGGTATTTTTTTATCGCTGTTACATACATGCCGAAAGTAACTCTCGCCGATAAGTGACCGAGAAATGGGCGTTACTTTTCATTTTGTGACTAAATGGGCGATGTATGGGCATTATACCTCATTTCAGCATTAAAATGGACATTAAGTAGGCGATATGCATGAAAAACTATTGGAAAATCTAGCCCCAGGACCGCAAACCCGGCACCAAGCTCATGGTCTACAGAGCAGTACTGAAATCGATTATATATGAATAAAGAGTCTGATTAGATACTGTGAGCTTAAAGTAAAGTGTGACCTTAGTTTTTTATTGCAGGTCTCCAGAGTGCCTCTCCAGCCTGTGAGGCCTCCTTAAGTACAGGTGCTCCCAAGGGATTGTGGGATCCCTTGGGACTCCAGGCAATGAGCCCTCTGGTGGTTACACAAGATATTTACAGGTTTACATATATGACAACTCTCCCCCCCCACCCCACCCACAAAGTCAATAGTGTAACTATTTACAAGGTGATTCGCTCTGGGGCCTTTCTTTTCCTGGTTGATCGTCTCAGTGCAAATGTTGGTTTTGGTGAGTCGTTTGTTGGGCTCTCGCTGGGCTGCTGTGCAGCTGGCCTTGCTGGGCTGCCTGGTGTGGTGAGTCCTGCTGGGCTGCTGCGGGTGATGAGTTCTGCTTCGTGGTCAACCGCGGTGTCGGTTGCCACTGGTGTGTATGTTGGGGGTCAAAGAAGGTAGGGGCCAATGTGGGTTGCTCAGGATAGTCCGTGAATGTGAGTTTGATTTGGTCCAAGTGTTTCCGGTGAATGAGTCCATTTGAAAGTTTGACCCGAAACACCCTACTCCCCTCTTTGGCCACGACAGTGCCGGGAAGCCACTTGGGACCGTGTCCATAGTTCAACACAAATACAGGATCATTGATTTCAATTTCGCGTGACACATTTGCGCTATCATGATATGTACTTTGTTGAAGCCGCCTGCTCTCTACCTGTTCATGTAGATCAGGGTGAACTAACGAGAGTCTTGTCTTAAGTATCTTTTTCATGAGCAGTTCAGCGGGTGGAATCCCAGTGAGCGAGTGGGGTCTCGTGCGGTAGCTAAGCAGGACCCGGGATAGGTGAGTTTGCAGTGAGCCTTCAGTTACCCTCTTCAAGCTTTGCTTGATGGTTTGCACTGCTCCCTCTGCCTGACCATTGGATGCTGGTTTGAACGGGGCAAATGTAACATGTTTGATCCCATTACAGGTCATGAACTCTTTCAACTCGTCACATGGCCCATTGTCGCTCACAAGGACATTAGGCAGGCCGTGTGTGGCAAACATGGTCCGCAGGCTTTCAGTGGTGGCAGCGGACGTGCTTGCCGACATTATCTCACATTCGGTCCATTTGGAGTATGCATCGACAACCACTAGGGACATTTTACCCAAAATCGGGCCTGCATAGTCGACGTGGACCCTGGGCCACGGTTTGAAGGGCCAAGACCATAAACTTAGTGGCGCCTCCCTGGGTGCATTGCTTAACTGCGAGCATGTGTTACATTTGTGCACGCCGGACTCTAAGTCCACCTCGATACCAGACCACCACATGTGGGATCTGGCTATCACTTTCATCATTACAATGCCTGGGTGAGTACTGTGGAAAACACTGATGAAAGTGTCCCTGCCCTTCTTGGGGACCACTACCCGATTACCCTACAGAAGGCAGTCTGCCTGTATAGACATTTCATCTTTATGCCGCTGGTACGGCTTTATCTCTTCCTGAATTTCCAATGGGACACTGGACCAGCTCCCGTGAAGCACACAATTTTTTACTAGGGACAGTAAGGGGTCTTGGCTCGTCTAGGTTCTAATCTGTCGGGCTGTGACGGGTGATTGCTCACTCTCGAATGCTTCAATTACCATGACTAAATCTACGGGCTGTGCCATTTCCACCCCGGTGGTGGGCAATGGCAGCCTACTGAGAGCATCGGCACAGTTTTCTGTGCCTGGCCTGTGGCGGATGGAGTAGTTGTATGTGGACAACGTGAGCGCCCATCTCTGGATACGGGCCGATGCATTCGTATTTATCCCCTTACTTTTGGAAAAAAGGGATATCAATGGCTTATGGTCAGTTTCCAATTCAAATTTGAGCCCAAACAGATATTGATGCATTTTCTTTACCCCATAAACACACGCTAACGTTTCTTTTTCAATCATGCTGTAGGCTCTATCAGCCTTAGACAGATTTCTGGATGCATAAGCAACCGGTTGCAATTTCCCAGATTCATTAGCTTGTTGCAATACACACCTGACACCGTACGACGACGCATCACATGCTAATACCAAACGCTTACATGGATCATACAACACAAACAATTTGTTTAAGCATAACAATTTCTAGCTTTTACAAAGGCATTTTCTTGGCTTTTACCCCATACCCATTTGTCTCCTTTACGCAGTAAGGCGTGCAGTGGTTCTAACAGTGTGCTGAGACCCGGTAAGAAGTTACCAAAGTAGTTCAGGAGTCCTAGAAACGACCGCAGTTCTGTCACGTTCTGTGGCCTCGGTGTGTTCTCGATTGCCGTAGTCTTCGAATCGGTGGGCCTGATGCCGTCCGCCGTGATTCTTCTCCCCAGGAACTCCACTTCAGGCGCCAGGAAAACGCACTTCGAGCATTTTAACGTGAGCCCCACATGGTTGAGTCGACTAAGAACCTCCTGCAGGTTCTGCAGATGCTCGACTGTGTCCCGACCTGTAACCAAGATGTCGTCCTGGAAGACCATGGTGCGCGGACCAACTTCAGTAAGCTTTCCATGTTTCTCTGGAATATCGCCATGGCTGATCGAATCCCAAACGGGCATCTGTTGTAAATGAAGAGACCTTCGTGTGTGTTGATGCAGGTGAGGCCCTTCGATGATTCCTCCAGCTCCTGCGTCATGTAGGCCGAGGTCAAGTCCAGCTTCGTGAACGTCTTTCCTCCCGCCAGCGTCGCAAATAGGTCATCTGCCTTTGGTTGTGGGTATTGATCCTGCAAGGAGAAACGATTGATCGTTATTTTGTAATCACCACATATTCTGACGGTGCCGTCTCCCTTGAGGATTGGAACAATCGGACTGGCCCACTCGTTGAACTCGATCGGCGAAATTATGCCCTCTCGTTGCAGCCGGTCCAGCTCGATCTCCACCCTCTCTCTCATCATGTTCGGTACTGATCGTGCCTTATAATGGTTGCGACGTGCCCCCGGAATCAAATGGATCTGCACATTTGCTTCTTGGAACTTCCCTATGCCTGGTTCGAACAGCGAGGGGAACTTGTTTAAGACATGGGCACACGAAGTGTCGTCAATGGATGAGAATGCTCGGATATTGTCCCAGTTCCAGCGTATCTTTCCCAGCCAGCTCCTGCCGAGCAGCGTGGGACCATCGCCCGGCACCACCCAGAGTAGTAGCTTATGCACCACTCCATCATAGGAGACCTTTACAGTAGCACTGCCGATTATGGGAATCAGTTCCTTTGTGTAAGTTCTCAGCTTATTAAATATATTCAAAAAGGAGTTAGATGAAGTCCTTACTACTAGGGGGATCAAGGGGTATGGCGAGAAAGCAGGACTGGGGTACTGAAGTTGCATGTTCAGCCATGAACTCATTGAATGGAGGTGCAGGCTAGAAGGGCCGAATGGCCTACTCCTGCACCTATTTTCTATGTTTCTATGTTTAGTGCGAATGGGAGTCAGGACTGGCTTTGAGGCCTTGCTGCACCACAATTTATTGCAAGTCTTTTTGCTCATAATGGATTGGCTCGCACCCATGTCCAGCTCCATTGAGTCCATTTAATTCAACCTTCAGCATTATCGAGTGAAACTTTGTGGTAAATGTGTGCACCCCATATACCTCTGCCTCATCGGTCTAAGGCTCTGGTTCATCGTGATCCGCCATGGATCTGTCCTCCTCTGCAACATGGTGGTTTGCAGGATTAGCAGGGTTTGCAGCTCGTCTGCACATATGTTGGAGGTGTCACATTGTTCCACAGCCCTTTCAAACGTACCCTTTGAAGCGGCATGAATGGAAACGATGATCACCCCTGCAGCAGCAACATGGTGTTAATGGCCTTGCATTCATCACCCTTGATGGTGGACTCTGAGACATCTGCAGACATGCAGCTGCAGGCATGTGAGGCCTGTCCTGTACATTGCGATTTGAAAACAACATCACTTTGTTCACAGTACTTGTGGCAGCACTCGTGTGCTGAGAGATTTGCTTAGTAGTGTCAGTGGTGACAATGAACGTCTGGGCTATCGCTACGGCTTTACTCAAGGTTGGGGTCTCTACAGTCAAAAGTTTGTGAAGTATCACTTCATGGCCAATGCCAAGTATGAAGAAGTCCCTGAGCATGTGCTCCAAATGTCCTTCAAATTCGCAAGGTCCTGCAAGGCGTCTCAGCTCGGCGACATAGCTCACCACTTCCTGACCTTCAGACATTTTGTAGGTGTAGAACTGGTACCTTGCCATCAGATGCTCCCAGACCAGTGTGCACAAATCATCATACGATTTCTCTGTGGATTTCGCTGGAGCAAGCAGATTTTTCATGAGGCCATACGTTTGTGCCCCGCAGACGGTGAGAAGAATCGCCCTTTGTTTGGCAGCGTTCGCTTCTCCTTCCAGCTCGTTGGTCACGAAGTATTGGTCGAGTCGCTCCACGAAGGTTTCCCAATCATTTCCCTCCGAAAATTTCTGCAGGATGCCTACTGTTCTCTGCATCGTTGGGTTTGTCATCTGTATCTCGTCGCCTTTTATTATGTATGAATAAAGAGTCTGGATACTGTGAGCTCAAAGTAAAGTGTGACCGTAGTCTTTTATTTCAGGTCACCAGAGTGCCTCTCCAGACTGTGAGGCCTCCTTAAGTACAGGTGCTCCCAAGCGATTGTGGGATCCCTTGGGACTCCAGGGCATGAGCCCTCTGGTGGTTACACAAGGTATTTACAGGTTTACATATATAACAATACCCACCTTCCGATATGCTTCAGAGACATGGACTATGTACAGCAGGCACCTCAAAATACTGGAGAAGTACCACCAACATTGCCTCCGCAAGATCTTGCAGATCCATTGGCAGGATAAGCGCACCAATGTCAGTGTTCTCGCTCAGACCCACATCCCCAGCATCGAAGCATTGACCACGCTTGATCAGCTCCACTGGAAGGGCCATATCATCCACATGCCTGATACGAGACTTCCAAAACAAGCGCTCTACTCGGAGCTCCGACACGGCAAGTGAGCCCCAGGTGAGCAGAGGAAACGCTTGAAGGACATTCTCAAAGCCTACTTGAAAAAGTGAAACATCCCCATCGACACCTGGGATTCCCTGGCCCCAGACCGCTCAAAGTGAAGGAAAAGTATCCAGGAAGGCGCTGAACACTTCGAGTCTCTTCGCTGAGAGCAAGCTGAAGCCAAGCGTCGACAACAGAAAGAGCACGTGGCAACCCAGGCACCCCAATGTCCCGTTCCTCCAACCACAGTCTGCCCCACCTGTGACAGAGACTGTAGATCCCACATTGGTCTCATCAGTCACTTTAGAATTCACTTTAGTGTGGAAGCAAGTCATCCTCGACTCCAAGGGACTGCTTATGATGATGAGATTTTGGTATGGCTAACTATAATGGGATTAGACAGAGACTGATAACAGCAAACTGGTCCAAACTGTTATTGGGTAAAACTACAGATGAACAGTGGGGTGTGTTCAAAAAGGAACTTAGCTTAATACAGGATCAATATATACCCCTAAAGAAAAAGAGCTCTACTTACCACATAAAAGGTTACTGCACAGGATAATAGTTCACGGGGTTGGGAGTAATATATTAGCATGGATAGAGGATTGGCTAACGAACAGAAAACAGAGAGTCGGGGTAAATGGTTCATTCTCAGGTTGGCAATCAGTAACTAGTGGTGTGCCGCAGGGATCAGTGCTGGGACCCCAACTATTTACAATCTATATTAATGACTTGGATGAAGGGACTAAGTGTAATGTAGCCAAGCTTGCTGATGATACAAAGATGGGAGGAAAAGCAATGTGTGAGGAGGACACAAAAAATCTGCAAACGGACATAGTGAGTGGGCAAAAATTTGGCAGATGGAGTATAATGTTGGAAAGTGTGAGGTCATGCACTTTGGCAGAAAAAAATCAAAGAGTAGGTTATTATTTAAATGGTGAGAGATTGCAAAGTGCTGCAGTACAGTGGGACCTGGGGGTACTTGTGTAAGAAACACAAAAGATTAGGATGCAGGTACAGCAAGTGATCAGGAAGGCCAATGGAATCTTGGCTTTTATCGCAAAGGGGATGAAGTATGTAAGCAGGGAAGTCTTGCTACAGTTGTACATGGTATTGGTGAGGCCACACCTGGAATACTGCGTGCAGTTATGGTTTCCATATTTACGAAAAGATATACTTGCTTTGGAGGCAGTTCAGAGAAGGTTTACGAGGTTGATTTCGGAGATAAGGGACTTGTCTTATGAGGAAAGGTTGAGTAGGTTGGGCCTCTACTCATTGGAATTCAGAAGAATGAGAGGTGATCTTATCAAGACATATATGATTATGAGAGGGCTTGACAAGATGGATGCAGAGAGGATGTTTCCACTGATGGGGGAGACTAGAACTAGAGGGCACGATCTTAGAATAAGGGGCCGCCCATTTAAAACAGAGATGAGGAGAAATTTCTTCTCTGAGGGTTGTAAATCTGTGGAACTCACTGCCTCAGAGAGCTGTGAAAGCTGGGACATTGAATAAATCTAAGACAGAAATAGACAGTTTCTTAAACGATAAGGGAATAAGGGATTATGGAGAGCGGGCAGGGAAGTGGACCCGAGTCCATGATCGGATCAGCCATGCTCGTATTGAATGGCGGAGCAGGCTCGAGGGGCCGTAAGGCCTATTCCTGTTCATAGTTCTTATGTTCTTATTATCAAATAAAACAGCCATGGTCGACAAAAGACGTGAGTGATAACATAAAACTAAAGGAAAGAGCATATATAGAAGTATAAAGAACAGCAAAGGATGAGACAAAAGACAGTAAGAGCTGCAAAAAGGGAATGCAAAAATAAACTTGCAAAGGATATCAAGATTAACACAACAATTTAAAAAAATTATATTATAAGACAAAGGGTAGTCAAGGGTAATGTGCGCCATGTAAAAACAGATGTGGCTTTTATTTCAAATGAAAATAAGAAATTGTCAAACTTCTCCTGAGAAGTGCCTTGTGATGTTTCACTACATTAAAGGTGCTATATAAATACAAGTTGTTGTTTAATGCAGACTTTGTGTCAGTCTTCACAATCGAAGAAGAAGACAGTGTGCTGGATTTTGATCAAAATCCACCACCACCGGATTACCACTCAAAAAACCGCTATGATTATTTAAGTAAGATCGTAGGAAAATTAATCAAAAAATAGAAAAAAACCTGCCCGGTTGAAAAAATCGGTGTTCCATGTAGATTCTCGGTAGAAAACACTATCGTGGTCAAATTTAGTCATATTTAGTCACATTTAGACCGAGGCTACGAGTTGGGCCTAGGGAGGGGGGAAAACACAAAAAATATTTTTCAAAAATACAAAAAATAAAAAATCAGAAAACAGTCACAGGACCCTTTTCCAGTGAATCACGGCAAAGGAATTTTAAAAACCTTTCACTTACCTTTTTTTGCAGGGTTTCATACCTACTGCCAATCGAAGGGCTGCTCCGGCTGGTTTCTGCTGGGCGTTTTTTGTTTCCTCAACTATGGAACACTGCTGCCACCAAACTCGGGTGGAAGTGGTTTTTTCAGTGTTGCACGCCGGCGGTCTGCTCCCCAGCGGTATTTTGAAACCGCCGGCGGAACACTTGGATGAAACTCCCATCGTGTGGTTTTCAACCGAAAAATAGAAATACCACCGAAAAACGCGATGGAAAAGCTGACCAAATTCCATCCCAGTATATCTCATTAAAGTTGATGTACGCAAGAAAACAGTATTAGACAAATTAATGGCACTAAATACTGACAAATCCCCAGACCTAATGGTTTCCACCCAGGGTTTTAACGGAAGGTGATGAGGAAATTGCAGATGCTTTAATCATAATCTTCCAAAGTTCTCTCGATTCAGGAATTGTCCCTTTAGATTGCAAAATTGCAAATATAACTCCATTATTTAAGAAAGGTGGGAGAGTGAAACCAGGAAATTATAGATCTGTTAGTCTAACATCTGTCATGGGGAAGTTATTGGAATGAGCGCTTAGAGAAATTTGAGCTGTTTAGATAGAGCCAGCATAGATTTGTAAATGGTAGGTCATGTCGAATGAACCTAATCGAATTTTTTGAGGAATTAACTAAAGTAGTAAACAGGGGGATGTCTATAGATGTAGTTTATATGGATTTCCAGAAGGCATTTGATAAGGTTCCACATAAGAGGCTGTTAGGTAAAATTAAAGCTCTTGAAGGCAAATTGTTGACCTTGTTAGGAAATTGATTAGGCGGTAGAAGACTGAGAGTAGGGATAACGGAAATGTACTCAAATTGGAAGGAAGTGACTAGAGGTGTCCCACAAGGATCTGTGCTGGGGTCTCAACTATTCACTCTGGCCTAGAAATTGAATTAGACCCAAAAACAGGCGGAGTCACGAGCCAGTGCTATTTGCCTGCACCTGTTCAAAGTAGTCCAGGCAGCATGAAAATTTGTGCTGCCTGCTCATTAAAATGATTGGAGTGCTGATATCAGTGCTAAATGCACTGCTGTTTGGTTTAGTGCTCAACGGGGGGGTGGGGGACAATATCAGGTGCTCTAACAGCCAGTAATATTTGGCATAGGCTCTCTGCACTTCTTAAAGCAGCGGTGCTTTGTTGAAGCAACACCTCATTATCAGTCAGGGTGAAGATATGGCTCAGCAACCAAGGGAGTGAGTACAAAGGTTCTCAGATGCTGCACTGGAAGTCTTGGTCCTGGCTATTCAACGAAGGCGGCATGTCCTGTACCCACTGGGTGGTAAGAGGCCATCAAATGCCATTTGCAGAAGGCTCTGGGAGGAGATAGCTAGCTCTGTCACAACCACCAGTGTGGCCCCAAGGACCAGGATCCAATGCCGATAAAAGTTAATGACCTCACCTAAGAACATAAGACTCACCTAAGAACATAAGAACATAAGAAATCGGAGCAGGAATAGGTCATTTGACCCCTCGAACCTGCTCCACCATTTAATAAGATCATGGCTGACCTGATCTTGGCCTCAACTCTCTGCCCACTCCCCATAATCCTTGAGTCCCTTATCATTAAAATCTGACTATCTCCATCGTATATATTTTCAATGACACAGCCTCCACAGCTCTCTGGGGCATAGAATTCCAAAGGTTCACAACTCTCTGAGAGAAGAAATTCCTCCTAGTTTTCGTTTTAAATGGGCGACCCCTTATTCTGAAAACATGTTCCCTAGTTCTAGATTTCCTCACGAGGGGAAACATCCTCTCTGCATCTACCCTGTCAAGCCCCCTCAGAATCTTATACATTTCAATGATAATTTCCCATTCTTCTAAATTCCAATGAGTATAGACCCAACCTACTCAACCTTTCTTCATAAGACAACCCCTTCATCTCAGGAATCAACCTAATAAACCTTCTCTGAACTGGCTCCAATGCAAGTATATCCCTCCTTAAATAAGGAGACCAAAACTGTACGCAGTATTCCAGGTATGGTCTCACCAATACCTTGTACAGTTGTAGCAGGACTTCCCTACTTTTATATTCCATCCCCTTGCAATAAAGGCCAACATTCCATTTGCCTTCCTAATTACTTGCTGTACCTGCATGCTAACCTTTTGTGTTTCATGTACAAGGACCTCCAGATCCCTCTGTACCTCAGCATTTTGTAATCACTCCCCATTTAAATACTAATTTGTTTTTTATTTTTCCTACCAATGTGGATAACTTCACATTTTCCCACATTATACTCCATCCAAGTCATTAATATAGATTGTAAATAGTTGAGGCCCCAGCACTGATCACTGTGGCACCCCGCTAGTTACAATTTGCCAACCTGAAAATGACCCATTTATCCCAACCCTCTGTCTTCTGTTATAGCCAATCCTCTATCCATGCTAATATATTACTCCCAACCCCGTGAGCTCTTATCTTGTGCAGTAACCTTTTATGTGGCACCTTATCGAATGCCTCCTGGAAACCAAATACGGGACATCTACTGGTTCCCCTTTATCCATCCTGCTCGTTACATCCTCAAAGAACTCCAGCAAATTTGTCAAACATGATTTCCCTTTCATAAAACCATGCTGACTCTGCTTGACTGTATTATAATTTTCTAAATGTCCTGCTACTACTTCCTTAATAATGGACTCCAGCATTTTCCCAATGACAGATGTCAGGCTAATTGGCCTATAGTTTCCTGCTTTCTGTCTCCCTTCTTTCTTAAATAGGGGTGCTACATTTGCAGTTTTCCAATCCACTGGGACCTCTCCAGAATCCAGGAAATGTTGGTAGATTACAACCAATGCATCCACTATCTCTGCAGCCACTTCTTTCAAGACCCTAGGATGCAGGCCATCAGGGACTTGTCTACCTTTAGTCCCATTAGTTTGCCTAGTACTTTTTCTCTCGTGATAGTGATTGTTTTAAGTTCCACTCTCCCAATAGCCCCTTGACTATCAATTATTGGGATGGTTTTAATGTCTTCTACCATGAAGACCGATACAAAATATTTGTTGAAAGTCTCCGCCATTTCGCTGTTTCCCATTATTAATTCTCCAGTCTCATCCTCTAAGGGACCAATGTTTACTTTAACTACTCTCTTCCTTTTTATATACTTGTAGAAGCTCTTACTGTCTGTTTTTATATTTCTTGCTAGTTTACTCTCATAATCTATCTTCTCTCTATTATTTTTTTAGTCGTCCTTGGCAGGTCAAGGTGAGTGAAGGCTGCAGCAAATGCCATATCCCACCATCTGCATCACAAGCCTCACACATTTCTCAATGCACCACACCCCCAGCACTCACCTACCAGCAATCTCTAGCTATCACCACTCATAACTCACAATCATGGCTTCACTTCACCCTCACAACCTTCCCACTGCTGCAACACTCACACCCACATCTCACACCTTGCACACATTGACAGGTATTCAATACGGCAACTAACCCAAACACATTGCACTACACTCATTGACACAATTTCCTTTCTCTTGGAGGCCAAGATGGCACAGAACAGGAAGGAACAATGGCAGATGGAAGGCGGCCAAACTGCAATACTGAACCTCAGCGACCTGGAGAGATCTCTACTTGACATCATTAGAGGGGCAGTGACGGAGGCTGTGGCCACGGGAGAAGTTAAAGCCATTATTGATAATGATGGTATGGACATACCTAATCCTTCTGCTCACTTCCCCCTCATCCCACAATCTCTTTTCACTTACAAGCTGCTGATGGTGTATACGTCAATATCTTGCTTCCACCTTCCCCTGCTCCAACCACCACAACCTGACCCTTGTGCCTTTCTGCTTTCAGATACCCAAGAACTGCCAGCAACACAGCCTGCCCCTGACTTGTAGAAGAGAGTGATGGAGAGAAAAAGAAGACACATGGCACTGCATCTGACACTCACAGACACCAGCTCAGAAAATGGCACCGTGCAGAATTTACAGGGTAGTATCGAGGCGGGATTGGCACATTGTGAGGCACTGGGCACGAGTGGGCAGCAGCAAGGCCAGAGGGAATGGGTAGCTCCGGTGCCAGCTCCCCGGAGAGTGAGTTCGCACACAATTTCTACTGCACAGGACTCAGATGCTCAGATGATGACCTTGATGGGGCAGCCTTCAGAAGAAGGGTGATGGGCATGCACACTGAAACCCTAGGTGCAATGGCAAGCCTGCCAGAGAGCCTCTTGTCAGTGTCAAGGAACATGGAGGAGTCTGGCTTCAACATTGGATGGGGCTTTGCTCAGAGCTTGGAGCTCATGATTTCTAGGATGACCCAGCCATTATGCTGCGTGTGATGGGCGATCTCACAGCTTCCATTGCAGCACAGGCAGAAGCGACACAACGCCTCACTGCTTCAATGGAAGCTCAGACTGATGCCATTATTGTCATGTATCCTACATGGCTACTGTTGGTACTATCACAAGGTGTGCCACCAGTGGGAGACTTATAGGTTACCTGTACAGGTGTGCCTGGCCTAGTATAAAAGGCAGGCCACCAGGTGTGATCCTCACTCTGGAGTTAACAAATATAGGACTAAGGTCACTACAGTTCAAGTACAACACATTGCCTCGTGAAGTCATTATTAGAGCATCCAAGGACACAATTGGCGACGAGATTACGAACCTTCACATGAAAATGGCTACTTTGGTACAATGCAGCAGTTCGCTGATGGTGATGATTGGGACGCCTTTGTGGAGAGGCTCGACCATTCCTTCACAGCAAACGACCTGGCAGGAGATGACCCGGCCACACTGGCTGATAAGCGCAGAGCTATCTTGCTAACCAGTTGTGGGTCCACCATCAATGGCCTCTTCAGGGACTTGCTGGCACCAGCGAAGACAACGACCAAGACGTACGAGGAGCTCGTAACCCTGATCCATGAGCAACTCAAACCCAAGGGGAGCATCCTCGCAGCCAGACACCAGTTCTACACCCACCGATGGCCCGAAGGCCAGGAAACGCGTAACACGCCACAAACCTCAGGAGGCTGGCGGCACCGTGTGAGTTCGGCAACCACCTCAACAAAGCGCTGCGATCCATTTTTGTCATTGGAATCGGCCATGAGGGCCTTCTTCATAAGCTACTGTCGGCGGATACCACAGTCACACTGCAGAAGGCCATCTCCATGAGCCAGGCATTGATGACCTCGACCTGCAGATGACTCACCCTCAGGACTCAAACCCAGCAGGTACTGTGCACAGAGTGGCGCCGTTTAGGGGCTGGACTGTAGAACGCGAACTCTCTCAGGGGAGAGAGAACAGGCCCCCGAGTCCCTTAACTCAGAGTCTGCCGAGGGGGGCTAATCGAGTAGCTCCATGCTGGCATTGTGGAGGGAATCACAGGGCTCACCAGTGCCGCTTTAAAGACTATGTATGCAAGGGCTGCAGCACAAAGGGCCACCTCCAGCGAATGTGTAAGAGAAATATGACTCACTGTGTCGATGAAGAGTCCGCAGATGGCCATGAATCCAGCGCGGATTATGAAACGATAGGCAGAGAGGCAGCTCAGCCTCACGACGAGGTATACAGCATGTTTACCTGCACCACCAAGTGTTCCCCGTTGAGGATGGAAGTTGAGATAGATGGCGTTCCAGTCTTCATGGAAGTGGACACGAGGGTGAGCCAGTCAGGAATGAATCAAAAAGCCTTTGAGTGGCTATGGGACAATCAAGCTGAACGACCCAAGTTGGTCCTGGGTCAGGCAAAGCGGTGTACCTATACCGATGAACTTATCCCAGTCGTTGGTAGTGCGAATGTGAAGGTACTCCATGATGGCGTGGTGCACATGTTACCTCTGTGGATTGTTGCAGGTGATGGACCAATGCTGCTCGGCAGAAGGCGGATGGAAAAGATCCATTGGAAGTGGGAAGACTTCAAACCTCCAGCGATCGACGTCCTCCGCGTTCGGAGACAAAGCAAGCCCTCACTTGAGGGTGGACCCGGCACCAGAGAGCAGACCAGCACAGCACCCGAGGCACAGACCGCTCAGCACGACTGCGTGGAGATGATCCAGCTGAGACGACCCGAACACACCTTCCAGGCTCCAGTGGCAGGACTCCGGAGGAAGAAAATTGGATCCAGAGGCGACTTCCCAGCTTCGCTGGCAGAACCCGAGGAGAAGAGGATCACCACAGTCAACATTGTGGATGGAGGAAAGATGGCGCCTAAACCACGAGGTGATGCACTGAAGAAAAAGATGGCCGCGGCCAGACCACGAGGTGCAGCGCTGATGGAGCAACACATGGCACCAAACGGAGAAGAGGATTGGAGTAAAGAAAACAGGACTCTCTAAAAAGAGGCCTGCAACCCACTTAAACCCAATTAAAGTGACAGTTCCACACACTTAAGTAATGTAATAGCAACTGTGAGTTAGAGACACAATGTGTAATTGATGATCAGAATTGTGTACATGCAATCAGCGAGGAAAAGTCACGTGATCGCGATTGGAGCTAGAGAGTATCCACAATAAGTAATGGAAAGTGGTGCGATGTAGGATTTCAACTGCACGCAACCAATGCAGCGGGCACACACCCATCAGGAGCACAGAGGTCTGGCGAGCTACCCAATGCTGTAGCCTGTGTCCCTGGGACCAGAGTTATGCACCATGGAGTGTGGCCACAAGCAGCCAACACACACAAGCTGCAGAGCAAGCGGCCTCAGCAGGGCAACGGCACCGGTATCGATACCCTGCCCCTGATCAGCTCCACCTCTCAGGCACCCGATGGCACCAACCACCACGAGCCTGAAAGAGCAAACTGTGCTAAGGCGCAGCCCCCAGACTCGATCGCCACCAAGGCCATACCCAGAAACGAAAGGTCACCCGCTACAGTCCCCCCAAAGGGGACCGGGACCAGCCAGGGTCCCAAACCAAACAACGCCCAGGTCAGCGAGTCAGCAGTTCCCTGAGCACTGCTAGACGACAGCTCCTCAGGTAGCAGCAGTGACCCAGGGCGCAAAGAAAGGACAGGGAGGTCACAGGCATCTGTGAACCTGCCCGACGCTAGGAACCACGGCAGCAGCCCCAAGAGCAGGCAACTTGAGCCAACCGGGTTCCCAATGCCGACACTGGGCACCGCGCCACCTCCAGACTGCAGGGACTCGTTCTGGAACTAGTTTGTCCTTACACACCGGTCACCGCATCAATAATGTACCTCACCAGTCTAACGTACTTGTCTCACAACGGAACCACAAATGTAATGCAAACTTGTTTTCCTGAACTTGAATGTATATGAATGCAATGAGCCTCCGGCATAATCTATATGTGGCGGGGAGGGGGGGGCGGTGGGTGGAGAATGGAGTGGTCAGGGACACACACAAACAGCAACCACCAGCACTCTACTGCACCAACCACTCACCCAACCAGATAGAGCCCAGATAGAGCTAAGCCCAGAGCACAATCAATGCAGAGGCAATTTGCACTAAAGTCTTTGGGGAGAGTGAGGTCATGTATCCTATATGGCTACTGTTGGTACTATCACAAGGTCTGCCACCAGAGGGCACAGCAGTGGGAGGATTGTAGGTTACCTGTACAGGTGTGCCTGGCCTAGTATAAAAGGCAGGCCACCAGGTGTGATCCTCACTTTGGAGTTAACAAATAAAGGACTAAGGTCACTACAGTTCAAATGTAACACATTGCCTCGTGGAGTCATTATTAGAGCATCCAAGGACACAACAATTATCATTGGGTTTATAGTGTCGAAAGGAGCTTGCAAGGTGTCGCAACAGGCCTGGAATGTTTCCTCTAACAGGCCTAACAGATTACTAGGAATGATGTGATGCCACCCTGGGGAAGTGCCAGGCCATCAGTGAAGCAGGAACCTGCTGTCCTCTCTCAGGATGACAGCTTTTCTACTCTGACCACTGCCACTCCGCCATTGCCCTTGTCTCTGCCTGTCAGCCAGCCAGCCCAGACTGCTGCCACCCAGCCTGAGGTGGTGCAGTCTATAGCCGGGCCTTCTAGGTCCACAGTTGGTCGAGGTCATCCTGTGATGTAAAGTCCTGTCCCCTCAGTACAGATTCACACGAGGCATGTAGTGAAGTCAAGGTCACTCTGGACCTGCACCTTTATTTCACAGCTCTGGAATGCTGCACTTGCCTGAGACCTGTCCTTATATACCTGTCTCTTGCAAGTGCACCCCTGGTGGTAAGGTATGCTGGTGGTTACAGGTCATATCTTATTACAGTCATGTATAGCATGTTAGGATACAGTTATATATAATAATGTAAGATACATGACATGTGAGGCCATCTGTAGTCACCCCCATTGAAAGTCAGCAGCCTTCCACCAGCCATCCCCTGCAGTCACTGGGGGAGAACTTCGTAGGAACACTAGAGTAGGTAAAGGCACACAAACGACAGACACTAAGGGTGATTAGTTGATATTGTAATGTTGATTGGATTTGGATAAAGTTATGATTTTTGTTTGGAACGTGTGTTTTGTTGTGGTTCTCATTTCAGCTTTGTGTCCAGGAGTGTTGGGGTTGCGGAGGGGAGTCATCGGCCAGGTGCAGAGTGGGTAGCCCTTGTCTCCGAGCAATCACCCTTGAGTTTGCTGTGGTGGCTAGAAGATTGCTGACACACCGGACTGGTGCAGGATGAAGGCATCATTGCTGCTGCCTGAATAGCAGGCATTCACCATCATGATACGCTGGACATGGTTACACACCAACTGCACATTAAGTGAGTTATAGCCTTTGCGTTTATGGAACACCTCAGGATTGATTGGTATATGGTGCCTGCAAAGCCACGTGTGTGCAGTGGATGGCGCTCTGCACCATGGGAAGCCCGCTATCCTGGCAAAGCCACATGTTCACTTGTCCTGCTTCTCTCTGTTCAGAGGGAAAACAATGTAGTCCTTTCTCCTGGAGTAGAGTGCCTTTGTGCCCTCCCCGATGCAGCAATGGACAACGAACTGTGAGATGTTAGCTATGTCTCCTGCTGCAGACTGGAATGTTCCCACTGGCAAAGAAATTGAGGGCCACGGTGAGCTTGAAGGCTACTGGCAGTGCCGTGGTTGCACAGTTCTGAGGCTGGAGGTCTGGTTGCAGGAGTTCTGTGACCACCTCATTGGTGAAGTGGAGCCTCCTAATGCATTGTTTAAGTGGAGGTAGGAGAACTGCTCTTGGAAGACCTTCGGTGGGTATGACCTCCTGGTGAGCGCCCGATTGGCCCGACTCCTCCCTTTGCGCGCATCTTCTCTTCTTCACTGCCTCCGCTCCCTCTCCCGAAGATACTCAAGTGTGAGGGGGTCTGCAAGTAGATTAAATGAGTAGGCAAAACTGTGCCTCACACTTGCAATGCATGTAAGTGTGAGGTCATCCATTTTTGACCAAAAATTCCAGAGAATACAGGTCTAGTTTATGCAATCTCGCCTCATAAGCTAAGCCTTAGAGCCCCGGTAACATTCTGCCGAATCTGCTCTGATTCCCTCTGTTGTGTATTGCTCTGGTACATCAAATGTATGATAAGTACAATGGTGCATCACAGGGGGCGCTGTGGTGGGAGACCTGAAACTACCTGCACGAGGCAGTATAAAAGGCTGCCCACCACACCTGTAGAGCACTCTGGAGCTGTTCAATAAAGGATTTTACAGTGGGCAATGATTGGGAGGCCTTTACGGAAAGGCTCGAGTACTACTTCACAACAAACGATCTGACGGAGGACACGAATGCACTGAGAGAGAAGCGTAAGGCGATATTGCTTTCCAGTTGTGGCGATGAGGTTTACTGTCTCGTCAGGGATTTGCTGGCACCCGGGAGCGCCAGGGACAGATCATATGAGGAGCTGGTCGCACTCATTCGTGACCAGTTGAAACTGAAGGAGAGCATCCTCACTGCCAGATACAAATTTTACCATCACTGCAGACCTGAGGGCCAGGATGTCACCAAATATGCTGCGGATCTCAGGAGACTCGTGGCGCCGTGTGGCACACCTTGACGAGGCGTTGCGGGACGTTTTCGTCATGGGGATTGGCCATGAGGGCCTCCTTCACAAGCTGCTAGCCACGGAACCCACAGTCACCCTGGCAAAGGCCATCACCATCAGCCGGGCACATATGACCACGACGTGTAGCACCAAGCAGATGATCCACACAGTCTCGAACCCGGCAGGCACTGTCCACAGGATAGCGGCCACCATGGACAAAACTGCAGAACGTGGCTCTGCCCGGACCTCGGGATCCTGGGACTCAGAGTCCGCTGAGGGGGGGCCAATCAAGCAGCACCATGCTGGCGCTGCGGAGGAAGCCATGGGGCTCACCGGTGCAGGTTTGCGGAGTACACGTGCAATACCTACACATTAGAGGCCACCTTCAGCGCATGTGTAAAAGAAATCGGACTCACCGTGTGGCTGAGGAGATGGGGGATGATCCACTGTTCAGTGACGAGCAGGCAGAAGAAGATGAGGTGTTGGGACTGTATACGTGCACCGACGATTCACCCCCAATGATAATGGAAGTAAAAATTGACGGAGTCTCAGTGAGTATGGCAGTGGATACGGGAATCGGGTCCGTCGTTGATGAGTCAGAGAACTTGCGATAAACTGTGGGGTAACCCGGCTGCACGGCCCAAGCTGGTCCCGGTCACGGCAAAGCTGCGTGCCTACACCAAGGAACTGATACCTGTTCTCGGCAGAGCGGATGTACAGGTATCTCACGGGGGCGAGACGCACGGTTTACCTTTATGGGTCATTGCAGGAAATGGGCCGACACTCCTTGGCAGAAGATGGATGGGAAAGGTCCTTGGGAGCTGGGAAGACTTCTTCACTCCTCCACAGGCTGCTGCTCCCCGGGTTTCCAAAGGGCACGCCAACCGAGCTGGAGTTGCAGCAGCAGCCCAGAACTCCTGGCCCCAAGCAATCCTGCAGCCTCAGCCTCCACTCAAGGTTACAGGTGCGGGCCCATTGCTGCGGTGCGGGCCGGCGGGGCGCTGCGGTCCATCGGTGGCCGGGGGACCCACGCAGTGGAACAGGAGCGCAGGCTGCGGCCACGGCGGGCGCGGCAGCAAGCAAACCGGCGCTGCCGCTGATGTTTGTTGTTCCTCATTCTGTAACGAAATGCCGCGCCGAGTTTGAAAGCGCCAGCATCGAGTACGTCCAGCAGCGCCAGAGGAAGAGGATCTTGGACAAATGCCTGAAACCTTTCCCAAAAATTCCCTCTCCCCACCTTCTGTGTTTCCCTTTCCCTCCTTCCGTGTTTCTTCTTCTTCTTTCTAGGCCAGCTGACCACCTAAGATGGCGCGCCCAATGGAAGCCTTGTGGGAGCCACAAGATGGCGTCTTAAAAGGGAAATGCTCCCGGGCATCTTAAAAGGGCCTCACACCATTGCGGTCCCCACATAAAGACTTTTGGACTTTTGTAAGGCTAGAGCGAGTCTAAGTGTGCCATGTGAATGTAGGATGATGGATTTATGACAAGAAATAATATTTAAATGCCGGGTGGTCACTGTGTTTAAAATAATGGACATGAATTGCAAATTACGACAAGAGTTAATATTTCAATGCTGAATGGTCACTGTGTTTAAATTCAGGGACGTGAATCCATGACCAACATTACCAATGGGCTAATGCATTTTTCGATTTAGGGAATTCAAGCAATGGCTTTTTAAACTGGGGGGGGCAGTGATGTTGTGTATTGCTCTGGTACATCAAATGTATGATAAGTACAATGGTGCACCACAGAGGGCGCTGTGGTGGGAGACCTGAAAGTACCTGCACGAGGCAGTATAAAAGGCTTCCCACCACACCTGTAGAGCACTCTGGAGCTGTTCAATAAAGGGCCAAGGTCACAGCAGTTAGATCAACACCAGACCGTGTGGAGTCAGTGATTTATGTGCTACATATATCACACCCCCTGCAAGGCCAAATATCTTTCCTGAGGTTCAGTGCCCAAAACTGAATACAATACTCCAGATGGGGTCTGACTAAAGCTCTGTACAGCTAAAGAATTACTTCCTCACTTTTGTATTCCAGCGGCCAGAGATAAAGGTCAATATTTCATTAGGCTTTTTGATTTCATTTTAGAATCATAACATCAAACAATACAGAAGGAGGCTATTCAGCCCCTCATGCCTGTGCTGGCTCTTTGAAAGACCTATCCAATTAGTGCCACTGTGCAGAATGTCCCTGTAGTAGTTGGTAACACTGCAATATCAGGTGCTTTGTATATCAATGTTGGTCTTTGGGCATGGGTAGTTTACTGAAGGGTGCAAGGGCTGAGGCAGAGGGCGAAAATTATTCAGTTGAAGTGCTCTTCAGTAATTTGCTGCCGAAGAATTCTGCTGCCAGCTTCGGTTGGAATTCTCCTGCTTCTTCGTCATCTGCTATGTCATCGTCACCTTCCTCATCTTGTTGAATGTCCTCATCCAATGGTGGTTTCACGTGTTGTCCTCATTACGGAACAAAGTCATGCAGCATTCAGTATCATAATTTTCTGGGTTGAATCGGAGGAAGCCACTAGGCCTGTCCAGGCAGCGGGCCCGTTGCTTGAGGACTCCAATACTTTAGTTGACCCGTGGATCTGATTGTAGCACAGTTGGGCTACCAAGCATGTGTGCCTGAGAGGAGTCATGAATCAAGTGTGCAGGAGACAGCTCTTATTCCCAAGCAGCTAGCCTCTCACTTGCTGTTCAGGGGCAAAGAGAGAGGGGATAGAGAATTTCCGTGCAATTATGGAGCCTCTGGTAAAACTCATCATTGCGCAGGAAAACTGCACACAACCACTGGATCAAAAAGATTTTTAGCATTTGAAAATACTTTAAGAAGGTGGCGAGACAGATTCTGTGTTTTACTGAATGGGTTATTTAATTTACTTTTTAAATAGCTAATGTGAATCCTAAGAAAGAAAGAGCGAAGGTCATTTTCAGCATTGCCACCCAGGCAGTAACCTGGTGAAGTGAATTGCCTGCACTTTATAGAACCCGCCCAACGGGATCCCAGTCAAAGAAGTGAAAAATTACCTCCAGTTGGTGGTGCAAACTGTATAACATTCTATCCAGCAATCATTTAGCCAGAAAGTTCAATGGGAGAAATTTAAACTGAAGTTCTGGGATGGGCTGTTTCAGACAGTAAAATTATCTGAAAGCCCCCCAGTACTAAAAGAAAAAAAAGAAATAACTTGCATTTATATTGTGCTTTTCAGGACCTCAGGACATCCCAAAATGCTTCACAGCCAAAGTACCTTTGCAGTGCAGACACTGTTGTCATATAGAGAACGCAGCAACCAATTTGAGCACAGCAAGCTCCCACAGACAGCAATGTGATGACAATCAGATAATCTGTTTTTGTAATGTTGGTTGAAGGATAAATGGTGGCCAGGACTCTGAGGAGAATTCCACTGCTCTTCTTTGAAGTAATGCTATGGGATCTTTTACATCCACCTGAGAGAGCAGATGGGGCCTCAATTTAACATTTCATCCGAAAGGCGGCATCTCTGACAGTGCAGCACTGGTGTGTCAGCATAGATTTTGGGATAAAAATTCGAGTAGGTTCAAAAACGTTCTGCTGTACATATTTTATATACCAGGTCCTGCGTCATTGCAGAGTTGCACACCGATTGATGTCACGATTTGGCTCATAATATCTGAAGCGAGAGCAGGCAACAGCACTGCTGTCGACCTGCCTAAAATGGCAGCCACTGCGTTACACACCAGAAGAGGGCAGAACTAAGGTGGCTGCCATTTTTTCTTCCAGACCAGTCTTAACAGCCAGCACAAACAGTTCCAATTTCCCGGCCAATATCTCAATAACATTTGGTGATTTTCTCTTAAGAATATTTTTTTTGTCCCAGGCAGTTCTTAATTTTTTCTTTGTAGCAGTCTGGAGTCAAAAAACATCCAATTTGTAAGTTTCATCAAACAAAAGTGGTGCAGAATTTGAAAGATGAACATTTTCCAGTGCTCACAGTGCAAACAACTATTTCGCAATTCCATCTGTTTGTAATTCCTGCTGATAATGATGAAATGTTCATACTTCCTGATGTTTATTTCCAGTGGCAAGATTAAATCCTTACTGAAGTAGATTGGACTAGAGTTCAATGCCTCTGTTTCTCAAGGTTTTGCTGTTGGTAAGTGAGAGAATTTGTTTTAACATGAACAACCTCAACAGCTATAATTTAATATATCTTTTGTCTCCTGTCCATGTTTCATATCCTGTTTATTTTTGTCCGAGTTTTTAAGTTATGAACGTCTGGACTGAATCTAGTATTTCGCCAATCGCCCTCCCAGAGATTTGATTATTTGTAGTAAATGTCTGCCTGCTTTTCTTTTTGAATTGTAGGATTGTATAACAGGAGAATCAGATCTTGGATTTCTTCCACCGAGAACTGCTGCATGACACTTCCGTGAATAAGAAATCCTGTGAGTTTATAATCATCTGAACATTGACTGAAAGTTAAACTTTTATTCTGAATGCTTTAGTCATTTTAGTTTGGAAATATGTCAGGTAGTGTACTGCAAGAGTACTTTTGGCGTAAAAAGTAAATATCGAGGCTGCCCTGTCAAATATGGAAAAACAGGAAGTCCATGGGCGAGTGATCAGAAAGTTTCTCTCCACCCAGATTCTAGCCAACGTTTAGTTCTGTTGTATAACAGCACAAGTCCACTGATTATGCGGTGATATTCAGCTTCAGAAACATACGGTAATTCAGTGCTGTCTACTGGGAGTGCGCAGAATAGAGATTAACCATGTGAAGTTTATGCCCAAATTGTACACTTTACTGCTCTTATAAAAGTTTGTGTATTTTCATAATTACCGTATATACTCGCGTATGCTGCGATCTCGCGTATCATGCGACCCCTAAATTTTCGTCCCCAAAACATGATTTTACCATATATCTCATGTATCATGCGAGTCACTTTTTTGAGATCGAATACAGACCTTAACATGAAACATCGAGTGGATTCTGCTCTCTCTCAGTGCTCTCTCTCCGTGCTCTCTCTCCGTACTCTCTCTCCGTGCTCTCTCTCCGTACTCTCTCCCCGTACTCTCTCTCCGTGCTCTCTCTCCGTGCTCTCTCTCCGTACTCTCTCCCCCCGACCTCCGCGACTCTCTCTCCCCCCCCGACCTCCGCGACTCTCTCTCCCCCCCCCCGACCTCCGCGACTCTCTCTCCCCCCCCCGACCTCCGCGACTCTCTCTCCCCCCCCGACCTCCGCGACTCTCTCTCCCCCCCCGACCTCCGCGACTCTCTCTCCCCCCCGACCTCCGCGACTCTCTCTCCCCCCCCTGACCTCCGCGACTCTCTCTCCCCCCCCGACCTCCGCGACTCTCTCTCCCCCCCCTGACCTCCGCGACTCTCTCTCCCCCCCCGACCTCCGCGACTCTCTCTTCCCCCCCGACCTCCGCGACTCTTCCTCCCCCCCCTGACCTCCGCGACTCTCTCTCCCCCCCCGACCTCCGCGACTCTCTCTCCCCCCCCGACCTCCGCGACTCTCTCTCCCCCCCCGACCTCCGCGACTCTCTCTCCCCCCCCTGACCTCCGCGACTCTCTCTCCCCCCCCGACATCCGCGACCCTCTCTCCCCCCCGACCTCCGCGACTCTCTCTCCCCCCCGACCTCCGTGACTCTCTCTCCCCCCCGACCTCCGCGACTCTCTCTCCCCCCCCGACCTCCGTGACTCTCTCTCCCCCCCGACCTCCGCGACTCTCTCTCCCCCCCCGACCTCCGCGACTCTCTCTCCCCCCCGACCTCCGCGACTCTCTCTCCCCCCCCGACCTCCGCGACTCTCTCTCCCCCCCGACCTCCGCGACTCTCTCTCCCCCCCCGACCTCCGCGACTCTCTCTCCCCCCCCGACCTCCGCGACTCTCTCCCCCCCCGACCTCCGCGACTCTCTCTCCCCCCCGACCTCCGCGACTCTCTCTCCCCCCCGACCTCCGCGACTCTCTCCCCCCCCGACCTCCGCGACTCTCTCTCCCCCCCGACCTCCGCGACTCTCTCTCCCCCCCCGACCTCCGCGACTCTCTCCCCCCCCCGACCTCCGCGACTCTCTCTTCCCCCCCGACCTCCGCGACTCTCTCTTCCCCCCCGACCTCCGCGACTCTCTCTCCCCCCCGACCTCCGTGACTCTCTCTCCCCCCCGACCTCCGCGACTCTCTCTCGCCCCCGACCTCCGCGACTCTCTCCCCCCCCCGACCTCCGCGACCCTCTCTCCCCCCCCGACCTCCGCGACTCTCTCTCCCCCCCCCCGACCTCCGCGACTCTCTCACCCCCCCCGACCTCCGCGACTCTCTCTCCCCCCCCCGACCTCCGCGACTCTCTCTCCCCCCCCGACCTCCGCGACTCTCTCTCCCCCCCCGACCTCCGCGACTCTCTCTCCCCCCCCGACCTCCGCGACTCTCTCTCCCCCCCCGACCTCCGCGACTCTCTCTCCCCCCCCGACCTCCGCGACTCTCTCTCCCCCCCGACCTCCGCGACTCTCTCTCCCCCTCGACCTCCGCGACTCTCTCTCCCCCCCGACCTCCGCGACTCTCTCTCCCCCTCGACCTCCGCGACTCTCTCTCCCCCCCCGACCTCCGCGACTCTCTCTCCCCCCCCGACCTCCGCGACTCTCTCTCCCCCCCGACCTCCGCGACTCTCTCTCCCCCCCGACCTCCGCGACTCTCTCTCCCCCCCCGACCTCCGCGACTCTCTCTCCCCCCCCGACCTCCGCGACTCTCTCTCCCCCCCGACCTCCGCGACTCTCTCTCCCCCTCGACCTCCGCGACTCTCTCTCCCCCCCCGACCTCCGCGACTCTCTCTTCCCCCCCGACCTCCGCGACTCTTCCTCCCCCCCCTGACCTCCGCGACTCTCTCTCCCCCCCGACCTCCGCGACTCTCTCTCCCCCCCCGACCTCCGCGACTCTCTCTCCCCCCCCGACCTCCGCGACTCTCTCTCCCCCCCCTGACCTCCGCGACTCTCTCTCCCCCCCCGACCTCCGCGACTCTCTCTTCCCCCCCGACCTCCGCGACTCTCTCTCCCCCCCCGACCTCCGCGACTCTCTCTCCCCCCCGAACGACTCTCTCTCCCCCTGACCTCCGCGACTCTCTCTCCCCCCCGACCTCCGCGACTCTCTCTCCCCCCCCGACCTCCGCGACTCTCTCTCCCCCCCGACCTCCGCGACTCTCTCTCCCCCCGACCTCCGCGACTCTCTCCCCCCCCCGACCTCCGCGACTCTCTCTTCCCCCCCGACCTCCGCGACTCTCTCTCCCCCCCCGACCTCCGCGACCCTCTCTCCCCCCCGACCTCCGCGACTCTCTCTCCCCCCCCGACCTCCGTGACTCTCTCTCCCCCCCGACCTCCGCGACTCTCTCTCCCCCCCCGACCTCCGCGACTCTCTCCCCCCCCGACCTCCGCGACTCTCTCTTCCCCCCCGACCTCCGCGACTCTCTCTTCCCCCCCGACCTCCGCGACTCTCTCTCCCCCCCGACCTCCGTGACTCTCTCTCCCCCCCGACCTCCGCGACTCTCTCTCGCCCCCGACCTCCGCGACTCTCTCCCCCCCCGACCTCCACGACCCCTCTCTCCCCCCCGACCTCCGCGACTCTCTCTCCCCCCCCGACCTCCGCGACTCTCTCTCCCCCCCCGACCTCCGCGACTCTCTCTCCCCCCCCGACCTCCGCGACTCTCTCTCCCCCCCCGACCTCCGCGACTCTCTCTCCCCCCCCGACCTCCGCGACTCTCTCTCCCCCCCGACCTCCGCGACTCTCTCTCCCCCTCGACCTCCGCGACTCTCTCTCCCCCCCGACCTCCGCGACTCTCTCTCCCCCCCGACCTCCGCGACTCTCTCTCCCCCCCGACCTCCGCGACTCTCTCTCCCCCCCCGACCTCCGCGACTCTCTCTCCCCCCCGACCTCCGCGACTCTCTCTCCCCCTCGACCTCCGCGACTCTCTCTCCCCCCCCGACCTCCGCGACTCTCTCCCCCCCCCCGACCTCCGCGACTCTCTCTCCCCCCCCGACCTCCGCGACTCTCTCTCCCCCCCGACCTCCGCGACTCTCTCCCCCCCCCCGACCTCCGCGACTCTCTCTCCCCCCCCCCGACCTCCGCGACTCTCTCTCCCCCCCCCGACCTCCGCGACTCTCTCTCCCCCCGACCTCCCGACTCTCTCTCCCCCCGACCTCCGCGACTCTCTCTCCCCCCCCGACCTCCGCGACTCTCTCTCCCCCCCGACCTCCGCGACTCTCTCTCCCCCCCGACCTCCGCGACTCTCTCTCGCCCCCCGACCTCCGCGACTCTCTCTCCCCCCCCGACCTCCGCGACTCTCTCTCCCCCCAACCTCCGCGACTCTCTCTCCCACCCGACCTCCGCGACTCTCTTCCCCCCCGACCTCCGCGACTCTCTCTCCCCCCCCGACCTCCGCGACTCTCTCTCCCCCCCCGACCTCCGCGACTCTCTCTCCCCCCCGACCTCCGCGACTCTCTCTCCCCCCCGACCTCCGCGACTCTCTCTCCCCCTCGACCTCCGCGACTCTCTCTCCCCCCCGACCTCCGCGACTCTCTCTCCCCCCCCGACCTCCGCGACTCTTCCCCCCCCGACCTCCGCGACTCTCTCCCCCCCGACCTCCGCGACTCTCTCTCCCCCCCGACCTCCGCGACTCTCTCTCCCCCCCGACCCCGCGACTCTCTCTCCCCCCCGACCTCCGCGACTCTCTCTCCCCCCCCGACCTCCGCGACTCTCTCCCCCCCGACCTCCGCGACTCTCTCTCCCCCCCCGACCTCCGCGACTCTCTCTCCCCCCCCGACCTCCGCGACTCTCTCCCCCCCCGACCTCCGCGACTCTCTCTCCCCCCCGACCTCCGCGACTCTCCTCTCCCCCGACCTCCGCGACTCTCTCTCCCCCCCCGACCTCCGCGACTCTCTCTCCCCCCCCGACCTCCGCGACTCTCTCTCCCCCCCCGACCTCCGCGACTCTCTCTCCCCCCCGACCTCCCGCGACTCTCTCTCCCCCCCGACCTCCGCGACTCTCTCTCCCCCCCGACCTCCGCGACTCTCTCTCCCCCCCCGACCTCCGCGACTCTCTCTCCCCCCCGACCTCCGCGACTCTCTCTCCCCCCCCGACCTCCGCGACTCTCTCTCCCCCCCCGACCTCCGCGACTCTCTCTCCCCCCCCGACCTCCGCGACTCTCTCTCCCCCCGACCTCCGCGACTCTCTCTCCCCCCCGACCTCCGCGACTCTCTCTCCCCCCCCGACCTCCGCGACTCTCTCTCCCCCCCGACCTCCGCGACTCTCTTCCCCCCCCGACCTCCGCGACTCTCTCTCCCCCCCCGACCTCCGCGACTCTCTCTCCCCCCCCGACCTCCGCGACTCTCTCTCCCCCCCGACCTCCGCGACTCTCTCTCCCCCCCCGACCTCCGCGACTCTCTCTCCCCCCCCGACCTCCGCGACTCTCTCTCCCCCCCCCGACCTCCGCGACTCTCTCTCCCCCCCCGACCTCCGCGACTCTCTCTCCCCCCCGACCTCCGCGACTCTCTCTCCCCCCCGACCTCCGCGACTCTCTCTCCCCCCCCGACCTCCGCGACTCTCTCTCCCCCCCCGACCTCCGCGACTCTCTCTCCCCCCCGACCTCCGCGACTCTCTCTCGCCCCCCGACCTCCGCGACTCTCTCCCCCCCGACCTCCGCGACTCTCTCTCCCCCCCCGACCTCCGCGACTCTCTCTCCCCCCCCGACCTCCGCGACTCTCTCTCCCCCCCGACCTCCGCGACTCTCTCTCCCCCCCCCGACCTCCGCGACTCTCTCTCCCCCCCCCGACCTCCGCTGACTCTCTCTCCCCCCCGACCTCCGCGACTCTCTCTCCCCCCCGACCTCCGCGACTCTCTCCCCCCCCGACCTCCGCGACTCTCTCTCCCCCCCCCGACCTCCGCGACTCTCTCTCCCCCCCGACCTCCGCGACTCTCTCTCCCCCCCGACCTCCGCGACTCTCTCCCCCCCCGACCTCCGCGACTCTCTCTCCCCCCGACCTCCGCGACTCTCTCCTCCCCCCCCGACCTCCGCGACTCTCTCTCCCCCCCCGACCTCCGCGACTCTCTCTCCCCCCCCCGACCTCCGCGACTCTCTCTCCCCCCTCCCCCCCCGACCTCCGCGACTCTCTCTCCCCCCCGACCTCCGCGACTCTCTCTCCCCCCCGACCTCCGCGACTCTCTCTCCCCCCCGACCTCCGCGACTCTCTCTCCCCCCCCCGACCTCCGCGACTCTCTCCTCCCCCCCGACCTCCGCGACTCTCTCTCCCCCCCCGACCTCCGCGACTCTCTCTCCCCCCCGACCTCCGCGACTCTCTCTCCCCCCCGACCTCCGCGACTCTCTCTCCCCCCCCGACCTCCGCGACTCTCTCTCCCCCCCGACCTCCGCGACTCTCTCCTCCCCCCCCGACCTCCGCGACTCTCTCTCCCCCCCGACCTCCGCGACTCTCTCTCCCCCCCCGACCTCCGCGACTCTCTCTCCCCCCCCGACCTCCGCGACTCTCTCTCCCCCCCCCGACCTCCGCGACTCTCTCTCCCCCCCGACCTCCGCGACTCTCTCTCCCCCCCCGACCTCCGCGACTCTCTCTCCCCCCCGACCTCCGCGACTCTCTCTCCCCCCCCGACCTCCGCGACTCTCTCTCCCCCCCCGACCTCCGCGACTCTCTCTCCCCCCCCGACCTCCGCGACTCTCTCTCCCCCCCCGACCTCCGCGACTCTCTCTCCCCCCCCGACCTCCGCGACTCTCTCTCCCCCCCGACCTCCGCGACTCTCTCTCCCCCCCCGACCTCCGCGACTCTCTCTCCCCCCCGACCTCCGCGACTCTCTCTCCCCCCCCGACCTCCGCGACTCTCTCTCCCCCCCCGACCTCCGCGACTCTCTCTCCCCCCCCGACCTCCGCGACTCTCTCTCCCCCCCCGACCTCCGCGACTCTCTCTCCCCCCCGACCTCCGCGACTCTCTCTCCCCCCCCGACCTCCGCGACTCTCTCTCCCCCCCCGACCTCCGCGACTCTCTCTCCCCCCCCGACCTCCGCGACTCTCTCTCCCCCCCCGACCTCCGCGACTCTCTCTCCCCCCCGACCTCCGCGACTCTCTCTCCCCCCCCCGACCTCCGCGACTCTCTCTCCCCCCCGACCTCCGCGACTCTCTCTCCCCCCCGACCTCCGCGACTCTCTCTCCCCCCCCGACCTCCGCGACTCTCTCTCCCCCCCCCGACCTCCGCGACTCTCTCTCCCCCCCGACCTCCGCGACTCTCTCTCCCCCCCGACCTCCGCGACTCTCTCTCCCCCCCGACCTCCGCGACTCTCTCTCCCCCCCCGACCTCCGCGACTCTCTCTCCCCCCGACCTCCGCGACTCTCTCTCCCCCCCGACCTCCGCGACTCTCTCCCCCCCCGACCTCCGCGACTCTCTCTCCCCCCCCCGACCTCCGCGACTCTCTCTCCCCCCCGACCTCCGCGACTCTCTCTCCCCCCCGACCTCCGCGGACTCTCTCTCCCCCCCGACCTCCGCGACTCTCTCTCCCCCCCGACCTCCGCGA